>NC_081311.1:178730833-180115416 GCF_026419965.1 Kogia breviceps
ACTTTCCCCTTTGGTAACCATAAGTTTGTTTTCTATGTCTGTGAGTCTACTTTGGTTTTGTAAATAAGTTCATTTGTTATAAATAATCTAGAGGTGATTTAAAGTATTCGGGGGGATGTGCATACATTATATGCATATACTGTACCATTTTATATAAGGGTCTTGAACATCCATGGGTTTTGGTATCCATGGGGGGGTCCTGGAACAATCCCCTGGGGAAAAGAGAGGCCACTATACGTAAATGTAGGTCGTTCGTTTGTGGCAAATTATCACTAACTTTCTCAGGTCATCAAAAAACAAAAAATAACTGAAAAGAACATGAGAAAAGGCCACATATTTTGTTTTGCATTTTTTAAAATAGGAGTTGGAGGATTCTGCTCTTTAAAAAAAAAAAAATTAATTAATTAACTTTTGGCTGCATTGGGTCTTTGTTGCTGGGTGTGGGCTTTCTCTAGTTGCAGCCAGCAGGGGGTGCTACTCTTCATTGTGGTGCGCAGGCTTCTCATTGCAGTGGCTTCTCTTGTGGAGCACAGGCTCTAGGCGCGTGGGCTTAACAGCTGTGGCATGCAAGCTCTAGAGGCTCAGTAGTTGTGGCACAGGGGCTTGGTTGCTCCACGGCATGTAGGATCTTCCTGGACCAGGTCTCGAACCCATATCTCCTGCATTGGCAGGCAGATTCTTAACCTCTGCGCCACCAGGGAAGTCCCCTCAGACTACTTTTTAAAAAAAATATGTCATCATATAACAATGGTTGTTAAAAGCTGGGTTCTAGTCAATGTGGTAAATTAGACATACCAAGTTATAACAAAAGATTAATTCCTTGAAAAGCTTTCTTGAGATATATTGATCATTAATGAAAAAAATTTAGACATGCTAGAAATTACTGTATATGTTAAAAAAATGGAGAATTAGTATCAGGTTTTATGTCTAACTTGATTGTTGGTTTAAAATTGATGGTTCCGTTGTTAGGCATTATTAATGTGCTCAGCACACAGCTAGCAATGTTCCTAAAAACTACAGAGAGCATTGTCCTATTAAGAAACAAAAACAAAACTATAAATGTTGAAGGTTTTCAAGGGAAAAATGATACCTGCAATCTGGGATGTTAATTTATCATTGCTCAATGAGACCTGTTTTACAGCCTTGGTACCAACAATGACTATACCTTTTGCTTCTGCCACCAGATGGCAAAAGTAGGCATTACTTAAGTAGGAGTTTAGTTAAAGTGCTTTAATATTTTTTAGGTAATGAGATTAAATCAAAACAATTTGAATAATTTAATAGCTCTTGTAACAAATTTGGTAATGGTAAAGATGGAAAATATTACCTAAAATGAGATTTTGGAATTAAATTCATTACAATTTTTTTTAAAGCATTCCCTTGGAATAGCAGTTTTCTTTATTAAAAAAGGAGTTTCACAAGGAATTCCCACTGACATGTTTTAATGCATTAGGTAAATATTTGAATTATTCCTTTATATATTAATAACTGCTGTGTAATTCTAAAGGTGTTCGGTGGATTTATAAATAGGGGTAAGTTTTAAAGCATTATGCATGTGTAAAGGACAGACCAAGCAGAAATGTATAATATAGTTATTGAGTTAATACATAGATGATTTCAAAGAGAATTACAAAACCCATACACATATGGTCACCTTATCTTTGATAAAGGAGGCAAGTAGATGCAATGGAGAAAAGACAGTCTCTTAAATAAGTGGTGCTGGGAAAACTGGACAGCTACATGTAAAAGAATGAAATAAGAACACTCCCTAACACAATACACAAAAATAAACTCAAAATGGATTAAAGACCTAAGCATAATACACAAAAATAAACTCAAAATGGATTAAAGACCTAAGTGTAAGGTCAGACACTATAAAAGTCTTAGAGGAAAACATAGGCAGAACACTCTATGACATAAATCACAGCAAGATCCTTTTTGTTTTTTTTGGGTTTTTTTTTTTTTTTTTTTTTTTGCGGTATGCGGGCCTTTCACTGTTGTGGCCTCTCCCGTTGCGGAGCACAGGCTCCGGACGCGCAGGCCTAGCGGCCATGGCTCACGGGCTTAGTTGCTCCGCGGCATGTGGGATCTTCCCGGACCAGGGCACAAACCCATGTCTCCTGCATCGGCAGACGGATTCTCAACCACTGCGCCACCAGGGAAGCCCAGCAAGATCCTTTTTGACCCACCTCCTAGAGAATTGGAAATAAAAACAAAAATAAACAAATGGGACCTAATGAAACTTCAAAGCTTTTGCACCGCAAAGGAAACCACAAACAAGATGAAAAGACAACCCTCAGAATGGGAGAAAATATTTGCAAATAAAGCAACTAACAAAGGATTAATCTCCAAAATATACAAGCAGTTCATGCAATTCAATATCAAAAAAACAAACAACCCAGAAGGCTATTAGGCAGAAGACCTAAATAGACATTTCTCCAAAGAAGATATACAGATTGCCAACAAACACATGAAAGAATGCTCAATGTCACTAATCATTAGAGAAATACAAATCAAAACTACTATGATGTATCACCTCACACCAGTCAGAACGGGCTTCATCAGAAAATCTACAAACAACAAATGCTGGAGAGGGTGTGGAGAAAAGGGAACCCTCTTGCACTGTTGGTGGGAATGGAAATCGATACAACCACTATGGAGAACAGTATGGAGGTTCCTTAAAAAACTAAAAACAGAACTACCCTTTGACCCAGAAATCCCACTATGGGGCATATACCCTGAGAAAACCATAATTCAAAAAGAGACATGTACCACAATGTTCACTGAAGCTCTATTTACAATAGCCAGGACATGGGAGCTATGTGAGTGTCCATTGACAGATGAATGGATAAAGAAGATGTGGCACATATATACAATGGAATATTACTCAGCTATAAAAAGAAACGAAATTGAGTTATTTGTAGTGAAGTGGATGGACCTAGAGTCTGTCATACAGAGTGAAGTAAGTCAGGAAGAGAAAAACAAATACTGTATGCTAACACATATATATGGAATCTTAAAAAAAAAAAAAAAAAAAAAAAAAAAAAGGTTCTGAAGAACCTAGGGTCAGGACAGGAGTAATGGCACAGACAGAGAATGGACTTGAGGACACGGGGAGGGGGAAGGGCAAGCTGGGACAAAGTGAGAGAGTGACATGTACATATATACACTACCAAATGTGAAATAGATGGCTAGTAGGAAGCAGCCACATAGCACAGGGGATCAGCTGCGTTCTTTGTGACCACCTAAAGGGGTGGGATAGGTAGGGTGAGAGGGAGAAGCAAGAGGGAGGGGATATGGGGATATATGTATATGTATAGCTGATTCACTCTGTTATACATCAGAAACTACACAACATTGTAAAACAATTATACTCCAATAAACATGTTTAGAAAAATAAAATTAAAAAGAGAATCACCAGTGCTACAAACAAGATTCAAACAAATGCATGTCTGTTCATATAAAATTACCTGACTGGCCTTAATAAGTTAAAATGATTTAGATTCCTTCATCTAGACCCTAGGCATTTTTAAAAAGCTATTCCAAAGGGATACACATTTTCTTTGCTATATGGTAAATGCTACGGCTTATCAAGAAATGTTTTTAAAGATCAAGGACACATTAACTTGTTTTACATATCAATTAACATTTTTGTTTTGATGCTTTTGTTCTGTTCTTTAAAAAGTCTACTTCCAGTAGAATTTTTAAATTCTACTGTAGTTGAGAGTCCGCCTGCCGATGCAGGAGACACGGGTTCATGCCCCGGTCCGGGAAGATCCCACGTGCCGCGGAGCGGCTGGGCCCGTGAGCCATGGCCGCTGAGCCTGCGCGTCCGGAGCCTGTGCTCCGCAACGGGAGAGGCCACAACAGTGAGAGGCCCGCATACCGCAAAAAAAAAGAAAAAAAAAATTCTATTTTCTGTGTTCCATTAACTCTTTAACCCTCTACATCTGACTTATCATCCTACCCATGACAAAGGGAATATTCTTATCTAGTAAGTTTGTCTGGTTAGAGTCATTTGTCAGGACAGCTTCGTCTTTGCCAACCCAACAGATTGTTTTGATTTTAAACTCACAAGCAAGTGAGAATGCTGTCTGTGCTTTCCTTCTTAAAACATGATATTTCCTTGACTTGTATGATACCACACTCCTCTGTGTTCCCTTTTGCATACCGTTTAAGTCTATTTGGTGGGAGGAGCTTCTGGTCCTCTACTCCACCTGCAGATGTCAGAGATCATAGAACAGTTTGTTTTCTCCCTCAATAATGCTTCTTTATATGGTGTCATTCATTCTTTCACCTCCAAATGTTCTCTGTATCAAGGGTCCCCAAGCCCCAGGCTGCAGACTGCTAACGGCCCACGGCCTTTTAGGAACTGGGCAGCACAGCGGGAGGTGAGTGGTGAGCAAGTGAGCTAAGCTTCATCTTTGGCTTCCCATCACTCACAGTAATGAACACTGCCCCCCCACCCCCACCCCTGTCTGTGGAAAAATGGTCTTGCACAAAACTGGTCCCTGGTGCCAAAAAGACTGGGGACCGCTGATCTATATGATGAAGTCTCCCAGATAGCCACCCTAGCCCACTTATCTCCAATGACTTCCGGACTCATATATCCAGCTCCCTCCTTGAACGAATTCTCTTTTATTATAGTACATTTCCTTTTTTTATGTCATTGACTTTATGTAGGAGCTAGACTAGATTTCCTGCATAATGTCCCACTTTCTGGTAAAAATGTAAAATATGTGCTATAGTAAAAGCCACAATGTACATTCTTATCACAAGCTAAAAAAAAAAAAAAAGTGACTGTACAATAGGGGGGCCAAACTATCATAACTCTCCTTCAGAAGTAGGCTGTTTAAAAAGGATTTTGAAAATTTATTTCTTCATTGGGAAGTAATAGCTATATAATTGAGGTATGCTTTAATTGACGGACTAGACAACTCAGGGCTCGAATGTAAACTTGGGCCAGTGAGTTTTCATAACTGTGTTAATTCATAAATTTTTTAAAGTGATGATTCTTGGTTTGTACTGATTGTTTTATATTGAAAGATCTATCAACTTGAATATGTCTGTAACATATATTTTACAGTTATTGTTTCATCTGGTTTGGAGTGGGAAAATGCCAAGAGTCATCCTCCCACAAGGCTAGTTAGTGACCTATGACATGCCTTGGTGTGAAGTATTTTGCTCAGCTGAAAACAGGAGTGTGGTACAGACTCACTTTGAATCTTGAATTTGAATCAAGAAGCATGGAAAGAATGAGACATAAAACAGTGGTATCTGCAGCTGCAGACTCATGGATTAATTTGCTGAAGGAACCATAAGTTAGACCAGTTTTGAGTGAAGCTGTCCTTATGAGGAAGAACCGTGTTAAAATGAGGATAGAGACTAATGGCGTAAGATCCTAGCTTAGGTGTCAAAAGTTAAATTCAGAGAGTTGACTTTTATCATGCCAGATGGATTCCACTAGAGCTGTCTCAAGTTATACAAGACACTGGGACAAATTTCATAGCATCTAGCATGAATGGTAGAACCTTTATTGGAAAAAGGAAAACGTTGCATGGCTAGATTTAGCCAGCTAGAGATGTAAAAGTGTCTCTTTATCATCCCACAGAGAAGCATACTAGGAACGGGGCATCTGCTGGACATGGCAGGTTTTCATTTTAGTGGAAGAACCCTCACTTCCATGTGTCTCCTATTTAGAGAGCAAACTTGATAAGTCGCCTTGTCAGTAAAGGGAATACATTGGTTTTGGGCATCAAGCAGTCTGAATTTGATGTTCCAGCCAATTATTGGGAATTTTCTGGGAAAGCCAAATGCTCTATATCTGGAGACACAGGGATCCTAGGGGTCTGAGGAATTCTTCAGTCCACCCTGGCGGGAGGAGGAAGCCATAAGTTCTCTGGGAAGCTGGACTTGGGTGTGTACTTTGAGCTGGGAGAAAAATGAATTCACCCAGGTCCTAGCAAACTCACTGTCCATGCAACCCAGCAGAAGCTCCTAAGGTCACGTCTGAGTATTTCTACCGATAGTGCGACAGCTTTAAACCAGAGAAGACATACTCCATCTAAGACTAGAGAAAAGAAGCGATTATATAAAGTATTTGAAATGGGAAGGGATAGGCCAACAAAATTTTAGTGATGTTGCCAATTTTCTCAGTGAAATAGGCAGGGGGTCTTTTGCTGAGAATAGGAGGAATTGTGTTAGGGAGCTTGAAGAGCACAGTGAAAGTTTAAAATCATCACTATGAAAATGAGAGAAGATGCGAAAAAGTAAAAAGTTTGATAAACAACGCTAAGGTCCCAACTGATGGGTCTTCATGGCGGGGGGGTTATGAATTTCAGTGCTACTGACGTGCATGTGTTTATGTGTGCTTGTGTGTACATTCTTTTAACAACATTTCACCTCTGTTCATGGAAATATGGTAAGCAGCTATAGAACTGACAGATGCTTGAGATTTTTCTAGGTATATTTGACAGAAGAATGAGATCCATGGTAACTGAATAAACTGCCCAGTGAGAGATTAGTTTATATGTTAAAACATACACCATAGCATCCACATTTAGTGAGAAAAGGTTAGAAGGCATCGAGGAACCTACAGGTCAAGAGAAAAGTATTCATCAGGAGTCCAATAGTCTTCCTATTTCAGAAGTCCCATGGATTGTGAGTAAGAACCTGAGAGCCTAGGGTAGTTGGAGGCCTTTATCAAACTGGAGTGCTGGCATTTACATAGTTTTAGGTAGAGCCATTTAGGGTGAGAGCTAGACTGTAACACTAGGATTTTGCAGACAAAGTGGATTGAGAACAGCACTGGAATTAAGAAGCTCCTGGATTTTTTTAGTTTCGTATTGGATAGGTCATATTCATAAATTCTGAAGTCTTCTAATATTATAATGGAAATTCTGATGAAAAGAATGTGAGATCTCCCAATTTTGGCAAATTAAAAGAATTTACTGAGCATTTAGTTGATGGAAGTAACAAGGAAAAAGTAGTGTCCATATGATACTATGGCATGAGCCTTCAGAAAAGGCATTATAAAAGATCAAAGTTTTCCAGAGAATGTTTTCGCCTCCCAACTGTATCCAAATGGCACAGATGTGGGGACATGTGTCACCTCTTCAAAGAAGGAAAATTTCAGTTCAGCCATTTGAGAGAGTTTGAAGATATAGAGAGCACATCAGAAGAGCTTGAGAAAGGGAAGTCAACATAGCAGGAAGAACAAGGGGCAAAGCATATTGAAGAATGAGGGTTTAGAAAAATGCTTGCTTTTAGTTTGGTGGTGGAGGATTGCTGGGAGTGGCATAACTAATAGTATTTAGCTTTGAATCTGAATCTAGCCTCTGTACCCAGACACCAAGTTGAATCTCAGAGATAGAGTTTCGGGTGAATTATAATAGAAAAGAATAGCTTTATTCCTTTGTCAGGCAAAGGGGGGCCACAGTAGGCTAATGCCCTCAAAACTGTGTTTCCCAGCCTGGAGCGGGGTACTGAGGAGTTTTATAGTAATGGTTCAAAGAGGGCGTGATCAGCTCATGGATATTCTTCTGGTTGGTTGGTGGTGAGGTAAGTGAGAGTCAGCACCATCAACCTTCTGGTTCCAGCCAGCCTGGGGTCTACATGCTTGTGGGGAATATACCATTAACTTCTCCCATTTGGGGGGGATTTCAGTATCTGCAAAACAACTCAAAGATATTGTTATGTATATCCCTTGAGAGGGGGAACCAGGATCTTGCCCCAAGGCGGCACTATTGTTTCTTTTGACTGTTCCTCCCTTGTCCCCAGCCCCTCCCTTCCCTTATTAGCAACTGTTAGAATCTGCCCCTTGGAACTGAGGGAAGACATGGAGGCTGAATGAATCCTATTTTCTGTAATCAAAGAAATGATAGACACAGAAAAGCTTTTGTGCCCTTGAGTCCCACAGGGTCCTGTTCAGTTTCACCTTCAAGTATTCTGATGTTGGCTTCAGATGTTTTGGTTGTAGAACTGGCTGAGGGTCCCAGGTAATATCTGGTCCACTGTTAGTAGAAATGTGAAGGAGATGATATTTTCAAAGTTGCACTCAGTGTCCTATTGCTCAGCAGGACAATTCTGTTCTGGAGCAGTGGCCGGGGCCCGTGGTGAAGCAAGGACTGCTGTGAGGATTGTGGAGTAGCCACGTGGTCCTCCTTCTGGGCCTGGCTTATGTATAATGTGGAGAGCAAGAGAGAAGCAGTGATGAAGCTAGACCATTTTGGAAATCTTGTTTTAATACTGACTTTTATTAGTTATGAAAAGGAAGCAATAGTTAATGCATATGCTTTTAAGAATAATTGGGGGTGGTGGTGGGATGAATTGGGAGATTGGGATTGACATAGATATACTAATATGTATAAAATATACATAATATATAATATATAAAATAACTAATATATATAACTAATAAAATAACTAATACAAAATATATAAAATAACTAATAAGAACCTGTTGTATAAAATAATAGATTAAATAATATTCAAAAAAGAATAATTAAAACATTAATATTCAATTTTTACACTTCTGCTTATTTTTAAGCAAAGACTTCTCTCCTGGATTAATAGTGTAAATGTTAAGGCTTGTCACTCAATATACCTCCTGGAAATGCAAAATCTCTTTCATTTACTAATGACTCCAATTAAGGTACATGTTTTCTAAAAGGCCAGCAATTAGGCTCCATAATAAACATACCATAGTGTTAGCTGTGACAGATAAACCAGGGCAAGATGAGGGTTTGCTTCCCTTCTCTTTCCCTTCAGTTTATACGCTCTCTTACAAAACTCTTATTAAATACCGTATGTCAGTACATGTGTGCTTTTTACATGTAGTATGGTCATTACTGCATGAGAGTGGTGGGCTTTCAGGGAAGTGAGGAGGACCAGTGGTCTCATTTGATGAAAAGCTGGAAGTTTTCCTCTTTGGTTTGTCTTCTCCATTCCTTCCCATCTTTCTTCTATACCCCAGCACACTTCACTCCTGACAGGGAAGGGGATGAAATGGAAAGTGCAAAAGAGCAGCCAGAAAAAGAACAAAGGGCAGATGTCCCAAATGTCTGCTAAGAAGGAAATGCAGTCTCCCAAAGTATTGTATTTAGTCAGGCAGGTGATTGAGAACTGAAGTGATTTTATACTGATAATTTATATAGATAAAATGCTTCTTTACAATCCTAACATAAAATCAGCTGTAACTATCCATAAGATTGCTGATTGATGGCTTTAGCATGGTAGGTCATTGGGGAAAGTCAAGTAGGGAGGAGCCAATCCTGGAAACTGCACGGAGGTGGTAGACAACATGGGTTGACTCAGCTGCAGGCTCCTGGAAGAAGTTCAGGCAAGCAGAAAGAGTATGGAAAGAGATAATACATAATCGTACTTGCAGGGGTAGGGGCAACTCAACAAGAGCTAAGAAGTGGGCATAAGAACAGGAATCAGCAGCACAGTAAAGCTGAGATAGGAACAGAGATGGGGAAGATTCAGGGTCACAGAATGAGAGGAACTAGGGTCCTTGGCACTTTATCAAGGCACGAGGCACAGGTGAAGAAGAGAGAGGCCAGGAGACTGGAACAAGTGTGCAGTAACTTGAGAAATGCTCGTTTGCTAGAACTGGGACTCTGAAGTAGAGCAAAGTCGTAAGAGCGATGTTGTGCTGAATTGCCTGTGCAAGTGAAGCCAAGGCTGGGCTAGGAGGATATTTGTCTCTGACCCACTAACAGAACCAAGCCTACAGCTGAGGGCTAAGAGACTCGGCTCTAGGTGATGGACAAAGATAAGAACAGGAAACGTAGCAGGTTGTTACAGCCAGAACATATTTTAAAAAGTAATGAGAATTGAGTTTGAGAGATGTGATTATTTCAGATGTTGTACAATAATTACCTAGTAGCAAGAGTGTGCTTGTTTTGGAAAAGAGGGTTCAGTGCAGTACAGAGAATTGGTTCTGGGAAAAAGGAACTGCATTTTTTAATCTTAGAATATACAAGGAGTTTTCTCTCTCCTAACGTATGTAATATTTGGTATCCAAATGTTTTAATGCTGCTTAACCTAATAGAGAACATTTGATTGATTGATTCATTGCTTCATTCATACAACAGACATTTATTGTTTTGCCCTTTATGTAACAAGGGAAAACCTATCTTACCTTTAGGAAACTGGATTGAATATTTAAAAACAAAAACACATTATTTCCTATGTTATTAACTTTTTAAAATAATACGAAAGGAGGTTATGAGATTTATATGTTTAAAAAACAAGATAGGATTTTTAAAAGATTGAGAAACTATCCTTAATCTATAGTTTCACATTTGGTAAGCAAATTAAAATTAAAAACATCAGAGGTGGGCTTCCCTGGTGGCCCAGTGGTTGAGAGTCCACCCGCCGATGCAAGGGACACGGGTTTGTGCCCCGGTCCGGGTAGATCCCACATGCCGCAGAGCGGCTGGGCCCGTGAGCAATGGCCGCTGAGCCTGCGCGCGTCCGGAGCCTGTGCTCCGCAACGGGAGAGGCCACAACAGTGAGAGGCCCGCATAACAAAAAAAAAAAAAGTTTTTAAAAAAACAAAAAACACATCAGAGGTTATAAAATTGATGCTTTTTCATGACTTAAAATTTTTTTGAGAAGTTCTGCTTCACCTTAAAAATAGAAAACCTGTGATAAAGTCACTTCAACCCTAACAGTAAGAACAAACCAGATAAACTACAAAATCATAACATTTCTTGAGCCCATAAGGGAACAAATGTTACAGGTGAACTAAATTCCAAAGGGTGACAGAACCTTGAAAGAGTCAGGGCACATGAATGATATCACCTTTAGCAGAGCAAGGAAGAATGTGGAAACTGTAAAAGTGGGTAAGAAGAAAATAATAATGAGTCTTAAAGGTCAAGTGTGGGCTAGAATAGCTGAATAGAATCCCTAGGAGCCCGGGACCCAAGGTGAATCAGTACCTACTCACCAAATCTTTTCCATAGACTTCTACCCTATGCTCACTAGGAAGATTTGGAGCTGGCGGGACATCTGAGAGAGCTCCCCTCAGTGGTGCACAGACAAAAAATTCCATCTGCTGCCCACACTTAAATCTCATTGCAGCAAAAGCCGTCAGCGCTGGAGGAAGGGTAGGAAACCCACCTGTCCCCTTTTCATAGGCAAAGGTCAGTTGCAACTGGGCGACAGATCGAAGTGAAAGTTAATTCACCCTGAGAGAGGAGTAAAAAATAAGTTCAGTTCCAGATTCTTGTGCTGATAAAAGCCAGAAGTCTGCTGCTGCTGGAGAAGTGCAGGAAGATTGCTTACATGACAACGTCTCCTCCTCAAAGACACATAACATAATTTAGCTGCCATCATGAGGAAGGGCAGAAATTCTGAGAAAGCCAAACCCTGAAGCCAAAATGCACAGGCATGGCTGAGACTGGACCAGGGAAGTTGTCCGCTTTGGACCAAGTAACGTGCAACATACAATAGTCTACTGCCAGAGGTGGAGAAAAACTATGGAGGGAAGCTCCCCCTTTGGTGCAGCCATTTAGGTACTGAGAGTGAAGCAGAAACACTGTGAAACACTCTTGGATATATCAAGCCTCACAATAAACAAAGAAAACAGCAGTACACCACTGGAGGAATTCAAGTCTCTGTGATGAAGTGACGGTAACTACAGCAACAACAAAACCCAAACTCAGCTTAACTACACACTAGATTGATATTAAGGACCTGACTGAAGAACTATGTTCATCTCTGTGTGTAAATACTATTTATCTCTGTCTCTATGTGCAATAACCAGCCTTGAATCAAAAATTACAAAACACCAAACAATGCAAGAAAAAAAAAAGACTCATTATCAAAAGATAAAGCAGTAATAGAGTCATATGCAAAGATGGCCGGGATGATAGAGCTTTCAGCAGACAGGGACTTTAAAATTGCATTGATTATTCTGTTAAAGGCCATAATGTGGATTATTATGTTAAAGGACTGGAAAATGTGGAAACTATGCATGAACAGATGGGGGATTTTAACAGAGAGATAGAAACCTTAAAAAAAAGAAGTCAGTTGGAAATGCTAGATTTAAAACGCATAATATCTGAGGCAAAGAACTCTTTCTATGGGCTTATCAGCAGACTGGACACAGAAAGAAAGCATTGCTGATCTTGAATATAGGTCAGTAGGAATTATCCAAACTGAATAAAAAGAGAAAAAAAGGATGGAAAAACAAAAAACAATATCCAAAAGCCAGGAGGCAATATTAAGTACTCTAACATATAAGTTATTGGAGTACTAGGAGGAGAAAATAGAACAAGGAAGAATATGGAATTCAGCTAAAGAGAAGAAACACATTACATAGAATGATAGTGGACATCACAAATGGAGTACAACAAAAGACAATGAGAAACGTCTTTAAAATATTGAAAGAAAGGAAAACAAAAGCAAAAAAACCCCCCCTGCCAATCCAGAATTCTTTATTTAGCAAAAAATAAAATTTTAAAAATGAAAATGAAAGAGACTTTTTCAAAAAACTAAAAGAATTTGATTTCACCAGACCTGCACTACAAGAAATGTTAAACAAGTTTCTTTAGGAAGAAGTAAAATGGTACCATATGGAGATCTGTATCTAAACACAAGGCAATGAAGGGAACCAGGTATGGTAAATATGTGGGTAAATATAAACAGCATTTTTCTCATTTTTACTATATTTAAAAGATTATTTCTGCTTAAGGCAAAAAACAGTAACACTTTATTTGAAGTTTATAATAAGTATAAAAATAAAACGTTACCAAAATTAGTACAAAGGATGTGAACAAAGGGCATGGATGTATGGTTGTTGGGTTCTTACTGTAAACATAAAGTTATATCACAACATATACTGTGATAGTTAAAGATTTATACTCTAATCACTGTAGGAATAACTAACAGAGATAAAGTGGTATAGCTTAGTCAATAATGAATCTGAAATGGAAAATAAAAAATCAAGCTAATAACTTGATAAAGGTGTTAGTTAACACCATAGGGTAAATGTATTACAATTTATAAATGTATCAAATCATATACAGTGTACACCTTAAAAGTATAGAGTGTTATATGTCAGTTACATCTCAATAAAAATTTTAAAAATCAATCTAGAAGAAGGATGGAAAAGAAAAAGCAACAAAGAATGAACAGAACAAATAAAAAATAAATAGCAAGATGGTAGATTTAAACTCAATTGTATCAATTAATGCATTCAATATAACTTATCTAAAAACTTCAATTGCCAGGTGATTTTTTTAAAAAAGACCCAGCCATTCATTTTCTTTGTATAAGACATCACTTTAAGATATAAAGATACAGATAGGTTAGAAGCTAAAAGATCAAAAAGCATATGCCATAAACACTAGTCATAAGAAAACTAAAGTGGCTTTTCCAGAGTCAGTTTTCCTCAAAACACAGGTTTTTCTCAAATGGAATTTATTTTTCTAAGTATGACATTTATATTAAATTAAGCTGTGTTAAATTATTAAGAATTGATAAATTATGACAAATGATTAATGCTAATATCTGCTTGGCATCCTAGGAGACACTTATTCCAATATCCAGAACACATTATTTTATATCTTTTTGTGATGGAAAGATAGTCTTCACACACATCTCTTAGGTTCATAATTAGTAAGACATATTATAAGACCTCTAGTGGCACTTTACTTTGACAATGCATGATAACAGTGCTATGTTCACAGATTAAAAATCTGCATAGTTTTATATTTCATCACTCTAGAAAATGTTATCACTGACCTTACAGTGAATGCAGTTGTCAGTGTTTCACTTGCAAAGTCCAATATTACTGTAATAAATGCTCTAGAAATGTGACAAGAGGCTTATTTGAGTGCCAAGAAGAATCAAGACAAAAAATAACCTGCAAGGACAGGCTTCCCCTAGGGAAATTTGCCTGGATCTTGGGTGAAGGATCTCCTCACAAAACCTTCTATTCAAAAAACACAAACTTAAAAGCAATACAAGTAGTGTTTGTATATTTAATAGGTATAAATACACCATACTTACATAATTCTTCAAAAATAACTTATGAAATAATTTTAATAGTTTTTAATCTATTACTCAACAATTCAACTTAATACCTTATATATTATCTCTCTCCATATATATATACATATATATGCACACACAGATATATTATAATAATATATGTATAATAAATTGACTTCTATAAAGTTTCTTTTTACAAAAAACAGGAAAAAATTAAGGAACAGAATACACAGTAAAGATAATGTTAGCCATATGCATACAATGATATTGACATACCTGCAGCCATAAAGGCTCAATAGGTCATATGTAGGCATGTATAAATGAACATATATGAATGAATGAATGAATGTGTACAGTTATCCTTCTGTGTAATTATCCTTTAAAAGAATTACTGATTATGTTTCAGTGATTTTTTTCTAAATGAATGTGGTGAATTTCTTTATAAAATTGAGCTTTTAAATGTATAGAGGCATTGAATAATGTTGCCTTTTTACTCCCACAGTCCTTTATTAAAGCAGGCCCTACAGTAGTATAGTATCTGAACATCCAATTCTAATCAGGTAGTTTTGCATTTCTTTCTATTTTCTAGAAAAGGCTATTCAGTATATAATGTGGAGAATGTTTGGAAATTTGAAAGACCTTACTGATAAAGTTGTGTTGACTTTAAGCCCTAATGTGGAACTAATCACTAGCCAACATTTTATTATAGATTTGTTAATCTGTTTTTTTAATGTCTGTTTTCTTCTCAGAAGGTGTATGGGGACTATTTCTTGTTCTTATATTCTCAGTTACTAACTAGCACAGATGTTCAATTAATATTTCTAAAAGAATGAATGAGCCTTTTTATGAGACTAATTTTGAAGACAGGAACTGATCTATTTATGTTCCTACTTCTTTGTTGATTTTTGATAACATACTTTTTGCAGGAAACTTTTTTATTACATCAAAGTTTACAAATTCCTTTGATGACAGGCCCAGAGATCTGAATTAGCACCTGGGTGATTTGTTGGCAGCTTTCATAAGAATAAATGCTTGAAAAGTCCTAATTTCAGTTTCCATAGGCATTTGAAAAAAAGTGTAGTTTTGTTTTACTGACTATAAAACATGAGAAACTTTTTGAGAACATGATATTATTATATTTGGATTATTATATGTCTATATTTTTGTCTATTTAATTTGTTAATTGTTGAGGGAGGTATAATAAAGACTCCTAGTTTCAGATTTGCTATATATATTTTGATGATATCCTATCAGATGTATATAGGTTTATGACATTGACTAATTATTGTGTACTGTATCTTTTATCAGTGTTAAATTAACTATGTTACCAATTCTATCCTCTTAATGTAATTGCTAATTGGGTAAAATGAGTACTATCGATCTTATTTTGTTCACTTTTCATATGTGTAATACATTTGTTTATATTTAACATGTAAATAATTATTAAATGTGTCCTAAGTTTGTCTGCTATGCAAGGATCTGGTCATAAAGAAGTAAACAAATACAAGGAATTCCTCTTTGAATTCTAATAAATATTTATCCATCCTTTTTTTTTTTTTTTTCTTAACATTTCTGTCTTGTTTTCCTTATAAATAGAATACAGGTAAATTTTGTTGTGTGTCTGCTTTCTTTAAAATTTAAAAAATTTAAAATTTAAAAAAATTTTTAAAATTTCTGTAAAATCTTGTTTTTTAATAGGCTGTTTAAATCCCTTAAGCTCATTCTTCTGTCATACAGTTTTCTGTTGTATGCATTCATGCAAAGCATTGACTTTATGTTCTAACTTCTGCCTTATGAAGTATTTTCTTGCTGTTCTTATTCTCCAGTAAATCGGGAAGCTTATAGCTTTTCTAATTCTACTTACCTTGACATTTGCAAAACATTCTTTGACCTATATTTTTTCATCAAATAAAAATGATATAAATTTTAAATTTCATTATAAAAAAGTATTTGACTTAAATTGCTTTTAGTAAGTTGCTATTTTATTAGTAAATTATAGCTTATTGTAAAATGTGCAGGCTTCTTTTCAAAGATTGTGATTTAATTTTTGTGTTATATTTTGGATCCATATTTATAACAATTATTTGACTTTATCCTATATTTCATTTTATTCAATCCTTGCTGTAATCTGTTTTCCTTCCTTAAAAGCTCACTGCCTTCAAATTCCCCAAACCTGAGTTCTTAGTTTTGATACATATTTTGTTGACTGCCAAATATTTTTAAGTGCTTCTTTTCTAAGACATTTATTGTAAGAGCTGCAGTTTTTGAGATGTTGAATAGCTTAGATTGGCTTTTTCTGATCTTTTCGTGTGAATGATGATTTAGCAGCATAAGGGTCTGATTTACAATTCTTTCCTCTCAAAATTCTTCAGTTGTTTCTTCATTTTCTTCTAATTTACTGTTGAAAAGTGAAGCATGACTTCTTGTCTTTGATTGCAACTGATATTTTCCCCTGCCAAAACGTTTTTAGATTTTTAGTTTAGTTTAGCTTTGTTTTGTTTAAAAAGTATTTTCAGTGTATCCTTTTGTTACACTTGTGTAGAATAGATAAATCCTGTTAGCCAACATTCACAATTCTTTGTTGTTGTCTTTGTTGTGGTGGTTAGTAGTTTTGATTTATATTTGTTTGCTCGCTTGTTTGTTTTTAGCTCAGGAAATTTTTCTTCATTTGTGTCTTTGATTTTCATTTCGCTTCAATTATGTAACTTCCTTTTAAGGAACTTGTAACACTTTAGTATGATAATTCCCCCCTCTTCACCCCATGCCAGCTCCTTGAACTTTCTCTTCATTCTAGGAGATTGTATGCATGCCACATGCCACACTAGTGATTTGGTATTATTAATAATACCTAATATTTATTGTTTTAAAACTTTGCAAGTATTAATTCATTTAATCCTCCTAATAATTCTATATTAAAGATGCTATTATTATGTCCCCATTTTGTACATGAAGAAACAGAGACATAAATAGTTTTTGTAATTTGCCCAATAATCACACTACTGGTAAGTAGTAGAACAATCTTGCTTCAAACTAATACCCTTGACCACTGGTCTGTATTGCTTCTGAAGTGCAAATTTTTCTTTTAACTGTCTATAATACAGATTTTAATTCTGCTATGAATGTTGTATGTTTGTTTTATATAATCCTTTTTTATCTAAGTCCTCTCTGAACTTCAGTGTTAAATTATTGTGCTGTTCCCCCTGCCTTTTTTCTCATCTTTATGTGTTCTTTCTTCATGGCATTTTAGTCCTTCTTGGAAACCACATCTTTAATATTTTCAGGTATCCTAAACTTTACTTTAATTCCTCTAATATGCTCTGTCACCCGGAGATGGCCTTCTTCACTTCAAATGCTCTGTTTCCTTTGTGTTATAGCATTTCTCTGGAGCCTTCATCTGTTGCTGGTCTTATTGCAGCTTGTGTTTTCTCTTTATTTATTTCTAATGAGGAGAGATCCACCAGCCTGCTTTCTAACATACAAAGCATGTGAATTGTATTAATCAAATTCTCTAGCTTTTTGTGTCCTGCTGTAATAGCTCTATACCTATTCCTGGAAGCCTGGGACCTGTACATGTGTGTGCACACTCACCTATACAGCTCCTGGATCTAACTTGTTCAGATCGTTATTTAATGTACCTCTGCTGGACTGAGGTGGGATTGTCTTCCCACATGGCTTGTTTCTGAGAAATTTAAACCAGTAGACCACATGAAAAACCTTGTCTTGTCTCCCAATCTCCTTACTTTTAACACATCTCCTATAATGAGCTTACCACAGGTGCTTTCTCTTTCTCCTTCTTGTGGTAATTCAGACATATTAATTATAGAATCTAAAGTAATGTAGAAAAGAGTAGTATTTGTGTAAAGAAATCATAATATTCTGTTTGCCTTCAGAAACAGTTATCTTTTGGGGGAAGAAAGACTGATTGGTTTATAATCTTGTGTCTGACTTAGGGAGCAAATGGTTGGCTAGATTGAAGTATCTTCCCACCATGTTTCATTCCTAGATCTTTCACTGGACACTGTTTCAAGTTGCAAAAGACATATGAGCCCCCTCACCCCATCCCAGACTTTCCTTGTCTCTGGTTATAGGTTGTTGTTAGATTTACAATAGAATATTTTGTGGAGTTTCTTTTTCTCTGATTTTATAAGCTAAATTTTAGTGAGAACCAAGCTCAAAGAAATTTTATCAAGACACAGTAACAAAGCTTAGAGATGTTAAATACAGTTGACCCTTGAACAATGCAGGGGATTAATCAGCCTATAAGTTACACTTGTTCCTCCCTATCTGGGTTTCCTTTGCATCCTCGAATTCAACCAACCTCAGAATATGTAGTACTGTAGTATTTACTACTGAAAAATCTTCGTGTGTAAGTGGACCCACGCAGTTCAAACCCATGTTGTTCAAGAGTCAACAGTAACTTGCTTTAGGTCCTAATATTGAGCCAGGGTTGAAATCCAGAAATATCTGATTCTAGTACCATGTTGTTTCCACTCTTATGTTCATGTTTCCTTTTCATTTATAGTCTGAAAATCATTTTTCTTTATGAAAAACAAAGATTTGAGTATATCACAGAGAATTCTAATTTATAATCCAATAACATTAAGCCATATTCCCACACAGCCAACTTGTCCCATGATTGTCCTTTTTGAGTCGGGTAGATCTTAGAGAATCCCATGAACTACTTCTTCCAACCATTGCTTGCAAATCTAAAGCTCATTGTGAACTTTACCTCTCAGACATTTTTTTTGTGGGGGGGGGGTGGTATAGTTGTTTTACAATGTCGTGTTAGTTTCTACTGTACAGCACAGTGAAGTAGAGTTCCCTATGCTATACAGCAGGTTCTCATTAGTTATCAATTTTATACATATTAGTGTATATATCCCAATCCCAATCTCCCAGTTCATCCCACCCCCGCTTTCCCCCCTTGGTATCCATACAGACATGTTTTCTTTTAGAATCTATTCTAACATATTAGGTTTCTCCTGTTTGGGTATCCAACCTTTTATCTCTTTTTTTTTTTCCCCCAAGGTTTTATTTTAAACTGCAATATTTTCCCTTTTTCCATAATTACAAGTCATTGCATAATGAGAATCACCCCAATGGGAGAATTATGCCCTAAAATTTTAACCTCCACACATATAAAATGTACTAATTTGGCATGTCAGTATTTTATATTCACATTGGAGAAATACCAATTTGGAGTTTTTAGGATAACAAGCCCAAACTAGGTGAATTTATCCATTAGCTCTTTATTTTAATGTCAAAAGGTTATGATTTCTCACTTGAAGCAAAGTGAGAATGGATGGAAGGGAGTATTGATGACATTTTGACAGGTTCCACTATTTATTCTGCGGTACAACTAAAGCTAAGGTAAACCAATAGGCATTTTTACTACATGCTTTGAAAATAACTATGTCTATATATTTTGATAAATAGATTTCTTTCTGGGGAACAGATTCAGTGGAAACTGGGTTACTGAATGAAAACGTTATCTGTTAGTTATCTGAGACCAACAGCATCTAAAAGCTTGCGTGGATACAGTGAATTAGCAGTACTCATTTTATCTCTAAAAGCAAATTCAAACTAAATACTTAAAATATTTTCAGTATTTCTTTCCTCTTTCCATGTCTGAGAGAATAAAAACAGCTTTGAAGCCATTAGGTGTTATAATTATTCCTTGTATTTTCATCTCTTTAGAGGCACACTCAAGGAATATATTAACCAAAGGGAAAAGTAATTTTACCAAAGTTTTCTCTACTAAATATGTGAGAAATATGCTTTCGTGGAAATTCTTGGTCTGTCTAAATTAGAAAAGTATTGCTAAATTTTTAATTAATATATTTTTTATCTAACTCGACGATTATAATGGAGGATATAAAACATTGCTGCTATTTTGTGCTTATAATAGGTGTTATGTTGCTTCAGAAGCTTTTAAAATTAGTGTTTCATGATGGCAAATAACTACTCAACTTCTCCTTTTAAAATTTCTCTATGCCTGCTAGCAACTCTGGTTTTTAATTATGAGAACTTTGTCCAAATCTTAATATTTTTATTTCCCCAACAGTGCCTTCCCACTGTGAAATAAAGACATTGATATTAACCCACCCCCAAATATATATTTATTTTCTCTGGGTCAGCCTCCAGGGTCTCCCTGATACTTTTGACTTTGTCGAGGACTCCTCATTTTAATTCTCCTTGCTCTTGTTGCCACCATCAGTTCTTTCTTCTTATCATCCTGCAGATTCTTAGTGGCTTCCTTTCTTTGTGGATACCGTATTATAGGAATAAACCACAAAATTTATTTCTGTATCCATACAATGTTCCTGTTTACCTGGAGGGTCACCATAATAGATAATAGTTTAGTGTTGTGCTAAGAGGCTAAGCTGGAGAAAATTTGAATCTATTTGCTATATAGGCCTTAGGTCAAGTATTAAATAAATTCTTTTTGTTATCTTAATACATGTTAAAATAAATATCATTTATAGCCTGACAACTTTTGTACTCTTCCTAATTGAAAATCATAAATGAATCCCAATTATGCCAAATTGTATTTGTTCTATGCAAAGGTCACTTTTAAATCTGCAAAAGTTATTTCTACCTCTCAGAATGTTTTATGGATTTTTAAAACGTACTTTTCCTTACAGTGCCAGTATAATGTTGCTATTTTGTAGCTAAGGACATTGGGTTATTTTTCATGGCAATGTTTAAATCACTAGCATTCCCATCTTTATTTTTTGCTGAAAATAAAAAAGAATATTGTGGTAGGCAGAATAATGTCGTCTCAAAGATGACTGTGTCCTAATCCCCAGAACCTGAGAATGTTACCTTATATGGCAAAAGGGATTTTGCAGATGTGATTAAATTAAGGATCTTGTGATCAGGAGATTATTCTGGATTATCTGGGTGGGCCTGATGTAATCACAAGGGTCCATATAAGAGAAAGAGGGAAGCAGGAGTCAGGGGAGATGTGCCAATGGAAACAAGCTTCAGAGCCTGGGAGAAATTTGAAGGTGCTCCACTTCTGGCTTTGAAGATGGAGGAACCATAAGCCAAGGAATGCAGGTGGCCTCTAAAAGCTGGAAAAGACAAGGAAATGGAATCTCCCCTAGAGCCTTCAGAAAGAATCAGCCTGACAACACATTCATTTTAACCCAATAAAGTCCATTGCAAACTTCTGACCTTCAGAACTGCAACGTAATAAGTATGTGTTGTTTTAAGCCACTGTTTGTGGCAATTTGTTACACCAGCAATAGAAAATACAAATATCCACGGTCCTTGAACAATTTATGTATCCTTAGGCCCCATTAGTGATCAGCAGTTTGTGCTTCTCTGAAAAGAGCTCTAAGGGCCCTGAAGAAGCAGCAGCTCCTTGAAGAGGGAAGACCATCCGTGGCCAAAGACTAAGTCCATTTATCAATAATTGGCTACTGCTAGTTTGGGATTATATGGCAACCCAGGGAATAACATTCTCCATCCCTCTTACTTGACGCTGTTGCTTCATTGTCTGTATGGAAGTGGTAGCAATGTGAATATTGGGTATCCAACCATTCTAAGCTTGAGAGTTAGTAATTTTAAAAAACTATAACAAGGACACAAGTATATATTCGTTGATATGTCCTGTTGATAAGTATGCTGTCTGCATATAGTATATGTGGACTTGAACACATTTTTTACCATCATGTTACCAGAGTTATTAACCTTCTAGCCTAAAATTCTTAGGTCCTTAACATGTGTCTTCTCCACTAGAGCAGTTCCATATTTTAGGTTCTGACACTACAGCAATGTACTTTTCAGGTGCCAAACGGAATGTCAGTTAGAATGTGTCCAGCTGACAAGAGGCAACATGAGACTAACGGTCATTTAAACGTAGAGGGATTCATTTATCTCCTGCAGGCCAGCTCAACAAAACCATAATGGAATTTGACTCCTCTCTCCTTCAGGACTGTCATCCTTATTGTGTTGCTATTGTCCTCATGGTTCCAAAACATGTTGCTGCACCTTCAGGCATCTTGTTCATGACTGGCAGGAAAAATAAAATAAAATGAATAGAGCGAAGGGCAGAAATCAAAAGGCAAAGAAAGAGCTTTGTCCTTGTCCCTGCTTTTACTCTCAGGAAAGAATCTCTTTGTCAAAAACTTCAGTCCTTATCTCATTGAGCAAAACTATGTCACATGGTTACTGTTACTATAAGAAAATCCAGGAAGGTGTTTTACCTTTCCAAGCTCTGTAGTGAAGAAAAGAAAGGGAAATGACATTGTGAATGATTGGGGGAGCCAATCCTCAGAAACTGGGAAATACACATTTAAATGAGTAATTTCTGTCAGATGGATTGGCTAAGTCTACTGTAGATACCACAGTTCTTCAGCTGCCATCCTATTTAAAATACTGAGCTGCGTTAGCACTTCAGGAAGACAGGGAGAATGGTCACCAGATTTATTATTAGTTGAGTCTTTTACTCTTCTTGCTGTTCTTTGATTCAAAAAGAAAATACTTGCAATGTAGAATTTTAATGAAATTATTAAAAATGATTTTTAATAATTAAAATTATTAAAAAATTATTAAAAAATTATTTTCCTCTATATATAAGGAAACATTTTTCATACTCTTAACCAAAAAAAACCAGTATTGGAGTCACAAATAATCCCCAAGAAAATGTCGAATATCTCAACAGACTTTCTCTATCAAGATCTTAGCCATAAGAGTGATTTAAAATAAATGGTCCTTCCACTTATGCAGGCTAATCAGGTAGCAAAATTCTAAAACATTTTGCAAGCTCTCCCGCAGATAGTATCTAGCCAAAACCAACAATTCTGAAATGAGATCTTTTTATTATGTATTGCAAGTTTCCTTAAAAGAGAACATATTTCACAACCTGGAATGTGAGGTTATTGTTGCACAGCAGTAAAGTTGATGTGTACAGTGTGTGGCACGCATCCAACCATGTCATCCATCAACGAAATTTCAAGGGTTGATTATACTACAGTACAATCCTATAGTGGAAAATTACCCACTTTCTCATGAGGTACCATTTAAAGCATCTTTTCTGAAATGAAATTTATGACTTCCTGCTAACAGCTA
Organism: Kogia breviceps; assembly: GCF_026419965.1. Taxonomy (NCBI): domain Eukaryota; kingdom Metazoa; phylum Chordata; class Mammalia; order Artiodactyla; family Physeteridae; genus Kogia; species Kogia breviceps. The sequence continues at coordinate 178,753,916 of NC_081311.1, forward strand.
TAGAAGGCAGATGAGGAGGGGAAATGTAGGGGGAGGCTCTTCCTATAAAGAAAAGGAAGAGATAAACAGAAAAGGTAGGAAAAGAACACTTTGGGCAACATTTCTTAAGAGAAAGCCATATGCTCAGCAAGCTTTTCATATTCCAGTGTTATAATTACTCTTTAGGTTCCTGGGGGTTTCTAAACCAGGCCATTTCTGATAGAAGCCATATTTTTTGTTGTTGTTTCAAATTGGGGTAATCTTTTCACACTTGAAAATTAGGAATGTGCATTAAAATGTTGATAGGAAATTAAGTAGATAGAGAAGGAATTTAAATATGTAATCACTTAACTTTAATAATAACCATATTTAGGCCAGGTCTCTATTACCCAGTGAAGGAAAAAATTGAGACAATTACCTTGACAATTGAGACAGAACCATACAGAGGATATGATACTGTTTAGTTAGCTGGATGCTAGACAAGAGGCCTGAAATTGATGGTGCTTTTTCAGGAGCTCCTGAACTACCCAAAATGGAAGAGAACATTCTTTTTTTCCAGTCTGTGACAAACTCTTGCATTGATTTCCCTTTTGATAAAGAGGTAATTTAAAAGATGAATGAGAATTAAAATAGTGATTGTTTGACTTTGGAAAATCACCTAGAATTTAGGAAATTTGATTACTGCTTACTAATTTGGGAAGGTGAAAAAATTCATTTGAGGCAGGGTAAGGTACATTCTGTAAATGTCTATAAAACACCCTGAAGGTTCAAATGTGGGAGAAGGCAACCAGTTAGAGGAAACAAGAAAGGCTTCTTGAGGAAGAGGTAATCTTTGAAATAGGATTTCTAAGTCTCAAATAGGGCTAGGATTGGTAAGTGGGAAGAAGGGTAGGGTAGTGTGTGTTTTATGGGGAACAAGTGTATTTAATAGTGTGTATTAGGCAGTGGAAGAAAAACAGTAAGGTTGAAAAGAACATTGTATGTATTATCAAGCTTGCTTGTGGGTCAGAGAGTGGTATAGTTTGGTGGAAGAAAACATTGTGCTTTTTTTGCTTTTGTTTTATGATCAGTTTTCCTTAGAAAGATGAGAGAGAGATAACGATGACAAGTAGACATTTTGTCAAACCCAGCCCACCCCTGAAAAAGTAGCCATGAGCATGACAGTTGTAGATTAAAGGGCAAGAACAATGGAGAGGTAAATACAGACTTGGGTTGGCAAGCTTGTTTCTTCTCTTGGTGGGAAGCTGATTGGGCACAAGAGCATTTTAGAGTTTTGGTCTACTTAATTGCTTGACTATTTGTGTGATGGATATTAGTGCCATTAATTTTTTTCTGAATAAAAATGAGTGAAATAATCACTTTAGTGGAAATAGAGTTAAAATTTGAAAATCACTTAACTGTAACAATAATTTACATGGGCTTAACATTACTATTTTCATGTTCGCAGTTTTAATTGTTGATGTATTTTTAAGGTTCATTACTTTCAGGTTTAAAGTGGAGTTATATTGTTAAATTAATGAAAAATAATGCAGCCTTTTTGGTAATTGAGGACTTACTTTTTACGTACATGGAATACTCTTGTAGACTGTAATTATAGCTGCGTTCATTGTGTCAAATTATACATGCATTATTAGACCTTCAAACCCCTAATAAATTCTGTACTTTACTATTTTGGGGCTTTGCCTAGTGTCACAAATACTCATATAACCGAAATCTAGGTTGTATTAATAAGAAAAATACTTATCTGAATCTCTGTATTCTTCAGGATCCACTTTCTCTTAATGACAGGAAACAGAGAATATTTTAATGGCCAAAAACTGGGATGAAATATAGTTACTAAATGATTTTTAAATTCATTATTAAGCATTCATATTCATTTCTATAGTCTTGTAGAATCGGTCTGTATCATATAACCTTTTTTAACCTTTTAATGAAATATGAAAGCATCATAACATTCCATGTAATACATGAGTTAAGAATTGTGCGTTTTGAATAATTTTCTTCTTCGGGTTATAATTTTATTTCTTTCCTGAATTAAGAAAGTTTACAATCTTATGAAATAGAATTCTTGCCTGTGGAGAACCATCTACTGGTAATCTAAGCAAGGGACTAAAGACGTAATCTGAATAACATTTATTATTACCGTGGTACATCCAGTGTACACTTATATTTTGAAAGTAGACTTACTTTCTCGGCAGTCTCCTCGGAACTCTTTGGTGTTTATTTGTCTTTTGTATTTTTGTTTTTGTTTTCATCATTCATTTAATAGTAAGAAATGAGATGTATGTATTTTTTACCAAAAAATTACATATACAATTTATAAATAAGCATTCAATTCCTTTGCATATTTTGCCACTTAGATAAATATAATAAGAAGTGAATTGTTTAAAAAAAGGAGTTGAATATATTAGGTTTAATGCCTTGCTTGCCAAAGGATCATTTTGTTAATGTCCAAAACTAAATATTATGGAACATCTGCTCATTGAAAACTTTGTTAGTGTGGTGTGTTCATCTCCTTCTGCATGTGGGTTGCCATTGAATGGGGAGGTAAACATTGCCCAGATGATGACATGTAAGATTTCTGTATTTCCAGAGAAAGCTGAGGTAGAAAACTAATTTACCTGAAAAAATATTCTTAGGTAACTTTAAAATTATGTTTATATAAAATAACATTCATCATCATTCTTGGCCATTGGCCTCTGTTAAAACCAGTAATTCTCATAATTAGATATGACAAAGATAGGGAAAACATATGTTACTGCTGTCAGATTGGGGACTAGAAAACCAACCATTCTGTGTTACATGCAGGCAGCAAAGTACTCATCAACAGTTTTGGATCTTTTACAGCCTTTGCCCATAACCTAACCTAGAAAAAAATCTATAGAGACAGTTATTTGTGTGGGTTGGTGTGAAGCAAGAATCTATCTCTAGCTTCTTTCCTTTAGAGTCTACATTTCCAGTGAGCATTAAAAGACTGGAAAACACCAACAAGTAAACATCTGACTTTTTTTCATTAATATTCCAAACAGTTATATAAACACTTTCAACGTTTCATAAGTTTGAGGAATTTAGACATGAAATAAAATAGATATTTAAAACCCAATTATTATGTGGCTTAAAATTAGAAAAAAATAAATTTTCTGAGAAATTTGAAAGTGATTTGTAAGTGTGGAAATAATGAAAAAAATAATAGTAACCAACATTTAATTGAGCACCTAATATGTGATAGGTGCTTTCCTAAATACTTTCTATGTAATTTAATTTAAATTCTATTTAATTCCCCAACATTCATGTTCTATAAATGAGAAAATAAATGTATAGACAGGTAACCCAGATAATTTGTTCAAAGTATGGAGAACATTATTTTAGAAGTCTTAAGAAAATTATAGAAAGGAAAAACCTTGATTCTTGTATATCTCAAGAAAACTTATTTTTTGTAAGTAATTTATAGGGAAAAATCTGATTTTTAGAGTTTAATGTTTCCTGTTGTTTGAGAAGTTTTTTCATAAACCTAGTCACAGACAGCCATACAATTCATGGTTCCTAGTCTGTGGATTTGGCCCACATTAGTCACAACCATCCTCTATAAGTCTAAAAAAGCAACCACAGACCTAAAAGCACAAGGCCCATTAGGAGCTACCTAAAACTGTTAGGATCAAATCCAGCATGCCCCAAGATTATGAAAACCATGTTATTCTAGTCTTCCAAATGCTAGAGCTTGTTTTTTCCTGAAGCTTTGGAATTTAGAGAGCCAGGAAATAAAAACCCTCTTTCCTTGATCAAGTCAAGAACCCATTGGGAGTTAAACAGGACTCTGAAAGATGGAGGTAAAATATTAGCTTTTACTGACAAAAGCTAGATTAAAGGGATATTGCAATGTGTTGCCACAATGAGCTTTCTCCTACTCCACTCTTGTGAATAGCCTAACCTACTGGGGCACAGATAATGCTGAGTGACAGCTGACCTATCACACAGGGACCTATCCTTGCAAAGCACCACACAGAAGAGCTGGAAATGTGTGTTCACTGCAGGCAGGCTGATCCAGAGAAGAGGCAGAAGTTAGAAGAAGCTGTCCGTTGTAAATCCAACCCTTTACTCCAGAGTTGCTGTACAACCATGCAGATAAGTTTTTCCCACATCCTCAGAAGGAGTGAATGATGGGGTGGAGAGAGGCCAAGAGTATAACTTTTACAGGAAATTCCTCTTTAAAACACACAAGACCTGCTGAGAGGCTTCCCTCTAGCCATCTTTTAGAATTATAATATGAAAATTATAATAAGTTAAATTTTTTAGACCCATTTGTAACAGTTGTAGATTGTTCATAGTTCAGAGCAGCAGGTTTGGGTGGCAGTAGTATTAGGAATAAGAAAGCTAAAACCTAAAGGTCAGGGAACTAGTTGCCTTCTAATTGCTGTCCTTTTATCTTCAGACTGTCAGAAAACAGCAGGTTATAACAAGGAATACTCATTTTGCATAAAGATTTTCTACTTCTCTCCTTTGACATTTCCAGCAACTTAGTAGTAGCATGGCCAAATGACACTGGAAATAACGGATGGAAAAGTTAGATGGAAGGAGTATTCAGTGTAATAGTTCTGTCTCAGCCTAATTAACATTCAAAGCTCAGATAGAAATCATAAAGTCAAACAGAAGAACAAAAACTACAGGGAAACTATGGTACTTGATAAAGAGGGACTATAACTGATAGAAAGAAATTGAAGCAGTGATTTTGGTCTCTCTCATTTCTAACAAGACTGCAGGCACTTACAGCAAAATATTTTGGAATTTCTAACAGGTACCAGATTTTTAGATCAAAGAAAATGATATTTGAAAAATATATCATTTAATATCACCATATTCATCAGTTTTCACAGAAAAGGTATTTTATATTCTCCTTGTTTTATTGATTAGTGAAATCTTGAAATCATAATAAAAAGTAATGCTAATTGATTATGGATAAGGTGTCAGCTCTATGAAGCATAGATTATCTTTTAAGTTGATTTTAAATATTTAAAGCTATATCCAAGTTTTTACTATTTTTAGAAGTGGAAGGAAGCAGTGTCATAAATACTAAATATTTTTTGAAAATGATTTTTAGTCACTCATCTATATGTGACATAACTCATTTTTTAAATTGGAGTATAATTGCTTTACAATGTTGTGTTAGTTTCTGCTGTACAATGAAGTGAATCAGCCCTTTTTGAAATAGATTTGCTTTTGTAATTAAAGGTTGTCATAGGATACAGATACATTGAAAACACAGGATTAGGCCCGAAGTTATAGAGGCAATGGAGAGTGAACTTGGAATTAAATATTTTTCACAATGCATGTATAACATGGTATATATCCAAATGGTAGTCCCTCTGGCTCCAATGTTCAATGAGTATGACTCTAAATGCTATGATTTATACAATAGTTTAAACACTTTATCTCGTGAAAACTGTCATAAAAAATGCATATTAAATGGAAAAAAGTTTTTAATTGTTAACATTTTATTTTTATATACCTAGTTGGATTCTTAATCATAATGAACATAAAGTTTAATAATAAATTTGAATTAATATATACACGGAATGTTTTATTTCAATAGCAGCAAGTGGGGAAAATGTGAAAAGAACATTTTTTTCTAATTTTGAAATATGAATATCTGAAAAGACACAAAAGTCTGTATCAGTTAGCTTTTCTTACCTTAAGTCTGTGTTCCGCCCCCCCCAAAAAAACCCAAAAAAGCCGTGTGCTCTCAGTGATATACAACAATAAGTATTTAATGCTCAAGCATCTGAGGCAGTCATCCAGGAAATTCTGCTCTTTGTATTGGGCTGGGATGGTGGTCCTTCTGGTCCTCACTGAACTCACGCAGATGTGTGTGGGTCAGCTGACCCAGTGTGAGGTGAACATCAGGATACCTTGGCTTTGTTCTATGTGTCTCTCATGCTCTGTCAGGCTAGGGAAGGTACATCCTTCTCAAGATGATGATTCAGGGCCAAAGGGAGAGGAAGCCTAATCACGCAAATACTCTTTAAACCTCTTGAGTGTGCCACAGTTCCTGACATTTCATTGACAGTAGAAATCACATGGCCCACATTCAGAGTTGGGAGAGATACTGCAAAGTTACACTGCAACAGAGTTGGATATGGGAATGGGTGGTAGAGAGAATATCAGTGCTCAAGCTGATATTTATCTATATTATATAGAATTAAGTAAATTTCAGAAGAGACATAAGTGTAAAATTTGACTTAAAACTATTACTAAGTTGCAAATATATGAAAAGATCCAGTTTCTTCTTATAGATGTTTTTACTTTTATCAATATTGCTAAACAAAAGTAAAATAATTTTAATAATTATTTCTAATTATATATCGTTTATATTGGAGCCATGGAGTTTCATCATAATAAGAATAATCAAAGGTTATTTGGTAAAGTAAAAGCTACTAATCAGTCAGATGATTTAAGTGAGGTAAATTCATGTGTCTTAATTAATTTTTACAAGTTAAAATATATTAACAACTATCATAAATATAAAAAAAACTGCTGTGACTGCATAAAATGTTAAAAGTTATTGTTTTAAAAATTAGTTTCACATCTATTTTTTAGGAAAAGAGAACTTACAATTAGCAATCAACTATTTTTCCAATAATCCAGTAAGACCAGTTGAAGACTGTTTGGAAAGATTTAGAACATATAAATACATATATAAACTATCATGGTACTGTATGAAATAATGTGTATTATGTACATATATGCAATATATGTAATATAACATTACTTAATGATATAATATTATATACATGTATATGTATATGTGTATTCCCTGCTAAAATCACCTGCCTAAAGTGCCTAAAGACACTCCTCTTAGAGCAAGATGCCCTTTAACATTTCATTGGGGAGAAAATTAAAGTAGCTTATTTTATATATGTTTCTTTGCCTACAGTTAGTCTGACTTAATTACAGAGGTCCCTAAATTAAATGATTTGACTTATGATTTTTCAGCTTAACAATGGTGCAAAAACAGTGCACACAAGTAGAGATGAAACTTCACATTTTGAATTTTGATCTTTTCCTGGACTAGTAATATGTGATATGATACTCTTTTTTTCTTATTGAAGTATAGTTGAATTACAGTATTATATTAGTTTCAGGTGTACAATATAGTGATTCAATATTTTTATAGATTGTACTCCACTTGAATTTATTATGAAATGTTGGCTATATTCCCTGTGCAGTATGGTGTATCCTTGTAGTTTATTTATTTTATGCATAGTGGTTTGTGCCTCTTAATCCCCTACCCCTATTTTGGCCTCTCCTCTCCCCTTTCCCCACTGGTAACCACTAGTTTGATCTCGAAATCTGTGAGTCTCTTTCTGTTCTGTTATATTTATTCATTTGTTTTATTTTTTAGATTCCACATATAAATGATAACATACAGCATTTGTCTTTCTCTGACTTATTTCACTAAGCATAATACCCTCTAGGTCCATCCATGTTGTTGTAATTGGCTGAATTCCATTCTTTTATAATGGCTGAGTAATATTCCATTGTGTATATATACCACATCTTTATCCATTCATCTACTGATGAACACTTATGTTGCTTCCATATCTTGGCTATTGTAAATAATGCTGCTATGAACATTGGGGTGCATGCATACTTTTGAATTAGTGTTTTGGTTATCTTCAGATATATACTCAGGAGTCGAATTGCTGGATCATATGGTAGTTCAATTTTTAGTTTTTTGGGGAACTTCTGTATTGTTTTCCATAGTGGCTGCACCAGTTTACATTCCCACGAACAGTTCCAAAAAATTGAAGAGGAAGAAGCACTCTCAAATTCATTCTACAAGGCCACCATTACCCTGATACCAGGAGACTGAGGTTTAGGTATTTTTCCAAGTGCCAGGTCCAGGGTACACAGACCAGGGTACACAGAACCTTTAGGTTCTATTATATAGAACCTTTAGGTTCTATATTATGTAGAACTGCATTGCCTATACTATTGCTGTGATTGTTTTTAGCCAAAAAAAACCAAAATGTTTGATCATGACATCTGAAATCCTTTGTATTTTTGTTAAACTAACAACAAAATAATTTTCATTTGGCAAAAGTATTCTCAAATAAGAATGATGTTTAATACATTTGCAACTTCCTGTTAGGAATTGTCGGTGTCTAAGTTTACCCATAATGAACTAAAGAAGTATTTTCCGTGATTATCTGCCCACATCATTCTTTTTATCTCCTACAGTGTGAACATTGCTTTAAGGCACCAGAAATATTGATAAAAGTGTGGGGCAGGAGCCAGGGGTACAGCTGATCTGCCATATAAGAGGATGGAAAGATATCAAGTAGATTTAAGATAAGTGAAGTTATTAAATCAGGTGAAATTTTACAGGTCACTGGAACCTTATATTGAGAAGAGATAAAGCAGAATGTGCAAGTACACAGAACCAAAGACTCTTATGCATTCTTTTACCTCTGTGAGTGAGGTAAAGAGAGGACTTCAGACCTGGGAATTTAAATAAGCAGGGTTAAGGGGTTAACACTACAGCAAACACTTAACAATCTCTCCTGATTGCCCTTGCAGTGAGATTCCCTCTCCTCACTAAGGACAACAAAACGTTAAAACATAAACAAACTACAAACGCACACACAAATACACAGACACAAATATAAACACATAATACAAAAATAACTGGAAGCAGAGCTTTATGGTATAGGAGAAGCACTGGGTAATTTCCAGAGGGGTCTGTGCTACAGACATTGAGCACTGCAATAAGAAAAGTAATTTGAGTTATTTATTAAAGGAGGGTTGATTAAGCTGTGTGCTTCAGAGAACTGGAAATGGTGCATACCTTTTATTTCTCCCACTGAATTTGGTAGAACTCAGGGTAGACAATAAATCATGGTATTGAATATCTGTGCAGTTGCTCCTGTTCTAACTGATTGTAATATTGGGCTGGGCAAAAGCAGAAGGTCCAAGGCTTATCTGAAATCGTAGCAGGTTGCTGCTTGGATTGCTCTTTCTGTCCCCTTTTCTTACCCAAAGTGGGTAGTTGGAAATAAATAGGGAATCCATACATACCTCTTTATTTTTGTTTCTTTCACATGGAGTAGAAGAAGAGGTCAGTAGCATCTACGATGCAGAGACAAATGCATGGTAATAAAAGACACATGAAGCAGCATCTTACTACGTGGACAATTATCAGGACCCATTTCATATCTGTTTCTTGCTTTTCTTAATCTGCCATTGTGTGGATCCATTTTTGTCTACCTTGTGCCTTTCAGGATTTATGTCCCACCATAGCAAATCTTAGCAGATCTCACTTTGGCCTGATTGGCTATCTAATTCCTCCCCTTAAACTTACACTTTTTTTTTTTTTTTGCGTTACACGGGCCTCTCACTGTTGTGGCCTCTCCCGTTGCGGAGCACAGGCTCCGGATGCGCAGGCTCAGCGGCCATGGCTCACGGGCCCAGCCGCTCCGCGGCATGTGGGATATTCCCAGACAGGGGCACGAACCCGTATCCCCTGCATCGGCAGGCGGACTCTCAACCACTGCGCCACCAGGGAAGCCCTAAACTTACACTTTTTATTTTATTCATCAATTCTGGCTGTGTACCTCTGGCCACCAACCCTGAATTCCACTTGTTTGTGTTTTTAAATAGCTTTAGTAAGGTGTTTTTATAATCTCAGTTCTTACTACTGTCCCCTTCAACCGACTCCCCGTTCCTTCTCCCCAGTCCCCTGGAAGCTGATGCGGCCTCACTCACTGGTGCTCTTCAGCTTCCTCTAGTATCACCAGCTACACACAGGGAGTGCCAATTAGTTCCCTGCTCTTGTCCCCATCAGTTCTGCCACATGGCCTCTGACACAAATAAGACATGATGATGTAAATTCATTCAGTCATAGCACATTTTTCAACATAGAAATTGAAACTCGGGACGATTTATGTAACTTATGATAATTTCAATATATGTCTCTTAAATTGCAAAACCTATTTTGTAAACAACATATTGAATTTTAGTCAGTACTCCTTACTAATAAAGCAGCCATACATAATTCATTTTGGCTTTCTAATTTATTTATCAAACAGGTACCAAAAGAAGTTGTCAAGAGTTAAACATCATCACAATCATCACACTGGCTTGGTGGTTTCTAATAAATTAGGCCAAGTTCAGAACAGACTTTTGTACTATACTTCAATGTATAAATGTACCTCAATTCCATGTCTTAAGTGGTAACACTTCCAATTATTCCTAGATTATATGTAGCTTATATTTCTAAATATCTTCCTTGAAAAGAGATTTTCATGATAGAGTTCTTACCATGAAGATGTTTGACTTAAGCTTAGAAAAGCATCTACTCTGTGTCACTAATATACTAAGGAAATGGAAAATTCTTATATTTATAACTACACAGAATTCTTGTAGATTGCTGAAACATGAAATAACCAAATAAACTTTATTATTGAAATGGATTTCTTAAGAATATAAATGTGTAATGTAACTTTTCAAACTTGTTAAACCATAAAGAACTACACAGCAATTTCATAACATGAAACACTGTGTGTATAAAACTATGTAGCATAAAATGTTCAGCTGCTAAGGGAGCAGGAAGGTTCCCGGAACTATTTTCATAAATCCAGAAGTAGTTGACCTGTTACATTGATCTTCTTTATTCCATTTACCAAAATAGTGGGGCCTGCATTCCTCTGTCTTTGGAGTTTATAAATTTCATTTATTTGACTCTGTGTATCTTGAAATGGCCTTTCTTTCACATATTAGAACAACTTCTGAAACAACTTCTGGAGAAGATGGAAATTATATATTGTTTAGCTTAAGAATATCCTTTCTTAAGGTTTGTTTTATTTAATAAAACAGGAATGAAGTGAAGGAGACAGGATAAATGATATTACATTTTTTAATGTGAGAAAACAGAAACATAATAAATTTAAATAGCTTTTCTTAAGGTCCCTGATCTTAAGAATTTTAATTTGGGAGATAATTGGGAAACGACCTGGCTTGTGCACTCACCAAAGTGGGAGCTCCCGCCATGCCATGAAACAAAGATGCCCAGCTGTGTAGATGAGGTGGTAGTATATTTTGCAAAATTATGAGGCTGCATATTTCCATATATGTTGACTTTTCACAAATGATCTTTGAGTGTTGGTGGAAAATCTTTACATGTGTATATGTATTGGGGGAATTTTTCTTATAAAAATACAAATCTACAAATTTCAATGGAGCATTTATATAAGTATACAGAAGAGGTAACAAAAATAGTACTTCCCTAGAGATGAGCCAGGACACACATACAGTCTTGCCTGCCTCTTCCCTTGCCCATGATTGGCCATACAGCAAGGCAAGGGGAAGGCTATTTGGTACCCTACCCGACTCCAAATTTACGGAGTCCGTATGAGGTTGGAAGAACACTGGACAAGAAAAGTATAAAGGAAGTGTTAGCCTTTATGACTCCCCTCTGGGGCATTATTAATAATGCCACAAACTGTGAAAATGCCTCACCTATTTAATAAAAACGAAAGGTAGGTACTACTTTCCAGATCCTGACAATATAAATCCTATATAACCTTGAATACAATCTATAATATTACATTTTTAAACTTAAAGTGCCCAGGAAGTATTAATATTTCATATTTTCACATTTTCTTAGCTAACTTCTGAAAAAGAATGGGACCTGATATCTTATTTTGACAGATTTTTTGATTGTTTTGTGCACACATTTGTTTTATGGCTTTTAATTCATTTTACTTTGGCACTTTTTTAAAGTACACTTAATCATTGAATATTCTTTATTAGTGCGAAGATCTGTGAGTTGACTGTTCCTGAGGATAATGGCCAAAAAGATTGATATACTAAAGTGAACCCTTTCATAATGATGAGGAGCTGTGTGTTAAATGGTTCTAAAGCCATTGTACTTGTTACTACTGTATACTCCTAGCTACTGTTTTGTTTTTTTTTCTCTTGCTCCCCACTTTCTCATTTTCCACACAGGAGCTGGAGAGATCTTTTAAATAATTATCATTCATATATATCGGTCTCCTACTTAAAACTATTCAGTGATGTTAGGATAAATTCCTGTCTCTTTTTCTCAGCCTATGAGGCCCCATATGATCTGGTCCTTGCTTTCCACCTGCTCCTCCTCCATCCTCAACACAGTCCTTGCCTCTCTCTGTAGTCACCCTGGCCTTCCTTCTGTCCCTTGAATACACCAACTCCTTTGAACCTTAGCACTTTTGCAGGTGCAATCACCTGTGCCTGAAACCACCTGCCCCTAAATTGTCCTAAAAATGCTTCTCCCTTCTTGCCATTCTGATCTTGGCTAGAATGTCATGTCTTCAGTGAGGACTCTGGTAACCACCTCATCAAAAATAACATTCTCGGGGCTTCCCAGGCGGCACAGTGGTTACGAATCCGCCTGCCAACGCAGGGGACACGGATTCGAGCCCTGGGCCAGGAAGATCCCACATGCCGCGGAACAACAAAGCCCGCACACCACAACTACTGAGCCTGTGCTCTAGAGCGCGTGGGCCACAACTACTGAAGCCCGCGTGCCTAGAGCCCGTGCGCCGCAACAACAACAACAACAAAAATAACATTCTCCTACAAATCACTGTCATATCACTTTGTTGGTTTTCCTCATAGCTAGGCCATTCTGTTCAGTCATTTGATTGTTGCTGTTTGTTTCCCCACATTCACATGTAAGCTCCCTGAGAGTGCTGCTCCTGTCTGTTTTGCATACTGCATCGTAGGCTGTTCATCCATATTTGTTGAAATAAAGAGTAAAAGTTGCATGTTAGAGTGCTTTGTAAATCCTGATGCATACCCAAATATAAGATGCAGTTATTAGCTGAGCAACAGTCAGACAGATGTTTTGTATATTTTTGTCCTGGTCAGCTGGATAAAAGTATATGCAGTGTGTGACTGTGTGCTATCGTTAAGGACGAGTAGATAGTGGTCACCCACTGTTCACAGGGCACACATTTTGGTATTGATTCATTTTCAACCCACTGAGCATCTTCTGTGTTGGAAATAATTAGAGCCTGTGAACTGAAGTGAAGGAAACATTTACAATGCTGAATAACCTAAAGTGAAGACGGGTATCTAATTAGTCTTTCTTGTGACAATCTTTTTTTAGATTAATATTCTCCTCTCTGAAAAGTCTAACAGTGGCGCTTATGTCAGTGACTCTGTTGATAATTAATAGTGTTCACCATACACCCCCACACATTCCCTCCAAAGTATCCTTGTGTAACGCCACTACTGGAAAGAGCAATTTCAATTAGAGAGGAGAGCTTCTGAAGTGTATAACACGTGGTCTATTATAAGGGATGTGTCCTATTATAAAAGAGAGAAAAATCTCCGATAGAACGTAAATTTTATGTAACATGCCTGGTATATTGTTTAACAAAACATTTTATGGATGCTTCATCAGGACATGACTTGATTAAGAAACAGGAGTAGCATTCACCCACAATTTCCTTTTTTGAATCCTTAAGATGTTTTCCTTTACTATTTTCACCCTAGTCACAGGCTTATTCACTTAGGATAGAAGTGACAGGGCCTTTGTCTTTGAATCTTGCAATTATAATTAATAATAAGTTAAAGGGGAGCAGAAAGGTTATATTCAGAGTTTAAAGTAAAATGACTTCGTGGCACTTAGGGCAGGTGCCAGGAAGATATTAAGTAAGAACTCATTATTCTTATTAATTAGAACTTCGGGAAGACATCTTTGAGAAGGAAAACCGTTTTATGATTAGTTAGAAGAGGGATACCTATTTGTGGACAGAACTTGAGGAGAGGAACTGTGTTGTCTTCATCTCAGTATGCCCAGAGCCTCACAGAGCCCATCCCCAGTGACCAGCAGCTACATGATGCTGCCTGTGTACATGAAGGCAGGGAGAGGGGTCAATGTGTACATATTGTCCACTGTTTCCTGCAATACATTCCTAAAAACAATATTATGAAAGAGACCACCACAAAACTTCCTTATGTTCATGTGTGAAAGTATTATGTGTGGGTCCTACATTTTTGTCAGAGGATTTAACATCAAATAAAGTACAGCAATGTCTGGTGTCTATCAAAACCACATGGAAACATCATTTTTCTCTAAATATTTACAATTTTAAGGACTAAATTTATTACCTGTGATCCTTAAAAGAGGCATGTGTAGATTATAGAAGTTAACATGAAAAGCCAGGTTACAATGAAGTGCAATAATGTTCAATAATAATAATAGCTAATATTTATGGAAAGCTGACCATGCTTAGATGTTGTTCCAACCGCTTTACATATACCAACTTATCCTCACAGCACAATACCCTTATGGGTCAGTTTTAGTATTCCCTCCTTATTTGTGAAAAGGAGGGTTACGTAGTTATGGCAGAGACCATATGGTCTATAAGCCTAAAATATTTACTCTCTGGCCCTTTAGGAAAACGTTGTCCAACCTCAGCTTTAGATCATAAGTACTTTTTTTTCCAATCAACTTTGATCTATTTCTCCACCACTCTGAACCTAACCAGTGCCCAACTTCCAGAAAACAAGTGACAATAGTTAAAACCTTTCGCACATCATTAGAAACATGACAAAAAAAATTATCAGTGTTTTTGAATTTCAAGATGCATCTCAGTAAATTCCCTAGATAAAAATAAGACAATCTTCAGCTTGGCTTCTTCTCCAATGTTGTCATCTAAGAAAAGGAAAGGGATGAGGTTCTGAGCTCACTTCCCAGAGAGACATGGACTCTGGAGACAGTCTGTTCAAATTCATGTCCTCCTTCTGCCACTTCCTGGCTTTGTGACCTTGAGTAGATCATTTAACCTCTCTGTGCCTCAGTGTCCCTATCTGCAAAATGGGAATAATAATAGACCTAACTCATCGGGGCATTATGACCATTAAATGAGTTAATGTATGCCATTTGGAGATCAGGAACTGACTCCTATAAATTGTTGGTTATTTCTTCCATTTTTCAACTTCCTTAAAAGACTGATTTAGAGATAAATAGAATGATGAAAGTTGAGGCCTGAATATACTGGGAAAATTCTCAATAAATTAAATGCCCATGGAATCAATGCTTATTAAATATCCTTCTACATTTATGCTTTATCTATTCTTTACAGAGAATATTTATTTATTCTTTGAAGAGTACTGCATGAAAATAGGTGAATAAAACATTAATGCCCTCTGATAACTTAAAGTATAATACAAGGCTCATAATATTAGCCCAAGAGAACAAATTAATGAGTTTATTAAGTGCAACATGTAGTATATTAGCACAAAAGCCTTTGTAGATCAGAATGTACGAGGGGTACTACTCACCTGGTTTCTCTTATAGGACCAGAGCATTTTACTGTAAAGAGTAGGGTCCTCTTTTTAAGACTGTTATGTCAGGTGGTACCCAGCTCTGATATATACACTGAAAATTCCTACATGTGTTCTTTAACTCAGGACTTAACAATGACTAAATGACTTTAAACATTTACTGGGAATGATATCTCCCATCTCTGTTACAAGAATTATTGATATTTACAGTATACACATATAAATAATAAACTATGAAAGACTGACACTAAGTAAAACTGTCTAAATTCATGATCCTCAAATTCAGACCATCCTGGATTCAAAGTCAGCCTCCATCTATTATCAAGCTTGAACAATTTACATAATATCTCAACCTCTGTTTACTTAGTCATAATATAATAAAACTAACTGTACCAAAGTCATTCCCCCCGTCAGACATATGACAAGCATGTACTGAATAGCAAATATATCCCAGCCACTGTTGGGGGTGAGTATACAGCAAGTACACAACAAACAAACAGACATAAACCCTTGCCCTCGTGAACTTTCTTTCTACTTGCTGCGAGAATTAAGGATTTAGTACAAATTCTGGTGCACATTTAGTTTTCAAACAATGTTGGTTATTATTATTGTTAATTGATGATGGAGAGAAGAAGGAGGATTTCAGACATCAGTGCCTCCTTATGGAGTTGATAATGACACTCAACTTCACTAAACTTCTGTATCTGGGGGAATATTTCTGGTCCGTGACCCCTGATCTGTGTTCTCCATCTCGATCATCTCCCACAGGGAATGATCGGAATCAGAATCTGCAACTCTTGATTGGGCATCTTTATCACTATGACCCAGTCTTTGCTAGTGCACTTATTCTGTGACTAACTCAATAACAAGTACTTGTTAATTGATTCTTACGAGAGCATTAAATTCCCTTCTATACACGCTGGAACTATTTCTAATCACTTAAAGACCATTTCATAGATGATGTAAATTATACTTTTTAAAGAATAAAATATCAGTGTTTGACTGAAACTGGTCCAGAATAATTAGGAAAAAAAGTCATATGTAATGTTAGAAAAGAAATATATGCATAGAGAAACCTGAGAGTGTGATTAGTAGGATGAATTCTCGGGAAGTTCAGGTGTTACGGAGGGGCCCTCAAAGTAGAAGGGTTCAGAAGAGTCTGGAAAAACACTTCCAAAACTGCTTAACCACCAATAGGTTTTTGTTTATCTTCTTTTCCTTAACTTCTACAAATAGCTTCCCCCACAAAAGTCATTTTGGAAACTTATCTTTCAGAGTTCGTGAAGACATCAATGATTTTAGTTATCTTCACGTAAAGAGGGTAATTTATCATCTAGTCAAGTGTGCATGTGTCTGTCCGGAAAGCTGTGAGCTAACATACATCATACTCAGTAGCTTCAAGGGTTTGGTTTGCCTTCTTATGTGTGTTTGAATATAGAATTCATTTCAATCTGACATTTTTTACCTCTCTTCATATTTTTCTTCTAATTAAGTTCTATAAATGTATCCTCTCCCCAGTTTGAGCTGTAATAAATTCCTTTCCCGAATTGGCCTTCTGAAATTCACAAACCAACATTACTATGAATTACAAAATGAATAATTTCCCTTCTACTATGTTTATTTTGAGCAGCAAAGTGCTAGAGAAAAGGGAGACTATTTCACTAGAAAGAAGGCCCTGCTCATAATAGTTACATGCCTGTGAGTCGAAGAGTTCCAACACTGACCCCAGCAGATTTCCAAAACTGGATAGGTCTAATGGAAGGACATGATTTTTCAGCTCAAAATTCTGGGATTTAATAGTATTATTGGAAGGGATCCATAAGGAGAAACGTTTTGCTCTCACGTAAGCCCTGGAGTTACTCATGTAGGTATGGACCCAGACCATGATTTCTTTGGGAAATTGATTTCCTAAAGTCTTTTTTGAAGAAGAAGGGAACAATGCCATTCAAAGAATGGACTGTGGGAGAAATGAATGTGTAATTCCTATTTTTTAAGTCATTATTTGTTTAAGTCATTATTTAAGTCATTATTTGTTTCACTTCACTGTATAGTCAAGTAAATGCATTACGTCTTTGATTTGAGATGGCTATCTTGAAAATGAACAATTTGTTGCTAATATTTAGGCCGGCACTTTAATAGGTGCTTAACATTGGGCACATTCGTTCCCATTACATTGTAAGGCATAGATGAAACGCTATAAAAATAAGATTAAAGCATTGCCATAGATAAAATATCAGGCATTTAACCTTTTAGACTCTTGATTTTAGAATGGATTAGCTTCAATAAATAAATAAACAGCCACAATGATCATAGTCTGGTTCAAATAATACTGCTTAATGTGTTAATCATTAATTTTACATACTTCTTTCTCAATTCCCTCTATGCCTTTATAGAGTGGGAATTGTCTTTTGCATCCTGAATTCATTACTGTAATTTGTGTACTGTGCATTGACTGAAGCAAATTTAAGTGGCATATTAATGAAGAATTTGAGCTCCTTTTCTTTGTGTAGATAGTGGACCATGGAGTTAATGTTTCATTTATAGAATTTATTATAGAACTATGATAATGTGGTTATGATTCATGATCTTTTCCTGGATAATGCCTGATTTAAGATATACTGTAGTCTGAAAAGAAGTTTGCTTTTATATAATAAGCATGGCTACTGGTCCAAATATCCTAACACCAAATTTTCATTGGCATAAATTTTCCTCCCTGAAAGAAAAAAAAAACAGAATCATTGTTTCAAACCAGAATCAGACATGAGCATTCACCTAAATCAACCATCCCATTTTTCAAATGAGGAATCTGAGATCCAGTGAAGTTAATTAGATTGATGGCATTCAAGAAGCCATAAGCTAGAGCTTATAGCCAGGATGTCGAACCTGGCTCTTCTGGCTTCTGAGCCAGCATTCTGAGTAAGCTGTCCTGCCTGGCTGAAATGGATAATTCCTGCCATTTCATTTGTTCCTAGTATGAAACCATTCACTGTTATCTCCCCATAACTACCTTTTCTTCTCTTTCCCTGTGTAGCATCATCACGCACCCCCGCAAAGACATCCTCATCTCCTGTGGGGAGGACCGCGTCTGGAAGGTGGTGGGGCTCCCCAAAGGCAATGTGATTCTCACAGGATTGGGCCACACAGACTGGCTTTCGGATTGCTGCTTCCATCCCAGGTCAGTACACACAACTCCCAGAGCCAGCCTGATCTCTCCAGAAATGCACTTGTTTACTCTGTGTCTTCACTCTGCTGGCATTTTTTTGGTTTCTTTTCTTAAACCACTTTATTGAAGTATGAATAGGTGTACATATTTAATGTATACGACCTGATGAGTTTGGAGTTAAGTGTACATCCTTGAAATCATCACTACAATCTATACCATAAACATATCTATCATCTTGGAGATTTTAGCATCATCATCATCATTATAAAAACACTTAACGTAAGATCTACCTTCTTTGGAATTTTTTTAACTATTCAATAAGTATCATTTGCTGTAGGCTCTGTGCTGTACAGTAGATCTCTAGGCACTCGTCTTGTATAAATGAAACTTGAGACTTTGTACTGCCACTTTTCTCTCTGCAACCCCACCTCTTCCACTGAATTTTGAAATGTGTAGATAAATGCTCTTTTGGCTTTCCTTATATTGACTTTAGATTGATTGCTTTTAATATTTAGTACATGTAAAACTTAGTCCACATGCTGATGCATTTAAAAAGAGTAATAAGCTTCCCAGGACAAGCGTTAGAAATGCTCCTTGTACTCATAAGCTCTGAAAAGGCACATTAATTTCAATAATGCATATCAATGTTTACTTTGCCTCTGTTAATCTTGCAAGTTTTCCTTTTAGAATTAACTTTTCTACCAAAAAGGATCAGGAGGCAGTGATCAATTTCTTTAAAAATTTCAATGATACTCAAGACATTAAAGAAAACAAAGCAGAACTGAAGGCATTGAGCCCTGTAATTTTCAGGATTCACTGAATTTTTGTACCAAAAGAACCGGGGCACAGAAGGAAAGACATTGTTAAACACACATATACATTATTCTGGTGGCAGGAAGCTCTGCCCACAGTTGCTTGTGGTCAACTGCTATCCCTAATCCCAACTGTCTTCTCTTATTCAACATTATGCTTAACATTTGTTAAGCGTCTGGCTGTATCTGACTCTTTCTAACAGTCTCTGGTCTAAATACTCTTGGAGATGCATAGTCCGTAGTGCAACTTCTCAACCATTCCATTGGGAAATTTTGGTCTTAGGAGGACCTTATTGATTTATTTTTTCTTTTGTTTTCACAAGACTTTTTTTTTTTTAAACCATCTTTGTCTTATCCTTAGTATGAATGTCAATGAAATTAGATTGAAATAAAAATAACTAAGTTGTTCAGAAATTTGTGTGTTAATGAGAAGGGTAAACTAATTTTTTAATTTTAATTTTTGAAAATGTTTTTAAAATATAATTTTATGTTTGGTACTAGATGTTTGAATTTAATTTTTGAACATGTAATGCGTTCTGTATCTGGTATGTGGATAAACAAATCTGCACTGCCTCTCATGTCTCAGGAACATAGAGCCCATCTTGCAAGCAGAGACAACACAATTAGAAGTGTAGCCTATCACTTCTGTAGCTGCTGGGCATACTAATCGGATTTCTATAATACTCTGTCACCATGACAACCTGTGATTCTGAAATTTTCTCATTAGTGTTTGACCAGCACATGGTCCTTTTAATAGATCTTCCTGTTTTCCCAGTCAATTACTGAAATTAAAATGAGGTGAAATACATCATTATTCACTCATAGTATGAATTTACATTCAGGACTTGCTTTGGTAGAATTTTAGTAAAATGTAGCCACATTCCTTTTTTCTAGTGCATGTGGGATAAAAATAATAGGAAAAAATACATTTAGCTATATGTGTTTTAAGTAAGAGATAATGAATAGCAAGTGTTCCATTTGTAGAACTGGTGAAAATAATAAATGATTATTAGAAACAACAACAAAATAGCTCTTTTTTATTTGGGGTAGAGGTCAGTTCTGAAGGCGTTTATATTTCAGGCCTCAGACATTTTATAATGCTTACTGTATGTAAATGAACACTGAAGACCATACATTATGGACTGTAATATATATAATATATGCATATATATATACATACATAATATTTATGCCTTAAAAGGTGTTTCTGAAATTTAAATTTGTGATGTTTGATTTTTAGTTTTGCTTAGGTCATTTGGTTGGTAAAAAAATAATTTATTGTTAAAGATAATATCTTGCTTATTTATATACTCATCTATAATCAAAGAATCAAACATAAAATAAATTTGATTCAAATATGACACTTTAATCTGTAGATGGATCTTTGATTAATAAATGCAGTCGTAGTCTTCCTTAGAGCCCATCTTTGTGATTAGCTTGATTCTGGTCCCTTGGATGAGGTCCAGAGTAGACACATTATAATGTGACCCCTGCCTAATTCCTCTGCTCTTCACATAGAAAAATAAACCCCTACTTTTTCTTTACTTTATTTTTAATTTCAATTATTCCTAGTTGAGTGTTTTCTGTAACTTCCAGTTGTATGTATTCCTGATTACTATGACATTCGAGCCACTGTGTCTTTTGCCACAGTGACATAATTCAGATTTCTTTTGGGGGTCAAACTCACTTGATATGACAGTGGTATATACACTGACTGACTCAAATCAGTCTTAGTCGTCGTATTTCCCTTGTCATAACGGACATCTTCAATACATAAATGACAAACACAACAGGCATAATAATATTAATATCAGGCAAAAGAGGACTAACAGAAAAAAGTTAAACTGGGAGGGTAACTAAATATCACTTGAGGATCAGATAATATGATGTTGAAATATATAAAACAAAGCTCGTAAATAAAAGAAGATTCTGACAAAAGTATAGTCATCAGAGTCAAAGACTTCAAAGTATATCAGTTTTTAATATGTCAAGTAAACAAAGTTACAGCAGAATTAGAGAAATTAATAAAATAGCAAGTGTATTTAGTATTATATATTGAACTTTATACTTTATGAAGAGAGATTATAGATTCTTTGAAATCATTCATTGTTAGGTTTTTAAAAATATATAACTCTTAAACCACAAATTTAACATAAATGAATTCTTCAGAATAACAAATATACAAACTAAAGTGTGTGAGCAAGATTCAATAGTAAAAGAAAATAAATCAATAACTAAAATATAATAAAATCTGAATTATTAAAAAGTAAATAAATGAATATTGGGTCAGAGAACTATAAATGGTTATTACCTAGTTGATAAACAGTCCCAAACACATTACTTATCAAACTTACGAGATGTAACCAGAACTGTGTTCAGAGTAAAATTCATCACTTTGACAGTTTTATTTTTAAATGAAAAAAAAAGAAAAGAAATGAATTATGAATTTAAATTAAAAAGTACAACTGGTCAGCAAATATAGAAAAGCAAAGAATGTCTAAGTGAAAAGTAGAAATGAATAAATTAGAATAAAAAGAGTACATTTATATTAATCCAAAAGGTTTTTGTCAAGAAAAAATAATAAAATAAGGAACTATAATATTGAAGTAAGTAGATAACTCAAAAAAAGAAAAAGTACATGTAGGAAACAGAAATATTAACCTTAGCAATTTGGAAAGAGTTAAAACCACAAATACAGAGATGAAAAAATATATGTTTGGAATTCTTGATAAAATAATAGATTTCTATGAAAATAAGCATCACCAATGCTGAATCAAGATGGAGCAGAAACCCAGAATAGATTAATAACAGTGGAAGAAACTAAGTTCTAGAAGTTCTGCTTTTCATTCCCATCTTCTGAAGTTTTATGACTGAGTTTTAAAAACTTTATTAAAAAAACAAGAAAATTATTTAATTTTTAGGTTCATTGAATTTTCTGAGGACAAGAAAAAAATGAAATTTTATTACTGGTTTCACAAACATAGCATAAACATAATTTTAAATTGGGTAAGTGTAGTACCCCTGCCACAACTCTAGGCCCTTTTCACAATTAGATGCAAAACATTTAAAGAGAATGAAGAAAATGGAATTCAGTTGTATGTTTAAAAAGAGTGGTATACAATGACCAAGTAAGATATGTACTTGAAAAGCGTGGAATATATAAGTGGTCCAACTATGAGGACATCATATTATAAATTATACTAACAGTTAACATTCAAAGTTACTTTAAAGTTGTTGGGTAAAAATCTAGCATCTGTACTTAAGACACAGATGTTTGAAATATTATTAAGCCCCATGTGTTGGAATTGACAAGGAGAATGGATTTTGGAACAGCTGGGAACTAAGAAGGTCTGGCAGGTGAGTGTAGAATCTGGATGTCATGGAGTTGGATGGGTCAAACGAGGAATGGGTATTCACGGGTAATAGAGCAAAGTGGGGAACATAAAATCAAACAGGCAAAAATACCTAAAATCCAGACAGAAGCAAGGCCTCTTTGTCTAAGCCTTCGGTAGCTATTTGCAAGCATTGTTACTTGTCCAGTTGGTATGTATTCTCAATAAAGGTTAGCCACATTTTTTCTTTTTCTTAATGATAATGGTTATATTTTATTAAAATATTTTCAACACTGAAATTTTCTAACATATTTATAAGTTAAAAAATAAAATGTTTGTGGAAAACTTTTAACTATAAACACTGTACAAATATTATATAGACTCTACAAATTGAAGGCAATTTAAAACTCTTACTGCAAAGGCTGTGTTCTTTTAAAATAACACTATACACATAACTCAATCAATGTCATCTATTGTTTACAGTACAGTTGGTTTTGATTGCATCTAAGTTTTTAAGTTCCTTAGTAGAATTTGTGAATCAAGACACTTTTTTAAGAATGACATGGGTAACTAATCACTGTAGAACCATCTATTATTACATATTTACCACTAGATGGCGATCATACAGCGGTAAGGTGAAGCACCCTTTGCATTTACTGGGTAGACTGATGAACTGGCTGTTGAAAGTGATTCATTGGTTGCTGAAAATGATGAAGGGGTGGAGCAATGCAGAGAATGTGCATTGGTGCTGCCTTTGCACTGTTGAAAGAATGAAATGTACAATGCCAAAAAGCAGGAACCTTAAGCATAATCCTTGTGCAAGGTAGACATCATGCTCTAAACTGCTAAAACATGGAATCAGAGTTTCAGGTTGCCCAAATTAGAATCCTACCTTCACCTTTGCTAGTCCTGTCAGTTTTCTTGTCTGCAAAATGGATGTAATAATGATATCTACTTTGTGGGTTAATTATGAAGGCTAAATTCTATCATATATGAGAAACACAAGTTCTGTTGCCTGGCACCTATATGCTCAAGAAATGTTACCAATTATTATTTTTTATTCATTGATAGGTATGTTGAGAACTTAGATCAGAAATTTTTATAAAACTGGTAGCCTTAAACACAGTGGATTAGGAAGGAAAGACTATATTGTGATGTCTGGGTTACACCAAGCTAGAATTAGAAGAATGCTCTCAAACCATGAAACATTTGAGGAACATGTCTGAAGTTCTCACCAAGTTAAAAATAAAATCATTTATAAACTGAAAAACAAATATAATTAATGCAAAAAGATGTATGTTACTCATCTGTCCTTAGCCCTTAAAAATGTGTCTCTTTAACAATTGTACCAAGAAGATCATTGTATTTTGCTTTTACAGAAAAGAGAAAGAATTCTGCATATTTCCTTTTTTTTAGGTTCTAGAAGGAAAATAATTGGCTAGAAACACCAAAAAAATTACTTTTTGAAATAAAAAGTATTTAAATTGAAAGCATTTAAAAATAAAATATTTTTGTTGTTTTTGAGGAAGGTAAAGCACGTAATGTTTGACCTGCTCTGTCCACAGGCATGTATTATTATTGTTGGCCCATTTAGACTAGCTTTGGGCAATTGAAACAGAGTTGTATATTAATCTCCGGCTTAATAGATCAATAAAACGTACACTACACTACCTTAATAATACATCATTTGGTCTTTACCTAATAAAGGAGGACGGCTCAATGACAGTAACATGGTTTTGAATGTAAATACAATATCCGGTTTTCTGGTACTTGAGGTTGCATTTTCTTTGATATGACCACAGTTTATTATGTGAAACAGCATGTATCTTCCCAGATATCTCTATAAAATGAAAGTAGTTGGGATTAGTGGTTTGAACAATTTCACAGTGCTGCATTTTTTTTCCTGATCTCACTGGCTGAGACAGAAACAGAGCTGACAGCATCCTGTTAAACATAACTTCTACCCTTATAAGCTGATTTATGAATTTGTGAGTAAATGGGTCTCTACAAAATCCCTCATATTCTCTCTTTGTGGTACAAGCTACCTATTCTTGTATTTATACAGTGCCTAAAACCATAGTATGAAAGCTCTCTGACAGGTATATCATTTAGTTATTAAAAAATAGAAGCATGGTTAACCGTTTTATTTTCTATAAACATAAAGCCAAGAGTTCAAATTTCAAAAGATAATGAAGGGACTGACGTGCCATTTCCCTAAGATTGTGATGTTCTGAGCTTCAGAGGTAGATACTTTTATAATCAGAAACATCAGTAGATTTTTACCAAGATAATTTTGAGATATACCTATTAAATAATAAAATTCCACTTTATATTCTTTGAAGAGGTGTATATTATGCTTCTTAATATAGTTTGTCACCTGTATGTGAAGAGGCTAAGCATAACAGCATACTTCTTTAAATGTTTTTCTGGTCTAATTCTAAAAGTAATACATGATCACCATAGAGAAAAGTGTTAAGAAAATAAAAATTTCCCATAGTCTCACAACTCAGTGCAAACTTGGAGAGACTGACCAAGGGCTGTCCTGGGGCAAGTGGCAGAATCTGGTTCTACATATAAGAAGCACCTTCTAAAGTCAGCCTTGTTTTCATGTGTCAGTGTGACAAAGAACCAGGTAGGTCATTTTATTTAATCTCTGAGAGCCTCAGTTGCTCACTTGAAAATGGGGATTACCTACTTATAAGCTTTTCATGAAGAATGCATGAGAAAATCTATCTAAAACATTTAGCAGCCCTGGGCTCAGAGTAAGCATTTGGTGAAAGTAGCACTGTTGGTGTTGTTTGGCAGATTCTAGTCGAGATGTGGTTTCCTCTGAAACCAATATTGTCTCCAGGTCTATTGGCCTGTCTCTCTCTTTCTAGCAAGAAAAAAAAAAGAAAAAAAAAAAAAACTCTGAGGAATACTATAAGCTTATTTAGGGCAGGGTTTGTATCTTATTCATCTCTGTATCCTTGGGACATAGCTTATCAATTGAAACATTATAGGGAATCAATAAATATTTAATTAAAATGAACAGAGTAGAAGATAATAGACCAGGAATATGACCACTTTCTCTCATACTCTTGGTAGTATCATGTGATTATATGGATATACTCACAAACATACACATGCATACACACACGTACCACTTGTTACTACTGAGATCGCTTTATCATAGGAACTTAAAACCTAATATTAGTCCTTCATTTGACATAAAAACCCTAAAATATAAAATCTTCTCTGAATAATATTGCACTGAGGATAAATTTCAGTCAAAAGTCCAATCATTAGGGGAAGAACTTCAAAAATCTCCCCTTCATAGAAGCAGAGAGAACACTGGCAAAAATCGTCACAATCAACTTTTTCAGAACTGTGGAAATTAACCAAGCATGGACCAATTAAAGAAGCATTTATTTTAAAAAAATTACTGCACCCGAGTAAGAATGTGACCTTTTCCATGTTTTAACTTGCCCCATCCACTTCCCTTTCCTTCCCCAACTCTGCAGTAGTCTTGCAAACCAACTGCTTCACAACCACGGTAGCAAGTAGCAGAGCAGAACAAGTTTGGAAAGTTCCACAAAGCCCCATTCTCAGAGAAATGTCACTATCTGTACTTTCAGGAAGCCCCCTGGAAACCCCTATTTGCAGGGCCTGTTTTTATTTGACCTGAGTCAGGGCTTACTTTGTATGAATGGACTATTTTCCAGGGCATTTGTAGCAAACAATCAGCAGTACATGTTTAATATTGCAGCTGCCTGAGGTAACAATAACAGTTAGGCAAACAAGAAGTTAAGCAAAATTCTTAAACAGAAAACCTAGATAATTAAATGTCCATAGGGAGCTTGAAACACTATCATGTTCCTAGGAATATCAACGGACACATGCATTTGGAGGGCATGCTCAGGAAAGATTTGAGAAGGGTCTAATCGCTCACAGCTGGCTGAGCTGTGAAGTTCAGCTCAAGCAGGAAGTAAAGGCTAAGTTAGGCAGAGCTGCGAATTTCTGGAGTGTTGAACATGTGCCCCAACAGAGCCAGTCAACAAAGACTGGATGACTCATCCATTCAAGGCATTTAAACATCACCTGTTTAATCATTAACAGAACAGGCAGACTTCTCTGACCCCACACAACAAAGAATATAGACTTTATTGAATTACTTCAGGAAAATCACTAAAAACAGCAACAACAAAGAGCAACAACAAACCCTGGAGAGGAGGAAATCTCTTTTATAGACTTTCCACATTGTACTAGTTAAAATGTCAGGTTTTCAAAAATGACAAAAAATTGAAAGCATGAAAAAAAGCTGGACAAGATGCTGCAGAATCTGTAAATATGTTAAATAACAAGGTGGAATTAAAATTGCAGATGGAATTAAGATAATCAGCTGACTTTAAAAAGATTATCCTGGATTATCCAGGAGGGTCCAATGTAATCACAAGGCTCCTTGAAATGTGAAAGAGGAAGGCAGAAGGGTCAGAGAAAGAGCAATGTGATGCCATGTGTTGTGAGAAAGAGCTGCTTGCCTGGAGACACCAGAAAGAACCAGCCCTTTTGATATCTTGACTTCAGCCCAATGACCCTTGTTTCAGAATTTTGGCCTCCAGAATTAGAAAATAATAAATTCATGTTATTTTATTTCCACTGTTTGTGATAATTCGTTACAGCAGCAAAAAGAAAATACACATATTTTGTACTACTATTGTTAAATTTATTCCTAAGTATTTTAATCTTTTTGATGCTATTGTAAGTGAAAATGGATTCTTAATTTAATTTTCAGATTGTTCAGTCCTAAGGTACAGAAATACAGTTGATTACTGTATATTGATCTTGTATCAATATATAATCTCATTTATTAATTTTAATATTTTTAGTAGATTTCTTAGAATATTCCCTATATTTTATCTTGGCATGTTATCTGTGAGGATGGTGTTCCTTTTCCAGTATAGATACCTTTTACTTCTTTTTCTTATCTAATTATTCACCTAAAGCCTCTAGAACAATGTTGAATATGCATGGTAAGAGGAGATGTCTTTGTCTTATTTCTGATCTTAGGGGAAAAGTTTTCCATCTTTCATCACTAAGTATGTTAGCTGTGAATTTTTTGTAGATGTATTTGTCAGGTTGAGGAAGTTCCCTTCTATTCCCAATTTGTTGAGTGTGTTTCTCACGAAAGGGTATTGGATTTCATTAAATGCTTTTTCTGCCACTATTGAAATGACTATATAATTTTTGTCCTTTATTTTATCAATATAGCGTTTTACATTGATTGACTTTTGTATGTTGAATCAACTTTCCATTCCTGGAATAAATACTTGTTGGTCACGGTATATAACACCTTTAAAAAATTTGGTTTATAACATTATATAAGCTTCATGTGTACAAATTATATTTTGACTTCGGTATACTCTACAGTGTGCTCACCATCAAAAGTTGTTTTCATCCGTCAACAGTTGACCCCTTTACCTATCTCGTCCTTCCTTCACTTCTCTTCCCCTCTGGTAACACTACTCTGTTTTGTATCTATATGTTTGTTTTTGTTTAGTTTGTTTATTTATTTAATATGCCACATACAAGTAAAATGATATGGTATTTCTCTGTCTTATTTCACTTAGCATAATACCCTCAAGGTCCATCCATGTTGCCTCAAATGGCAAGATTTCACATTTTTATGGCTGAGAAGAGTTCCATTGTATGTATATACCACATCTTCCTTACCCATTCATCCCATCAGTGGACACTTAGGTTGTTTCCATATCTTGGCTATTATAAATAATGCTGCAATGAAAATAGGGGTGAATATATCTTTTTGAGATAATGTTTTCATATTCTTCAGATAAACACTCAAAAGTGGAATAGCTGGATCATATGGTAGTTCTACTCTTAATTTTTTGAGGAATCCTCATACTGTTTTCCATAGTGGCTGCACAAATTTACATTCCCTCTGACAGTGTATGAGGTCTCCTTTTTCTCCATATCATCTCCAACAGTTGTTATTTCTTGGCTTTTTGGAAACCTTTTTAATATGTTGCTGGACTCAGTTTGATAGTTTTTGTTGAGGATGTTTGCATGTATATTCACAAGAGATATAGATTATAGTTTTCTTGTGATGTCATTGTCTGGTTTGGGAATCACTGCAATACTGCCTTCACTGAATGAGTTGGGAAGTTTCCCTCCTCTTATATTTTTTGGAAGAATTTATAAAGGATTAGTGTTAATTCTTTAAATATTTGGCAAGATTAATTAGTGAAGTCATCTGGTTCTAGTCTTTGTGGAATAATTTTTATTACTAATTCAATTAGAGGATATATATATTTTTTTCATTTCACCTAGATTATCTAATTTGTTGCCATATTGTTGCCATATTTATTGCAATGTTGTTCATAGCTTCCTGTATCATCATTTTTAACTCTGTACACTTTCTTCATTTTTTTAAATTGAAGTATAGTTGATTTACTGGTATGTTGTGTTAGTTTCTGGGATACAACAAAATGATTATAAACATGTTCTTTTGCATATTCTTTTCCATTACAAGATATTGAATATAGTTCCCTATGCTATATAGCAGGACCTTGTTATTTATTTTATATATAGTAATTTGTATCTGCTAATCCCAAACTCCTAATTTATCCCTCCCCTACCCCCTTCCTCTTTGGTAATGTTTGTTTTCTAAGTCTGTGAATCTGTTTCTTTTTTGTAAATAAGTTCATTTGTAATATATTTTAGATTACACATAAAAATGATATCATATGGTATTTGTATTTCTCTTCTGACTCACTTCACTTATATGATAATCTCTGAGTCATCCATGTTGCTGCAAATGGCATTATTTCATTCTTTTTAGGACTCTGTAATATTCCATTATATATATATCATATCATCTTTGTCTGTTCACCTGCTGATGGACATTTAGGTTGCTTCCATGTGTTGGCTATTGTAAATAGTGCTGCTGTGAACATTGGGGTGCATGTATCTTTACAAATTAGAGTTTTCTCTGGATATATGTCCAGAAGTGGGATTGTTGGATCACATCACAACTCTATTTTTAGTTTCTTAAGGAACCTCCATATGGTTTTCCATAGTGGCTGCACCAATTTACATTTCCACCAATAGTGTAGGAGGGTTCCCTTTTCTCCACACCCTCTCCAGAATTTGTTATTTGTAGACTTTTTAATGATTGCCATTCTGACTGCTGTTAGGTGATACCTCATTGTAGTCTTGATTTACATTTCTCTAATAATTAGTGATGTTGAGCATCATTTCATGTGCCTGTTGGCCATCTGTAAATCTTCTTTGGAGAAATATCTATTTAGGTCTTCTGCCCATTTTTTATTGTGTTGTTTGTTTTTTTGTTATTGAGTTATATGAACTCTGTATATTTTGGAAATTAAGCCCTTGTTGGTCACATTGTTTGCAAATATT
This sequence comes from Kogia breviceps, assembly GCF_026419965.1. NCBI lineage: Eukaryota > Metazoa > Chordata > Mammalia > Artiodactyla > Physeteridae > Kogia > Kogia breviceps. The sequence continues at coordinate 178,783,948 of NC_081311.1, forward strand.
TTCTCCCATTCCATAGGTTGCCTTTTCATTTTATGGTTTCCTTTGCTGTGCAAAAGCTTGTAAGTGTGATTAGGTTCCATTTGTTTATTTTTGCTTTTATTTCCATTGCCTTGGTAGACTGACCTAAGAAAACATTGCTATGATTTATGTCACAGAATATTTTGCCAATGTTCTCTTATAGGAGTTTTATGGTGCCATGTCTTATTTAAGCCATTTTGAGTTTATATTTGTGTATGGTGTGAGGGAGTGTGTAGCTTCATTGATTTGCATGCAGCTGTCCAATCTTCTCAACATCACCTGCTGAAGAGACAGTGTTTTCTCCACTGTGTATTCTGGCCTCCTTTGTCAAAGATTAATTGGCCATAGGTGCGTGGGTTTATTTCTGCGCTCTGTATTGTGTTCCATTAAACCATGTGACTGTTCTTGTGCCAATACCATGCTGTTTGATTACTGTAGCTTTGTAATATTGTCTGAATTCTAGGAGGGTTATGCTGCTAGCTTTGTTCTTTTTCCTAAGGATTTCTTTGGCAATTCTGAGTGTTTCGTGGTTCCATATAAATTTTAGGATTATTTGTTCTAGTTCTGTGAGAAATGTCATGGAAAATTTGATAGGGATTGCATTAAATCTGTAGATTAATTTGAGTACTATGGCCATTTTAACAATATTAATTCTTCCAATCCAAAAGCATGGAATATGTTTCCATTTCTTAGAATCATCTTTAATTTATCAATGTTTTATAGTTCTCAGCATATAAGTCTTTCACCTCCTTGTTCAGGTTTACTCCTAAGTATTTTATTTTTTGGATGCAATTTTAAAAGGGATTTTTTTTCACATTACATTTCTGATATTTCATTATTTGTGTAAAGAAATACAACCAATTTCTGTATGTTAATCTTGTATCCTGCTACTCTGCTGGATACATTTATCAGTTCTAGTAGTTTTTGTGTGGAGTCTTTAGGGTTTTCTTTTTTTTTTTTTTTTTGTGGTACGCAGGCCTCTCACTGTTGTGGCCTCTCCTGTTGCAGAGCACAGGCTCCAGACACGCAGGCTCAGCGGCCATGGCTCACAGGCCTAGCCACTCCGCAGCATGTGGGATCTTCCCAGAACAGGGCACGAACCCATGTCCCCTGCATCGGCAGGCAGACTCTCAACCACTGTGCCACCAGGGAAGCCCATAGGGTTTTCTTTATATAGTGTCATGTCATCTGCATATAATGACAATTTTACCCATTTCCTTCCAGTTTGAATACCTTTTATTTCTTTTCTTGTCTAATTATTATGGCTTGGACTTCCAATACTATGTTGAATAGAAGTGGTGAGAGTGGGCATCCTTGTCTTGTTCCAGATTATAGTGGGAAGGATTTCAGCTTTCTACCATTGAGGATTATGTTGGCTGTGTGTTTGTCATACATAGCTTTTATCATGTTGAGATATGTTTTTTCTATACCCACTTTGGTAAGACTTTTTAATGATGAATGGATATTGAATTTTATCAAATGCTTTTTCTGAATATATTGACACGATCTTATAGTTTTTGTCTTTTCTTTTGTTGATCAGTGTATCACATTGTTTAATTTGTGTATTTTGAACCATCCTTGCGACCCTGGGGTGAATCCAACTTGATCGTGGTGTATGATCTTTATTTATGTATTGTTCGATTGGTTGGCTAGAAATTTTTGGCATCTATGTTCATCAAAGATATTGGCCTATAATTTTCTTTTCTGGTAGTGTCTTTGTCTGGTTATGGTATTAGGATGATCATGGCTTCATAGAATGATTTGGGGAGTGTTGCCTCCTCTTCAAACGTTTGGAAGAGTTTGAGAAAAATCAGTTTAAGTTCTTCTTTGTATGTTTGGTAGAATTCCCCAGTAAAGCCATCTGGTCCTGGACTTTTGTTTACAGGACGTCTTTTTTGTTTTGTTTGTTTGTTTAATTACAGATTCTATTTCACTTCAAGTGATCAATCTGTTTGAAGTATCTATTTTTCTTGATTCAATTTTGGTGGGCTGTATGTTTCTGAAACTTGTCCATTTCCTCTAGGTTGTGCAATTTGTTGGCATATAATGGCTCATATTATTCTATTATGTATTTTGGTATTTCTTCAGTATACATTGTTATTTCTCCTTTTTCATTTATTATATTGTTTACTTGGGTCCTCTCTCTCTTTTCTTGTTGGTGAGCCTGGCCAGAGGTTTGTCTACTTTGTTTACCCTTTCAACGAACAAGCTCTTTTATTGATTTTTCTACTTTTTAATCCCTACTTTATTTATTTCCTCTTTGATCTTTATTATTTCCTTCTTTCAACTGACTTTAGGTTTTGTTTGTTCTTCTTTTTCTAATTCTTTTAGGTGGTAGGTTAGGTTGTTTGAGATTTGTCTGGGTTTTTGAGGATGGCCAGTATTTCTATGAACTTACATCTAAGGACTGCTTTTGCTTCATGTTGTAGATTTTATATGGTAGTGTTTTAATTGTCATTTGTCTCAAGGTATTTCTTTTTGTGTGTGTGTGTGTGGTATGCGAGCCTCTCACTGTTGTGGCCTCTAACGTTGTGGAGCACAGGCTCCAGACGTGCAGGCTCAGCAGCCATGGCTCACGGGCCTAGCTGCTCTGCGTCATGTGGGATCTTCCCAGACCGGGGCATGAACCTGTGTCCTCTGCATCAGCAGGTGGACTCTCAACCACTGTGCCACCAGGGAAGCCCCAAGGTATTTCTTAATTTCCTCTCTGATTTTATCATTGACTCATTGGTTTTTTAGTAGCATATTGTTTAGTATCCATGGAATCTTTTTATTTTTCTTGTTTCTCTTTCCATAGTTCATTTCTAGTTTCATGGTGTTGTGGTCAGAAAAGATAATTGAAATAATTTCTATCCTCTTAAATCTGTCAAGGCTTGTTTTGTGTTCTAGTATGCAATCTATCTTAGAGAATATTCCATGTGTACTTGAAAAGAATATATATTCTGGTTTGGGGGGATGTAATGTCCTGAAAATATCTATTAAATCTAACTGTTCTATTTAGTATCTCTGTTGCCTTATTGATTTTTTGTCTGGAAGATCTGTTCATTGATGTCAGTGACATGTTAAAGTCTCCTACTATTATTGTATTCCCACCAATTTCTCCCTTTATGTCTGTTAGTATTTGCTTCTTTTTTGTTTGTTTGTTTTCTGTTGTTTTTTTGTATTCAGGTGCCCCTATATTGGATTCATACATGTTAACGAGCATAATATCCTCTTCTTGTAATGATTCTTTCATCATTATATAGTATCCTTATTTATCTTTCTTTGTGGCCTGTTTTAAAGTCTGTTTTGTCTCATATGAGTATTGCTACACCCACTTTCTTGTCATTTCTGTTTGAGTGAAATATGTTTTTCCAACCCTAACTTTCAATAAATGTGTATCCTTTGCCCTAAAGTGAGTCTCATTTAGGCAGCATATTGTAAGCTCTTAATTTATTATCCATTCCACCACTCTATGTCTTTTGATTGGAGCATTTAGTACATTGACATTTATAGTAACTATTGATAGATATCTATTTATTGCCATTTTAATCCGTGTTTTCCAGATGATTTTTTATTTCATCTCCCTTTTACTTTTTGTTTTTCCTTCTGTGTTTTGATGGTTTTCTTCTTTGTTACACTTGAGCTTTTTTTTTTTTAACATCTTTATTGGAGTATAATTGCTTTACAATGGTGTGTTAGTTTCTGCTTTATAACAAAGTGAATCAGTTATACATACACACATGTTCCCAAATCTCTTCCCTCTTCTGTCTCTCTCCCTCAAACCATCCCTATCCCACCCCTCTAGGTGGTCACAAAGCACCAAGCTGATCTCCCTGTGCTATGCGGCTGCTTCCCACTAGCTATCTATTCTATGTATGTTAGAGTATATATGTCCATGCCACTCTCTCACTTTGTCACAGCCTACCCTTCCCCCTCCGCACATCCTCAAATCCATTCTCTAGTAGGTCTGTGGCTCCATTCCCGTCTTACCCCTAGGTTCTTCATGACCTTTTTTTTCTTAGATTCCATATATATGTGTTAGCATATGGTATTTGTTTTTCTCTTTCTAACTTACTTCACTCTGTATGACAGACTCTAGGTCCATCCATCTCACTACAAATAAGTCAATTTCGTTTCTTTTTATAGCTGAGTAATATTCCACTGTATATATGTGCCACATCTTCCTTATCCATTCATCCAGTGATGGACACTTAGGTTGCTTCCATGTCCAGGCTATTGTAAATAGAGCTGTAATGGACATTTTGGTACATGACTCTTTTTCAATTATGTTTTTCTCAGGGTATATGCCCAGTAGTGGGATTGCTGGGTCATATGGTAATTCTATTTGTAGTTTTTTAAGGAATCTCCATACTGTTCTCCAAAGTGGCTGTATTGATTAACATACCCACCAGCAGTTTTGATTTGCATTTTTCTAATGATTAATGATGTTGAGCATTCCTTCATGTGCTTGTTGGCAACCTGTATATCTTCTTTGGAGAAATGTCTATTTATGTCTTGTGTCAATTTTTGGATTAGGTTGTTTGTTTTTTTGATATTGAGCTGCATGAGCTGCTTGTAAATTTTGGAGATTAATCCTTTGTCAGTTGCTTCATTTGCAAATATTTTCTCCCATTCTGAGGCTTGTCTTTTGGTCTTGTTTATGGTTTCCTTTGCTGTGCAAAAGTTTTTAAGTTTCTTTAGCTCCCATTTGTTTATTTTTCTTATTTTTTCCATTTCTCTACAAGGTGGATCAAAAAGGATCTTGCTGTGATTTATGTCATAGAATGTTCTCCCTCTGTTTTCCTCTAAGAGTTTGGTAGTGTCTGGCCTTACATTTAGATCTTCAATCCGTTTTGAGTTTATTTTTGTGTATGGTGTTAGGGAGTGTTCTAGCTTTTGCCAGTACCACTTACTGAAGAGACTGTATTTTCTCCACTGTATATTCTTGCCTCCTTTATCAAAGATAAGGTGACCATATGTGCGTGGGTTTATCTCTGGGCTTGCTATCCTGTTCCATTGACCTATATTTCTGGTTTTGTGCCAGTACCATACTGTTTTGATTACTGTAGCTTTGTAGTATAGTCTGAAGTCAGGAAGCCAGATTCTGACAGCTCCATTTTTCGTTCTCAGGATTGATTTGGCTATTCGGGGCCTTTTGTGTTTCCATGCAAATTGTGAAATTTTTTGTTCTAGTTCTGTGAAAAATGCCAGTGGTAGTGTGATAGGGTTTGCATTGAATCTGTAGATTGCTTGGATACTAGTCATTTTCATAATGTTGATTCTTCCAATCCAAGAACATTGTATTTCTCTCCATCTATTTGTATCATCTTTAATTTCTTTCATCAGTGTCTTATAATTTTCTGCATACAGGTCTTTTGTCTCCTTAGGTAGGTTTATTCCTAGATATTTTATTCTTTGTGTTGCAATGGTAAATGGGAGTGTTTTCTTAATTTCAGTTGCAGATTTTTCATCATTAGTATATAGGAATGCCAGAGATTTCTATGCATTAATTTTGTATCCTGCTACTTTACCAAATTCATTGATTAGCTCTAGTAGTTTTCTGGTAGCACCTTTAGGACTCTCTATGTATAGTATCATGTCATCTGTAAACAGTGACAGCTTTACTTCTCTTTTCTGATGTATATTCCTTTTATATCTTTTTCTTCTCTGATTGCTGTGGCTAACACTTCCAAAACTATGTTGAATAAGAGTCGTGAGAGTGGGCAACTTTGTCTTCTTCCTGATCTTAGTGGAAATGGTTTCAGTTTTTCACCATTGAAGACAATGTTGGCTGTGGGTTTGTCATATATGGACTTTATTATGTTGAGGAATGTTCCCTCTATTCCTACTTTCTGCAGTGTTTTTATCATAAATGGGTGTTGAATTTTGTCAAAATGTTTCTCTGCATCTATTTAGATGATCATGTGGTTTTTCTCCTTCAATTTGTTAATATGGTGTATCACGTTGATTGATTTGTGTATATTGAAAAGTCCTTGCATTTGTGGAATAAACCCCACTTGATCATCATGTATGATCCTGTTAATGTTCTGTTGGATTTTGTTTGTTAGTATTTTGTTGAGGATTTTTGCATCTATGTTCATCAGTGATATTGGCCTGTAGTTTTCTTTCTTTGTGGCATCTTTGTCTGGTTTTGGTATCAGAGTGATGGTGGCCTCGTAGAATGAGTTTGGGAGTGTTCCTCCCTCTGCTATATTTTGGAAGTGTTTGAGAAGGATAGGTGTTAGCTCTTCTCTAAATGTTTGATAGAATTCACCTGTGAAGCCATCTGGTCCTGGGCTTTTGTTTGTTGGAAGATTTTGAATCACAGTTTCAATTTCAGTGCTTGTGATTGGTCTGTTCATATTTTCTATTTCTTCCTGGTTCAGTCTTGGCAGGTTGTGCATTTCTAAGAATTTGTCCATTTGTCCATTTTATTGGCATAGAGTTGCTTGTAGTAATCTCTCATGATCTTTTGTATTTCTGCAGTGTCAGTTGTTACTTCTCCTTTTTCATTTGTAATTCTATTGATTTGAGTCTTCTCCCTTTTTTTCTTGATGAGTCTGGCTAATGGTTTATCAATTTTGTTTATCTTCCAAAGAACCAGATTTTAGTTTTATTGATCTTTGCTATTGTTTCCTTCATTTCTTTTTCATTTATTTCTGATCTGATCTTTATGATTTCGTTCCTTCTGCTAACTTTGGGGTTTTTTTGTTCTTCTTTCTCTAATTGCTTTAAGTGCAAGGTTAGGTTTTTTTATTCAAGATGTTTCCTGTTTCTTAAGGTAGGATTGTATTGCTATAAACTTCCCTCTTAGAACTGCTTTTGCTGCATCCCCTAGGTTTTGGGTCGTAGTGTCTCCATTGTCATTTGTTTCTAAGTATTTTTTGATTTCCTCTTTGATTTCTTCAGTGATCACTTCGTTATTAAGTAGTGTATTGTTTAGCCTCCATGTGTTTGTATTTTTTACAGATCTTTTCCTGTAATTGATATCTAGTCTCATAGCGTTGTGGTCAGAAAAGATACTTGATACAATTTCAATTTTCTTAAATTTACCAAGGCTTGATTTGTGACCCAAGTTATGATCTATCCAGGAGAATGTTCCATGAGCACTTGAGAAAAATGTGTATTCTGTTGTTTTTGCATGGAATGTCCTATAAATATCAATTAACTCCATCTTGTTTAATGTATCACTTGAAGCTTGTGTTTCCTTATTCATTTTTATTTTGGATGATATGTCCATTGGTGAAAGTTGGGTGTTAAAGCCCCCTAATATGAATGTGTTACTGTCGATTTCCCCTTTAATGGCTGTTAGTATTTGCCTTATATATTGAGGTGCTCCTATGTGGGGTGCATAAATATTTACAATTGTTATATCTTCTTCTTGGGTCGACCCCTTGATCATTATGTAGTGTCCTTCTTTGTCTCTTGTAATAGTCTTTATTTTAAAGTCTATTTTGTCTGATATGAGAATTGCTACTCCAGCTTTCTTTTGATTTCCATTTGCATGGAATACTTTTGTCCATACCCTCACTTTCAGTTTGTATGTGTCTCTAGGTCTGAAGTGGGTCTCTAGTAGACAGCATATATATGGATCTTGATTTTGTATCCATTCAGCCAGTCTGTGTCTTTTGGTGAGAGTATTTAATCCATTTACAGTTAAGGTAATTATCGATATGTATGTTCCTATTCCCATTTTCTTAATTGTTTTGGGTTTGTTTTTGTAGGTGTATTCCTTCTCTTGTGTTTCTTATCTAGAAAAGTTCCTTTAGCATTTGTTGTAAAGCTGGTTTGGTGGTGCTGAACTCTCTCAGCTTTTGCTTGTCTGTAAAGGTTTTAATTTCTCCATCAAATCTGAATGAAATCCTTGCTGGGTACAGTAATCTTGGTTGTAGGTTTTTCTCCTTCATCACTTTAAATATGTCCTGCTACTCCCTTCTGACTTGCAGAGTTTCTGTTGAAAGATCAGCTCTTAACCTTATGGGGATTCCATTGTGTATTATTTGTTGTTTTTCCCTTGCTGCTTTTATTATGTTTTCTTTTTATTTAATTTTTGACAGTTTGATTAATATGTTTCTTGGTGTGTTTCTCCTGGAATTTATCCTGTATTGGACTCTCTGTGCTTCCTGGACTTGATTAACTATTTCCTTTCCCATATTAGGGAAGTTTTCAACTATAATCTCTTCAAATATCTTCTCAGTTCCTTTCTTTTTCTCTTCCTCTTCTGGGACCCCTATAATTCGAATGTTGGTGTGTTTAACGTTGTCCCAGAGGTCTCTGAGACTGTCCTCAGTTCTTTTCATTCTTTTTTCTTTATTCTGTTCTGCAGTAGTTATTTCCACTATTTTATCTTCCAGGTCACTTATCCGTTCTTCTGCCTCAGTTATTCTGCTATTGATCCCATCTAGAGTATTTTTAATTTCATTTATTGTGTTGCTCATCGTTGCTTGCTTCCTCTTTATTTCTTCTAGGTCCTTGTTAAATGTTTCTTGCAGTTTGTCTATTCTATTTCCAAGATTTTGGATCATCTTTATTATCATTATTCTGAATTCTTTTTCAGGTAGACTGCCTATTTCCTCTTCATTTGTTAGGTCTGGTTAGTTTTTACTTTGCTCCTTCATCTGCTGTGTGTTTTTCTGTCTTTTCATTTTGCTAACTGTGTTTAGGGTCTCCTTTTTTCAGGCTGCAGGTTCATAGTTCCCATTGTTTTTGGTGACTGTCCCCAGTGGCTAAGGTTGGTTCATTGGGTTGTGCAGGTTTCCTGGTGGAGGGGACTATTGCCTGTGTTGTGGTGGATGACTCTGGATCTTGTCTTTCTGGTGGGCAATTCCACGTCTGGTGGTGTGTTTTGGGGTGTCTGTGACCTTATTATGATTTTAGGCAGCCTCTCTGCTAATGGATGGGGCTGTGTTCCCATCTTGCTAGTTGTTTGGCATAGGATGTCCAGCACTGTAGCTTGCTGGTCGTTGAGTGAATCTGGGTCTTGTGTTGAGATGGAGCTCTCTGGGAGATTTTTGCCGTTTGATATTATGTGGAGCTGGGAGGTCTCTTGTGGACCATTGTCCTGAAGTTGGCTCTCGCACCGCAGTGGCACAGCACTGAATCCTGGCTAGAGCACCAAGAACCTGTCCTCCCTATGGCTCAGAATAAAAGGGAAAAAAAATAGAAAGAAAGAAAGGGAATAAAATAAAATAAAGGAAGATAAAATAAAGTTAATAAAATAAAAATAATTATCAAGAAAACATATTTTTAAAAGTTAAAAAGAAGAAAAAAAAAAACGGATGGACAGAACCCTAGGACAAATGGTGAAAGCAAAGCTATACAGACAAAATCTCACACCGAAGCATACACATACACACTCACAAAAAGAGGAAAAGGGGATAAAATAATATATCTTGCTTCCAAAGTCCACCTCTTCAATTTGGGATAATTCTTTGTCTATTCAGGTATTCCACAGATGCAGGGTGCATCAAGTTGATTGTGGAGATTTAATCTGCTGCTTCTGAGGCTGCTGAGAGTGATTTCCCTTTCTCTTCTTTGTTCGCACACATCCTGGGGTTCAGCTTTGCATTTGGCCCCTCCTCTGCGTGTAGGTCGCCTGAGGGCGTCTGTTGTTTGCTCAGACAGGACGGGGTTAAAGGAGCCGTTGATTCGGATGCTCTGGCTTACTCAGGCCGGGGGAGGGAGGGGTACAGATGAATGGGAACCTGCGGCGGCAGAAGCCAGTGTGACGTTGCAACAGCCTGAGGCGCGCTGTGCGTTCTCCCAGGGAAGTTGTCCCTGGATCCCGGGGCCCTGGCAGTGGCGGGCTGCACAGGCTCCTGGGAGGGGAGGTGTGTATAGTGACCTGTGCTCGCACACAGGTTTCTTGGTGGCTGCAGCAGGAGTCTTAGCGTCTCATGCCCGTCTCTGGGGTCCACGCTGGTAGCTGCGGCTCATGCCCTCTCTGGATCTCCTTCATGCAGCACTCTTAATCCCCTCTCCTCGTGCACCAGGAAACAAAGAAGGAGGAAAAAGTCTCTTGCCTCTTTGGCAGCTCTAGACTTCTCCTGGACTCCCTCCCGGCTAGCTGTGGTGCACTAACCCCTTCAGGCTGTGTTCACGCAGCCAACCCCAGTCCTTTCCCTGCATCCAACCGAAGGCTGAGCCTCAGCTCCCAGCCCCCGCCCTTCCCGGTGGGTGAGCAGAGAAGCCTCTTGGGTTGGTGAGTGCCGGTCGGCACCGATCCTCTGCGGGAATCTTTCCACTTTGCCCTCCGCACCCCTGTCGCTGTGCTCTCCTCCGTGGCTCCGAAGGTTCCCCCCCTCCGCCACCCACAGTCTCTGCCCACAAAGGGGCTTCCTTTCCTATTGTGTGGAAACCTTTCCTCCTTCACAGCTTCCTCCCACTGGTGCAGGTCCCGTCCCTATTCTTTGTCTCTGTTTATTCTTTGTTCTTTTGCCCTACCCAGGAACGTGGGGAGTTTCTTGCCTTTTGGGAGGTCTGAGATCTTGCCAGCATTCAGTGGGTGTTCTATAGGAGCAGTTCCACGTGTAGATATATTTCTGATGTATCTGTGGGGACATAGGTGATCTCCACATCTTACTCTTCCGCCATCTTCTCCAGCAGGCAAATTCTTAACCCCTGTGCCACCAGGGAAGTCCCTTCTCTCCTTTTCTGTTGTTCAGTTAGGCCAAGATTTGTCAATTTTGTTGTTCTTTTCAAAGAACCAGCTTTTATTATTGATTTTCTGTATATTTTTAAAAATCCTCTATTTCATTTATTTCCACTGTAATATTTATTGTTTTATTCCTTCTGCTTGCTTTGGATTTAGTTTTCTTTTTTTCTCCTTTCTTGATGTGAAAAGTTAGGTTATCATTGTGATCTTTATTATTTTTAATGTACCATTTACAGCTACGAATTTCCTTCTAAGCAATACTGTAGAAATATTCCATAAGTTTTGGAATGCTGTTTTTTTGTTCCCCAAACAAAATAAAACAATTTTTTCTTTCCATTAAATACAACATGAACTGTAGGTTGAATTAAACGTCTTTTTTTATTGTTTACCTTTATTATCAAGGTTTATTTTAACGTCAGATAGTTAAACAACTCGGTTAGTTGGTGATATCATTTACTGCTGGTATTGTTACAGCAATATGTTCAGTATATTCTTAAGTTTGTTTTTTGATTCACCTTTTAGTAGTTATTGGATTCCCTTCAAGCATGATCCATAGGATTTCTTAATTTACTGTTTCTTGATAAAAACATTTTCTTATTTTAAATAAAAAATGTTGAATCTAATCTTTGTATCTAATTCAAGGCAGTAAATCTTTTATTGAGGTATGGTTGAATTACAGTATTATGTAAATTTCAGGTGTACAGCATAGTGATTCACAATTTTTAAAGATTATACTCCATTTATAGCTACAGTAAAATATTGGCTGTATTCCCCATGCTTTATAACATCCTTGTAGCTTATTTATTTTATACATAGTAGTTTGTACCTCTGAATCCTCCCTCCTATCTTGCCCCTCCCCCCTGGTAATGACTAGTTTGTTTTCTATATCTGTGGGTCTTTCTTTTTCTGCTATATTCCCTAGTTTGTTTTATTTTTTAGATTCCATATATAAATTATAGCATATAGTATTTGTTTTTCTCTGTCTGACTTATTTCACTAAGCATAATACCCTCCAAGTCCCTCTGTATTGTTGCACATGGCAAAATTTCGTTCTTTTTTATGGCTGAGTAGTATTCCATTGAATATATATACTGTATCTTCTTTATCCATTCATCTCTTGATGTACACTTAGGTTGTTTCCATGTCTTGGCTATGGTACACTTATAATAAATTCATTTTTATTCACATTATTTTAATAATTAATTTTTCGGATTTATGTTTTTTTGTTTTCTCTTTCTGACCCTGCTCTTAAACATATATTTGATTTCCCAGACCTATCATCTATATGAGTGTGTGTGCACGCACATATGTGTGGGTGCGTGCGGGAGGTTTTTAATGATATTTAATCGATATTATGAATTATTTGACTAGGTCTGATAATAGTCTGGATTTTATTTTGGCATCTCAAACTAAAGAATAACTAATCGTTAGTTATTCTTTAAAGATTAATAGGACATATTATCGAATATACGTATGATAAACATATGCCAGTTATGTGAACTGTATAACCTAGCTAAGAAATTAAGCAATCTGACTTTTATGCCCTTGTGTTTTTTTTAATTTAAAAAATTGAAGTATAGTTGACATACAGTATTGTATTAGTTTCAGGTGTACAAGATAGTAATTCAACATTTATATACATTACAAATTGATTATCACATTGTGTAGTGACTGTCACCATACAAAATTATTATAGTATTATTGCCAAGTCTGTCATCTATTTTTATCATCTTCATCTAATTCATCTCTTTACCCTCCTCTAAGTTAGGTACAAATTTAAAAATTATGATTTTTTACTTTTGCAGATGTTAATTAGTAAATTAACATTTATAAAATAACTTATTTATGTTTGTAGCTCTCTTGCAGATTTTAATTAGATAATTGTGTTTTCCCTTGCTCCATGGAAGAGCCATGTAGTTATAGTTCTTTTAATGTCTGTAAACAATTAAGCACTACACACATAACCCCATTTAGTGTTGTTCTGTGTATCCCCCTGAAGAGCTAGGAAGTAGCTTCTGCTTTCTTTCTCCAGGTCTCTGAATCACATCCATGTCTGCCACCTGCCACAACCAGTGTTAGGGCACATCCTCGAAGAGCTTTAATTCGACTCATATTATAATAGCTTGTTTCATTTGCATAGAGCTGTCATTGTATGAAATCCTGTTGTTTTTACCAGACACCAAGATTTGATTCTAGTCTGACTTGTTGCATGGCAGGAAAATATTCAGCTTTCACATAAATAATATATTTAGGTCATGGATTCATACTCGACAGGCTTGACAGAATATGGTAGTTCACATCCACATTTTTTTTCCAACTTGGGGTATAAGAGTGAGATCACTTGGAAGGGACATTCTTGGTACAGCCACCCCGATCTCCCTTGGGTCTTCAGCTAGCTGCTAATGCAGGTTCAGGAAACTGTGACACTTGCCTTACCTGACCAACCTAAGAAGCTGTCAGTGGCCTTACTCTTGTAAAACACTTCTGGATGAGTGAGCCATAAGTGAGTGGTACATATCCAATTAGCAGAAAACATTTGATCACATGGGACTGATATGTTAAACTTAAAATACACGTTCTACATACATAAAAATTATTTATAGTTTTGAATTCCTTTCCTGAGTGGGGTTTATCATCCTGTATCCCATTTTTACAAATACCCCTACGTCTGGGATGCATTACATGATCCTCATTTCAGATATTTCCTACTGTACCACTGCTTTCTCTAACTTCATAGATGCTAAGTTGTTTGATGCTAAGTTGTCTTGAACATTTTGGAAGTAAGATGCAGCAGTTTTCTAGATATTTATCCTTTTTTTGTTAGTGAATGGATTTCAGAGTTACTTTCTCTGATTCTTTAAAATTATCCTCTTCTTTTAGCATCATTTCTAGGATCTTCTGGTTTAACGAAAAAAACCAAGATGAAATAACTCAATTGAAAATGGGTCTAAGTGTGCTGACTTTCCAGTTATTTTGCATGACCTTTTCACAAAGAAACCTTAAGACTCTGTGAGCTTTTTCTTCTCTTAGTCCTTTTCCCAAAGGAAGGTCAGCTTCTGAGGTTTTGTGACCCATTCAAATCTAGAGGGAGCTCCCACTGGGTATTTTGCTTATACTTTAGACACTTGTTCCCAAAAACACTCCTTGCTGCAGTGAGCTTTTGTACATTATGAACTCTAGTCCCATAAATTCCCCTCTGTTCATAAGGAGATTTAGTGAGGTTTTTACCAGGCTCTTTTTTTTTTTTTTTTTTTTTTTTTTCTGGCTGTGTTGGGTCTTCGTTGTTGCTCAAAAGCTTTTTCTAGTTGTGGCAAGTGGGGGCTACTCTTTGTTGTGGTGTGCAGGCTTCTCATTGAAGTGGCTTCTCTTGTTGCGGAGCACGGGCCCTAGAGTGTGGAGGCTTCAGTAGTTGTGGTGCACAGGCTTAGTTTCTCCGTGGCATGTGGGATCTTCCTGGACCAGGGATCGAACTCATGTCCTCTGCATTGGCAGGTGAATTCTTAACCACTGTGCCACCAGAGTAGTCCCAATGTTGCTGTTTTTAAAACTACAAACCAGATCTTTATGCATTCTTCTAGCTAATTTGGTGTGTAACGTATTTAGCAGACATTCCTTGAGATCTTGGGCATCTGATGACAAGTTTCTTAGTTTCAGGATTAGAGCATTTGTTCTTGGTTTTCATTTTTTCCTGGTCATTCTTACAAACTCTGGGTGGGGGAGTTAGTAGCTTGTGTCCATATCATCACCTTACTTAGAAGCCTGTGTTTATTTTTAATAGATGATTAAAATTGACCTTTCAGTTCATTTTCATTCTTGAGTTTTTATATAAGCAAATGTTTTTATATAAGCCTAAGACTATTTCTGTAGGCAAGAAGTTTCTCAGGTCAAATAGATGCTGTCAAAATAATGACTCCAGGAACTGTTAAATGTCATGAGGAACTAACATTTTGCCTCTAGTTAAACCAAAAATCATTCAACTGTATCTCAGCTGTAAAGAAATATTAGCTTGTATGACCTAACCTTGCTGATTGATGCCCTGATTAAATTACAGAGGAAACCTTGGCAAGTTAGTGCAGATTTTAGAAAATTCTGTTGCTTTACAAATAAAGCTCACAGTTATCATCTCAGGAAGGGATTATAATATATATGAAAGCATTTTAACTGAGAGGATGTAACGCCTTGAAAGACGCATCAAGCCCTCAGGTCGAGAGTTGTCATTTTGGATCGACAATGTGCTTTGATGTAAATGTGCACCAAGTCCACATCCATATGAGCAAATTGGCTCATGGAACGGCTCTTCCATTTATTTTCCACTCTCTTCAAAGACTGTATCAAATACTCAGCACAATCATAGGGTGATAATAGCCATCATAAAAATCATGACATGACAGCAGCAGGCTTTCGTACCTAAGTATTGTTACTGATAAATAGCAAAGTAAGCAGTATAAAGGTATTAAGAATATGTTAATTGTTTTAAATTTGTTAGCATCTTATCAGAGAGGATCGAACTTTACCTCTTAAATACAATTCACTGACAGATGAAAAACAATGGCAAAAGCTAAAGCAAATATAACTTACGGAGGACCAATTAGAAGAAGGTGAGGCTAAAGGTAAAATAACCAGATAGACTAATGAAATAGTCCAGGTGAAAACTGAGCAAGTCCTCCTAACCTTTTTCAATCTGGATTCTTCAAGGGAATTAAACAGTAGAGAAAATTGAGTGATACTTTTTCACTTCTCTAATTCTGGATTTCTGAATGTATACAAGATAAATAAGTATAGTATATTCAATGGGTGTATTAGGACATTAGGGCTTAAGTCTCTTGCTAGACCCCTGATTGAGAAAGGCTAAGGCCCAGTGAGTAGTAATAGATGAAAAACTTGATTTATAAAGGTATATGAGATAGACACAATAAGAATAACTTTCCTATCAGAATTGGGAAAGATTGAACATTTAATATGGCCCCAGATTTTTAACTTGAAAAACTGGGCTTCTGAGATAAAAAATATAGGTAAAGGAATACATTTATGGAAACTTTTATAACTTCATTTTGGGTTTATTTAGTTTGAAATGTCTTTAGGGTATTTAGGTAAAGATATTTAGTATGTGAATCTGAATCTCAGGAGATTTCAGCTAGTGTGTGAGTTATCTACTGCCACAATAATGTTGCATAATACAACATCCCAAATATGTTTAGCTTTTAATACAAGAATTATTTCTCCAGCTCATAATTTTGTAGGTCATCAGTAAAGATTGGGCTTATCTGGGAAGATCTGATTTCACCTGGGCTCTTTCATATATCTGTTTTCAGGCCAAGCCGCTGTGTATCTCACCTTCTGGTAGTGTCATTGGAGTGCCTTCAAAATCTTCCACATGTCTCATCCTCTACATGTTTCTCACATTCCTCCCACAGGGTAGGCTGGACGTTTTCTCACAAAGAGGTCCAGGCACAAAGACAGGCAAGCTCAACTATACAAGAGAACCAAGACTTGTGCATATTCTCTTGAGGACTAGGCTTGAATTGGCATAACATAATTTCTTTCTCATTCTATTGGCCAAAGCCCAGAATGAAAGAGGGTGGGGACTACAAAGTAACAAGGTCAAAGGCTTGGATACAGGAAGACGTGGAGAATTGAATCCATTTTTGCATTCTATCATTTCATATGGATGGAGTGACCGTGCATCCAGGTTTGCCCAGAAAAACCCCAGTGTATTCCTGTTATCTTTATAGAATTATTAATAGCACCTCCCTTACTCTAAAAATTGCTCCAATTTGAGTGATAAATTATATAGAAGCCCTACATTGTGGGAGTTGATTGGGAATAGATGAACTAATTGGAGCAGAATGTTCAATGGGAGGAGAAGAGAGCAGGATATAAGCCAGGACAGAATGGATCTGAGGAAGCCAGGAAAAAAAGAGATGCATGAAACAGGGTAAATGAGAAGGTCAGCACCACCAAAGTGTGAGATAAGATATAGAGTGAATATGTCCATTGCATTTGACAATTTAGAAGTGTTTGGAACACAGTGAAGAGGGTTCAGAAGAGTGATTGAAGTGGATTAAAGAGTAGACTCTCTTCTTGCTCTCATGCTGATTTAACATTGAAACTTTTTGTTTGTCTGTTCTGAGCCTTAGAGTTAAAACAAGAGGGACTGGGCTCTGTGGAATAATGTCCTTAGAGTACTACCATTCTCAGGGTCTGAAAACTAAATACCAACTCCAGACTAAAACAATATGTGCAAGAACAAAGACCTATAGCTTATATTTCTTCCATAGCTATCATTTTGACACTAAATAAAAATGAGTCTGATGTGTATTCATTAGGAATTATTCTCATTTTATTTTATTATGACTGTAAATTTATTTTTTCTCTGTATTTGATGTCTTTGGTTGACATAAAACTCAATAAGACCTACTGTAGTTATATTAAATATTAACCAGGGCATTATTTTAAAACATTGGGGAAGCTGTGATAGCTCAGCCTGATACGAAACCCTTACTGAGGCTATTAAAATAAGACACCTTTAAGGCTTGTCAAGATATTTTTGACACTTATCCTAACGTTAATAATGCAAATACAATAATACCAACAACCCCAGTAGAGAGTTTACTTTAAAAATCTTTGCAGATTTGACATTGTGTGAAAGATTCCAACTACAGGCAGGTGCAGCTTTAATGGCAGTAAATGACATTAACTTTTTTGAATAACAAAACCCTGTGTTTCAAGAACATTGCTTTCAGAAATTTGAAACTTCAAGGATAACTAATTGACTAACACCTAAAAGCACAGAAAATCTGACTAGTATTTACTTTGCAACAGAAAAGAAAAAAGAAAACAAAAGGAAGAGAAGAAACTCACAATCTTTATGTAGTTGAATCTTTTTCTTGGCTGCTTCTTACGTTTTGCAAACCTATTTTGTGTGAGTGGACATCAAATTCCCTTTGGGATTCTCAATTTCATTAATTTTATCAATAAAAATAGCCTTCCTGTGGAGAAAGGAATAAATCACATATAAATGAAATTCAAGAGATTACACCAGGAGCAGAGCTTTTACCTTGACTAATCCAATAGCTTTGGCCAAATATCTCAATGTCAGAAGCATTGTAAGTATTCTGCAAGGTATGTCTGGCAAAGAGAAATCAATAACAAAGTGTTGGATTTGATTAAAATGTTTACTTTTCCCCTCCACCCTTCTCCTTCCAACGATAAATAGCCCTTTTCCATACTAATATGATCTCTGTTATAGTTATTGGCTGGCCTTGTTTCTTGTTATAGTACCCCAGGCCTTAGAACTCATTTCTGAATCATGTACTTTTCTGCCACTCCATAATTTCAGTGTTGGAGTTTGTGCTCTGAGGTCATGGCATGTGTCACTAAGCTTATTAATAGACTTCAAGGAGATTTTACAAACCTCATTTATACAAATTATTTATTTTGATTCTGACAACTTTTTAATGCATTTTATAATTTTTATAAAAGAGGCAACATGCTTAGCAAGATAATTCAGATCAAGTTTGCTCAGCTTAAATGTAGTTAAGTCTTCTCAGTCATTTTGGTCATCAAAGGCTCTTGGATATCATAGAAAATTCCAGAAAGCTGATCATGATATTTATCTAGCACCTCAAGGCCTTTACATAGTCTCTTTTTTCTGCTTGAAATATTCACTAGACTCTCTCTCCCCGACCCCCTCATCGTTTACATAGCTAACTCTTAACTTGTTTTCAGGGCTAAGTATCTTAGTCAGTTTAATTCTGCTATAACAAATTACCATAGACTGGTGGCTTAAACAACAAACAATTTATTTCTCAGTCTGGAGATCTCAGTCTAAGATCAAGGTGCTGGCAGATAGGATGTCAAGTGAGAGGCTATTTCCTGATTTGCAGATGGCCATCTTCTCATTGTATCCCCACATGGTAGCAAAAAAGAAGTAAGCTATGTTCTGTCTCTTCTTATAAAGGCACTGTTTCCATTCATGAGGGGTCCAACCTCACAACCTACTTACCTACCAAAGGCTCCATCTCCAAATACAATCAAATAAGGGATTAGGATTTCAACATATGAATCTTTGGTGGGGGTGGGGACTCAAACAGTCAGTCTATAGCACCAAGTTTCAAAGTCACTATTAAGGGCATTCCCTGATCCTCCCAGATTAGTATAATTTCCCAGATATCATTTTCACTTAATATCTCTTTATCAGCATTCATCACACAGAGATTTTTTAGAAAGAATACCTGTGTTCTCTGCTGGATTGTGAAATCTGGGATAGTAGGGCTGGGAATCATACTGCTCACTTCTATATTCCCAACATTTCGTGGCACTAAAAAATATTTGCCATCATACTAATGTTATAGTTGCTATTTTAAGACATCATGATCTAATTTATGGATCATGACAAAAACTGCCTTACTTTTATGCCTGCCTCCCTTAAGTCCATATCGTGCAGCCCTGACTGATTTGTTATCCTAAAACACTGCTATCTATCATGTTATATCCCAGTGCAACTACTCTGTCACTATCTGTTATTTCTGGCAACAAAAAAAAAAGAGAGAAAGAGAGAAAAGATGATTCTCTTCAGAATAACAGTCAAGGACCTCCATAATTTGACTCAGATAAATTTTCTGATCTTGGCACACCCCTTTTCTCCAACACAATGCTTAGTCCTGGCCAAAGTACCTAAGAAACTGGATACAAAATACTTAATCCTGCTCTTGGACTTTATTTTTACTTTTTACCCTGTTCCTTACTCACTTTGGATGCTCTCCACCTTCTCATTTGTCCATCCAGAGCCTTCCCCATTTTGAAGTCCAGGCTCATCTCACACCTTCTACAAAGCAGAAGGTTCAGTCTGCTTTGGACAGGCCAGTCTTCAGTGATTTCTCTTTCTGTTCAATTTCCATTAAATATTACTATTTTAGTTATGTTTCTATCACATTTTATAATTTACCATAAAGGAATATTTTATTTGTCCTTTATCATCTCCATACTTCAAAGATTTGAAAAACTAAATGATAAACAAACACAGAAACTATATATATGAACAAGGAATAGTTTTCCTTGTAAAAATTAATTGATAATTCATGAATGTGAATGCATACTCTTGAACAACATAGTATTAAAATGGTATTGACATGCTATAACAGTTAGTTGATATGATTTAAGGAAAAGAAGACATTGGAGAAGCTCAGAGATAATGAAGATTAATATGAATCAAACAGCATCTCTCCCCTTTTGCTGGTTAAAAATAAACAAAATCAGGAATATTGTACATGGCAAAAAAGTCATTAGCTGCCATTGAAAAATGAAATGCTTGTAACTTCTTGACATAAACTTTAGAAAAGTGTAGCTTGTAGCTAAAGAAAGAAAGGAAGAGATTGTGTAGGAACATTTGAAGTCTCCAGTGCTTGCCTCAATCCTACCCACATTAGTAGGAAAGGTAAATTAGAATGCCTTAAGACTTCTCAGCAGTAATCCACAATTTGGAGATATGCAAATTAAAGGAGAGTCTAGGCAGCTAGGAAAAAATAATAGAAAAGCTGTAAGTGCAGAAGTAGCTTTCTACCACCATAGGTTTTCTTTACGTGTAGGAGAAACAACTAGAAGCTTTTCATCTTCCAGGGCCCCATATAAATTAGTAGGAACAGTCTGGGTCATGCTATCCCTTAGGGAAAACAGTACTCTAGATTAAAGAGAATAAATGCTTATAAGAAACATTTTTTAAAATCAGAAACAAAAGAGCAGTTCCCAAACTTCTCCTCAAGTGAAAACTCACATGATCCAATTAAGTTGACCACCTCCACACACAAGCATGCAGACACAAACTCACACACAGATTTTAGTGGTATAGCAGTGAAAAATATAAAATCCTTAGCTCTTAAACTCTAGATTGGAAGGGAAGACAAACAGATCTCAAATAAATAGGCAAGGGAGTAAAGGGGAATTCACTCTCACCATATCAAAGCAAAATAACTTATAAGAAAACATACACAGCTAAAAATAAATTTTAACCTTTCAAGAGGGTGATAATATAAAAAAGAATTATATTCCACGAAAGCTTGCAATAATCGCTAACTGCAGAGAAAACAGGAAAACAATTTTAAAAGTTGGGGAAAAATAACAGATGTGGAAGACATAAACAAATGTCACAGCATAATTGGTATCTCTGACATGAAAGAGAAAGCATATTCATAGATATAAAAAAAATTGCCCTGAAATAAAGGAAGAGCTAAATCTATAGAACAGCCTGGTAAATTATTCTAGGATATATCAAGATATATTCTTCTTAATTATTGAACTTCAAGGATAAATAAAGAAATCCCCAAAGAAGCAGGTAGAAAGGAAATTGCCTACAAAGGAATAAAAAATTAGGCTGGTTTTCACAGTAACATTCAGTGCCATGAGATGATGTCTACAAAGTGTTGAGTAGGAGAAAACTATAATCCATGTACATCGAGTATACTCAAACATTGCAAATCATTCCCAAGTATTAAAGAACTCAGAAAATACAGAATCCATGAGCCTGGCCTTGTTGAATATAACAAATAATAACCACAGCAGCAGCAGCAAAAACTTGAGAATAATGTCCACCCAACAAATGATGAATGAAAATGCAGTTACAAAGGACTAGCATAATCCTCAATGCCAGAAAAATACTCGAGCAGGGCCAACAAACTTCTGAGGGAAAACAAGCAAGACTACTGAAGCAGCAAATAGATCATAAACACAGTAGAACTTGAGGGCATAGGACTTATAAGCCCTTCTTGAAAAAAAAAAAAAAAAGGACTTGGCAGTGAAATTTATCTAACTAAAAATAAGTCAAAGAAACAACACAGGAAAAAGAAGCTGTGAATAAAGAACTAGTGAAGATTACTGGATTTATTTAGAAATTAGAACTGAGGACAATATGCTGGTATATGTTCTAAAACTTGGAAAGAAATATTACAAATAAAAATCTGGGGCTTCCCTGGTGGCGCAGTGGTTGAGAATCTGCCTGCCGATGCAGGGAACAAGGGTTCGTGCCCCGGTCCGGGTAGATCCCACATGCCGCGGAGCGGCTGGGCCCATGAGCCATGGCCGCTGAGTCTGCGCGTCCAGAGCCTGTGCTCTGCAACGGGAGAGGCCACAGCAGTGAGAGGCCCACGTACCGCAAAAAAAACAAAACAAGCAAACAAACAAATCTGGTGAGGAGTAGAAGTTTAACAATTCTAATTTCTATGTGCTTCAGAGCTGGGAGTTGGCAGAAATGGTTAAAAAGTGAAACAGTATTTTTTCTACTTTTAAGAAGTTTTAAATTTTATTATAATTTTAGACTTACCCTAATCTTAACATATACTGTGGTACAATGAACATCTGATTTACCCTAATCTTAACATCTTATATACTGTGGTATATAAGATGACTTACCCTAATCTTAACATCTTATATACTGTGGTACAATGAACAGAATTTTCAAAAAATTACATTGACATAATACTCTTAACTATAGATTTTAATCCGATTTCTCCAGTTTTTCCACTGATGTCCTTTTTCTGTTTTAGGATCCAACCCAGGATCCAACTGGATCCAATATTGGATCCAATGTTACATTTAGCTGTCATTTATCTTATTTCCAATCTATGACAGTTCCTCCAACTTTCCTTGTCTTTCATGATCATGATATTTTTATAGAGCACTGGTTATGTATTTTGTAGGATAACTCTCAAATTGTGTTTGTCCCATGTTGTCTGGGAAGATAGATGATTTCTGTGAAGAATAGCATAGAAATGATGTGTCCTCAACACATCATATCAGGCAATGAAACATGCCATTTAAAAAATATTAATAACCCATATTTTTTCAATTATTTTTTCATAAACTGGAATGGAAGAAAAATGTACTTAAGCTAAAAAATTCCTGCAGTTTAATTCCTTTTTTAGGGGGGGGGTGAATTCAGGTAATAATGATTTTTAGCAAAATCTTAATGTATATAGAATGATTGTAATTTTAATAAGATTGTATTTTCAGCTTTGTTTTTCTCTCTCTGTCAATATCTCTACCTCCATCTCTGTTTATTTCTGGCTGCAAAGATGTCAAGTCTAAATGAATTTTGGGAAATATTGACTATATATATTCCTGGGTGGTGAAATTTATGTGTATATTAATGAACTATACTTATCTTTTAAAACGTCTTGCATGTAATTTTCTGTTTTGTTTTATTTTTAATTCCCTTGTACAAAGAGAATATATAATTTTTATTAAAGAAGAAAGTCAATGTTTTTGAGCACATGCTTTTTAATTTTGTATTCTTTAGTGGTCTTCATATCTCTCAGAAAAATAAGTCTGGAAAAATACAACTAAAAGTAGTGTTTATCTGAGGATACAAGGGTTGTGGATATTTTCCCTAGATTTTTCTTTTCTTATCTGTAGTTCTAAATTTTCTACAAGGCACTTGTATTACTTTGGAAATAAATTACCTATATTACTGTTCTCATGGACTAAGAACCTGAAAACCCCAAATGGGAGCCAATATTATTGAGTGATGGGCTTCAGTTACTTGGAAGATCATTAGTTTCTTTTCTATACTGTGACATTCTTAAGAGAAAGGTTGGTATATTGCTTATATTGAATCTTCGATACTAGCAAGCTGGCTAGCAGAGTAAAAGTATTCTTTAAGATTTGTGGAATTGAACTGATAGCCTCTGATAAACCTGCACTTTGAAGAACTTACTATGAAAAGCCATTCTTCATTAAAGGTCCATATAAATAATTCCTTTTCTTTGGGGAAATTTTAATATTCAGACATATATTATTTAAGGCTCTAAAAACTCTTACTACAGTTAGTCCCTTATTTGAAATATTTTGTGAAATCTCCTGATATTTTGATAGGATTATCCTATTAAAGAAAAACCACCACCAATCCTTGTCTAAGTCATTTTGGACCAAAACTGTGGGTTTTTTTAACTTAAAGAAACCAGTTAAAGTTATCTCCTGTTATACTGCTGATGGAGATTTGGGGAAGGTTTGCCTGGAAAGTGATTAATGTAAAAGAGTGTAAATAAAACAGCCTTACAAGTTCATTATAATTTGTCTGGAGAAAAGTGTTCTTCATGGAAAAAGTGCAGCCAAAAGTAAGAATTTGTCAGTACATCAAACTTCTCTAGAGGAGATGGTGTGTGACAGTACCTTTGTATCGTAGTGATGATTGCATCCACATATCATAGATATTAAAATAACCCAACTCTTCTTATCTAATTTCATGGTCACCAAACAATATTCTCACCAGAAATTAGCTTCCGTTTCAGACTCTTAAGATTGAGAAAGAATATGAAGATTTAGTATTCCGGCTTGCCAAGCAGCTACATTTCATACTAAAAAGTGTCCTTAGAATGTACTTTTATCCAGGTCTTGTGAGCTAGTTTAGAATGAATTAGTCTTTTCTGCCTCAACTATCCATTGTCTGCCATAGTGTCACCCCATCCAGTCCTTGACCGCGAGGAATGCTGCATGAGACTCTTAAGTAGCCTGTCAGGCTCTCACTTTGACTTATATTCCCATTCAATAGACTCCAATAATCTGTGCCTGTCAGAGTCAGCATGAGCCTGAACTTGAAAGCTTTAACCTTTCAATCAACAATTACCTTTTAATTTTTAACCCTTCAAGTAACCATTTTTCTGCCTAATATAAAGTTTTCTGGTTACTGGACACCAAAGCTGGATGCAAGGTTCTCTTAGGCAAGAGAGAGTTGCTGAGGGTAGGGCAAATTCATTCCTAATGATTCTAGGGAACTGCTCCCTGGGCTCGATTACAAAAGCAGATTAGGAGAACACTGTTTTCCCCTCATTCCTACAAGAGGAAAAGTTAATATATTCTGGTACATACTGAGCAAAATCAAATTCACTTCATAGTATTGAAATATTACATATATGGATGATCTATGATATACTGTATTTCTGCTTTAACATTTGTCCTTTTTATTCTTAACTCATTTTAAAGCACCATAAAATATTTATAAAGAACTGTGAGGGGTTTTTTTTTGGCTGCTTCGGGTCTTCGTTGTGGTGCACGGGACTCTCATTGCGCTAGCTTCTCTTGTTGCGGAGCACAGGTTCTAGGTGTACAGGCTTCAGTAGTTGTGGCGTGTGGGCTCAGTAGTTGTGGCATGCAGGCTCTAGAGCACAGGCTAAGTAGTTGTGGCTCACGGGATCAGTTGCTCCGTGGCATGTGGGATCTTCCCGGACCAGGGATTGAACACGTGTCCCCTGCATTGGCAGGCAGGTTCCTAACCACAGCACCACCAGGGAAGTCCTGTAAGGGGTTTTCAAAAGGCCACACCTTAAATGTTTTGGCATTATAAATTTCACAAGCAATACTTCTAATTCTTGAATAATTTTGCAGTTTGATTGCAATGTCAATAAATTGCACTGTGCACATATTAAAACCATTTGCATCCAAAATATGAATTAAAATTACTTCTAAAAATAAACAAAATGTTTTAGCTTTATGTATAGAGCAACAACTTAGATCACCTTCACAGTATTGGACATATTTAAAAGATACCTAATCTCCCATGTAAACTAATTTTTTAATTAATTTTTATTGGAGTATAGTTGCTTTACAATGTTGTGTTAGTTTCTACTGTACAGCAAAGTGAATCAGCTATATGTATGCATATATCCCCTTTTTTGGATATCCCGCCCATTTAGGTTACCACAGAGCTCCGAGTAGAGCTCCCTGAGCTATATAGTAGGTTCTTGTTAGTTGTCTACTTTATACACAGTATCAATAGTGTGTATATGTCAGTCCCAATCTCCCAATTCATCCTGCTCCCCCTTTCCCCCCTTGTAAACTATTTACGCTGCATATTTTACCACTCTGAGAAAATCTCAGAATAATTATTCAGGCATGGAGTTATTATATTAAACTATGAAGAAAAACCTGGGCTTATGGTTATATTTCCTTGAACAGCAATATAGATATTATTCTCCAACTAAGTATCTTTCAAGGTAGGGGAGATAATAGTGCTGAGAACAAAATGTTGCCTAATGAAGTAAATCTTTTTTTTTTTTAACATTTAACATTTTCTTATGTAAATTCCTTTACCAAATCTAAAAGTTTGAGTAAAATTATGACATAGAAACCTTTTCATGGTAATTTTCTAATCTGAAAAATATTTAGACTTTATGCCCAAATATAATACTACATGGTTGTAAAGTGTTTCGTATCCTCTGAATATAAAGAAAAAATCTGTATACTATTATTTGAGAAAAGAAATTGTACAGGAATAATTTTATAGTGTGATAGGTAGTATATGTAGATGGAATAATTGTAATATGAATACACTGAGTTCATTAAGTTATTTGCTTTGTAATTATCTTCATAAAAATTATAAAATTTGAATTCAATTTCAGCAGACCAACATCAGCCATAAATTGGCATCCTTCAAGCCACTTAAACAATTTCAAGACTTATAAACATTGGTAAGTTTAGTGAGAGGGACACTTTTTAGAAATTTTCTGAGCTAATGACTTCAGTGGCATTGTTAAACACCTACAGATTGTGTGTGGAAAAACCCTGAATACAAAAACATGAAATGTAAATAGAAAAACTGTCATGTTAAAGATGAAAGGTCATAATAGTAGGTGATATTTTCCTTTCAGTAATCTTACTGTACTTCTCAGTGACTTTCAATTATGTATTTGCACCAAGGAAGTACTGTTCCGGATTTGAAAAGTAAGTAAATGTGTATGAGCTAACAAAGCACAGTTATTAGTAAACAGTTTATTGTGAAATTGAGGGCCCTCAAAAGTAGGTAATAGGGCTTCCCTGGTGGCGCAGTGGTTGAGGGTCCGCCTGCCGATGCAGGAGACGCGGGTTGGTGCCCCGTTCCGGGAAGATCCCACGTGCTGCGGAGCGGCTGGGCCTGTGAGCCATGGCCGCTGAGCCTGCGCGTCTGGAGCCTGTGCTCCACAACGGGAGAGGCCACAGCAGTGAGAGGCCCGCGTACCGCAAAAACAAAACAAAACAAAAACAAAAATTAGGTAATAGAATCAAAACTATTTCCATTGTTCTCTATCCAACTTCCAGTGTCATCACAACAAATACAAAAATTTTATCATGAATAACAATAATTTTAAATGACTTTCTTTTGTTACTTTGGTAGGCAGAAAAGATAGTTTTCATATTCCTTTAAATATTTTCTTGACCATTATTCTTTGTATAGATGAGTTGTGTTCTCTCACTTGTTAATTACCTGTTTATTAATTTTTCTTGTGGAAATATTGAATGGAATGGTTTTCAATTTTAATTAATCATTTATATTTCAAATATGTTTCTCTTTTTGTGAAATACTGGTAACATTTTGTTTTACTTGTCAGTTTTTTTCTTTAGTTAAATTTTGGTATATTGAACTTTGGAGCTTGTATTTTTTATCCACATTTTTGATGAGGATGGAGGGATCTTTTTTCCATGAATGTAGAGTTAGAAAGTCGTCCCTCACATCTACAATTTGATTAATATTCAATTACATTTCTTCTAGTTTTCCAGTGTATTTTTAAGACTTTTTTTTGACAGCAGTTTTAAGTTTACCACAAACTTATCTACCTTAAGAGAGGTAGAGAGATTTCCAGTATTACCCACTTCCCCTAACCTCAGACATATATTTCCTTAACATTATTTACCAGAATTGTTCATTTTTTTTACCAAGGATGAACCTACTTTGACACATCATTGTCACCTAAAGTCCAAAGTTTGCCTTAGAGTTCACTCTTGTTGTTGTACCCTCTGTGAGTTTGGACAAACGTTTAATGATACGTATCCACCATTTTAATTATCATTCAGAGTATTTTCACTGCCCTAAGGATACTCTGTGCTCTATTCATCTCTCCCCCAACCCCAACTCCTGGCAACCACTGATTTTTTGCTGTATCTGTAGTTTTGCCTTTTCCAGAATATCATTTAGTTGGAATTATACAATATATATCCTTTTCAGACTGGCTTCTTTCACTTAGAAATATACATTTTAAGTTCCTCCATGTCTTTTCATGGTAGGTCATTTCTTTTTAGTGCTGATAGTATTATGTTTTTTGGATGTACCAAAGTGTACTTATCCTTTCACTAATGAAGGACATCTTTATTGCTTCCACATTTTGGCACTTATGAGTGAATAAATTCCATTGTGGTCTGGTCTGAGAGCAGACGTTGTATGATTTATATTCTTTTAAATTAGTTAAGCTGTGTTTTATGGCCCAGAATGTGGTCTGTGTTGGTGAATGTTCCATGTGAAGTTGAGAAAAAATGCATATTCTGCTGTTGTTGAATGAAGTAGTCTATCGATGTCAATTATATCTAGTTGATTTATGGTGTTGTTGAGTTCAACTCTGTTGTTACTGATTTTATGCCATTTCTGAGAGAGGGGTATTGAAATTTCCAACTATGATAGTAAATTAATTGATTTCTCCTTACAATTCTATAAATTTTTACTCATGTAGTTTGATGCTGTATTATGAGGCACATACACATTAGTAATTACATTAGCAATGCAGCTTTATTCATTCATGTGCAGGTTTTTGTGTAGAAATAAGTTTTCAGCTCCTTTGGGTAAATACCAAGGAGTATCTACTGAATTTTATGGTAAGAGTATGGTTAGTTTTGTAAGAAGCCACTATACTATCTTACAAAGTATCTGTACCACTTTGCATTCCTCTGAGCAATGTATGAGAGTTCCTGTTGCTCCACATCCTTGCCAGTATTTAGTGTTGTCAGTTTTACAGATTTTGACCGTTCTAATTAAGTGTGCAGTAGTATCTCACTATTGGTTTAAATTGCATTTCTCTGATGATATATGATGTGGAACATCTTTTCATATGCTTATTTGACATCTGTATATATTCTTCGGTAAGATGTCTACTAAGGTTTTTGGCCCATGTTTTATTTATTTATTTATTTTTTTTTTGCGGTATGCGGGCCTCTCACTGTTGTGGCCTCTCCCGTTGCGGAGCACAGGCTCCGGACGCACAGGCTCAGCGGCCATGGCTCACGGGCTTAGTTGCTCCGCGGCATGTGGGATCTTCCCGGACCAGGGCACAAACCCGTGTCTCCTGCATCGGCAGGCGGATTCTCAACCACTGCGCCACCAGGGAAGCCCTGGCCCATGTTTTAATCAAGTTGCTTTCTTACTGTTGAGTTTGAAGGTTTCTTAGTATATTTTCAGTAGCAGTCCTTTAACAAATGTGTCTTTTGCAAATATTTTTCCTAGTCTGTGGATTCTCTTGACATTGTCTTTCACAAGGCAGAAGTTTTTAATTTTAATAAAATATAGCTTACCTATTATTTCTCTCGTGGATCTTTTCTTTGGTATTGTAAAAAGGCATCACTATGACCAAGGCCATCTAAATTTCCTCCTATGTTACCTTATAGGAGTTTTTATAGTTTTGCATTTTATATTTAGGTCTATAGTGCATTTTAAGCTAACTTTTGTGAAGGATGTAAGATCTGTGTCTAGATTCATTTTTTGGTATGTAGATGTCCAGTTGTTCGAACACTATTTGTTGAAGAGACTGTCTTTGTTCCAATGTATTGTCCTTGCTCCTTTGTCAAAGAGAAGTTAACTGTATTTATGGGGGTCTATTTCTGGGTTTTCTCTTCTGTTCCATCAATTTATTTGTCTATTCTTTTACCAATATCACACTTCCTTGATTACTATAGCTTTAGTGTAAGTCTTGAAGTCAAGTAGTGTCAGTCTTTCAACTATGTTCTTCTCCTTCAATATTGTGTTGGCTCTTCTGGGACATTTGCCTCTCCATATACTTTAGAATCAGCTTGTCAATATCCACAAAATAATTTCCTGGGATATTGATTGTGATTGCATTGAATCTATAGATAAGTTGGGAAGAACTGACATCTTGACAATATTCAGTAATCTTTTCTCTAAACATGGAATATTTCTCCATTCATTTAGTTCTTTGATTTCATTCATCAGAATTTTGTAGTTTTCCTTGTATAGATCTTGTACACATTTTGTTAGATTGATACCTTAGTATTTCATTTTTTGGGTGGTGACCAGTATATTTTTAAATCATGTTTTCTTCAGAGTATTTCTGAATTTTGACATACTATCATTAAGTTTTAGATTGTTATTTTTCTTTCTAGTTTAATTTTTATTTTTGTAAATATAATTTTACATATACAAAAATATAAATTAAAAAACATAAAACAATTTTACTTATGACTCTTTATGATATTAATGGGCCATCAGGAAGACTTTCAAATAGTGTCAATATAAATAAACATTTTAAATCTATGGGAACCTTGAATAGGGACTAAAATAAAGAAGCTTGTCATTGTATGTATATGTCCCCAAATGTGTCAATTCTCTTATTAGCCAGAGAGTAGTATAATATTTCAGTAATATTTACAGTATTCCAAGTACTTTTGTCATTGTGATGTTTGGGGACACCAAGCATATCATCCAGGTATACAGATCTGTAGGTAGAGTCATTCTGGGATGATCTGACCTAAATTGACACAAGTCCAGTGTGCAGTCATTCTGGGATGATCTGACCTAAATTGACACAAGTCCAGTGTGCAGTTGATCTGTAGGAGTAACTAAAATTCATATTCTTCTAGTTATTTTTTTAATTTATTTTATTCAAGTATAGTTGATTTACAATGTGATAATTTCTGCTGTACAACAAAGTGATTCAGATATATATATCTTCTTTTTCATATTCTTTTCCCTTATAGTTTTCACAGGATATTGAATATAGTCTCCTATGCTCTACAGTAGGACCTTGTTGTTTATCCATTCTATATATAATAGTTTGCAATCCCAAACTCCCAATCCATCTCTCACCATGCCCCCCGCCCATGTTGGCAACCACAGTCTGTTCTCTATGTTTGTGAGTCTGTTTCATAGATAAGTTCATTTGTGTCACATTTTAGATTCCACATGTAAGTGATATCATATGGTATTTGTCTTTCTCTTTCTGACTTACTTCACTTAGTATGATAATCTCTAGGTCCATCCATGTTGCTACAAATGGCATTATTTCATTCTTTTTTATGGCAGAGTAATATTCCCTTGTATGTATATGTGTGTGTGTGTGTATATATATATATATATATATATATATATATATATATAAAACACATCTTCTTTATCCATTCATCTGTGGATGGACATTTAGGTTGTTTCAATGTCTTGGCTATTATGAATAGTGCTGCTATGAATAGAGGGGTGCATGTATCTTTTTGAATTATAGTTTTGTCTGGATATATGCCCAGGAGTGGGATTGCTGGGCCATATGGCAACTCTATTTTTAGTTTTTTGAGGAACCTCTGTACTATTTTCCATAGTGGCTGCACATATTCTTCTACTTTAGATGAAACATGTTTAGAATTCCTTAGTTGTTATTTAAAGAAAATAAAGTAATTAAAAATAATACAGCTCTGTATAGTATATTAGTAACAATAAAGCATGTTTGGCTATGCTTTACAGCCAAATTTGAATACCAGTATCCCCACAGTAACTGCACAATAATAATAATAATAATCATGTACCATTTGACTCTAGTGCTGCTTCTTTTGCCCACTCTGTTTCCACAGTCTTTACTTTGGATCTTGCAGTAGTTTGCCAAACTTCCTCATCACTTTCTCCACCCAATTATTTTATATCTAAGACTTTGTGTTTTTTTGAATATATTTAAAAATATGAGTTTCCTTTATTTTGTTTCTACATCCACATACATTTCCTTAAGCTTTCAGCATTATATCAATACTATTTTATTTTCTAGAGATTTCACCCTCCAAGAGCCATGCTGTCTGTTGTTGGTCTCAGGCTAAAACTTGTGCTTGGCTCTAGTGGGTCACTGCCAGTCAGAGTTCATTGCACACTGTGCTTATCCATATATGATGGATGATGAACATCTAATTTCTAATTCCAGCTTCTGCCGTAGCTAACTGTTCCATAGCCAGTAATTTAGTCCTTACATGGAGTGATGGCACAGTGGGAGTTCACATTTATTCTGTCCACAAAACCTCATCTTACCTGCAAGAAAAAGCTGACTTCCTGGAAGACAGCAAGAAGAGCAATCATCCTTCTAAAAAACAATGCCTTTCCTGTCCCTGAGTTACTTTTTAAAAATATTATTATTTCTTTAAATCAGTGTGCCCCATGCAATTGACAGCTCCTTAAAGAGTATTATACAGAGATACACAAAGTTTACTTCTTAGTGCCCACAGCTGCTTTGTGGGTTATATTTTGGCAAACATCCTTAGTTTAATCCATACTAGGGAGTCACAGTAGAAAGGTATTATTTCTTCCTTTTACAGATGAGAATACTAGTCTCCAGAAAAACTGTTTGTTTCATAAGCAACCAGGCTTTTAAATGGCAAAGATGTGATTAGAACACAAGAGTCTAACTGCTGCTAATATTCTAGTTTAACCTATTTCCAGAACAATCAAGAGCTTTAAGTATGAAATTTAATACACCTAAAGGATTTTTTTTTACTTACAAAATTTGAGGCGCAGAATTCACAGAGAAAATAAACTAATATCTATCCTGCTTGTTGTTAATTCCTTGGTAAATGGTACAGCCCTGGTGAAGAATATCCGATCTGTGAAGGCTTGGCAAATTCAGGTGAAATTTGTGCTGTTTTTCCAGTGTTTATGAGAAATGTGATGGAAAATTTCCTGAGATCATATTTATGTTCCCCTATCCACACCACTGATTTTATGGTGGAACAGAAGACACTCCCAGAAAGATCAGCAAAACATTTTGGGGATTATGAGATCTTTGACTGGAAATTAGAGAACTTGGGGATACATGTGTTGTTACTATTACTTTTTTCCCTTATCACACTTGCAGGGATGGAGGGACAAGATTGGTGAACAGCCTGCTTTGTACATGATTTAAGTTAATGGAGTTTGGATTTCTGAAAAGTGGTTTTATAAACCAAACTGATCAGTTGGGTTCCTAGGTAGAAATGCAGTATAGCTTAGAATATTAGAAACAGGTTTGTTTATCCTGAAACAAACTCATATTATCAAGAGAGCTTCAACCTGAATATGAGCCTGGTCATTAAAAAAAAAAAAAGCAAACAAATCTGTCATGGAAAGGAAAATAGCAATTTGTATGTAAACATGAGAAGTAATAAAAGAATAAGAGTATCTAATGCCTCAGAGAATGGGAAATAAGCAAAGTGAACCACATATTTTAATTATGTGGAAATACATATGATCTTAAATTTATTACCAAGATTTAAAGAGAGAGGATGCAAGATTGGAATAGAATAATGAAAATACATGCCTTATTCAATAGAAATAGGCCAATTTGAGTCAAGGTAGAGTAGATGTACAGCTTCTTAGATCCCTGTGTACCTCTAAAGTGGAAGTGGCATGGAGAAGAATATTTGGGTGATAAAGAAGGTGAATAGCATGTCATCCTAGGTCATGATAGATTTTCTCCTCTACTCTGAAAGCTATTGAGTAAAAGTGGAATTATTTGAATTCTAAATGAGGCCAAGGATTATTACTAACTTTAATGAGGGGTGGGGGGTGAAGACTTTTTAACAGAGCTGCTCAAGACCAAATAAACTGAGTTTCCTGTTACCAGAAGTTTTAAATAGAGGCTGGGCAATAAAATAATATAAAGTTAGTAGAAATAATTAAAATGAGGGATGTGTGAGTGGATTACATGGGTTTAAGGAGTCTTCCAGCCTGGAGATTCTAGAATTCCATGATACATGAATTCACTTTTGTCAAGCTAGTTTTGACTATATCTTAATTGTCCCTATAATACTGCCAATTATGGAAAACATCTTATTTTGTACCAGGAACAAAGACACTGCTTCTTCTGGAACCATAGGAATATCCTGCTCATTTCTATTCATTGTAAGTCTTTCAGCCAGTGTGGCTTTGGCAGATGTGGATCATGAGAAAACCTTATTCCAAGGTTGAATGTTCCTTCCCAGAAATGCGAGGAAAATCATTTTCTAATTGTTCTTTCCAAACTGGATGTGGAGAATAATTATTTGGAAAATATTATCCCAGTTTCAGTTAGAATTTTCAAATGTCTGTGGAAAGCAATCCTCTTTACTACATTTCTTATCTTATTGCAGCTTTGTGCAACAACTCTTGGTGCCAAAGCAGAGGCTGCTAAGAAAGTATTTCATTCTATATTTAGTCATTTGCT
Organism: Kogia breviceps; assembly: GCF_026419965.1. NCBI lineage: Eukaryota > Metazoa > Chordata > Mammalia > Artiodactyla > Physeteridae > Kogia > Kogia breviceps. Next base: position 178,817,770 of record NC_081311.1, read on the forward strand.
TCAGGTGATGAAATACGTGTCCTGCCTCTGTTGACCTTGAATATTTTTGCCAGATCAGTCCTCCAAAGACTTGAACTCAGCATCACACCTGCATATTTTGGTTACCATGTATTCCTGAAAGTCAGAAAAGAGTCCATTGAAAAATTCTGCATTTCAGGATTTTTACTGACTCAGATCAGAGGTCAAAAGAAGGTAAGGTAATGAAGCAGCATCATCACAGAGGGGCTTTCCACTAGAAAAATGGCATATCCTCATTATTACAGTTTAGACTTGGAACAATCTTTTAGCTAAGTGGACAACACAAGTGTTAGACTGAGACTTTATCTTGAGAATCACTTACCAGAATCTGGGAATGACTATAATTATACAAAGCATAGATCTCAAAATAATTAAGTTCTATAATCAAGTGCCAGCCTCTATGGGAAATCACTGTCAATTCTCTAACATCTTTTCTGCTCTTCCCCCAACAATCTGGTGTTTGTCATGTTCCCAGAGTGATCATCTTAAAATTGTTATCTGACTGCTTTTCCAACTCCTCTTAAAACCCTCTCATGGGCTTCCCTGGTGGCGCAGTGGTTGAGAGTCCGCCTGCTGATGCAGGGGATACGGGTTCGTGCCGCGGTCCCGGAAGATCCCACATGCCGCGGAGCGGCTGAGCCCGTGAGCCGTGGCCACTGAGCCTGTGCGTCCGGAGCCTGTGCTCCGCAACGGGAGGGGAGAGGCCACAACAGTGAGAGGCCCGCGTACCGCAAAACAACAACAACAACAAAAATCCCTTTCATTTCTCCTCATAGCCTACAGATGAAAACTCTTTAAGGCTGTAGGAAAGATCTTTTGTAATATGACCATTTTTTATCTATTTAGACAATTTTTTCCATTACTCTTCTCTTCCTGAAAGCAAAATACTTAACAATCTCTGAATATCTACAGTTTATACATGCTGAACACTCATCCTTTTTGCTTTCTTATTTTCACCTTGTGGGCACCTGCTTATACATATAGATACTGTTCAAATGTTTGCCTTTTTAAAGACTTCATGACCATCTCCCAAGTAGAAAACTGATTATACCCTTCTCTGTCCTCTGTCACTGTATCCTGTATATTATATATTAAAATATTTATGAAAATATTATAATTAATTGGTTATATATTTGTGTAAGGTGTTAGACCATGAGGTCCTTGAAGGCAAAGTTTATTTCAATTATCTTTAGATCCCCAGTGCATAGTACATTTTGAGATTTTTGCATTATATTTTATATCATGCATTTTCAAAAGGAATGTAGAAAAATTGCAACTATAAGAAGAAAATGTTTTTGAGAGATAATTAGGGTGAAGGATAATTTAGAATAGGTAAAATAACATGAAGCCAGGAGTCCAGTTAATACATAAAATGCATATACTCTACCTTAAAATCCTTTCTATTAAAGGTTGGCTATATGGACATTCATTCCTTAATAAAAGCCATAATATAATGTTATTTTCTTTAATTGCTAAAGGAGGGCTTCAACTTTTTGGGCCTAAGTAATCTAACAGTCAACAGAAATTAGACCTAGTCGGCCATGGAATTTTCATTGTCAATAAGAGAAATCCCCTCAATCTGTTCAGCAGCAATGCAATGGCTCCTGCTATTAAGGCCTGAATGACATTTCAACACTGGGTCCATATTAAGAGTATATGATACTCTAGTGTAATATATAATCTATTGAACAATAGCCTCAACAATAATCTTTCAATAATACAGATTTTCATAGTGCTGTGCCTTTTAACTTTCCTTATTCTCATGCAGCAGAACAAAACCACAGACAACTCAGTAAAAGCAATTCTATGGTGGTGAAGGGGAAGAGGAAAAAGTGATCTCTGAATATACAAATTTCTAACTCTTGTAATTTAATCCAAAGAAACAATGTAAAGAATTTGAGAAATATGTGTACTTTGTATCCTTCATATCCTTTGTATCCTTGGTAAATAGAGGATCCTTGGAAGTAATTGAATAAATTAACGAACTTAAAAAAAACCACAATAATCTAATTATAGCATAGAACTGGTTGAAAGAGACCCAAGTACTAGAGAATTTGGATAGTAGAAATTTCCTCATATGTAAGCAGACTCAGTGACGTGCAAGGCCACATTCGAATATAGAGAAGGACTGCTGTACGTGGCCAAAGAAAAAAAATACTTGATAAAGAGTTGCTTCTCTGTCCTATGGACCATGTGAACACTGGGCCAGAAATAGACAGAATATTTGGAAATAGAGAGGTCTTGACTCTGGTGATTTGAGAAAGAGGCCTGGTTCTTTGTCTGAATGAAAATGAGGCATCTCCTGGAACTTTGTGAGAAGAGGGGCAGTAGCTGGGTCTTCACATTCTAGGCTCAGAGAGATCGTAATTTAAATAAAATTTTTAATTTTAATCCCACCATTGCAAGATGGTAGGATTGAGGCTATTAGTAAATATAGTTGTCCCTCTGTATCCACTGGGGGATTGGTTACAGGAGCCCCACAGATATCAAAATCTCAGATGCTCAAGTCCCTAATATAAAATGGCACAGTATTTACATGTAACCTATGAACATCTTCCTATATTCTTTAAATCATATCTAGATGACTTATAATACCTAATACAATGTAAATGCTATGTAAATAGTTGCCAACATGCAGCAACTTCAAGTTTTGCCTTTTGGAACTTTCTGGAGTGTTTTTTTTTCAAATATTTTGGATCCACAGTTGTTTGAATCTGTGGATGTGGAACCACAAATACAGAGGGCCAACTGTAATATGTTTCTGTAAGAACTAGATTCAGACAGGATGTGGAATCCAACTTAAAAGCTTTCATTATCTGTCAATATATTAAACAGCACAGAACTAGGTAAAGCAGAGGCCCACGAAACTGTGAGGGCTTAAAGAGAACAAATAATAGACAAGAGAAATCAGTAAAATACACAGTAAGTTATTAGTAAGTGCTACTGAAAACAAGACAAAACAAAATAGGAAAGAAGCCTAGTATCAGAGGTGAGATTGCATTTTAGATAGGTGTCCTTGATGTGTCTTTCTGCAAAGTCCTGGAGATAGGGAAGGAACCTAGTCATTGGTTTTCTGAGAAAGAACATTCCCGGAAGAAAAAACAGTGGGTTCAAAGTCTTTGTGTAGCTAGAGTAGAGAGGGAGGAGGAGAGTGTTATGAGAATAAATTAGTGGTAACTAGGCATGTGATGGGTGGATCGTGTAGGGCCTTATTTTGTAGTTAGGATTTGGGCTTTTACTCTGGGTGATGAGGAGCCATTGGAGGGTTTGAGCAGAGGGGCAGCATGAACAGGATCCTTTAGGCTTCTGTACTGCAAAAAAAGATGGTAGAGGGACGAGGGCAGAAGCAGTTAGGAGGCTACTGGTGTAATTCAGACCTAATGCTTAGAATTTGTTACACTACCATGGCTCTTAATTAAATCCCTGTTGTGATGATCCAAAGACTCAAAGACTCTGACTTTTCACTAGAAATAGAAAATATATCATTTCTGCAACTAAAAGTGAGCTAATTACTTATTCACTGAATTTATTTGTGTCCTGCATCTTTCCAAAGAAGGTGTGAGGTAGATGGGGGAAACGCTATTTTCCTGAGGCTGTATGATAATGTTTTCAACATGGTCTGAAATTTTATATATAATAACTCAGGCAAAATTCAGAAGGAAATAATTTATCATGCCATGAAATATAGCTTCTTTGAGAAAATAAATACCCAGATAAGATATCCCATGGTAAAATGGGGCATTAAGATCCATTTGCCTACATTGTTCTTTGTATTTATAAACCTCAAGAATTATCCATTAAAAACAGGGATTCAGCAACATTTTCATATTTGTGATTGTGTTTCATTCATTGAGTCATTGGTTCAGCAGCTATTTCTTGAGAGTCCCTACATGCTAAGCACAAAGCTAGGCGTTTGGGATATGGTAGGGAGTAGAAAATAGTTCCTGCCCTCATACATGTTACATTCTATTGGCAGAGGGAGACAATAAATGAAATAAGTGTTATATAGCTTAATAGATGGTGATAAGTGCTATAGAGAAATAAACAGTGAAGGGGAAAAGGGAGAAGCAAAAAGTGAGATGGTACAGTTTTTTCAGTGGAATTGTCAGAGATGTCCTCCATGATAAGGTGAAGTTAAAGAAAAGGTTTTTAACTGAAGTCATGGACCAACCCATGGGAATATCCAAGAGGGGTGGCATCCTAGCATCAGAGGAAGTGTGTGCAGAGGGGAGCATGGTTGGTGTGTTTGAAAAGCATGGAGGGATGCTGGACTGAGTTTTCTGGTACAGTGTCTGGAGCATGTGACCAACTGTGAAATGGATGAATGTGTCTCCTATGTTTCGAAATCTCTTAGCACTTAGGCTAAATTCCAAATACCTACCTTACTGTTGCCAATAAGGCCCTGAGCAGCCTGGCTCCTCCTACTTCTCAAGTCTCCATTTCTACATCTTCACTAGCCCCTCCCATCCATTCTACTACCCACCTCCTCTACCTCCCGCCTCCCCCACCTCCCCCCACACTGACCTTTCAGCTTCTTGAACAAGTCATGACCTTCTCAGGGCCTGTACCCTGCATTTTGTGTTCTGTGCTACCTAGAACATTGGGCCAAAAGAAAGGAAAAATAAAAAGGAAAATATCAAATGTAGAGGTCTTGAGGTAGTTGAAAAAATTTAGATTTAATACTCTGAAAATAATTTTTTTCTAGACAGAAACCTAAGGTATGCATAGAAACTTAATTTTAAAAAGAATGAGAACATCATTTAACTACCCAAGGTTATGTTTTTCACAAATACGTCACATACATACACCTATATGAATGACGACTGGAGAATACTCAGAGAAGCATGTTGAATGCAATAAGAAAACCACATAATAAAATACGTAATTCACCAAATTGATATTGATACTTGAAAGTTTGAAGGCATTCTGGGGGCATCTCTGTCTTATCTCCAAGATGACACCATTATTCATAATCTCCACATAAAGTTTCATAAACTAACCTACCAATTTCTGTTCTTCTGCTTCTACAACCTAAAACAATAACGTAAATACAAAGGATAAAACAGAATAAAAATAACCAGTAACATGTTAGTAGTTTCATAATTCTATATTTTTCTTTCCTCTGTACCAAGATGTCTTGCTATATGTAAACTTGCTCATACATGCAGCCCTAAATAAAATAGGCTATGCCTCTATTAACACAGATATATTTCCAGTTGAACTCTGTCCTTCCTTATTATGTATATCATTCGTGCATTTACCTAATAAATAGTATATCTTATAAACGCTGTATGACAGTTGCAGGGGAGTCTACTTGCCAGCATCTTGCCTTTGCTGTGTAAACGATGGTTGAGCTGAGAATCCCATTGAAGTTTCTCAATTGCCAGAGGTGAACCTGGAGCTCCGAGCAATCTACCCTCCCAAGAAAGGACAGTAGTTTTGCAGCCAGCCTGGGAGAGCCTATTCTTTCCTGAATGCTCAATCCTGCCTCTCTGATTCTGCTGGAGTCTGTAATATCTGCATATAATGCTGCCTTCTGTGTTTGCTTTGTTTGTGATTCTTGGTTGATTCCAGATTCCTACACAAAAAGGGGTGTATCACTTGGGAGTGAAGGCAAGAACATTTGGACATGGGCACCCCTTACTTCAGAAAACCAACGAAGACCATTCTCTGTGTGGACTTGTACTCAAATCTTACTTTCCTCTTTCACAGTGCCCTCAACACCCAGCCCTAATGCAGCCAAGTAGCTCTGTATCGAAGACTAAGTAAGGGTTTAAAGTAACTTGTATGAAAGCATTAAGCCCTTTTAACTTTTAGCTTAAAGTTTGGGGGACTCTCACAAACAGGACAGTAAAAATGTATCTCAAAAGTGACAATGTTTGTCAAGTAATCTAAATTCTAAATGTGAGCTTTCCTAATATCATCATTTTATGAGCTCAGTGAAACCAAAATGAGATCTTTTACCTATACACACACAGAGGAAGAAAATAATTTAATTAGATTTTGGTTGTATGTTATCCTGCTACATAAAATAATACATGCGTATTCTGTGGTAATTGAGAACATTGTGACTGATAGTCCTTTTACAAATTCACATAGTCCTATTGAGTAGATAGACACAGGTAGATGAGACTGCAATATAATGGTAGTAATTGGATCTCATTCCACTCTTTATGGAAATGTGGGTAAACGATTTCACATAAAAACTGAACTAGAGATCACAAGGGAATCTTTTTTAAAAAATAATCCAAGTTTGACTGATACCTGGAGTTAAAAATGTGCTGTTATAAAAGTTCTTTGATTTGATCTTCAAAGCAACACTTTAAATTATACTGAGCAGAACATATCATCCATATTTTCAAATAAAGACAATGAATTTCACAAGTGTTAAATGTAAATGTGAAACGGCCTGTCCAAGGTCACGTAGGTCGTCTAGCAGAGCCAGAGCGAGAAGCCAACCACACCTTCTTGCTTCTACTCTCTCCACTTCCTATTTTGTGACACAAGCGGCCTATTTTGTGACACAAGCGGCATTAATTTCTTTCTGTTCCACCCCTTTCTAATGAAACACATTAGCACATTTCTGTAAAAATAGGTAATTAGCATCAATCTGGAAGCTATAATATATTTAGTTTTCAAAACTGAAGTCATTTTTGACAGTAACAAACTCTAATATTTCTGCAGTTATGTGCTAAAGTCTGAAAAAGTCAATAATTTGCACAAAGAATATGGAAAAATAAGGAATAAAGCAATTACAGAAAATATAAAGTATTTATAAAACAGATGATAATTCTTGCTTGCTGTTTGTAAAGTATAAATTGGCTTGACCCAACCAAATTTGACATGATTTATTTGTAGGCTGTTCATAAGCTGCAAAAACTCATGCTTATATAACATTTTTTATGAAAAATACATATAATTTTCAAGAAAAATGAAAAGAATGACACTGCTTTATACCTTTGTAAAACCTCTAGTGTATGGCTTAATAGACTGTCACATTGAGGGATGTGTTTTTTTTCTTTTTCTTCAGCCTTAGCAGGGATATATTTATTTTAGTTTTTTTAAAGAACCACTTTAGTCTTTATTGATCTTGCATTTTAATAGCTGATAGGATATTTTTTCTAAACTTAAAGTCTCATGTTTAGCAAAGCAATTTTGAGGCTGTATTCTTTTCATTATTAGGAGGTCAAGAAATTAAGTTGCCTTTAAAATTCTATTTTGCTTTCACCTTCATAGTTTTAAAATGTTGTGTTTTCGTTTAGTTCTAATTATTTTTAAATATCCACTGTTATTTCTTCTTTGATATGTAAGTTATTTAAAACTTTTAAAATTCACATATATACAGGTTTTTTAAATATATGATTTTGTTATTCATTTATAACAATTGAATTGTGATGAGAAAAATATAACTGATAAGAAATATGTTCAATTTGTTAAGACTTGCTTTATGGCTTTCTATATTGTCTGTTTTTATAAATGTTCCATATATACTTGAGAGGAATGTATAGTCACTAGTTATTTGGTGAAGGCTTTTATATATGGCCATTAAGGTTGTAATTTTTATTCCTTAAAGATTCCATATCTTTTTGAATTTTGAATTAGAAAATAAATTGAGAGAGGTGCATAAATCTTTCACTTTGACAGTAGATTGGTCATTTTTGCTTCTATGGTGCTAACATTGTCACTTTTATCAGTTAAGATGCGTTCAGTATTTTTATATAATTTAGTTTAAAAATCTTCCTACAAGTGATACATTTTATCATTTTATTTATTTACATAGGGACTGTTTTTATCCCTAATAACACATTTTTGCCCTAAGGTCTTTTTTGTCTGATATTAGTTGAGCTACTTCATCTCTTTTTTCCATTCATTTTAGTCTATGTATCTTGTTTTTTTTTTTTTTTAACTTTTGACCTTTTTATGTCCTTAGGAGTTTAGTGTGCCTCATGTGAACATCATGTAGCTGAACTTGTTCATTTTTAGCCAAACTGAAAAATCTTTGTCTTTTAACTTCCTGTTTAGGTCGTTTGTATTTACTGGTATTATTATGTTTCAATTTTTTTCTACTGTCTTTTCTTGTTTGTTTTCTATTCCTACCACTTATTCTAGTGCTGTATTTCTTCTTTCTTCCTTTATTTTGGATATTAAAAAAAAAACTATTTATTATTTTTTGTACTGGTCTAGAAGTTATGTACTCTATTCCTATTCCTTTAGTGGTTAACCTTAACATTTTACCATGCAGACTTGACTTCATAAAGTTTAAAATTTATCAATGTAGTATCTTCCACAGGAATATTATTGTCAATATTACTGTTGTTTTCTTGTTTAAATTTCTTCAAGCACTATTGATGTTATATAAGTGTTTAGATATACTGACATGTTTACCAGATTCTTTGCTCACCCTTCCTTCATTTCAGATCTTCCTTCTAGGATCCATTTTTTTCCCCTCCTTGATATACATTCTTAGTAGTTCCTATAGGGGAGAACTGCTTTGTTTAGCTGAGGATATTTTTATTTGCCTGTCTTGAGAGAAACTTTTGATAATTCTAAAGTAACCTGATTTTCTCTTGGCTCTGAAGAAATTCCAGATCTACCAGTTACTAGCTCTGTGATACTCTTCAAGTGTTTTGAAGATAATTAAAGCTGCCCAAACTATTAGAGGCTTGTGAGGATCAAATGTATATAATGTGCTTAGTAGAGTTTCTAGCATGTGTTAAGCACTATGTAAATAAACGTTTCCTTCTCTTTTTTTCTCTTCTGCTTATTTTTCTAATTATTTATATTGTTGCCTATGGTTCTCTGCAGTTGACTAAAATTTATCTAAGTGAAGATTTCTTTTTGTTTATACGGTTTATTCCACTTGGTATACATTTTTCTTCCAGAATCTGTGGTTCTACATCTTAAATTTCCAGTTTCTGTAAATTGTCAACTTTTAATTCTTTGAGTGTTGCCTGTATCCCATTTTATATCATTCTCTTCTGAGATTTTGACCAGGAAAATGTATTCTTCTTTTCTATCATCCCTGTTTTTAACTTATATACTGTCATGGACTGAATGTCTGTGTCCCCCCCAGCCCCTACCCAGTTTCATATTTTGAAGCTATAACCCTCAATGTGATGTTATAATGCGGTATCTTTAGACAAATGTATTGTTCATTTTTTAATATTAAAAAGTAAAAAATTTTAATGGCAAACATGTACAGATAAACAACAGCTACAAAGCAAAGGACAGTTTTTAATATCTACCTATTAGTAAAGGACTACCCTTATATAGTACTTTTTAAAGTAATTTTTAAAATCTGCTAATTTGAAAAAGAAATAAATATTCTTTTATCACTTTAATGTGAACGTCTTCACTCTATAATCTGCTTTTCTGGCAGCATCTTTGAGCCTTCCTCTCCAGTGGTTGCTGCTCATAAAAGTTTAATTCTCTTAGCATAAAAGTAAGCAAGTAAAAGCAAGCAAGCAAAATGCTTGTCTTGATGCAAGTGCCATTACGGTCTTAGAAATTTGGGGCAACTTTTCTTCTTCATTTATAGCATCACTTCATTCATTCATTCATATATTTATTCATTCGGAAAGCATTTAATGAGCACTTCAGTTGGTTAATCATAATGCTTGTTGCTGTAGAAACAGAGAGAGGAAACAGTTCCCCATCGAAAACACAGGGAAGGAGGCAGATAAGCAGTTCATTATATTCAGTGAGAGAAAAGTTACTAAGAGAACACATAGAAGGAGCAAACAATGCTGAAGGATGTGGAGAAGATGATGGCATTGACATTTTCTTGCAGTTGATATTTTACCAAAAAAACCTAGATGTTTCTTTTCACATCATGGACACTCACTCATTTCTTAAACTTGTTTTTGGGTCCACCACTTGAAAGCCACTGCTTTTTTAACATCTACTAATGACTCAAGTGGAAAATCCAAAGACTCATTCTTAACCACCCAGCTCTTCAAAATCTTTCATGTCTCAAGATGTAGCTCCAAAGCCCTCTCATTTCTGATTCACATATTTCTTCATCATGCAAGCTGCACTCCTGCAGCATTTAATTAATACAAACATAAACGCTGACCTACTGTTTTATATTGTATTACGTTTTTGAAATTGTCTAAGCCCACGTCTAAATTTTCATCATTCTGAGGCTATATCATCCACAGAGCCTAACATAGCCCTGAAACCAACGTATGTGTTAAAAAAAAGTGCTCTTTAGTGGATTAATCTGGAAGACTATAGAATTAATACAGAAACTGTGCAACAGCAGTTCTCTAATCAATTTGAATTACTAAACAATATAAGGAAGTATCAAATTGTGCAGACTCAAATAAGATAATGAGATTCAGGCATAAAGATATGTCCTTAAAAGTAAAAATAACTCAGACAAACACACACACACAAGTTATTCACAGAATACAACCATTCATGAGAATACATTAACTGCAAGTTGATTTTTTAACAGATTACCTTTTTATGTTCTTGCAAATAGTGGCAACAAGTTGGCTACTTCAAGTGGTGACACTACAGTTAAATTATGGGACCTGTCTAAAGGCAGTTGCATTTTGACCTTCGAAGGACACACCCATGCAGTATGGTCCTGCACGTGGCACTCCTGTGGTGATTTTGTGGCTTCCTCCTCATTGGATACAACTAGCAAAATCTGGGATGTTAATAGGTAAGAAGTACTTCGAACAATATTCGCACTCTATGTTGATAAATATGCATGGGTAAATTTTCTCTCAGTGGGAAATTAAAAGGAAAACCCTGTTAATTATAAAACTATAGAGTTACTTAAATAATCTCTGTGAAATCCATTTCTAATTCCATTAATCTCTGTTGATGTAATGAGTTCTTTCTAAATGTAGGTTCAAGATCAAGCCTATGTAATCAGATTAGAAATGCTTCATTGGGAAGTGTTTGTTTTAAGCAAGATAGACACAAATACTTATTTTAAAGAGTTAGGTTTTTAGTTCTCCCCTCCACAGGTCTGCTGTCTCTCTGGATTATCAAACCAACAATTCAGTAGGCATGAAGATGACAGAAATAATTGTTTGCTTTTCACTAAATTTTGATATGTTATAACATTTCCCAAATTAAATGCTTCTTGGCAATTCACAAATTCTAAGAATTAATCCAATTTATTGTAAGCAAAGTCCTATACAATACCATAAGCTTTGATCTTAATTCCAGACAGACAAATTTATTATATTTTTGCTATCAAAATACCCGTCATCCATGTATTTTTGGATGATTATTCCATCCTGTTAGGTATACAAATAAGATAAAAAGAGCTGGTATCAAATACCCTGATTGCTTCAGCTAACTAAGGGATTACAGATCATCGTCAGATTTCTGATCACTTTAATATTTTAATCCATGCCCAGATTCCAAATGTAAGTGATAGTGACACCTCAAAATTTATGTGAACAATTATCACTGAGCCATTGTAATTTATTTTGTAAGAGAAAGATGAACTTGCATTAAAGGTGGACACTACTGTTTTGGGGGTCATGGGTAAAACAGGTACCTTTAACAAACTTTCCCCACTCCTCTTTGAATCATGGATAACATATTTAGAAGAGAGAGCATGTAAGGTGGTTACAGAAAAGTCAACAGGTTTCCTGGGAGTGTTCCTTGAAAGGGTATGCTCTGTTCTCTCTGTAGTTGGATTATCTCTTAAGGCCATGTGCCAGTCATTATGCTATTTTCTCTCAGTACCAAACTCACCCTTCTGTATCTTTTTTGTGATGCTGGAGCTGGAACTTTGCAAACCACATTTTTGCTTTGCCATTTGACTCTCTGTTAGGCTCTGGTAATAGTGGGTGCCTGCAGGAGACCACAAGGCTGGGGGAGATAGAGGGGCCTGCTTCTTCCTGTTCCCTTCCTGTGGGCTTCTTCTGGACTTGAGGTTCCAGCGGACACCCCCTAGCAGCACTTCACCTCAGCAGCATCAGTTTATTCTCATCACAGCAGCTGAATCCAGTTGACAGTTGTTTCAGTGCTCGCAGAAACAGCTGCATCATGCTGTCCATCATCAAAGACATTAGTTCCAGCAAACAGGTGCCCCCTTCTCAGAGCTCTGTTTTCCCAACTCTGCATGGCCTCTTTTCCAAGATGAGGAACATCAGTACTAGCAATCACATGCCTCCTCCTCAGAGGGCTGAGTTTCAGCTGTGTAGTGCCCCCACCAAGGTTTTACGTTTCAATAATGCCACTGCAGTCCCTTTGTTCACTCAGTCCTATGGGTGGTAGCTCTTTCCTGCGGTGGCTTTCTCCATGATACCTTAATGTTCTTGCTTCCTCTTTATAGTAAGTTAAGTGTAAGTTCTGTCTCCTGTCCAGTCCTTGACAATTACAGAGCATTAATGGATAAATAGCATAATCCACTGGAGTTACAAAGATACAGATCAATAATGTTTGTCATATTCTGAATGAGAAAACATAGCTCTAAATAATACATTTTAAACCTATTTCTGTCTAAAATAGTGACAATTTAAGATATGTTTTAATACTCATGTGTGTACCATTTGGTTATCTGGAATAATCAATCACGTAATTCTTAATTTTATTATGTTTCTATATTATGCAACCATATTTCAAAAAATTCCAGATAATTTTTTTTAACCACTTTATTTTTTTTAAACCACTTTATTTTTTTAAACCACTTTATTTTGAAGTATGATTGACATCCAGAAAGCTGTGCATATTTAGTGTAAACAACTTGATGAGTTTGAAGATAAATATATACCCATGAAACCATTACAATCAATGCATAAACGTATCTATTGGCTCTAAAAGTTTCCTCCTGCCCTTTTTTTTTTTTTTTTTGTGGTATGCGGGCCTCTCACTGTTGTGGCCTCTCCCGTTGCGGAGCACAGGCTCCGGACGCGCAGGCTCAGCGGCCATGGCTCACGGGCCCAGCCGCTCCGCGGCACGTGGGATCTTCCCGGACCGGGGCACGAACCCGTATCCCCTGCATCGGCAGGCGGATTCTCAACCACTGCGCCACCAGGGAAGCCCCCTCCTGCCCTCTTTATTATTGTTATTTTTATAAGAATACTTAATATATGATCTAGCTTATTAGAAAAATTTTAAGTATGCTAACAGTTCTGTTATCTATAGGTACTGTGTTGTACAGTAGATCTCTAGGACTTATATAAGTGAACTTTTAACATTTGTCTAATTTTAATTTTTTATCACTTTTGGCTTCGATGAGGATTTTAATAGAAGACTGTGGTCCATTCTAAAATATATCTTCAAATGTCTTAATCATTCAGAGTGTTTAAATCAAACTGTGTTAAAAAAAAAAAAAAAAAAAGTATTCCCAGTAGACTCAGCCCTACTTAGAATAATTTCAAACACTTTGACTTGAAAGCTTTTCTCCATAACCTCGATATCCAAATGTCTTCCAATTACGACACAGTAGATATTGATATAACAGATCAAAATTGCTTCTGATTGATGCCAAAAATCCTTTACATTTCAAATTTCCCATCAATTTCAAGAGCTCACCGTCCTCATCAAAGACAAAGAAACTATAACAGTTTTATAGCTGAGGTAGGGGATAAATATTGACAAAAAGGGAGAGATTGGTTGTTTCTTTGGTGGCTATTGATAGACCTTTCAAAGTTGTAATCAAAGCACTGAGCTGTAATTTATGATTGCTCATGGATCCATACTGTGTAGATATGTCTAAAACTACTGTCTTGCTTAAAATTTTATAGGTCATTGGAATTGACTTAGTGACTTAAGGGGAGAGGTTATTTGCTTTGGTAAGATGATGGTGGTAGAAATGGTGCTATGCTGGGTCATATACTCTTATATTGGAGCCACATAGTTTTGTTTTTTAATTAATTTATTTTTTTAATTTTTAATTTATTTTGTTTATTTTTGGCTGTGTTGGGTCTTCGTTGCTGTGTGCAGGTTTTCTCTAGTTGTGGTGAACGTGGGCTACTCTTCGTTGCAATGTGCAGGCTTCTCATTATGGTGGCTTCTTTTGTTGCAGAACATGGGCTCTAGGCGCACAGGCTTCAGTAGTTGTGGTACATGGGCTCATTAGTTGTGGCTCGTGGGCTCTAGAGCACAGGATCAGTAGTTGTGGCACACAGGCTCAGTTGCTCTGCGGCATGTGGGATCTTCCCAGGCCAGGGATCAAACCCCTGTCTCCTGCATTGGCAGGCAGACTCTTAACCACTGAGCCATCAGGGGAACCCAATGCCACATAGTTTTTAATTTAAAAAATATTGATAGACTCTGCTGTTCACCAGAGAAGGAAGAATTTAGAATATATTCTTTTTGTGTTTACAGTCTGCCCTTCCCTTTGAACCCCTGGCTCAGCCTTGAATATTCTTTGGTTGGTGTCATATCCCTAGCCCTACAACTCTTCCTGAATTGGATATTACCTGCTAAGACCATCTAATTAGCTCCTCACCAGAAAATTATATACCTGGAAATCATAATTAATGTAAAATATGCAGATCAAGACCCACGTTTACTAAATGCTAATAAAAATCTCTGAACAATATCTGTGGCATTCTTAGTCTGGATGCACTGACACTCTACAAGGTTTCTATGAATAATTAAAAGTAGTACTTCAATGATCTTTTGAATAATCATTTATAAAAACGTGGAAACTTACATGTTTTTTAATTTGTAATCATTGATTGCTACCTTAATTTTCGAATATATGCTTTAAAATCAGTCTTTTTTTAAACATCTTTATTGGAGTATAATTGCTTTACAATGGTGTGTTTCTGCTTTATAACAAAGTGAATCAGTTATACATATACATATATCCCCATATCCCCTCCATCTTGCGTCTCCCTCCCACCCTCCCTATCCCACCCCTCTAGGTGGACACAAAGCACCGAGCTGATCTCCCTGTGCTATGCAGCTGCTTCCTACTAGCTACCTATTTTACATTTGGTAGTGTATATATGTCCATGCTACTCTCTCACTTCATCCCAGCTTACCCTTCCTCCTCCCCGGGTCCTCAAGTCCATTCTCTATGTCTGCGTCTTTATTCCTGTCCTGCCCCTAGGTTTGTCAGAACCATTTAAAAATCAGTCTTAAAGCACTTCCTCTCTCCCCAAACACACACACACACACACACACACACACACACACACACACACACACACACACACACACACACACACACACGCACCATTTTATCCTAAATAGAGAATTCTGGTTGCATGGCAATTTGGTTGCATAAATAATAGAGAAAATCAACACATACACATGAAGAAAGTGCTTTCCCTGTTCCCATCCACATTCAGATTATAATTTAATTGTCTTATTCTACATAAATCTTTAAAGTGATGAAAATTAGATAGGAAAATCAGAAAATGTCTCAGTCGACTATAAAAATTGTGTTTCTTTAAAGCATACGATTATCAATAAATATTCATGAAATGAATTACCAGTGTTGGGCTGTGTTATAGACATTAGAAAATTCTAAGATTCCATTACTGCCCTCAGTGAGATTACAAGTAATTTAAAAATGCAGCAATTTTGAAACAGAATGTGCAATGCATCTGCAATTTATAATAACAGGTAAGATATTCTGGTTGGCCCGTGGATGCTTTTCTCTCCAAGGTCGTTGGGTATTTGTATGAGTGCCTATACCACACTGTATCTCTGAGGTTTGGAACACAGACGGTGTGCCTGTATGTAGCTTGTCGTTTTGAGGGGAAAGGATTTGAAACAAGCAAAATGTTACCAAGTGTAGCTGCCCCTGCTGCTTTTAACACAATGTTACAAAGGCAAGAATTGAGTGGTTTGTAACAAGGATGGAAGGAAACAGAGTGCTTTGTATAATTCAGCTTCTGGATGCTAAACAATGGGAAATAAATCTGCTGCCCTTATATCCAGGTGTATTGTTTCAGATGACTCAAAGATTATGTCTGAGAGAAAAATAAAGGTTTAAGATCTATGTTTAGAAAAGTAATTTGTGGTTACCGCTGCATTCCATTCACTGGAAGTGACTATATCGGAAAACCTACCTCGTTTTTGAGAGAACTGTATTGGCAAGGAAACCATGGGCCTATCCTTAATAACCTCCTGACTCTTCAAACTGTAAAACAGTCCTCAGGACCCTGAACTTACATTCAAAGGAAGTGGACTGCTAGCGTTATATAGTTTGGAAGGTAGTCACAGACAACAGCGCCCACTTTAGATGTGGTCATGGAGGAAAATGGACAAGGAAAAACCTTGGCCATGGAACAAAGCCAGAGACCACAAAGAATAATAAGCAAAGGAGCTCCTCTTAGTGAGAGAGGCACGATTCGATCAAAAAACTTCAGTACAATGGCAATGTTTCTCACGATGCCTGCCCAGGATTCTGTCACTCTTTGGGCTAGTGACTCTTGTGTATTTCCCATTTTTTTCCTACTTTCTGTACTGGGGTTTATATTGCAGTATTGTGCCCTGCTTCATCATTGTACATTTTATCTGTGATAGTAGAGAAGGCAGAAAACTTGTCTTTTATTTGGTTGGTCACCAGAACACAAGAGACACCTTTCAACCCAGTGGAGCAGATTGTACATCATGCAGAGATCATGGACTGCGGGATACAAGCAGTAAATGAGTGAGAATTTGTGTTGTCTCCTTTGGGGGGGGGGTGTATAACTGAATACTGTACATGTGAAAAGAAGGACGGCACAGATATTTGGTGCGTAAAAGGCCAAACTGTGGCAGAGACTGCTAGCTGTTCACCAGAACTTGCTTTCTCCTTCTTCCATGTGAATTGGACACCTGGCTTTCTATCTAAGTGGTGTTTCTCAGCCTCGCTTTAAGTTAAGTGTGGTTACGTCACTAAGTTCTCTGCAATAGAATATAAGTTGAAATGATATGCACCATTTCTATATTCTATCTCCCATGTGGTGGGATGGGATATTAATGACCATACCCAGAATAACCTTAGAAACCAATCGTTGAAAAAGACAGTGTGATCATCAGCCTGCTTGATGTAAAGCCACCCCCAATCCCTACCTCCAGTTCACCTGCAGCATTCTCTGGACTAGTCAAAAATAAGAAAATAAATTTCTATTTTATTTGAAAAACTATATTCCCACTCTGTTTGTTGTAGTACTTTGATCTGCCCAGTCCAGTATAGGCACCTTGTAAATATTTTTCAGGTAATGTTTTATTTTCCTCACGACATATTAATAAGGCAACTACTACAAGCCATGTAATGTTATCAAAACTATTTGGATGACATAGTAATAGAAACTGTGCTGATATTAGATGGCCATTCAACTGCTTTTTTTTCCCCTTGCCCCTTCTCACTTCTCATCCTTGACATCTGTTGCAATACTGTTGGAGCCTATTAAGTCCTATTTGCCATTAGCAATATCTGTAAGTCAAATAACTGGTTTGCAGGGAAGTTAATGCCTATAAAAGTAGCTGTTAAAATGCAAGTACAGTAAATTAGTGCCTCCATTAGTGGAAAGCTGATTCAATAATAATGATTTCATTTAAACTATAGAAAAAACACTAAGGACTTCAATTTCATAGTAGCAATGACCATCAGTTTTGCTGATTGCAGTCAGGCTGATAGGATACAAAATAGTACCCGCTTTGTGGTTAACCTTATACGTTTGTTTCTTTCAAAATAATTTATAGACCCAACAAATATGCATTGGATACTTTGTTATGTGCATTGCTCTAGTCACTAAGCTCTATCAGTGAACAAAATAGACAAAAACTCCTGTACTCATGTAGATGACACTCTATTGTGAGACAGAAAATAAGGCAATTTAAAAATAATAATAAACAACTATTATATATAGTATTGGGGGTATTAAGTTTGGTAGAGAAACAATAAAATATGAAAAGTGGAAAGGAATGGTGGGCATAGGAAGGAATTGCAATTTTAAACAGGATGGTCAGGGAAGAGCAGAAGAGTCACATAATCTGTTTTATACTCTAACAATATGACTCTGGTTACTGTTTATAGATTAAACTGTGACAGAGAAGGGCTGGGGAGACAAGGGTAAAAGCAGGAAGAGCAGCTGGGAGGCTATTGCAACCATCCAGGCAAAAGACAGTGAAGATTTGAGCCATGATGGGAACAGTGATGGTAATGAGAGTTGCTTGTATTCTGGATAGATTTGGAAGATGAAGACACTAGGAATTGCTGAGGCATTATGAGTTATGAGAGAAGGAGAAAGCAAATCACCTGTTATATTTTGAGACACCTGGAAGGCATAAAGCTCATTCTCTTTACACTGGAACACCAATGTGAACTTTCTAAAAGGCTTTTCCAACCAGATTCATCAACTGGCATTCCAGGAAATGCTGTAGAATGGGAGATGCCTTCTCATTGTTCATCTAACAGGTGATGTCCTTTGAAGAGAACTGAGTGTTCCTTCCTGCCCACCAGCATTGCTTCCTTCTTAATTTAATAATTCACTGGGCAATATAACCCCCAGCCTGGATGAGATGAGAGAAACAGAATGCTATAAATAAAGGGAACAGTTAAAATTAAGAAAAAGGAAATGTAAAATATTAAGATTCTCTTAATGGTGAGTTATCCTCTTTTAATAGTAGGTACTATTAATTTCTTTGGTCAGATAGTGCACCAACGTGAACTCCAAATTGTGAGAAATTTATTTCTTTACTACAAAATTAGTAATGATGAGATACACCAAATAAGTTACAAAAAGGGAGGTTAGTATTTATGATATATTTTGTTAATAATATATGTCATGTCCTTTAGGATACATATGAAAAATTGGATACATTAGAGATGAAGGACATATTATACAATATTAATGGTTTTAAACCATAGTAATGTAGGAAGTATTAAGACTCAAGGGCATCGATTATTGGTACATTAATACCTGTTTTGTATTGTAAAATCCCCCCAGCTTGCCTTCTTATACTTGAAAAGGCACCCAAGTTATATATTAATAGACTGCTAGAGCAATGCTTGAAACATAATTATGTTATACTAAAAGACATGGTAGCATTCTAAAATTGACCAGTTGTGATCAATTTATCCTGTTCCATGGATAATATATCAATTATTATATCTTCTGGGATTTCCATTTATATTCAAATGAATAATTTTCTCTTGAAATACAGGCTTTAAGTGATAGCTGAGTATTATTGAATATAAATACATAGATAGCACAAAAATGATAAAAAAGAAAATAGCATATTATTTTCACTGTCATGTTCCTTCCAAAACAGTACATAATTAATAAGCACTATTAAAGAAATGTCGACTTATGACAAAAAATATATTAAAGCTAAAGTGCAGATTTCATTTGGCAAGTTATACATTGATTGGTTGTGAGAGAGCTTCTTGATTTTTTAATGTGGCTTTGTGTGTTTGCATGAAGAATGATTCAAGCAGCAGTGTCCACTTCAGTAAACTTGATGTGAGCATTCTTTTACATCAGTACATAGAAATTGATCAATAAAAGAAATAGATGTCATTACAAATTTATCATTTAGCTCTTTACATTTATAAAACAAACACTATTTCATATAAATGAGTTATATAATTTGTATCTAACTTTCACTAAATAAGATGCACCTTCTGTTTGTTATTTTGCAAACTAACTGAACTGTATATTAGAAATAATTTGGATGAGCACAGATGAAACTAAAGGTGCTCTAAGGAGTGAATGTATGTGTTTTACAAGGTGATATATTATTACTCTACTAGCACCAATCAAAGCAAACACTTTGACATATAAAAGATGCAACATTCCTTCTCCACCCCTGCCCAAAAGAATCTAGTCAATAGATGAATCTTAGTCCTCCTCAGTAATAGTGACTAAAAGGGTTTGATGTATTTCCTCATTCATACATGTTAAAAAGATATATGGGCATAGTACACATAAGGTAAAAAACTAAAATCACATATATTTGTATATTTAAGGTTTGATGATATATATAGTATGCTTATGCATGTTTGTGCGTGTATATCCAAATGTTGATGTATATACATACACTAGTATTAAAGCAGTGCATAAATGTTTGACTATCTCAAATATTTTAAATATCATCTAATCTAAATTGCATTTATTTATTTTATTTACTTACTTACTTACGTATGCTTTCTATATGACTCCAAAACCCAATTTGTTTCAAAACTATTTATTGCAGACAGAAAATACTAAGTATTACCATGTCCCTGAAACATTGTTTTGGAATTACTGAAATGGTTTTCATTTAAAGAAAACTCTAAGTTTTGATTCAATTGTTATTGAAATGAATTGGATGTCTAAGTGCATCATATCAAAAGATGTAAACTGATATAAAAATAGCAAGCAATAAAAATTTAGGTAGAATTAAACTGCTTTCATATATAAAACTATGTTGTGAGATGGGAAATACTTCCTATTTAGGTAATAAAATTGAATTCATTCTCTTAAAACACTAGGGACATTTTTTCACAGAAATTTTAAATATTGTTTCTTCATAGTATCTAGCATGAGTTTGTACAAAATATTAATGTGTATCAATAAGAGCAGAACTTGTTAACGTGTGTCCTGGGTAGGAAATGAACCAAACCTTCTTCAGTCAAGGAACATGAAATGATTATTCCCTGGTCTGGTCTTCGGTTACCTCTTAACCTAGAATGGATCCTGCAGGAAGCATTCATTGCCTCTAGCGGGATTTCACCTTCTAGAAAAGTCATCTCTTCTGATTTGGCCCATAATTTCTTGAATCATTTAGTAGATTTACCCATGGAATTATTACAAATTGCTTTCTATCTTTAAAATTGATCATTCATTTATTCAATTTTTACCAGTCACTCAGCTACTCTTATCTCTGGAGTTGAGGATACAGCACTGAATTGGACAAACAAAGCCTAACCCTAGTGGAGCTTACAGTATTGAAGAAGGTGTTGCTGGTTTTCTACAATTTATAAATTATTAGATGAGTTCTCTAACCTGGCCATTGATCACAATATTAATTCCTTACCTCTAGAGATGCAACGCAACTATCACTGAGGGTGACTGACTTTCTGAGAATGCTGTGAGTGCGTACTACTTCTCCATTCTTGGAAATAAGTAGAACCATCGGGGTAATAAGCCACCAACGACGTGGATATTAAAAATGGTGCTGAGTCTGTCATCTTTCCAAAGATAATTTTTTCATTGATATTTGAGTATTATCAGTAGCCTGTAGGTATCCGTCACACATAAACCATCCAATTAGGATAGTTTAGAGCAGTTTTCACTTGAAGAATGAACTTTCTTGTGATGGTTCCATTTCAGTTTAGTTTGGGCTTATGGTGTCAGTTTGGTTTTTGCTTTGCATAAGGAAGAATATGATGGATTTTAGGATAATATGCATTAGCAAGAAACAGTCTAAAATGCTATTCAGTAATAGCAAATAGAAATACTAAGATGTGTCTGTTATATCCTATCCTGCTTATGTTTAATTTTTTTTTACTTCTGGTTAGAAAGATGTATACCTGGGCTTCCCTGGTGGCGCAGTGGTTGAGAGTCCGCCTGCCGATGCAGGGGATAGGGGTTCGTGCCCCGGTCCAGGAAGATCTCACATGCCGCGGAGCGGCTGGGCCTGTGAGCCACGGCTGCTGAGCCTGTGCGTCCAGAGCCTGTGCTCCGCAACGGGAGAGGCCCGCGTACTGCAAAAAAAAAAAAAAAAAAAGAAAGATGTATACCTATATTATGTGATTTCCTAAGTATACAGACAGATACAAAGAGATCCAAAACTTGTTTTTTCTTATGCTAAGTAATTCAGGACATTTAAAAATTAAAGATGTCGAATGAGTTAATTATAGTACTTGTATGTGTTGTTGTCTGAATACATGTCCAAGTAAAACTTTCTTACCCATAAATTTAAGACTTAAAGTTACTGTTGGAAATTCATGGTGATTATCTAAATATGTATTCTAAAAGGTGCAGTGTTTTAGCCTAGAAACACAAAAGATATCTTTATGTGAAGCCATGGCTGCTATAAAAGAAAGTGGACATTTGACATTTTTTTCTTCATTATCTTTGTCTGACAAGTTTATAAAAGCATCTGATGCTTCCAATTTTAGAGGTGTTATATAATTCATTTCATTGTCTATTTCTATAGTTATCATGTGACAAATTAAATGCACTTTTTAGAGAATATTAATGTCAGTATCTCCAGAGTAAATTTAACTTTACTTTGAACTTTGCTTCACAATATCACAAATACAAATTAATATATCATAGGTATATGCAAACCTGTAACAATAAATTATATATCTACACCTCAAAGGTACTGTCTACATACTTAATATTCATCATGGATTGTAAATCTCTTACACAAATAACATTAACTAGCAAATATGTGGTAATTATTTATGTAGCCACCTCTATTCCTTCTCTCATTTCCTCTTAATCATATCTAAACGGACTATGATGTCTTAGACTTGAAGCTTTCAGTGATAGCTCCCAACAATAAATTAGTTCATTATCTGAATTATCATGGCTCTTACTACCTATGTTCATATTCCTATCACTAAACTCTATCTAAGAACCCAGTCCCCAAGCTGGAATTGATTATCTTCCCTTAAGAGGCTATTGGGATTAATCCCATATGACTGAGAGTCTTGTTTATTTGATCACCTCAATAAAAACAGCCATTATATTCTAGTTATTGTCCATATATCCACCAATCAGCCTTGATTTCTCACTCATCTCTGATCTCCCTTTCACTGTATACTTTGGAATCCACTGCCTGTCATTAGCAAAATATTTTATATCCTCCATCTCTTCATTGTACTCTTTATCTTTTTACTTAAACTGATCTCCCTTGAGGAGATGGAGTTCCTTTTCTAATGGATCCTGTAACTACCTCCCCTTAATTCTTTCCAAAAGATTTACAACTCATAATAAATAGTGATCACGAGACCCTGTCTTTGAGGTACATGCATAAAATGTGTTTGAGTTTTATACACATTTATCATATATATATATATATATATATATATATATATATATATATATATATATATATGCAAAAGTTAAATTTTTCTGGAATACTGACACAAATTTTCCCACCACTGGACCTGGAAGTTTGTTCACTGATCTGTTCCCAGTACTCAAGCAGAGCTTGGAACATACTGGGAAAGTAATAAACATTTTAAAAATTAATGTATAAATTAATGGTTTACATCCCCTCCATGCTTTCACTGTCACTTCTAGATCACTTTCTTTCCTCCCACCTCCTCACAAACCACAGACGCACATGCTTTGAGACCATACCGTTAGCCACTCCTTCACCGTGTGGTCATACCCATCACGTTTGAAATGATTTATCACATGGCTTACTGTGTTCATGGAGTGAGATATCGGTACCCAAGCAGAAAATTCATCCAACACCTTGGACTTCCAGTTTCTTCACCTCCTTACTTCCAACAACTTTCAAATCTCGATTTTAGGTTTTCTGCTTTGTGCGTATCATTCCCCACCCCGCTTCCCTGGCTTGTATCCTCTAAAACCACCTGCTCCAACAATTCTTTGATTCCAGAGGTGTTGATAACTTATCGTCTCCACTGTTTTTTCTCTTTCCCTGATAACAGCCTTCCTGTTTCTCCCTTCTTACCCAGAGTGACATCCAAGGTCCGTCACAGTGGTCTGCCCTTCCCACACAGCTGTAAATCCCTTGGTCCTCTCTTCCTCCACATTTTTTGCCTGTCAACACCCCAACTCTATTTAAACCAGTTCTCTGCCTACTCTCTACCTACACCTGGTCAGCTGAGCATGGATAGGAAACACACACACACACACACACACACACACACACACACACACACACATACACACACACACACACCAGAATCATGATGACTGGTCTCACTTTATATTTATAACCTCACCTCACAAGTTGAATCCTACTGAATTTCCTCTGTCAATTAACTTTCTACCATACAAAATGAATATTTCATTCCTTTCTCCTCTATCTTTAAATCCCTAACACCCTCCCTACTCCTTTTCCCCCTGTGTTCAAGCCTCTTTTTCAAGCTTCTGCTTACAACTGTCCCATTGACCAAAGCAAGTCACATGGCCAAGACCAGGATCAGCGTAAGAAGTGACTACACAAAAGTGTGCATTTAGGGAGAGGAATAATGGCAACTAGTTTTCAAACAATATATCCTCTTTCTAACCCTATATTTCTCTTATAGTCATCTCCTTGCAAATGTGAATGTAGTATTAAAGTTGTATTTTAGCTCTATTTTATATTGTGGATTCACATCCTCTGTCAGAGAGTTTGCTGAGGTGTAGGATCACTGTTTGATGAAAATTTACAAATAAACAAAATACCTGATTTTTGAGAAAGGCACAAATGCATTCAATGGAGAAAAGTAAAAAATCAGTTGACTATATGTGGGTCTGTTTCTGGGTTCTCTATTCCATTCCACTGATCTATGCATTTATTATTTCATTAATACCACACAATCTTGATTACTGTAGTACATAGTAAGTCTTAAAATCAGGTAGTGTGACTTCTTCAGTTTTTGCTTTCTTTTCTTTCAAATTTTTTGGGGCTAGTCTAATTTCTTTGTCTTCCCAAACCTATTTTTCCCTCTATCTAATATCACTTCAGCCTGGTTTTCCTGGCCAGTAAATTTCATATTCTTTTTATAGTTAATATCTTTTTTTTTTCCTTAGAGACCCTCACTCGTGTCTTATTTATTGCTGATTGGTTTATTTTTCATGCTACTCCTCAGAATTAAATTCCCTCTAGACTCTTCTCCAATAATCTATAATCCACCTATTTTTTGTTCCTTCCATATTTGAGTGGAAGACTACACCCTTCTAAGAAGCCTCCATGCCTAACCTCAATCTCTGATGGATACACTTTTCTTTCCTATTTATTTTTTTCTGATTAGAGTCAGATTGTGAGTTTTAAGGCCTTAATCACACACACACAAATAAACTCCTCCCACACATAATTCAAAATTCAAAAATGAAAAACAATAAACGATGTGTATAAGAAAGCCCATCAAGACTCGATTTTTGTCTATGAAAATCCCTTTAATGTTATTCTGTTTATTATAGAATATAAAATTCTTTTAAAATTCTATCTTTCTTTCTCTATTTTTCCCTTTTCTTTTTGTCCTTTATCCTTCTTTTTGGTGTAGCTGTTTTGTGGGTGCCTTAGGCACATGCTTCTTCTTTATGTTGGGTAATCCAAAATCGGCTTTTATGAATAATTTGTTCTGTGTCATAAAGCATTCATTTTTCTGCTCTAATTCTCTTTATCTTTGTTGTGTTGTCCTTCTGCCACATCATAGTCTCCTATTTTCTCTACTCTTTAAAATATCCTGTGTAGCCCGTAATAGTTAACTAGTGGCATGTTATCCCATCTTCTGCCTCACATTTTCCCTTAGAATCCATTCTTAAATCTTCATCTTATTCAAAGTAAGCCGTTACTTCCTACACCTTCCCATATATTTCTGTCATAGTTGTTCCGTAGATTGCAAACTGTTAAATCACTCCTCCACATCTCTCTCCTTGACAAGTATATATCCTGCAGTAACTGGACTTAAATAAATGGTTCCCTACAACTTCTTTCCATCCATTATCTTCTGAAATAGGGTCTCTTTGACCTTGTCTTCAGATAGCCATATTGAATGAGAACTAAGGAAATCTGAGCAACTCTTGATACTTTCTTCAGATAGTTTACTAACATCTACAGGATAGAATGATGAAAGAGTTCAAGTTGTATGAAAATAGTGCCTACAAATATACACAGTCTTTTCTGGAGGCAGGGGCACCACTCAACTGTAAAACTCCTTTTTAATGTCCAACTTTTATTCATCCAATACTGAAAATCTAATGAGTTAAAAAACATTTTGACAAAATGATCACCACTCTTCACTTTCAATATATATCTGTTTGCACTACGAGGCCTTCGGTATTTAAACTTTTTCATCAAAGCAAAGAAGTATCAACTGTAGGATTGAAAGAATATTGTCACTGAACATTTAACTCCAAATACCGTTTATCATGCCTACATGTGCCCTTTATTTGATTACATGATGAGGTGTATGAAAGCATGTTTGAGTCTGACAAAATTAAAGGTGCACAAATCTATGTACAGAAATGCCTGTACTCCTATATTCAGGTGAAATGCTACACAGCAGATTCAAGTTATTTTCTAAAACTGACATCAATTAAGATGGTTTCTTTCTTTCTGCTCCTTTAGCAAATCTTTGCTGTATAACACTCCTTCACTGAGTACAAGCCTTACATGTGTGAACAAAATGTAGGCTTTATACAGATGACACGAAAATATATAATGTTGGATCAGAAGTGACCGAAGCATCTTTCACTGAATATATCTATAATTAGGCGACATGAACTGGCACATTTTCTTATTCATGAGTTGTACTGCGTGAGTCAGAGGATTCACCTGAATCTCAAAATGTTATGAACCATTAATATATTCTAGTTTAGAATAAGATAAGCTAATCATATTATATCAAAGAAGAGGTTCATGCAATGACTGCTTCACACATAAGTACTTCTCGTTTGGATTCCAGTACCTGTGACCAGTGCTAATCTTTGCAAATGATCTTTATTTCCCTTTATTCTTCTAAGAATTATGAAAACTGAGATTTCAAAAAAATTACACTAAGTGACTTTTTGTCTCTTCACATGTCATAGACTTTTTTTATCCTAACATGTATGTGCTCTTGGAGGGATACTCACACACAGACACAGTTATCTCATCTTTAAGCTCCCCCTTGCATCTTCGGCCTGTTTCAGTTCGAGGAGGACCACAGGTCACATGACCCTTTCACAATGGCTTCTCCTGTTCAAAAGGTCTCCAGAGCATTCCACCCAAGTCAGCGGCTTCTAAATTGCCTTCGTACCTTCTCAAGGCATTTAAAAAATATTATTCAGGATAGCATCTCTTTTGCTTTAGAAATAAGTTGTTTCTCATTTCCCGCTTTGACATTGTTTTCTTTATATTTGGAATAAGTTGATTAATATTTAACCTTGGAAACACTTTTAGTTTGATAACCAAGATTTTTAAATTGCAGTCCCCATATTCAAACATAAATGGTAATAGGGCTCAAATTCTCCTATTGAAATTCAAGATTTAATCATTTGAAGATGACATGTAAACTCTGAATAAGTAAAAAATTTAAGGAACATTTTGGAAAAAGATAAAATCTTTCCTTCATATATGCAAAAACATGAAGTATTTAAAATTTGGCTACTATGGTGACACAAAATAAATATTCAAGTAGAAATGTCAATTATAATACATTGAATTTTAAAATTATTTTCTGTATAGAAGAAATATCGAGTGTCTATTAATTCATGGTTACAATAGTAACATTGTCCTTTAAGGTAGAGAAATGTTGAAAATCAAGAAGGCAATATGGCAAGCCTGCCATGATTTCTCAAGTTCCTATTTTAAATAGACGATATACAAAAGGCAAAAGTGTCAATACATAAAATGCAGAAAATAAGAATAAGAAGCAAGGAGGGGTAAGCTGAGATGAAGTGAGAGAGTGGCATTGACATATATACACTACCAAATGTAAAATAGATAGCTAGTGGGGAGCACCCACATAGCACAGGGAGATCAGCACAGTGCTTTGTGACCACCTAGAGGGGTTGGATAGGGAGGGTGGGAAGGAGACTCAAGAGGGAGGGTATATGGGGATATATAGCTGATTCACTTTGTTATACAGCAGCAACAAACACAACAATGTAGAGCAATTATACTCCAATAAAAATGTAAAATAACAATAATAAATTTTTTTTAATTTAAAAAATGACAGAAAGTACAATATTTCAAGAGAATTTTATACAAGTACAAAATTAATAGCTGAGCTTTTAGCATTGAGAAATGGCTACTATTAACCAAGATCAATTATATTTAGAATACTAGAGAGAGAGGTCAATAGATATTTAAAAAAAAAAAAAAACTTCAGGGCTCCCAGATTACAGTGGACTTCTAGAAGACTCATTATCTTGTATTGTTATTTTATTAAGTAATAAAGTTACCACTCTTTGTAAAGCACACATGTTCATTATTTTAAAAGCAAACAATAGATAACTAATAAGGACCTAATGTATAACACAGTGAACTCTACTCAATATTCTGTAATAACCTATATGGGAAAACAATCTGAAAAAGAATGGATATAAGTATATGTATAACTGAATCACTTTGCTGTGTACCTGAAACCAACACAACATTGTAAGTCAACTAATCTACAATAAAAAATTTTAAATAAAGAAAAAGAAAGAATAAGAAGCAAAAGCATGCCTGAGCCAGATTTAATTTTGACTCTAAATTTGATTTATTTATATTTTTAAATTTTTTCCAGAAAAGTTTTAAGCCAGCTTACAAGGGTAAATAAAATTTGGCAAAAGAGTCTAAATTAAAATAGAGAGAAATAAGATAAACATCAAGGGGAGAAAATGGAACCAAGAATATACCAAATGCATGCTATAATAACTCACTCACTAATACTGATGCACACTTTTAGTTTTAAGATTTCAAACAGCCAAGCAAAGGACATTTTTCTTTTCATTTGTATAATTGAGAATGTTTGAGATGCACTCAAACCAAGTAGTTAAGGAAAAAAACACACAATTATATTATTAATATAAGGGAGGATTTTAACTGATGAACTCATCAAAGAATGCAGGCAGGTTCGTTAAATGATGCCCTCAACAATATTTTTATAATGGATACAGTAATAAGTTTGATAGGGTAGCTCCTCATAATGCATAAATATATTCTAAGAATATCACCTATGGTCCATCATTCAGGGATGATTTAAAGGCTTACCAATTGGAAGTACCAGAATTCTCCTCAGAAGACTGTTTTGATTCAGTTTTAGAGTTTAGAGGAATTCAAGTAAACCCAAATATGATAGTAGAATACAAAAATACATTGAAGATAAATTAAGAGCATAACTCATACTGAAAAAAATCAGAGTAGTGTTTATTATTTATTTCCTTCAGCTTCCTTCTGGTTCCAAGTTGTTTACAGCTCCTGCAGGTCATATGAAACTCTGGGAAATTCAGTCAGCGCTCACCTTTTAAGCAGGAAATTTAACAGTACCCAGCAGGAGTTTCTCAAGTTGTTTCAACTTTTGAATAGCTTAATTCAATTCAGTACTACTTTTTCTGCCTGTAAATTCAAGTAATCTTCCTTATTCTTGTGATTTTTACATTAGAACATGTTATATCATTCAGCATGCCAAAGATAGCTGTCCTTTCTTACACTCCACTGGAAGAACATAAAAACTCAACTACTTCACCTCAGACTGTATTGTGTCTGACGAAATCTCTCATCAGCACCTTCTATAAATTGAACTCATAAAATATGGCCATCAACAATCTATTTATCTCTCCTTAGGTATCCATTAGAGAACTGGTTTCTGTCACTTTGAATTTCACCCAGTAAAACTTCTCAAATACAACAAAGCCAAATCTCAAAGGTAAATAAAAAGATCAAAATAGGGATGAAAAAAGAGACATTTTAAACACACAGATGAAATAATTTATAAAATATATAATATTCAGATACTACCATACCTATTTGGGGGAAAAAAAGATACATTTTATTTGTAATTCTAAGGTCAATTTTAAATAGTTTACTTAATACAGAAAATATATATACATTAAAATATTTAGATAAAAGCTTTTGTGACAAGACCTAAGATTGAAATTCTACCTTACCCTCGTCTATGATTACTAAAAAGTAAAGTAAGGTAATTATAATTAAGGTGTCATAACTTTTTATGTTTATTAGAGCTAGCATCTTAATTTTAGGTTAAACATATAAATATATAGGAGTATAATGTCTTATGGACTTTGTGCACATTTTATTATACACTGAGGCTCCTGGCATAATCATTGTGTATACTACATTTAGGCCAATTTTATGGGACTTGAAGGACAGTAGCATTACTTTAAATGATAACAGGGGTTTATAGTGGTTACGCTTCCTTTTATGACATAGCAATGATTGATTTATTTAATGGCCAATCATTAATGTATTTCAGTGTTTAAAGGTAGTCTAGTTCTATAATATCCAACATATTATATGAAGCTGTCCACATAGCTGTCTAAATCCACTGATTTACAATTTCAAAATATCAACTTTTTTTTTTTTTAAGCCTGTAGTGTCAGGCTTTTCCTGATAGTATAGAAAACTTACAGGGCTTAAATTCAGATGAACTGAATTCAAATCCTAAATCCCTGGACAATGATTTAACCTTTTTTCTTCATTTCTCTTCTCTATCCAAGTTATATAAAACTGTGAATTTGAATTAAAAGTCTTAAATAGAAATCCTTGTTCCATCTGGTTTTACTGGACGTTTGACATTGGACATATTTCTTGATTTCTATGAATACCAGCTCCGCTTTGTGAAATGCAAGTTACAGTATCACCTTGAGAAAAACAAATGAAATAATGAATATAAAAGTGTTTTGTAAATTACAGGGCTTTATTCTAACTTTTGTACATAGTACATATATATATTTAGTGCCTTGTCTTATGCTGAATTCCCTCTCTCCTGAAGTGCTCATATCTTAGTTGAGGCAAATACAAATAATATTCATTCAAAGAATTAGATAATATACAAACATGCAAAGTGTTATAAGAAGCTTGCAGAAGAACAACTCTTTAAATAAATATGGGCTACTTTACTCAAGTGGTGGCATTTAAAAAGAGAAATGAGCTTTAAAAAGAGACAAAAAGGAGCCCCAGATAGAAAATCATGAGCTACTTTAACGGGAGCAAGATCTGCCATGGCTGTAGAGTGGTGTGAGATTGACTCTGGCTAGAGCATAAAATAGGAGGAAACGTAGTGAAAACTGTTTGGAAAGCATTTTGACACAGTAGATAAAGAGCTAGGAGGCCAAGCTAGGGGTGTGGACTTTCTCGTTGGTTCAGTGGGGAACGATTGGAGCTTTGTAATGATTCTTAATCAAGATTATGGCCAATTGACTTCTATACCTTTTACATTTATTGCTTTAAATCTGGTGGCAGTAGAAGATGCCAACTAGTTGATTCCTAAGACCTGAAACCCTGAACTCAAGTGTCACAGTTTAATGAACTGAGTGTGGGTAAAATTTGGAAAAACACCCCACACTTTGGCCAATCTACTTATAATTATATAACAGGAAAAATATGGCACAGTAGTGAAGTGTTGACAGATAAATGCTAAAAGTTTATAACAGTACACCACTGATGAAAATGCATGAGTAATCTCTTGGTTAATGGGATCTGCAGGTATAGTGCTTTAGGAGAATGGATATCTCTTTTGGCCTCATAGAGATATTTTGTAGAAGTCCTTCTTCTAAGTATATGTATGAAAGCAGACAATTCACACAATATGTACATGCATATAGCCATCATATAGAATAAATGCTTAAAAATATGTGTGCAGAATGGATATACGTAAGGAGGACCTTTACTCATTAAGTTTACATAATTACCTCTTTTGCTCATAACACTGCCAGAAATGGCCTAATTTTCATTAAGCATGACTACAGTTTTCCTATACTAATCATATTAATGCCATACTTGTTTTGCTACCCAAGAAAGTAATTAGGTTGTTTTGATGATAATGAATATAATATGTATATTAACAAATTGGTATATGTTACATTTCATTTTTTAAATTTCAACTAAAATGTAATCAAATGATAGTGATCCTAGCCAGCTAGCTAACAGTTTAAGTAAGCATTCTTTTCCCTAAGCTTCTTTAGTTTAATAATAAATTTTAATAAATTTATTATTTAATAAATTTTAATAAATTATAAATTAATTTATTAAATTAATTAATAAATTTTAGAAGATAAATAAATTCAGAAGAAATTTTAATAAATTTTAGAAGAAATTTTCAAGAAAAATTAAATAGCTGATATTCTAAATCTGAGTATATTGAGAGCACCTGTTCAGTTATAACTATTGCATCATTAGCGCAAACCTTCACATTGCTAATTGATTTAAGTACTTTTTTTACCTTTACATTGAATTAATGGTATATGGTATATAGAAAAAATTCCTATTCATATATTTGAAACTGAACCATATTAAGTTCTTAGAAATTATATCTGCCATATTCTGCTTATAATTATTACTGTACTACTTGAATGTAAAATTAATGCACTGTAGGTTTTTTTATTATGGTAAAGTATACATAACATAAAATTTGCCATTTTAACCATTTTTTTTTTTTTTTTTTTTTTTTTTTTTTTTTTTTTTTTTGCGGTACGCGGGCCTCTCACTGTTGTGGCCTCTCCCATTGCGGAGCACAGGCTCAGCGGCCATGGCTCACGGGCCCAGCCACTCCACGGCATGTGGGATCTTCCCAGACCGGGGCACGAACCCACGTCCACTGAATCGGCAGGCGGACTCTCAACCACTGCGCCACCAGGGAAGCCCCATTTTAACCATTTTTAAGTGTACAGTTTTCAGTGGCACTAATTAAAATTAGAGTGTTGTACAACCATCAGCAGAATCTAATTCAATATATTTTCCATCATCCCAAACAGAAGCTGTATCTCAAAATGTCAAAACATAGAATTATTATATGATCCAGCAATTCCACTTCTAAATATATATCCCAAAGATTTGAGAACAGAGACTCAAGCAGATACGGGTACACATACATATGTTTTGGTTGTTGAGGAACCACTAAATTGTTTCCCACAGTGGCTACATTATTTTCCATTCCTGTCAGAAATGTACAGTTTCTCTATATCCTTGCCAGCATGTGTTATTTTCCTTTTCTTTTTTTTAATTACAGGAATACTAGTAGGTCAGATGTGATATCTTGTGGTTTTGATTGTCAGTTTTCTAATGACACATGATGTTAAGTATTTTTTCGTGTGCTTATTGGCCATTTTTATGTCTTCTTTGGAGAAATGTCTATTTAAGATCTTTTCTCATTTTTACTTTGGGTTATTTATCTCTTTGAGGTTGAGATATAGGCGTTTTTTTAAAATATATTCTGGATATTAATCCCTGTGACCGTCTTTCAGACAGCCCCCAGGCAAATGAGAACAGGCAAACACAATAGAATATTAACAAGGTCTGTTCTGCTTCCTCCAGAACCAGGGACCAGGGTCCCACACTGGAACGTGGGCTTCAAGCTTCACTACTGCAGCCGAGTCAGGGAGGGAATTGGGCGAGGACGAGTAAGAATGCCACAACTTCTTCCTACCATTTGTAGGTTGCCTTTTTCTGAATTCAGCATTTTACTGGTTACTATATACCTTTGCCTGTTTATTCTAGAGTACTGACAAAGTTGGTTGTGACCGTTTCTGCCTGTTTTTCAATGTTTTGTGAAGAGACAGGTATGCTGAACTGCCTACTCTGCCATTTTGCTGAAGCCAAACTCCTTAACTAGAGTTTTATTTTCTAACTGGAGTCAATGGAATTAATAAGTAAGCATTGCCCTAAGTACTGTAGGAGATATACAGGTGGAAGACTAGACCCTCAAGGAATTTAGAGACTGATATGACATGCATATAAATTTCTCTCATACAAGGTAGTTTATGACCTGCGTTAAACCCAAGGAATTGGGAAAAGATTAATGATAACTTTTACGATGGACTTTGGAGGTTAAGCAGGATTTTTATAGTTGGCGATATTGAGGAGAAAAGGTTCAGCTGGAAGCGACAGCATAAGTATAATGCGAGGAATGAGAAATAGAACAGAGGAGAGTCCTGTTTTTTGGGTATGTAGGCTATTTGTAGAGTTTGGTAAAAGATAAAGCCAGATGATAATAATTACATCTATGTTTTATTCAGAAGGCAATGAAAATAAAAGCTTTTAAGCAAAGAAATGCTATGATTAAAGCTATTGCTTTAGGAGTTTAGTTTGGCAAGGATGTGCAAAAATGTATTGACAACACAAAAGTTAGATTGAGATGGGTATATTTTGCTTTGTGGCTGAATTCTTGTATTTTATGTATAAGTACTTAAGAATTACTTCTAATTTGGAAATTTCAAATAAATTAATAGCTGTAAAAATCTAACATAATTTAAAAGTATGAAACAAGTGAAAACCATCCTCTGGTGTTTAGTTATCAATCTGTGGCAAACTTTACATTTACAACATCTAACACAATATATAATGATTGCATTTTACAATAAAAATTAGAATAATTAAAGAATACTAATGAATATAGATTCTATGCTTAATGTATAGAGATTGTTCATAACAGTAGCAGGCATAGTTTTCCCTATTTTTTATCTAATTAGTGTCTGTTACGCTCTCTTTAAAGGCCAACACTAAAGTGTGTAGAACATTTTCAATTTTCGGTACTTCTAATTACAGTATTTTGGCTCCCTATTTGGAAATAGCTAGTATTTTCTATTTTAAAATATTCCAAAGTATTTCTGGACTGTTTTTGTTTAAATAAATTGAGTTAAAAATAAAATAATCTTTAATGGTCAGCAAAAATAATAAAAAAATTAAATGAATGAATAAATAAATAAATGTATGTATGTTCACTAGCATTCAGACATGGCTGTTTTCTGTCTAACCCAGGGGAATTTAAGTTCCATGAGTGCAAACACTTGTTTTGTTCTCTTTACGCACAGCACCTAGGTGAGTGCTATCATCATATAGGTTCTTGATAAGTATTTTTGGATGTATGATCTAAAGAATACCTGCCTTTAATATAAAGGTAGTATTTTTAAAATATACTATTTATAAAAGACAGTAATAAATAAAATTTCTCATAGCTAAGTTACCTACTCTTCCCTCATATATGAGTTTACGTTAATAGGCTGTTTCTTCCATAAGAGGTATGTTTAGTCTGTCAAAAATTTGATGAAAATAGAATTACATGATTAACTTAACACTATTTTCATTGAATAGAATGATGATGCAATTTTTTTCTTTATAATTTTCTCTTCTGTGTCTGTTAAGATTTATGAAAGAAAATGTTGGTATTATAATAATAATTAATTAAGACATAACCTGGGGGGAAGAAGAGGAAACGGAAAGCTAGAGAACATGGAAATATGAATTGATGGTGATGGGGTGATAAGAAATCTTGTTCTGCATATCTCAGCTAATGAAGTTTTATCCCAACTCCTTGTTCGTTCCCCACATGCCACTTGCACACTCAATGCCACATTCTCAATTTGGTGCTTTTTTAGGGCTTGACTCACAGGTCAGTATTCCCTGCTGCCATCTTGGTATCAAAGGATCTTCTGTCTTACTCTTCTCAATGAATTTGTTCATGAAATTAACTGATTTTTACCTTGGTAAAAATTTAATGAACAAATCCATATAACTTGCTAGTAAGAGATGTTTGAGACAAAACATCTTTTTCCAGGGTTCTTCCACTTAACGTTTACATTTTAAAAAGTGATATTCAGCAGATTGTGTACTACTTTGACTTATAAATGAATGAATGTCTCTAATGGTGAGGATATAAACACAGCTAGAAAGAAGAACTGTTTGCTTTTTCTTTTATCCTAGTGAGACTGGTAAATCCCATCTCCAGCAGTTTGTTGCTATACAATAATTAAGATTAAAATAAATTAATTTGTCCCTGAACAGATTGAAAAAATAATAATTTCCAAGTAATATAGAGTCAGCAAGACTCTCCATCCTGGCAGCCATTCAAAACTGTTAGAGTGCATGCCCACTGAAATACCCTCTATAGAACAACACTTAGACTTGACCAGAGATAACATGTATGAGTGTGTAAAAGCAATATATCAGGACTTTTCTAGTGGAACCTCAGAAATCATATGTGAGTTACTTCCAGTCCAAGATATTGATCAGACCTGTGAATTTTACTCTCTGCTTAAAATATATCATTACAATGGCAAAGGACAAGGAAAAGAGAAAATATATATCCTCACCTAGAAACTAGCAAAATGCATCATCCAAATGCTAGAAATGTTGAGGAGTTTTGTAAAATATAGCTCATTTAAAACCAGAGTAGAAGAGGAACAACAAGGTGTGCTTATACAACTTTAAATGAATACATACATACATATGTACATACATACATGCATACAAAAATAAAAGAGTTTGTGACTCAGGAATTCCATATCCAGGCTGTTCCTGGCTGAAAGTTACTTTTCTTCCTACTTGCAAACATTTCTAAAAATATTTCAGCCAACTCAGAAATTAATTAAAATTAAGAAGTTAAGAAATATATGAGTGAAACAGTGATAGAAACAAGAAAATATTGTTCTAAGTTCTTATGTATTATTAATATGGATATCAAATTTCAAGAAAATATTAAATATTCTATAAGAAAATATAAAGAGAGTCAAATAATAATGTGAATCAAATGCCCAAGATTATCTCTATAAAAACCTAGACGAATTTGAAGAGTTTGGAGAAAAAGATGTAAGACAATAAGTTTATCTCCTTCCATAAAGAGAAATCATTAAACACTTTTATTTTTGACCACTAATTAAAGAAAGTATAATTTATAACTTGTTTATTAAAGAAAAAAGAAACAAAACTAGAATCAATATAGTAAAAGAAATAAAATCTTTTAAAAAGATAAAGAATGATAAGAAGGACTTCCCTGGTGGTGCAGTGGTTAAGAATCCACCTGCCAATGCAGGGGACACGGGTTAGATCCCTGGTCTGGGAAGATCCCACATGCCACGGAGCAGCTAAGCCCATGTGCCACAGCCACTGGGCCTGCACTCTAGAGCCAGAGAGCCACAACTACTGAGCCCACGTGCCACAACTACTGAAGCCCATGCACCTAGAGTTCGTGCTCCTCAGCAAGAGAAGCCACCTCAATGAGAAGACCACGCAATGCAACGAAGAGTAGCCCCCTCTCGCCACAACTAGAGAAAGCCAGTGCACAGCAACGAAGACCCAACGCAGCCAAAAATAAATGAAAAAAAAAAAAAAAACCAGAATGATAAGAAAAGTGAAAGCATGAAATAAAATGACACATAATAGCATGAGTTATTATAATAAATGTGAGTATGTTAAACCTTACAAACTAATGACTCTCCATTTATGTCAAGAAAGAACTAAATTTGCTTATTTTAAAGCCTACTGAAACATCATGATGCCTAGAGTTTCAAAATAATAGGCAAATGCAATTTAAAAAAACAAGTGTTGTTAAAATATCAATATTAAATCAAAGTACAGCTTAAGGAAATATAATAAATAGTACAAGAAATATATTTATATAAATACCATTTAAAATCCACACTACAGATAATTACAGTTATGAGCCAACATTTATTGAGTGCTTCCTGTATGTCAGGCATTATTCTAAATGCTTATAAGTGGCTGCTCAAGTAACTCTCACAGTAGCCTATCAGTTAGGAACCATTATTACTATAATACCCATTTTATGAATGAGGAACTTGAGACAGATAAATTAAGAAACTTGCCTTTCCTTGTAACCAGCAATTAGTAGAGCTGCGATTTGAATCCATTCTGGAGAGTTAGACCTTAATTGTTACGTGACCTTGTCTCCTCCCTTTGTAACAGCCATCAAGCATCAGGTACCAGAGTAAGATATTATTAAAACAAAAAAAGCAACATCTGCACAAAGAGACATTGAGAAAAGTACCATCATAACAACGATGTTCAAATAATAATATTCTA
The DNA here is from genome assembly GCF_026419965.1 of Kogia breviceps. NCBI lineage: Eukaryota > Metazoa > Chordata > Mammalia > Artiodactyla > Physeteridae > Kogia > Kogia breviceps. Next base: position 178,855,354 of record NC_081311.1, read on the forward strand.
TTTTCTAAGTCCTCAACAGATCAAAAATAAATAAATAAAATAGACTTTAAATGTGATACATAATAACCAGATAGACAGACATAGATGCATATAGATATGACTTTCTACCCTAAAAACAAATAGTATACATTATTTTCAAATACTTGTAGAAAAATTAAAAAGTGAATTAAGTGATAATGTCATAGGGCAAAAAGTTATCAAAATTTTTTAAACATTAAAAATTGCATGCCACATTCTCAGTAACTAAAATATTTAATCATATGACAATTTAATAATATATTCCTAAAATAGATTAAGAGAATTTAAAAATATAATTATAGAATTTTTGATTAATGAAGGAAAATAACAGTATTACATATTAAACTGCAAATGATGATAAAATAATTATCAAAGAAATACCTTAAATACATTTATAATTAAGATAGAATATAAACAAATAAATTAATAAAAGTATCATACTCAATAATCTAGAGATGAAAAGAACAAAATTAACCTGTTAATACATTAGAAAAGAAAACATTGATATATTCCAACATGGATCTTTGGTGGTGAGAGGAAAATTTCCACCATAGTATGCTAGAAAAAAATCTGGAATTTCTGAAAAAGGGAGAGAGAGAGAGAGAGACAGAGAGAGAGAATTAAAGATGACAGCTTCAGTATCTTTTGTAAATTAATCTCAGAAGTGACATACCACTGCTTTTCACATGTTCTGTTGGTCATACACACTGACTCTGGTACAGTGTTGGAGGGGAATAGCAGAAGATCATTGGGGGCCTCTTAGAAACTGGCTACCACAGTACACCCTCTGGCACTCAAATGAGCCATTTCTCTCTTTCAGTTATTTTTTGGTAAGGGATTATATTTTACAATGTAAGAACATTTGTCTCAGGGAAGCTAAAAATCTTTTTCAAGATACTACTATTAAGACAATAGAGATTTAACCCAGGTCTTCCGACCTAAAGCCTCATGACTTTTCTCCTGCAATAAAATAGAATGCCATGTAGGTGTACTACTGTGTGTAGCACTGTTTTCCAGCATTCATAATATTTCTATACTGCTGAGCTTTTGCAATCATCATGACTATTGTTTCCTTCAGTTTTGCTTTATCCTCTAGCCTTCAGTTTACTCTCAGCCATATCCTACTGGTATAAATGTTCCAGACTGAGAAATTCTCTCTCTGCTTTTCCAGATTACTGTTTTTTTTTCTTTCAATAGACATGTATACTATAGAACCACACTTATTAAGATCACATGAATTGTGGGAGTAAATACATTTGAAGTGAAAATATATGGGTCTTTCCATATTAGTCTGCTCAGGCTGCCATAACAAAATACAGACTGGATGGCTTAAGAAACAGAAATCGACTGCTTGCAGTTCTGGAAGTGGGAAGTCTAAGACACAGATTCTAGCTGATTCGATTCCTGGCGATGGCTCTCTTTTTGGCTTGCAGATGGCTACCTTCTCCATGTATTCTCACATGGTGGGGACAGCAAGCAAGCTCTCTTATGTCTCTTATAAGGAAACTAATCATATTAATCATAGATTTACCCTTATGACCTCATTTAACCTTTGTCACTTCCTTACTCCAAATAGACACATTGAGAGTTAGGGCTTCAACATATGAGTTTTGAGGGCACAAAATCCATGAAGTCCTTTATGCTTTCCCTATGAGGAAAAAATGTGCCTGGACTTTGGGATATTACAGCTTTCAAGGGGCTTTTTATTTTCCAAAGGGGCTTGTGTTTTTTCACATTATTTTTCTCAATATTAGTCCAGATAATGAACTTTTAATACATTTGTGTTTCCAATAAGTTGCTCACAATATATGGAGTTCTATTATTGCTTTTATTTTAGAAAAATGTATTTCCTAAGTTTCAAGTTTTATAAACATTCCCTGTTTAAACTTAATATAATACATTGCAATTTAAAACACTTTTCTATAAAAAGGAAAATTGACAAAATTTACCTACATAAGAGACTGGTAGTAATGAAGTAAAATTAAAATAATGAAAATAGCATTACCTCAAGGTGGACTTGAATTTGTTTTAGTCACTTAAGTAGCACCCTATTAGAGGATCAGATTTATTTTATATTAATATAAAGAGTAAAACAAATACATTATGTTAATAATCCAGTATAGTACTTCATTACAATAATTTCACTATTATCCGAGGCCATTGATATACTATAGCAGATTGAATTAAGCTATTCTCAACATTTCTCTTCTAGACCTACATACATACATGCTCGTTATAATCAAAAGGGCTGTTCAACAAACATTTTTGAAGTAAACCAATTCAATTAATGAAGGAATCCATTTTCTTGGATTAATATTTGAGTTTCTGATTTTATTACTTTTCAAAAATACTATATATTTTTACTACTTTTAAGGAAAATGTGACCCTTATAACAGAAATTGACAAGCTATTGAATGTATTAAAGTCAGTAACTGATATATATTATAGTCAACACATAAGAAACATGTTCTTAGTAAGATATAAAATGATATAATGACTTTAGAGCTCTACCTAGCATTATATTGTTTGTACCAACTTATTTTAAATTTATCAACCAGTCGTCTGAAGTCAGTAAAAGAAGGAATTATTTTAAAAGAGTAATTTTAAGAATAAAATAGAGTCTATCATGTATCCATGTGTTTTGATCCATTTGTCTGCAGTTGTTTTTTATTGTAATTAAAACCCCTACAAAATTCTTTAATTCCTTCTCTTAAAACAACTCTGAGGAGCCAGTTCAAATATCTTAATTACATTCTCTTTTTGATCATTTTTACTAATAAGTTAATATATCATGGAATTATTGTCTTAGGAATTGAAAGAAAACAATTTGGATGATGCTTTTGTATTTTACATTTATTTACAACACAGTTTCGAAGCACTTTCTAGCTCTGCAAAGAAATTATAACAATGACTATTTAAAAGAAATAAAATATGTCTTCCACTAATTAAATATAACACAAACAAATAAAACCTACCCCCAAGGTATAGTTTCTAGTGTGCATGTGTTTGTGCATATGTGTATGTCTGAGGGAGAGAGACAGAGAGGGAGAGGGATGAGGGAGTATGTACATGGTGTGGGTCATTCAAGATTACAGAATAACAGTGTATTTGACTTTTACACTTTGACAACATAAGAACACAAAATGACTGAGCAAAATGTGAAAGTTAACTTATGTGGAATTTGGAAAAATTACAAATTCTTTGCTTTGCTTTTAATCAGTTAATTGAGAACAGTACATTTGTTTAATGAGAGGGTAAGTCATAGAAAAGTTGCAAAATGTATTTTAATAGTATCATTATTTTAACAATTTTTATTATTACTATAATAGTCATCTGGAATTATTACAGTCCAAAATATCACTCCTAACAAAATTTGCAATCTTAAATATTTACTTTAAATCACATTGTCTTCTATTAATTCTAAGCTTTTGTGAACAATGATGTAGAATGTAATAAATACTAAATACTAATTGCTGCTATTGAAAATTTCAAACCTAAGGGAATAATTTTTTAATGAAGACTTAAGCTTATAATTTCTTGCTTATGGTTTAAAACAGAGAACACTTGTACCCTGTTGTGTGGATTTAGGGTTGGTAAAATTAGTTGGAAATGCTAAATATATCAGTCATTTAAAGGTCACTTGAAAGTTTGGTATTTTGCCTTGATGATCAGGTAACAAGTTTAGAATGAGCCAGTTCAGGCTTCATTAAGACAGTTTTGAGGTAGTTTGTTTTTCAACAATAATAATGGTAATAAAATAAAAAATAAAAAAATAATAATGCATGACAGTTTCAAGTACTACTTTATGCTAAACTCTGCTGCTGCCATCCTTGGTTTCTTTTTAACTATTTACCCATGATTTAGGTGGACTGTATCAAAAGACTTGCTTAACATACTGAAAAATTTTATAAAGTCTCTTATAGTCCATAGATTAGAATCAAATTTAACATAATTGTGAAGATATTTTGAAAGGTCTATGATATTCTATGAAAGAAGAATCTGTGGGCACCAATTACTTCACCTTCTAGAAACAAAATGAGTTTTGGTTTTTTTAACATCTTTATTGGAGTTTAATTGCTTTACAATGGTGTGTTAGTTTCGAGAGTGAGTTTTGAATCAGCATTTTCAAACTTCCCCCAAATAAAGTGCTTTCTCTTTAATATCAACAAAGCTTTATTACATCATTTATTTGCCTTATTTGTCATTAGTAAACAATATTTATTATGTACCAAGCAATAGAGGGAGTTGAGGAAGCCCTTGACATCCTTTTTTTTTTTTTATCTTCCAATGTTTAGAGCATAATGTAGGATAGAAAATGATAAAGACATTACCTTAGGTTCCTAAGCATAGGGCATCATAGTAATATAATTGTAGTGACATTAGAACAAACATACAACTTATAAACTCCCACACATATCACATACATCAAAAGCAGAAGAGATAATGAAGTAAAAGGATTAAATGGAACTGAGAGCCATCAATCCCAGGATTGGGGGATTTTGTGACTAGTGTAGCACTGTCTCCACGTTCTAGCTGGAATCCCAATAGAGAAGTAAATGTTGCTTATATCATTTTATGCATGAATGAAAATGATTTAGATAATTGATATGTTATTCTAGCAAATCCAATTACATGAATATCGTCAACTGACTAAAAAATCTAATTGCTGGTTACATAACTTATTGCTGAGGTTCTTCCTAATATGTTTCAAATTGACATTGTATACAGGACTATACCTCATTTATGATTTATGGGAACAAAATTCTTGGCAGTGTTTATATATATACATGCATGCATATATATATGCATGTGTGAATATGTGTACAAATATATCCAAATGTATACAATATATAAAAAGTATGTAACTTATCAAAGCTTTCTTTGTGTCCTTTGAACTTGGATGACTAGACAGTGAAGCTCACCATAACTCTCTAGCACCACCAGTTTCATACGTCCTCCAGGCTAGTCAGCCAGCTCCATGGTGGGCCTTTTCTCTCCTGTAGAACACTGTCTCTAAAACCCATCACATCTCTTGGTACATGGAAAGTCAGTGAATCATCTGAGTTTGAGCATCTTCTATTACACTTTGATTATCGTTGTGAGCCATTTTGTTTGTTTGTTTGCGGTGCGCGGGCCTCTCACTGTTGTGGCCTCTCCCATTGCGGAGTACAGGCTCCGGACGTGCAGGCTCAGTGGCCATGGCTCACAGGCCCAGCCGCTCTGCGGCACGTGGGATCTTCCCGGACCGGGGCACGAACCCGTGTCTCCTGCATCGGCAGGCGGACTCTCAACCACTGCGCCACCAGGGAAGCCCCATGAGCCATTTTAAACTATGTTCCATGGAACTACTGGTGTTTTGAGAAGGTGCTTTTAATTGAGCTTGGTGAAACAAATAACGGGAGAAGGAAACCCACATCCTTACCATGGTTCTAAGGCCCTATATGAGTTGGCCTCCTGCTCCACTGATGCCATATGCAACCACTCTCCCTGTCTCTCACTCCAGTCCAGAAGCCACTGGCCTCTATGCCCCAGTGACCTTACTCCAACTGGACATCACTTCCTCAGATATCTACATGGCTTATTCCCTCACTTAATTCAACTCTCTGCTCATGATTCATCTTGTCAGAGAGAACGTCCCTGACTACCTACCTAAATAATACCTTCAACTACTTTTATTTTCCTTTATTGAGCTTACCACAGTAGGATATCTTAAATATTTATTTGTTTATTGTCTCTCACACACAAACACAAGAATGAAAGCTTTATGAGTGTTTACCAGAATTATACTGATACGTCCCACTGCTTAGAATATAGAAAAAATGGAGGTACTCAAAAAGTACATAATGAATAAATAAATGAAAAAGTGAGTCCCTTATATCCATGTCAACCAGTTTTTGATTTTTGTCTTTTGGTGTAACACGAAGTGTGTTTGAAGAACACTTTTCTTTTGTAACAAAATCTCTGTGTCTGAAAAAAGTTTGAAAAAAAGGGTTCAATTTATTAAAACCTATGATACTAGGTAGCATAAGTTCTAAGTATGTTTTTGATGCTACTGAAAATAATTCTATAACGTATTAAAACATCTTACAAAAATATGATTAAAGTAGTTTACAAAACTTGTTGCCAACAATTGCCAAAAATCCTTAACTTAAGAAATGCTCAAGTTTTCATATTTCTTTAGTAAATCCTTTCTATAACTTGTAAAATTAGGAAAAAGAAACTAGACCATGTATATAACTATAGCAGTTTAATAAAACATAAGCATTTGTCTTTTTAATAATGCCAGTTAAATGAAGACAGTTTCTAGTCAATTTTTCTGCCCCCAGCTATTATTAAAAAATCTAAGAAAGTATCCAAATACTTTTTTAAGCTGACTTGTTTTAAATTGATCCTGAGATCTGATCATACTTATCCTTTATGGGAATCCCAGTGGGAGAAAATAGAAGAACATCTAAAGTCCATTTGTTCATGATCATGATAGTCTTGTTAATTGGTCATGAATTATATTCATACATCCATCACCCATTCATTCATTCATTCATTCATTCAATGTAGTGTGAACTCCTACCATATGCTAGAGGTTAGATTGCAGCTTGATATTTAGCCTCCTTTTTACCTGACCCTGAACCCTGTCCTTTCTACTCAGCCATGATAATTCCAAACTTCTCTGCCACACCCATCGCCGGCCACCCTCATTTTTAACTGAACTGGATCTGTATTAGCACCACAGAGCCTCACCAACCTGCAGGAGAAGAGCAGGCTGAATTTTGGATCAAGTACCTTGTTTTTGGTCCATGCTTTTTCATAAACTAATATGCTCCTGTTCATCTTCCTATCTTAACTCTCTGGATTTTGTCTGAGACTAGAATTATAATCCTGGACAATTCTAGTTCTTCCCACTTGGCTGATATTTAATTTCTCAATGAAGCATGTATTTGACATTGTGAAGAAGGACAATATTGAGCTCTGTACAGATTTTTAAATATATGCACATTCTTTAACCACAAAGTCCTTAAACTTGAATAAATGACGTTAACAACAATACATAAGCAAGGAATACTGTGCTAAATGCCATGAGAGGAACTATATCTATTTTGAGCAAATTGTAAGAAATTTTCTAGGGTGGGAGGAAACACTCTGTTTTTAAAGTACATACATTTTACACTGTCAAGAAGTAGTCAACTGAAAAACAAAATAATTTAAAAAAAAGAAGTAGCCAACTGAAAGGGGAGAAGAAAGGGATTATAAACATAGGGAACTGAGATGATTGTACTGTAAAATACAAATAGATAAGTAGTGGGATAAGTGCCACCCATTTATATAAACCGTGGTCATTCATACAAGTGCATGCTATCAGTCATTGACCGAACAAATAGACAGAAAATCAGTAAAGATATAGAGAACCTGATAAACAATACAAACCAAATTTCCCTAATTGAGATTTATAGAGCACTCCACCCAACAACAGCAGAATACATATTCCTTTTAAATATACATGGAACATCACCAAGATAGACTTTATGTTGGGCCATAAAACAAGATCAATACATTTTTATTGATTTAAATCAGAGTGTATTTCTGGTACAAAACTGAATTAAATTAGAGATCAATAATAGAAAGATATTTGGAATATCTCCAAATATTTTGAAATTAAAAAACATTTAAAATATCTCAAGGGTCAAAGAAGAATGAATCACAGGGGAATTATAAATAATCTGATTGGATAAAGGCACAACATATTAAAATTGTGGGATAAAGTTCAACAAAATTGTGGAATATAAGGTCAACAAATAAAAACAATCTTATTTCTGTATAATAGCAATGTACAGTTGTACCAATAACTTTTTAAAAACCTATTCACAATAGCTCCAAGAATGGAAATACATTGGTATGAATTTTTAAAAGTACAAAATCTAAATGCTGAAATTACAAAATGCTAAAGAAATAAATCTAAGATGACCTCAATAAATGAGAGACAGACCATGTCCATGGTTAACAAGAGTCAATATAATAAAGATGTCAATGCTCTACAAATTGATATGCAAGTTGAATGCAATTCCTAGAAAAATCCCAGAAATATTTTTTGTAAATGCGAACAAATAATTCAATTGTGTAAAGCAGGGGATCCTATTATTGCAGTTATTAAAATAGCCAAGGCAGGGCTCTTCAGCTAGCATGCCAGCAATTGTAGGGGTTTGAATGCTGTATCCAAATTTATGCTGGGTACAGGGATGATACTGGATTCAATAATGGGCTGAAACTACTAGGACAGTGAGAATGATTCCCCAGTTAGTGCTTATTTTGTGGACTCAGTCTCTGTAGATTTGGCCTGTGGAAACTGAGGACACAGTATGCCTCCTTTTGCTTTCTCATTTTCTAAGAGAGTTCCCTAATGTTTGCTTGGCTATCCTTATCCTTTTCTCTATATCCCTTCCAAGCTACCATATAGAAGATAAGAGCTTTATCTAGCCCACGTTGCAGGAGAAAGAGCAAATGTCAATTGCACTGTATCTACATTTGCATTATCACCTGGTATGTTATCATGGGGTGTTCTATTTTTTAAAAATATGCTCTTGTTTCTAAAGCTCCAATTTAATAAATTCATTGGAGCATTCCCTTAGTAGAAATACCTACTCCACATGACTCAACTAATTCTCATGTCTTCATAGTTGACTTCAACCAAGAACAGTCATATCTGGACCATTATGTCCAAGTAACATATGACTTTTAGCAGAAATCATTCCTGATGGGAATAATCAAATTCTTATCGCCTTGATAGACAGATAAGTGGTAAAAATGATATATGGCCCCCATTTGCAGTTTATATAAAAATAAAATAATATGTCTAGAAATGTGATTTATATTTACATTCAAATATTATTATATTTGAATACAGGTGATAAATTTCCTTTAGCCAAAATACTCGAGTTACATTGTAGGGAAAGATCATATTAGAAACTGAGAGGTTAATTACTTTTTTGCAATCTAGTCATTCACCATTTCTCTAAGAAGTCACTCAAAAAAATACTCTATATGGAGATTTTAAAACAACTGTGGAATTTTGTTACATAACCTATTTTCTCCATGATGAGCTTGAATGATGGAAACAACAAAAGTAGTACCTTATAGGGATGGCAGCAGGTGGAGGGTTTTCCCAGCTTCTTCCTTCCCTAAATCCTGCTGTTCTCACCTTTCTTTGGTTTACCATCCTCACATTCATTTCTTCACCTGACTCCATATATTTCCCACATCCTGGTCCTCCTGGTAATCCTCACTTGTCTCCTGCTGCTTTGCCAACTTCTCCTGGTACTCCAACTACTGGAGCTGAGACAGCCATGAGTCAAGCACCCAACTGCAACCAGTTTATATTTTAAAGTGATGTAAAGGAGAGAAACAATAAATACAGAACTGGCTTTCTTGGAATCTTCAATGCTTGGGTTTCAGAGTCTTTTCTGGGCAATGCATTGAGAAGTAAGAACAAATGACAAAGTCAACCTAATCATTAAGTCAGTGGTTCACCAGGACGGTGGCAGTGCAACTCCCAAAGGGATGTTTTGATAAATCACAAAATTTTTTTTCTTATTTCAGTGATTCATGGAGACTGAAGTGGTTGGGGCCAGGCATGCTGTACATCTTGCTGAGTAGGACAGTCTACGTAATGAACACATTTTTTGTGTACTTCATGACTTCCAAATTCCCCTATGTATATTCATGAAGTTGAAAGAAAAAGCCTGTTGATAATCCTTTTAAATTTTTATTTTTACCCTAGAACCAATTTCACATTGAAAATAATCCAAAGCATCGTTTACAAAGTTTTAGTATATATTGTTTTTCAGGAATTCAACTACTTTGTAAATCAAGGGAATATTTAACTAATTTTTTTTTTTTTTTTTTTTTGCGTTACGCGGGCCTCTCACTGCTGTGGCCTCTCCCGTTGCGGAGCACAGGCTCCGTACGTGCAGGCTCAGCAGCTCCACGGCATGTGGGATCCTCCCGGACCAGGGCACGAACCCGCGTCCCCTGCATTAGCAGGCGGACTCTCAACCACTGCGCCACCAAGGAAGCCCTTTAACTAAATTTTTATTGAAACATGACCAAGAGTGTTTTACCATTGCATAAAATTACCTCAGTGGGAGTAAGGCCACTTGAGTTTGAGTTCTCCTAGACAGCACACCTTAACAGTTTGCATTTATGGCAGTCGCAACCATGACAATTCCGTAGATGTGAGCCTCTGGTTCCATGATTATGTCTCCTAATGTAGTTGAGCCTAAGCATTTACACTTTGAAAAACACAATATTTTGTTACAAATTACTTGCTATTTATTTCTTTGCAGAGTTAGACCAAAATACATTGATTTTAAAAATTATTATCTATTTTCTTTCTGTATAATAGATGGAGCATTAAATCTGTTTTTCAATGCATAGATTTCATAGAATTAAGAATTACTGTATGAAGTAGTTAAACAAACTAGTACCAACTATGGGGGACAAAAAATTGTGTAGTAAGTTATTTAGCTGAACATAAGAAGTGTTCATTATATAAGCCTGAAATCAAGATTTGTCAGGAATAATTGATAACATTTATATGCATAGATTGATATTTCTATCATGTATAAATGATGCTATATACAAATGATAAAACAAAGTCATATAAAAGTTGGCCTTACAGTACAGATGTCTAATGGGAATATGTCATCCTTATCACCTTTCAGCCCTACTGACCAGTCATGTAATAAAAATGGATGGCACCTGAAATGAGAAAACAATTATGTGACGATCTGAAGGAGGGTGGCCATACCCAAAGGATGAACAAAATACTTCAAGCCAAACTAACAGCAACATAATGAGCTAAGAAGTGACAGGCACAAGCACAAGCAGATCTTGTTTGCTTGAAGCAAGCAGAGTTTGAGCTGCTTCACTGCCTCATTTAAACAGCAGAGTATGCTCAGCATGAAACTAAGAGACAGTTTACAGAGAATGACACCCTGCAGGGAACAGCTGCTGCTAACACCCAAGGGACAGAATTATATAGAAGACATATTTATTTAATTTTGCAATTTGTGAGGAAGTCTTTTTTAGACCCACTCTTTTTTTGGCATTTTATTTTATTTATTTATTTATTTATTTAAAGAGGCAACAGAGTTTAATGAAGAGGCCATTTACAAAGGCGTGGTCAGCTGTAAGATGTCTAATTTGATTTTTATTTTCACAGCATAATTTGTCATTCTATTATTCTACATTCTTCATAGTTTACGATGCTAATTGTTGGGGAAAATAGGTATGTTTCTAGCCAGTACTATAGGCTTTTTATATATTATCTCACTTAATCTTACAGCAACCCTGAGATGTATGTTCTCTCTTCCACTCTTTGCTGAAAGAGATAGGAAGGCTCAGTAAGATTTTGTCATTTAAGATCACATCGCAGGTAAAATTTCTCATTTTAACTTTGTCTTCCTGAGTCTGAAAGCTATGTATTTTTTGAAAAATTTTTATTGGTGAAGTAAGTCAGACAGAAAAAGACAAATATCATATCATATGATATCGCTCATATGTGGAATCTAAAAAAGGCTACAAATGAACTTATCTACAAAACTGAAATTGAGTTAAGATATAGAAAATAAACTTAGGGTTACTGGGGGGTAAGGGTGGGGGGAGGGATAAATTGGAAGATTGGGATTGACACATAGACCCACTCCTCTGAGCAGAAAGCATCAGGTCAATGAACCAATCACATAGAACAGAAGATATTGCCATATTTATATGAGTCAGTGGAATGGATCAAGTAATTTTAACAGCACTGTTATATTTCCATAAATATAAATAATTTGTTGATTATGGTTGTTCTTAAGAAAAACTACCCTAAAGCAAAATTTTAATGGCACTGCCTTACAACCTATTCAATCCCAATTTCTATTCTGGAAATTAAACCCATATTGAGTACAGTTCCAGGTCCAGGCCAGAAAAGCAGGGGAAATCCAAGTTTAAGTGAAAGAAGTACTGATTCCATGTATATCTCTATCACTCTTTAAGAAAGATATGCTTGATAAGAAAACAATATTTTCTCACGTAAATTCCAGGTTTTATTTAAGAAAGATCCTGAATCAAAGGTGAAATATAGTAAAAAAAAAAAAAAATAGTATGTGTTTCTTTATGGAAATGCTGTTAGTTTTAAATTCTTGACGTGAGTGATTGGATATGTCATATATGAATTTACCAAGGAATAAAATAGAGGTCATAAAATATAAAGACACAATAGGACATATTTTTAACCTCATGAAACAAAATGGCATTTTAATGTATTAAGCTGGTCACTTCACTGTATTTGTATATGGGTCCTCACTACAAAGTTCTGTCCCTGATTTGAACACATCAAGTATGAGAGGTAAAAAGCACACGGTAAATGAGTGTTACAAATGGCTTTTTGTTTATGAACCTCATCTTTAGGTTGGTGACATTCCATCACACAACCAAGGCAATGATTATCATTATGATTATCTTTATAATAATCTGTAGGATCCTGCAGAACTTTTCCAACAACATATTCAGATCCTAACAAATCAATCTGAGGTGGAAAAACAGCAGATGGACGTTAGGAAAAGTTAGTGCAGTATGATGTTATAAAGAAAAGCATGTGTGTCTTTTCTCAAATTTGGTGTAATATATTCTTTACAGAAGGTAATTTTCTTTAAAAACATTAGTTAGTTCAGCGTTTGTGTGATTTTATGAGGAGGAGGTGTGAGTAGCCATAATGGTGGCAGTAAAATGCAGTGAGCCCTAATATATAATTCATTTTAGTAAAGAGGAGAAAAACACCTTAGGTGATATAGTTTAATGGACTACTAGATGAATGACCAAGAAAAGAGAGAACTTCAGTTTCAATATGAAAGTTAGAGACCATTGAATAAATGAAATTGTGACAAGAAAACATATTCTTTAAATATCCTTTAAAATCTGCTACCTCAAATCCTTCCTGTGGTATTTAATTCTTTATGATCAACAAGATGATCAAAGTTTCATTAAATAGTTTGTTACAGATAAAAAAGGAGATCCTTTTAGAAGTCATGTCTCATAATCCAGCTATTATTTAGATAGATATTTCAGAGAGAGAAAATAATTTTCAAGTTGTTTAGAAGACTAAGGTGCAAGTAGAAAGTAATTACCATTATCACTATTAAAGTATCTCTTTCTGTTCACTGAATCTGAGACCGATCTCAATGATTTGCTTACACATTCATGGCTGCTTTTAAGTGCCCTCTATTCTGAATTTTGTTCTCCATATTACAGTTGTAACACATAGGAAATAAAATGGATATACCTTGTTTAAAGTTATCAATAGAGCAAAATTATTTCCATAATCAAGAACAGATCCAAATACAGGCAAGTGACTTAATCATATAATTTAAAGGTTATTACAAGGGCCCGCATGACCCTGAATATTTATTTTCCCACCAGCTTACTATCTTGTTTATTTTCTTATATGAACTACTCTTCCTGCAATTAGAATTACTTCTTCTGTAAGAAGAAGAAAGAGAGGACTTTATTATCATTTTTCTCTAGTATTTATGAAAACATTTAGAAGGTAACTATTCAAAATACACTCAGGTGAAATGGGCCCAAGAGAAATGGGAGGGAGGATATTAGTTTAAAGGAAGCCTTCTCATGCATCCTTCTCGTTTCATTAGCACAGATTAATTTATTAAATTAACTGGTTGCTCACCAAAGCCTGCCTGACCCAAGAATTATGAAGTGGAAAAGCCACTAAGTGTAAATATGTATTAGAAACAAAGAAAACTACCCTAAGGGATTTGGCGAGCAGCATGGATAATTTTCAGGTGGGGTTTTCATGGAGGATGAGTCCAGGAAAGCCTCAAGGAAGTGTAAGGGTGTCAGGGAAAGCACGTCCAGAGTTTGAGAGAACCGTGGAGGTACTCATAATCAAAGCCTAGAAAGGACTCATTTCACAACTCCTAACTTCCCTCTCTATGCCATGAATAACATATATGGCACAACTGAAGTTTCCCTGATAGGCTTAAAATATTTTCTCACATTTTCTTTACCAGTAGCTCTATCCTAATCCAAACATTTAAAAGTACTCATTTTTACAGACATTTTAAAGTAACACAGTGGAAAAATGGGATCCTCAGATTGATACCATCAAGGATAGTAACATAAGACTTTTTTCAGCTTAATACTTTTAAAAAGCTTTCATTCCTAAGAGTAAGCTTATGAATTAAGATCAGAAGTTTATGTTAACTAAATTCTGCTTTTAGATGAGAAAATAAAACTAAAATACTGGCAGTTTCTAAAGCTCCTTCAGGGGGAATTAATTCTTGGATCATTTGTGTTGATCATACAATCCTTTCCTTTTTAGCTAATTGAAATCAACATAAAACTCCGTTAGTTTATTTTTAAAAAGTATATTCAATATTTGACAATTAAGTTCAAAGAGAAGGATATTGGATTGAGGGTTAAATACTGGGAAGTAATGGTGTCTCTTCACAAACAATGAAGATTTGCAGTTTCATTAATAATAATAAATTATTATTGACTCTGGACCCACTATGTACTACTCTTCAGCCACAGAACATGACAGATAAGGCCAGAGTCCTCACGGAGTGTACAACTCTAGGCAGGGCTAATGGTGGGGAGAGGGTACAATGACATAAGTAGTCAAGTTAATTTCACTTAGTGATTGGTGCTATGAAGGGAATGAGCAGGATAATGTGACACATTCAGCTTTGTACCCCTTGGTGATCAGAAGACACTGAGTTGTTTTTTGTTTGGTTGGTTTTTTTGCGGTACGCGGGCCTCTCACTGTTGTGGCCGCTCCCGTTGCGGAGCACAGGCTCCGGACGCGCAGGCTCAGCGGCCATGGCTCACGGGCCCAGCCATTCCGCGGCATGTGGGATCCTCCCGGACCGGGGCACGAACCCGCGTCCCCTGCATCGTCAGGCAGACTCTCAACCACTGCGCCACCAGGGAAGACACTGAGTTTTTAATGAAAGCTCTGAGTATGAGGAACCAGCTGGATTGAAATTTCTTTTCTCAAACAACCTAGTCCCTGGATGTTCTAAGGATTTTTTTTCTCCTCATTCTAGCCCTGCTTTCTGCTTTGCTTTTTGCTGGGAACCCTACTCTCCTACAGCCATGCTTCTGTGACTAGAGAGCTTTCCTTTTGTCATTGACTTTTCCCATTCCTGATATCTGGTTTCTGACTAAGATCTCTTTCGGGGGATTGACATGGAAAGGAAAAGAGGTGTAAGCTTTAAAGTATCACTGTGGCTACTTGTGATCTTAATATGTTTAAATTTAATATATTTAAATATTTTGGAGAGAAGTTTAAATAGATGATTTCAGAAATGGCTTTTATGTTTAAATTATTTAATGTTACATCTATTGATCAATTTACAGTTAATGAAGTTGATCACAATCATCTTTAAACCTAATTTATTTCCTTTTTTCTTTTTTTTAAAAATTAATTTATTTATGTATTTATTTTTGGCTGTGTTGGGTCTTCGTTTCTGTGCGAGGGCTCTCTCTAGTTGCAGCAAGTGGGGGCCACTCTTCATTGCGGCGCACAGGCCTCTCACTGTCGCAGCCTTTCTTGTTGAGCACAGGCTCCAGACACGCAGGCTCAGTAGTTGTGGCTCATGGGCCTAGCTGCTCCGCCGCATGTGGGATCTTCCCAGACCAGGGCTCGAACCCGTGTCTCCTGCATTAACAGGCAGATTCTCAACCACTGCGCCACCAGGGAAGCCCCTCCTTTTTTCTTTAAAGCCCTTTTCTAAGAAAAATGTGCTTTGAAACAACCCTTTTGACCTTCTTTGTATATAAAAAACAAGATATTAGATAGTTTTAATTAGGATTTTTAGAAGCCAAGGTTCTTTTAAAGACTGATCTAACTGCAGGAACACTGCACTCAGGGACCATTTTAAACAGCAAGATCACCAAAATTACCAGAAAATGCTCAAAAATGCAAAAAAGTTGGCACTCAATTGACTGCAAAAAGGACACAGTTTAAGTTATGAGAGCTGAAACAAGTAGGCAGAGTATGGCCTAGTTGGACCTCAGTTGGAAACGTGCATGTCATGTGACTCAATTTTATTGCTGCTCTGCATTCCCATATATGTGAATGCCTGCAGAGCATTGATTTGGGGGTTATAAATACATGTTAGCAAGCAGGCAATTTGCATATACGGAATCCTTGAATAATGAGGGCCAACTACACTTCACAGTGTTAAGGTGTGCAGATTACTTAGAATCATAAATGGTCAATAGATATCAACTTAAACTACAGTGTTAAATGTAATAGAAACTGTTGAAATATAGTTATTTGCTTTTGTCTTCATTCATTTGCCTCAGTTTGCCATTTCAAAATTGAGTCATTTTATTTTAATTTTTTCCGTTATCCAGTTTACTGCCATTTACTGCCAAGCGTCCACTTTTTCCTCACTGTTATCAGTGGACGCTACTCCAGCCTCTGTAACCCCCTCTGTGCTCACACCCTTTGCAAAAACAATTCAGGTGACTATGTAACAAGTCTCAGTGAGGACCTGAGGGTACTCTGAGCAAGTCCCCAGCTAACTTATGGTTATTTTATTTATTCACCTTTTGCTTTTATTCCCCAAATGCTGGATGCATTCCAGGTATTTGAGGTTGCCGGGAATCTGCCCTTTACATATGTGGAGTGGGGTTTTATTACCATTTGGGGGTAATTCTCAGATAGTGTATTTATTGTCAAGGGTTTTGGTCAAAACATTTTTTTTGTCTAGGAGCTGTGGCCTGTTGTTGCTCCTTCCTGGCTGAGACACTCAGACCACATAATAGATTATTCTTTCACAGTAGATTATGGTGAACTTTCAGATAGGGTTTGTGGCATACTCCCTGGTAGATTTTATTGAAATATCACTCCCTCCATTAAATGTTCAACTAAATTTTACATTCACAAAGAAACTGTTACACAATAAAGGATTTTATATTATTTGAGTAATATAAAATCACATTAATTAAAATGTTAACTTTTTAAGTCAAAATTTGGATGTCACTGGAAACTTTGCCTTGCTGAGATGGAAATTCAGATGGATTTTTAAAATGGCTTATGTATAAACTTTTAAAAATATGATGGGGGTAGGAGGAATCACTCATTCAACTTGGATGTTATAGTTGTAGTATGACGATTTAAATATGTTTCACTTATGCTCATGTTAGCCTATTAGATGTAAGTATTTCATAAAGAATTTTTATTTCAGATAAGCCTTGTGATAAATGTTATCATTGTATGTTGGCTCAATTATATAAATACTATTTAAAATCCAGGTCTTTTACTTACAAAACAGAAATAGAGTCACAGATGTAGAAAACAGACTTATGGTTACTAGGGGGGAAAGGGGAGGGGAGGGATAAATTGGGTGATTGGGATTGACATATACACACCACTATATATAAAATAGATAACTAATAAGGACCTACTGTATAGCACAGGGAACTCTACTCAGTACTCTGTAATGGCCTATATGGGAAAAGGATCTAAAAAGGAGTGGACATATGTATATGTATAACTGATTCACTTTACTGTACAGCAGAAACTTACACAACATTGTAAATCAACTATACTCCAATAAATATTTTTAAAAATAAAAGAGGGGATCAGGAATAATCTCCTAATTAAAGCCTGGTGCAGTAATATGGGGGAAGTTTTAAGATTTATTGTAAAGAGTTAAGAAATAAGAGAGATTTTATCATTCAAGTACAAAATGAAAGAAAAAAAAATGTAGGGACATGGGTTGCCCTTTTAGAGGGTTAGAGACAAACAGAGAGGACAAAATGACGCCAAACGAAAATGATGAAATGCGTTGTAAAACAAAATGAGAATGTAAATATTCTTGCTATTAATTTCAGCTCTTTATGAAGCAAAGGAATTGCCAGAATCACTAAATTTTTGAAATAAACCTGTAGAGTAAAAACTAATTAAATAAATAAAATGAAGTAAAATAAAATTCAGGTCTTACTAAGGGTTAATAAGATAATGAATTCCAGAATTTTTTTTCAAAACAAGGACAGATAAAATTTTTACCCTTTTTCTTCATATTCACCTGAATATATGTTGCTGCTGCCTTTTGTAAATGTTCCATAATTCCATTAACCACATTTTGTTGATCTGAAAGTTCATACAAGCTTGAAGTTTCAAAAGTACAGTTTCATATCCAATATTAATAGTGTTACAGCAAACACACCAAAGGAAATAAAACCTTTAAAATTTAATGCCTCACAAGGGAGAACTGTATTAAAACGGCGCCCTCTTACAAGTTACAAATGGAAAATACATTTTAAATGAAAAGGCATCTGCTCTAGAAGAGCAGGTCACTTTGTTTTATAGCAAGTTCAAAATTCAGAGAAATATTCATCCTTCAGTTACCAGACTAATAAATTGAATCAAGGGGGGCAAGGAGAGAGAGAGAAGAAAAAAGGGGAAATAAAGTAAAAACAGGAGGTGTGGTAATAAAGGGCTTTTTCTTGTGAACTAACTTCTCCCTACAAAAATTATAAGAAAACAGCAGACAGAGCAACAGAGATAAAATTGCATCAGGCTTCAGTGTTTATGTTTTTGATGGAAATGTATGAATAATTTCCATCCCTTGCAGTGCTGTCATGCTCCATCACTTTAGTCCATTTTCACCTTGCAAAGAATTCTGAATGGGACTTCCTTCTCTGGCAGCTAATTAATCTCTCACAAGCCTGCTCTTGCAGCCTGTCTACCTGGAATGCCCCACACATTAAAAAAGTGACTTGTGAGCAGATTTCTTGCCCCCTTGAGCAGTTCTTTCTTCCGTTAAGCTATATGAAGACCCAGCTTTTTCTTTTTGTTTGGGAAACTATGTGCACTAGAATATATCATTGAGGAACCTCTCCCTCTATCCCACTACCATAACTGAATACACTCCCAAATAATTAAATTGGGTTTTAATGACAACAGACAAAGCCTGAATATCAACTGTGAATGCGCACAGTGCAGCAGTACACATAGTATGTAAGGACACAATAGTGCACATAATATGTAAGGACACACATTTCTAAATTATACATTTTCTGTGTATGTGTATTTGTTAGATCTTCATTGTGATGAAACAGATATAATCATATTTATAATACTGTTGCATTTGCCTTAAAAATACTACCAGATTTTGCAAATAGGAGACTTTTTAGTTTTTTGGCAAATTCTGTATGTAAAAAAGATTAAGCTAAGAGCATACTTATTTATAGGTTGAAATGCTTCAATTAAAAAATAATAGAAATTCTATTCAGGTTTATTCTATTTAATAAATACAGCCAGGCTTCCCTGGTGGCGCAGTGGTTGAGAATCCGCCTGCCGATGCAGGAGACACGGGTTCGTGCCCCGGTCCGGGAAGATCCCACATGCCGCGGAGCGGCTGGGCCCGTGAGCCACGGCCGCTGAGCCTGCGCGTCCGGAGCCTGTGCTCCGCAACGGGAGAGGCCACAACAGTGAGAGGCCCGCATACCGCAAAAAATTTAAAAAAAATAATAATAAAATAAATAAATAAATACAGCCTTTTAAAAAGTTACCACTAGTGAACTACTTGCAAATAGCAATGCTTAACTTTGTCAGAGGTGCAGCTGTCTTTCAGTAATAACTCACAGGAGGTTAGAAATAGTAATCATTATTTAATATTTTGCTGATGCTGTTCACAGATCTTTTTTATGCAGTTATCTGTATTGTTTTATTTTCTCTCATGTTTTGCTGTTAAATCTTTTGTGGATTTTTGTTTGTCTATTTCTTTATATTTCCTTTTTAATTAAACATAAAAGACTTCCCAGTAGCTATGTTATGCATGCCTTTAGAAAACAGAGATATATATGTTAATGGTATAGCTATTCCAAATATTAAAGATTCTTTATCCATCTGTGAAGATGCATGCAACTGACACATGCACGTATGAAGATGTACTTGATAAGAGAATAGGATCACTATAAAAATTCAGTTATTCACAGAAATGTATATTAAGTAGTTATTGTGTCTCACGTACCAGGAAAGTGAAGCCAGAAGGAAAAAGTATTCTGAAAAGTGTTATTTATTTTTTAATTGTTTAGTCAAGGTAATATATACAGTGAAATGGGCAGCTTATTAAGTGTTCAATTAGATGAGTTTTGACAAATGTATATACCTTTAAAACTAATGAAGATATAGGCCATTTCTATGACCACAGGAAATTTCCCATTCATCTAATGAAAGCCCACTCCCCATAGCAAACAGTCTGGTTTCTGTAACCATAGAGTGTCTGTTCTTGAACTTCATATGAATTTGATTATATGATACATAGACATATTTATCTGGATTCTTTTATTCAGTATTATTGAGATTAAAGCATATTGTTGTAATAATCAACAATTTATTATTTTTAATCACAATCTAATGAGTTAATATGGTACTACTTCATCTAATATGTAAGGACCTTAAAACAGTGTAGTTCCATGTTTACCCCATCTTCGTGACTTTGCTGTCTTGTATTTTACTTTTACGTACTTAAAACACTGTCCAGTACAGTGATGGTATCTTTACTTTAGCCAGATATCTTTTAAAAATTAAAAAAGGATGTTTTACATTTACCGATATATTTATCATTTCAGATGATGATATTCTTTTCTGTATACAGATGTTTCCATCTGGTGTCCTTTCCATTCAGTCTGAATACCTTCTCTTCAGCATTCATATAGGAAAGATCTGCTGGTGATGAATTTTCTCAGCTTTCATTTATCTGAAAAGTTGTTCCATCTTCATTATTGAAGGTATTTTAACTGATTGTTGAATTTTCAGCCCTTAAAAATATTGTTTTATTGTATTCTGTCTATTGTTTCTGTTGAGAGGTCAGTTGCCATTGGCATCATTGTTTCCTACATGTTGTGTTTCTTTCATTGATTGTGACTTTCAGATTTCTGTTTTAGATATTGCTTTTAGAAGTTTTACTATGATATGCTTAGGTGTGTTCTGTCTATTCTTAATTATGCTTGGATTTTCCTGAGCTTCTTGGATCTGTACATTGGTATTTCTCATCAAATTGGGGAACACTTTAGCCACTATTCTTTCAAAAATGTTCTAACCCTTTTCTCTTTCCCTTCTCCTCTACACCTACCGGTCACCTCTGAAAACCCTGTTATTCCTGTGTTAGACCATGTGATTATCCCCACTGATGACTGGGGCTCTATCTATGGTTTTTCAATATTTTTTCTCTGTTCTTCAATTTAGGCATGTTCTATTGATCTTATTCAAGTTCACTGATCCTTTTTTCTGCAGTATCCAACTTGCTATTTTGCTCATGCAATAAACTTTATTTCATGTGTTATACTTATCAATTCTTTTTTTATAGTTTCCATTTATTGTCTGAGAGTCTCTATTTGTACACCCATTATAACTGTTTCTTCAAATCCTTAAACATACTTATGATATATGGTTGAAGTCTCACATACCCTTCACTGCAAATTTCCGGCATAGCAGCAGATCAAACTATTCCCATTTCCTCTTGGCTCAGTGAGACTTCAAATCTACTGGGGTTCTACTATTATATTTGATAGCAGGGAAGTGCTTCCAAGCAGAAAGTTAGGGAGGTCATGGAGCTCTTTGAATTTTTTTCTTTGCTCAAAGATTCCCATCCTGTGCTGTGTTTAGTTCAGTGCCAGAAAACAGTTGCCTCATATAATTTGTGTCATTTTATAGTTGTTTGTTGTGGAGGGAGAGGCACAGTACCGATTACTTTATCATGGTAGCACAAATCCCAGCAAGACATTTTTATTGCTGGATAAAGGAGATCAAGGAAACTGCCAGAGGTGAGGCAGGTTGAGGGTGGTAAGGGAGACAGAGGCCTTTAGAGTTGATATAGAGCCTGTGACTTGAGGGGTTTTGCAACAAGCTACATCTATACTTTAAAATATAAAGTGGAAGAAAGATGAACTTCAGGAATCAAGCCAGTAACACACTCAGTGAGAAGTCTTTTGGGAAGATAGCAAATCTGATTAGAAATTAGAGTTAACCTAAATCTAATTTCCCTCCTTTTGCCATTAATCTTTAGCAAGTAGCTGTCCCATATAATGTTAAGTCATAATAAAAAGAAACCAACCCAGAACTGATGATGAATTGCAAAAATTGAAGAATAAATGAATATAAACCAATTTCCACTGAAGTTCACATACAGTGCACAAGGAATTATGTAAGTAAAGTTACCAATAATTCAGATTAAAAGTCCTCTATATTTTCAGTCAAATTACAGAAATGCTGTATTTCTTTTTTTAATAAATTTATTTATTTTTGGCTGCATTGGGTCTTCGTTGCTGAGTGCGGACTTTCTGTAGTTGTGGCGAGTGGGGGCTACTGTTCGTTGCAGTGCGCTGGCTTCTCATTGCAGTGGCTTCTCTTGTTGTGGAGCATGGGCTCTAGTCGCACAGGCTTCAGTAGTTGTTGCACGTGGGTTCAGTAGTTGTGGCACATGGGCTTAATTGCTCCACAGCATGTGGGATCTTCCTGGACCAGGGCACGAACCCGTGTCCCCTGAACTGGCAGGCAGATTCTTAACCACTGTGCCACCAGGGAAGCCCAAAATGCTATATTTCAAGTTGATTTTACACAATAAAATAGAACATCAAAAGAGCTAAAGCATTGTATTATGATTTTATAAGACAATATATGCAGATGGAAAGCAGACTGAGAAATATCAGGAAAAAAGTGAAATCAAAAACATAAATGAAGGTTTTTGATTGCTCCCTCTTCACAGACACACAAATAAGCACAATTAAGAATTATAAAGAACAGTTGTGAAAAAGAAATTTTATATATATATATATATATATATATATATATATATATATAAGGATACAGGATTATAGAGAAAATGTTAAATGTAGAGGAAAATGAGACAAAATAAAACATAGCTGGTATTCTTAAGGGGGAAAAAACACAAGCAGAATAAATGGAAGAGAAAAACATAAAGATGTAGTGAAAGAATAACTATTTATTAGAATTACATAAGTCAAAGATGGAAATTGCTATCTGGGGAAATTTCTTAACTCCAGTGTTTGCAAAAGAACTGTTAGGGCCATGGGTATAAAAAGCAAATCATCCACAAAGGAAGTTAGGCAGGAAAGGGAAGAGAGATTCGGCTGGCCTCAGACTTTGCCCCTGGTATGAGACAGTGAAACATTGCTCCACAAACATTGGAGGAGGAGAACTGATGGTCCCAAGATATTACAACCATTCAGAATTGCTCTTGAAGTACTGAATAATCAAGAAAATATATAAAAGTATGGGTTCAGAGGGTTAATTTAAATAGATATTAATTGAACACTAGGCGGATGGGAGGCACTGAGCAACACTGGGATTTGTGATTTCTGATCATATGTGTGTGTTATAATTTTTGACATTGTAAGATTAACAAAATGATTTCCAAAAATTTCTAGGTGAATAAAAGAAAAATGGGAGGAATTATAAACATGTTATAATTATAAACATTTCCTTTTTAAATTAAACTTTCTATAAATGAAATATGACTACAAATAACATACTTAATATTTTCTTAATGTGAGGATGTTTTGTGGAGAATGATATTTCATAATAATAAACTATTGACTTTCTTATATAATTTAATAATTTACTACATTATAAAATATATAATTTTCATTTTTCTATGAAATCAGTCTCTCTTTTTCTCTGTCATAGAGCTATATCTGGAGCAATTACTCTAATAGTTAAAGATGATTATGTCAGTATACTGGGCTTTGGAATATAAATGTTTAAAGAAATATTTTGTACTTATATTTTGAGAATCATTAGAAAACAGCAGGTAAAAGTTCTACATAAAACAGTACCTCTTTAAAAAATAAAAGAAAATAATTTATCCTGTAAGTTTTAGCACACATCTCAAAAATATGTCATAAATAAAATCTGAGCATACTTACAAATATCCAAATATATTTTTGAGGGGTCAGGTATTAAATATTTTAGGCTTGTGAACCATATGGTCTCTCATAACTGTGCAACTCTGCTGTTGTCATGGGAAAGCAGCGATAGACATGTGTAAACAAATTGATGTGTTCCAATAAATCATTCTTCGTGAAAATAGGCAGCCAGACATGGACCATGGTTTTTGACCCCTGGTATGTATTGACTTTTCATCAACCTTAATGATCAAAATATTATCAGTCTCTCTCAGAAATATTAAGATAAAGAAACAGATACAAAATGGCCCTGATTAATGAATTTATTGATTTTATTTCCTTGTTCCTGACATTAATTACTATAATACTTCACTTTGATATGAAAAGTCTCAATCAAGGGGCAAAACTGAGTAACTTACATACGTATCCACATAAATCTTAATATTTTCTAACTTCTCAAAAAAGCCAAAATTTAAGTAAGGAGGAACAAACTTTGTTCCAAACGGTTCTTAGATGTTATGCTCAATTTGGCTTCTTCCCTTGCCTTTTACATTTACAACCTTGGTCAAAAATCTCAGATTGTCAAAGCTAGATTGGACCTCTCAGTGCATCAAATTAAGTAATCTCATTCTCACAAGAAGGACCCCTACTGCCACTGAGGTTAATAACTTCTCTATGGTAACCCTGCTAGTTCTTGTCAAATTTAGGACTGGAACCCAGGCTACCAGCTCCCATTGCAGTGTTTTTCCCACTCCCCCATACTGTCACATATGGCATGGCTCAGTCCAGACAGCCGTCAGCTACTCAGAGCTTAATGAGCTGGTTATCATACTAGAAATGTACCTTTATTGACTCATCTGTTCTCAGCATTTTTAGTTATCCTGTTTCTTCTCTATTTTCTTCTCTATTTTATAAATAAAGTTAATTAAAAGAAAATCAAACATTACAAATGAGAAGTGATACTGCTCTATGAATATATCCTGCTTCATTAAGAAACAGTCCTTTCATAAAATGGCAAAAGGCAAAGCTGCAGTTGTCTTTCCTTATGAGTTATTTCTAATCATTTAGATCAGTGGTTCTCAGACTTCTGTGAGTATCAGAATCAACTGGAGAGCTTGTAAAACACAGACTGTTGGGCCCCAGCCCCAGAGTTTCTGATGCAGTGGGTTTAGGATGAAGCCCAATTTGCATTTCTGATATGTTCCCAAGGGATGCTGATGCTGTTGGTCTGGGTAAAACACTTTGAGAACCACGGGTTTAGATTCGTTAATTCACACTTCTGCTCAGGCTCCATCTCAGATCCAGTGAAACAGAATGTCTGGGGCTTGAGGTGGAGTATCTGCTAAAAGCATCTCAGGTGATTCTAACATAAAGCCTAAGCCGCTGAGGTGGGGGCAGGGCGGGGGAGTGGGGAAGAGAGACTGAGCAACTTAAAGAAGTTTCTCTCATCTTCCCATATTATGAAATGTTTTCTTCCTCAGTGTATTCCTTTATGAGATGGGAACAGTTTTTAAGTAGTCATTTCATGATAAGGAATAAATGAGGTAGTGTAAAGATGACTTTACCAAGTGACTTTATAAATTGAACGTAATTTAAATGTAGTCAATTTTATGCTGCCAATTCTATAAAGTGCTTAGAATATAAGGTGGTTGTAGAACTCTCCTTTTCCAATGTTATTTTTTTACATCTTGTCACTTGTAAAGCTACTTTATGCCTCAGATACTTGAACTATCTTTGTTAGTGTTATATAGACAGCATAAGAAACATGTAGCGCTAAGTCCTACAGCTTTAACTTTTACTGTTTCTCTATACAGTGAAAGATGCAGATGCACTTTGTATGGCCATACAGACTCTGTGAACAGCATCGAGTTTTTTCCTTGCTCCAACATTCTTCTCACAGGTTCTGCAGATAAGTCCCTGTCTGCATGGGATGCAAGAACAGTAAGCAAATCATCAACACTTTTTCCAATTTTGATAGGTCTAGTTACTCTTAGTCACTTTTCAAGTATTAGGTACAATTTATGAAGTAATTGTGCAGGGGCATGTAGGTTAAAAGAATGGTAATAAGTTCCTGTTTACAAGATCCTGTCTATGTGCTTTTATGTACCCTGCCTCCTAAAAGTAGAACTATAAAAATAATGTAATTACTTTATTAAACATTAATGCAACAATTTTTTATTGATATAGAAACTGTGCTGATACATTACATATGACAGAGAAACACATAACACCTCTCCTTAAGGACTTTGTAGCTTGGAAAGGAAGGAGAAACGAGATTTTAATGCAATAGGGTATGTGTTAAAATGGAAGAGGATACAAGATGCAGGGGAAAAGCAAGAAGGAGAACTCTTATCTGCCTAGAAGGCTGTGGATGGCTCCCAAGAGGAGGCTGTGCTTGAGCTATTTGGAGGGTAAGTAGGATATACCAGGTAATCTCGAGAAGGTGGATTCCAGGAAACAGCAGTACATGTACAAAGCCATAGAAGTATGAGGCTACAAAGGCATATTCTGAGAGTAGTAATATGTTTGAATAGAGCTTAAGGAAGGAGGAAGAGAAAACAAGCAAGAGTATATAGATAGACAAGGACAAGATCATTAAGTATCTGATTGAAATTTTATAGTTTTCAGAAGGAATCTATTAAAGCATGTTAAGCAAACAGGGTAACATAATCAGGTTAGCCTTTTAGAAAAATTAATTTGATAGTAGAGTTAAGGGAGTCATTCTCATATAGGAAGCTTGTACAGTAGGCTGTGAGCAGATGAGAATTTGAACTAGGAGACTGTGAGAATATAAAGGAAAGTACGGATTCAAGATAAGGGGTTTAACTCTTACAATTTGAAGAGTGACTGGATGTGGAGATAATGGGAGGAAAGAAAAGGGGCTTAAAGGTGACCAACTGTCCCAGTTTATCTAGCTCAGACTGAGAGTTTTCCTGGGTTGTGGGATTTTTCAGTGTTAAAACTAGATAATCCTGGGTTGCTGTGGCTTCAGAAGTGAAGTAGATGTGAAGAAATGAAGACGGAATTTTGGAACTACACTTTCAAAAAGTTTGGCTGTGGAGATGAAGAGGAGAAAAGTCTATACCTGTAGGATCGAATAGAGGTCTCCCTTGTTCAAATAGGAGACAGCATGTTTATTTGCTTAGCTGTAAGGGAGAGGAAGGGATTAAAGATTCAGGAAAGAGCAAACACAACTAATTGAGCACATACTTTAGTAATTTGAGGCATGCCAAATATGCAAAACAGGGTCTCCATATTTGTTCTTAGCAACATTTGATGAGGATAATGTAGGAGACTATACTAAAAAGAAAAAAAAAATCCATATTTTATGGTTCGTGAGTCAGGAAAGAAATGTAACTTGTAATGTTTCCCATTTATCTTCCCGTATACAATGCATGATTGACATCAATAAAGGAATATGATGATGAACATACAGATAGTATGAACAGGGACTCAAGTTCATTATGAGAGGCCCTATTTAGTCCTCTGAGGCAAATTGATTTAGGATAGAGAACAAGGAGACCTTAGGTTCACATATTATAGAAAAACAGCTAATGGTAGAATGACAAATACCTTAGACACAATTTCATTTGTTGCAGCATGTCAAGGGGCAGCAGTCAAGGGGCACTGTGGGAAAAGTGTATCAGCCATGAATTAAAAGTAAAATCAGAATGGTTTTGTTGTTGGGTAAAAAAGGTGCCACAACCTCCTCCTTGCTTTAAAATAACTTAGACCCTGGTGCAACAGAATTCACTCCTGCTAATGGAGCATCAATGAAAAAGCAAGATTTTCAATGCATTTAGCCTAAATACTCACATGTGAAGTGTGTATAAAAGCCATTAGTAAAGGAAAACCCACAGAGAAAATATTAATTTAGTAGTGACTTAAATTTTATGATCATTTTCTTTTGATATCAGATTTTTTTTTTTGTCTGTCTCTCAGAGTGCTATAACTGAATGTTATCAGGAAACATGTCTCTTATCTATTTTCTTTCCTGTGAAAAACTGGAGCACTAATGGTTGGAAGTAAAACTGCTCTTACAAAGAGAAGTTGCCTCTTGTGTATCTGCCTTAAATGCCTAGAGTTGCTTATTGACAGCGGCCTTCCTACCTCTTGTTGGGAACTCCTTGTATACTGGTCTTATTTCCTATAATATGTCCGAGAGCAGTAGGAAAGAGGGATTCAGCACAGCACAGGGCATTTAGCATACAGCAGGATAGCATGTGGATTGAATGTATGTCCATAAAAAGGTTATCATTCTTTAATCAATATTAATGTATGTTTTTCAAATTGGTTTTAATGGCAAATTAAAAATTTTATTATTAATATAATGATTACAATTTTATTAGTAGTATGCATGCTAGCTTTATAGTCATTAATGCGAGGGAAAGGACTCTAAAATACTTTGGTATAAATAAAATGTTGTTCATAAATTACGGTAAATACATCAATGATTAGAAATAAAGTTCATTTACCAGATGTTAAAAAATATATATTTAAATTAGTATCTAATAAAATAGAATTAGCATGTAAAACAAAGGGAAATTCACTTAATTTAGGTTATTAATAATTAGACAATACAAGTTGTTAAATAAATGTTATTATAAAAGTCTACAAATAATATATGACAGCAACTCTAGAATTAAACAGAATCATTTCACTTAAGTTGTGTTAGCAGTTCTGGTGATTTGTTTCAGATCTACCTCATTTTTTTTTAACACACAAAACAAAATAAAAAAAACTTGAAACAGCCAGATTTTTAAAATTCGTATTTTATATATAGTTTTTAAAGGGTACATGTTACATGTTGTTTATATAATATGAAATTATTAGCTTTTTTATTTCACAATGATTTGTAAAGAAGTTAAAAATAAATTTATTTTTGTAGTTAAATATTATGAGATGTTGAAAAAAGTAACCAGGATAGCTATAGTTTTTTTCTGTGTAATAGTAAAAACTGTACAACATACTGATATGGATGGTATTATTAGACTTGTAATGTCAACTACATCTGTAGTATTCTGGTATTCTCCTTTTTTATAACTTTTATATTATGTTAATTCCTTGATAAATGGTAAACTGTCAGGTGACACTGAAAGACTGAACGTAAAATGAGATTAATGACTTCCTTCACAGTAAAGCAAAAGCAGAACATTTTGTCACCTCAATGTGATCAACTAGTATTGAGACATTTTCTAAAATATTTTTTTGATGAAACATGAAAATGACCAGTGGATTATATTCCTATAAATTAGTTTTAAACCTCTTTCTCCCATTCCCAAACATATACTAATCTTAAATCATTAACCTAATCTAACAGCTTATTGTCAAAGATAATGAATGTGGAGACCTCTAAGTCAGTCTCTAAGTCAACTGGACAGATCGGCTCTGAATTTTGTGGGAGACAAGGAAAGGAGTATAAATCTTTGTAATTACCAATGGAGGCTATTAACTTGCAGTTTGGAAACTCATGAAATTGCTCTGTTTTATAGGACTACATGCAGAGTATTTTTCCTCAAAGTCATGAAACAATAAAATTATTTTATTAAAATTGAAAAAGAAGATTGTAATATTGTCAGAAAATGATGTATAATATAGTAAGTACATTTAATGAAAACTTACAATGCCCTCTCAAAAAGCGACAGAAAAATTCAAATATACACGAGTGATTTGGAAGCCTATTTAAAATAAAGGCCGAGATTATTGGTCATTCACAAGTCCAATGAAAATATTAAGGCTTTAGAATTTTTTTGAAAAAAAGAAAAAAAAATGTGCTCACTGTACAGTAAAACATAGAATAGAATGAGTAATATGTCTGTGAGTTCAGAGCTAGGCTGACAAAGATCAGAGTTGCTGACATTTCATCTCTTGCAATGAATCAGACACACAGAGTTCATGGGCTGGACTGCCTTTGGTGTCCATGTCTTGCTCCCTAGACTAACTGAAGGCTCTAGTCCAGCATACTGTGTTGTCCCAACTAAGCTGTAGCCAAAAGATCCAGTAACTGATCACTCTGAGTTCTATGAAGTGAAAAAACTGAGAACTCACCAAAAAAGTTACTCTTGGGTCCTGTGTGGTGCTAACCCATTGTGGACTCCACAGTTCAACCTACACCCTGCCCAGGCTGTTGTTCTCCTCAGATGCTATCTGGTGAACTCTTAAAGGAGCCTGACATTATTCAGAAGCCCAAATGTGGAAACAAAGTCAAAGATTGTACCTTCTCTCTCTAGGTTTTATTCCTCAGCCACATTCAGCTTAGTAATATTTATTGAAGATCTTTGTGCCAGGCAATATCCTGGGTTCTGGACTGTTGAGTGTGACAGAGTCCCTGCCCTCAGTGTACACACAGTCTACTAGGGAGGAGACGTAAAGAGAAATTATCTTAAAATTAAAGGTAGTAATTGATATATACTTGATATAAACTCAATATAACTATAGCTTTGGCTTCTTGTGCCAAAGCTCACTATTCCAAGAGGTGACTTAGCGAATAACACTTATTGATTGAATACCTACTATGTGCCATCACTTTACCTATAACAGCTATGTAATGCTTAATGGAATCATCATTATCATCTGTATTAGGAACTGAAAAAACAAAGGCTCAGAAGAGTAAAATATGTTGCTCAGATCAGCCAGTTGGTCAGTGCAAGAGTCAGGAAGCAGGCTGACTCTCCAAACTCAATTCTCTATTTTTATTTTAAGGCCTCTAGTTTTAGTTGGTTCTCACTGGCAATCAGAATAGTGTTAAAATGGCATTTCAGTAAGAAAAAATGATTAAATATGCTTACATTTTCAAAAATATTTGCTTAACACTGTAATTCAATGATTCATTAGTCAGATCTATGCTTGTTTAACAACTATCAGATGTGCAAATGATCCCTCACAAAGACACAAAACTCTAAAAAGAAAAGTGCATCATGGTCTGTAGCTATCAATTTGGATAATGGATTTTCAAATTCATCCAGTTATGCAATGGCATTTTTGTTAAAATTTGCTAGGCATTTCTCCCCTCCTGAGGTTGATCAGTTGGTTTTATAAAGTAACTAGAAGTTTTCAAATATTTTAAAACAAAGTAGAAAATTCTTTTCCTACATTTTTTTTTTTTTTTTTTTTTTTTTTTTTTGCGGTATGCGGGCCTCTCACTGTTGTGGCCTCTCCCGTTGCGGAGCACAGGCTCCGGACGCGCAGGCTCAGCGGCCATGGCTCACGGGCTCAGTTGCTCCGCGGCATGTGGGATCTTCCCGGACCAGGGCACGAACCCGTGTCTCCTGCATCGGCAGGCGGATTCTCAACCACTGCGCCACCAGGGAAGCCCTTTTCCTACATTTTTAAGAGTTTGACTCAATAGTTTTGAAAGGTGATAGCCCTTACATATTGGCAGGGGAAGCACTTCCAAACAATTGTTATCAAATGCTTCATAGAGCAAGTTTCTTTTTAAAAAGATTCCTTTTTTGTTCACTGTTAAAATGTCACCTTTACTTTGATAGAATGATTAAGTTTATTATTATTTTTGAAAATACTTGGTTTATAGTACATGGCTAACAAATGCTTATCAAAACATAAAAGGTCAAGGAATTAGGAATACTTGTGTTTTGGGGAAAAAAGCATATGACTCATCTTTAAGGTCAACTTTTAAACACATGCTTTGCTAAAATGTAACAGTGAAGTTCTGTGAGGGTATGAAACATTTTCTTGGGCACTGTCTGATTCATTACAAAAGACTGTGAAGATTCTAATCATCAAAGGATCTATTTGAATAAAATTAAGCAACTTAAGAATACTCAGTGTTCCAAACTGCAATATATGTTGCAGTACATGAAGAAAGCTTCACTGCATTGTTTTCCATATATTGTGATGCACCTTACTTTGGAGACCTCAATTCAAAGACTTTTACATATGTTACACAAATCCTATGCAAAGCTTACTGCTCCCTCACTAAATAAATGTCAGCTACCATCAGTTATTAAACTCACTATATACTAACCATGTGAAATTAGCCAGTATAGCACAATGATCTTTTCTTTTGAAAAAACCTTTCTTTTGCTATTCTTTTCTAGCTAAAATATCTCTTCCTCCCTTCAAATGGAGAGTTTACTTCTATTCTTAAAGATTTACTTATCCTTCCCTAGAAAAAGTTCTCCATTTTGCCCCTGTGGATTAGGTGTCTCAAGAGGCAACTAAGAAAATTTTATACCACGTAGAATTTTGCCTTTTTTTGGGGAAAAGTACCTAAGATGTTGAACTTGACAAATGAGGTACTTTTTTTCCACAAAAAGACAAACCTTACCAATTTGCTGACTTTTTTTGGTAATAACTAATGGTTTCAGTAACATGGTACCAGCAGTTATGTTTGAAAAATAAATGTGCTTAATTGTGTATCTATAGAGTCCTTGGCTTAAATCTATGTTATCTTGCATGTATGTCAGACAGTACAGCACAGTAATAGCACACAGCCATTGTGCCTGGATTCAAACCCAAATTCTGCTGCTTATTGGCAGTGTGGCCTTGGCCATAATTGCCTATAATCTGTGTACCTCAGTTGCCTCATTTGTAAAATATAGTCATTGTCCCTATCACATAAGGATATAACGGGGATTAAAGTGCTTAGAAAATTGACTAATACATGTAAGAACTTAATATATTTTACATATACTTATAGAAACTGTCATATATCATAGCTGTTTACCCACTAATATTTCTCTAACATGAAACTCTGAGCTTTCTTCTATACTTTTCACAGCCTTTGGCATAATAGATGATCAATAGTTGTTGAAGGAAGGAAGGAAAGAAGGGAGGGAGGGAGGAAAGGAGGGAGAGACCAAAAATCAGATGTTTTGTTTTTGGGGTAGGAAAACATTTTATCTGAAAAAAAATGACTGTTTTCTAAAAATTAAAAATAAGTATTTTTTAAAAAATAATAAAATAATCATAGAGTAAATAAATCAATTTAATATGTTATAAGGTTTCAAAAGATTATTTACCTCATAAAATGCCACAGTTCTTTTTATATCTCGTATACACCATATAATATCTTTACATACATAACACAAATACCATCATTCTTTTTCTCTTATCCTTTGCAATTAACATAAGTAGCATGACAGTGGCCAGCAGTGGGAAAACTAGATTTTTGTATCTGGTTGTCAGGCTTTGAAAAAAGTCATATTTCAACAATGGAAACAATGATTAGTAATGACTGTGTATTCCTAACAAACATATGGATAGTTTCATTTTATGGGATTATTTCAATTCTATAAGAGTTAGAAATAAAGTCATATTTCATACAGTTTATTTAAGTTGAATCCAATAAAGATGTAGAGTTGAGGTAAAAGAAGGTATAAGAATAAGTGCACTTCACTTTTGTCATGGTTAAGACACTGCTCTGCACTGTCTTATATATTGAATTGTATGGATTGGGTTTAATTCTAGGATTAGTGGGAACAATCCAAAGGAAAAATACCAGATATTAACAACTCATCCTTTGAGTAAAAATAATACAGGCTAAATCTTCTCAAAAACATTTTTCCATATGCTTGCCCAATTTTTATTTCATGGCTGAAATGGGTTATTTGTATCAATTTTAAAGTATTTGTATTACTAGAAGAGAAATAATTATCTAGGAAGGTATGAAATTTAGGTATGGTAGATTCCTAAATTCAGTTCCTCTTAGGTCATTTAATAATAGCTGTAATAAAAATAATTAGCATTTACTGTCAGGCATTTTAGACACATGGTTATATTTAATGATCACGCAACACTGCAAGTTAGAGAATATTTTCACCATATTATAGCTAAAAAAGCTAACATCTCTGAAGATCAAAGATGTTAAATAACTTTTTCGAAGGTCTACAGCTATAAGTGGTGGACTTGAGATTGGAAACCTGTTCCTTCCAGCAACAAAGTCCATATCCCTTTACCACTACATCCTATCTCTATTTTAACATGATATTAAGAAAAACTTGATGACTGAAAGGCA
Source organism: Kogia breviceps (assembly GCF_026419965.1). Taxonomy (NCBI): domain Eukaryota; kingdom Metazoa; phylum Chordata; class Mammalia; order Artiodactyla; family Physeteridae; genus Kogia; species Kogia breviceps. The sequence continues at coordinate 178,889,285 of NC_081311.1, forward strand.
TTTGTAAGCATCTGTCTGTGATACTGAGTTTTATACTGTTCCATATAAAATGAAAAACTTCTAAGTCTAATTCTACTTCATAACCTTGCCTCTTTTATCATGATGTATGTTCTTAGGGAAGAGTAAAGACAAATGTAGGATAAAACATAATTACTTAGTTTAATATCCTTGTAAGAATCATGTAATATGCTCCAAAGTTAAACAGAGATGTTTTTTCATTCCCTCTTTTGATAATGCAAATGACTGTTTCTTACTTTCATTCAGATTGCCAGTAAAATTATATGGATAGATAATTGGTGGAAGTTAAAAAACAAAGGAGAGGCCTGGATATCACCATTTTAGATGTGATTGAACCTAGCTGTGGTCTCTTGGCAAAAATAAATTTTTGGCCTTATTTGAATTGAATAAGATATAGCATTATCATGTAAGAATATTGAGGGTAACTTAATCGTAGAATGTGTTTGACCAAAAGGAAATACATGTGCATTGCATGCAGCCCTTTCTGCCTTAAATAGAGTATAGAGAAAAATATAGACTTTGAAATCAGATAGAATGGAGTTTGAATCTAGGTTCTGTCACTTCCTGGTTGTATATAGTAAGGCATGATATTTAATATCTGTAAAGTTCAGCATTCTCTTTTTAAAATAGAAATAATTAAATCACAGTGTTAAAACTGCGAGCATGTATTTGGAAGTCAAAAATGAACAGTTATTTTTTCCTATATTGGTAGCTAGTGGCTAGTCCTCTCATGATTTGTGGTTCTGTCTCTTTGGTTGATGAGTTAAATGATGCTTAATGAAATTGAACAATTCCATTGCAGATTGCTTCACCCAGTGTTTTGTCTGTTGCTGTCACTTTCAAGAACTCAGTGACTGTAATTCATTGCATCAATTTGTAATTCCACTGTCCAAATAATGTTCATTTGACCTATCTTGTCTGTAGTCCCCTAATTGCAGTTCAACATATAGAAAATACTTAAGAATAATCTTGTCACTTGGTATTTATTCTTTTATACACTCAATCCATTAAAGCTTCGATAGTGATGGTTTAGCTGTACTTCAAGATCATCTTAACTTTTAATTCATTGCAGCACTGCATGTCAATTATAATTTTAAGGTATCGTTGGATGAAACTAGAAATTAAATGCAGCATTTTTGGCAACTGTTTCTGGCATCCTAGTGTGGTTGTGATCAGTGTAAAATAGAGCTACATCTCTTGCTATGTAGATCTACAGCACAGAAAATTATTAACGATTAATTAAAGTACATTTCTAATGAATAATCATAAACGCTCCATATAATCATTTTTACCATTAATTATACTAAAGCCTTTCATTCAATAAAGAAAATACTGAAAGAAAAAAAAAAAGAGAGAAGCCTACCTTGTGTGTATCCCCCTTTACTCATCACATACCACAAATTATCTGGATTCTTACTAAATGGAGGTAAATTCAGACACATCAGTTTGCGGCAGTTATGTATTCTATATTTAAAGGCAAAAAGTCTCAAATATAGCCCTACAACAAAATGAAATTATGGGATCTTCTATAACTATTGAAATGGCCATTTGCTGTTTATTTGATTGCCTGGCATCCAAGAAATATTCTCTTTAGAGGGGAAACCGGTAATGTACGAAACTTGGTAGGAGGCAGGGCTCAGGAGTTCTGGGGTTTTCTGTGTTTGTTTTTGTTTATTTTGTGGTTTCTAGAAAATTAGTATATGGATCTGCCCATTTAGAACTTCAAATTTGAAAGGAGTAACGCAAAGACGGAGGATCAGGTAGGAAATTCTGGTTGCAGTATTGTTGAGAGTCCACATTTACCAAAAACAGTGTCCTGACCAGACTTTTCCTATCAGGTATTTGACAAGGTTATTGTTACTTAGTTTCCTTTGGTTCTCAGATTTTTTTCCAAATCTTATAAAAGTTTTCTCTATATTTTATTTTTTGCATGTGTGGATATAATTAGCAAACTAAGTTTCTGTTGCTTATATTCAAAACCCAAATGGTACAAAATGATTAAAGATGATCTATTAGATACTGAGTGAATGCAAAAAGAAAGCAATGATAATCAACAATAAAAAGGAACCCATGAACCACAGTATTTATAAAGACCTATAAACGAAAGAAAAATTCTCAATACTTAAATATGTGTGTGTATGCACGTATTTTCATCCTAAATTACTCATGAGTCAAAGAGTAACAAATTATTAAAATAACAATAAGGAATTTATTTCATGATAAAATTCATGAGCAACAATCAAAAATATACTTAGAAAAAGTCATACTTTTAAATGCTTTCATTACTGCTCAAGAAAGTCTAAAAATGAAAAAGTTACTTCACAGTATTAGGGATAGTACAATAAATTTAACTAAAATGAAAGCAAGTAGAAAGTAATGTTAAAGCACAATTTAATGGGGAGGGAGAAAGAATTTGTTGCTATGAAAACTTTTTTTGGAAAAATCAATAACAAACCATACTTAGACCTGCTTTGTCTTTGCCTCACTATTTTTTATCATCTTCTTATAATTTATGCTCTTTCAATAATATACAACTCTGTCTGTGTGTGCGCGCGTGCACGCGTGCATGTGTGTATGTGTGTGTAAAACAAATATACTGCCAGTTACTTGTTCAACAAGGACAGGTTTATTTGGGATCAGCAGAGAATTACAATTTGGAATCTGCAAGCATTCCCTGCACAGCAAGGGAAAGAGACCAATTTTATAAAGGGGAAAGGAAGTTGGGAGGGAAATAGTAAACAGAGTCCATGGCTTTTCATAGGCTGCGTCCCTTCCAGGAAAGAAGAGAAGACTTTCTTCATCCTGTTGGGCTCTGCTTTTGTCACAGGGTGTGAAACCTCTCAGTTCTGGTCTCCCAACTATATTTAATTGAGATTTCTGTTATTAAATTTTTATATTTTTCCCTTTTGATCAAGTGCTTTTTCTGAAACCACTGCTGATCAAGAGTCAGGTTTACCAATTTCATACGCTTTTCACAGATTTCCAGGAAATCTTTACTTTTAGGTCACCAAATGATGTGCAGTTTCAGTTAGGGTTCAGTGCTTTCCTTAGGTATGTCACATGAATCCAAAAGTCTATTCCTTAGATTTGGGTGGCATAAAGGTTGCTTAGTAGTATCTGATAGGAACCTTTCAAATGAAGTTGAAGAGAGTCTTTCTGGGGGTATCTTATCTAGTAGATTAAATCTCCAGGTTGCAAGGTATAATGCTTACTGTCTTTGTCTGCTGAGAGTGCACTGTGAAGAGATTGTTCCAATAGAGCAAGGTTATTTTTAACAGAAAAAATGATTCCTTTGTTATATTGGAATATCTCTCCTTTTATCAGTTGTGAGTCAAAAGAGGCAGAAGTCAAGTGCATTGGTGTCCTGTGACTATCTCAAGTGTGAAAGTTTATAAGTTTTAAAAGGGGTGGATCTAAGATTTAGAAAGATCAACAGCAATGCTTTTGTCCCAGGTATTTTGAGGACCTCTACAAATTTTGCCAACTGAATCTTTTTTTTTCTTTTAAGATCTTTATTGGAGTTTATTTGCTTTACAATGTGTTTGTTTCTGCCATATAACAAAGTGAATCAGCTGTATGTATACATATATCCATATATACCCTCCCTCTGGCTTCTCCCTCCCAGCCCCCTATCCCACCCCTCTAGATGGTCACAAAGCATCGACCTGATCTCCTTGTGCTATGCGGCAGCTTCCCACTAGCTATCTATTTTACATTTGGTAGTGTATGTATGTCAATGCTACTCTCTCTCACTTCGTCCCAGATTACCCTTCCCTCTCCCCGTGTCTTCAAGTCCATTCTCTACATCTGTGTCTTTTTTCCTTTCCTGCCTCTAGGTTCATCAGGACCTTTTTTTCTTTAGATTCCATATATATGTGTTAGCCTACAGTATTTGTTTTTCTCTTACTGACTTACTTCACTCTGTATGACAGACTCTAGGTCCATCCACCTCACTACAAATAACTCAATTTCATTTCTTTTTAAGGCTGAGTAATATTCCATTGTATATATGTGCCACATCTTCTTTATCCATTTATCAGTCGATGGACACTTAGGTTGCCTCCATGTCCTGACTATTGTAAATAGTGCTGCAATGAATATTGTGGTACATGTCTCTTTTTGAATTATGGTTTTCTCAGGGTATATGCCTAGTAGTGGGATTGCTGGGTCATATGGTAGTTCTATTTTTAGATTTTTAAGGAACATCTGTTCTCCATAGTGGTTGTATCAATTTCCATTCCCACCAACAGTGCAAGAGGGTTCCCTTTTCTCCACACCCTCTCCGGCATTTATTGTTTGTCGATTTTTTGATGATGGCCATTCTGACTTCTGTGAGGTGATACCTCATTGTAGTTTTGATTTGCATTTCTCTAACGATTAATGATGCTGAGCATCCTTTCATGTGTTTATTGGCAATCTGTTTATCTTCTTTGGAGTTTTTTTTTTTTTTTTTTTTTTTCTGTGGTACACGGACCCCTCACTGTTGTGACCTCTCCCGCTGAGGAGCACAGGCTCTGGACGTGCAGACTTTGCAGCCATGGCTCACGGGCCCAGCCACTCCGTGGCATGTGAGATCTTCCCGGACCCGGGCATGAAACTGTGTCCTCTGCATCAGCAGGCGGACTCTCAACCAGTGCCCCACCATTTCTATTTAGGTCTTCTGCCCAGTTTTGGATTGGGTTGTTTGTCTTTTTGATACTGAGCTGCATGAGCTGCTTGTATATTTTGGAGATTAATCCTTTGTCAGTTGCTTCATTTGAAAATATTTTCTCCCATTCTAAGAGTTGTCTTTTCATCTTGTTTATGGTTTCCTTTGCTGTACAAAAGCTTTTAAGTTTCATTAGGTCCCATTTGTTTATTTTTGTTTTTATTTCCATTTCTCTAGGAGGTGGGTCAAAAAGGATCTTGCTGTAACTTATGTCATAGAGTGTTCTGCCTAAGTTTTCCTCTAAGAGTCTGATAGTGTCTGGCCTTATATTTAGGTCTTTAATCCATTTTGAGTTTATTTTTGTGTATGGTGTTAGGGAGTGTTCTAATTTCATTCTTTTACATGTAGTTGTTCAGTTTTCCCAGCACCACTTATTGAAGAGGCTGTCTTTTCTTCATTGTATATTCTTGCCTCCTTTATCAAAGATAAGGTGACCATATGTGCATGGGTTTATCTCTGGGCTTTCTATCCTGTTCCACTGATCTATATTTCTGTTTTTGTTCTAGTACCATACTGTCTTGATTACTGTAGCTTTGTAGTATAGTCTGAAGTCCAGGTGCCTGATTCCTCCAGCTCTGTTTTTCTTTCTCAAGTGTGCTTTGGCTATTTGGGGTCTTGTGTATTTCTATAGAAATTGTAAAATTTTTTGTTCTAGTTCTGTGAAAAATGCCACTGATAGTTTGACATGGATTTCATTGAATCTGTAGATTGCTTTGGGTAGTATAGTAATTTCCCCAATGTTGAGTCTTCCAATCTAAGAACATGGTATATCTCTCCATCTGTTTGTATCGTCTTTAATTTCTTTCATCAGTGTCATAGTTTTCTGCATACAGGTCTTTTGTCTTCCTAGGTAGGCTTATTCCTAGGTATTTTATTCTTTTTGTTGCAATGGTAAATGGAAATGTTTCCTTAATTTCTCTTTCAGATTTTTCATCATTAGTGTATAGTAATGCAAGAGATTTCTGTGAATTAATTTTGTATCCTGCTACTGTACCAAATTCATTGATTACCTCTAGTAGTTTTCTGGTTGCATCTTTAGGATTCTGTATGTATAATGCCATGTCATCTGCAAGCAGTGACAGTTTTACTTCTTTTCGGATTTGGATTCCTTTTATTTCTTTTTCTTCTCTGATTGCCGTGGCTAAAACTTTTAGAACTATGTTGAATAATAGTGGTGAGAGTGGGCAGCCTTATCTTGTTCCTGATCTTAGAGGAAATGGTTTCACTTTTTCACCATTGAGAATGATGGTGGCTGTAGGTTTGTCATATATGGCCTTTATTATTATCACATAGGTATAGGTTCCCTCTGTGCCTACTTTTCGGAGAGTTTTTATCATAAATGGGTGTTGAATTTTGTTGAAAGCTTTTTCTGCATTGGTTGAGATTATCACATGGTTTTTCTCCTTCAATTTGTTAATATGGTGTATTACATTGATTGATTTGCATATATTGAAGAATCCTTTCATTCCTAGGATAAGTCCCACTTGATCATGGTGTATGATCCTTTTAACGTGCTCTTGGATTCTGTTTGCTAGTATTTTGTTGAGGATTTTTGCATCTATGTTCATCAGTGATATTGGCCTATAGTTTTCTTTTCTGGTGACATCTTTGTCTGGTATCAGGGTGATGGTGGCCTCGTAGAATGAGTTTGGGGGTGTTCCTCCCTCTGCTATATTTTGCAAGAGTTTTAGAAGGATAAGTGTTATCTCTTCTCTAAATGTTTGATAGGATTCACTTGTGAAGCCATCTGGTCCTGGGTTTTTGTTTGTTAGAAGATTTTTAATTACAGTTTCAATTTCAGTGCTTGTGACTGGTCTGTTTATATTTTCTATTTCTTCTTGGTTCAGTCTCGGAAGGTTGTGCTTTTCTAAGCCTGTGTCCGTTTCTTCCAGGTTGTCCATTTTATTGGTATATTGTTACTTGTAGTAATCTCTCATGATCCTTTGTATTTCTGCAGTGTTGGTTGTTACTTCTCCTTTTTCATTTCTGATTCTGTTGATTTGAGTCTTCTCCCTTTTTTTCTTGATGAGTCTGGCTAATGGTTTATCAATTTTGTTTATCTTCTCCAAGAACAAGCATTTAGTTTTATTGATCTTTGCTATTGTTTCCTTCATTTCTTTTTCATTTATTTCTGATCTGATCATTATGATTTCTTTCCTTCTACTAACTTTGGGTTTTTTTTGTTCTTCTTTCTCTAATTGCTTTAGGGGTAAGATTAAGTTGTTTATTTGAGATGTTTCTTGTTTCTTGAGGTAGGATTGTATAGCTATAAACTTCTCTCTTAGAACTGCTTTTGCTGCATCCTATAGGTTTTGGGTCATCGTCGTGTTGTTTCTAGCTTTTTAAAAATTTCCTCTTTGATTTCTTCAGTGATCTCTTGGCTGGTTCGTAGTATATTGTTTAGCCTCCATGTGTTTGTATGTTTTACCTTTTTCTTCCCTGTAATTGATGTCTAGTCTCATAACGTTGTGGTTGGAAAAGACACTTGATAAGATTTCAATTTTCTTAAATTTACCAAGGCTTGATTTGTGACCGAAGATATGATATATCCTGGAGAATGTTCCATGAGCACTTGAGAAGAAAGTGTATTCTGTTGTTTTTCAGTGGAGTGTCCTATAAATATCAATTAAGTCCATCTTGTCTAATGTGTCATTTAAAGCTAGTGTTTCCTTATATGTTTTCATTTTGGATGATGTGTCCATTGGTGAGAGTGGGATGTTAAAGTCCCCTACTATTATTGTGTTACTGTCAATTTCCCCTTTTATGGATGTTAGCATTTGCCTTATGTATTGAGGTGCTCCTATGTTGGGTGCATAAATATTTACAATTGTTATATCTTCTTCTTGGATTGATCCCTTGATCATTATGTAATGTCCTTTGATTTATGCTATATGGGACTCTGTGCTTCCTGGACTTGATTCACTATTTCCTTTCCCATGTTAGGGAAGTTTTCAACTATAATCTCTTCAAATATTTTCTCAGACCCTTTCTTTTTCTCTTCTTCTGGGACACCTATAATTTGAATGTTGGTGTGTTTAATGTTGTCCCAGAGGTCTCTGAGATTGTCCTCAATTCTTCTCATTCTTTTTTCTTTATTCTGCTCTGCAGTAATTATTTCCACTATTTTATCTTCCAGTTCACTTATCCGTTCTTCTGCCTCAGTTATTCTGCTATTGATCCCTTCTAGAGAATTTTTAATTTCATTTATTGTGTTGTTCATCATTGTTTGTTTGCTCTTTAGTTTTTCTAGGTCATTGTTAAAATGTTTCTCATATTTTTTCCATTCTGTTTACAAGATTTTGGATCATGTTTACTATCATTATTCTGAATTCTTTTTCATGTAGACTGCTATTTTCTCTTCAATTGTTTGGTCTGGTTGGTTTTTACCTTGCTCTTGCATCTGTTGCATATTTCTCTGTCTTCTCATTTTGTTTAAGTTACTTTGTTTAGGGTCTCATTTTTGCAGGCTTCATGTTCATAGTTCCCATTGTTGTTGGTGTCTGCCCCCAGTGGATGAGGTTGGTTCAGTGGCCTTGTGTAGGCTTCCTGATGGAAGGCAATGGTGCCTCTGTTATGGTCAGTGTGGCTGGATCTTGTCTTTCTGGTGGGCAGGGCAGTGTCTGGCAGTGTGTTTTGGGGTGTCTGTAAACTTATTATGATTTTAGGCAGCCTCTCTCCTAATGGGTGGGGTTGTATTCCTGTCTTGCTAGTTGTTTGGCATGGGGCATCCAGCTCTGGAACTTGCTGGCTGTTAGGTGGAGCTGGGGCTTAGCATTGAGACAGAGATCTCTGGGAGAGCTCTCACTGATTGATATTATGTGGGGCTGGGAGGTTTCTGGTGGTCCAGTGTCCTGAACTCAGCTCTCCCACCTCAGCAGCTCAGGCCTGACACCAGCCCAGAGTGCCAAGACCCTGTCAGCCACACAGCCAGGTACGTGGGGATTTTCTTGCCTTTTGGGAAGCCTGAGGTCTTCTTCCAGTATTCAGTAGGTGTCCTGTAGGCATTGTTCCATGTGTAGATGTATTTTTTATGTATTTGTGGGGAGGAAGGTGATCTCTACGTCTTACTCCTCTGCCATGTTGAAGATCCCCCTGCAGTAGGAGACTCCACTGAAGATGCCAACCTCTGCAAGAGCTAGAGGTGCAGAGGCATTTTTTTCAGATAGTTTGCAGCTTGCTCTTTTATCTTCTTTTTCTTTGTGCTTTGTCTAGTTTCACTTGTTCACAGGGTGCTTCATGCAGTAGCCTCACACCTGGCACTTCTGATCAGAGTTCACAGCGTGCTCTTAATTTCAGAATCTTAATGTGCTGGTTGGAATTAGCTGTATCATTGGAGAAGTGCCTGATATTGACCATTTCCTCCTTTGGAGAGACTTCCTAGTTGGCTGGAGGCATCAGCAAGATGCCTTGTCATTCTTTTTTTAATCCTTTGTGCTTAGTCGTGGTTCACTTGCCCATAGCGGGGCTGCAAGTAAATGCCTTGCCCCAGGCACTTGGGACCAGAGTTCCTAGCGCTGACATCTCAGCTCCTGGCCATGCAACTGCCAGTTGAATCTTAATAATGCTATTAGTGCATTTGACTGAACCAGAGAATTGAGTTTGGTAAGCACAGTGAAAGTGGTGTAAAATTGGCCAAACAGAACAGACTTTTTGAAGTACCTGACTAGTAAAAGGGGTCCCTTGATCACTATGAAGTTCAAGGAAATTTCCACAGGTAGGGATTTTTTTTTTTTTTTTCCAAAATGACTTTAGCAGGGGCTTCCCTGGTGGTGCAGTGGTTGAGAGTCTGCCTACTGATGCAGGGGACACGGGTTTGTGCCCCAGTCCGGAAGGATCCCACATGCCACGGAGTGGCTGGGCCCATGAGCCATGGCTGCTGAGCCTGTGCATCCGGAGCCTGTGCTCTGCAACAGGAGAGGCCACAATAGTGAGAGGCCCAAGTACCACACACACACACACAAAAAGACTTTAGCCACAAAAGAAGCAGTAGCCTGTCTGCAGAAGAAGACTTAAGTCCAGTCTGAAAACATACAGACAGTGACTAAAACACATTTATATCCAGAGACAGAGAAAGTTGCATGATGTCTGTTGCCATAACTCTACTGGTCCATTAGGCAGTCTGGGGAAAGTATAAACAGGCTTCCCTGGGTTGTATTTTGGACAACTGGGTCAAGTGAGATAGGCACTTTTTGTGGCCTTGTTAATGTTTCCCCCACCAATACTGATTTATGAATATCATTGTGTCAGTAGACCAATGGTGTAATGCATGTACAGTGGTGAAGGAGTGGGAATTTTAGAGTCTCTAGTAGGACTGGGTTTTTATTTTGTCCAAACCAGAGCTTTATCTTTTTATCAAACTAACAATTGTTGAATTTCCAATCCTGTTTTTTTCCTTTTCTGAAGCCAATTGTTGGCTGCTGTGGCCAGTTTTTCTAAGTTATCACTTGGTGAAATATCCCATCAGACCATAACTGAGGTTTGGCTGCTGTTAATCCCTTTAAAAGCAGGATTCCTTGCTAAAATGTCAGCAAGATGATTTCCCTTAGCTTCCAAAGAGTCGAGGCTTGAATGACCCAGAATCTTAATAATGGCTAAGTGGCAGGTAGAATTACTATATCCAATAATTCCTGAATATAGAGGCCATTTTTTTGTTATTTCTGCTGTAAGTGAGGAAGCCACAACTTTCCAAAATCATGAGCTACTCTGAAAGCACATCTATCAGTATAAACATTGACAGTTTTGCCACTGGCTGCAGTACATGCTCATATAAATGTGTACAGTTCAATCTGTTGGACTAAAGTAGCCATAGGTAAAGGTGCTGCTTTAACAACATCAAAAGGAGTTGTAATAGCAAACAGCATAATATTTGCCATTGTCTTCTTTTAAATAAGAACTATTAATGAACCATGAGAAGTCAGCATTACCCAAACTAAGTTCCTGTAGCTCATCATGAGGAGTCACGTGATCTAGCAGCATTAAAGAATTGTAAGGGATTTTGTTGGTGATGGAGTGGAGAGGAGTAGCAGGGTTAAGATTATTACAACATAAAAAAGTTATGTGAGAAGCACTTAATAAAAGGACTTCATAAGAAGTGAGGCAGCTGATGGAGAAATGTTGAATGTGATGAGAAATCAGGAGGGTTTCTGCTGGATGAGGTACAGAAATGGTTAAAGTGGATCCCACAACAATTTTCTTTTTGAACTTAACCAAAACAGCAGTGGCTGTAATATTTCTAAGGCAAGGAGGGATGTCCCCATGCCAGAGGGTCTGGTTGCTAGCTATGAGTTAATCATGGTCCATGTGTTTTGGGGTGAGTACTTCAAGGGCATTCCCTTCCTTTTCATATACAGAAAGGAAAAAGGGGGAATCTGATAATTGAGATGCCCAAGGGCAGGTGGGTCCATCAAACTCTCCTTTAAGGCCATAAAAGCTATGTTGTCTCATTCTTCCCATACAATTGTGTTGGAGTTGTTGTTTTTGAGTAAAACAGATAGAGATATGACCATAAGAGACAAATTTGGAATCCAGTTTCAGCAGTAACCAACAAGCCCAAGGAAACCTCACAGGTGGCATTGGGTTTTGGGAAATCTGGGACATAATGAAGTCTGTCTGGATAGCCCTTGTACTGATATCAAGTGCCCTAAATGTCAAACCTGGGTTTGAGCAAATTGCATTTTTTCTTTGATGACTTTATGTCCCTTTAAGGCTAAACGCTTTACAAGTGGATGCTATCTTCCTGTGAGGAGGCTTGAGAAGGAGAGTAAAGAAGCAAATCATTCACTTATTACAAGTAGAACTTCTTGGGAACTTGATGTCATCCAGATGAGCCTTCAGGATTTGGGAGAAATAAGAAGGACTTTCAGTATAATCCTGAGGCATTACAGTCCAGGTGCATTTATTTTCTTCCCAAGTGCAAACAGAGAGGTATTGGCTAACTTCAGCAACTGGAGTACTAAAGAATGCACTGCATAAATCAATTTCCCAGTTGTAATTCTAGAAAACTTTCAGGATTTCCCCAAGTATCAGTTTTTATCCAGTGTTAGGCCTGACCTTAACCAACAAGTGTATGAAGAAGATGCTATAAGTCAGAGAAACCAGGTTGATAAACTTGAATGACTATATTAAATTCCTCAGCAAATCTGTGAGGACCTTTGGTTACTTTGGGAAAATTGTTGACTATGGCTCACAGTTCAGCTTTAGCCCAAGGAGTATAAGAAATTAAGAGTTAACTTCTGAATCCTCAGAAGGCTTAATTTTAAAGAGACAGTTTCTGCTAAGTTCAGAGGAAAGGAAGTAGAAGAGTTTCAGAGAAATGGGGAAGTTTGGAAAGATAATTCATGTGGGTGAACTGAGGGTATAGAGGATGTAAAGGCAATATAGAAGGGAAGGAAGAAGGTGCCAGAGGCAGAGCCAGAGACAAAAAAGCCAAAGTAGAAGAGCCTGAGGCTTCAGGAGCCATTTTATCATTCTTTAACCCTTTGTTTGCCTCAGTTAATCTTAACATTTCATTTTGCAGTGAGGTAATTTTAGGCTCCTGATAATGTTGTGGAATCCTCAAGATACCAATTGAAATAAGCATGCCATTCAGTTCTGGACATTTTTGTACTATTACAGTCCAATTTGGTTTTTAGAAAATTAAGTTTGGAGATTTCAAAATTTCCTCATAATGGCCATTGATATTCTAAATTGTCTTTGGTCAGAGTGGTCCATTTAATTAGAAATGTGCATGAAGAAGGACTGAGGTTTTTAAACATGAAATCAGCTGGAGTCCCTTGTAGGCATTATACCCTCAACATATTTAGATAACTGGAATCTCATTTCTCAGGTTTTTCTCTAGAGTAAAAGAACAATTTTGAAACAGATTAAGTGGCATGCACCTCAAACAGTTCAATTCAAACAGCTTGCAACTCAAACAACCTGCAGACCTAATATCAACTAGTTCTAAGGAAACAGCTTGGTCCTGGAGGAACCAGGCTGAGTCCTCTCAACCAGTTCCCATGAATAGCTTCTATTCCAAAGGAATGGGCAAATGCTAAAAATTGGCACAATTTTAGTGAAACAATCCCTGCTTCCAAAGGAATGGGCCAAAGACTTCTCAGCCAGTTTCATTTGAAACAGTTATTTATTTAAATCAATACTAAATATGCAAAGGTTTCTATCCATGACTTATATCTTTCAAGTGAATTCAATTCTGCAAGTGTTCCCTGAACAGCTCTGTGTTCAGAGATGATATACTACACTGAGTCAGCCTCCAAAATAAAGCTAGGAGACTGTAGTAAATGCTGTTGATGCCTTGCCCCATAAACTTGCATTCACCCGTAGCCCTGATGGACAGGTCCCGGGCCATTATGAACTTCCCACCTCAAGGGCTCACAGTGACACCTTTCTGAGGTTTCCTTCCCTGAGGGCTCTTCTTAGGTGCCACAACTTACTAGGCTCAAGTGTGAGGAAGTTAGTGCCTCCAGGGACAGATGAAGTAAGTGGATAAATAGCTCAGCATTCTTACCCCTCCCTACAGTGCTACAATTGTGAAGCATGTTTTATATGGTTCCTCACAGGTTCTTCAGCGAGCCCTAGTTCTAGCTGCTCATAGTGTATAGCTCATAGAGCTTTCTCTCTTCTTTGTTTCACTTTTCCCACTCCCTTGCTTGTGCTTTCTAGGTTCACTTCCCAAATAAACGATCTTCACAGTATTTGTCTCAGTGTGTGTTTAGGGGGCCCACATCAAGCCAGGTGCAGACACTTGAATCAAGTTGCTCATGTCTGATTGACAAAGCAAAAGATCCAGGAACATTCCACAGGAATTAGGCAAAGGTGAGCAGTGGCACTTTTGGCTTTACTTGACTCCTCTTTGTCCTTGTGGGTGTCATTTCTTCCAGCATGACAGAAACAAAGGATCTTAAAGAGCTAGTGAGCTCTGTGTGTCCACCTACCAATGCACTGTTAGTGTTAACATATTTTACAAGTGGTGAATCTGGTGCTACTTCCATAATTAATCATTTTTGTCAATAGTTACAAGTGAATACAGCCATGAAATGCAGAATGAATAACAGGGAGCTGAAAATTTATGGGCATGCCAAGGAAATATAATGATCACTTGTATTAGTAACAGAGAAGCAGGAATACAGCTGCTTGGAGCCAGGGCCACACTGGAGAACAAAAAGGAGACTTTGGAGAGGACTATGTGTTTCTACCATCTAGAGTAAAGCTAGGGAGAATTTAAAGTGCCATAGTCATCTGGAAGTCACAAATGGATTCACAGTTTGACTGAATTCTGGGAAAATCATACCTTGTAAGCCCTTGGTAAAGATCAGATCCTGAAATTATAAGGAAATGAAGAATATAGAAAAGACAAGAATAAAACACCTAGCTCTATATTAACTTTGGATATTAACGTACTTTGAAGGTATAGCAAGGGTTTCTGGTTTGGGAAAGTTGAGCTATAAAGACTATAGATGAACAAAATATTCAGTGGTCCTTTTCTTTCCCTCTTCTGGCATACTCTAAGCCTTAGGAACAGAAATATCCATGATGCAGGACACCATTTTTTCTGTTATATGAAGCATCAGAAAGACGCTACTTGTTTAGAGGTCTGAGAAATGGTTAACAGACAGCACATTCTTGTGCCATGAAAAGAGTTTCAGGTAAATCAGGCAGTGGGAAAAGACATGAAGAGAGACTCTAAAGTCAGATACCCTGTATCATTTTCCTGCAATGAATGAAAAAGTGAAATGTTTTATGATCAAAGCAGGGTAAACCAAATTAAGATAATATGATGTAACAACTAATAAACTTGTAAAGTAGGTGAAAATTGCAGCAAATGCATGATCATGTGTTTTCCCCACGATTAGTGCTAACAGTGTCAGTACTCTGATGGGTGTGTACATGTGGCGAGAGAAAATGAGGCAAGCATAAATAAAATGCAGCTCTTTCCTTGAGGAATTTACTGTTTAGTGGTTGAAAATGATACATTAACCAGTTATTTCAGTACAGCGTGAAAAGGGCACTGTGTCCTTAGATGCAAAGGAGAGACATGATCTGACTTACTTTTTAAAGAATTACTCTGGCTATCCTGTTGAGAACACACTGAAAGGGAGCAGAGACAACTAACCAGCAGAAAATTTTGGTGGGCTTGTAACAAAATGGCAGCAAGGGAGGTGATGAAAGGTGATGAAAAAATGTTTTATTTATTTATTCATTCAACATGCATGCATGCATGCATTCATTCATTTAAACATAGATGCAGCTTACTGAAAAGAATAATACAATACAGTCATCCATGGGAGACTGACTCCAGGCCCTCCCAACCTCCAGGATATCAAAGTCCTCAGATGCTCAAGTCCCTTATATAAAATGACAGAGTATTTGTATATATATGTATAATAATCTATGCACATTCTCCTGTATACTTTAAATCATCTCTAGATTACTTATAATACCCAATACAATGTAAATGCTATGTAAATAATTGCCAGTTTGTGGCAAATTCAAGTTTTGCGTTTTGGAAATTTCTGGAATTGTTTTTTTCTGAATACTTTTGATTTGCAATTGGTTGAATCTGTAGTTGTGAAACCCACAGATATGGCCATCTGTACACACTTCACCTAGGTTCCCCAAGTGTTAAGATTTTGCCGTATTTGCTTTGTCCTTTCCTCTTTCTGAATATATGCATGCATATATGTTTTTCCGAAACATTTGAGAATAAATTGTAGACATGATATCCCTTTACCCATAAATAGTTAATTATTTAATATCTAGAAACAAGGACATGCTCTTAAACAACTACAGGAAATTATCTAAAATTTCAATTTAAAAATTTCAGTAAAATTTCATTGATGCAATTATCTAATCTATAGACCTTGTTCAAATTTGTCCAACTGCCCCAATAATGTCTTTATAACAAAAGACATTCAGTTGTCTCTTCAGTTCCCTTTAATCTGGAATAGTTGCATTCAGTTGTCTCTTCAGTTCCCTTTAATCTGGAATAGTTCCTCAGTCTTTGTGTTTCATGGCATTGACGTTTTGGAAGAGTAAAGGCCAGTTATTTATACAATGTCCCTCAATTTGTGTTTGTGTGGTATTTCCTCTTGTTGAGATTCAGCTTTTGAAAGTTTAACAAAATACCTCAGAAGTGATGACCTTCTCAGGGTCATCTCATATGTTGATCTATCTTATTAATGGTGATGTAACTTTGATCACTTGGTCGTGGTACACTGCTAAGTCTTTGCAATATAGACCTAATATTTCACTTGGTAATTAATGAATATCTTGTTATTTTTGAGATGGTGTAAATATCCTGTCTTCTCAAAATTTCACATACTCATTTCAGCATTCATTTATAATTCTCACCTTCATCTATTATTATTCTAATGGTGATTTTCTAATTCCATCATTTCTTCTTCGTTTATTAGTTGATTTTCTACTGAAAGGAAGAGCTTTCTTATCTCCCTCATTTTTCATTTATATCAAAGTGGATTAGTGTATTTCTAGTTATTCAGCAAGTTATAACCCTTTATGTTACTACTTTAATACTCAGACTTTTCCATTCTTCATTAATGAAAGCTCCTGCAAGATGTCCATAGTGTCATTTTGACATGTCCCCTTATTCACTTACAGACCACCCTATGTCTATCTATACAGCTAACTAGCTGTATTAAAATCTATGTGTTCACACTGTTTATCTCTAATTCCTATATAGTAACAGAATTCGTTCTGTTTTATCTCTTTCCATATTTAAAAGTCTCCTCTCTGCCATTGACAAACATAGCTACCATTATCTACAATATATTTACTTACACGGTCAATCTTCTAATGTACAGAAAGTAGTTTCAGTATTACTAACCCAGGTCTCTAAGAAAGGAAGGCTGTTAATTGGCATTCAGTTTTTGTTTATAGTTCTTTTTGCTTTATCCTGAATAGTCCAACTACTACTGTGTTCAACAGTTATTTGGGTTAGATCTCCCCATTAGTTACTGTCATTTATTCAAGTGTTATTTATTGAAATATGTTGAGTCATCTATTTCTGTTTGTGTTCATTTTTAGGATATTACACCCTTTTAAAATTTTTATTTACTTATTTTCTTTCTTTTTCTTTGAATCTGTGAAACATTAACATTCTAAATGTCAGACATACATTAACTTCTACTTACACCTATATTATTTCTTCTTTCTCTTTTCTTTTGGTTTAGTTTCTTTTTATATTTCTAGATTTTTAAACAGAATATTTAATTCATTCATTTAATCATATTCTTTTATTTTGATTGATAAGGTATTTAAGGCTATATAATTTCCATGCCGATTCTGTTATATAATGTGATAGATACATGTATATATATGTGTGTGTGTGTTTATTTTTGTAATTTTTAATACATTCTTTAATTTTGTTTTGTATTTCACAATTTACTCAAGGATTATTTAATAAAAGATTTTTTGTTATGTCCAGTCAAAATGACCTTTTCACCTTTTTCTATTTTTCATAATTTCTAATTTTTTATGCTATTGGAGCTTTAATTATAATATTTACAATTATGAAACAACTTTGTGACATAAAATATGATCAGATTTTTTTTCTTTCCTAATCTCATTTTCACATTCTTTATTGTTTTCCTATTATTATTTTAATTAAACTTATGTTTTCATTTGAATCCCTTCTTCCTTGAGCACCTTGTGACTTAGTTTTCATTTTATGTGATTCTGTCTTTTAAAAACTTTCCTTAGTTTTTGAATTTCTGGTTCAAGTTTTTTGTTTATTTTCCACACATCTCAAAATGCTTGTTGGAGAATAATTGGTTTGGGTTTTTTTGGCCACATGGCATGGAGGAATCTTAGTTCCTGACCAGGGATTAAACCTGCACAACCTGCAGTGGAAGCATGGAGCCTTAACCACTGGATTGCCAGGGAAGTCCTGAGAATAATTAATTTTGTTTGGAGTGCTGTGTTACAGTTTTCTTTTTCTTCACTGTTGGTTTTGGTGGCTTGTAGAAGGGGGTTTATCAGCTGAGTTATTTATAGTCTCATTTTCTGATTTCTAATTTATTTTATAGTAGTTTTTAATAAAAGAACACTGTTTATACTTCTGCATTTTTGTTCACTGAGATTGACAATTTATGTTGGTTTTGAGGTTCATGGTTCAAAAATATCCTCCATTGTCATTGTGAAAAAGCATAGTTTTTTTATTGCACGGATTCTCTTTTCGTTGGGGGGTGAGGACATTGTAAGGGGATGAGTTATTCGTCCTTCAGTTGTGCTTTATTTCCTTTATCTTGCTGAGTTCTAAATTTCTCCCTCTGGCTTCTTTTTCCCTTCACCAGACAATATCCAAATAACGCTTCTTTCTTCCTTTTGATTCTCTTCTTGAAGACTGACTCCTTATATCCTGTATGCACGTTTTCTTCTCTATAATCATTGCTCTAACTTTTTCAGAATTTTCACATATAGGAGGTCTTTTTATGAAATATTTTAGATGAAAAAAGTAGGCTAAATTATAGGAGATATTATTTTTTCAAATAATATTTACAAACATATATAAATGTATCAAAACCTATCAGCTGGAAGTCCTCTAAATCTTGGAGACCTAATTAAATTTGCTTCAAATATATAATTTGAAGAAGTAAAAAATATCCCTTATCTCTATGTATATTTTTTGGTTTTTATATTCCTTTCTGTGCCCAAGTATTATTTCTCTGTTTTGTTTTTTGTTTTCCCATCTCACCCTGGTAAAGAGTATTATCCCTTGGATGAGTTCCTATAAGAAATACACATAGTACAATAATTTCCTGAGATTTAGTAGTCTTTGTTAAGATTTTGGCAGGTAGAAGAATACAGCACTTACTTTTTAGTCTCTTTCCCTTATTTCTGTGTCTCTTGATTTATGTTGCAATTTCCCTAGATCTTTTCTTTCCAGAATGAAGAGCAGTGCCACTCCCCTATGTTTCTTCTCCAACTTTATTTACACAAGTTCATCAAAATGCTCAGCAGTAAAAGGGACCTTCCATATCCACCTTTTCAGAAAGCAGTTATATTGAAATGTAGCCCATTTTTACTCTGTTAATACGGTGGGTGAAAAAAGTCTTAAAATCTATACTTGTTAACAGAGAAATCTCTTCAGGGTAGTGAGCTAACATAAAAGAATGGATTTTCTAATCAGACTTACAGGAATTGGAGATTTTTACCTAGTATGAAGTTTTACTAAATGTCAAAACACCTTGAAATATAGAGAAAATTCTAGTACAACTCAGGCAGCTCCCAAGATCCTGTCTTTCCACATTAGACACCCACTTCTGGCCAAGAATTATAAATGAGGTCTCCATTTGAGGATCTTGGGATCACCTCATGAACTGGGAATATTTAAATTAGGAAACACTTCCATTTAATAGCTCCAACACTTGTAAATCTGACAACATATTTTCCAGGGATTTGAGCCTCATAAGTCCTGGGTTCACCTTTAGCTAGGGCATCCTGTGAAGTGTATTTTAAAGATAAATTCTCTTCTTCCTAGCAAATATTAATAGTTATAAACCCAAATGTCCAGTTAACAAGGAGATTAGACTGAGTCACCTGCCAGTATTCCTCTCTTTAGGGGCTCTCACTGCCTGAAGGGAGTGCTATGGTCTGAATGTTTGTGTCCTCACGAAATTCATATGTTGAAATTCTAACCCCCAAAAATGATGGTATTATTAAATAGGACCTTTGGGAGGTGAATAGGTCATGAGAGTGGAGCCCTCGTGAATGGGATTAGTGCTCTTATAAAAGACATCCCCAGAGGTCTCTAGCCCCTTCCAGCATGTAAGGATACAAGAAGTCTGCAAGCCAGAAGAGGACCTTCAGGCAACCATGCCAGCACCCTGATCTCAGATTCCAGCCCCAGAACTGTGAGAGATAAATTTCTATTGTTTATAAGCTACCCAGTTTGTTGTATTTTGTTAGAGCATCCCAAAGACTAAGACAGGAAGTTAATGGATTTGGGACCAACTGTTTTAATTTCTTCCTTCCAGCAAGTTGATGTGAATTTTTTTTTTTTTTACATTTTTCTAACTTTTTTCTAAAATACTAGGTATAGAATAGATAGCCGGAAGAAAAAATAACGTGATGGAATTGGAGGAAAAGTCTGGGCATTTAGACATGAAGTTAGAACCATTCCTTTAACAAGTTGCAGCAGCAGTGGTCTATTTTCATATAAATAGCAGATTTTATACCTGAAGATTCATTCATCTGAAGGAATAAGCAGTGGCCTAGTTTTTTAGGTTATTGATGTTATCCATAATATCAGAGGAAAAATTGAGATTTTTATTAAATCCTTTTAAAAATTAGGAAACAATGTAGGTAGTCTATGTATGTATAACACTAAATATTATACACACACGCACACACATATGGGTTCCTTTATTCTCATTACAGTAAATTGGAGTTCTAGATGTGTATACTGGTCATCTGAACATAAATTTCTACTATCCTTCTTTGCTTTCTAGTGCCTAATTCCATGTAGAATATGATTTATGGTCTATCATTGTCCTGTTTTCTGAGCAGAAGGTGTGTTGAATTACTACTCCTCCGGGGTCTTGTCTTCTCTGTCTCTTCTATTTCATGTCAATATTTTCCTGATGTTTTCTATCACAAAAGTGAAATACTAAGAAAATAATAATTGTAAATGTCCTTATATATGTATAATTTTTAATTTGTAAAACACTAAAAAACCCTAGAAACTACAAATTTCTAGTAATAAAATAATTTTTGAGAAATGCTGTAAACACCATCTCAGTCATTTCAGCTCACAAAACACCACTGACTTTAGTCTCTCTGCTACCAAGCTATAGTTTCTTCCAGTCAACAAACAGCATTGCTTACTGAGGCTCTCTGAAGGTCACAAACACCCCTTTACAACTTGGCAGATGGCTTTCAAGAAAGAAACAAGCAACTCTTATCCGTTATTTCCCACTGGTGAAATCTAAGGAGAATTTAGTATTTTAGACATTTTCTAAAGTGAAAATTTACTCATAGCAAAGCTTGCCTCAGTTGACTAGAAAGGAGCATTAAGAAATTAAATTGGGCTTTGCTATATTAAAAGTAGTCTTGATCTTGTTCTCACCTTTTCCTTCAATATTAAGCTTTTTTGATCTGGATTATATGAATGATAGCCTCACCTCCTTACCCAGAATATATGAGTTAAAGATGCTTTTTTAAAAACTCCTCTTAAGCTTTCTGATTTGCAATATTTCAACTTTGGTTCAGAAATAGCAATGCTGTTTTGGAGAAAAATCATATATATATGAAAAACAAGTTAATTATTCTGGTTATGTCTATTTCATTGTAGATATATTCCCTTCCCTAGTTGGTGATGGAAGTTTACATTGATGTAAATTATGAACTTTAAAACACTTGCTTATAAATAAATGTTTTCTATTCACATAGTATTATTTTTCTAAGATGTCTCAAAACCAGATTTTGCTGTCGTGTGTTCAGTGGGTTCTATGCCAGGTAGCTGGTGACCAGCGGGCTGCCTCACAACCACTGTGAGTTTATTGCAAGAAATCTGGAGGGAGCCCTGGGAACTCTTAGGGTCAGAATCTCAGGAGGGCAAGACTAGACCAAAATGGAACTAATTTGAAGTGAAGTTGTATAACATACCTCAAATTACAAGACAAAAGAAAAAAAGTATTTTTTAAATGATACTTTGTTATATAATTTATAGAAACATCATTTGAAAAATATACAAAAGAAATACAAGATGTTCCTGTAGTAAGAAACAGAACTGACGAAAGGAAGACTATATTAAAGTTAGATTTTATTTGTATATACATTTGACCCTTGAAAAACAAAGGTTCAAACCGCACAGGTCCATTTTACCTGGATCTTTTTCAATAAATACATTGGAAACTTTTTTAGAGATTTGTGACCATTTGAAAAAACTCGCAGATGAACCACATTGCCTAGAAATATCAAAAAAGATTAAGAAAAAGTTTGGTATGTCATGCATAAGATAGAGGTAGATATATATATATATATATAAAATACAAAATATGCATTAATCAACTGTTCATGTATTGGTAAGTCTTCTAGTCAGCAGGCTATTAGTAGCTAAGTTTCAGAAGAGTCGAAAGTTATACCCTCATTTCCAACTGCCTGGGTTTGGGGTAGGGGGAATCAGCTATATTTCAGATAGAATTCTTTATTTAGAAGGGCATCAGCAAACTGAAAGCACTTCTTATTTTTCACATTTCATGTTATCAAAACTTGATGAGTTAAATTACAGTATTTTGTTCCTTTCAGTAAGAGCCTTTATTTTAAAGATGGTTTTATTTCTATTTCTTTGGAGACCATTGACATGATTGGCATAGCCCCATTAAAGAGCCTATTAGGAATACCCAGCAGTGAGCTCCAGATGGTGGGTAGAGGAGAGAATTGAAACTAGAAAAGATTGTCTTTTTATTCCATAGGGACAAGATGGTAGTCTCAAATACCAAGACCAAAAGGTGAAGAAAATTCTAGTCCTTGTCCTTTAGCGTCACTGTGCTTAAGAATCATCTGATGAGGTTGTGTTTAAATGTAGAGTCGGACTCGGCTCAAAAAATTCTACTTAAGTTTAACTTGGAGATCCCGGGAATGTGTATTATAACAAGTATCCTAAGTTGTTTTGATTAAGATGATTGATTCTCTGAGCATACTTTGAAAAACAGTCTTGGTACTTTCTGTGTCAGCATCAACATCTAAGTGGTCTGAACTGCGAAACTCAGGTAGCACACAGCGGTAGAGCTTCAATTCATGACTTTCTTGTCCAAGCACGTGATATTGTTCATGTCCCTTAAGTAATTGATATTATTCAGGAAATCGGAACAGAATATGGGCTCTTATTAAGTTCCATAGAAAATTAGAAAACAGTATACATACTCTGTATATGTTCACATGTAAAAAGTTTTATGTACATGTATATATATACTATATATATATATTTATATATGTGTGTAATGTCAACTTCAGAAATAGCCAGTTGTTTTACCAGCAAAAAAGGTTTATTTGGTAATAGCAAAGAATTACAATTTGGGACAAGCAAGATATGGTGAATCATAGGCAAATCCAAAGCCTCAAAGGGAAGGTCAAGTAATAGGAGGAAATTGGAGAGGGTTGTTTTGAATAAAAGTTCATCAGAGAAGAACAAGAGTTCAAGGCTGTAGTGGTTTCTTATTGACTGTGAGTGGTGGTTAGTGCACTATTGCTGTGGCAGGGAGATATTTTCCTTTTCTTAAAAGTAGGAGATGAAATTTTCATGTGAAAAATGTCCTCCCTTGTATCAGAAGAAAAGAAACATTCTTATCATCATGGGTGAGACGTTGAGACTGAGATCATTTGTACAAAGAATTCTATACAAACAGATCTTGTTAAAGTAGTTGTTATCTTCCTTCTTCCTGCTGGTTATGCAGGCTGCAAGGAGTGGTATGGTATGTAGTATATGAGAGCTCTCCTTTCAGGGCTTCCTGATTTCATTTTAAATGAGGTTTTCCTCTATTTATTTTCACAATAAACAGATACAATTTCCCTCCTTCTTGTTACAACAAATCAGAATTCTAGACCTGTGTGCTGAATAGCTGAATATAAAACTTGACAGCCATTGATATGAGGATACCAAAGGTAGTGTTCATCCGTGGGGTTAAAAGGTCTAACTTGGTCCAGGTGAGATGATCAGGGCACAGCCTAACAGGTGATTGTATTAGTAAGGAACTGGAATTAAGCAGATGCATAGGAGCATAGGAAACGGACTATTATGGACTGAATTGTGTCCTTCTCAAATTCATATGGTGAATTTCTAACCCCTAGTTCCTCAGAATATGACTGTATTTGGAGATAGGACCTTTAAAGTGGTAATTAAGGTTAGTTAAGAGACTATAAGGTCTTATGGGTATGCCCAATGCAATATAGCTGGTGTCCTTGTAAGAAGAAGAAATTTGAACAAAGAGGCATCATGGATGTGAACCCACAGAGGGAAGACCATATGAGGGTACAGTGAGAAGGCAGGCATCTGCAAGCCAAGGAGAGAAGCCACAGAAGAGACCAATTTTGATGGTACCTTGATCTTGAACTTCCAACCTCCAGAACTGTGAGAAAAATGTCTGCTGTTTAAAGCCACCTAATATGTGGTATTTTGTTATGGTAGCTCTAGCAAACTAATTGCTGGCAAATAGATTTTGGTACTAAGAAGGGGGTGCTGCTGTAACAAATGTCTGTGGAAGTGGCTTTGGAACAGGGTTATGGGTAGAGACTGGAGGAGGTTTGAAAGGCTTGTTAGAAAAAAGCCTCGATTGCCTTAAAGAGACTTTTGGTAGAAATATGGATGTTAAATGTGCTTCTGATGAGGCTCAGATGAAAATAAGGAACATGTTTTTGGAAACTGTAGGGAAGACAATCCTTGTAAAAAGTAGCAAAGAACCTGGCTGAATTGTTTTCTAGTGTTTTGTGGAAAGTAGTAAGTGACAGACTTGGATGTTTAGCTGAGGAGATTTCTAAGCAAAGTGTTGAGGGTACAGTCTCGTGTCTCCTTCTGCTTATAGTAAATGTGAGAGGCAAGATGGATTAAAAAGAGAACTGTTAAGCAAAAATAACTAGAACTTGAAGATTAGAAAATTCTCAGCCTAGCAATACTACAAAAAAACAAAAAAATCAAATAAAAAAAAAAAACCTGTATTCTAGAGAGAATGCCAAGGGTGTGACTGAACAATAACCCCAAAAGGAGATGATGAGTGTGACTTATGGATCTAATCAGCCATCTCAGCAGAATCCAGGAATAGAGATGGATTTATACCAGCAGAAGCACTGCCAGTGTAGACCAAAGGGGACAGAGGTGGAACAAAATGAAGAAAGGCCCTTGGACTTCTGGGATTCTACAGGATAGGACAGTAGAGTTCTCTGACTGTGAACATGCGTTATCCTCCAAGAAAAGGGAAGAAATGACCCTGAAAGCAGAGCTGTCTCCTCCTGAGTTCCAGAGAGGAGGGCCACCTCCTTTAGTTATTTCTGTAATAATGTCTTAATTAATTTATCCATAGTCTATCTGACACCCCCATCTTTTCTTTATATTGTAGCCACAGTGATTTTCCAAAGTGCATTCTGATTTTGTGTATTCATACTTCCCTCCAATCACACCTCCCTCCAGTTTAAGAACCATAAATGGCTTCACAGTGTTCTTAGGGAAACTCAGAATCTCTTAATATGACCTATAAGACCTCAGATGACTTGGCCTCTGCCTACTTCCCCACCCTCATCTTATATCATCCTCCTCTTTGTTCCGTCTGCCCCCAATCCAACTGATTTTTCCTATAGCCCCCCTACTCACCAGCTACATCCTCTCCAAGGCCTTTGCATATGATGTTGTCTCTATACTTATAATGGTCTTCCTACCTTTCTTTGCCTAGTTAACACCTACCAATCCTTTCGATCTCAACACTAAAATCACTTCCTCAGGGGAACCTGACCACGTGAAATTTCACTGTCATAGTCACTCATAGAGCTGCAAATTCTTCTTCACACAACACTGTCAGCTCGATAAAGGCAGCAAATGTGTTTGTTTGTACTCACATATGTATCTTTACAGATGGGCACTTAAATCCGAATAGGAACCTAATGAATATTTTTGAATAAATACATGTGTGAATGCATGAATGAATGAATGAACTTAAAATCACAAAGAGAATATGGTTTTGTATTGCTATTACTGTCTGTTTTAATTCTGACTATCTAGCTTTGTTTAATAATACATTTTTTTAAAACCCCATATAAACATTTAAGAATGAAGTGGTTAATTTTAACCCCATCTCATATTCACATTAAATATGTAAAGAAGCAAACTTATTTGCATAGAATGAAGCAACTAATGTAAAAGTCATTTCCGGAAAATGGTACAAGACACCATCCACTCCTGATACATACTTGAAGTTTGGTACTCTGCACTGCTAAATGTCTCCACCCCCCTTTCCTACCTTCTTTTCTTTTCCCCTTCTCTGTCACCATACCATTTCTTCCCCCACGTTATTAAACTAAATTCTTTCCCCACCAAAATCATTATGGGTTTTGGAAAAAAGAAGTTCACCTACAAAGAGATTATAGGGTATGAGCCAAACTGTGACAGTCACTGGCAGAACACTATTATTCATTTTTACTCTAAAACATCATTGTTGAGTACTTAAAATGCAGAAGGGTGAGCCATGCCAGAAAATTGGGGTGGCTTGTTTCCCCAAGGAATAGTTATGACTCTACTTTTTGAAACATACAATCACAGCCAGTGCCTCACTCTTTAATACTGATGACATGATGTTTTGTTATGTTTTAATTCAGGCCTAAGAATATCTCTGCACTTTAGCATTTCCTCTCCTGTGGCCTCCACCCTTTAAAGTACAATGTGCAGTACTATTTTGCTAACGCTAGTGTTTTACATGCCAGTCTCTTACTCAGCTCTTTGTGGGTTTTTTTTCTCTCTGAAAATATTTTATAGCAAAGCAATGATATCTCAAAAAGAAAAGACATGTATCAAAACAAAAGGGTAGAAAAGGGAGGCCAGGAAGAATAGCCAAGAAAAGCTTTTCCTAATGTTCCATCTGAGGAATAGCTGTAGAAGCACATTCTGTGAGTGATGAAATGTCCAACTTTAGAAAGTTCTAACAGCTTTTAGAGAGTAGAGTTGTATCGAGCTCATTTGCCTTTTTATTTGCTATTTTCTTCCCCATCTCATTCACTTCAAAGTTTGTGTTTTGTCTTCCCTTGTGGGTGCTAGCTTTCATTTTGCTTTTCTAAATGATGTACTGCTATATGTGCTGTAACATTCTAATTAGGCCTTTTCCAGTTGTATTTAGAATAGTGTAAAATCTCATGATAGAACTTTTCTTGCATCTAGAGAGTAGATGACCCATGATGGGGAAGTTCAGATAGATCCAGTTTAATAGAGTCAGCAAGAATGCTGACATACCCATGGGGGATCTGCCTTCCAGAGTCTGACAGATGACATTTCTGTGGAAGATGACGTACATTACCATCACTTTCCTGGATAATCTGTTGTCAGGCTCCAAGCAGCTGCATATCACAGAGTTTTTATCCTATGTTGTTAGAAGTACTTGATAATTTAAGTCTGCCAAGAGGCAGACTTAATTTTAACATATTCCAGTTTATTTAATGAAAAATAGATTTCCCTCTTTTCCTATAAGATTTTTAATATGACATATCGAAACTGAAAGGAACATACTTGCATATTGTTTTCAAACTCATGAATAGGCTGTGCAAACTCTATTCATGTCAATTAAAACAATGATTTTCTTTTTTTAATTGTTGTGAAATTATTTTTATTGGTGGGACTCTTTTTGCATGGAGTAGAGGAGGGTAGTTCATTTTAAAATCTCCTTATAATATAAACATTAACATCATTCTTCACCTAGTACTACTTATAGTCCTTCATAAGAACTTGATAAAGTAAATTGAATTAACTGGCCCAAATGTGCTAGACTGGCTAAAGAGCTTGGTGACCAGTGGTCAACCATCAGGTGACCTTCTTTGAAGCACAAGTAGACTCTCTAGAGGTCTTATGACCCTTGCTGTAGTTTCATTGCTTTTGAATTTTTCTCGTTTAACTCAGAGTGTGGCAGTTAATTAGGAAGGGAACGAGACACCTTGTCCCTGGGGCACAGCTAATTCATTTCCAGACATTTCCTGTCTGGTAAACTCTGACTTGCCCGTGTGAGCCACCGACTCCAATGCTGACTGCAGTGTTGCTCACAAATGAACTGGAGTCAAGGTCTCGTCCATTTCTTCCAGACTTAGTTTTGGAGAATTCTTTTCCTTTTGTACTATAAGTTATTGTAACATGAGTATAAATTCAATACAGAGGAAATGCTTTTTTTAATAGTCAAGTAAAAAATTCTCCCTGCCAATTTTAATTGTACTTTGGCTTCACTTATATATGCTGATACCCAATTTCCATGCAAGGCTGACTTTTTCTTTTTTTTTTTCCTGTAGTTCCCCTTTGCCTTCTCCTAATAGTACAGCTTCATTTAAAAAACAAACAAAGGAACAAAACAAAAAACAAAAACATGAATACAAGATGAACTAAAAAAGGGAGTAAAAAAGGAAAACTTTATAATTTAGCTAATTTTCTATAAAATTTTCTTCATACCTTAGCAACGTGGTTGAGGTATGCTGCAGAAAGACAAATATAGGCAAAAACTGAAAGCCTCTTTTGTGAAAATGACAAGATCTTCCGCCTACATTCAACATTGGGTGGGCCTACATATCTTCCTGTTTGAGACCATAACTCAAGTGTTCCAGAGTTCAGGTGGGACCAAAAAAGAGTGACCTAAGACATGAAAAGTGGAGCTCATGCAGAAAAATGAGATTATCTTACCTGGAGGAGAAAGACTAAGGAGGAATACAATTCAAGCATGGTTCGAGATGCTGCATAAAATATGGAAGACAGTTATCCCATTTGATCCAGAGATTCAAATTTAGTTCCAATTAAGCTAAAATTAAATTTAGTTTTAATTTATACCAGGAGGAATGTATACTTCCTATGCCATCTTCTTAACTAGACCATAACAAGGGAAACTGGAAACTAGATATTCTTTAGTTATCATTACAAATTGACCAAAAATTGTCTTTGATTAAGGCTGCTTGAAAGGACAGATGGGCTGTAGATGAGAAGGGGTATGACTGTGTGATCAGTACTTATTCCATACCAGATCATTTAAAGCAGAAGTGGGCCCTCTAGAACTCCTGTGACCTCTATGTAGGCACACTGCTTTTAACTTCCCCTTAGTTTAATCCAGAGCCAGGTAGAGAAGCACAGAGCAAAAGAGAAGCCTTGTTCCTGAAACACAGCCAGCTCACTTACAGATAATTCTTGGAAAACTGACTAGGGGCAGCAGCCACAGACTCCAATGCTGACCACTGTATCGCACATGAATTATTAAGAGTGGAGGTCTAGGCTGATTCAGGTTTGCTCCTCTAATGATCATAACGTACGAGTGATGAAATGGAAGCCCAGGGAAGTAACTTGACCACACTCACACAGCCAGGAAATGGCAAGCTGAGAAAATATCAGTCTGTTGATGCAAAAGAATATGTTCTTTCCATCATTCCGCATCATCCTTTTCAAACTTCGGGTTGTATTAATACACGTTGCTAGCAAGAGAGTTGAACGTTTTGGTTTTCTTTAAGGGGCTAAGTGGAACTCAGAGGTTAATAATAATGAAACAATGAAATAGCTTCTTCTCCACTTCTCATTTTTTATCCTAAGCCCCTTTATCTCTTTATTGCTAAATACAAAGCAGAAAATCCATGGGGAATTCTTAGTTCAAGGATTTATTTATATAATTGTTCATATCAGAAGCTTTTAAAGTGTTTCATAGAGCATTAAAGACCATAGAAGAGAAAACAGGAGAATAACATATTTCCTTTGCAAAGTTTGATGTGTTTTTGAGGTATAATGGACCCTATTATCAATTAATTAATTAATCATGAACTAAACCCATAGGAAAGAGCACCTAGTTTATTGTTTCTGTAACTTTCTGCTGAACGTGACCCACTTTGATGAACAGTAGCCTTGGACTCCTCGAAAAGACAGGAAGCATTTGTGTTCCTTTGCTTGTATAGCTACATATATCATTTCAGTCCAGAGATTTTTGTTGTTGTTGCAAATTTAAGGTGATTAAAATGGTGTTTTTTTGTTGGTGGTTTTTTTGTTTGTTTTTGCAGTACACAGGCCTCTCACTGTTGTGGCCTCTCCCGTTGCGGAGCACAGGCTCCGGACGCGCAGGCTCAGTGGCCATGGCTCACGGGCCCAGCTGCTCCACGGCATGTGGGATCTTCCGGGACCAGGGCACGAACCCGTGTCTCCTGCATCGGCAGGCGGACTCTCAACCACTGCGCCACCAGGGAAGCCCTAAAATGGTTTTTAATGGCAGTAATCTTGCAGTTCTAATTACAGTGCTTACTATCATGAAGAATTTAATATAAATATATGGCAATTAACAATGTTCTATTGAAGGCTGAAAATAATTTGTCCTAATCTAGAGATTTTCTGAGATCGTTAATATGTGTACACTAATTCCTTTGCCCTAACAATACCACTGTATGAAATAGCTCTAGGGATTTATAAAGGTTAGAAAGATATTCACAGCAGGAGAGTGACAGAATATATAGAGGAAACCTAAATTCTGCAGCCGTTTAACAGGATTTTTCCCCATTAAATAACAGTAGCACAAAATTAGATATGTAAAATCACTTCATTACACTTATTTTTCAACTAGAGTTTATATATTTTTAAGGTTCCTGGGAAAAACTCTTCAAATTTATTTTCTTGTACCCTACTGTATTTGAAATCCTATGAGAATTTCCAATTATATATTGGTGATTTCTATTTTTAAGGATAATTTACATATAGAACTTTAAAAACATCAATCTTATAAAATCCTACTGCATGAGCTGGGTTACTTTATCCATTAGCCCATCCTGCATTACTAAATGGATAACTTTTCTTAATTAACTTGGCACTTCTCAATGTATAAAGAAGCAAACAGTAATGATTTTTTTTAAAAATTTGATTTTCAGGGCTTTCTCAATTTTAACCTGCCAAAAATGAAACAAATGCCCATGGAAAAAGTAATTACTCTTCTCCGTCTGTAACTTCTTCTTAATTAACTTTTAAGCTGTGCTGTTACACAGGGAGCATCTCTTAATACTGAATATGTCTAAAATGTAGGAGACAGAGATTTAAATGATTTACATAAACATCTGCCTAGCACAGAGGCATAAAAATTACAAAATTAGGATACGGGTGGCTGAGTGCCAATTGCAATTGCCAGCAAAAGAAAGATATTGCCATCATTTAAAAAAAATTTTGCTTACAAATAAAGCAACTTAATAAGTGCCTTCTAACCATGCATCCTTATTTTGGAGCACATTTCTTGGTTTGTCCTATACAAAATTCTGAAA
This sequence comes from Kogia breviceps, assembly GCF_026419965.1. Taxonomy (NCBI): domain Eukaryota; kingdom Metazoa; phylum Chordata; class Mammalia; order Artiodactyla; family Physeteridae; genus Kogia; species Kogia breviceps. The sequence goes on from NC_081311.1 coordinate 178,919,970, forward strand.
ACCTATGAATTAGAAATTGTAGAAAAGCAATTATGCAATCATTTATGAAAGATGTATTATTAGAGAAAAATCAATAAATGAGAATTTCATTATGAAGTGAAGCGCTGTTGTTTTGTTTAGTTGGAATGGATTCTGTCAGCAGTAATTTAAAATAATCAGTTCGGTGATATGACTCCTAGTGGTGTTGAGATAATTACTATACTTATGTCTAGTAATTTCCATCTATTAAATGGAGCACAGAGTGGCAAGTAAAGACAGGAGGCTTTGACTCCTAACACCTCCTTTGCTATATGTACATAATTTGTCTTCTAATAACTGAAAGAACATGACAAAAATCCTTATATACAAAATAGAAACAGTCATACATTCTTTATGCATGTCCAGTTAACCAAAATATCTTGAATACTTTTGTACAAGATACAGTAGAAATGTGCATGTGCGTGCACACATACACACAAGCACACACACACAGAGATGCAAGCATTTATCTCCCTTCTGTCTCCAAATCCCACTGAAGTAAAGGAAGAAAAATAAACACATGACTATATTCATGGAAATACTAAGAAGAGTAGATGTGGACATTACAGACCAGAGATTTCTGTGAACTTCTGAAACTAAAAAGTGCATAGGTCCTATAAAGTGGGTAACCCAAATTAAGGGAACCCCAGGAGACTGCTACAGTGGTATTGAGAGATTAATGGATTTTCAGCTGGTTATAGGATTTGAGGACTGTACTCCTTTTCTCTCAGTAGTCTGTATGTGTTGTTCTACTGTTTTCTTGTTTCAGTAATATATGTAAAATCTGTCAGTATAATTTTCATACCTTTTAAAATATTTTACTCTTTATGTGGATTTGTCTTGGATATGTCACCAAGTTTTTTTTTTTGCTTATCTTTTTTTAAAACATTTTTATTGGAGTATAATTGCTTTACAATGGTGTGTTAGTTTCTGCTTTATAACAAAGTGAATCAGTTATACATATACATATGTTCCCATAACTCTTCCTTCTTGCATCTCCCTCCCTCCCACCCTCCCTATCCCACCCCTCTAGGTGGTCACAAAGCACCGAGCTGATCTCCCTGTGCTATGCGACTGCTTCCCACTAGCTGTCTATTTTTCATTTGGTAGTGTATATATGTCCATATATATACTACCACTCTCTCACTTTGTCGCAGCTTACCCATCCCCCTCCCCGTTTCCTCAAGTCCATTCTCCAGTAGGTCTGTGTCTTTATTCCTGTCTTGCTCCTAGGTTCTTCACGACCTTTTTTTTTGTTTTTAGATTCCATATATATGTGTTAGCATACGGTACTTGTTTTTCTCTTTCTGACTTACTTCACTCTATATGACAGACTCTAGATCCATCCACCTCACTACAAATAGCTCAATTTTGTTGAGGATTTTTGCATCTATGTTCATCAGTGGTATTGGCCTGTAGTTTTCTTTTTCTGTGACATCTTTGTATGGTATCAGGGTGATGGTGGCCTTGTAGAATGAGTTTGGGAGTGTTCCTCCCTCTGCTATATTTTGGAAGAGCTTGAGAAGGATAGGTGTTAGCTCTTCTCTAAATGTTTGATAGATTTCGCCTGTGAAGCCATCTGGTCCTGGGCTTTTGTTTGTTGGAAGATTTTCAATCACAGTTTCAATATCAGTGCTTGTGATTGGTCTGTTCATGTTTTCTATTTCTTCCTGATTCAGTCTTGGAAGGTTGTGTATTCCTAAGAATTTGTCCATTTCTTCCAGGTTCTCCATTTTATTGACATGAAGTTGCTTGTAGTAATCTCCCATGATCCTTTGTATTTCTACAGAGTCAGTTGTTACTTCTCCTTTTTCATTTATAATTCTATTGATTTGAGACTTCTCCCTTTTTTTCTTGATGAGTCTGGCTAATGGTTTATCAATTTTGTTTATCTTCTCCAAGAACCAGCTTTTAGTTTTATTGATCTTTGCTATTGTTTTCTTCATTTCTTTTTCATTTATTTCTGATCTGATCTTTATGATTTCTTTCCTTCTGCTAAATCTGGGTTATTTTTTTTTTTTCTTCTTCTTCTTCTTTCTCTAATTGCTTTAGATGTACGGTTAGCTTATTTTTTTGAGATGTTTCTTGTTTCTTAATGTAGGATGGTATTGCTATAAACTTCCCTCTTAGAACCGCTTTTGCTGCACCCCATAGATTTGGGGTCATCGTGTTTTCATTGGCATTTGTTTTTAGGTATTTTTGATTTCCTCTTTGATTTCTTCAGTGATCTCTTGCTTATTAAGTAGTGTATTGTTTAGCCTCCATGTGTTGGTATTTTTTACAGATTTTTTCCTGTAATTGTTATCTAGTCTCGTAGTGTTGTGGCCGGAAAAGATACTTGATATGATTTCAATTTTCCTTAATTAACCAAGGCTTGATTTGTGACCCAAGATATGATCTATTCTGGAGAATGTTCCATGAGCACTTGAGAAGAAAATGTATTCTGGTTTTTTTGGATGGAATGTCCTATAAATATCAATTAAATCCACCTTGTTTAAGGTATCACTTAAAGCTTGTGTTTCCTTATTTATTTTCATTTTGGATAACCTTCCATTGGTGAAAGTGGGGTGTTAAAGTCCCCTACTATGATTGTGTTACTGTCAATTTCCCCTTTTATGGCTGTTAGTATTTGCCTTATGTATTGAGGTGCTCCTATATTGGGTGCATAAATATTTACAATTGTTATATCTTCTTCATGGATCGACCCCTTGATCATTATGTGGTGTCCTTCTTTGTCTCTTGTAATATTCTTTGTTTTAAAGTCTATTTTGTCTGATATGAGAATTGCTACTCCAACTTTCTTTTGATTTCCATTTGCATGGAATATCTTTTTCCATCCCCTCACTTTCAGTCTGTATATATCCCTAGGTGTGAAGTGGGTCTGTTGTAGACAACATATGTATGGTTCTTGTTTTTGTAGCCATTCAGCCAGTCTACGTCTCTTGGTTGGAGCATTTAATCCATTTACATTTAAGGTAATTATCAGTATGCATGTTCCTAATACCACCTTCTGAATTGTTTTGGGCTTGTTATTGTAGGTCTTTTCTTTCTCTTGTGTTTCTGCCTGGAGAAATTCCTTTAGTATTTGTTGTAAAGCTGGTTTGGTCATGCTGAATCCTCTTAGTTTTTGTTTGTCTGTAAAGGTTTTAATTTCTCCATGAAATCTGAATGAGATCCTTGTGGGTAGAGTAATCTTGGTTGTAGGTTTTTCCTTTTCATCACTTTAAATATGTCCTGCCACTCCCTTCTGACTTGCAGAGTTTCTGCTGACAGATCAGCTGTTAACCTTATGGGGATTCCCTTGTGTGTTATTTGTTGTTTTTCCCGTGCTGCTTTTAATATTTTTTCTTTGTATATAATTTTTGATCATTTGATTAATATGTGTCTTCGGTGTTTCTCCTTGGATTTATCCTGTATGGGGCTCTCTTTGCTTCCTGGATTTGATTAACTCTTTCCTTTCCCATATTAGGGAAGTTATCAACTATAATCTCTTCAAATATTTTCTCAGTCTCTTTCTTTTTCTCTTCTTCTTCTGGGACCCGTGTAATTCGGATGTTGCTGCATTTAATGTTGTCCCAGAGGTCTCTGAGACTGTCCTCAATTCTTTTCACTCTTTTTTCTTTATTCTGCTCTGCAGTAGTTATTTCCACTATTTTATCTTCCAGGTCACTTATCCATTCTTCTGCCTCAGTTATTCTGCTATTAATCCCTTCTAGAGAATTTTAAATTTCATTTATTGTGTTGTTCATGATTGTTTGTTTGCTCTTTAGTTCTTCTAGGTCCTTGTTAAATGTTTCTTGTATTTTCTCCATTCTATTTCCAAGGTTTTGGATCATCTTTACTATCATTATTCTGAATTGTTTTTCAGGTAGACTGCCTATTTCCTCTTTATTTGTTAGGTCTAGTGCGTTTTTAACCTTGCTGCTTCATCTGCTGTGTTTTTTGTTTTGTTTTGTTTTTTTTGTCTTCTCATTTTGCTTAATTTACTGGTGTTTGGGGTCTCCTTTTCACAGGCTGCAGGTTCATAGTTCCTGTTGTTTTTGGTGTCTTCCCCCAGTGGCTAAGCTTGGTTCACTAGGTTGTGTATGCTTCCTGGTGGAGTGGACTAGTGACTGTGTTCTGGTGGATGAGGCTGGATCTTGTCTTTCTGGTGGGCAGGTCTACGTCTGGCGGTGTGTTTTGGGGAGTCTGTGACCTTATTTTGATTTTAGGCAGCCTCTTCTAATGGGTGGGGTTGTGTTCCTGTCTTGCTAGTTGTTTGGCCTAGGGTGTCCAGCACTGTAGCTTGCTGGTCATTGAGTGGAGGTGGGTCTTGGCATTGAGATGGATATCTCTGGGAAATTTTTGCCATTTGATATTATGTGGAGCTGGGAGCTCTCTGGTGGACCAGTGTCCTGAACTTGGCTGTCCCACATCAGAGGCATAGCCCCAGTGCCTGGATGGAACACCAAAAGCCTGTCATCCACACGGCTCAGAATAAAAGGGAGAAAGAAAGAAAAAGAAAGAGAGAGAGAGAGAGAGAGAGAGAGAGTGAGAGAGGGAGGGAGGGAGGGAGGGAGAGAGAGAGAGAGAGAGAGAGAGAGAGAGAGAGAGAGAGAGAGAGAGAAACAGGAAGGAAGGAAGGAGATAAAATAAAATAAAATGTGTTATTAAAATAAAAAACAGAAAATAATTATTTAATAAAAAATTTTAAGTAATTAAACAAAAGAAAGAAAGAAAGGAGAGAACAACCAAACCAAAAAAAACTAATCTACCAATGATAACAAGCATGGAAAACTATACTAAAAAAAACCAAACCAAAAAATAAAAAACGGACAGACATAACCCTAGGACAAATGGTAAAAGCAAAGCTGTACAGACAAAATCACGCACAGAAGCATACGCATACACACTCACAAAAAGGGAAAAATATATATATATCGTTGCTCCCAAAGTCCACCTCCTCAATATGGGATGATTTGTTGTATATTCAGGTATTCCACAGATGCATGGTACATCAAGTTGATTGTGGAGATTTAATCTGCTGCTCCTGAGGCTGCTGGGAGAGATTTCCCTTTCTCTTCTTTGTTCACACACCTCCTGAGGTTCAGCTTTGGATTTAGACCTGCCTCTGCGTGTAGGTCACCTGAGGGCGTCTGTTCTTCACTCAGACAGGACGGGGTTAAAGGAGCAGCTGCTTCGGGGGCTCTGGCTCACTCAGTCCCCGGGGAGGGAAGGGTACGGATGTGGGGCTAGCCTGCGGCAGCAGAGGCAGACATGACGTTGCACCAGCCTGAGGCGCACCGTGTGTTCTCCAGTGGAAGCTGTCCCTGGATCATGGGACCCTGGCAGTGGCGGGCTGCACAGGCTCCCAGGAGGGGAGGTGTGGACAGTGACCTGTGCTTGCACACAGTCTTCTTGGTGGCGGCAGCAGCAGCCTTAGCATCTCATGCCATCTCTGGGGTCTGCGCTGGTAGCCGCGACTCGCTCCCATCTCTGGAGCTCCTTTAAGCGGCACACTGAATCCCCTCTCCTCACGCACCAGGAAGCAAAGAGGCAAGAAAAATCTCTTGCCTCTTCGGCAGTTCCAGACCTTTTCCCGGACTCCCTCCCGGCTAGCTATGGTGCACTAACCCCTTCATGCTGTGTTCATGCAGCCAACCCCTGTCCTCTCCCTGGGGTCTGACCTCCGAAGCCTGAGCCTCAGCTCCCAGCCCCTGCCTGGCCCGGCTGGTGAGCAGACAAGCCTCTCGGGCTGGTGAGTGCTGGTCGGCACTGTCCTCTGTGTGGGAATCTTTCCACTTTGCCCTCCGCACCCCTGCTGCTGTGCTCTCCTCTGTGGCTCTGAAGCTTCCCCCCTCCACCACCCGCAGTCTCCACCCTTGAAGGGGCTTCCTAGTGTGTGGAAGGAAACCTTTCCTCCTTCACAGTTCCCTCCCACTGGTGCAGGTTCCGTCCCTATTCTTTGTCTCTTTTTTTTCTTTTTTCTTTTGCCCTACCCAGGTACGTGGGGGCGTTTCTTGCCTTTTGGGAGGTCTGAGGTCTTCTGCCAGTGTTCAATAGGTGTTCTGTAGGAGTTGTTCCACATGTAGATGTATTTCTGATGTATTTGTGGGGAGGAAGGTGATCTCCACGTCTCACTCTTCTGCCATCTTGAAGCTCCTCCTACCAAAATTTTTATATTAGATTTATCCCAGTCAGGGACTTCCAAAGGGTCAAGTTTTTGTTTTAGTTTATGAATTAGTCTATTATTTGTTTATTCTTTCATCTCCATTTGTTACTTTTTTCCTTTCTTAAGCACTGTTGGTATGTTATATCTCTAGGATCTGTCCTCCAGTTCTTTTGTCTTTCTCTTATGATCCTTATATTCTTGTATTTCTTCTCTCTGTTCTAAGTTATTTCTTCCAGTTAATCTTATCATTGCAAATATAGTTTTGAGCTATTTTTGGCCTTTTATCTTTTCAGTTCCACCATTATATTTTATAAATTATGAATCAGTATTTACTTATAAATTAATTTTTAACTATATCCCTTTGACAGTCCTCATTCTTTTTATATTAATGTTTTGTTTTGACACATTTATCAGTTTTACTTTATTGTGAAATATTACTTATGGAATTTTGGCTCACTCACCATTTCTCAGATTACTAATACTCTTTAAGTATTTTTTTCTTTGCCTGCTTTTTATTGTATGTACCCTTGGCCTTCATACATATAGGTATATTATGGGTTTTGAGCCATGGCAAATTTTCAGAAGGAAGTGGTGGAATCAATTGTAAGGCACAATCATTTTTGCTCTTTGATTCAGGTTGCATTTTCTGTCAAATGGGTTATTCTTTCTTAAAGCATGGAAGTACAGCTTCCCTTGTCCTTATTTTACCTGGTTATAAAAAAAATTCCTCTGTCAGTTGCAGGAAATTGGGGCTGTGTAGACCCTAATGCAGGTGTGTGCAGGATGATTGGGTTTCCTTCAAGTCTAAGAGAGTGACCTTCAAAAGAAGACAAAGCCAGTGTATCCCCTTGATAAGGGAATTTGTAGGCTTCTTTTAATTGATTCACCTTAAGGAAAATTTTTTTTCCCCACCTCGTCCTCAGAATATTAGATGCATCCTTGAGGATCCACAGCTTACATACCTAGATTCTCAACTACTTCAGAGAGTTAGAAGAAACAAGGGGCCAGGGATGAGAGCTTAAGTTCATGTTCTTTCTTTTGAAAAGAAAGAGGCAAAAATACTGTTAATTATGGAAAGTGTTACTGTACACCTCTAAAAACCAAGAGAATAAACTGAAATTCTTTTTGAAAATAATAAGGAAATTCAATAAGGTGATGGTTTACTAAATGTCCAAAAAATCAAACAAAAACACACAAGCAAAAAATAACAAAAGAAAAAGGACCATTTTTAATAAGAACAAACCATAAAACTTTAGAATGGAATCAATATGTAATGCATAATACTTATAATAATAAAAATATAGCATTTTTGGGGGAAACAGAAGAGACTTGTGTAAATGGAAAAGTTTTCCTTTTTCAATGTCAGTGGGATATTTAACATTGTAAAGAGGTCAGATCTCCCAAAATATCTTTATGTAATCAGAACAACTGTTCAAAATTCTAATAGGAATCCTTTTTTGAGGGGCAGGAATAAGGCAGAGATTTAGAAAGATGCAGTACAAGATGGATCTCTAGTACATGATGTATTACATATGAGAAGAGTCAAAATAATTTCCAAATATAAATAAACTGTAAAATGCTGACAATTAAAATATAATATAGGTGAAGGGACACATGATGGAAGGGATGGTTTTGAAGACATTGGACATCAGGAATTGATGAACAGTGATACCTGAGTGATGGGAAGCAAATGATGGGAGCCCCATGAGGAGTGCCTTGGCTTACTTCCTTGAGAGAGTTTTCAAGCAGTGGCACATGGCAGACTTGAGAGGAAGGAGTTGAAAGTCCAGGGAAACCAAGATGGCTAGAGTTTTCAGGGCAGAGTACTGGAGAGATGAGTGCTTCACAGAGAACTTTAAAGATCTTGAAAGGGACCCCCTTGAACATTTAGCAGAGTACTGATCAACATATATTCTATGTGAGGAAAATACTTGAGTCTGGGAAGGAACCATATAAAGGTTAAATAGTATCTAAAGCTCATATGGCGCTGAGAATTGTGCCTATTCCAACCAGACAGGTTTGAAAAACTCATAATTCATGGGGCATTGTGTTGAGTGCTCAGGAAGTTCTTAGTATTTACTCAGTATATTCGTCAGGGTTCTCTAGAGAAATAGAATCAATAGAAGATATGTATGTATGTGTATCTCCATATAGAGAAAGAGAGATTGAGAGAAAGAGGGGAGAATAAGCTCATGTGATTGTTGGGGCTGTCAATATATAGAGAGAGGAATTAGCAAATGCAAAATCTTCCAGGAAGGCTGGCAGGCTGGAGACCAGAGAAGGGTTGATGTTGCACCTTAAGTCCAAAGGCAGTCTGGAGGCAAAATTCTGTCTTTCTCAGGGAACTTCGGCTTTTTTCTCTTCAGGCCCACCCACATTATACAGGGTAATCTTCTTTAATCAAAGTGTACTAATTTAAATGCTAATCACATATAAAAATGCCTTCACAGAAACATTTAGACTGATGTTTGACCAAAACGTGGGTGCCATGGCCTAGCCAAGCTGACACATAAAATTAACCACCACACTCTGGATTTTACAATACTCAGGATTGCCTCAGTAGTGGGAAATAAGCATCCCTAGACTGAACACTGCTCTGGACCCATCTAACAAAGTATAAAAGCAAGACCCAAAGGAGTGAAGCTTTACAGGTAACTTCACTGCATCCCAGAAAAAAAATGCACAAGGGGATTACTGGGAATAAGAAAAAAATCCAGCACTCAACAAGGTAGAGTTCTGAATATATTTTACCCAATCAAAGATTACCAGGCATTCAAAGAAGCAGGAAAACACTACTCATAATTGGGAGAAAAAGCAATCAGTTGAAATCAACCCAAAATTGGCACAGTTGTCAGAATTCGATCACAAAAATATTTATTCTAATTAAAACAGTTATAACTGTATTCCATATATTAAAAAAGATACACGGAGATGTAGAATATAAAAAAAGATCCAAATAAAATGTCTACAGGTGAAAATTATAATGCCTGAAGTGAAATGTACACTGAATGAGATTAATGGCAGATTAGTTGTGGTAGAAGGAAATATCACTGAATTTAAAGATAGGAATTATCCAAATGCACGGAAAAAAGAATTGTAAAAATTAGAGTATCAGTGGGCTCTGGGATATCTTCAAGTCGCTGATTATATGTGTAATGGGAGTCCTTGAAGCTGGAGAGGATAGAAAAAATACTTGAAGAAAAAATTTCCAGATTTCCTAAAACTATAAACACACAAGGGCAAGACACTTAATGAATTCCAAGCTTAAGAAAAGAACAAACAAAAAATTACAACTGGCAACTTTCCTGGAAGCATCTCCAACATTCTGCTCCTTTACCTCACTTTCATCTGATGTGTCTGCTTTTTATTTCACTATTTGTTGACTCCTTCTCTTTACCGTGGAGTCACCCAAACGTCAGCCTTTGGGCCTCTTCTTTTTTACACTTACTCCTTTGGTGATTCCATCAAGTCTCATGGCTTTCAATACCACCACCCATATGTTGATGACTCCCAAATTTACACACTCACATACACAGAGTATGTAGAATTCAGAGAAAATGTTGACATACATATATCTTTTCTCTGATTTCTCTACTGATATATCCAAATGTCTTCTCAAATTTCCATTTTGATACTTAATAGGTATCTTAAACTTAAGATCTAAAACCAAGCTCCTGATCTTCACTACTGCTTCCCCAAACATGCATTTCCTACCACACTTCCCATATCAGTTGATGACAGTACCATCTTTCCAGATGGTCTGACCTAAAATTTTGGAGTTATTTTTTTTATTCCTCTCTTTCTGATTCCACATCCAATTCATCAAAATATTGTTGGAACCACCTCTCCTACTGTAATATCCTTCTAACTGTTCTTTTTCCAGTTCCTGTCCTCTTAAAGTTTATTCTTAGCACGGTATCCAGAGTGAGTCTTGCAAAAGGTAAGTCTAATCAGTCACTCTTATGTCCAGTCTCACCAAGAGCTCTTCATTTTATAATTTTATAAATTAGAAGCCAATGCCCTACATAATCTACCCCTTCCCTTTTACTCTGACCACAGAACCTACCATTCTTCTAGTCAACACTGCCCAATAGCAATGTCCTGTGAGTCACATATACAATTTTAAAGTTTTTAGTAGCACATTAAAAAAGTTAAAAGCATGTTAAATTAATTTAATGACATTGTGTTTAATCTAATATATCACATATATTATTTCAACCCATAATTAACATAAATATTTTAATAAAATATTTTTCAATATTTTACAGCACATCTAAAATTATGTTAGCTCAGTAGCAATGTGTGATTAGTGGGTACCATATTGGACAGCACAGTTCTAGCTCATTCCTTTCCAGCCACACTGGTTTCCTTGATATTCCTGGGACATGCCACCATACTTTCATCTCATGGCCTTTGTATTAGTCTTTTCCTTTTCCTGGGACCACTTCCCATAGATATGTATATGGCTTGTGTTGTCACCTCCTTCTAGTCTTTTTCCAAATGTCAGCACCTCAGTGAGGTCATGCCAGGCCACTCTATTTAAGACACCTTCTACCTCACCCCACCCTCGCATTTCCTGTTCCTCTCACCTGCTCTAGCTTTAAAATATTATTTATCACCTTTTGATAATACATTAATTAATTATTTATTGTTTTTATTAGCTGTCTCTCCCCCAAATAGAATCACTCCCATGAGGGGAGTAACTTTGGATTGTTTCGTTCATTTATGTATCCCTAGCTTCCCAAATAAATGCCCAGTATGTACTATTTCCTCAATAAGTACTTTGTTGAATGAATGAAAAAATAAATGCAGTGTATTACTATGCAGTCATTTAACAATGTAGAGTCACAGGTATTAGACGTTGAGATATATTCAATGTACTTTGATAAAGGAAAAACAATGTTGAAGAACTAAGCATATATCCTTTTATTGCTTATTAAAATATACATCTGTAGGTATAAGTGTAGCTGTGTTTAAGATAGCATATCACATAACATTAGTATTAGTTTAAAGAGTGGTAATAGCTATAAAATATTATGAGCATGTATTGTCTTGCTCTGAAAATTAACTCATTTAGGGTGCTAAAATCCATTTCTTAGAGGTCACCATTGAATAACACTATAGGTATTTCTCCAGAAATATTCTGAGACCTCTTCATTATACATGTATTATTATGCCATCTTTTTGATTGTATATATAGGGCCATCTGGGTTCCATCATTTTAATTCCTAGAAGTTATTTGATAAGCTGTTCCTCAGCTCACAGTCTTTGCAGTTAAATTGTATGTTGACCTACTAACTGAATTACAGAAATCAAATGTAAACAAATGAACAGATTTCAGCTGTCCATTGGATATAGTAATTTAAATTTGTTTTAATGGCCCCCCTGGCAATTTTCTAGCCTGTAACTGCTCTTAAAAGGATTTTGTAAATTCACTGAAGATGTTAAAATGCACTGTGCAGTAATATAACTGATTTGTGTTTCATACAAGTAGCAACTATGGCTTGAATTAAAAAATACATATATACCCCGAAGGAAAGAGGGACTATTTAAAACAGTTTTTATTTTATTACTTTAGAAAGGGCACATTTTCAAATCAGTTTTTCTTTTGACAAATGGAAATTTAATAGTATTCGAGTAGTATCTAGAATTGCCACTATGATCAGAGCTTTAAATATTTTATCCCATGTGATTCTTACAGTAAGCCTATAAGTTGGTGGTACCAATATTACCCCTATTTTTACAGATGAGAAAATTAAGGTTTAAAGAGTTGAGGTAACTTGCCCATGTCTGCTCAGATGGTGAGATTAGAGTCAGTATTTAAATATCGTATTTGGTTTCATTCCAAACCCATGTTCTCAAGTATTATGCCAATAATATGTTTACCATAGTGAAACCAATGACTTTCAATTATCTTCAAAAATAGATAGGCCTGGGCTTCCTTTGAGAGTCTGCCTGCCAATGCAGGGGACATGGGTTCGTGCCCCGGTCCGGGAAGATCCTGCATGCCGCGGAGCGGCTGGGCCCGTGAGCCATGGCCGCTGAGCCTGTGCATCTGGAGCCTGTGCTCCACAACGGGAGAGGCCACAACAGTGAGAGGCCCGCGTACCACAAAAAAAAAAAAAAAAAAAAAAAAAAAGTCCTAAAATTACAAAGGGATTTTGACCTAAAATCTATTTTAAGTTAGTTATATGAAACTGACATGTGTAATATTATATCACAACACTTAGAACAGCAACTGGAACAGAATAGACACACAATAAATATTCTGAATTAATGAAATGAGGAAATGTTTGTCTATTGTAATAATCTACATCTTTACAGGGAAAGAAAAAAAAACTTTACAAAGAGGAAAGAGCAGAAGCAAATGGTATGGAGAGCTGTTAGAAATTCAAAGTGGAGTAGATAAATAAAGAGAATTAAAATTTATTAGACTGGAATCAGTTCTAAACAATAGATAAAGCTGGAAAGTGCCAGGATATTCCATAATCTATCTGAGGTGTCACTGGATAGACATATATTTTTGAATACTTTTAGTAGGTAATAAGGGACTTCCCTGGCAGTCCAGTGGTTGAGACTCCGCCCTCCCAATGCAGGGGGTACAGGTTCGATCTCTGGTTGGGGAACTAAGATCCCGCATGCTACACAGTGAGGCCTAAAAAAAATAATAATAAATAAATAATAATAATAATAATTTACCTCTACTGATTTAAAAAAAAAAAACAGATCACCTGAGTTTGTATAACTGATAAAAAATTATTTATTTTCTCTGGTAATTTTATGCATTTTGAAATATTTGAGGGTACAGTTAAAATATAAAACACTGTCTAAAGGCCAGATATAATGAGCTGTTCATTCTTCTCCATTAAAATGGAAGACTTGTCTTCGCCTTTGAATTTTCACTTGGGCCTAGTCAAGCAAACTGATAAGGCTTTAGTTTCTCTTTGACCCACTCCTTTCTCTAAACCTTGTCAACCACTTTCAAAATATCATGTCATGCTGTATGCTATGCATGTAATTGTTCTCAAGTTCACCCCATCTTTTCATTCTTTCTACCACTTCACCAGTACAGATCATCATCTGTTGCTAGAACTAATGAAATCACCTTCAAAAGATTTTCCTCATGTTAGAAGTCCATTTGACTTATTCTCCCTTCCTGTGGACACTGGATTTATCTTCTTAGAACATGGATCTGTCCTTAAATCTTATTAATTCTATATCACCTAAAAAACTAAAGTCTAAAACTTCCACATGAAATTAAAGAATCCCAGAATCTTGCCCCAGCCACCCTTCCTGGCCCACCTTTCCATACACCTGAATTACAATCATAAAGAGCACCTTATGACTGCCCCAAATGGCCAAGCATCATCTCACACTAAATCTTGTCTAAAATGTCATGGTCCTTCCTTTGTCATCAAAATTCTCCTCAAGCATCAAAGCTCAGAAAAAATGTCATCTCTCTCATGATGCTTTTCCTAGTCTCCCCCATTTCACTCCCAACTAATAATTATTTCCATCAAACTTTATTCATACCTCTATTTACTGCATATCTACTTCCCATCTTTATTATAGTTGTTATCGTGCATTTCCTTATTGATCTTGAACTCTGGACAAGTACAATAGGTTAAGTTTTTCTCCTTCAAGTGCCTAGGATAGAGCAATATTTACAGAACAAAATCCAGTTAAAATAAATATATTTTGTCTACTGAAATATCAAAAAATTAAAAAAACTGCAATAATCTATTTTTAAAAAAATATACAGAATAAGGATGGCACAGGGGAGAAAACATAACATCTATATTATAGAAGTAGAACATGATAAAACTTATATTGATAACTGTGTGAATTTAGATGGATGTCTTACTAGAAATGAGAAACAGAAAAGCAGAAAGGAAAAATAAATCAAAATTATTCTTTGATTTCAAGTTTTCAGGGAAAAATTATTTTCAGGTACTAAGTTTGCCTGCATTAGGAAGGAGTGATTTTGTAATTTCCAGAACTGTCATCCTTTGTTACACTGTTGTCCTTCACCCACCACGCTCTCTGGGGGTTTTCAGCAGATTGCACACCAGGAGCTTTGGACACAATGGCACCAAAGTTTTCTAGCACAGAAAGGCTTGGTAATCAATTCCGCACTTTCCAGGTGATGCTGCTTGGCTCCATTCACATTAACTTTTCAGCATTCGATGTGAAGAGAGCCTCCAGATAGTACAGAGGGAGGGAGAGCAATAAGACCAGTGATTACAAATCAATCACTTTTATTGCTGCCAGAGCCGGTAGCAGAACACAAATGATAGACAAAGCAGTGGTTGTATTCAATAATTGAGTTGTTTCTTAGGGGAGGGGGAAATGAAATCTTTTCAATATTCCACTCTCTTAGAAAATACATATATTGTTTCAAACATCGGGCGGCACACAATGGATCTTAGAGTGAACATCGAATGTTATAAGTCAGATTTGATTAGATTTGGGGGAGGATGGGCTCTACCACAGATATACAGCCAGAATGTCTGTGACACCTGTCCCCAGGAACAAGGGAAAGTGCACTTTCCCTAAATTAGGGGGGATTCAGACAAGGTACTCCTGATGAGTAAATTTAGGAAATGCACTCAAGTCTTAAGCAAAGATATGAAAAGAGAATTTTATGCACATAGGTATGTGTGTATATTTCTCTCTGAAAAAAACTAAAGTTATGGCAATGTTAGTCATGAATACTGTATCATATTGATTAAAATATTAGTAAAATATCTGTCTGGATTTGAATACATCAGAGCCTCTTCAAGATGGAATTTGTCAGAACTTTATTGAAGTAACTTTTTATGCTATCAGATGTTCTAAATATTTGATATTAGATGCGCCTTCCTGGTGTTTTTGTTTGTGTGTTTTTTGCCCCTAGTTTCTTCCTCATTCTCTCGCATCATTACCACCAAATATCACACCCACATGATCTATAAGTGGGACAAAGAGATAGTATGAAACATTCTTCAGTAATTAGAAAGTAAGTAGTTACATGGAGAAGATGCAAAACTATAAAAATAATATGAACCTTTGTAAATAGAATTCAAATTAGAGCTTAATTCTCATTTTTGAGGGGAAAGTTAAGAGAGAACATCCAATCTGTATACAAGCCCTGCACTATAACAGAAAATGTCCTGTGGTACAAGGATGAAACACAACTTATTCCCACAACAGTCATTGGCTTTTATGACATTGAAGCCTGTTGCTTAATTTCTGGAGTCTTCCAATCATATTATTTAAAATGGAAACAATGACACAGATTCCTAACGAGAGCATGAAAATATTGGGATGAAAAATAGCCTGGGAATGTATTTTAGTTGCTCAGTTGCCATTTTTGTTATTATTTTCCTGGAAAGATCCACTCCTAAAAGGAAATTACAGAAAATAAGCACTATTGGTGTGCACTGTGCTATTAGATATTTTACACAAACCATTATGCTGAACTCAGAAAGAGCATATTTTAACCGGACATAGAGCCTTTATTTGTTCTAATAAAACCCTAATTTGCCTAAGTTCTATCAGTAACCATGGTTTCCATGTAGTATTCATGGAGGTGGCCATAGTTTTTATTTCCTAATAAGAGTCATTGCAGTGCAAGGTCTGACTCAGAGCTTTTCCTAGGAATACAAAAGAGATAAATAAAAACGTAAAAGAAAAACTACTAAACTGTCCCTCGATAACTAAATGGTTGATCATAAATTGGAGTGTCTATGCAAATGAAGTAAATAATTAAAAACTTCAAGAACAGCATCGACTAGGTGGTTGATGACTGGCAATTATAAAAGCTGAATTTTTAATATGCATCTAAGGAGCCAGTAAAAATTAGCTCCCAGACTAATGGACTTGCCTTTCTTCCAAGGCAGAATTTTAATGAGAGCATTATTTATAACAGAGAGCCCAAGAACCAGGGTATTCTTGCTTAGTCTCATTTTTTTAATTCCCTGACACCTTATCCATTAAACTATGAACTTCTTTACAGAAGAATAATACGCTATGCTCTAGGAAGTAAAGGTCAAAATGACCTCGGAAATTAGTCACACTATATATACTCTAAAGATGTGCCACTTAGAGGAGAAATTATAAAGCCTGCGTTTCTAAATACCCAAGTAGTATGTGCTTCTTTTACATGTTCCGTATGGTTAAATTGCATTCCATGTAGTTTTACTCTTGATGCCACCTACATTGTTACTCTTCTACAAACTTTCTGTGTGATGCAGTTTTTTTCCTACGTAAGATAAAGTTTAAAATCAATCATTTTGTATATACTTAGATCATGCTTCGGTACAATTTTAATCATTCTGATATCTGTATGTTATTTAGCTGTTTACTTTTGAAGACCATTGAAAGGGTTGCATTTTCCCCTGGCACACTATTTTATGATTGGAAATCTCTATTGTGAGCATCCCAGGGTCTTTTGGTGGTCATCTTAAGTTTAGATGATGACTTTCCAGTCCTGAGATTTCAACCAAAGCTATCTCTTGCTTCCATGACCCCCCTCCCTCATAGCTGTGACTAAGCAAGGAATATTTGGCAGGTTGGCATCTCAGGAGATTTAATTGGCTGTGTGACAGCCCCCATGAGCTATGAGTCAGTCAAAAGCCTGGTGTAAGGATGAGTCAGAAGAGTGGTTTACTCAGAGCTGCCTTAAACAGAAATTCACCAGTTCCCTCCCTTCACCCTCACCCCAGCACTGACCTGAAATCATATGACCAAGAAACAAGTGCAGAGGAAGCACTATCAGAGGGACATGATAAATGGGCTCTCATTTGTTCAGACATGGCCCCTTCTGTCTTCTTTATTTAGGCCCTAAGCATTTAATAAACTTCTGCATCCACTCATAGATACTGACAAATTTGGGCTTTCTAAGGAATCTCAGCTTTTATTAAAATTCTCAGGGTGTATCAATAGTAGGTCCCTCACCAGTGTTCAACATCAGACAGCAGGCAAATGCCCAGGGTAATCTAGATCCTTTATATTAACCAGAACAAAACAGGGATGCTGTTTTGCACTGGGAATCTCTGTTTAATAAGCTGGATTGGTACCATGGCTTAATAGCATTAGATCGTGAATACAGTTAAGTTCTTTTCATATATGTTATGTGTATGTTTTGTTTTTCTCCTCTCTTTAATTGCTTTTGTGTCCTTGGTATATTTTTCTTCGGGGAATTTTTTTTTTCTTTCTGATTGATTTGAAAGAATTCTTCATACATTAAGACTGTTACTTCTTTCCTTGCTGCAAATATTTTTCCAGCTTATCATTGGCTATTTAATTTTTATATTCTTAATGCATAGTTGTGTTTACTCTGCTGTGTGATCAAATATATCAATATTTCCCTTAATGTTTTCTTCCATAGTTTTAGGTTTAGAAAAGCTATCCCACTCTGATATCAAATAAATCTTTACTTACATTTTTTTCTATAATTCTGGTTTGTTTTTTACAACAGACATAATTCATTTGGTATGTCTTGTGGGGTAGATCTTTATTTATTATTTTCCAAATACTTAACCAATTGTCCAAAGACCATTTATCAAATGAAATTCTTTGCTGCTTTGACATAGCTTATTTATAACCTAATAAATAACTAAATGCACTATATAGGAGTCTATTGCCAGACTTCTTAGTCTGTATCATTCATTTATTTATTTTTAATCCAATATCAGGAAATGTCCTACTATTGTAAGAAACTATAGAATGTATTAGATAGCAAATATTCAGTTTTTTCAACTATATATATTTTTGGCATCAATTGAGCTGATAATATAGTTTCTCTCTTTTGATATGACAGTATAGGATTTAATTATATTAAAAGGGTTTCTAACATTTAACCATTTTCTAGAATAAATCCTACTTGGTTATGGTTTTATTATATTAACACATGACTAATGTTCTTTGGAGTTCTTCATAAGTAGTATAACTAAGAATATTCTATGATTTTATTTTTGACCTGTCATTGCACAGAGTTTTATAAGTTTTTTCTTCTTGATTCATAAAATGAATTGGAAAATATAGCTTAAAAAGTTCTAAGAATATGGTTGAGTCAACTAAGACATTCAATGCTTCCCTTTCTTCTACCCTACTCAGAAACTACAGAAATAATCAAGAGAACAAAGGCAGAGAAAAACTAAAAGCCTACACCAATACTGGAAACCAAGAAAGGAGTATATCCACACAGCAAACAATATTGAGTAGTTTCTACTGCACGTGGTGCATGTGGGAACACATGAAAGAATTTCATGATAGATAATTCACAAGTGCGTGTCCCAAGGGAACAGTGGGGTATCTCAGGAAGACAGTAAATAGCTAGGCAGATCTCTAATAAAGTCATCCAGTTTGAATGGTTGATCCCTGAAAGCAAGGACAGAGCTGTGGATAAATGAAATTTGAAATGTCTACCACCACTGCAATAGTGTGGCTAGGCCTAGCACATTCCATAGAAATGTAACCATCTTAGACCAAAAGCCTTCAGACAGCCGAACTTGTCCCAGGCATGGTATTAAAAGCTTAAAGAATAAAAGAATGCAATAAATCATATAAGGGATGTGGAGGACAAGCTTGAGATGATCATTCAGAATGCAGGGGGAAAAGGAAATATGATGAAAATAACCAGAGGAAAACCATTTACATAGATAACTAATGATGAGTAGCTAAGATACTGATTTTTCTATAATAACCCAATGTGAACTCCAGCAGGAGGTTGGGAGTTGTTACTGAATGTCTCCACGTTTACTGCACTAGTTACACTGGAAACGCAACTGCCAGTAAGCTGTGATTTCCCCAGTTTCAGTAATGGGTTGCTAAATCTCCCGAAGATTTTTCAGTAAGTGATGGCACCTATACCTCATTTTCAGCTCCCATTTTTTATATGTATGGCTTTGGTCATTGCAATCAGGATCTAGGATGAAGAACCCAATTATTGCCTTCTGTTTATCACATTCTTTTATTTCTGCCATATTTTTGTAAGGCAAAAACACTGTCATTTAGTTAGAAATTTATCTCATAGACTCAAAAGAGAAATTATAGCTAATTAATATTAAAATCTTTTAGGTTAGGTTTTAAAAGTTAATGACTTTTTCCCCCCTTTGGTTGGAAAGTTAATTCATCCTAAATATGTGCAATTTTTTTTTTTTTTTTTTTTTTTTGAGGAACAACTCCTTGACCACAAAAGTCACCAATTGAGTTTTTAGAAAAGTTACTTTTTATCCTTGCTGTACTTTTTCTAAAGATAAATACATGACCCTTAACATTTCCAGTTTTCCATTTGTCACACTTTGTTAAATTGGCAAGCATCAATTCTGCACCTTTTATATGAGTGAAGTAAATGTCCCTCAAAATACTCTGACTGACAGATAAATTATAACAAAGTAAAGAAGAGCAAATATTTTAATCTTATATAAAAATAAAATAGAAATATCTAATGAATAATATGAGAAAATTTGTTGCTATTTCTGGCCTGTCTTTCTAATGCCTAAAATAGTGTTCTATTGTCTCAAAGTCTCAAATTCTATTAAAGAAAACTACTGGGAGATATGTTCTTGTTAAACATATCACATCACATCACACCACACCACACTCACAACAGTCCCACTACCCTTGCTTACAAATCTGCCTCAAAATATTATTAATCAGGATTTTTTCCATCAGTTACCCATCACTTCAGTAAAGGGAGATATTGGACTAGGAATCTGCTATTTAGTGAAATCTGCTATTGAATAAAATTGCCATAAATTTAATAAAACAGGTAATTGAAGATAAAAATTTACATGTTTCATAGAAATTTAGGTGACCAAATGAAGGTATTTGAAGATAGACATTTAAGATATTTAAAAAATGGAATCCAAGGTGATGCCATAAAAATCATCATTCTCTGAAAAAGTAGAAAAAAATGTACATTAATTAGAAAGTCTAGGATTAAATTTTTTTTAATTCACACATAATTCATTTCAACAATAAAAGAGGAGGGAAGAGCCAAAGCTAATTTTTGGTTATAAATGAATTTGGATTTGGTTCCTATAACATTTTAATATTTGCATTTCTAAGATAGTCATATACATACAACTATTAAACATATGTGTGAATTTGAACACACAGAAACATATTAGGCCGTTCTTACTTTTTATCATAAAGTTAAAAATTATAATGATAATTATTGACCTTTCATTCCTTTTAGAAAAGTTGCTGAATGTAAGGTCAATGTACAGAAATAAACGGTAGTTCTATATACTTGCAACAAATTATTAGAAAATTACATTTAAAGTAAGATATCACTTAAAGTAGCATTTTAGAAAACCTAAATACCTAGAAATTAATGAATGATGTGGAAGTAGCACAAAACATTGAGAGAAATTTTTTTTTTTGCCGTACGCGGGCCTCTCACTGTTGTGGCCTCTCCCGTTGCGGAGCACAGGCTCCGGACGCAAAGACTCAGTGGCCATGGCTCACGGGTCCAGCCGCTCCGCGGCATGTGGGATCCTCCCGGACCTGGGCACGAACCCGTATCCCCTGAATCGGCAGGCAGACTCTCAACCACTGTGCTACCAGGGAAACCCTGAGAGAAATTTTAAAAGACATAAATACATGTTGGAATATGCCCTGTAGAAAGCAGCACTGGAAGAATGCTATATGTCAATTCTTCCCAAACTGATTTATAAATTCAACACAATAGCAATTTTTAAAAATCCCATCAGTTTTGTTTATGGAAAGACAAGCTGATTCTAAAATTCATATGGAAATTCAAAGGGTCATGGGGTAAAAATTTTTAGTTATATGATGAATATGTTCTGGGGAGCTAATGTACAGCATGATGACAATAGTTAGTAATACTATATTGTATACTTCAAATTTGCTAAGAGAAATTTGCTAGATCTTAGTATTATCACCAAAAAAAAAGTAACTGTGACCTGATGGATGTGTTAATTAGCTTGATTGTGATAATCATTTCACAACATATATGCATATCAAATCATAACATTGTATACCTTAAATATATACAATTTTTGCCAATTATATCTCAATAAAGCTGAACATAAAAGTGACCCAAAATGTGATACAAGAGGGATAGTTAGAGAGTTTGGGACGGACATGTACACACTGCTATATTTAAAATGGATAACCAACAGGACCTACTGTATAGCACAGGGAACTCTGCTCAACATTATGTAATAACCTAAATGGGAAAAGAATTTGAAAAAGAATAGTTACGTGTATATGTACATATAACTGAATCACATTGCTGTACACCTGAAACTAATACAACATTGTTAATCACATATATTCCAATATAAAATAAAAAGTTAAAAAAATACAGTGAAAGAATAGTTTTTACTAATAGTGCAGAAACCATTTTATATCTATATGAAAAATAATAATTATTGCACCAAACTCAAATAATACACAGAAATTAATTCCAGTAAATTATAGGCCTAAAAATGATATGTCAGTCAATAAATTTTCTAGAAGATAATAGAAAAGGATATTCCAATCATCTTTGATGTTTAGGTAGGAGAAGCTCTATTAAACAGACCACAAAATATATTGCTACTAAAAGCAAAGATTGATAAACTGGAGATTATAAAAATAAATAGTTATGTCCATTAAAAGTACCATTATGAAGAAAAGACAACCAGAGTCAGAGAAAATATCTGAAAAAAAAAAAAAAAAATCCTGAGACATAAAAATATTCCTATAAATTTTAAGAAAAAGAAAATTTCCGTTTAAAAAAATGGGTAAGAGCTTTGAACAAGACATTTAAAAAGAAGGTATTGGAAGGGCTAATAAACATTTGAAAGGTATTCAACATTTTTAGTCATTGGGAAATGCAAATTAAAAACACAATGAGGTACCTACAACCACGACAATGGCTAAAAGCAAAAATAAAAAAAGAGAAGTGCCAAGTGTTGGCAAAGGTGTAGAGTAAGTGGAAAAAGAATATTCATATAGCATTATTTGTAATAATGATCACCTAGAATAACTTCAGATGTCCAACAACAGTAAAATCTGTCAGTAAACAGAGTAGCTTCATACATTGGAATACCATAAAATGATGAAAAATAATGAAATACTGCAACACACAACATGGATGAATCTTATAAGCATAAACTTAAGTACATAAGAGTACATAATTAGTAGTCCCATTTATATAAAATTCAAAACCAGAAAAAAACAAATCTGTGTTTATAAAAATCAAAATAGTGGTTACAGTGTGAGGAGGTAGTGATTGAGAGGGGCGTGAGGTAGGCTTCTAGGTCCTAGTGCTGATCTATAAGTTCATCTTGATGTTTTCACTTGGCATAAACTCTTTAATTTAAACACATGTTTTCAGCACTTTTCTGTATGCATGTTATATACTTCAATAAAAATGTTTTCTTACAAAACAAAATAGAAATATGCAGAGAGAAACTGCACACCCTCTGGGGAAAAATAAAGCATGCATCTTTAAGACAGAAGCAAAATTCAAATGCAGCCACACTCATTAAGTCCAAGACAAGGAAATACAAACGTGATGATAACTAAGTGAAACTGATTTGTTTTTATTTCAATATACATCATCATAGCTCTTTATATCTTTATGTGTCATGCTTAAGGAAAAGCGCATTCTGATGTCTGCATTAAGAAGGAAACAATTGTAAATTCTAGAACTATGCTTGAGTTTAGACTTTTCAAAAGGAATTGTTAATTTTCAAAGTAAAGATTCCTGTCTTGATTACAACTGATTAGCAAAAGAAAATTTCTTTCAGTCACATTCCCTTATATGGAATCAAAAACATTAAAATAAGTTATGTCTATAATTGAATGTACTTTTATATGTGACTATCTATTTTATATATTTAAATATGTGTTTATATAGTATATATTCAAATACAGAGTCACACAGAAACATATATATTGAATCTTAAATGAATGGAAAATAGTGGTATGGATAATCTAAGAATCATTTTCATTTCTATTTAAATTTAGAATGCCTTGCATGATTTCTAAGGCATATTTATCTTCTTGATTAGAGTTTGTTTTGCCCAATATTAAAATTAGACACATACCTGATCCTGAAGAATTATATCTACAATATATGGATAACAGAAAGAAGCTATCTGGAGATTAAGTATTTTATGACAATATTCATCCAAAAAGATCAAGCATACTGATAAATGAGAATTAGCTGTAGATTAAAATCAATCGCTAAAATAAGGACATAGCTGAAAGTTAAATAAAATTAAGAAATTAGCCTAAAATGAAAATTAGGATATCTCAGTGAATTTTAATCCTTCTTAGTTCTATTCCTCTGTGTGTGTGTGTGTGTGTGTGTGTGTGTGTGTGTGTGTGTGTTTTGAGAAAGACCATGTGTTATAATAAAGAGATTACAGGCTTCAGATTCTGGTAAACAAGCGTTCAAACACTGAGTCTGCTACTTTCAAGTTGTATTAGCAAATTACTTGGCCTCTTGTAATTCTTGCACCAGATTCTTGGACTATGATTGTGGGAATTCAACCACAGTGGCATATAAGTTAATAGTTTGCTTTCAGTAGGGCAAAGTCAATAAGTAGGCAGGGGTCAGATCATGAGTTAGAGGTTTGTAGGGAAGAGGATGAATTCAGTTTGGGATACAGTCAGTGTAAGGGGACCATCCAATTGTATCATGATCAATAGCAAGTTGAATTTAGGGAGATCTGGGCTGGAGATGTAAGTTACAGAGTCATCATACATTTTGGCAAAGGAAGCTATGGGCATGAATCAAGGCCCCTGGGATGAGGGCATAGTACAAGGGAAGAGAACCTAGAATCTAGAAACCAAATAATATTTAAGGGAGGCCAAGAAGATATTTGTTTTGTGTCTTATGATCTGATGGTATGGACAGACCATCCGTACCATTTGACTCCACATACAAATAAACATAAACAATGTTGAGCAAGTAGAGAAACATTATTTAATAAAAATAACAGGTCACAAAAGTCTCTGGGTACCTAAGGGCAAGAATACAACTGTGCCTTATAAGGTACTAGATCCAGGAATAAGAAGCCATCAGGGCTCCTGAGACTCTGCCCTCTCACTCCTGCCTCTGCCCCCACCTGCACGTCTTCCTTATTCTTTTACACACAGCCTTTATTTGTTCCACTGAACATATGACAAAAAAAAGTTTACACCACAGATTCTGGGTTTTCTGTGTCATCTATCCAAGATGGCAGTGCAGCATGAAAGTAGAATTTAAGTCCTTATTCTGAGTTTTGGAAATGGGTACTGTTTCAAGTACAAATCCTGTGCATCTTCACTGACTGCCCCAGCACTACCAGTCAGACTGCACTGGTGTGCCAGAGCCATCTAGTCACTTATCCTGAGAGCGCTGAGCTCTCCCCTCCCCTTGGCTGCCCCAGGCAGGCAGGCAGACTAGCCATGTGCCAAGAATTCTGACTCCACTGATTACTTTCAGACTTAAATGAAACACCACACTGGAGGGTGTGGAATTAGGTATACTACAAGGCTGTCAAAGTACCTAGCTGGTGCACCTCAGAAATATAGGGGATTTTGATTTCCAAGAAGCAAAATTTAACTGAATCTCTGTCCTCCCTCCCTTCCATGGAGTATTCAGTCAAGGTTTTTCCTGCATCCTGTCCTCAGAAACGCTGTATGCCGAGGGATGCAACTGCTGAGCAACGCGCCTCTCTTTGTACGTAGGAGGCAATGCAGGGAGGGCTCATTTCCCATCTGTCCTGCCTCATCTCTCTCTCCTCACCTGAGCTGCCCTGGGTTTGCACCTCCCAAGTAAAGCATTAGCATAGCAATCCTTGCTTCAGGCTCCATTTTCTAGGGAACTCAGAGTAGGAGAGGATGCTTATTGTTTAGATGGTCTCCAGGACCCCCTCCAACTCGATGTTCATGGGGAAGGAAGGCGAAGTACTCCCAAAATATCTGCTAGAGTCCCATCCATGTGATTGTGTGGCTCAGAGGGCACAGGAATCTTGTTTCCTGAGGAGAAAGAATCACTGCCATCAGGTCAGACAACCCCAAAAGATATCTGACAGAAATTAAGTGTAGTCATCAAAGATTATTCTGTAAGTTATTACTCCTTCCCTGTGGCTCTGATAACTGCAAATTCCTCCCTTTTACATTTTTGCCTCTTCCAGCACTTGAATGGATCTGATCAAATGAAGTGTAATAAATATGGCATATTGATAACTGTGAGAAAAATCATTTTACTGGGAAATTTATTATAACTAATAATTTTTGTAGATTGAGGTAGATGTGATATATATATATTTATTATATATATGATATTTATGATACATGTTATATATTTAAATATAAAACTAGGATATTTCTCTAGAAAATTTAAGGTTGTAATTATTTTCAATGTACATATCATAGCTCTGAGGTATAATTACATGCCCTTATCAAAATTATTTCCTTGCAAGGCATATCTTTTGGATTTCCAGAAACCATACAATCACTAATTCAGTTCAATTCACTGAAGTAAGGTAGGGAAGATACTGTCACACTTTACCCTCGCTACCACAGAGGAAGGCTGCAGCAACCAGTGAGAAGATGGGTTAAGGCTTGACAGTCAATCTTTGTGTGACCTGTGGGATTGGTGTTTAGATCTTTTAAGGCATCTCAAATCTCTGCTCTTCCATTGCTTCTTATAAGCCTAAGAGACATCTAAGCATAATTAGGAGTAAAGATAACCACAGCAAGATAGAACACAATATAGAAAAACATGAAACCTTTCAAAATTAGATCTTTCAACCACTGAGAAAAAAAATAAATCACTAACTTTTCTTCACATCCCACCTCACTATCAGAAGGCACTATTTATCTTTCTTTGCTTCCCTTTAATGCATTCAGCAAACTGTATGAAGCATACATTATGTACAGCACCATAGAAGGGCTATAAATACTAAACAAATTATATGTCCCTGCCCTTGGCAATAACCATTTCACAATCTGGGAGGGAAAGCACTTTGTTTAAATAATTTGTTATGTTCTCAATTCATGATGTTTAAAATGCTAAAATTTACTGTAGCTTTAATACTCCCTTACTCTTAGCAATTCTTACACGAGCCAAGTTAGAAAGTTAGAATTCCAGGGGAGGGGTTATTGCAAAAACTTAATCGTGTGCTTAAGTTCCCAATAAAATTCAAACAATACCTACAATCTAGCTATCCCTGTTGAAAATTTAAATCAGGGAAAATTGGAAAAACAGCTAAGTTTTCCATTGACTAGAGGAAAGACAGTATAGAGTCTTATGTAAATCATATCAGATTGCAGATTCAGAAGAATCTAGAAGAACATCAGAAAGAAGAGACTCAATCTTTTCAGCCCTAAGCCAAGGCCCAGATCTTTTGTTTTTGTTTTAGATGAGTAAAGAGAGTTTAGAAAAGAAAACTAATTCTGATTAGTTTAAGCAGCTATTTAAGTCTCTAAATTGAAGCAAAGCAGTGTAGTTGAAGGAGTATGGGCTTTGCAGTCAGTCAAATTGGATTTGAATCTATTTTTTGTCACTCCTTGCTGTGTAAATGTCGGCAATTTACTTAACCTCTTGGTATCTGTTTTTCTTCATCCTTTAAAAGGGCAATAATATTTATGATAAGATTTTCATAAGAAATCAAATACCTCACTTAGTATATGACTCATATAGGGCACCTGGCATATGGAAAACAAAAGTGAGTCCCAGGACTTATTGGCAGCAGAATGATCTGAAGAATTGAAACATTAAAACCACCAGTAGACATCAGTAAGAGATCCTAGTCCCAGAACTTTCTCAGATAAGTTCTAATAAACTAACAAGACCTTTAAAACAATGCTGACCACATGAAAGGTAACTCAAGATAACAGTGTTATACTGATCCTCTTTATTAATCAGACTCTTGAAGATGAAAGCTTTTCAGCCAAAACAAACACAACCTTCACCTAACAGCTACTTTCCCTAATTACAGGCAAGGTTCTCTAAGCAGAATTATCTGGTTCTACAGCCAGACTTAGTTTTAGAAACAGGAAGGCTTGGAAAAGCACAAATGACTAGGCGCATCCCCGAAGTTCTAATTCAGTAGGTCTGGAATCTTTTCAAACAAATTCCCAAATGATGTTGACACCTTGTCTGGGAACCACACTTTGAGAACTATCGTATAAGGCAGTTTTCTCTTAGATGCTTTCAAATTCAAGGCTATAGAGTAATATAAAATAAATGGGAGCATATACTTATGTACATAAAATTTAAATCATGTAAGGACATTTAGGGTAACCAACTTTCTCCTTTATCTCCTCACTGAAAACCACAATTCAACTGAGACATCTTCAGAAGTAGGACCCTTCCAGATGTAGGATCACACCAAGGCTCCAAGCTTCATAGTTCTTTAAACGCTTTCATTAACTAAATCTTACCTATCAACATACTCTCTGTTGTTGGTTGAAATGTGTCCTCCAGAAAAGATATATTGAAGTCCTAACCCCCAGTATTTGTGAATGATACTAGATTGTAAGTAGAGTCTTTGCAGATGTAATTAGTTAAGATGAGGTCATACTGGAGTAGAGTGGACCCTAATTCAACATGACTGGTGTTCTTATAAGAGGAGGAGAAGACAGACACAGAGGAAGAATGCAATGTGAAAATGGAGGCATGGATTGGAGTGCTACAAGCCAAGGGATGTCCAGGATGCCAGCCACCATCATAAGCTAAGAGAGTAGAACAGATACATCCTCAGAACCCTCAGAAGGCACCAACACCCCTGACACCTTGATCTCATGCTTTCAGCCTCTATAACTCTGAGGGGATAAGTTTCTGTTGTTTTAAGCCACCCAGTTTGTGGTACTTTGTTATGGCCGCTCTCGGAACCCAATACACCTTCCTTACCCTGGTACCTACGAGACTCTCAGCCTACCTCTAAAATTTGCTTCAAATCACAACATTTTTAATGTATTTTTCCAACACTCATTTTATTTTCTCCCCCTAGGAGGGCTGCATTAAAGGAAGAAAGGAAGAAGAGGGTGGGGCAAGTGGGCCCATCTCGCTACAATCACTAGAACTCAAGAAAGCTGTACCACTAAGGACATGATCTTATGACCATTTCTCTCTGGCTCTACATCAGGTTACTCAAGTTCTGGGTGCTGTTTTAATTGTCCTTCACCTTTAGCTTCAACATCCTGGCTCAATTATTTATTTCTGGCTCTGATCCTTGGCTTTCCTCCTGGTTTTCTTGCCCCTTGCTCGTGGTTTTGATACCGCTGCAATGTCCTGCAGCTGGACCTGGTGAAACTTTCCACTTGCCCTCCATTTTTGGCTCTTACCACTTGGATTTATCTATTTCTTCCCTGTTTATGCCTGAGTCCACCCACAGCAATTTAACAATCTCCTCACCTAAGAGATCCACTCAACCTTGTTTTTCTATAAATAAACTTCTCTTTATTAACTTCCTTTCATTAAATGTATCTGCACCTTGAAGACACAAGATCTTTTATATCCTTCTTAACTACGTTGTTTCCTTCTCCAAGTCCCTGGACTTTTGGGGCCCTGATGGATTCCTACTGCTTCAGGTCTACTGCCATTTTCAGGCTATTTTTCCACTGACTCCACTCAGTAATCTCCCCTACTTTTTCCTTTTTCTCTTCCTTGTCCTATCTGTCTTCTGTATTCAGGACACCATTCCACATTCATCACTGTCTTTAAATCTGTTTCACCCTGTTCTTCCTTTAGTTCTTTCCTGACATGGTGATTCTCAACGCTGGCCACACATCAGACTCACCTGAGGAGCTTTAGAAAACTGATTCTCCAATGGCTGTTCCCTCAAGAGATTCTAACTTAACTGGAAAGGGCCCAAGCATTATATTTCTGAAAATCTCTTCCCAGGTAATTCAACTCTTCATCCACTGTTGAGAACCACTGGCTCAGCAGTTTCAACATCTATGATCAAGACCTCCCTCACTTCCTAGCCTCACAGTCCCTCAGTTCCAATTCTAAGTATTGTCATTTCTTTTCACCTTCACTCAGACATGCCTTACAACTCATCATAACTCGAAATAACTCTACTGTCTACCAGTGTAATCTCAAACTCTTGACATTGAATTAATTGCAAATTTTCTCACCTTCTCCACTTCCAGTAAATAAGCTCTAAATTCTTATTATGACCTATATTGCTTCTTAACTTTTTCCAATTCATCATACCTGATGACTTTATTTACAGGTCTACATAACCAAAAATGTGGTCAGTAATTTCAGTAATGCTACCGTCTATTAGGAAGGAATGCTTTTTCTGTATTCATCACTTTTCCACAGAGGGGAAGGAACTTCTGCTTCCTAAGAGGAAAGTGTTAGAAAAATGATTGAAGCCTCTTCTCCAGAGGCTTCATAGACGCACCCCCCAAGGAAAATATGATTGATAAGCATCTTACTGGTAAGCATGGAGAAAGAACCTGTGCCTGTATGGCTCAGTCTCTTTATCTGTCTATTGAGTTGAAGATACATGATTGTTTCTTCTCTATGAGGCAATAAGGTCAGTTTTTCTCAGCTCCACCAATAACTAGGTGGATAAGTTCAATACAGTGGAGGCAATACTTAGGTATTGGTTTCTGATCTGCATTCTTTATTTCAGCTAAAACAGTAACAAATCTTATGTTCCAATCCCTGTCTATCAACAGACGAAACTAATTAACCTCCCTTCATTCTTTTTGTTGAGTAGCTGAATTGGGAATCATAAACTAGGATTTCTGCCCCCCAGTCATTCTTGTTGAGCACATTGTTAGAGAAATGCACAGTCATACCTCTGGCATCCACAGTAATTCTTTACTTCTAAACAAAACTTGACCCTCACTTTTGTATCATTTTGTTAGTATTCCTTGTATATGCTTACTGTTTAGCTCCTTTCCAATAGCAATTCCTACCTTCCCTGTTCTAAAGCTCTAATACTAAATCCATCCCCTCCCAAATTTTCAATGGATAAACTCAGCTCCTACGGTTTTGCGGAGGCCATACGACATTCACAGTCTTCACTTTTCTCATCTTTACTTTAAAATTTATCTCTATCCATCTTCTCTTCCTTTGTGCTTTCTCTCTCAGGATTAACCATTCTTTTTCCCTTAGTAATCCTTCACAACCTTCTCAGTGTCTCCCCTCTCTGAGACCTCCTTTCATAAAGTTCTCCAAGTTGTTTCCATGTTTAACTTCTCCCTCTCTGCAAAGTAATTTCTCTCTGCCTGCCAACACAGACAAAACAAACAAGGCAATAAATGGAAAACAAAATCCTCAATCCTATTACTCCTTGAAATGACTTTTATTTCCTCTCTTTGGCACATGATTCTTGAAGAATCACCTAGATTTGCAGACTTAACTCTTTTTTTCTCACACCTCACAGCATTTTTAAATTCCACGTAAGTCAATGGAAATGCCTCATTTATAATTCATCAATAAAATAAATATCAAGTTTTTCTCTTTAGTTCTCACATTGTCTCTCTCCTCTCTTCCCCATTTCCTAATCCATCCATGCACTAGACTCCAGCTCCTGACGGTATATAGAATTGTAAAGTTGTTGCCACTCCCCCACTTCATATTCATAATTATTCACTTGGACATAAACTCAATGGGTCTTTACCCCAATTTCTCAGCTTACTCTTTATACCCCATTTCAGTAGATGACAACTTTATTTCCCATTGACTCAGGCTCAAAGTGTCAGTGTCATTCCATACATTCATTTATTAATTTTTCCATTATTCATTGTGTATCTGCTTCTTGCCAAGGAGTGCATTTATGTCCTGGGTTTACAAAGGAGCATAAAACAATATCTCTCTTCAGTGATCTTATACTACAATTGGAGAAGCAGACTGACAAACTATGTGATAAGTGCTGTTCTAAAGGTACAACTAAAAGGCCTTCAGAACACAGAGAAGAGAGTGATTCATGCTGAGTGGGGGAGTTGACAAAATGCTTCACGTGAGGTAGGTACTTCAGTTGAGTCTTTCATAAGAATTGAGCATTTAAAAAGTAGAGAAGACACTTCTGGGAGGTTACTAGAAGAGCATTTATAAGGTCAGGAATGCAATAAAGCAATACAAAATTTGGTTTGACTGGAGTAAAGAATTAAAATATAAAAGAATAGGGTAAAGGGGAATGAGACTCAAGAGTTACTGTGAAGGTCTCCATATGCTAGTCTTCTGAAACTATGATCATATTTGTTTTTAAGGCATTCATGTCCAGGCTACTGGTCTTTGACTCCAGACTCTACTATAAAATGGGACTTGCCGACATCTTCAAAGAGAATCATCCTCATCACATTATTGCCGTCTATTCAGACACTAACCTCAGCTAAGCGGGCCCCCCCCTTAGAGGTCTGAGTTTAAACCCTTCTTCTAAATTTTTAAGATTTAATAACTCAAACCTCTTCCCTTTGGTCTCTCAGCCCTAGGGACTATAGCGGCTTCCTACAGTTACTACCTCTAGGATACTTTAGGGTTCTCTTTTAACACTTTCAGCTACCTGGTTAGCAAATTTATTCTTAAAACATTTTCCCTCTTAAATTCTCTTTTGGAATAAATGGCATGGTTTCTAACTCCTGACTCCTCCTTGATATAATAAGGGTATATCTCATGTTATGGGGTTTTTATAATCACAATTAGGAAAAAATAATCACATACATATATACACACACCCATATATATCCATATATATATGGGTGTGTGTGTGTATCTCCTCAGAAACCTTGAAAAAAGGACTTCTTTTCAACTGGAAAAAAGAAAACTTTATTAAAAATAACAGTAAACCCTTAAGTAAGCAATAAAATAAATAATAATGTGAAACAATACTCTGAATTTTGGAAACTTGAATAGCAGAGTACAATGGTGAGAAGAATTAAATAGCAAAAAGAGAAGTGTGGAAATTTAAAATCTATTTGCCCTGAGATGTGATATTTTTCCTCCCACTCGCTTATCAGGAGCTAGTGGTATTGACTCTGAACTTTAATAGTTGTGTTTCCCTCTGCCTTATACTATATATCCTTTGCATTGTTTCCTATAACTATGTTTCCTGTAAATGCCTGACAGTGTTTTCCACGGAATTACATGAGACTAGTGGTCTTACATATAGAGGTTTGTTTTGTTAATACAGAAGAAATTAGATATCTTCTCAAGAAAGAGGCACTTCTACAGGGAACTTTGGTTCATTTGATACTGCCTGCTCTACCCAGTCTCTATGTTCTGCTTAATCACTATGTTGGACATATTGTGACTGAGGGCTCATTTGCATCAAAAGAAGTTCCCAGTAGGTTTGCTTTCATGAAATGGAATTAATTAAATATAATCTAAAGGAAGGTAGTTGGAAATATATATAATGACAACTTAGTTTTCATGCTACTAGGAACATTTTTTTTTAAACCTTCCTTTCTAAATGGTACCCAGAACCGCTTGAGAAAGTTGTTCTTCCTTCTGTAAAAAATAAATAAATAAATAGATCTTGTTGTTCAGCAATTTAGCCTAGAACAGAGAAATCAAAAATACTATGTGCTAAAAAAATTCACAGCATAAATTTTGTAGAGGCAAGGCAAACTAACATTAATAAATGAAGCTAATTAGGCTTGATTTGCGTATTTAACTCATCTTAATTACACATGCATTCAGCAAACATTTTAAAAGCTGCAATCAATCTTTCACAGACATGGTTAGTTATTTATATGGAATAACAAAAAGCAGGAACCTCGTTAATGATTTTTCTGTTTCCAATTTATATGCCAGTGGGATTATTTCAGTAATAATAATAGAGTGTATTTTCTTTAACAATTTGTAAACCTATAAAGTTAAAATGCTTTGATTTACAAAGTTATTTTTAAAAAGATTTGCAGAAAATGTCAATGTTATACAAATTTTTCTATTATATTAAGTATTTGACCCTTTTCAATTAAAAAAGGATCTTTATAAAATTCTTTGACATTAATTTTCAAACTTGATGGCTAAGGTAGTAGCTAAAATAGAAACAAGCTACATCTCGCCGGTAGTGAGTAAGAGAATATTTTTCTCAAGCTGGTTTCAACTTTAATTTTGCTCACCCCTGGACACAGTTGGCTTTCTCTTCTTTACTAGTACTTTTCATTGGTCACATAATTTGAAATTAAAAACTTACAGGACACAGTTGCACAATATAATCCTGTTTAACTTCAATAAGGTTTATTTAGAGAATTTTTCCTTAAAAATTTAAAACTATTTTACTATAAGCAATTACTTTCTAGAAATATACACAGGAATAATGTTAGGAGGAGACAGTGCCTCTGTCCTGTAGGGCTGAGGGGTGGCTAAGTGCAAGGGGTGCTGTGGGCAAGAAACATCAGTGCACAAAATTTTATTCTGTGCAATGGTCAAATGGGTGTGAAATTCAATTATTAGGGCTCCATTTCCTATAGTTCCTCTCCATGAGGACTGTTTTATAAAATCAAAAGTCCTGAGAAGTTAACCCTTTTGCCTGAATTGCCTTGAAAACGCAGAGGTCGTGTGAAGAAAAGAAAGTTGATGAAGGGCAAACATACTAAACTTAATAACTTTCCTAGGAATGGCCTTATTTTGTGTGTGTGTGTATGTGTGTGTATGTGTGTGTGTGTGTGTGTGTGTGTGTGTGTGTGTGTACTAACTCAAAAACTACTTATTAAATACCTCTCATGAGGCAGCACGTCTCTACAGTTATAATTATGAAGCAGTGAAGATAATAGATGTCATCCTGCTATCACAAAATTTATAATCTGCATATTGTTACTACGCGATAATTAACATTTACTGAGCACTTACTGTGTCCAGGAAGCAGTCTAAGCACTTTACATGAATTAGCTTAAACCTCACCATCATGTAGATACTCTTATTATTCCTATTTTGCAGATGAGAAAACTGAGTCTCAGAGTGTTCCAAAGACACAATAAGCAGCAAAGCCTCAATTCACATTCAAGCAGTGTTACTCCAGATCCTGTGCTCTTAACCACTGTATTATATGCATGCATAAAATTCATCTATTTAACTATATGCCCAAATATGACATAAAAATACAGCTTTTCTTTTTTTTTTTTTTTTTTTTTTTTTTTTTGCGGTACGCGGGCCTCTCACTGTTGTGGCCTCTCCTGTTGTGGAGCACAGGCTCCATACACATAGACTCAGCGGCCATGGTTCACGGGCCCAGCCAGTCCGCGGCATGAGGGATCTTCCCGGACCAGGGCACGAACCCGTGTCCCCTGCATCGGTGGGTGGACTCTCAACCACTGCGCCACCAAGGAAGCCCCAACTTTTCATTTTGAGATTGCATATTGCCTCAAAATATATTTACATAATTATGTAAATTCTATATACAAGACAATAAATACTGTAAAATAATGTCACAGTTTAACTCTTGCAACCAGCTAATGCCATAATGGCTATTGCACTCCTAAGATATTTTATGCATAGTGGTATTAAGATATCTCCAGCCTTTTGTCATGGGCTGAATTATGTCTCCTCAAATTCCTGTTGAAAACCTAGCCCCCCGTACCTTGGAATCTGACTGTATTTGGAAATAGGGTCTTTAAAGAGGCAATTAAGGGTAAATGAGTTCATTGGGATGGACCCTAATCAATTTGACTAGTGTCCTTATAAGAAGAGGAGATTAGAACACAGATCCATACAGATAGATGGCTATTTATCTTTACATGGAAGACCATGTAAAGACACAGGTTGAAGAGAGACTTATACAGCCAAGAAGAGGCCTCAGAATGAAACCAGCCCTGCCAACACCTTGATCATGGGACTTCTAGCCTTCAAAAGAATGAGAAAATATTTTTTTGTTGTTTAACCCACCAAGTCTGTGGTACTTTGATATGGCAGCCCCAAACTAACACACCCTTAAACCTCTCTATGGTGTCAAAGGAGGAGACCACCACTCAGTATATGAAACAAACAAATAAAACTGAATTTGTCATTTACATGAGTGAGGAAGATTATACTTGTCAGAGCTATATCCATTGAGCAAACCCAGTTGCTGATCTCATATCCAGTTTTCGTAAAGAGTTTACTTTGGATTGTGTTGGTTATAGAGGCAAAAGTAGGTTAGGTGAGTCTTAGAAGGTAGTTGTGCTGGTTATTGAAGCTCGTTTTTTGTCTGTTACACGGGAGGAAAAAGGTTAATATCAGCCTTAGGAACACGTTCACTGTAGTGAATCTGGCCAAATGGCTGGCTGGCTTTCAAGTCATGAGTCTGATGCGGTTTGGCTTTTCTAGGAGTGTTTACTGAAGTTAGATGTCATTGATTAATTAGATAGGTTTAAAATCAGTTCTGGTTGTTTACTTGTAAGCAGGACTATGGAACAGTTACTAATTGATTGGACAAGTTTAAAACTAGTCTGGTGATTGTTAACATGGCTATAGAACAATGAGTCCTTCCTGGGAGAGTGGCAATTTCTTTTATTCTCAGTGATCAACAAAAATTGAAAAGTAGAACAAAAATAGAAAATAAGACTACCAATTAATCTATGAATGGTAATATCTCTTACTTGCGTAGGCACTATACGAATCACTTTACACAAATTTTTCCAACTGTAAATACGAATTTAAATAAGAATTTTAAATATTACCAATTTCATATGGTAGAGATTGAGTTAAGATATGTACTTAGCATAGTATTTAGACAAATGAGATATATTACCAATAACTTTCTAATGAGCTGAGTTCTAAATCCTGCAATTTCACTCCAGTATCATAATCTTTACCACCAAAATATACTATCTTTCATAATAAAATGCACATATAGTATGATTTCATTTTATGTGTAACTGAGGTTGATAACATGACACAGAAGCGTGAACGTATGTGCACAGGCTACTCCATGTAATATACAAAAGATACGATATACAGTGATCACATCTAGGGATGACCTGAGATAGGAGACTAAATTTTCATTGGAGGGTCCTCTGTAACATCTGATTTTTTTCAACCATATTCCTATATTTCTTTTCTCTGATAAAATATAGTTAATAAAAATTGTGTGGATGTTTTTACTAAGAAGGGCATGAAGGAACTTTCTGGAAATGTTCTATATCTTAATCTGAATGGCAGCTACACAGAAATATACATAGATAAAAATTGAGCTAAGCCTCTAAAATTTGTGCATAATTTATGTTATATGTTACTAAAGGCACTTTAACACATCAAAAAGACATTTTAAAAGTTAGCCTTGTTTAAAAACAAAAACAAAAAAACCGAACAAAATCTTCTGAGTTGGGAAGGCCCATTTTACATTTTCAAGTTTGTTAATTTTTTTTTCAGAAGAATATTTAATCCATTGGTTAAATAAATAAGTCATTATAATGAGAAGGGAAGTTTATGCACCTCAGTCCTTTAATGATTTTAGTGATGGTATGTTTGGTTGCTTATTTTATGATTATTTGTGATTTTTATATTTTATGATTATTTCATTATTTTATATTAGACCTAATTTTTTAAGAGTTTTTAAACTTTTGAATATTAGGCTTCTGTACGTATTATTTTAGTATTTTTTTCAACTTTTCACATGGCACTTATTGATAGTAGAAAAGCTTTTAATAATTAAAGAGGTAAGATTAATCTTCTTCCATAGGGTTTACATCAGTCAGGTTATGCTAGGTTGTGTTACGATAACACAGTCTCCGAATCACAGCAACATTTATATCTTGCTCATGGTCTGTGTCCTCCGTGAGTTGGAAGGGAGAGCTCTCCTCATCATACTCACCTGGGATCCAGGATTATCTCGCAGCCACCATGAATGGTACTGGTTTCTGCCATAGGAAAAAAGATATCCAGGGAGGGTGTAGTACCCCTAATTGAATGCTAGAAAGGCGTGGTTGGAGAGAGCATGAGAAGGGCACTACATGTCATTTCCACTCACAGCCCTTTGGCCAGAGCTCATTACATGGCTCCACACAACCACGGGGGTGGGCGGTGGGGGCAGGAGGTACACATCTACCAGCAAGGAAGAACACTGGAAAAAAAACTAGCAAATGGCACTAAAAGGTTGCCCCCATCTTCTCACTTCAATTTCGTGCACATAAAATGTTAGATTACTAGGCTTCCCTGGTGGCGCAGTGGTTGAGAGTCCGCCTGCCGATGAAAGGGACATGGGTTCGTGCCCCGGTCCGGGAAGATCCCACATGCGCAGAGCGGCTGGGCCCGTGAGCCATGGCCGCTGAGCCTGCGCTTCCGGAGCATGTGCTCCGCAACGGGAGAGGCCACAACAGTGAGAGGCCCGCGTACCACAAAAAAAAAAAAAAAAAAAGGTTAGATTACTTTGCAACCAAACAGTGGTACTCTCTTGGCTCTGGCATTCTTTGCTTCTGCCATCATGGATTAGTGCTTCTGTTTTCTCATCTCCAAAATGGGAATTACAATACTACCCATCTCATTGAGTTGTTCTGAGAATTAAATGTGATAATGAAAGTAAAGCACTTAGCACAACACTTTTAAGTACATAATGAGCACTCAGTAAATGTAAAGCTGCCTTTTTTACCTGGAGTCATCAGTTATCTCCACGTAGTTGTTTAAAGCATTAAGACACAATGGCATAGTCAGGGGCTAAATATGCTACTGGGTTAGAACCACATTATGGCAAAGGAATGGAAGGAATAAGACAGTGCACGTTTCATGTCATGACTGATCAAGATAAAAAATGCATGTTGGAAAGAAGATCAAGCTGTTTACCAAAAAATAAGCATATCTTGTGAGTGTAGATTTTTTTCCAATTTTCAGTTGTGATCTTCATGTAACTGGTTACTTTTTCATTCAACAACTGTTTATGAAATGTTACCAGAGCTGTCTTGGGCTTCGGGGGTGATAGAGTGGTGGACAAGGCAAACAACTTTTTCTTATGGGACTTAATTGTAGTGGGTGGAAAACTAACAATAAACAGGGAAACAAGAATTTTATTGCTTCTTTATTATTGTTATTAATTTCATTAAGTAATTTTAGTTAATGATGAGTGATACAAAAGAAACAGAACAGGGTGACCTATTCGTTGGGTACCAACATCTGCTGAAACAATTAAACGCTGGAGTCTCATGGGCTTAATACAGTAGAAGCTTAGTTCTCATTCATAGACTGTCCAGTCAGCAGGTCCTGACTGGTGGCTTTTCTCCTTGTGGTGGTTCAGAAACCCAGACTCCTTCCATCTGTGCTCTGCCATATTCCAGAAGCTCCTCTGCCTTCAACCTGCAAACAGACAAAAATAAAGAGCTTAGAGGATTGTGTAGGATATTTTGCAGGCCAGGCCTATGTTGGACTTATTTCACAATTGCCTACGTTTCACTGGGCAGAACTCAGGCACATGGCCTCACCTGACCTCAAGTCTGGCTGAGTGCCCAAGGGGAAAAGGAAAGCAGTTTCACAGAAATTTCTGCTACTGTAATGAGAAGATATAAGGGCGGGGGAATATTTGTTATCAGACATCACTGGAAAGGTTCTATTGGAGTTGAAAGCAGAATGGGAAGAAGAACAAGGGCATGTGTATAGCTTCCTGGAAACATCCAAGGTAGAGAAAATAGGATGTACAAAGGCAGGAACATGCTAGGCCTGTTAGAACAGAAAGGCCAGTGTGACAGTGTTTGGCTTTGGTGTCTATAGTTATTTATTTATCCTGACAGGAAACAGGAGGTTTCTGGATCAGAGCTCACGCCATTTATTTGTTCACAGAGCAGCTCATGTTGATTTTCCATCCCCCAGTTCCCCATGGGAAGAAGCAGTGAGAACCAGGTGTACCCTGTGGGTACAGTGGGGTTACGTACCATGGAAAGGAACCACCACATTATGAAACCCAGTGGCCCTCCACTACTGCAGTAGAAAGAAAAAGAGAAACCTTTGTTCTGAGATGTAAGCAAATCCACTATAGGAGGAGGAGGGGAAGGACTTTAGACTTCCCGCCATTGTAATGTAAACAAGTGCCTCAAGGGGAGATACCCCTAAATCTCTCCGGAAGTCTCCATCTTCAGGGTTGCTCTTCAAGCATCTTTTGACATCCAAGTGCAGCACTCTGCTCAGAAAGCCCTGACCTTATCAAAACATGAAAAGAATCACGGAGCATAATGCGTGAGAAGGGAGAATGGTAAAGGATGAGGTCAGATAGGCAGACAGAAGGCAAATAATACAGAGCCTTTGGAACTAAGAAAGAGTTTAAAATTTATTCTAAGTGCAATGGTAATTGTTTGGATGGCTGTAAGCAGCAGCATGGCATGATCTGACTAGGTTTTATCGATCACTTCAGCGGCTGAGAGAGAAATGGAAGGGGAGTAGGGTGAGGGTAGGAGCGAGGAGACGACTAAGGATGCTCCTGCAGTTGTCTTGCTCCATGTGATGGTGTCCTGCACCAGAGTGGTGACAGTGGAGGAGAGCGGAGGTGGGCAGAGTAAGGGCGTATGTTGAGGAAGGAACTGATGTACTGGATAAAGGGTGGGGTGGAGGTAGGGGAAGAAAGAGGGTTATTCTAATTCTCAGGTGGTTTTTTAAAATTTTTATTTTATATTGGAGCATAGATGATTAACAATGTTGTGTTAGTTTCAGGTGTACTGCAAAGTGATTCAGTTATACTATACACCTATCTATTCTTTTTCAAATTATTTTCCCATTTAGGTTATCACAGAATATTGAGCAGCGTTCCCTGGGCTATACAGTAGGTCCTTGTTGGTTATCAATTCTCAGGTTTTTGACTGCCTAGTTTTTTTTGTTTGAGCAACTAGTGATGCCATTTACTTAAAGGGAAAGATTTGGCAAGGGTCAAGAGAGGCAGTTGGGAAGTAGTAAATCAAAAAGTCTGCTTTTGCATATCATGTCTAACATGCCGTATCACACAGGTCACAAGCAGGAAACAGATGATACATGGAGTATACTCAAGTTGAATGGTTACAGAAGTGCGAACTGGGTTAAGGGACCAAGCACAGCACCCAAACGCTAGCAACAATAGAAAGCTATTACTACCACTAGGTCTGAAGGGGCTGGGAAAGGAGAACATTACTGAAGAGTGTGAGCTGTAATTGGAGAGGACCTGCACAACGTAAGCAGTGGAATTAGGTAGAGGACAGAGCCAATAAGAAAATCACAGCTGAACAGGAAGGGAGCTGAAGTGGTCACTTATCCATCTTCTATATAGTTCCACTCTTCCGGATCCTGCTGGTGGTTTTCTCTAACTCAATCCAACCAGAAGACAGAGAACCTGGGAGCCCACAGTGATGTAGTCAGTAGAGATCAGGGCACAGAGCAGGGAAGTGTCACATGGGGAATGAATCTGAGAGACGGATAGAAAAAACAGCACTGATGCCAATAAGACTCCTTCGTGGGGTCTTTAAGGAGGCAGATAGATAGCTAAGGGTAGAGATGTTGATTTGGACATCATCACTATTTCAG
The DNA here is from genome assembly GCF_026419965.1 of Kogia breviceps. Classification (NCBI taxonomy): domain Eukaryota; kingdom Metazoa; phylum Chordata; class Mammalia; order Artiodactyla; family Physeteridae; genus Kogia; species Kogia breviceps. Next base: position 178,960,490 of record NC_081311.1, read on the forward strand.
TGGCCTATCTAGCTAATATTTGTAAGCTCTTACTTTGTGATAGGCACTGTTCCAACATTTCACATGCATTATCTCATTTAATTCTCAAAACAGACCTATAGGCTAAATATCATTATCTCATTGGACATGGGTAATAGCGTTTAACCTATAGATTTGTTTCGAGAATTACTTGAGGCAACTGAGGCACAGTGAAGTGAAGCAACCTGTTTAAGTTCACATAGCTATTTGGTACCAGAGCCAAGAATTAATTTCCAGATGTTTTTATCCCCAGAGCCAATAATGGAAACCATTATTGCATACAGCTTCTCTGAGAGAATCAAATACTGGAGCAGTCACACATTAGGTCACATGATTTTTTTTTTTTTTCCTGGTAAGACTCTTCCCTTTTTTTTCATTTTTTCCACTTCTTTGAAAGAAAACAATTCTGACAAGAATTCATCAAAGAAGATATTCTGAAATTTAATGCCCTGGTGTGGGTATTGCTTTTGATTAAGGCTGTTTGAAGACTAGAATATTAGTAACCCACATATTCCCTATACCACAAAAAAAGAGTAGATTCACTTTTATCTTGGAAACAAAGCCGGATAGAAAAGCTTTTTTAACTTTTCTTAATTCATGAAAAATTTATCTTCGAGTCAGGTTTTGTTACAGCAGCACAAATGTGGTCCATCAGCATTTCCATTATAACCCCATATTTCCAGGGCTTTTCAAGAGTGCCTTAGAGATTCTACTATGAATTAAAACTTGGCATTCAGGATTTGAATCAGAAAACTCCATTTTCCTTACCAATTAATCAAATAGTTTACAGGTCCTCAGTTTAGAAGAGGACCAAACATAAAACTTTTATTAATGCAAAAAGTATTTTAAGACAAATTTACTAACAAATATTTTAAAATATTAACACTCACTATACAACTATAATATTATATAACTATTTATATTAGTTCTCAAAAAAATTAACCATAAATGCTCCTAAGATAATATATGAAAAATAACCATAACATCTTATACTTTGCCTTTTTGGCTTTGTAAGTAATTTATCTCTACTTTGGGAATTTGGGTAATTGGAAGTCCTCCGCATAATTGATTTAATGTTATTAACAGTATCAAGATACTGAACCAGAAGAGCCTAGGTAGGGGGAATCCTGAGAGGGTGCCAAAGTATTTCAACATATTTTTATGAATTTTAAATTCATGTGGGGAAATTTTGCATTCTATACAAAGGGATTGACAGCATGCATTAATTCTGTAAATAGATATTTGAAATATAATGTGCTGAATGCAATGGCAGTAATGAGGATTGAATAAGTTTAGTTACAAAGCCTTTCCACTTAGTTCCAAGTTATTCCATGAATGTTCTGCAACAACGAGGGGGCATGATGATGACCCTGTATCTTTAGTATCTCATTCTGCAGTCTTTTCTGTAATCTCTCCTCCAGCCTTAAATGGTTTAGGACTAAGTAAACACAAGGTAGTGAATGAAAGTAGATGAAGCCTTCTGAGTAAACCTGCTCTCCTTCTGACTGACTTCTCTCCAGCCACACTGGCCTCCTTGCTATTCCAGAAACACACCAGGCAAACTCCCACATTGAGATTTGTTCTAGCTTTTCTTCTTCCTGGAATGCTTTCCCTCCAGATGTCTGCTTGCCTAACTCCCTTACTGCCTCAGTCTTTGTTCAAACCCTGCTTTCTGAGCGAGGTCAGACTCCATCACTCTACTTGATAATTGGATTTGCCCTTAGCCCTTCAATCCCAGGACTCATAACACCGCTTACCCTACCTGACTTTTCTTCTTTCCACAGTATTTACTATCTTCTAACACACTTTGTACCTTTTTAAAATATTTCTTATCTTCTAACACACTTTGTACCTTTGTACTACTTTCCCTCTCCCCATGGAATGTAAGGTCAGTGAAGACAAGGTTCTTTGTTTTATTTACTGACATATTCTAAGCACCTAGAATCGTGCTGAACATATATTAATTGCTCAAAGATATTTGTTAAATGAATAATACACTGTTGAATCAAATCTGAATTTTGGCCCATAACAAGAATCTACAAACAACATTCCAGATATAACTTTCTCTGTTCCCTGGTTCTTCTATGGAATTTGAGTTATTTCCCTAAGATAGGTAAGAATGCTTTTTGAACATCAGTGTCAAAATGAAAGGTCCCACATTTAAATCCTTTTTGTAATGTGTTATGGGCCCATTTTTCTTAAAATTGTTTAAACTAAAACTTGGAAATTTTGTGGTTAAATTGAATTTTAGTTTTAGCTATTGTTTGGAAAAGATGACCTGAATGGGTAGATGCAATGTATGGTTTTCACAAAACAAATGCTTATTTTGTGTTAAAAATACTACTGGGGGGCTTCCCTGGTGGCGCAGTGGTTGAGAGTCCGCCTGCCGATGCAGGGGACACGGGTTCGTGCCCCGGTCCGGGAAGATCCCACATGCCGCGGAGCGGCTGGGCCCGTGAGCCATGGCCGCTGAGCCTGCGCGTCTGGAGCCTGTGCTCCACAGCGGGAGAGGCCACAGCAGTGAGAGGCCTGCGTACCGCAAAAAAAAAAAAAAAAAAACTACTGGGCGCATTTGTAACATTTTTTTATACTTGTAATGATATTAATACCAAACTGTGAAAGTTTATGAATTAAAATGTGATCTTGTGATTAAAAAGGAGAAAGAACCCCACACCCTCAGCAGTGGTGAAAATGTGCTGAAAACAAGGGCTTTCTATAAGGGCTTCACTACTTGGCACCATGGCTTGAAAGCTATGTTAATTGCAGAATAGAGTCAGTTAGTGAGAGTTCACCACTGGCTCAGTGGTATAAAAGTGAGGACCCTGGAATTTCAGTGTAGATACTAATGCATTGGCACACGCACAGCACAGCCCTGTCTGACTCTGAATGGTAGCTGACAGCAAAAGCTAGCCTTTTTTCCCATGAGTATGTATTAGTTTTTTTTATGGACTTAAACATTACTTTGAAACAAATAAGATCTGTTATCTTTCCTTTTCTTTTCACATATTAAATTGAATTTATTTGATTTGTATTTCTGCTTTGTTTTCTTAGGGTAAATGTGAGCAGTCCCTCTATGGTCACATGCATTCCATCAATGATGCCACCTTCACTCCTAGGGTGAGTTCAGTTCTCCCAATAAATTATTTTACTGCTTCATATATACAAATTCATTTTAATGAAACAAAGTTCCAGAGAAAAATGGCACGTTAACAGGGTGAGAGAACAAATTTGAGAATTAATTATAGCAGTGAAAAAATATATATATGTAGTATAGGGTTACAGAAGTTTAAAACACACACACTATACAGTGGTAGAAACAAGGAGGACATCTCCTATTTTACTTAACTCCACTTAAACACATTTTTAAAAAGCTTTTTGTCTAATGTGGGCTTCAAAAATGTAAGTGGGATATAAACTTGTAAATTTTAAAGTAAAATAATGAAAATGCTTGAAAGGAAACCTATAAAAAATGTTAAAGAAATAGGGCCTTTCTTCAGGTTAGAATAGAGCAACCTTGATTTGACAGTTCTTCAGTTCCTCATGGACAGGTTTCACATATGTCTTTCTTTATGTAAACTGATGACATAGCATAAATATTTATCTGCAGTTTGAGATATGTAGATATCAGGATGATTTCACCAGTGATGAAGATTGTTAAACATGGCTTTGAGTTTCTGTGCCAGCTGGGGTTGTCTCTAAGAGAGTTCAGATAATAATCATGGAAGGATGATTTAAGTTTGTTCCTTCTCAGATGAAAGCAATTTGACTAGATAGATGACCTCTCAAGTCCCTTCAAACTCTATGATTTAATTATAGCTAACATTTTAATTTGGCTCTAAGTTCCCAGGAGAGTGTAAATCTTAATTCCATACCCCTCTTTCTATTCCAATTAGCTAAAAAAGAAATCTGATAGATCACCTACATCTAACTTTAAAATGACAGCTTAGTCAAAACTCCATTACTATCATGCTGTTAACTATTCTTTCAGAGAGAGAAAAATATTCACTAAAAATCATTTCTACTAAAGGAATGTTGTTTACCTCAACTGAAATTGTCGTCAGCCCTGGAATGTTCATGATTGGCTCAACTAAAATTAAATTCTAACAAACTTGTCTTAGTAAGGAATTTCCATTTGATTGACTCTATTGAGCCCATATATTATGCATTAGTTCTAAATACCAAGTAAAATTTTATTTCTAGCAGAGTATAGAACCAGTTAAGCACTATGGACCCACATGATAGGATATTTATGCTAAAAAATCTATTAAGTGGCTTCGAGCTTCACATACCCTAGGAAAATTAAATAGAAGCTAAAATGAAGTAAACTAATATTTTGTAAGTCAGGCATTTATTTTGGTAAGCAATATCATAGCTGAAAAAGGCATACCATTTAACATCCTAAATAGTAAAATTAATAAATATGGAAATAGCCAAATTAGACTAACTCAATCAGCAATCAGGGGACACATACATTAATTATGTATATTTCAAAATCAGGATAATGAATATGAGGTCCAGGTGTCCAATATCAAAGTGGCTAACCCGTTTTTGCTTACACACTTTGTTCATACCAAAGGGACTATTACAACACTATTCCAAATCAATAGCCCAAAGCCTCATTGAATTTTTCCATTAATTTATCTCTTCTTCACTGGAAATAGTTAATAAACTATTAAGGAAGTGATGTTTTGTTATGATGAATGACACTCTTAAGTAAAATTTTCCATCACTTATGTCAACTGTTTTGAAAACTGTCGTATTTCACGTACCCGGTAGGGAATGTCAAGAGGGACGAGGCAGCAGTAACTGAAAGACTTCCAGGATGTCTCAAGGACATGGCATCGTGACACAGTTCACATTCAAACCTCAGGCAAAGTTGTGGTCATAAATGCATTATGCGGTACATACATGGCAGGCAGAGATTTGAATTATTTAGTATTAGCTCTGCTAACTGTCTGATGCCTTAGGGATATGCATTCAAGTTACATTACCAGTTAAAAATGTGTTCAGTTGTTTACATAAACACAATTTTAGGAAAAGTGTACAATTTTAGATTTGTAAGCAGAAATAAAAAATGTACAACTCAGTGTTATCCAGCTAGCAACCAAGAATCACGGAAACAAATATACCATATACACTATATATATATATATATATATATATATATATATATATATATATATAGTTCTGTAAAGCTGTATAAATTGAATTTTATTTCTATGTTATAATATTAGGGCTCTGATGTCTTCATCTCTGACCGATTTTTCTGTTGGAGACAGACATTTATTTAAAACCTCTTTTTAAAGTAATCTGTTCATGAAACACTTTGAGGCCCTATGAAAGCTTTTTATTAGGTCAATTTTGTAAAGCAAAGCCAAAATATTTTTTATAAGTTGATAGTAATTGCTAGAATAATATTAATAGACACATACAATTCAATGTAAGTAAAAGATTTTTTTTAACTATGTAAAAATACATAGCAAGAAAATGAGCAGGGTATTCCTATCAGAGGGAGTCTCCCTGGCCTTCAGTTTTCCAGGAAACTGACCCATAGTCTGACTAGGGTAGGAATTCCATCAAGCCTCTTAGAAACTCTTTCTGGTCCTCTTCTAGAGTGATGTTATGGTGGGGTGGGTGTCCTTATCTCTCTGTGGACATTCCCAGCTGTTCTGAGAGACACATAGTCAGGATGACTGTGCTGTGCCTGCCTGGTAAGGCCAGGTGGACAGTATAAATCAACTCTATTAGAATACCAGTGCATCTTTCCTTGGGAATATTTACCTCCATTTCACACATTCAAGCTGGGAATTTCGTCTCAATTCATTAGTTATTAAACAAAATTGAAAGGCTGTGTATAATCAAAGAAACTACTAGTAGTTCTAGAGGTCTAACCAGCTCATGAAAGGAAACTTCAGACCTACCTCAAGTACTAGTCTCACTTCTTTTAATTGACCTGTCGTTTTAGTCAAATACTGCTATATTGATTATTTTAATGTAGAGGTGTATATCTTTATTGCAACTAATTATATAAAATATGGATATTTTGGTTTTGAAGTGAATGATATAATATATAGCCTTAATAGAAGACTAGTCAAATTCTAACTTGTTTCCCACCTGTATAATTCCATGGAAACTGTAACTGCCCTGAATATGATGAAAGAGAGTGAAGTCTATCAGTTTTATCTTTACAGAGGTTGCGAGTTTTAAGCAAATAAGAGGGAAAGGGGTTTAATAGTAATTTGTAGTAAAGTAGATACCCCCTCTGTTGGCCTTGAGTCATGTGGAGGACAAGAGAAATAATTTCCTGTTTTAGAGAACTTGAAGAAGAGTGTAACTACGAGAACTAAGTCAGGCCAAGAAGGTGAAGGAAGTGTTTGGAACAGAGAGTGGCATTACAGGGGAATTGGTTGATCATGTATGTGGATCATTAGAGGATGGAATAGAAGGGTGTGTGAGAGAGAGGAAGGGTAATGGGATAAGATTAAGGGACAAACACAGCTCTTTGAAGATGAGAGTCTGTAATAAGGGAAAACATGCTGGCCTGGGCACCTATCAATAACAGAAATAAGTATAACAATCACATTCTGCGTGTCAAAATGGCCATAGAATCAAAATCACTATATCAAAATGAAAAATCAAAAAGCCAAACACTCATAAAATATGATAGTATAGAAAAAAGATTAAGTCCACTCTGTATTTCCTATCCCTAGGTATCTTACCCTGAGCTTCCTATCCACAGGTATCAGAGGTTATGGATTCAAGTTGTCTGATAAAGAGTTGCCCCAGGAAGTGTGGGCTAAGTCAGCTTTAGTTCAAAAGTCATTGAGGGCAGATTGGACTTTCCAAATTACGTCATGGATCATGGATCAAATGAGATATTTTAAAATCAAAATGTGCCATAACCCCACTGAAATCCTAAGCTAGATTCACTGCTGAGCTTCACTACTGGAAGCTCCCACTTTCCCACATTCTTTGAAGGCTAGAGTTCCTGAATCGCTGTCTTTCCCTACACATATGGCCCATACATCACTCTGATCACTTTGTTGTTGACCACTTTTCCTCCAACACTTCTTTATCCTCAGTCGTATACTCCCGAAGTCAACTGCTAGCACTTTGTCATTAACTGTAAATGTATCACTTCCAAAATCTCAATTTCAAGCATTACTTTTCTAAAGATACCTGTCTTCCAGCTCTAAGTAAAGCCAGTACAATATTTCCACTTCATTGAGAGCTCTACTCAGCTAAAATCTTACTCAGCATCTTATCACCTTTCTTCCTTCACTTATCATTTTACCCCAGCCTGGGTTCCTCAGTTGTCATTCTGGCAATTCCACCACAAAGGACTTTGGTTCAATTTGACCTCATTTTTTCTGTAATGCTTAACTGGCAAATCTACATTCTTTGGCCTATACTGAGACAGACTAAAAACACTGGAGGAAACTATACAAACAAACTAGATTTTTTCTTTAAATTAACTTTAAATTTCCCTTTCCTTGTTTCATTATGTATTAATTGAGTTCAGCTGTATGTATATCTATATCTATATATCCATAATTTCTTTGACTTTTGAGTGGTAGTGTTATTTCTGCATTATATCTTATTCCTCCCTGTTGCCCAGAAGTCTCCCATATCATTTTCTCCTCAACCATTCAAATATGAACTCCAAGTCAACTCCCCTGAAACTCTCTGATTTCCATATTGTTTCATCTAATGACCATTTCTCCATTATTATTAAACTTTACTTTTCATAGTTACTTTTAAAACCTTCTTCTTGAATCCTGAGAAGTAAAATCTCCGTGGTCACTGCTTTTTTAAAAAATTAATTTATTTTTGCTGTGTTGGGTCTTCATTTCTGCGCGAGGGCTTTCTCTAGTTGTGGCAAGCAGGGGCCACTCTTCATCGCGGTACACGGGCCTCTCACTATCGCGGCCTCTCTTGTGGCAGAGCACAGGCTCCAGACACGCAGGCTCAGTAATTGTGGCTCACGGGCCCAGTTGCTCCGCGGCATGTGGGATCCTCCCAGACCAGGGCTCGAACCCATGTCCCCTGCATTGGCAGGCAGATTCTCAACCACTGCACCACCAGGGAAGGGAAGCCCCTGTGGTCACTGCTTTTTAAACTACTGTTCTGGATCCTTCTCTACTACCTGACTCCCAAATACTAAACTGTATCAAGACTCAATCTTAAATCTTATTCTCTAGCAGGTTCTCTTCTTGCATCATCTCACTCAAACCTGTGGCTTTTAATTTCATCTGCATGTGATGATTTCTAGGTAAATCCCACTCTGTACTTCAGACTTACTCTTAGCTATTTTGCATCTCAGCCTAAATATCTATATCTCATTTTAATATGCTAAAAATGAAACCATTGCTTTCCCTTTCTCCTAACTGGTTCCTTTCCCCATCTTTTCATGAGTCACTGTGACCCTATTAATCCCAATGCAGAAGCAGAACGATCAGTCATGGTTCACAGTTGTCTTGGGGCTTTTCTGTCTGTTCACTTTTTAAAAAAAAAAATCTCTCTACACTGGAAATCGGTAAAAAGGAATGAGAAAAAGGACATTTTAAATCTTGTTTGGCTCAACAGCTCCAGCATCTAGTATAGCTTATTTTGCATACTTAATATTAAAAAATGTGATGAATAAATGCAGAGTTTTAGACAAATGAAAGCACAAGGATTTCATTACAGCATTGTATCATTGCATCTTATTTATTTCAACTTTATTGGCTTTCAAAATCCTGTGGATATTGAACTGCAAGACACAAACTCATTTATTGATAATTCTCACAATAGGTTAGATGCTCCTTAGAAAGCTTTTATAAATCATAGTGTTCCATAACTCTGGAGTCCTGGAAAATTACCCAGTTGCAGTTCTACTTATCTCCTAGTACATTTTGGATCCTGGCTTTGCCATTCTTAAGATGTATAATCTTTTTTTTTTTCATTAATTTTTTTCCAAACTGATGCAAAATATTTATTCCAAGTTACTTATTTTATGCAGTAGTTTCCCCCCTCAACAGACTTGTGATAACCACATCTTTTAAATCTGTAAATAATGTTATCAAAATAATCTTAATCTTTGATATCTCACAAAAATGTATATTTTACAATCCACCATGAATATCAGGACTACAAGAATAACACATTTCCTATATCCAAATATTGTACAGCTGTATCCAGAAAGAAAAAAAAAAGGGGGGGAAAACCATATATGCTGGGTTAAGGGCTAATGTTACCTGAGCAGCCAGAAATAAAATAAACTATCCAAATTATTAGCATTAATTTAATACAGCTATAACTTCAGTAGTCACTTTGTCATTGACAGTGATTGCTTGAGCACAGGGCTGAGTGCCCCAAGGGCTGGTAGTGGAAGCTGCTGCTGCAGACCAGTGCCTCCTCCTCTCTGCCCTGCCAGCTCCCACCTGTGCATCGCCCCATATATACCGTGTGTACAGTTGCTTTACAATGTTGTGCTAGTTTCTGGTGTACAGCCAAGTGGATCATCTATATGTCTCTCTATATCCCCTCTTTTGTGGATTTCCTTCCCATTTAGGTCACCACAGAGCACTGAGTAGATTTCCCTGTGCTATACAGTAGTTTCACATTAGTGATCTATTTTATACATAGTGGTGAATAATCCCACTCCCCACCCCGCCCCTGGTATCCATATGTCCATTCTCTATGTCTGGGTCTCTGTTTCTGCTTTGCAAGTAAGTTCATCTGTATCATTTTTCTCGATTCCACATATAAGCAGTATTATACCATATTTATTTTTCTCTTTTTGACTTACTTCACTCTGTATGACCGTCTCTAGGTCCATCCACGTCTCTGCAATTTGCACAATTTCATTCCTTTTTATGGCTGAGAAGATGTATAATCTTGAGTAAATCATTTAGTTATTTTGTAAAAATGAATGATATAAAGAACAGTGAATATTAGATAATACATATAATGTGTTTAACATAGTACCTTGCAAATCGAAAATGCTATTACTATCACTTCTACTCCTACCACTCCTACTATTACTATTATTATTATTACTACTACTATTATTATTCTTGGAGCTAATATTTCTTTCTAGCCATGTGTGTTCAAATAAGTAGACATAAATAAAAGAACAACCACACACAAATATATGACATTCTTCTATCCTATAATTTAATTTTATTTAATATAATATAAATGTTATAAACATAAATCTGCAGTATACATTTCACACTTTAACAAAAATAAGAAAATGAAATTCTAAAACTATTCTAAATAAGAAATTATGGAATTGTATTAAACTTGAGCTAAATTCCACTAAAAAAAAAAAATGGGCATAAACCTCCATAGGAGTATTTTGTCTGTTTCATATCATAGTATACCATTTAATAATTAGGCAGTTAAGAGTTTTAAACTTGATCTGGAATAGATTAATTGCTTTTCCCAAGTTACTTGTATGTGGCTATAAATGCATTAATTATCTTTTCTAAAAATCATGAAAAAGTAAACACTTCAATTGCCTACATAAAAAGTTATCCTCACTCCATTTTAGCAAAGGAAGCTCAATTTCTGATATTCTGAATTTTGTTTATTTTCAACCAATCTCAAACAGAAACTGCTTAGTATTCATCTTTGGCCATTTTATATAAAGAGATACAAATAACATTTAGGTCATGCAGCCATTGATCTTCTGAAGGACAAATGATGTCAGGCAGTACTTACACACCAAAAAAATTTAATTTTGTTTACTTCTTCAGCAATACAACTTGATGTCAACTACCATTTAGCTGGGCCAATAATATTGATGTTTGATGTCAGTTCTTGTTCATTACTGCACCTAGATGATGCATAAGTCAAAACTTTTAGATGTATGGTGAAAAACACTAAAGCAGGTTCTATCTGGGGAAATTGGAGACAACAGCAGAATAGAAAATTAAAGCATGTGGAGCATGACATTTTCATTTTATATAATATCTGAATTATTTCAATAATTCCTACATATTAAAAATTAACTTCATTTCTTTTAAACTAATGCCATAGTATATATTCTTAAACTAAATCTTTAGAAAGTAACCTTCTTGCCCTAACATTTTGTGAAGAAAAAATAATTTTTGATAGAAAAATGTGACACAAACAAAAGTGAAGGAAAAAATGTTTGTGTAAGCAGATATTCAAAGATTAATTAGAGAATATTTTTAAGTGTAATAAATTGATGGAGGTTCTTTAGTTCTACTTTATTTTGTTCTCAGAAATTTAACACTGCATATGACAAAGAAGAAACAATGCAATTAAGCTATTAGCCTGCCACCAAAGTTTAACCTTCAATAACTTCTCTAGTTGGATAGAGGTGATTTATGCATTTGTACTTTTCTTGATGGTTCCATGAAAATTAGAAACAACACGATCATGCCATATTTCTTGACTTCTTCTTTCACTATGAAACTGATAATTTGTGTGTATGTGTATATATATATATATATATATATATATATAGATAGATAGATAGATAGATATTCTTTAGAGGACTTAAAATATTTTGGCATATATAAAAAGTTTAATAGAATTTCAACGTAACTCTTTACTGAGCACCTACTGTGTCCTGGACACTGCTCTAAATATTAAAGGTTCAGCAATGAACAAGTTCTATCCTTATGGACCTTATATTCTGGTAAGAACCAGAGACATTAAACAAGTAAACACTTGAATAGTCTCAAGAATAATAAGTGTTATCTATCCAGAATCAATTAGGGTAAAGAGTAATGAGGTAAGAGTTGGAGCTTATAATGAAATGGTCAGAGAAGGACTCTCCGAGAGAATGACATTTAAGAAAACCATGCAATGATTTTAAGGAAAACTCAAGCAAAGGCAACAGCAAAGGCCAAGTTCCTGAGATGGTGGAGGTGTGGCAATGTTAGAAGAACAGGGCGCATGGAGTGGACAAGGATTAGATTAAGCAGGTGGAATATCTTACATCTAATAGATAATTGTTAACTTAGGTTGTTCTTATTGGTTAAATGTGGAGAATGGTTGAGGCTATTTTAGAGTAACCTCATAAATGTTTATTTATACAAAAATTCCCTGGCTATGAGAAGCACAATAGATTCTTTTGGCTGAATCAAACCTTAATATTTTTTACCCCATAGCCCTTGACATAAATCTTGGTACAGAAAGTAACCAATAAATATTCATTGATTAGGAAATATTAGAAAGCCAACACAGGTCAGAACTCAAGTGATATTTTAGAGGACATTCTTAGGACAATGTTCGCTGTGATATGATTAAATTTATTTTATACTATTGATCTTAAAGTATTATTTTAAAATTTATGACACATTTCAGATTGTCCATGTTTGTTTTGAGCATACAGCTGCCAAAAATTGTTCAAAATATATTTACTACTTTTATAAGAAACAGTGTCACTGCTCAGAGTATTTGGCCATTTAGGCAACTGGTCTTCCAGTACAATGAAGTCTTATTTAAGTAATTTTCACAGTACAAAAATGTTTTAATATCAAAATATCAATATAAAATCATACATTTTTCTCTAGTCATGATTAATTGTAGTCAGTCTAAACTTGCATGAGATTTTAAAAGTTTGAAAAACTACATGCATGGTAAATAGCATGAGTTTTTCAAGAGATTGTTTTACACATATGAATAATGCCTAATGTATCACACTTTATCTTGAATCACATAATTAGAGCAAAAAGAATTGTCACACCTATTTACTGATATGCATGATTACAAGAAAATTTAATTATCCCCTTTAATGTGATTTTCTCCACTTAATTTTGTGTTTGGGGGTAAATGTGACCCTATGAATCCATACTTCAAGAAGTAACTGCTATAAACATGCAGACCTACTAGAGAATGGACTTGAGGACACGGGGAAGGGTAAGCTGGGACAGAGTGAGAGAGTAGCATGGACATATATACACTACCGAACGTAGAATAGATAGCTAGTGGGAAGCAGCAGCATAGCACAGGGAGATCAGCTCGGTGCTTTGTGACCACCTAGAGGGGTGGGATAGGGAGGGTGGGAGGGAGGGAGATGCAAGAGGGAAGAGATTTGGGAACATATGTATATGTATAACTGATTCACTTTGTTATAAAACAGAAACTAACACACCATTGTAAAGCAATTATACTCCAATAAAGGTGTTAAAATTCTTAGTAAGTGCTCTTTAAATATTTGTGGAAATGATTTAGGTGAATAAAAAAATTAAATCTTGTTCTAACAAGGAGAGAGACTGGTTTGACCGGATATTTCACAGTCTGCACAAAAGTCAGCTGTTAATGTGGACATCCAGGTTCCAAACCCCTCTCTGACATCTAGTAACTGTAGCAGAAAACTCATATTTCCCTGATTTTCATGTCCTGCCCTGCCCCCTTCATTACTCTGAGAATATAGAAGGACTGGCATTCTCCCTTGATGAAGGACAACAGGTTAATAAAGTTAAGTGTCTACATCATTAAAATTGCCATCCCTGGTATATTTCAAGTGTAACATCAACTGTGACTAATTTTTACTCTTCAGTGGGTCCTCTGATCTCCAGTTCCTTATGTAAATTAATGCAAAAACTGCTCCAGTAGTATCATGTGCTATTCATTTCAAACTCCAAAGGGAATGTTCTATTTTTTGAATTGGCAAATGGAAAGAACAGAGTGGCAGTGTGCTTAGTTACAGGTTAAAAAACAATATTGGTCCAACCTGGGATGAAGAGCACTGGGAAAGAAAGCATGGTGTTCTTCTCAAGTCTGTTGAATCAGAGATTCATTTATATCTATTTTGTTCTCATGTATAAATATCTCTAAAATGTAAAGTTATAGGAAAATATATTTTATTTCATTTAGGAGGTTTACAAATTACTTTCAACAGATGGCTCCATACCTCATTAAGGGCTTAGGATCATGTCTTTTCCATTTCTGTTTTGCATCTCTCCTGTCCTCTCTCCCCCACCACACTCCATTACCTGGAACTGGGTCATTCTAACATGGAACACTTATCTGGTAACTATTTAATCAATGACTAAATGTTATCAGAGTCCTTAAAAAAAGAAATTTCATCATCTTTTAAAATTATGTACAAATTTCCATCTTCAGCTCATCATAACAAATGAAAGTAGACTAGTGGAGGGATAGAAAAGTACTATTCTGGGAAAAGGATGAGTTAGAGCAGCTTGATTAAATGTATCAAGAAGTAGTAAAAGTTTAGCAGTTGACAAACTGGTTTTTAAAAGCATTTGAATGTACTTTAATTCACAAATTAGAAAAACCATTAGTGTGGGTTGTTTTAAGAAGTAGGATTATCAGTGCAGGCTTCATTCAAATGTTAATAAATATGGGCGTATGTGCTTTACTTAAAAATGGTTGTTTAGAGAAAATAAGTTGATGGGCAGAGGCAAAGAACTCTCAAGTTATAAGCATTTCAAGAAAATATATGCTCTGTGTCTGTGTGTGTGTAGTATGTGTGTGAATTACTCAAGTGACCACATTAATTATACATATATGTGTCATATTATAATTGCTTAAACATTGGATGAGAATTCTATTGGCATGTGTTAGTTAAATCTTAAATTTATTTTCCAGTTTCACAGGGAAAGTGACAAGCAAAGGTATAGAACTCTAAGCTCTATTCAGGCTTTTCATTGTCTGGCCATGTTCAATGATGAGCCACATTCCCCTCCCCCTTCACCAATATATCGTATTTTTACCCTCAACTTCTGCTAGTTCCAAGGTCACTATGCCAAAATTAAATAATAATGTGCATCGAAATTCAATTTAAAAGCTTTGAATAAAGACCTTCCATCTGATTTACATATGAATTTATTCCTGACTTTCTTCTTGTTTATCTAATGGATTTGAATTCAATCAGATTGAGTTTCTGATCCCAGCTACTGCTTACCAGGTATGTGAATTAGAAATAGCCTCAGAGGATCAAGATGGCGGAGTAGGAGGACATGGAACTCACCTCCCCCAACAAACACATCAAAAATATATCTAGATGTGGAACAATTCTCACCGAAAACTAACTGGAAGCTGGCAGAAGATCTCTTATACAACCAAATTTTCAAGAAAGATTCCCATATAACCAGGTAGAAAGGAAAAAAAAAAAAAAAGTATCAAGACAGGACCAGCACCCTTGGAAGGTATCTGTGAAGAAGAGAAGGTTGATACGGGCAGGCCCTCACTCTGGGAAGCCCCCTTGCCTGCTGGGAGGTCTGCTGGGACAGATGGAGGGACTTGGGGGCCTGGACTCTGCTCAAGAAGAGTGCTATGTGCTGGCTTGCTAGCAGTCAGGACAGAGATACCCCTGCATTGATGCCTGCCACCTTGCTGTACTCCCCAGCCTGAAATGCACACCAACTGGGGGCTGCTAGTGTGTGCAGCAACTAGGCAGTGGATCGCAGGAGGATGGACCCTAAGAGAGGACTCAGTCTATCTGCACAGAGATAGCCTAGAGGGCCTGGGGTATGGGCCCTACCCCCCAGCACCAGCCTAGCACTGGGTCCAGGATGAACACAATGGAGAAAAGGGCACAACTTTGGGCTGCTTCTGGGCAAAACCATGGATGCACGGGAGGTGCATAGGTTTACTGTGACCACACGGGCCTCACTTGCTTCAGCACTCACCTCCTTTGGGACAGAGCATGCACTTAAGGACAACAGAGCCTTATTGAACCCAACACTCAGTGCTTCCACTCCAACAACTGGAGAGCAGACCTCAGCTTCTGATAGGGCTATCAGCCATGGAGCAAAGAGGAGGCCCCACCCAACATCCAGTGCAGGCTCTGGACACCACAACACTAATCACACCCACCAGCAAGGGACTAATGGCCATCACACACTGAGGAAGGATACGGCTGGCATCTATACCAAAAACAACCCTTACACCAAAAATATTGGACTTACAGAGTCTACACAGGGGTGCTCCCACATAAAAAACACCCCTTTAAGACCACAGTAGATAACTGTTTCTCCTAAATTTATAGTGACAGAGAAAGTTAAATAAAATGAAAAAGCAGAGGAACTACTCCTAGTGAAAAGAACAAGAGGAGGAACCAATCAAAATTAGACAACTCAGTTGCAAAGATAAAAACTGATCTAGAAGCAATGAGTTGCAGACTAAACACACAAGAATGAGTAAGTGATCTGGAAGATAGAATAATGGAAATCACTCAATCACAACAGCAGACAAGAAGACAAAAAAAAAAAAAACACAAAGCAATGAGATTATATAAATATGCCATCTTATGCATAATAGGGGCTGCAGAAGGAGAAGAGAGAAAGAAGGGGATCAAAACTGTATTTGAAAAATTATTGTTGAAAACTTCCCAAACCTTAAGAAGGAAACAGATATTCAGGTACAGGGTACACAGAGCATCCCAAACAAGATGAACCCAAACAGACCAACACCAAGACATATCACAATGAAAATGACAAAAGTTAAGGATAAAGAGAAGATTCTAAAGGCAGCAAGACAAAAACGGAGTCAGTTACAAGGAAACCCTCATAAAGATATCAGCTGATTCCTCTACAGAACTGAAGAGAGTAGTGTAATATATTGAAAGTCCCGAAAGGGGAAAAACCTGCAACCTAGGATACTCTACTCAGCAAAGGACGTTATATAATGATAAAGGGATCAATGCAAGAAGAGGATATTATACTCATTAATATATATGCACCAAATGTAGGAGCACCTAAACATATAAAACTAATACTAACAGGCATAAAGGTAGAAATTAACAGGAATAAAATAATAGTAGGAGACTTTAATACCCTACTGACAGCAATGGACAGATCTTCCAGACAGAAAATTAATAAGGCAACAGAGATCCTAAATGACACAATAGATTAGTTGGACTTAATTGATATCTACAGGACACTATGCCCCACCCCACCAAAAAAACCAACCAAACAAACAAAAAACAGAATATACCTTCTTTTGAACATTCTCTAGGATAGACCACATATAGGTCACAAAACAAGCCTCAACAAATTTAAGATGGTAGAAATGATTTCAAACATCTTTTCTGACCACAACAGTATGAAAATAGAACTCAACCACAGGGGGAGGGAGGGCAACGAACACATGGAGACTAAACAGTATTCTCCTAAAATACCAATGAGTCAATGATAAAAATCAAAAAGGAAATTGGAAAATACGTTGAGACAAACAACAATGAAAGACTTTGCCTTCCAACGCAAGGGGTGCGGGTTCGATCTCCGGTCAGGAATCTAAGATCCCACATGCCTCGCAGCCAAAATACCAAAGCATAAAACTGAAGCAATATTGTAACAAATTCAAGAAAGACTGTAAAAATGATTCAATAAAGACTTTAAAAAGACATCAAAAAAATCTTAAAAAAAAAAAAAAATCCACAACCTTACAAAATCTATGAGATGCAACAAAAGCATTTCTAAGGGGGAAGTTTATAGTGATACAGGCCTTCCTCAAGAAACAAGAAAAGTATCAAACAACCTAACCTACCACCTAAAAGAATTAGAAAAAGAAGAACAAACAAAACCCAAAGTCAGCAGAAGGAAGTAAATAATAAAGATCAGAGATCAAAAAAGATAATAGAAAAGATCAATAAAGCTGGTTTTTTGAAAGGATAAACAAACTTGACAAACCTCTGGCTAATATTACATGAAACTAATAAATTCATTAAACTAATCTTTTAAGTGCTAGATATTTTTGTATTCCTATAAATGTTCTTGAGTTTTTTTTCTGTTAAATTATGTAGAAATTGGTTCTTTCATGTCTGCTCTTAAGATTTGTTAGGTGGCATTGGAGCCATTCTTAATCTAGAGTTAATTATTTCCCCATTTCTAAAGCAAGACACTTCTTTGTGCTCTAGTCCACATAGTGCCCCCGAATCTTGAACTTTTTCAGTCTGGCTACTGGGACAGGCACAATTCCCAGCCTTACGTGAGTGCCTTTCCCTGTTTCCTCTAATCATTTCAAGTGGTTCTTTTCCAGGCCTCTGGGTAGTTTCCTCAAATGCACATGCCAATCAGTACTCAGCTAAATACTGGAGGAAATTGCTCTGCAGATCTCCAGAGTTCTCTCCTCATGTACTCTGCTCTGCGAACTTGAGCTGCCTTGTTTCCTTGGACTCTCAGCTTTATCCCCTCAACCTTGCAGTCAGCCATGCGCTGTCCAGTTCCCTCTCCCTGTGCTGTGGACTAGAAACTATCAAGGCAGTATGTCACAGCAATTTTCTATGGCTCACATCATTAGTTTCCTGTATCTCAGTGATTATTGACCTTTGTTGCCTCATGTACGGTGTCTTGCAAACTATTGTTTCCTGTATCTTGACCATTTTTTTGGATTTTTCACACAGGAGAGTAAACCTGGTCCCTGTTACTTCATTCTCCATTGTAACTGACAGAGGAAGTCTTTTTTCATCTGCCTTTAACTGTCAACAGATTTAATCAGAAGATATGTGATTATAATGATTACGACATTCTTTTTAAAATTTATAGTTAGCCCTTCCTTCCGTAAAAAATAAAGGTTGACAGTGTGTCTGTAGTAAACCTGAATTATAGTCCTGATTGGACCATGGATTTCATGTGAAGGCTTAAACCAGTCCCTTAATTTCTTAAGCCTTCACTTTTCTAATCTGTGGGAGACTTTGATCTGGACAACCTTTATATTCTCTTTCAGAAATGTGTCTATAGTCACTAATGTTTTCTTTAGAAATTGAGAAAACCTATTGAATTTGAATATATCAGTTAGAAGGCTTTTAAGGTAAACAAGAATGTGTTTTCAACATCTGGTCTTTCTGAAATTTGAATGATCCTTTTTGACTCCATACTTACTAGCAAACCCAGCAGCAAAACTGAAATCTTTCCTTTGACGTACACAGCAATGCCAAACTGAAATAATTTAATATTGTTCTCTCTTCAGATATTAAGTACTAAGCTTTAGTTTTTACTTTATACCTCTTTGGTTTATTCCTTCATATTCCAAAAATCCTCTTGCCCTACTTTGACATTATAGTCAGCATGTTACTATGTAAATATATCATGAATGGCTATTGAAGTGTGATAAGCCGCATCACAAGAAAACATCAAGGGCCTACAAGACAAAGATCTCATACATGAATATCTGAAATAATGCCGATAATGACACTGAAAATGAAGTAAACTCACATGAGAGTCAGAAAATGTATCTCTAGTGCTTTTAGAAGGGGCTCATTGCCAGAGGCAGAATGCATTCATTTCATATGCCACGTTAGGGATTTTCCATTTCTCCTTGAATAAAACGTTAGTTTCAAAAATTGTAAAGTAGAAAGACTCTCAATGATTTGTTAAACCTTCTTCTCCCCTTTACCTTTAGAAATCCACTAATTTTGCACCATATCTGGCAGACAGGAAGTTGGGCTGATGTGTCTTCAATTCTACCAGAACTGTGCTTTCAATTTATTCAGCATTTGCAGAATGAAAGGCATTATGCTAGGTTTTGTGGGTGATTCCACCAAGTAAAGTATTTAGTCCTGCTCCTTGATGAACTACAATATAATTAAAGAATAAAAATCTCACACAAAGTGGATAGCTATCTATCAATGTAATGCAATAAATTTTAAATACCAAAAATAGCAAATTAAAAAGCAATGGGAATATCTGGCATAATTCTTGAGAGAGATCAGTCATAAACATTAGGAAAAGTTTTGCTCTGATGATTCAGCTATGGAAATAATGATTCATTAACTCATTTATTTAAATATTTTTTAAGTGTATAATATAAGACCCAAACAGAGTACAAAAGATTTACAGTAGTACTCTCTAAGTAAACTTTCTGTAATGATGGAACTGTTCTTTGTCTAAAGTGTCCAGTGTGATTGTGACTAGCTACATGAGAAAATGTCGATTTTACATTAAATTAAATTAAATTTAAAAAGTCGTTGCAGTAATTAACATTTCAAGCACTCAGTAGGCAGTAGCATTGCACAATGTAGGTCTAGAAGGAAAAGACATGCATGTGTACAAAAAATTACAATTTGTTGTGTAAGTTTTTTGACATGGCTCTTCAGGAGCAAAATAAGGAATACCTTATGTTCCCTAGAATAATTTAGAAGAAGTTGTGGTAGAGCCAAGTTTTAAAATATATTTAATATTTAACAGAGAAAGAAATAGCAAATCAGCATCCTAGTCAGAAATAGTGAGAAGGAAAGGATGCGAGCATAGTGTATTCAAGGAGTAGAGCAGGGTAATGTGTAGAGAAGTTGTGGGAGATGAGAGGCAGGAAGGAGGCAGGTCAAGGAGGGGCTCAAATTTGTATTTTAGAAAATATTACTCTGTCATTAATTTTTCAACTATGGCATTATTAATATTAGGGATGAGGTAATTTCATAAATCCATGGGTGGGGATGGGCTGCCCTGTGCATTATAAGATGTTAATCAACATCCCTGGCCTCTACCAACTGAATGCCAGTGGTAGGTGCCCCAGCTATGATAATCAAAGATGTCTCTAGACGTTGTCAGATGTCCTCCAGGAGGCAAAATCACCCTGGCTGAGAACCAGTTGTGAAAATGAACTGCAAAAATACATGGTTGAAGCAGAATTCACTACATGTGTCTGTGCGTGAGATGAGGAGGACCTGAAATGAGGGATTTGTGGAGAGTGGAGGCCTACTTCAACTGAACAGGATTGGAGAGGAGAGAGATGGGGAATAGGATGACAATCTCTGCTGACTGAATGGGATATGAAGCCTTTTATTGAAATGGGAAGTACAGCAGAAAGATCAAGTTTGAAGGAAAGATGAACTTGGCTTTGAATATGCTGACTTGTGGTATCTGTGGAATATCCAAATAGTAATGTTCTGTGGGTATTTGAAAATAAAGATCTGGAATTCAAAATAGAGATGTCAATTGGACGTGTAAATTTGGGAATCATAAGTATGTAGACATTGTTGAAATCACGGGAACACTTCTTTCTGCACCTAGCAATCTAGACTTAATGACAACTGTCATCATTTCCACCTGATCTCCAAATATAGTCCTATTCAATCCATTCAAACACACAGCCCAGTGTTGTTTTGATTTTTGTTTTTCTCCTGACTTCGTGTAGAATCAAGGACTTTGAAGTCCAGCTACACCAGCCTATTTATGTTCAGTACTTCTGCCCAGAGGACCTTGATCTCACTCTTCCCTTTTCTTGGATCACTCCTCTTCCTTTTGCTGTGAGCTCAGAAGTCATATTTCTAGTGAGACCTTTCTTGACCAGGCTATTTACGTTTTAACACTCTTTCTGCCAGATATTCCATGTCTACCTTTTTTGTATTTTCCATAAATCCTATTAACATTTAATGTACCACATATTTTACTGATTTATTTAATTTATTGTATGATTCTCTCCAGAAGCATACAAGTTCCATAAGTCCAGGACTTCTCTCTGCTTCGTTCACTCCTGTTTATCTACCACTTAAATCAGTGTCTAACACCTAGTGAACTCCATCAATATTTCTTTGTTGAATGAAAAAGTTTCCTACTGGTCCAGACAAGTTTGCCTGGGTTCAGTCAAATTCTTGCTAAGACTTATGGCACAAACTTGAAAACCACAGGAAAGTCATGTTTACTTGTTCTGCAGGGTCTCAGAGAGACAATTTTTTACTTAGGTACCTGCTTAACTCACTGAAACTACTGGCCTTCATTCTTTTTAACATATCAATATTTATGTTCAAAACACATAACAACTTTTCATATCATATGAAATTCATATTTCTCAGTGTGAGCTCCAAAAGCTCTTCAGAATTTTTACACATTATTAACCTCATCATAAATTCACCTAACTCTCCCCCCTAGTGAAATATGTTAATCTCTGCTTTGTATTCTGACATTGTACCATTTTCAACACTAACGATGCCCTCCGCTTTCTGTCCACTACTGTCTGTTCATAATCTGCACCTACTTAAAATGTCTCTGTTTCTAGAAAGGTGCATTTACTTAATGAACCTATCCTAGGACTGCATTCCTAGAGGAAAGCTTCTCTGATCCCACAGGCTTGGGTTAGGTGGTCAATTTTTACTAGAAATAACCCTTTATCTACTTCTGGCATTTAACTTTGCCTTTAACATTGTATTTGTATAGAGCTTATATCTATTGTATCTCTAGACCATGACCCCAAGCCAGGGACATAGTACAGCTCAGTAAATATTTGTTCCTTTATATACATTAATTGTCTTCATCTGTTTCTAATTATTCTTCTGCCTTTTAAATTAACACTTGCTTGCTCAATTTGTTCTTTGCTAATACATATTTGTTGTTATTCTGTTACAGTAACATTAGCTCTTTCAGGGCATTCTACCTCCATAACAGACTATGCTCTTTAAGCACTTAAAATGGGACTTTATGGGCTTCTATTCTCCAAAGTATCTAGGTCAAGGCATGCAAAACTCCTCCTTGCTAAACGTTTAAGATCTGGGACACTTGGTGAGATCGTCTGGATTTGAATCCTGGGTCTACATTTTATTAACAAAATGCCATTAGGCAAGTTGTATAGTATTTTAAGTCTCAATTTTCTCATCTGAATAATCTGGTTGTATAACCTAACTATAGAAATGAAGGATTAAATGATATATTAAATAGAAATCACTTTGAACAGGTTATCATGATTATGTAGTACAGTGTTGTGTACTCTAGATGCTACGTATTTGTTTGAGATGTCCAGGTCCCATATCCCTGGGGCATGATTGGTGATTCAAGTTATTAATACCTAACTGATTGACAATGGCATAGGGAAGAAGTACATACTGACAACAGCAATCTTACCAACATCTTTCCAGTGCTTTTTATTCCTTCCTTATTTAGCCTCACACTCTTTGAACATTCCCAAAACTTACCTTCTGTCTCCATTCTAATTCCATAATTTCTTTAGCTTATTTGTGCCATTAAGGGACTGAGGTAAGAGTGTAATGAGCTAATGCTTAATGCTGCACAAGCCTGTCCTAAGAGAGACACTAATGTATCAGTACTAAAAATGTTTGAAATACTAATTTTCCTCCTAATGAGCCTAAACATTTTATTATAGTTATACCTTAATACCGAGCTGCAGGTCATTACCTTTATGTATTGAAAGCAGCTGATGTTTCTAGGGCTTAATGTATCTACCATTTGCTTGATGGCCCCTCTTTCTTGCCCATTTTACATAGTAGATATTTAGAAAATGAAAATTAGATCACTTGACAGGATCACTAATGAAAATTAGATCACTTGACTTGACATTGTATTGTGTATGATGGTTTAATTTCATTATTTATTAAAAAGTATTTTTCTGATTATAATAATTAATAGATACTAGTTCCATGAAATTTGAATTTTGAAAATATAAAAAAGAACGAATAAGAATGATTCATTCTGTCACCTAAAGATAATTATGATTTAGTCCTACCAGTCTTATTTTCAACATATGTTTCTATGTGTATATAACTGTAAATAACTCTGCTGCTTTATTGCACTACCATATGTATGTTTTCCTTTGTATTAATAATCTTTGGAAATGCCATCCATAGTTAAATAATAGTTTAGTTATATAATTACATGTTACAGTTATATCTATATAAAGATATGTATATATACATGTGCTTCTGTGTATCTATCTTTCTATCTATTGAACAATTAATTTCTTATGTTTCTACTGCCCCATCTTATAAATAATATTGTGAGGAACATCTTTGTGAACAACTATTGATCTGAGTTATTCACTCACTTAAATATATTCTAATGGAAGAATATATTAAATATATTTAAGCATTTGTAATATATTATGCTACATTATATATATTGGTTAAAGTCACAGACCCTGAAGTCAACTGACCTATGCTTGAATCCTCACTCCAAATTATTCTACTAAGATAATTTTAGGAAAATCACTTGATCTCAATTAGCTCTAGTAATAATTTTTTTCACTTAAATTTCTTTTTTTTCTGATACTGATACTCCTTTGCCAGTTTCCTATTAATTAGTATTTAATAATTAAATTCTTTTATTTTTACTCAGTTTTTTTTTTGCCACTGTTCTTATTTTAATGTTTCTCTTGTATTTTGCATAAGATTGTATTTTCTGTTTTTATAAACATTTTTGTCTATTTTAATTGTTAAGTATAGCCTATTTATGTGTGTGCGTATGTGTAATTATTTGTATGTTCATTGTTATTGCTATCACAACTTATTGTGTTTCCCATTTATTTTTTTCTTTACTTCTTTTTAATGTATTTCTTCTTTTCTATTTTTTTAAAATTAAGATTAAAATTAAGGTTAGATTAGGATGGTTAGAGTTAGGATTTGGTTTGGGCATTTCTCTTTTGTAGCAAACAGTTAACTAACCTTGACTAAAGTTTCTTGATTTTTCAATATCTGTGCTGACCATTATATCACCTGACAATGTAACTATTAATAGTTGTGGCAAAATATAATTATTAATAGCTCTTTCCATAAGCTGTTTATATTTAAACTTTTATAGTCTGAATGTTTAAAATACATTTAGTCCAGAGTCATATTTAGCTAAGTAAACAAATTTAGATTGAATTTTATTTTCCCACATGATTTGGACATTATTCCACTAGTTCTAACATCTAGTTTTTGTTATCAATCTAATTGTTTTACTTTTATAAATAATCTGTAATTTTCTCTTGTAGATAATTTTTTTCATTCATAATGCTCCATACTTTCATTACTTGTTTCTAGGTGTGTTTTATTCTTATATATCATGCTCAATACTTGGAGTGCACTGTTATTTTTAATATATCTTCCTTCAATTTTGGAAAAGTTTCCATTATTATACCTTCAAATACTGCTCTTCTGCCTGTCTGTACATGCTCTTCTTTTGTAATATATTGGAATATCCAGTTCCATACTCCCCTGCATCTCTTACTGGTCTGAATGCTTTCATCTTTTTATCTCTACATATGCAATCTAGCTGAATTTCCCAGTACAATCTCCAATTCACTAACTCTCTTTTCAACTTTGTCTATTCTGAAGTATTTCCTATGTATTGAGCCTTTTGTTTTCAATGATTAATGTTTCAATTTTCCTGTTTTTTTCAAGTCATTTTAGACTGTTTTGGTTTCATTTCTTTTTTTTAATGAGTATTAATTTTTTATTAACATCCTTGAGATTCATACTTATTTAAAAATATTTTTCAGTCTTTTTGTAATTTTAATGCACTCAGATTAATTTTATTTCCAATTATTGACAGGCTTAATAACTTTAGATCTCTTTACCTGTCACAAAAAAATAAATTGTAGCTACTTTTGAGTAGAGTAAGAAAAGTGGTTCTTTCTTTTTGTTTCTTTATCTCTCTTGCTCTTTATTTGTGCTTACTCTTTCAGAGCTTTCAGTATTGTAGCTATTTCCTTTGTCTCCCAGGCCAATAGCCTCAGGGTATCCTAGAATAAGTCCTACATTTATGATTCAGGAATCCTGCCTTCTAGGATTGAAAACCACTGAGCAAGTTATTAGCATGTGTTACTTGGTTCAGATTCCAAGTTGTAAGACTGTGTATAACTCCAGATTCCTTAAATACATACCTTCAAATAAATTGCAGCTTCAAACAGTATTTGAAAGCAACTTTTGTCAGCTTCATATTTTCAAGAAAACTTACAGTATCCTTGGCTTTAACGATATGTAGGCTTTTATCTCCCATCTGACACAAAGTACTTTTAGTCTCTGATACCCTACAGAAGCTGAATAACTAGGGCCTGCTGTAAACCCATAGCCCAGAAGCCTATGGTTTTATTTCTAGTCTCTATGTTTCTATTCTATTTTTCTGTAATGAGTATTATTTTTATTATTCTTTATCATTCTTTGAGATTTTATACTTTTAAAACTGGTTCTTTGCTTTTTTTAAAATATAAATTTATTTATTTTTGGCTACGTTGTGTCTTGGTTGCTGCATGCGGGCTTTCTCTAGTTGAGGCAAGCGGGGGCTACTCTGTTGCGGTGCATGGGCTTCTCATTGCAGTGGCTTCTCATTGCGAAGCATGGGCTCTAGGTATACGGGCTTCAGTAGTTGTGGCACACAGGCTCAGTAGCTGTGTCTCGCGGGCTCTAGAGTGCAGGCTCAATAGTTGCGGCTCACGGGCTTACTTACTCCGCAGCATGTGGTATCTTCCTAGACGAGGGCTCGAACCCATGTCCCCTGCATTGGCAGGTGGATTCTTAACCACTGTGCCACCAGGGAAGTCCCTGAGATCTTATACTTTTAAAAATAAATTTTTAGGCAAACTTTCTCTTTGAGACACATTGTAGAGCTTAGTGATTAGCGCATATTCTAGAGGCAAACAAGTCCAAATCCTGGCTCTTCCTCTTTAAACTGCATAGGTGGTGGCCAGGTAATTAAGTTTCCTGTGGCTCAATTTCCTCATCCATAAGATGGGGATGTTAATAGCAACCTATTTCATAGTAGTTTTTTGGTTTTGGTTTTGTTTTTTTTTTAATTACGGGATATTTATATACAGGTTTCCCCCACTATCCAAAAGTTGAGCATTCCTTTAAAAACTTGCATAAGACAAAATGGCATAAAGCAAAGAAGCAGTTAACTTTTTTGTAAATGTGAAAATCCTCTTTGGATTTCTTTCAGTTAGCAAAAGCAGGAAATAATGTAGATCTTTCATAAAAGAGAAATAGTGTAAAACAAACTTTTGAAAAGTGGAGAATACCTGTATGTGTGTATAATACCTGCATATGTGTATATAACTGCTCAGAGCCCTGAGTGGCCCATGGTAATTACTCAATTAGTATTAACTATTATTATTTTTTGTTTCATTTTATAGCTCTGTTTTTAAGACCAGCTCAACTAGAAGTCCTTCAATACACTATTTAATTTTTCTAAAATTTATTTAGTTGAATATTGTGAGATAGGATTAAATTTTGACTCATCATATAGTTCTGACAATTAGCTGTGACATTATTTATGGATTTACTATAAGATAAATTATAATGTAATATGCAAATGTATAATTTTCCTGAATTTATTTTAAAGTATCATTAAAGAAAAAGTAATATATTTGATAATTAAATATGAAGAATATATACCTTTTATTCTTGAATAATTTAATTACTTGTAATTATTGACCACATTTAAAATATTAAAGAATTTTCCACCCAGATTACTCAGAATTCCTCATTACAAAAAATATACACATAGCTTAACCTGCTGGGGTATTATCAGCACCTACCTAACGTGGGGGAAGGGAAATAAACAATTACAGCTGGCTTGCCTTACACATGGGAGAAGGGAAAAACCCAGTTCCAGCCCACTCTAGCCAACCTGTACCACCTAAGAGGGAGAGAAAAACTGAGAAACACTTATGAAGTTCATGGTCCAGAGGCGTAGACTCACTAAAAGACTAAGTCCTAATCATAGGACTACAGAACACTTGCCCCACCCCATACTTCACAACCACATTACTAAAGGCATATTTACAGCAGTTTCTTTTACCTGGTATATCATGTATGACCATCAAGAAAAAATTACAAGAAATACCAAAAGCCAAAAACATAATTTGAAGAAACAGAGCACGCGTCAGAACCAGACATGACAGGATGTTGGAACTATCAGACCAGGAATTTAAAACACCTGTGATTAATATGCTAAGGGCTCACATGGTTAAAGGAGACAGCATGAAGAAACAAATAGGCAGTGTAAGCAGAGAGATGAATATCCTAGAGAGAACAAAAAAGAAATACTAGAGAGAAAAGCAATATAACAGAAATGAAGAATGCCTTTGATGGGCTTATTAATAGGTTGAACACAACTAAAGAAAGAACCTCTGACACAGAGGATATATCAATAGAATCATCAAAAACCAAAACAAAGACAACGAAGACTTTTAAAAAATGTACAAAACAAAAAATAAAACCCCAAAAAACCAAAACAAAACAGAACATCTAAGGACTATGGAACAACTACAAAAGGTAAAACATACATGTAATGGTAATACCAGAAAGAGAAGAGAGAATGAAACAGACGGTATATTTGAAAAAATAATGACTAAGATATCCTCAAATTAATGTCACACATTAAACCACAGACCCAGGAAACACAGAAAATACCAAGCAGGATAAATGCAAACAAAAACAAAGGAAACAAACAAAAACCCCTAGATCTATGTATATCATTTTCAAACTATAGAATATTAAAGATAAAGAAAAAATCCTGAAAGAAACCAAAAGGGGAGTGGCTCACATATAGAGAAATAAAGATAAGAATTACATATGACATCTCCTCAGAAACGATGCCAGGAAAAACTGGGGTCAAATATTTAAAGTGCTGAAAGAAAAACACCAACAAAGAATTCTTTACCTTGTGCAATTATCCTTTAAAAGTGAAGGAGAAATAAAGGATTTCTCAGATAAACAAAAATTGAGTGAATTTGTTTTCAGTAAATCTGCCTTGAAACAAATCTGATAACCTAGATGAAATGAACCAATTTCTTAAAAAACACAATTTGCCAAAACTCACATGAGGAGAAATAGACAATCTAGATAGGCCTATATCTATTAAAGAAGTTGAATCATATTACCTTTCCAAATAGTTAATGCACTTCCAAAACAGAAAGCACCAGTCCCACATGGGTTCACTTGTGAATTCTACAAACTAAGGAAGAAATTATGTCAATTCTCCATAATCTCTTTCAGATAATAGAAACAGAGGGAATACTTCCTAACTCATTCGGTGATCAGCATTATCCTACAACCAAAATAGAGAAAGACATTACAAGAAAAGAAAACCACAGACCACTATTTTTCATGAACATAAATACAAAAATCTGCTACAAAATGTTTGCAAATTGAATCCAATGATGTATAAAAAGAAGTAAAAACTATGACCAAATGGGATTCATCCTAGGTATGCAAGGCTGGTTCAACATTTGGAAATCAAGTAATGTAATCCATCATATCAATAGGGTAAAGATGAAAAATTACATGATCATATCAATGGATGCAGAAAAACGATTTCACAAAATACTATACCTATTCATGATTAAAAACTCCCAGTAAATTAGGCATAGAAGGGAAATTGCTCAACTTGGTAAAGAATATCTAAAAGGAAACTTATGGCTAACATTATTCTTAATGGTAAGAAACTAAAGGTTTCCCACTAAGATATCAGGTACAAGGCAAGGATACTTTCTCCCACCAGTCCTTTTCAGCATTGTACAAGAAGTTATAGATAATGCAATAAGACCAAAAAAAAAAAAACGGGGGGGGGGGGAATAAAGTTACACAGTTTGAGAAGGAAAAACTAAAACTATCTTTGTTCACAGATGATATGACCAACCAAGACTTAATTTTAAAAAACAAGTAAAAAAAAAAAAAAAAGAAACAAACAAACAAACAAAAAACCTTCTGGAACTAATATGTGATTACAAGGTTGCAGGATGCAAGGCTAATACACAAAAGTCTATTGCTTTCCTATACACCAGCAAGGAAAAAGTGGAATTTAAATTTTAAAACATAATGCTATTTATATTAGCACCCTTAAAAATGAAATATTTAAGTGTATCTAACAAAATACGTATAACATCTATATGAGGAAAACTATAAAACTTTGGTGAATGAAACAAAATAACTGAGTAAATGAAGAGATTCTCCATGTTAATGGAAGGAAAGACTCAATATTGTCAAGATATCAGTTCTTCCCAACTTGATCTGTATATTCAGTGCAATCCCAGTAAAAATCAAGAAAAGGTATTCTGTGGATACAAACAAACTGATTGTAAAGTTTAGATAGAGAGGCAAAATGATCAGTGATTGCCAGGGGTTAGGCAGGGGTAGTATGATGGGATAAGTGAGTACAGAGGATATTTAGGGCAGGGAAAATACTCTGGATGATGCCATAGTGGTGGGTATATGTCATTATACAATTGTCTAAACTCATGGAATGTGCAACACCAGGAGTGAAGTGTAATAATACATACTTTTGGTGATTATGATGTGTCAATGTAGGTTCATCAAATGTAACAGATTCACCACTCTGGAGGGGATGTTGTAAATGAGGGAGGCTATGTGTGTGTAGAGGCCGAGGATATATGGAAAATCTCTGTATCTTGCCTTTAATTTTTCTGTGAACCAAAACTATCCTAAAAAAATAAAGTCTTAAGAAATATATAGGGCAACTTTTTATAAACATATCTCCCTATTCAGTCACTGCATCATATGTATTGTATATTTTTAATCAGTGTAACAACAGTATAGTATAAACTTTTCCATGTTTTACATTGTATCTGTAATTGTTCTTTTTATGGCTTTGCAATAATTCATCTATGGTATTTATTTATCTACAATTATTTATTAAACACATATTAGGTTCTACTCAAGGTCATGGGAATGTACTGCTAAGCCAAAGTACCTGCATTACAGAGTTTACAACATTCTCATATGTGCATAGTTGATATATAATCATTCATTTAATTTTCTATTATGTTGCATAACTCTGAGAAGAGAACAATTATATATATTGTTTTATTCAGCCTTGAAGAGCCTTTGCAGAAGAAGTAATGTCACGACCCTAAAAATATTTTGTTTATTTAGATGTTCTGTAAATTCACTTTCCAAAAAAAGATGGGAAAATAAATGTGTGTGTGTGTATATATATACATATATATATATATATATATATATATACCTCTATATATATATATGAACATAGTGTGTTGAACAAAGAAAATACTTAGCTGATTCATCAGGATGAAGGTACAAAGTATAATCAAATTGGACTTTTTTTATAATAAATTAAGATTCTATATATTTCTTCTTGATATACAATATAAAGATATAAGGAATCTCATATAGACTATTGCTGTATGACATTTCTTACACTACCTGAAAAATAACCTCTTAACCCCAAACTTATGGTAATGCCCAAACTTGTAAAATCTGTTTTTGAAAATTATATAAAGCCATAAGTTATGTTTATATTAAGGAATACTATAGGTTTATGTAAATAGTCTTTTAAGCATTCATTTAAATTATAAATGACATCATTAGCATCCTGGTTTTCTCGTTTTCTTTCTTTGTTTTATAATATATAAATACGCTTGGAACCACTGTGTAGAGAGCTAGCTCAGCCTGCTTGTCTCCCTGCCACTGTTGGTATCAAGTTTGCATAAAAGGTGCCTCTGGCAGTGCTCTGGATCCGCAACAGCACAAGATTTATTTCTTCCATATTAGATTATTACAAATTTCACTTGTTTCCATTTTTTATTTATAAATAGTGCTACTTTAATATTTTGATCATAACTTTTTAAAAACCTTACAGTAAATTTCAGAAGTAGACTTAAATTTTTCAAAAGTATGAACCTTTGTGATCCTTGATATGTACTGCTAAATATTTTTCCAGTATATTTCCAGCAGCCTAGATGAAGCTAGTTTGGTTTTATGTTGTTCTACTCTAACTTATTAACTGCATGTCCATATGGATTTTCTCACTAGGATCTTTAAGTTGGAAACGGGAAGGCTTAAAAGGGGCAGTCCGGAGTCGTGACTGTTCACTTTCATCTCAACTGTATCCTTTGTCCATTTTCCTAAGTTCCACTTGCTTTGTTTTACTATTTGAGTCTGTGATAACCAAAAAAAATAAAATAAAATAAAATAAAATAAAATTCTGAGCTTCTGCTCATTTACCATATTTTGGAAAAAAAATCCATTACAGTTGCATGTAGTCAGCATTGATTACTCTCTACTACCCTTATATTCATTTTTTATTCATATATTATTCTACGATTTATTCAAGATCAAATGCCAAACATGTCACAGGAACTAAGCCGGGTGCTGGCGATTCAGTGTCACAAAAACAACCATCTGTCTGAATCCGAACTTCTCCGAGAAATTTCAGTACAACCATTTTTATCACCTTTCCTCCTCAGCCAGTACTGGTGCCAATGACATAACCGGAATTACATTTTAGATAGTTTTCCAAAACTCTTGAGTTTTAACTTTCTTTAAAATTGTCACAATTCCACTTTTCTCCAAAAAACATTTTCTTTGAAATCTTTCTTTCTTGGTTAGGTTAAGTGCCTAACTATAACTAGTCTTTGTTTTCTTATCTGATATAAATTATAGATAAAACATTTGTTTATTCCCCAGGTTGTCAGCTAATTCCTTTTTCACACCCTCCATCTTCAGATCCCTCAAAATTCACACTGTGTGGTTTAGATTAGTAATATTTTAATATTCTTCTTCCCTATAGAAGGAGAATGGCAAATTGTTCCAGTTCACCTGAGACTGGAGGAGGAGGGATACAAGATCTTGATATTCCAAGTTTTGGGTTTTAGATTCTCTGCATCTTTTATCTCTTTCTTTTATCTAACTGATTCAGAACCATCAGGGTTAGAATCAATATTACCTTAAGACTGCTGTGGAAGTACTTGGACTAAAGTAAAACTTCTAGGTAAACTCCCATGAGGTGAGGCATTCATCATCTACTGGTATAACAAATATATATTTTTTTATTTTTTATTTAATTTATGTTTTTTATTTTTGGCTGCATCGGGTCTTAGTTGCGGCACACAGGATCTTCGTTGAGGCATACAAGATCTTTCATCGTGGCATGCGGGCTTCTCTCTAGTTGTGGTGTGCGGGTATTTTCTCTTCTCTAGTTGTGGCACTCAGGCTTCAGAGCACATGGGCTCTGTAGTTCGCAGCACGCGGGCTCTCTAGTTGAGGAGCTCGAGCTCAGTAGTTGTGGTGCGCAGACTTAGTTGGGCTGTGGCATGTGGGATCTCAGTTCCCTGACCAGGTATCAAACCTGTGTCCCCTGCATTACAAGGTGGATTCTTTACCACTGGACCACCAGGGAAGTACCAACAATTTTTTTTTTTAGTTCTACTATGCTCCAGGTACTACGATAGGCATTGCATTTGCCTCTCTGGTTAACTGGAAATATAGCTACCAAGTTATCAAATCTGAACACAAACTTATTTCTACCACTTTATAAGTTATTATATTTGTTTTACCATAATGCATATATTGTCATGCATTTTAAGTTCCTTGGGAAATGGAAAAGTTTGGCTATATGATGTTAGTCATTCAAAATTGTTTAAAATACTATCTACTATTTATTAATAAATCATTTATCACAGTACTTGGTTATTAGAAGCATTTAATAAGTATTGACTATTATTATTTTAGTATTATCAAACTGTATTACTATTTGACAGTGGTAAAAATTAAATATAAAAATATTAAACCCATTTAAGTACTAATTTTCACCCAGAAAATGATGGACTTTTTTAAAATTTTTAGTATATTTCCTAAAAATTTAATATTCAATGGTATAAAGCACACTTTAAGATTGTCTTTGTTTCATAGAATCTAGGCAAGAAAAGGACATGAAGTCTATAACCTGACTATAATGAGAATTGCCTTCAAATTAAATTCTGACTAAAATTTATTCTGCACTCACAGTTGAAAAAAGATTCCATTCTGTGACTTCTGAAAGATGTTTGAAAACCCTTATAGCTGGAAAGAGGTCTTTATAATTTCTAACATTAATATTCCCTATAATCCTGAGAACTATTCTTTCCTAAAAATTAAATTCACTGATTCTTCACAATTCTCACAATACACATTTACATATTTGAAAACATTCCAAGTTCTGCATGTTCTTTTTAAACTGTAAAAAAGATTAAATATCCTGTTTATTAGCTTGAGGAAAAGGTTATTGTATTGCTTTACCAGTAACAGCAGTTACAGAATTTTAAAACTAGTGGCATTTGTTGTATTACCGGAGTATTTAGGGAAAAAAACAAAAAATCCACTCGGACTGTAATACACACACTATGCAGGGGTTTTGTTTGTTTGTTTTAAAGAAAGGATAGAAATCAAGGAGTAAATGAGAAAAAAAGTATGCGAGCTAGTTCAAAGTGATAATAGGGAAAATTGTATAATAATCAAGTTACTATCTTTAACATTTTAGAATATTTAGGAGGAAAATAATGAGAGGTTGATTTTTGACTAAACATTAAAAAAATTAAACTGGATCTGAAAGGGAAACTGTATATCGAATTGGAAAAAGTATAATGACTTATAAACATTGTACATAAACCTGATGTAACCAGCACTCATATTTAGTTAGTCAGTGGACACGGAAATTAAATGACAAAATGATGGAAGCCCTCTTATTCATCACTACATCCCAGTCTCTGACATGAGGTAGCTGCTGAATAGATATCTTCTGAGAGGCCTGCAAGAGGAGTATAGGCAGACTTTGAACTCCAAACTGATGCACCTGGGCTGGTACTTCTATACTGGGAAAATATCTGCCCCTGTTTCCATAACAATTGAATCCATCCACCCTTCCTTTTGTTTTCCATTCCCTTATCCAATTACCTTCTTCCTTTTTCTACTACATGTTAAAAAAATAGCCCCAAATATTTCTAATAATTTTGTCTAACAGAACACAATAGGCACTGCTTCCTTGCCATCAATTTTACCTGGCCCCAGTGATTCCACCTACTATGATAAAACTCTTCTTTCCTGTCCATTTGTTTTCCTACCTCTGTTTTTATTTTTACTCTGAGTTATAAATTATCAATACTAACTAATTACAAGCATATAAAGTGAAGTGTGCTTTTAGTGCAATATTTTACATATATAATTTTTATATGTAGATCACATATCATATATGTGATATGTATATATTTAGACAAATTTCATGGGTGTGTATAGTTCTGTTTTATTACATCTTATATAATTAAAATCATCAAAATGATTTCCTGAAAAATCATCTTCTAAAATTTAGTATAGGATTTTATATATTTAAATTGTCATTTTATAATACTTTTATGTCGAAGACAAAGGTATAGTGAATACTTTTTAGTTTAGAGGAATGTATTCTTGTGTATTTAATAAAATTGTAACAAATCTTTTTTGTTTTTTTTTTTTTTTGGTCTGAGTTTCTATATATATTTGTATATAAGTAATATATATATAATGTATGTATATACATTTCTCTTCTTTTTTTTTAATACTTTAAAGAGTCACATGATTGCATCCTGTGATGCCTGTGGAGTTACAAAGCTATGGGATTTTCGGAAGCTCTTACCAATTGTGTCCATTGATGTAGGTCCAAGTCCTGGCAATGAGGTGAACTTTGATTCATCAGGTAGGATCTTTTTTGTTTAACATTCTTGACCAAGCTAACAGCTTTAGTATTTGTTCTGAAACTATTTTCTACTGCCACTTTATGTTTTTTTGCATTTCCTTCTATGTAAAAATCTGTTCTTGATATTATACTAGAATATACTACATTATGCTGTATTTATCATATGATATATCATTATCATGTCATATAGTGAAAGCATTACATTTATCACATATGTAAAGGAAGAAATAATAGAGGAGATAAGTGTGTGCTAATTTAGATTACTCAAGTTCCTAGCAGCGTCATGCAAAATTTGGAAATTCTACATCCCTTAGAATCACCATCCAACGTAAGTGAATTGAGTTTTTTGAAGGTAAAATAGCTAAAAGTAGGGAAGAACAAATGTTTGGCAAAAATAAAATTGAAACTAATGGAATACTTTATAATAATTTAGTAATACCCCATATTCTCTAGATTTTACAATTAATTTTAAATATATATTCATCTGGTTGCAAATTGTGTCCAATAATAATTATATTAATTGGTAATAATTGTAGTATTATTATCTGTGTTTAGCATTTTTTCTGCAATAATATAACCATTAACAGTGAGATAAATTATTTTATCCTTGCTGATGATGAAGAGTGTAGCAACTGATGTTAACAATCACACAATGATTCCACCTGATCATTTAAAAGGTTAAAATTACAGTTACATCTCTATCTTTAATTATAGCCTATGCTAAATAATGTATATCTCTTATTGATATAACTTACCTTTGCTGTTGTAATACATGTTTTAAACGTTTTTAAGTTTTGAGAGGTTCAAAAATCTTTGATATTTATTTGCAGTAGCTCAAATTTTAGATAAAGAAATAAAGATAGAATATATATAAAGGAAACAATGATATTCTATTTAAAAATAGTCCAAAAAGTATGAATATACTGGAAGCAATTCCGAAGCCATAAGGTAATTGTGTGTTTCATGGAACTGGTTTCATGATATTGACATCACATATCTAAAATTCAGAAAACAGTAAGTTTGTCTTCTTAGAAAACTTTAAGCTGTGTTCCCATTTCAGATTGGTATATGAACCACATATATGACTTCCTTAAAAATATGTTAGTAATGTTCTTGACATTAAGACTTTTATGCTCTTCTAGAATTCAAACAGAAAGCACTGTACAGAATAAAAAATCCCAACTATGAGAATTTAATTTTATAATGTAAAGGCCCATTAGTATTTCAATGTATACTTTTTGATATATAGAATATGCATTGACATCATAATTCTAAAGGAACTTTAACTTGGTTTTTACAAACATTTTCACATCCATAAATCCCTCTTTACTATCTTGAGGTAGCATCCAAGTATTCATGGCCTTGAGTTTTGAATTCTGAAATTTCAAAACTTTTGGCTGTACTTTCTAATAATAGAAGTTAAAGGGTGTTTTAAAATGCTGTACAACTAATACTAGGTACATATTTTACTGTCATAATTGTTACATATGTTGCCACTGCCTTTTACTGTCCTTGTCATCCAGCCCAAAATTTCTTTTCTATGCATTGTCAGGCAAACTTATTTTAAATATATGTCAGTTCCTATCATACTGTCATACAAGTCAATATCATCTTAAAGCCCCTACTACAACAAATCTATTTCTTTTTCTCCATGACTGCTATATACTTGATGGTATGCTAATATTAAGAAAACTGTCAGGATCAAGGATGGAACAATGAAAAACATAAAAGATAAAGAGTATAAACTAGGGACCCCGTTAATGAAAACACTTCATCAGTTTGAAGGAATATAATTTCAACCTGACCTTCCCATCCCTTTGACCATTTCTTCAAGGAACATACTATAATTAATTTTAATTCTACGTGTTTGAGAAATCAGTGTCTTTTTCTCATTGAATACTGAGAAATTTGTGCTTCTGTTGAGGAGAAGTCTTCAGTGACTCGTCATTTTAAAAGTTTGAAATATATCAGCAGTTGAAGGAACTAGGTAGAGCAAACAAGAGGTCTATTGAGGGTCTGAACAGAGAGGTGAAATCACAAAGTTAAATACCAGAAATTATGTTCATCTCAAGAGAGTAAGGAAAAGTGAAGTCAAGAGCAAAACAAAATCGAAATAAGGACAGGGACACATCGATCTCTTCTCATCTGCATTTCTTCAGGAAAAGATGATTTAAAAGAAAAGTATAAAAAGATATCATGAAAATATTTGAACTATGAGGATAAGATCAAATCTAACTTAATAAGTTCAAAGTACTCTTCATCTGACATACTTTTATTTATTCCCAGTGGCAAGCCAATACAAGCTTTCCTCCTTGGGCCTGAGGAAAATTCGTGGATAATACACATGCAATATCATCACAATATCATATAATATATGTGGAAGTACTGACAGTATTCTGTCTGAGAAACTTGTTATAAGAAATTTAATATAAACTACTCATATACATAGTTTTTAGATATTCTAAATAATCAACATAAAAACAAAAAATTTCTCATCATATTTCATATCTCTGGATCAGTTTAATTGAAGGGTATCTTGAAATTATGAGGTGTGCTGCTTAAAAAGAGCTGTTTCCATATACAATGGCTTATCTTTATAAATAAGGGATTCCTTCACTGCAAATCCAACACGATATACAAATAAATTTGAGTAGTCATTAAAGGCTGAAACTGTGGTCCATAACATTTGATTTCAGATTTTTATGTATATTAAAGATTCCTCATTATTTATTAACCTCATAAATATATTTTTTTATTTTAAATTGATAAAAGTAAATTATGTACTAGTGAAATGGTACTTCATCTGTTTTAAAATTGAGACGTCTCATAGTGTGTCATTTTTGAAATGTATCTTTGATAATATTTGAAAACCAGTGGTATAGAAAAAGAAATAGACTATAATTCAGACCCTTAGCTCTTCCCTACCTTTTAGACTATAAACAAATTATTTAATCTTCCTGAACTAAGTTTCCTTATAGAAATAATGGAGGAGATAACTGTCTTACTATATTCTAATGTGTTTCAAAGGGTTAATTATATTCTGTAATGAGGAAATCCTAATACAGTCTTGTTTTCATGTAATATTCAAAATCATTTAAATAGTTAACTAGCAAGTAAAGCTACATATAATGTTATATATGCAAATATAATTAAAATCAAAAGATTTAAAGATATGTGAATCACCATCTCGAGGTTAGCTTTTCTGTTGCTGTAAGAAATCATCTTGTTACACATTTAAAAGAGGAGTTGCATGCAGCATAGTATTATTTACATAATGTTTTATTTGCAAATAGATTGCTTGCAACAAACACAGATTACCTGTGTTTATAGATATATACATATATCAGTATATATTTATAACTTACAT
Source organism: Kogia breviceps (assembly GCF_026419965.1). Taxonomy (NCBI): domain Eukaryota; kingdom Metazoa; phylum Chordata; class Mammalia; order Artiodactyla; family Physeteridae; genus Kogia; species Kogia breviceps. The sequence continues at coordinate 178,998,971 of NC_081311.1, forward strand.
ATTTGTAAAGGGATAAGTGTTCCTTTCTCATTAAACAGAGAACCTTCTGGTAATATAACGCTACACGTTTTTTCGAATATTCACTATCTAAATATCTCCCACTTGGCATACACAAATGCCATATGTTTTACCGGTCAAAAATTTATTACTATTTCAGAAAATGTTAAATGGAATTGTGTAGTGAAAGTAATAAAAATGAACTGTGAGAATTTATACATACACTTTTCGACATCTCTCATTTTGTTGTGTTTATGTAGGTTAGCAATATTTTTCACTCCTTTGTGAAAGGTAATTCCGGTACACTTGCAAAAAAGTCACATCCCTGAAAATGCAGGAGCTGAAGTATGAGCCAGATGGGGACTTTCCAGTAGAAAACTTATCAGTCTCAGATCATTGAAATGAGCAAGGTTTGCCACCATTTGGCAGTAATCCTAAATATTTCCCACAAAGCGAACCACAATAGAAATACTAAAATAGAAGAAAAAATAATGACCCCATTATAAAATATGAAAATTACCAGACCCCTCTAAAATTGCTCAAAAATAAGATAAGCCTCAAATCTTTTGTTCAAATTTGATTTATTAGCTTCTGTTAGTAAAAGCTTCAGTTCACTGTTTTGTATTTAAAAGGCAGATTGTGGTTAACTCCTGTTGGAAGCAGTGTAATATAATGGAGGAAGCACTCACTTAGAAACCCTGGTTTTGAATTTTGTCTCCACTGCTCACTAGCTGAATGATCTTGGTGAACTTTCCGAACATTTCTGAGCCTCAGTTTCCTTGTATGTGAAATGTTAAAAACCTATCACGACTTCCACTTCCAGCCAAGATGGAGTAACAGGGACCAGATTTACCCTCCCACCTGAAACACATGAAAAAACAGACAAAATTTATGAAACGATGGTTTTCAGAAATTAAACATTGGGCAATGGAGGACAGTACTGAAGGGAAGGGGGGGTAAATAAGATGAGCTCTATGGCTACCCATAATACTGTCTGGAGAAAATTTCTAGGTCACATCTCAGGGATGGACAGAAACCTTGGGGAAACCCCACAGCCTCCCAGAATTGAGGAGATGGAGTGGGAAGTCCAGGGAGGCCAAGGCAGCTAGAGTTTGCAGGCAGAGTACAGGACAGGGGACAGCAACACAGAGAGAGAGATCTGGAGATTTACAGAAGATCCCCTCCAGTCTTTAGCTGAGTGCAGATCAGTCGACGACAGCCTAAAGCCACAGAAAACTCTGTATGAAGAGTTAAAAAGAAAAATCCCCAAAGATCAGGAGAGCCTAGGAATAGTTGTATTCTCACCAACCAGGTTGGTAGAACCTTGCAATTCAAAAGGATAGTAGATAGAACAGGGATTGGCCAACTACTACCCAAGGCCTGTATTTATATTTAATTTTAATGGTAACAACCACCACACCCATTAATTTACATATTATCTAAGGCTGCTTTCACATTACAACAGCAGAGTTGAGTATTCACAAGGAAATCGGCATGGCCTGTGAAGCGCTAAAATACTTACTGCCTGGCTCTTTACAGAAATATTTGCCAAGGGAGAGGGCTCAGAAGGTTATTACCTCAGTAGTGAGGCAACATCAGTCCACACCTCTAGATCTAGTCCCTTCACTGTCTTTGAACCATCTGAGTTGGCCCATGTAAAATCCTGTTTATTCTTTACTACAACTTAATGAGATTGTTACTGTTGACTCCTTTTTACAGATGAGGAAACTAGAACATGAAGTTAACAACAAGCCTAATGACACCTGGTTGATCAAATGTGGAGTCAGAATTCAAAGCTGGGCAGTCTAATTCCAGAGACTAGAATTTAGACTTTATATTATTCTGCTTCTCATTGTAATAATAGTATTCAGTTTCATATTGATATGTGACATCTGTTAGGAGTTATAATTCATTTGCTATGAATATTGAAATAATCTAATTAATGACCACTTGGCAATGTTTGACTCAAACAAACACTATTTGTCAATTAGTTGTCTCTGGAAGAAAAACAGGAAAAGAACATCTCCCTAGTATTATCTGCCAGGTTTTTGATGTGTCTTATAACATGGGGGAACACTAAATATGTTCCTAATGGGAGCTGGAACTCCAGCCCCACACCTCGAGGTAAATTCCTATCAGACTAATCTGGGTGGAATAGGTGAGTGCCTGCAGGCACTTTTGCTATTTATTTAAGTCTTGGCCTGATTTCAAACTGAAATAAGAAAGGAAGAAAACAAGCTAACTTCTATTATCTCTAAGGCATAAGGCAGAGCTGAGGTAAGTTGCTCCTCCTAAGAGCAAGCCCATTCTACTACATCAATTTCCTAGGAAAGAGAGTTACAAGGAGAGGTGATAAAATACAAGAGAGAAAAGACCAGATGACTCTGCTCAATTATTTATAATCCCGTTATTTCATCCCCTGTTTGTATGCAAATCCATTTTGCTTTTGAGTAGAATATGGTCCCCTCTGCTGCTGGAGAAAGGAACTAGAGGAACAGAAGGAAATCAGATTTTGTATCTCCCTTGGAGACCCAAGTGTATCATTGTAACAGGAGGGAAGTGGGTAGGGCACAACCTTTGAAAGAGTGACATAGCCCGGGGACATGACATAAACTGATTAGAACCAAATGGGTCCAAGATGGTGGATCAGTGGAGTTCCACTAGACCTTGAGCCTCAGTATATGCTCACTGAACACATCAGCAAGCTAAATGATACACCCACAGGTGCCATGACAGTTTCAAGACTGACCATAAGGATCAAAAAGCGGGTGATGGCCAAGTTCCTAGAAATCCCCACCCCTTCCTGAAATAGCTGGAATACTCCTCCCACTCATTAGACTATGAAATTACCCACCCCTATAAAAACTGACAAGTCCATACCCTGGTGCCTTTTCACCTTCTGAAATGGCCCACACTCTGTGGAGTGCGTTTCTCTCTAAATAAATGCACTTCTTACCTATCACTTTGTCTTTCACTGAATTCTTTCTGCAATGAGACATCAAAAACCTGAGTTTCATTAAGTCCCGAAACCAGGTCTGTGATCTCAGTTGGAAGACTGGGTTTTGGCTGTGCTCGAGTCCCGGCCGCATAGGTTCAAGTCCCAATCTGAGTTTTGACTGGGTGCAAGTCCCAGCAAGTGTGTTCAAGTCCCAATCTGAGGTGTACGGTTTCATCATTAATACCTGCAATGAAGTATACTATGATCTAGGAACTGGGCTAGGTGCTTTTTCTTTTAATCATCACAGAACTATGAGTTTGATTCATTTCTCCCATTTTAAAGAGTTTTGAGAGCTTTAATTACATATATATTAATGAATATACACATTTGTACAGCTCTATGAGAGCCTGAATTTAGCTCTAGGAAATTGTAAAGAAAAAACTCTGGAGATTCATGGGAACTGGTTTTAGACTTTACCTGTAAAAAAGCTATTCTTTCTCTTTGGTTTTTGTCATGCTATTCCATGTTTTAGAAACATTTTTATTCACCTGACAACAAGTATGGAAAATAGCATGCTAATGATAGTGGGGACACCGTGAAAACTTTAATTAAAGGTGTGTTAACCGAAGATATATTAATTCAGAAATAATATTTGTAATTGTACAAAGTGTTATGACCATAAACCTGTTCTGATTGGTCTATTTTCCATTCTAAATGGTTGGTGGTGATGCCATATTAGTTTTTAAGTGTTTAGACTGTCATCCTAATAATGGATCACAAATTCTGAGAACTGGAATGCATTTGAATTACACAAATTATGAAAGTTTTATATAAATGAAAGTTACTGACTTTTTCAAAATATAGAATTTATACATTTAACTAAGTCTTATTCCTTTCAGATATTATGTTTGAAAGGGTGTGTGCTTAATCTAATGACAACATCATTATACAAACTATGAAGCTCTACTTTTGCAATGATTTCATATCTCCAAAACTCACAAATGTCTTATCTGAGTCTGGATTGAATTCGTAGAAACATCTAGAAATAATTCACATCCTATGTGTCAGAAAAGGACATTTGAGTTAAGCATAAGGCAAGGCTCTAAAGAATAAAGATTGTTGTTCATCTATGATTTGTAACATGAAATTGAGCAGGAAACTTAATCTCTGTTGACCTCAACTTGATCTTCTCAAAAATGAGAGATTTGAATTAAGTGACTTCATCATTAGGTTTCCAACCTAAGTTTTACACAACTGAATATTGCATTTTCCCACTGTTCGTTAGAGCATGGTATCCTGAGATAAAACTAAAAATATTCTAAAATAAAACTTAAATGCTTTTGTATACTATTTAACATTTAAAGTATCAAATTGTAAGTAAAATATTCTACTTTTCCTTGATCCAAAATGGAAATACAATTTGATATAAAAATCAAGATTATTTAAAAATTGAGTCTCAAATTTAAATGACAGCTGTATTGCTCAGCAATACTTTATTCTTTTATTCTTGCCAACCTAGCAACACATTCAGTCTCTGTAGGAACAGATATTTTGGACAAAAAAAAAAAAAAATGCGTAAGTTTCAACATTTTAATAAATTAATGACTCAAATTCTTCATAGAAGACTTTATGAGATAGTAAATATCTGACCCATTCTGGTTTAATCAGAGCAGGAAATAACTTATTAATCTTACAAATTAGAGCATAATACAGGTACAATCAGCTATTGCAGCTACAAATGCCTGGATGAAACAAAGAAGTCACACTTGTGTTGTTAGATCCTCAATTTTGTGTAATATTTTTAAAACAAGTATAGTTCTGCTTGTTGCTTAGTTCTCTGTTGTAGTTGTACTGCATAGAAATATAATTGTAACATTATAGGCATAGATCATCAAAAAGTACTTGGAAATGTTTTCCTATGTATGTAAAATATCTCCTAGGAAGTTTGTTACAAAGCTTATGTGCCTAATTATATATAAACAATTTAAATCCAGCTCATGTCCAAAAAATGACAAATTCTAAATTACTGTCATCACATTTAATGAAGATTAATTTTGTAGTAGTCATGTAAGAAATAGTTTTCAAATGCATTTATATTAGTTATATGAATATAACAATTAATGTACTAATGCCTTGTCAACGCATTTAAGAAATTCAAAAAGATTTGTATCTATGTAACAAGTATGAGAAATTAGTTTCATGACTAGCTATATCTTAATATCATCTAGGCAATGAGATATTTCAATTCATATAATTAACTATGACTATATGTTTACAGATGTAATAAAAATTACATATACATGCTAGCATAGGTCATTATGAAATATAACTTATTTTCTCATGCATATATTAATCAAGAAAAATGCATTTTATATAAAGAATTAAAGCACAATCAGAACTTTGAATTTTTCTAAGGGGTTCACAGTTATGGTATTAAGGGAATGTGCTATTTTAATAGCATATGATAGTTATTAGATTTTAAAATAATACAGTTGAAATTTGTAGTCTACACACACTTCATGGCCCAAAATCAAGTGGCCCAAGAATTTGTCGTCTTTTTAATAGATTACATTTGCAAAATTGAATAGATAATCATCTTTAATCTGCCAGCTGATACTTCTTAATAGGATAATCCTTTAAGAGAAGTTGCAGTTCAACAGATGTGCAAATCAACCCAGAGCAAATAGCACACTGCTCTTGGAGATGGAGACTGCACAGTTGGCACTTGTGATAACGCTCAGTTATATTTACCTAAAATTTAATTTCAAATGATATTCACAGATGATTTATTCAAATATAATTGATCTCAGAAGTATCTTTTCTCACTTGTAATATAATAGGAGTGAAAATAAAAATTATTTAAAATCTTCATGCAACATCCCCTACTATGCACTCTACCAGCAAAAGGAAAAAAAAAAAAATTGTAAAGAAGAAATAGTATAGTATTGGTATTATGAAAATCAACACTCTCTAAATGTTTTGAGATAATGAGTTTGATAAATAGAATAATAGATATGCATTTGGAATAATATATATGCATTTCAGATCATGCCTTCTAGCCAAGAATTGTATTATTCTCTCTCTTGTATTTTTGTTTGTCTAATGGTGGAAATTATGTTAATTCAGTTGACAAATATTTAGTGTAAGCCTATTATCCGCCAGGTATTGTTCTAAATTCTGGGATTCAGCTATGAAGAGACCAGTAAGATTCTATTTACAAAGTAAATTGAAGCAATAGCCATGAATGTGCAAATAATAAACTGGGAGTGTTGAAAACTATAAGTTAAACCGTTCCACATATAATATGCTATAGGTGCCATCAGAGTGTGATTTGTAAAGAATATCCGGTAGCTGTATATGGAGCTGGAGAAAAAAGATGGGCACTTCTATAATGTTAACTACACCATTACCCATTTCTCTTCTCATGGACTTTCTCAGCTTAATTTTAACTTTTGATCTTCTGTTATCCTTTCACTATGCCTTTCATAATGTTTGATTTGTTCCTTCGTCCATGTGGCATTAGGAACCACTTATCCTTATCAAAATTTAGTTGTAATGATGGATGTTTCTGCTGCTTCTGCTTCAGCTTCTTTTTCTCCTTCTACTTGTTTCCTCCTCCCCCTTCCTCCATAGGTCCCTTTGCTTCATTCATCTTATCTCTCCTTTCTTTTCTTCCTCCTCAAATAAAAAGAGCTGAGTTAACCATACTTCTTAATGCATAATAGACAATTATCATTTGATTTTATTACTTTTCACCTTTCATGTTCCATCCCTACTCTCATTCCCTCCAACACTCCATGGAAGTTTTTAAATATCTTTGATATGTTTCCTTAGTTTACAAGTATCTTTGAAGAATATATAGAGTTACTTTATATACATATGTACCTAAGATTTTAAAAAACTTATTTTGTCATAAATTTCATTCAGTTTCTTGCCTTTTCACTCTATACTATGTTCTTAAGTTTTATCCATATTAATATATGTCTGTCAGGTTTATAAGTTCAATCTACTGGATAGTATTCCATTTTTATTCATTTTATCATTTTATTTGTCTATTATACTAGTTTAAGGAACCTAAATTCCCTATCAGCCCCTGCTACTTCAAAGTATGCTGTGCTAAATGTCCTCATACATATCTCTGTATTGGGCATCTGTGAGAGTTTCTCTGGGGTATATACCCAGGGGAGGACTTGCTATGCTATATAATGTATGTTATTTAATTTAATTAAGCATTTCATATTGTTCTTCAGAATCACTATAACTAGTTTACAGTCCTTCAAGGAATCTCATTTTCAACATTTGGTAATGCTGTGGACTGAACTGTATCCCCCCAAATCCATATGTTGAAACCCTAACTTCCAATGTGACTATATTTGGAGAAAGGGCTTTTAGGAAGTAATTAAATTTAGATGAGGTCATAAGGGTGGGGCCCTGATCCAATAGAATGAATAGTCATTTAAGAAGAGACATGTGCACACATGAGGAAAGATTATGAAGGCTCACAGCTAGAAAACCACAGTCTGAAAGCCAGGAAGAGAGCCTTCACCAGAACCTAACCATGCTGGCACCCTGATCTGGGACTTCTAGCCTCCAGAACTGTGAGAAATAAATTTCTGCTTTTGAAGCCACCTGGTCTATGGTATTTTGTTATGGCAGCCCGAGTAGACTAATACAGATAGTATTTAATTTTATAATTCTGCCAGTGCAATGGGCACTATATGCATTGCATTTCCCTACTTACTAGTAATGTTGGACATCTTTTTACATACTTGTCAGTCTTTCAGGCTTCCTCATCTGTGAACTAATTGCCTTTGCCCATTTTTTAAATTGGATTTCCTTCCTCTTGGGACTTACAGATTTGCAATAATTATCTGAGTATTAATCTACTGTTAGTTTTGAATGTATATTTATCCCAAAGAGAAAAATATTTACTAATCTCATCTATGGTGTCTTTTACTAAATTGAAATCATTAAATGTCATAGAATCAAACTATTTTATTTTTTTCTTAGTACTTTTTTTTCTTTGGGGGCATTGCTTGAGAATTTTATCCTTATTAGGTCACAAAAGCATTTTCCTGCATCTTCGTTTTTTAGCTTTATGTTGTTACCTTTCACATTTTAGGACTTTGATTCAAAGTGCAAGGAGTTGTTATCAGTTAACATTTCTTCCAATAACAAACCAACCCAGAATCTTCCTGATTTACTGGAGCATTTGTTTCTTGTTCTCTTAGGAGAGAGCTTCAGGTTGGCTCAGGCCTGATGTACTTTGCTGTGCTCCTGCTGAACTCCATGTGTCTTCTCATTCTGAACCCCAGGGCCTGTGTGGGGGACATGTTAACCTCCTACAGTAAGCATAGCTGGAAAGAAAAAGAAACACAGCAATAATATTTATATCTTCTTTTGAATGTGACAAATACTGTCTGCTTAATATCCCATCGTCCAAAGCATGTTCACAACAAGTTATAAGCAAGCCCAAAGCCACTTAGATGGGGGCATATACTATTATCACAGATTACAAAGACATGTCTTGGATAATGCCTAGGGATTTTTAACCTTATTACAGGAAAGAAATGCAAAGTTGGGAACAATAATTCAGTGACTATAGTGAGAGATCCAACCTTATTTTTCTATCTATTGAGACATTTTTCCTGACACCATCAACTATACAGTTAAATCTGTGATGTCACTTCTATCATATATCAACCTCATATAGAGAAACGGTCTTTTCTGAATTCTTTTTTCTAATCTTTTGGTAACATTGTCTTTTCTGAGTTGGTACAATTCTTTTTTTTATTACTGGATGTTCTAATATTATTTAATATATGAATGTGAAGCTACTCTTTGCTCTTCTTTTCCAAAAGTATCTATTGGGCTTCTTATCTCCTGGGATTTTTAGAGTTACCCTTTAAAAAATTTTAAATTGTATTATGTCAGAGAACATGGCCTGTATTAAGTTGGTATCCTGTGGCCTCTAATATAGACAATTTGTTCAGTATTCTTTGTGTAATCAAAAAGAATGCATATGTATATACACTTATTAGGTCAAACATTATTCTGGAATTTAGTTTGAGCTTATTTACTAGATATTAAAATAATTTATAACATTTATTTTGACTACTTGCACTCTCAGTTTCTAGCATGGATATAGTAAAAATCCTTAACCACAAGTATTAATTAATTTATCCTTATAATTCTATGAGTTTTGCTGCATATATCTTGAGGCCAAGTTTTAGATACATATATTCATAATCATGATATATACTTGATATTTTCTCCCTTTTATCAGTCTGTAACATCATCTTCATGGTGATTTTGCCTTAATTTCTATTTGGTCTTGTATTAAAAATTGGTACCCTGTTTTCTTTGGAGTTGTATTTTCCTGATAATCTTTCTTTCCGTACCTTTACTTTTCACATTTTTGTGGGAATTTCTTTTTTTCTTTCTTTTTTCTTTAATCTAATATTTCTATCTTTGGAATGATGAATTTGCTTTACTTATAATAATGATTTTTTTCTACATTAATATGCGTGCATAGAAAAATGTTTGTATTAGTCAGGATTCTCCAGAAAAACTGAGCCAATAGGATGTGTGTTTGTATGTGTGTGTATACAGCTTGAGTCCAAATGTAGTACTAAGGCAAAGTTGCTTTATTCTCAGGGACTTCAGTCTATGTTTCTTAGGACTTTCAACTGATTGGATGAGGCCCACCCACATTATGAAGGGTAATCTGCTTTACTCAAAGTCTACTGACTTAAATACTAATCATACAAAAATACCTTCACAGCAACATTTATACTGGTGTTTGATCAAAACAGGGTACCATGGCTACCATGGCCTAGTCAAGTTGACACATAAAATTAACTACAACAATTCTTTTCTGATACCATCTATCTCTTGTCTTTCTTTTGATTATATTAATTCTTTCAGGAAACACTTATTTTGCCTTATTCTAGATGCGAAGTATAGAGCAGTGTGTATATATATATACATAATTCTATTCTCATGGAACTTACATTCTACTTAGGGGAGAAGGATCAGAAGAAGGTAGATGATAAACAACAAATAGAATCAAGATTAACAAGTGGTGATAAGTGCTATTAAAAAAATAAACCAGAATGGAGTGTAGTGAGGTGGAATATTACTTTATAGAGAATGTTCAGAGATAATGTCTCTATGAAGTGATAAATGAGAGCAGAGACTTGAAGGAAGTGAGGGAATAGATCAAGTGGTTATCAGGGGGAAGAGTGTTCTTGGCAGAGAGAACAGCAGTACAAAGTCTCTACGCTGGAACTATATTTGTGTGTTTGAGGTTAGATGAGGAGAATTATGAGAAGTGATTCAAAATGTTATCCAAGGACCAGATCGTGGATGGTGTTGGAGGCTATGGTCCCAACTCTGGTCTTTATTTTCAAGAAGGATTATTGTGATAAATTATGTTAATTTTTAAAATACATGCAAATTCAGTAGGGTATGGGTAAATTAGTCTTGCTGAAAAAGAATAACACATGAAACTTAAAAGAGAGCCAATATGTTTGATCAAGTCAAAGAACAGTCAGTAAATTGGTTTGCTATTATTTATGGGTGATCAAATCACAGCAAAAATTGTTATCCTTATTTATGTTTAAAGACATGTTAAGACTTAAGTTCCTGACTCAACTGTATGAAATATAGAAATCTAAATTCATCAGACACTGCTAATAGACAGCAATTGATATCATAATAATGAACAATTTCAGGAACTATAGTTACCTTTACAACACTTTCTTCTTCTTTAAGAAGCTGATATTTATGTATAGGAATATTGCTGAATGTTCTGTTAAGGAGGAGGTAGTTTATGGATTTGCTACTCTCCTCTCTCATATCAATAGATAATTTGCTACTCATTACCACTATGGAAACTTATACAGAGACATGTTGACAGTGATAACATTTAGAGGTGCTTAACTTTTACGATTGCCAAACTGACAGCCATGTTAAAATTAAATTAGTTTGATTTGTTTTTAAGAATTTCCTTGAAGATATTTGCCTATATATAAGCTTACATGAGGAAAGTGTTTCCATTTAAAGAAAATATGTATCAGTGAGAATTTGAGAGTATTTTGCTATACATTCTATAATGGTGAAGCAATGGAAAAAGAGTGCTTAGAGACCTTATATCAACATGGGAGGCCTGGAGTAATAATATCCTGTATCTGTATAATGTTTTGTTGATTTTAATGTCATTCATTTCACCAGCATATTTCTACCACTTAGTCCGGTGGGGTTTTCATTATCAAAAAGTCTTCTCTTTTAACATGCTTTGTACTGGTTTTTATTGTGTGCTTGTTTACCATAGCTGACATCCAGTTTATTTTGAGAGAGTTGAACTAGATTTTATTTCCAGGTTTGTTACCTCCATTCTTCTGCCTAGATTCAAAGTATTCTGTAACTTTTCTCTGTTTTCTTTTCCTCCTGAAATTGTAGTCCCAAGTAAACATAGCTACTTGTAAGAGAGCCTTAACCGAGCTTTGGAGTTTGGGACAGCCAACTGATCATAATCAATGATGAATATTGTGTTGACAGTAGTACTTAATATCCCCATCATATCTCAGTCAATCAGATTAAAATATTTCCCTATTTTCAGTAATGAAGGTAAAATTGGTGTTAACAAAGCCATATTTGCTATAATTCAAAGTCAGTTAGCATTCTCATGTGATGAAATTATTAGAGATCCTCATTTTAAGTGTTGAATGATAAAATAAAGAGAGCATTATTCATTCTAATTATAAATAATCCTCAAAAATAATTCAAAAGGGCAACTGTGAATACCAGTCATGAAAAGGTAATAACTGAAGACAATTTGAAAATAAGTTAAATATGTAAGCATAAGACTTGTTCAAAAATCTCATACAATGGAATACCAAGTAACCATTAAAGGTCATTAATGTATATATAATGAAGGACAAAAATAGTATTTCATAATACATAGTGAAGATAAAGGTAGTAACAAAATAGAGTATTAGATAGATAGGTAGATGATAGATAGATGATAGATGATAGATAGATGATAGACGATAGATAGATAGATGATAGATAGATAGATGATAGATGATAGGTAGATAGATAGGTAGATAGGCAGACAAACAGAGAGTTGGATGTTATACTGCTCATTCTTCACTGGCTCTGTCCCTCCACTCATCTATTCTGTCTCTTCGCTGCCCTCCTCTATTCCCTGAGAAAGATGCTTGCCCATTGACTTATGTTTGGGATTGACAAATGAGAGGCATTGACAGGAGAGGAGAGAGCAGGAGGAGAGTTTGGAGCATTTATCCCTTCTGCTCCCACCTTGGATGCATTTGTAATGATGGCTGCATTGCTTGACAGCTATAGCTCCTGTCAGGCAGCCCCACTTCTAAGGCTCCAGTTCTTAGCCAGGTTCCACTTAGGTCATTTCCACTCTTTGCCCCTTCAAGTCTAGGGTAGGGAACAACTTCCCACTGCTCCTAGTTTGTGTATTTATTTTCTTAAAATTTCCTCTATTTTTTCCCCTCTGTAAATGGTTCCTTCATTAATAAGCCTCTTTAAAATTTCAATCTGAGCATGTGCTCCTTGTTTCCTGCGAAGACCCTAACTGATACAGATGCACATAAAGAGCCTGGCATTATAGCCACCAAAATGTGTACAGGAATTCTCTGTGAGGTGTTTTCCCTATGTTCTATGTAAATTTCTTAAAGTAAATATGTATAATTATTTAATACAAAAAAGGAAAAAGAATCTGTACATGAAAGAAATAAGAAATAACATGCAAATAAATTACCCTACCCTGGTATGAAACAGTGAAGAGCTGATATCTTTTTAACTTCTTATTGTTGTTGGCCAGATTAATCCTAATGATCTTTCCTACTCATCTCCCAATGTGAGACAGCAAAAAAGGATGGAAAGGGCAAATAAATATGATTCATCTGAAGCCAAGAAAAAGGTGACACTTATATCTATGAGAGGTTAACACTTAAACCCTCTAGTTTTCACTTTTGCATGAAGGAAAGAGACCTAGAAGATTCCTAGCCCCTCTTTACTCCATCTCTGACCCTCCCTCTCCTCTCCCTCTGTGAAAGGGGTGTCTTGCTTAACTGAAGAGCTCAGAAGGAACTGACCAAGTCCCACTGAATAGTTTCTCCGGTGGTCCTCTCCGTGGGAAAGTCTGTCCTCTGATCACGCAGTTTCTTTCATCCATTGCTGCCAGCAGACTACTCCAATAGCAGAAGCCAGAGTTTTTACAACTCTGCCAATAATTGGCTGGGCAGAGTTAATTATTTATGGAAACTATTAGGACCCTGCTGAGGCTGCATATTCATGTCATATTTTAAAATTCACCCTTATCACATTGAAGGTGATATTTTTATCTCCATCCCTATAATTCCTGTGTCTATTCCTCAGGTGGTTCCGAACTGGAGTAGATAGGAAAGGGTATTTTACTGCTGTTCAGGCCACAATAATATTCAGAGTCCTTTTATATGCCCACAGGATGCATTATTTTTTTAATATGTATATTTTTGGTTATTCTAAATGTTTTATGTGATTATTACTGACATTTTCAAAAAAGCAATATGAAAAATATATAAAAGAAAAATAAATCATGAAATCATATAAGTCAGAGTTTAAAAATTTTATTTCTCATGAAATTCCATGTAAAATTACTATATAATTATATGTATAATGTAGAATTATTGTATATTACTAAATATAGTAAAAATACTATATATGTGTATATATTGGCATTTTACACTATATTTCTATCCTAATGATCTACCACATCCAACCTTATGTCCTCCAGTGTTCTAATAATACAGTTATTTTACAGTTTGTATTGGGCCTTTTTTCATTCTAATTGCATACAGAAGTAGAAGTAGAAGTAGAAGTAGAGAAGTTAAGAACAACAGCCTCCAGAGTGACAGAGATGTAATTATTGGTTTTAAATCCAGATTCTACCACATATTAGTTCTCTAACCTTGAACATGTTCCTTAATCTTTCTATGCCTAAATTTCCTCCTCTGTAAAATGAGGATAACAAAACACAGTACCTGTTATTTTTTTGTGAGCATTGATGAGATAATCCATATAAACATGGTAAAAAGGCTTAAGTCTCTGTCCTCCCATATTTACTTTCCAGTGGGAGAAGCAGAAAATTAACTCTTTGTCTCTCTATCTCTGTCTCTATCCTTGTCTCTCTCTTTATGACCCCCGCCTCTCTCTCTCTCTCTCTCTCTCTCTCTCTCTCTCTCTCTCTCTCTCTCTCTCTCACACACACACACACACACACACACACAGACATGCATAAATGGTATAAGAAAAATAAAGCTGTGGTAAGTGTATAGAATGAAAGGGTGGGGTGATGCTATTTCAGATAAGATTTTCAAGAAAGATTTCTGAGAAAGGGAAACCTGCATGAAGTGAGGATGTAAATCATGCACAGGTCTTGGGAAAGAACATTCTAGGAAGAGGACTCCAAGTAGACAGACCTTGAGTTAGAATAAGGTTGGGAAGATCCACATTAACTAGAGCAAAATGAATAAGAGATTGGCATGAGATGACTTTGGAGAGATAAGCAAGAGTTAGACCATGAAGGGTCTCATAGGCCATGGTACCGAGATTGAATATTAGTTGACTATAACGTGAAAACAGTGGACAGTTTTTAGCAGTGAGATAATGAAATTTGATCTACATTAGAAGAAGCCAACAGTAAACAAGTTGACAACCATGTAGACAAACACACTCTATTCAGAGCAAGGATGTGTTAGTAGACTATATACTCCCCTCCGTTGATTTTCCTTTCAATTGACTTGTCAATTCTACACTATACTCATTGTTTTTCTGTATAATGTATTTTATTGTTAGTTAAATTGAGTACCATTTAATTAATATCATTTTTCAAGACTTCTTAATTATGCAGGTTCATTGATTAATGTATTGGTTAAGATGCTTTTGGCTATAAGTATCAAAAACCCCAACTGGAACTGACAAGAAGCAATCTTGTTAAGTCACATAAAAGAAAGTCCACAGGTGGGGCTGATTTCAGATTTGGTTGATTCAGCAAATCTAAAATATTTTCATGGAGTCAGTTTCTTTCTTTCTCTTGGTTCTGTTATCCTGATGTTGGCAGCAAGGTGGCTCTTACACCTCTACAGACCATACTGTAACAACATGCAGGGGAAGTGGTGAGACTGTCTCTTCCTCTGGCTTTCAGAAGGGAGGGAACTGTTTCTTAAAGACCCCAGGTAGACTTCCCTCATGTCTTTTGGGCCAGGATTGGGACATATGCCCATCTCAGAGCGAGGCCCTAGAAAGGGGAATCGTTACTTTTATACCAGTCAGTGGTGCCAGCTTCCCCTGGGGCACACAACTCTCTCTCTCTCTCTCTCTCTCTCTCTGTGTGTGTGTGTGTGTGTGTGTGTTTGGGGAGAGAGGAAGAAAGGGAGGGACGGAAGGCAAGGAGAAAGGAAAGGAACTAGGCAATAGGGAAATATCGCTAACCACTAGAGTGACATAAAAGTAACTCAACAGGCAGAGAGTATACACTCCTGGAATTGTTTGGGGGGAAGCTGGAGGAACATTACTTTGAAAAAGAAGGAGAAAACTAAAGCATTAGGAAGGATTTTAAGTAATGCAGTGACTGGAGAACTTTATTACCACGACAGCCCACAGAAGGAAATTGATTTTATATTCTAACCCTAAAACATGATCTTAAGCATGCATATATATATAATGTATAGTATATATTTATATTTACATATAAATATGTATAAGTAGATATAAATAGATATTTTCTGTGTTACATCATTTTTAATGCTACACTACATTACTTTCATGACCCACTTATTGGTTTCAAGCTGCAATTTGGAAAATCCTGGCCTAGTCGATCTCTCAAGCCAGTGTCTAAAACACCTCAAAATGCCTAATAGTATTCCTCATGGAGGTAATTCTTTGTATCAAATTTATATAATGAGTGGTAGCTTGATTCGCCTCTTTATTTATTATATACACTCTCTGGCTTGCACAGGAGTTGGTCTGAGGACCAACTGCTGGGTGACATTGCCTGAGAACAAAGGGAATCACCGCCCCCCCCGCCCCCACCAGTCCCTTTGAACTCTCAGTACCTACAAATCTCTAAAGGATATGTTGCTACTGGTGGGAAATCAAAACAGTGGGAAACTGAAAACACAGCCTGAGCAAGTATCTTTACCCCAAATGCAGCTTACTTCACCGGAGCAATTTTGCCTTTGGGACATGAAAATTAAACATTTCATGTCATTTTTAAAATTAAATAATCATGGTTTTGTAAGATGTGTTCCCATTTCTCCTATTGGTGGTTTCTAGAAACACCTATCTTTTTGTAGATTAGAACACTGAGTAAATTCTCATGTGAAATAAGATGCTTAGAAAAGAGCTAACTATATCATGTAATTCATAATTTGATACTTCTTAGGTATTTATGACTATATTGTAAAAGTTATTATTTCCTGGACTATAATAGTATCTGAGATATAAATCAATCTATTTATTTGATGCTGACCAATATGGTTTAATTTTGTGCCTTAAAGAGCACATTTTGTATTAAAGATTCAGGTTCATAATGTGACTCTTATTCTAAGGAAGTAAATTAGGTTTCAAATTGTTGAGCTTAGAAGTGAGTTGGTGAATGTTTATCTTAACTTTCTTTGGAGCATTTCTGTCTGAAAAACCAGGCAGTATTTTGCATTTTGGTCATTTTTCTTTTGCTGAGATAATGAGGGTGGGACTCTACAACTGCAGGCAATTGCTTTGAGCTCTAAGCACTTTGAAGAGATTAGCCCCATTGGTATTCTCTTCATTTTTCGAAGAGAAATGCTGGTTTCCTCTGAGTATAGGAAGATGGACAGCTATTGAATAGAAACTGTTTTTGTCTAGTCGGTAGTATGGTATTAAGTATTCTCTTCTCAAAGACATATATGCAACATGAGAAAGTTCTCTAAGAAGACTGGGAGCCTCATTACACTGACTTGTTAATTTTGTCTGAACCTGCAAAGTTAAATTTGGTATGATTGCCTAGAATATATCCTTAAAGACGTTTGAGCCTGGATGGTATTGTTGTTATTAAGCTAGCCAACTTGGTAATGAGCAAGTTAATTATCCTGGGGATAAAAGGGGGAAAATGGCATGATTTCTGCCAGCAATACAATGAAAAAGGTACAAATGAACTATTTGGAGGTCTGCCTACCCAGTAGGAAGGACTTAGCTGGACAGTGACTTGTCTCTCCTGTGGGAGTTTAGTCAAAGATACCTCTCTTTGATTTAAAAATGTCACACTTTGCTAGAAGTCAGATGAAACCATATAAATTATGTTATTGTTATTTCATAGAGCTTCAATTAGCAAAAATCTCAATTCGAATGACTTTTCTGTATTAAAAAGTGTCTCCTGTGAGAGAGGGATATATATATATGTATATATACACACACACACATACTTGTGTATATATATGCATTTACATATGTGTGTGTGTGTGTTTATTTTTAACTTTGATGCTGCAGTTCTCTCCAGTGTCTGGCTTAAATACAAGAGCTTCATCTACTGATTAGTTTGCTCCTGCAGACAATCAGATACTGAAACCTTTTGAAAGTCATCATATCCTTCCCTTTCTGAAAGCATCCTTGAAGTTCAGCAGCTTAGCAAGTTTTTGCTGCCTTTGTGCTTCTTGCTGTGTTATAGATACATAAAAAGGAATATTACTTTCATTTGGAGAAGGTAATAAAAACCTGTGTTTAGGGAACAAGGTTATCATCAAATAAGCCTTTTATTTATGCTATTCAGACTGCCTATCTTCAGGATATCACAAGTATCCATCAATTTCAGGTCAACTGGATGTGTGAAAGAGAAGTGGCATTCTATAAGCTCATGATTATATCCTGTGGTTTGTAACAGTAAATGTGATTACGTGACATGTTTCTGTACCCTCTTTGGTCTTATTGCCTGTGCACTTGAAATAATCTACCTGTGCAAACTCTAAGAACTAGTTTACTGGGAGTGGACCTCTGATATAATTCTATTCATTTCTTCAGAGTTTTAGAAATTAAAAACTCTTACCACCTCCATCCCTAGAATTTCATAATTATAGTCCCAATATCATCATCAAAGATCCTGGGCAGGCTCCCACATGGCACTGGGATGGAGAAATTGGGATGGACATGGGATTTCCTGAAAGATTTCTAGGGTCAGAAAATTGCTATTCTGCCTTTATCTCCAGGAGCACCTCACAGGATCTCAATATTTTGTGACTCCTTAGCCCTTGAAACTAGAGTCAATGAGATTTTTCCAAGACTAATACAGTTTTCAAAGTAATGAGGTAAGGTTAAAAAAAAAAAATTCTAATTTACAGGTGGTCACTTTTACTTGGGGCTACCACTTTACTTATGTTGGACCTTAATTATGACAGTAAAAACTTGAAAGAACAATGTTTGGTTCCTTTACATTGAGATAGGTTGTTTAAGGTGTTCAGAGTGTCAAAGCTCTCCTTTTTTAGTGTATAGTGTACTTTTCTCTAATTTACAAAGTGTATTTTGTTATTTTGTTGCATTTTGCTAAGTTATTTGCATTTCCCTTGTACAGATACTAGCATTTCAATAAATATTTGTTGATTGATAACTACACAGAAAACATTTAATGAGAGCCTTTGACCCTCATCATTATCAGTGCTTTTTCATGAGCTTTTCAGATAATTTCTGAAAAGCACCCATTAAACTCTTTTAAAGTTTACATTTGAGCATATTTTTTCAGCAACTTTGCTCTACTATTAAAGAACTTTGGCTCCTTGCACTAAGAAAGTATACTGGCAAATTAGATATACTCCTATGTTGTAACAAGATTTTTATTACGTTTCATAGATTCAGTGGTTTCATAAATTGCTAGTTGAAGAAGCAGGTTTAAAGATATTGATTTACAACTAATACCAGTGTATGAAGTGTTACTGAAATTCTTTAAGAACAATAAATAAATAAATAGAATATATTTAAGTAAAAAATTATTAATGTTGAAAAAGATCATTTAATGTTACCTGCAGGTATTAGTTAGTACAATAATAAGTGATGAAAAATATCAATCCAAAAATCAATGGCTTAACCCAAAAATGTTGACTTCTCACTCACGTGGATCCAATGTGAGGGG
Source organism: Kogia breviceps (assembly GCF_026419965.1). Classification (NCBI taxonomy): domain Eukaryota; kingdom Metazoa; phylum Chordata; class Mammalia; order Artiodactyla; family Physeteridae; genus Kogia; species Kogia breviceps. Next base: position 179,018,080 of record NC_081311.1, read on the forward strand.
GGCTCTGCTCTATGCAGCCATGGTCCAGGCTGTCAAAGGCTCTTCCATTTTTACCACGCAGTTTCCAAGATCACTCTGTGTATCAATATCTAACCAATACACAAGAGAAGGGAGGGAAGAAAGCAAGCCTGCTCCTTAGTCACCTTTGGAGAGATATAAAAGAAATATTTTCTACCACCAAGAACAAAGGACCAAAATCATTATTCACTTCATTCAGTTGGCAAGAACTAGTCTAATGGCCCTGCCTAGATTCAACGGGAACTGAGAACTGTATTCCCTGATGTAGCGACCATTTTCTAACAACTCTACTCTGTGGAAGGGAATCTGAATCTTTGGTGGGGAACCAACAGTATCTACCATACTGTATCGGTTACTATTCTTGGGTTGTAATTAAAAACTGATTCTGGGGCTTCCCTGGTGGCGCAGTGGTTGAGAATCCGCCTGCCGATGCAGGGGACACGGGTTCGTGCCCCGGTCTGGGAAGATCCCACGTGCCGCGGAGCGGCTGGGCCCGTGAGCCATGGCCGCTGAGCCTGCGCGTCCGGAGCCTGCGCTCCGCAACGGGAGAGGCCACAACAGTGAGAGGCCCGCGTACCACAAAAAAAAAAAAAAAAAAAAAAAAAAACTGATTCTGCTAATTTAGCTAAGAAAGGAGTAGATTAGAAGAGCATGATGCAGTTTGCAGAATCCAAAAGAAAGAAAGGTTAAAGTTAACAGCCAAGCCTCAGAAAATCCTGGCATCAGAGAAGCTGCAAAGACAGCAGGAATTAGATTAATGAACATGGTCTTCAGAGTACTGTCAGTAAATAAGATGGCTCCAGCCACTTTCAGCCCAGGTGTTAATCCAGTCAAGATTCAGGAAGAATCTTTGAGGGAAAGAACATCTGATTAGCTGGTCACTTTCCCTCCCCTTGACTAGTGGAGAGTTGGGTATTTGGATTAACAGTCTCCCAAGATTGTATTCAGTGGGGAACAGGAAGATCCCCCAAGCCAAGACAACATATGGGTACTGTCAGAGGAAGAGGTGATAGAGGATAGGCAGATCAAACAATATATATGCTCTTTAAAACTCAGAAATCCAGACTACTTTATGTTTGATAAATTCAAAGGGAAGAAACAGTTTCTGATCCAAGTAACTAAGATAAATAACTAATAAATCAATATGCAAAGTCTAGTAAAGGATTTCATTATCTATTGGTTACAAAATCCTTCTCCTTTTTTGTAGTAATTTGATCATCTTAGAAAAACTTGTGAATCTCTCTGAAGCTAAGTTTCTTTTTCTATAAGATTGCAGATGAGGACATTTGTTGTCATGTGAGGCAGTGGTGGTTGGGTGTGGGGATTCTTGGGCTGTAATCAATGGAAACTGACTGGGGGGTGGTAAGGAAATAAAAATGAGAGTTGATGTATTTGTTATTTTATATGTAGTGATTCCTTGGAATATTCCACGATAAAGAAGATGATTACTGTTTACAAATAAATTAATATTTTGCCAAGGAGATATTAGAATATATTCATTTGTATTTCACCAAGAAATACATTTTTTTTAACCTGTCTTTCTAGGGTGGCTCCAGATTACATACAGGTTTATTAAAGACTTTTTTGATGACAGTGTGTGCAAACTCCCCACCAAAGAACTGAGGGTTAAAATGGATCAAAATAAACAATATCTAAGTGGATACATTTTAAAATATTCTGAAGGATAAGAAGTTGTAAAAAATATATAGTATTACTAGAGTTAGAATTGCTATAAATAGTTATCCCTTAAAATGAATGCAAGGTTTGAAAATTGGAGTACAGACCTGTGGAAAATAGTAAAAATTACAATTAAAAAAAAAAATCCTCCAAACAAAGTTTAGTATGCCCTCTTATCATTTCACTCTACCCTGTAATTATAGTTTTCAAAGTAGGCTACTAAGTTTTCTTTCAAAGATTTATTTTAGCAAATGGCTCTTCCATCTATGCACAAAGAAAGTAAAATAACCCTATAATTTTGTGGATTTTTAAAAGGTACTCTAAGAAAAAGATTCTTCTCCTTTTCCTTTGATTCCAAAGAATGTACAGTTTGTACATTCTTTTCCTTTGGGAGCTCAATAAGACAATCTTCCCCTGAATCTTTCTTTAAGTGTCTCATATTTCAATAGAAGTACAGTAATGGTCAATTTTTTTTAAAGCTTTCTGAGCTTGCTTGCTCTCCCCTGAGACTCTAGCGGAATTTATTTTATGTATGTGTGTTTATACACATGTTTTTATAAAAAGAGTATTTTACCAAAAAAAAGTATTTTTCCTTGATGTTACAGTAGTTTTTCTAGACATTATTAGCAGATCATTGGGGTGGAATTTTATGCTAGATTATTTGGTTTTTTTAAAAAAATTTCTATTTGTGGAATGTCTCTTGTTTTTAATTAGGGCTAAACCCTAACTCCAGGAATGCACATAAATATGGAACAATTATTAGAAAATTAATAAAGGTCTAATTTTAAGGTTAATGTTTGAAATGATACCCTGTTAATGGCAACTTTTAGTATGTGAGCTTATTATATTTATATAAGATCTAAAACCATCTTTCTTGCCAAGGGATATGAAGTTATTGTCCTATTAGACATGTATATCCTATTTTCTGTAAAAAGAAGCATCATTCACACCATTGCCTAAGCTCCAAACCCCTGAATTTTTAAAAAATTCTTTTTCCTAACATATGGACTATCACCAAGGGCTATTTTGCTTGAGAAATAGCTGCAAAATCTTACCTCCTAGAATTGTCTTTTAAAAGACCGACCCGATCATGGCAGTTTCCTTTTTTTAAATCCTTGACGGGAGCTGCTGTTCTACCAGCCATTTCTTCACTCAGGATTCAACATCTTTGCTCTGTGAATTCCTGTCTTCCCTTTTCTGTGGAGAAAACCCCGATTCATTCTTTAATGATACAGCACTTTTTCTAATAACACTCTCTCACTTCTACTCCTCAACTCCATCTCTCTGGCAGAATAGGTTTCTTCTTCATCCGTGTTCTTATTGCACTTTGTACAATCTCTATTGCTCATCAGATTGCATTAGCAAAGTTGTGTTTCACGTGTCTCCCTTGCAGAATTGAACTCCCAGAGAAAGGGGTACTTGTGCACCCTCTTGTTCCACATCTCTGATGTTGTGCCTGGCTTATTGTGGGTGCCAATAAATGTTTATGGATTTACTCTGAAGCTGATTTTGTGCTGAAATAAATATGGTTAGAACAAAAGAATTCGAGAACTATCTGTGGACTGATACATTTGCATATAATAATTAATTTTACTTATAACAATTATATTATAAAGTTTATAATCATGATTGCAAAATCTGAAGCATGAAGGCACTGAGATTTCAACTTCTGAGCTCCTCACTCAGCCTGCCCTAAAGAGAAGTGGAAGTTTATGTACCTCAGAAAGTCAGATCATTGAAAACGCAGTAAGAATTATGCCCAAAGAAGGTCTTTTGTCCAAAAAAAAAGCTGCTTATGGAAGTTATATTTGCTTTGTGTTGATGCACTTATGGTAAGACTAAATATTAGTATTGTGGTTTTTTGACTATTGATTATACTTCTGCTAGTGTCAAATTAACATTACAATGAGATTTAATAATAATTCATAAAAACAGTGAACTTCTTCCTGTAAGCAGAAATTTCATATGACTTAACAATAATTTTCTAATTATAGAGATAATATTCAAGATAAATTTAAGTGAACAAAAATGGATATAGATAAAACAAGAATATAGATATGTGTATCTCCCAATTTTGTAAAACATACATATGTAATATATATACTATTATATAAAGCACATATATCACATATACTTCAGTATATATGTTTAATATGTATTAAGTATATACATATATATTATATATATTTGTGTATATATATATAATATATGTGTGTATATATATATTTGCATATACACATGATGCAGAAGAAGAAACCAAGGAAACACAGGTGGTTATCTTTTCAAAATTTTCTATAATGGTCATATTTAATTTTTATTACCCATAAAAATCTTATTTAAAAAAATATTTTTTAGTCTAATCTAATTAGATCTAATTAGGATATTTTTGGAATAAAAAATTCTTGTATGACTGAGTTTCTTTAGACAAGAGATGTTGGATTTCCGCAAACACTGTAGTATATTTTTATAATAAACCAATCTAGGAGATTGGAATGTAAGAGTCTTGTGGTTGCTACATCATGTAGTTTGTGAAATAATGAAAGTGATGGTAATCAATGTAGAAAACTGCATCTATAGAATTGGAAACAGATGCTAATACACAGGTGGTTGAACAAGAAATAATATGGCTCTGGTTCAGCACTCTCGTGCTAAAGGAACATCTGGATGTGTGTGTTTTATCCCAAAGCTAGAACTTTCTAACAAAAAATAAAATCAAGAAATTTCTTGAGTGAATAGAATTGAGTCAAAAAATGTTTTTCCAGGTGATCTTTAAGTTCACATTGCTTTTGAATGTCTATAAAGTAATGAGGCTGAGTCATATGAGTCATGTGTGAAAATATGTTGCTTACAGATATCTTACAGGTATGCCACATTGCATATACAACTAAGTTTATTTTATAGCACATGTAGGCTTTTTTAGTATTAAATATTTCTAATTTCTAATGACCAGTATCTAAACTTAAACATTCTTACACAAATATTTTGATGATTTTTATTAATAGAAAACATTTTATGGAAATTTATTCTTCTGAAATTCCTTCTTCTAGAGGTGCTATTTATCATATGTAAAATGTAAATAAAAGCACAGCTGTGTCTGTCATATAGTGGAATGCTTATAAATTTTTCATTTGACTTATGAACATTTTTTCTTTTACGAACTAAGATGACCTACCATGCTTTCCTTCTTATGCTTCCACCAAAACAAACAACAAAACTAGATACACAACAAGATATTACAGCTATAGTATCTGAATAATGAAAATATTTCCAAGCTCCAATCACTTGCTTATTCTAGAAACTTTTACTAAAACAAAAGATGAATGTATACGGCCAAAAAAACAAAAAAATCTAGTCCCTAGGAATTTGTTGTAATACCATTTGGTCTTCACCATTTGTAGAATTAGAAGGAACAGATGGACCTGCATTCAAAAAGAACCCATTCTCTGGTAATGTTTTTATAACCTGCATTGTTTCCCTTGAGTTTTGTATGACTAGTTTGTATAAGTATTTTTTCCTATTTGGCCATAATATTGTGAGCATACGAAATGGGCAATATGTCAGGAATAATTAGGCCCCGTAGTGCTGAAACCTCAGTGGATAAACTGCCTCTTTTATAGAAGCCAATTCATTACCTGTAGACCTGTCAATTTTACTTAGTAAAGACCATCTGTTTGTAGCCACCTCTTTTCCCAGAGGAGCAATTCCTCTTCCATGAAGAACTGCTCCATGATGTCAAAACACCTTTCTCCATAAAATGGCCTCTCGTCTTCTCTTCACTTCTTTCTATTCCTTCGAAACTGGGTTATTTATTACAGAAGCAGCAAAGGTGGCTCTGGCTAACTTAAGAGGTAAAATAAAATGAATCTGACAGACAATGCCCTCAACCGAATAGGTATATAATGAATGTGCTTGGATGGATGTGTGGCTACAGGAAGCTTTCTCATGGACAATATCACAAAATATTACATGTACCTGTGACTCTGAGTTTATCAGCAGCAGTAAGCGAACTGGTATTTGTCAACCACATAATACTGGTATATTTCAATTTCAACTTAATTTGAACTCATGAGGAACACTATAACACAAAAATGGTTTCATGTGCCTAGAATTTAACAGTTTTTATTATTTTTCAGAAAATTACACATTGATGTTAGAGTAGTTCAGATATTACTAGGCCACTTAGGGTTAGCAATTTTTTAGAAAGAGACTATCAATTTTATATAAATCCCCCTAGATAAATCGCATGGAGATATATAAAGTTATATGGATAATGTTCTGCATCCTCCACCCCCCCCATCTCATGACAAACTAATATCAGTTTTACTAAATATGAAGATACATATAAAAGCACCAGAGACTATAATATCTACATTGTCTATAGTTGGAGAGTAATTCAGAGGGACATTAGGAATTTACCCAGCAGACTGTGCTCAAGTTTATATGTTTTGTCCACATATTGCAGGAAGAATGAAACAGGCCTGACATTTATGCATATTTCATAGTATTTAGGGAATTTGTCCAGAGCAGAGTGGGAATTTTTTTGTTCTAATCCTCCTTTCTTATATGATGCCCCAGTGGTCTGCAGTGACTTGATAGGTAATGGATGCAGTATTTCAGTTAAAGGAACAGTTGATCATAAAAATTACCCAGAACTCAGAAGTAGTATGTAGTCCTGTTATGATCTCTGGAATAGCATTCAGGGTTCCTGTATTCCCAAGATAAGTTTCAAAAAGTTATAAATAGATTATACTGTCCTTCCAATTTAATTACCAACAAATTCTTTCTGAGAAGTCAGTGTTCATGCTCCCTCTAAATGACAAGTTAATACAGTAAGAACAAGGTAGCGTTCAGAAACCCCCATGCACTGTAGTATATAGAATAATCACAGAAGTAAGACAAAGAATGTCTAGATACTCAGAGGTGGACAAACCAAACACATATTACAGTAGTAAGGTATAAATTATGAATGGTGTCTTTGCAGTGTGGGCCCTGATGGTGGTTCCAGAATTAGACTTTTCTTATATCTAAAGAAATTTTCTGGAATAATTAATAATTCAGGCTGAATGTGAAAGTTCTAATATTGTGCCAGTGCAAAATGACTTTTGATCTTTGCCTAGTCTAAACTCAAACCAAACCTGCCTGGGGCCATTTTGGCCTTGAATGGATTTCATTTAAAAAATTGTGTTTTCTCTCAGTTGAAGTCATCCCTGATTGGTTTAGTTAACCGTTGTACTAAAGATACAAGCACCCTGTTTTATTCAAAAGTAAAGATGACTTCTGGCTAATTTTACTTACTGAGCTTTAGTTTATGTTTTACAACTAAATTTAGAAATAATTTCAGAAAAAATGACATAAATATTGTTTGAAAGGGGTTAAATTAACAATAGTCAGAATATAGTTTCAAAGAGAACATCTGGGAAGGAGGAAAAGCAATAAATGTGAGCAGATGTAATAAAGGCGAATATCTAAAATGATCAATGTGATTCTTAGATGTTAAATTTGTATACTTATAACACATCTCTCTCCCTAGTACTAAGCTGACAGAAGCATGTCAACTGAACATGCTATAATGTGCAGAAGGAAGGGAAGTCACATTTCTTGGCTAAAGGAAATAGTACAGAATAGAGGCCTCTGCTTTGACATGGCGGCAGATATAATGTGCTTTCTCTGATAAGGTGATCCCAAGGGAGGTTTTAACATAGCTTCCTGTTTTATAAGCAGTCTTTTTTTTTTATCAGTTCCTGACTGCTGGCTACCCATCCTGCTGTATGAACACAGGGAAGAAACCTAATGGAGGGGCATGCACAGCTTCTCCACTCACAGACCTTCTCTATAAAGGGCACAAGAATTGCTAGAGCATGGCTCTAGCTCCACATACTTTTCCTCTTTCCTTCCTCTACTTTTACTGCCTTCTTTACACATCTAAGTTTGAATTTTATAAAACAAAAGGTCTTGTAATTCTCTGCCGTTGTCACTTTCATAAGATGTAAAATTGCATATTTTAGACCAGGTAAATACCTGGTAGTCAAGCAGATGGGTTTAATTTTTGCATTAAAATATAAAAAAGAGGAAATGTCTAAGGCAATCCTGATGTAGTCAAGTTTATGACAGAAAACTTCTTGCATCATAGTGACTTGAAGTACTCTTTAGATGGCCTGTAAAATCAAAACTGCATGCTATTAAATTCCACCCGCCACCAATACGCACATGCTGCTATACACACGAACTCATTGAGAGCAAGGATTGCAAGGATGATTTGCAACCCTATGTTATCTAAGAAGTTTAATGGTCTCTAATCTTCTATATATCTTCCACTAGATTGATCATGGAGTAAAAAGAATAGTTTATCTCTTTCTCTTTGTCCTTTCTACCTTTTACTGGAGATGAAAAAACTATAGTCAAAGAAGGGGGGAAAAGACAAATGGAGATTCTAGATATGTTTTACACTAAATAATAAACTTTGTAGTTTTCAGGAGTTTGCTCATTTTATTATTCTTATATTTTTGAGACTACAGATAATTAGTTTCCTCATTTTAAAAGTAAACATATTGATAATACACTGGACATTCACAAATATGGTCTATGTCTTTTCAGACAGTGTAATCTAAAATAGATGTGAATAATGAACAGACTATTTAATGGATAGGCTAATGTGCGCATTATACAACCAAGATTAAAAGATAATTTGCCTTTTCTGCAATTCTTTCTTCTGCTCAATGTCAGTGCTACAAGATGACCCACATGTGCATTACATATATGTGTTTCATGATAAGGGTAAAAAAATCTTTAGTCAAAAGGCTCGGAGATTTTTTGTTTGATATTTAACTTTCAATCTTTTCACAACTGCTACATAATTGGGTAAGCTGTCAGGATACAGATTTACAAGATGTATAAGTGTTAATGTGATATATTGGAACCAAGACTGAATCAAATGTTCTAGTGATATCCAAAGAATGGATATTACAGCACTGGTTTGCCAAGCACAAGTCACATAAAATATGCTCGTGTTCTATTTTGCTCTTTATTTCACTTTCACACGTGGTAAACATCTTCCTATGTTCCTTTTATCTAGATGATAAAATGAATGATTCCTGGCCTATCATTTAAATAAAATTTGATCATAATTATCTGATATTAAAAGCTACCAAGGCTTATTTATGTCACAAAAATATATAGTTGAAACCTTTTCAAGTTTTATTGATAATGGTAACCACTGATTTCGACATAGTCTCTCTATAATTGCTAATCTTCACTAACAGTTTACTGTTAACATAACTGGAATAGCTAGGCTTACCCATAACAGATTAATGTTTAGACTCATTTCTTTTGTCTTACATAACAGCAAAAAGGTAAGCATTTCTTTTTCACCCCACAATACTCTCAGGAAGAACTGCAGTACATTATAAGTCCAGCTATTGGTTGAATATTACTGGTGCATTTCTTAAGGGTGAATTTGCAACCAATTTCAGAGCCAAAAATGAAAGGGCATAATTTGATAAAAGTCTTATTGCCTGATAGCTAGCAGACATCTGTCAGCAGTTTTGGTTTCTTTGAAAGGGGAGTACATGGCTGACTGATCTCATAGTAGAATTTATAAGTGTAATTATTGCCATATAATTCAACAAATCACTTTTATCACTGAAAACCTAAAGCTTTCAATTTTTTCTTTTTTCGCTTTTTAGTTGTTGAGTTCCTAGGGAGATAGGCCTCTGTAAAATTAATTTTAATTCCAATAGAAAGTCTTCAGTAAAATTTAAGTAATTTAATGACAAAATAGAAATAATGGTTTCAAGTCTCTAAAACAATTAGTTTTTTGCTTTTGCATTTAGAATATTGCTATGGATATTTAAAAAGTGGCAGCTGGACCTTTTAGAATCACATTGCTTATTAACATAAATAATTAGTTATATTTAAAGATTAAAAAAATTAATGTGCATAGCTGACTGACAGTTAAGGTAGATTTGCACACACACAAAACTGACTTATGCAAAGGCTGAAAAATGCTTCGAAAAGTGCTCATTGCAGAGGCAGCCCTGCTTTCTAAGCACATTCTACTGTAATACAGCATATACAGACAGTTCAAGAAAATAACCTTTCTGAGCTGGGATCTGCCTCTCTCATATGGTTCTTCTCTGCATAAAATGAGAAATTTAATGTAAATTCGTGAGTACAATTCCTGCTACATAATATGCACCTGATAGCTTATGGTTATTGTAGAAAAGCTTATTTCTTAGTTACTTTGCATTTGGAAATGAGAATACTAATTTGGGGTAAAATAAGAGAAAGAACAATACATAGTAGCACAAACCAATGTAACTATATTCAAGGCCCGTAACTTAATTCCTATCTGATAAAAAGAGTTTACAGAAAGCTTGATAAGTGAGATGAGATGCTAGAAGAACCAGAGACATTACAAAGACATTTTTCCTTAAACATCATGCAAATATGGAAAGAGCACATATATTATTTTATTCCAAAGGATGGGGAGCTCTGCCTGAACTGGAGAGGTCTGAGAAGTTTTCACAGAGCAAGCAAAATTCACAGGATGGAGAGAGAGCAAATTAGTGGAGACATGACCAAAACTGCCTGTTTAATCCAGAACTGAGAGGCAAAGGGCTGCCTGAGACAGATGTCGAGTTATATGGAAATCAGAGAGCAGCAGAGCCTGCCCATTCTTTATATTTAGAGTGGCCCTACCGTAGGTGTGCAAAGCGATTACTCGTCAATCTGTTTTTTCCTTCTTATCAAATTTTACATTTCTTCGTTTCTATTTATTTATTTTATAATCTTTTTCTACTTATTTAATTTACAGTCCCTCTCCCCAGTTACATTGTGAGTTCTATTAAGGCAGAGTCCTTGTCTGTCTTCTTCAGCACTCTATTCAGACATACCTATCATTATACCAGACAGATATAGAAGTCAGTGTTCAAAAAACAAAAATTAAATCAATAAATTAATGAATATGAGCTGAAAATTAGAGGATTAATCCTTTTAAAAAACTTTATGGGATAAATTGTGGAATGACACTGTCAGGTATTAATCAGAGAAATCCATGCCACCTTCACCCCACCACGCTGTCTTTCCCCATAAAACTGTTCTCAATGAGCTCTCTACTGCCACAGCAGTCATCATAGCTCACGATGAAGCTAGAGCATAAAGCATCCTACCTTTCAAGTTTAAGTCCATGTTCTAAATGTAAGAGAAAGATGTTTGAGAATCTAATAATTTGGGGATTTTCTTTCCTCTAAGCTAAATAAAGAATCCATTGGCTGGGGAGAAAAGAAGAGAGGCTAAGAAAGGAAAAAGAAGTTACTGGGGATTGAGACCAATGCAGAGCAATGATTATGAAGTGGTTTAGTAAACTAGTACAAATTATATGACCAGGGAGTTAAGTGACTCAGATAATTCAGTAGATGCTGCCATGGAGGAATAACAGTGGTCAAGAACCACACAGCTTCCCTTCCATTGCAGTAACATTACATCATATGTGCCACTTGGAAGAGAAGGGATGGATGGAGGGAATGAATGCTAAGTTGACTTAGTGCATTAAGAGTTGCCAAGATGGAGTTCTCCCTTAGGGGATGTAAAGATCTCAGTGCAGGAGTTTATGCAATATGCAAATAATTTCAATAGAAGGGACAGATAGAAGATTTTCAAAGTTTATTCTCCTAGGAGCAACTATGATGGGACACTATAGTTATACCTTAAATGAATATGCAAGCATCAATATACATCCCCACAAACACACACAAAGTTCCAGTATATTTCTATTTTAATCCGTAAGACTGTCTTGTTTTAAATATCTCTCAATTATTCCTGACCTTGACTAAGCTGCTTAGCAGGTGAGAGGTAGGTATTATGTTTTAAGTTATCAGTATTTTATATTGGCATGTTAGTGTCACAAATCACTGCAAAATGGGGGAAAAAATCTTGGCAATCCAATCATTTGTTCTGATTATGAGACCTAAGCACTCATCCATCCACCCATCATTCATTCAACAAGTATTTGTCCCTTTTATCATAAAGCAAGAACTTTTCCAGAATTTATCAGCAATTTAAGTTTATATGCCATTGGCCAGATATAAACAATATGCCTCCCCTACTTACGAGACAGACTGGGAAAGAGTCTCTTCCATCGTCTACAGCAGGAGGTAACCAGGAAGAAGAGGACTGGCAACTGTCATGTAAACAATAATGTCTGACACAATACATAACAGAACCTCAGATTAAGACAAATCTGCCTAACCAAATCTTAGCTGTCTATTTCTTTCATATTACTCTTATGACTCCATATCTCTTAGCCTCTCCATTTTATTCAAAGTACAAAATCATATTTTGAGAAATTTTCTGTAGCCCCACCTCTTCCTTTTTTATTATCAAAGTGCATTTTTCTTGATTTTCAGATTGTAGAGACTTTTAGAACATATGACTTTGAAAGCTGAGGCTCTATTTTAGCAACTCCTTCCAGAGCCTTAAGAAGCTCTAGTTATGAGACACTGAACAAGTCAGAGTGTCTGCCCTCCTATCTCTGCCCAGATCATTCCCTTTTTGTGTCTTCACTTCTCCCTGAATATCTCTGCCTCTCACCTAGCTCAACCTCTGACTTGACCACATGAAATTGGTTCAGTAAAGCTGGAGAACGAGAGTCTGCAGTTAAAATCTGAGAGGTACTGCCAGTAAAGCATTAATTAGACATGACATTAAGTATATTTGAAAGTATAATGAGGATCTGTAGGGAGACTTATTCTTGTCCCATAGAGTCTTTCAAAGACATTGTGTATTCAGTCATTCAACACATTTTTATACAACACATACTGCGTGCCAAGCACTATACAACAAAGAATGTGTCCCCTGTACTTGGTCTTTGTGTAGGCACAACCATAAAGGAACATATGAAAATTAAGTCTGGATGCAGTTATTTTAATTGTCTCTGATTCTTCAAATCAAATATCAAAACATTTGAAATTCCATATTTCAGAATACAAGGGGCTCATTGAACTAGATATCTGGACTTCTTAACATCTCAGAAACTAAACATTCTTTTGTACCTAATCCACATAGAATATTTTTTCATATTCATAAAAATGCAAACTCTTTGCAAATGTAATGGTTCAGTCTTCAGAGGCAACATAGCTTTACCTCTAAGTCTCTCCTTAGCCTTGTATTTACCTGCTATGATCCTGAATATTAATTTTAGGAACATTGAACTCCTGTTAGTCAACGTTGTTCAAATGTGAAAATCTGTTAACACAGTGAATCCCACACTGCTTAAATAACAAAGCTATCCTTGTAACTTGTCTTTTATTCATATCAGAGTCATCAACTAATTTCATAGTAATCACTCATTGATTCAAATGTGGGATTGTTCATTTCTCTCTGTGCTTTATTTATAAGCAGGTTTTGAAAGTCTGGGTGTGGTTTAGGAGAAAATCAGTAGTATTTTATATGTAGCAACATCTCTTTACCAAGAAAGAGCTCAAATCTTTACACAAAAATCATGGCTTTTTCTCTTTTAGTCATATGAATTTTCGCTTTCAGAACTAAGTCAATTCATATAATTACCTTGTATTGCTTAGATTTGTGTGATACCTCTCACAATGATCCTCTGTGACTCCTCCAAGCTTTTGGTTGGCGAATGACAGATTCACAGCTATTCTGTTTGTTAAATTAACATCAGAAAGCAGAATTTGCATCTGGCCACCAGGCCTTTACTCATCAAATCAGTGAATGGAACTAATGTAGAATAATAAATGGGATAGCTGGCTTTTGAGAACAGAAACTAAAAGGGATTTTTATAAAACATGCAGTTCACATTTTAAAAAATCACAAAAGCCATTAAACACTGAATCTATCTTATTTTTCATGTCAGCTAAGGTTATCATTGTCTTTTCTAGGACATTCATGATTCTCATGCTACAAGTAATGTTGAGAATTTTTTCATAACCATTTTAAATGCCAGTCATGTAAATCATTTTTCTTGCCTTTGGATAAAATCCTATACTCTACCTCTGCATTTTGCACATTTTATAAATATAAGCTTGAATTGGAGAATTTTTTTAAGACTACAGTGAAATGTGATCCTAGGAGACTACCACAAAAACAGCAAATGCTAAATATCAATTTCCTGTATTGAATGCATAAACATCTTTTTACATTTTTTTTCTCCATGATATTTTGAAAGAGTGATTGAAAATACTCCAGGGAAGAGAGTGGTTTTTAAGAGGTTCTTTTAAAAAATCAACTTAATTATACAGTTAACTCCTCTACATGTATATTAATTTATGTGACTATTTAAAGTAGATGTGTGTTTATCTTTCTATCAAAAATTGAGCTCACATAGTTTATCTTTTGAATTATTGAAACTACCAATAATCCCCCTGAAGAACTAGATAATGCCACTTAGAATTTTAACAAATTCATATGTTATAGTTGGAAATAATAGAATGATTAAGAATTTTAATTGAGTGAACCAACCTTCAAAATGACTACCCTCTCCTAAAATTATCTTCTGTTTCCCTGTTTTACATTATTTTTTTTTCTACCTTGATTTGTGCATGTAGATATAAGCAATCAGATACCAGTCTCTCTAAACATTCATACCGCTGTGTCACTGGAATTTTCTCCAGGTCTCTTCTCTGTGTCTGTCTCAATACAGACAGTTTCTGGTATTCCTCTCAGACTAAATGTAGAAAATAAAATTTAAAAGAAATATGAGTGGGACCTTTGCAGACTTCCTCTCTTCCTCATTTGCCAGATTGTATGGTTTGCTTTGGAATTTATCTAGAAGATATGGTTTGAAAATTTTAGAGCAGTGTGCATCAATTTTTTTCCTCATGTATGCCTGAACACTTTGAAAAATAGTATATATTCTCTCACAAAGTTGATATCTAAAATTGTTTCATAAAATTAAGTAGTCACAGAGGATATTATCTCCCAACATGTTGTATATTGTAGTTGTGCTATAAATATATTTTTGCCAAAAGCTTATAGCTGCAACTACAATTATTCAATTAAATTACTGAGTTTATGGTAAATGGTAAAAAAACAGTCTTTATAATCAAACCAATCAGCCTAATCAAACTAACTTCATTATCAATTCAAATAAAAATGTGATATCCATTCTTAAGATCACCTCTTCTGGATTCTAGACAGGAAGATAAAATGATAAAACAGTAAAACAATAGATAGCTATAGATAGATAGATAGATAGATAGATAGATAGATAGATAGATAGATAGATAAAAAAGAAACATGAGACCTTGCCTTGAGATTTTGTTTGCAGGGGAAAAGGCATGGCCATCTTCAGTATCTCTTGCCAAAGCTCTCTTTGCTTCCCCTGTAAGACTCATTCATTAGAAGCCATCCATTTTCTAACTGTTCCTTGGTTTGGCATGACTGACTGACTAGGTTATACCTAGGGCAGTAACATACTTCTCTTTAGCAAAGTAGGAAAAAAAAAATGATTGAAAAAAGGGAAGCTGGAAAGGAAAAGCCAAGATGCTGTGAACCAGAATGGTGTGAACCAATTTTAAGAAGGAATTCCTATAGAAGTTGAGGTTCTAGGAATGATTATCATGTAACTATGTGCCTATGTGCCCATGTACCCATAGGAAATTCTTTGTGACTCCCAAGGGTACATAGAGACTGATTTTGAAGACTATTGCTTAAAGTGCCCTTTTTCCACCCCACTGCCACCCCCCAGCTTTATTAAGATATAATTGATATATAACAGTATAAGTTTAAGGGTTGAAAACACTTTTAATGTGCAGATTCCTGAGCTTCAATTCCAATATGTTCTTATTCAAGGAGTCAGAATGAGTCCTTGGACTTGACTTTGAAAAGACAGAACTAGGGTAAAGGTGAAAAACATAAATGATTGATGTAGAACAAAACAGTCATTTTCTCTTTCAATGCTCTGCTTTCTTTAATGTTTCTTTTTTCCTGTCGCTTTAAGAAAATAATGTATGTGTCAAATAATTAATGAATAATGTTAAATTTGCTACTGAGTTACTTTACAGTCTGGTAAAGAAGTCCATTTTGTATTTCTTAAGGAGAAATGGAGATTTGTTTCTTCTATTAAATACCCAGGGGCAAAAATCAAGGAGAAAATAGTATTTTGTTTGCACAGTTTATTTACCTACATTTAGCTATATTTGTGTAACATATTCTACCAAAAGCTGTTTTCTTCTCTTTTTATCATGAACTGTAATTTGTTCTGTTTATTGCATTTAGTGGCATTGTACAATCCTTTATATCTTTTTAAAAACTTTTCCAAAGAGACAGTTCTAATACTTTATACCATTTGGGATGGTTTTGTTTCCTTTACATTTTAATTTTTCATGTGATATTTCTTCTCTTTAACAAGGACCCATGGGTAAGCAAAATCTCTGCTTGCCAAATTGTACCTACGTAAAATTGTTGCTCTGTTGCCATACTGCATTTTTAAAAATAAGTAGTGAAACTGCAATAAGCTTCTGTTTTATATCAGATTCTTCCAAAAGAAGACCTTGAACTGTGAGACAAGGATTCTAATGCAAGGGAGTGCCCTTCAGAGAAACTTGTGATGGAGTGTGGGAAGCAGGATAGGGAAGGGACTGAAGCCAGAAGTGGTGAGGTTTCAGCTCAAGTCTAGCTTCAACCTGGCCTGCAGGGAGCTCTGGAGTGTGGTTAACACTGTGGTGTCTGTAGTGTTGTCTAACCTGGAAGCACAGGCTCCAAACTTTGTGCCCCTATATCAGTCAGTTGTTGGCTGCAGGCGGCCATGGTGATGGCCAGGCAAGATGGCTTCTGGCAAAATACAATTTTTATTTTTTTTTTAAGAGAAAATTGCCCTTGTGGACAATTAACAGCTAACACTGTCAGCAGCTGGGGGATGGATGCTGTACTGGCTACAGAAAGGTACCTGGCTGAAGCCCTAGTAAACTCTACTACTGATGCTAAGCCAGTCAAATATATTTGTGTAGTTAAAATGTTAAGAGCTTTCATTAAAATCCATTAACATTCAATCCAAAGTAAGATCTTTCGTGTGTGTGTGTGTGTGTGTGTGTGTGTGTGTGTGTGTGTGAGAGAGAGAGAGAGAGAGAGAGAGAGAGAGAGAGAGAGAGAGAGAGAGAGAGTTTGCTTCATTTAGTAGAACTCAGGGCTGTTACTGCCAAGGTTTCAGGCAAAGTGGTTCTGTTAAAAAGTAGACCTCTGGCAGTAATAGATTTGTATGATTTATTTGCTGTGTAATCTTAGGTAGTTACTTAGCTTTTCTGAATCTACTTCATTATCTCTGTGGTTGCAGTCATAATACCTTCCTGTGGATTATTGGGAGAATATGTGTATAAAGTTGCTAACCAGAGGGAGATATTCACTTAATGGTGGCTCTTTTTTAAATATATAGTGTACATTATTTTATTGTCCTCTTATTTCATGGCCTCAGACACTTGCTTTGAAAACAAAAAATAGACCAAGTGAGAAAGTGTGCCTGTGTCAGTGCAAATGTCATCTCAACTGGACAAAAGCTCAGTGCTGGGCATCATCTCTGTATAAAAAATCAGAACATTTAATTTTATATTTTTCTTTTAAATAATAAAGTTCTCAGACACTACTGAGGTAAATAAGGAAATGCACCATTCAAACACACCATTACATCAACAAAATCAGCTGGCATTCTATAGAGCTTTCTAAAGAGAGTTACTCTTTATGCAATATTTAAATATAGTCAGAAAACGGTAAACACAACTTGGACAGCAAGATATTTTGAACTGTCACTGACATTCTAAAGTAGGGTGTTATTATATAACCCATAGATAAGAATAGATTGACAGGCCTTCATGGGGCTTTTGCTCTTTCTACTGGTTACCACTAGATGGTGATATATGAAAGTTCACTTCAGACATGTTTAAAGATAAAAGTAATGCTTTGGATCTCCAAAATCAGCTACAGGCAAATCCATCTACCTGGATCATAGTAGTCACAAAACGTATGCACTAGTACACATATGAGTAAAACTCAAAGATTACCAGACTATTTACTAGATCCTCTCCCTCACTCTCATTCAGAGACATTAGCTCTCACTTTACAAACTGTTAGAGCGAGCTTTGGATACCTGGTGTCTGAAAGTACAGGTGAATTAGAAGCAGGAAAATGAGACAGAAGAAGGGTTTCCACAATAAACTGACACATTTTAAAACTGACAATTAACAGCCCCAGAGAAACAGTTTTTCAGATTTGTGTATATCTTGCAGTACATCTATGCACATTATCACTTTAGATTTTTATAACACACTCTAGGATTTGCTGGTCACATAGATATTCTCATTTTACACATGAAGAATATTTTTGACTTTTGCAAAGTCACAATACTGGATTTCATATGCATAATTAGATCTCCTAGGCTGCATGCTTATCATACTGCTAGATTTCAAGTAAGGAGACTTTCTCCCGTGCCCCATAACTCAGAATGCTCTGCTTTTGGAGTCCATTTGATAAAGAGAAAAAAATATGCATGTTTAGTACTAGAACTGGAATGTAAGACCACAGTATCTTTTAGTCAGTACTTTTTTTTTTTTTTTTTTTAAGTTTTTGGCTGTGTTGGGTCTTTGTTGCTGCACACAGGCTTTCTCTAGTTGCAGTGAGTGGGGGCTACTCTTCGTTTTGGTACCTGGGCTTCTCATTGCGGTGGCTTCTTGTTGTGGAGCATGGGCTCTAGGTGTGTGGGCTTCAGTAGTTGTGGCACGTGAGCTCAGTAGTTGTGACACATGGGCTTATTTGCGCCACAGCATACGGGATCTTCCCGGACCAGGGCTTGAACCCATGTCCCCTGCATTGGCAGGTGGATTCTTAACCACTGCACCACCAGGGAAGTCCCCAGTACGTATTTTTTACACAACATCTACATGTGATAGCCACTGTACTAGATAGTAGGGATTCAGTGGTAAATGAAACAAACATGTCTTGCCCATCCTAAAACTTATACTTGATAGTCTAATGTGGCAGCCAGATACAATGCAAGTAAACACCAAAATATTATGTTGTAACAAACTTTGAAGGTCATGAAATGAAAGAACAGAGAATGGAACAGTGTAATTGGCAGAGCCTATAGGGATGGCCTCTTGAAGAAGTGACATTTAGGATGAGACCTAAAATACGAGGAAAAGTCAGCCAGGTAAACAGGTAACAACAAATAATTTGTAGGAAGGCTCTGAGGGCAAAAAATACTTTGCAAATTTTAGGAAGAATCAGAAATGAAGTGTAAAAGGAGTAGAGTGACCAGTGATGGATGTTAACTGGAGAGATGAAGATAGAAATATAGACAGGTGCCACATTAAAGAGTTTGGACTTTATTCCAATATCAAATGAAGGCTGATTGATTTCAAGCAGGGGAGAGTGTTATGATCTAATTTACATTTTAAAAAGATCACTCTACCAACTGTGTAGGAAAAGAATTGGAGGGGGTTAGGAGTGAAAGTGGGGAGATAGGGCTACTATACAAGTGCAGGATTGGACTCCGAAGGAGGCAGTGGAGATAGAAGTGAATAACACACATTTGAACAAACTTTAGAGGTAAAGCTAATAGAACGTGGTGATGGATTGTAGATGGGCATGGAGGGCGTGGGTAAAGAAAGTGACTTGACCCTTAGGTTTCTGAATTGTCCCAGTGACTAAATGACACGGTTTGCCATTACTGAGGTGAAGAAGATGAGGGAAATGTAGAAGAAAGATTCAGGAGAGAAATCATCAGTTCATGTTTACACTGGATAAGTTTGAGATTCTTATGAGAACAAATGAAGGTTCAAGTAGAAAAGTAACTATGTGTGTCTAAATTCTAAAGGGAAGTTTCACGCTGAAGTTATGAATTTTAAGTCACCAACATTAAGATTTTATTTAAAGTCAAGTAAATAAATAGTATCTTTTAGGCTAGAAGAGAGAGAGAGATTAGAAAAAATATCCAGGACTGAGCCTGAGAGACACTAACAACACATCATGGTCTTTCTACTGTGTCATACTGCTTTCCTGTAAGAATTTTCAAAATAAGTGTAGAATGTTACTGGGACCAGAATCACCCCTAAAACTTTTAGGCTCTGAAAGAAATATTTTCACTGTTTGCCTAATAATAACCCTATGTTGCATGTCATAACGACAAGCGTTACATGTCAGGGAAGGTGGAGGTATAGCATAGAGGGAAGAAACCTTATCAAAGGAGACAGAAATCAATAGGCCACTGTAGCCTTCCCCTTGTCCTTTAACTACTCCACCCTCATCTCCTTGTGAGATCCTGGCATCTTATGATCTTTAGCATCAGGACTTAAGCCCCAAATGGTTTGATATACTAATGTCATTTCTCTTCCACATCTACATGAGCCATGTGATGGTTTAGATCCCACTTAAGAAGTAGGATACAAAGGAAAACTGTCCTAAGATAGTGGACACATATTCTATTCCTAGGCGACTATTTATTAGGGAAATGCAAAATAGAGACAAATATTGTTACCTAATTCAGAATGGTAGTGATAAATTATTACCCAGCTCCAGAATATTCTCTTAATTTCAACTGAAGGCACACAATAAACCAAGAAAAATGGAGAGGATGCTCAGAAATTGTATAAAGATGTTTCCTGTTTCTTAAGGTAGGATTGCATTGCTATCTTAAGAAACAGGAAACATCTCGAATAAACAACCTAACCTTGCATCTAAAGCAATTAGAGAAAGAAGAACAAAAACCCCCTAAATTTAGCAGAAGGAAAGAACTCATAAAGATCAGATCGGAAATAAATGAAAAAGAAATGAAGGAAATGATAGCAAAGATCAATAAAACTAAAAGCTGGTTCTTTGAGAAGATAAACAAAATTTAGAAAGCATTAGCCAAACTCATCAAGAAAAAAAGGAGAAGACTCAAATCAATAGAATTAGAAATGAAAAAGGAGAAGTAACAACTGACACTGCAGAAATACAGAAGATTATGAGAGATTACAACAAGCAACTCTATGCCAATAAAATGGAAAACCAGGAAGAAATGGACAAATTCTTAGAAATGCACAACCTGCCAAGACTGAACCAGGAAGAAATAGAAAATATGGACAGACCAATCACAAGCACTGAAATTGAAACTGTGATTAAAAATCTTCCAACAAACAAAAGCCCAGGACCAGATGGCTTCACAGGCGAATCCTATCAAACATTTAGAGAAGAGCTAACACCTATCCTTCTCAAACTCTTCCAAAAGATAGCAGAGGGAGGAAGACTCCCAAATTCATTCTATGAGGCCACCATCACCCTGATACCAAAAGCAGATAAAAACCTCACAAAGAAAGAAAACTACAGGCCAATATCACTGATGAACATAGATGCAAAAATCCTCAACAAAATACGAGCAAACAGAATCCAACAGCACATTAAAAGGATCATACTCCATGATCAAGTAGGATTTATCCCAGGAATGCAAGGATTCTTCAATATACACAAATCAATCAACGTGATACACCATATTAACAAATTGAAGGAGAAAAACCATATGATCATCTTGATAGATACAGAGAAAGCTTTTGACAAAATTCAACACCCATTTATGATGAAAACCCTGCAGAAAGTAGGCATAGAGGGAACTTTCCTCAACATAATAAAGGCCATATATGACAAACCCACAGCCAACATTGTCCTCAATGGTGAAAAACAGAAACCATTTCCACTAAGATCAGGAATAAGACAAGGTTGCCCACTCTCACCACTCTTATTCAACATAGTTTTGGGAGTTCTAGCCACAGCAATCAGAGAAGAAAAAGAATTAAAAGGAATCCAAATCAGAAAAGAAGAAGTAAAGCTGTCACTGTTTGCAGATGACATGATACTATACTTAGACAATCCTAAAGATGCTACCAGAAAACTACAAGAGCTAATCAATGAATTTGGTAAAGTAGTGGGATACAAAATTAATGCACAGAAATCTCTGGCATCCTTATACACTAATGATGAAAAATCTGAGAGTGAAATTAAGAAAACACTCCCATTTACCATTGCAACACAAAGAATAAAATATCTAGGAATAAACCTACCTAAGGAGACAAAAGACCTGTATGCAGAAAATTATAAGACACTGATGAAAGAAATGAAACATGATACAAATAGTTGGAGAGAAATACAATGTTCTTGGATTGGAAAAATCAACATTGTGAAAATAACTCTACTACCCAAAGCAATCTACAGATTCAATGCAATCCCTATCAAAGTACCACTGGCATTTTTTACAGAACTAGTACAAAAAATTTCATAATTTGTATGGAAACACAAAAGACCCAGAATAGCCAAAACAAACTTGAGAACAAAAAATGGAGTTGGAAGAATCAGGCTCCCTGACTTCAGAGTATACTACAAAGCTACAGTAATCAAGACAGTATGGTACTGGCACAAAAACAGAAATATAGATCAATGGAACAGGATAGAAAGCCCAGAGAAAAACCCACACACATATGGTCACCTTGTCTTTGATAAAGGAGGCAAGAATATACAGTGGAGAAAAAACAGCCTCTTCAATAAGTGGTGCTGGGAAAACTGGACAGGTACATGTAAAAGTATGAAATTAGAACACTCCCTAACACCATACAAAAAAATAAACTCAATTGGGTTATAGACCTAAATGTAAGGGCAGACACTATCAAACTCTTAGAGGAAAACACAGGCAGAACACTCTATGACATAAATGACAGCAAGATCCTTTTTGACCCACCTCCTAGAGAAATGGAAATAAAAACAAAAATAAACAAATGGGACCTAATGAAACTTAAAAGATTTTGCACAGCAAAGGATACCATGAATAAGACCAAAAGACAACCCTCAGAATGGGAGAAAATAGTTGCAAATGAAACAACTGACAAAGGATTAATCTCCAAAATTTATAAGCAACTCATGCAGCTCAATAACAGAAAAACAAACAACCCAATGCAAAAATGGGCAGAAGACTTAAATAGACATTTCTCCAAAGAAGATATACAGATTGCCAACAAACACATGAAACAATGCTCAACATCATTAATCATTAGAGGAATGCAAATCAAAACTACAATGTGATATCATCTCAAACTGGTCAGAATGGCCATCATCAAAAAATCTATAAGCGATAAATGCTGGAGAGGTGTGGAGAAAAGGCAACCCTCTTGCACTGTTGGTGGGAATGTAAATTGATACAGCCACTATGGAGAACAGTATGGAGGTTCCTTAAAATACTACAAAGAGAGCTATCATACGACCCAGCAATCCAACTACTGGGCATATATCCTGAGAAAACCATAATTCAGAAAGAGTCATGTACCACAATGCTCATTGCAGCTCTATTTACAATAGCCAGGACATGGAAGCAACCTAAGTGTCCATCAACAGATGAATGGGTAAAGAAGATGTGGCATATATATACAATAGAATATTACTCAGCCATGAAAAGAAACGAAACTGAGTTATTTGTAGTGAGGTGGATGGACCTGGAGTCTGTCATACAGAGTGAAGTAAGTCAGAAGAAGAAAAACAAATACTGTATACGAACACATATATATGGAATCTAAGAAAAAAATATCATGAAGAGCCTAGGGGTAGGATGGGAATAAAACACAGACGTACTAGAGCATGGACTTGAGGCTATGGGGAGGGGGAAGGGTAAGCTGTGATGAAGTGACAGAGTGGCATGGACATATATACACTAGCAAACGTAGGGTGGATAGCTAGTGGGAAGCAGCCACATGGCACAGGGAGATCAGCTAGGTGGTTTGTGACCACCTAGAGGGGTGGGATAGGGAGGGTGGGAGGGAGGGAGACTCAGGAGGGAAGAGATATGGGAACATATGTATATGTATAACTGATTCACTTTGTTGTAAAGCAGAAACTAACAAACCATTGTAAAGCAATTATACTTCAATAAAGATGTTAAAAAAGAAAAAGAAAAAAGAAAAAAAAGAAATTGTATAGAAAAACCTTGGAGAAGAAAGTTGAAAAGACAAAATCAATCTACATGCCTATTACATTACTAGGAATTGAATAAAAACAAAATACATCATATTAAAACCAGGTAAATTCCTTAATTGAATTCAGTTGAATATTTAAGTATCAAAATAAAAACATTAATTTAGGATTGAGCTAAAAATAATGCAAGAAAGAGCAGAAGGATTGTATACCACCATAAGTCATATAGCACAACATAATCCATCAAAACCAGAGAACCTATAATTTTCTTCCTTTATTTTAGATTGAAAAATGACTTCAGAGTATATTATTAGAAGGATAAGTGATGAGAAATCTAAATTGAGGGAAAACTACTTGGTGCTAGCTTTATATGATAATATATAAATCTCATAGCCACTATTAATAACAGTTAAGGTTTAAATGGTCCTGGGATATATAGTTAACAGAAGACAGGTACACTGGTCAATATGAAGCTTTGGAACATTACTCAGATAAAGTTAAGGCAGTTAACCTGACAGCATTCCACTGAATTTCTAAGCACAAAAAAAATGTTATAAAAATAATGTAGGGCTTCCCTGGTGGCGCAGTGGTTGAGAATCCGCCTGCTGATGCAGGAGACACGGGTTCGTGCCCCGGTCCGGGAAGATCCCATGTGCTGCAGAGTGGCTGGGCCCGTGAGCCATGGCCGCTGAGCCTGCGCGTCCGGAGCCTGCGCTCCGCAATGGGAGAGGCCACAACAGTGAGAGGCCCACGTACCACAAAAAAAGAAAAAAAAAAAAAAAAAAATGTAGGTCAGAAATTGACTTACAGTATTATTTATAGTTATGACATGCCATATTTAAATTAATCATTGTTCAGTTATAACTTTGAAATTAATGAATAAATCTGAACATGCAATTTATACAGACAAAATAAATGGGGAAATCCTTACTGAATTTATATTCATATTTTGACATTAATATTACTTTAAAAGGCTGCTAGCCCTGTTTAGAAATTATAGAATTTCTGAATCAATAAAGTTCAATTTAAAATAAAATATCATTCCTTTGGAAACATTCTACAATAGGAATGGACTAAATAGTAAATTCCCATAATGAATTTACCCAAATCTCCTACATTTTTACTGAAAGAGTAAAAATATCTTTGTCATCGAAAATAAAATATCAATGGCAATATTAATAAAAAATTTTTAGGTACCCCATATAACTTAGTTCACAAAACTTTTTTTTCAGATTTCTATGTCATTAGAGCTCTACTCCTGTTATTTATACTTTAGTACTTTTCATTGACATTGATGTGACAGCTATATGTGATAATATCAGCTTATGTGACAATCATTTGTGTTTTTATGCATTTTTCATCTTTTGATTTAACCCATTAATTGGTAAAGCGCTTAGGAAAATATTGAGGACCGTGATTTTTAAAAATCAATCATATATATCATGAAATAAGTATTATCACATTCATTCTCACTTCTTTTGTCAGTAAAAGATGATATTTGGGCCACATTTGCTCTTCAGTTTAACCTGGCCATTGGTTGAAAATGGCCCCAGGTTTTTATATTCTATAATTCTAAGTATAAATCATATGTAATTTAATACATAACTTCTACTTCATTTCTAATTTGGTAGCAGAATTGACCTATTATTTAATTATTTAAAAGGTAGAAGATAAGCCAACTACAAAAGTAAAAATCTAGACCAATATGCTAATTAAAAATTCTTAAAAACACAAATCCATTTCTAATTCATTCAAATCTTATATTTTCAAAATATGAAATATTTGTACTGTTTTATTTTAAATCATGTGAAACAAAAATTAAATTGAACAAGTTAATTATGTATTTTTTATAATTCTTTGAAAGAGCTCATAAAATATAGATATATAAAAATTATAATCTTATACAAATATAAAGTTTTTGAGAGCTTTTGAGAAAGCAGAATAAAGTCTAAGATTTCTAAAACAAATGTAGAACATGGATCCAGAGTTAATATTTGACTCCAAATACCAGTCCCTTTCTTCACCAGTCCATTAGCATTTTTTTCAATATTTATCATGGTAAAATATGCATAACATAAAATGTACCATCTTAATCATTTTTAAGTGTACAGTTCAATGATATTAAATATATTCATAATGTTGTGTAACTGTCACCACCATCCATCTCCAGAACTTTTTTCATCTTTCAAAACTGAAACTCTATACTAAATAAATAATAACTCCTCTATCCTCTCCTCCCATTCCTGGAAACTACTGTTCTACTTTCTGTCTCTGTGATTTTGACTATGCTAGGTATCATATATTTAGAATCATACAGTATTTGTCTTTTTGTCATTGGTTTACTTTACTTAGCATAATGGCGTTAAGGTTCATTTATGTTGTGGCATGTGTCAGAATTTTCTTCATTTTTAAGTCTGAATAATATTCCATTGTATGTGTATACCATATTTTGTTTATCCATTCATCTCTCAGTGGATACGTGGGTTGCTTCCACATTTCATCTATTGTGAATAATGTTGCTACAAACATGGATGTACAAATATCTCTTGGAGATCTTGCTTTAAATTCTTTTGTGTATATATAAGAAGCAGACTAGCTGAATCATGTGGTAATTCTATTTTCAAGTTTTTGAAAAACCACTATACTGCTTTCCACAGTGGCTGTACCATTTTTCTTTCCCATTAACCATGCACAAGGGTTCCAATTTCTCTACATCCTCACCAACATTTGCTATTTTATTTTTTTATAGTAGTCATTTTAAAGGGTATCCCATTTCTGGTTTTGATTTGCATTTTCCTAGTGGTTAGTGATATTCAGCATCTTTTCATTGGTTTATTGATCATTCATATATCTTCTTTAGAGAAATGTCTATTCAATTTTTTTGCCCATTTTGGAATTGAGGTGTTTTGTTCTTGTATTTGTTGAGTTTTAGGAATTCTCTATATATTCCATATATTAATCCTTTATCAAGTATATCATTTGCAAATATTTTCTACCCTTCTGTAGGTGGCCTTTTCACTCTCTTGATAGTTTCCTTTGATACACAGATGTTTTTAGTTTTAATATTTAATTTATCTATTTTTACTTTTGTTACCTGTGCCTTTGATGTCATATAGAAGAAATTACTTCCAAATCCAATGGGGTGAATCTTTGGCCTTATTTTTTTTTCTAAAATTTTTATAATTTTAGCTCTTATGTTTAGATCTTTGATCATTTTGAGTTAATTTTTGTATATGGTATTAGGCAAGGGCCCAACTTCATTCTTTTATATGTGGATATTCACTTTTCTAAGCACCATTTGTTGAAAAACTGTTCTTTCCCCATTGAATAGTCTTGGCATTCTTGTTGAAAATCATTTGACCAAATAATCAAGGGTTAACCTTTTGGCTCTCTATTCTGTTCCACTGGTCTCTATGTCTGTCTTTATGCCAGTGCCACATTGTTTGATTTCTGTAGCTTTGTAGTTAGTTTTGAAACCAGGAAGTGTGAGTCCTTCAATTTTGTTCTCTTTCAAGATTGTTTTGGCTATTCAAGGTTCCTAGATATACCATATGAATTTTAGGATGGATTTTTCTATATTTGCAAAAAAAATGGAATTTTGATAGGGATTTATTGAATCTTTAGAGCATTTGAGATCAGTTGATATTTTAACAATAGTAGGTCTTTCAGTCCATGGGATATCTTCCCTTTTATACATGTCTTCTTTCATTCTTTTTCATAATATTTTTAGTTGTCATTATGTATTTCTTTTACCCCCTTGGTTAAGTTGATTCCTAAATACTTTATTCTTTTTGCTGCTACTGCAAATGGAGGTATTTTCTTAATTTCCTTCTCAGGTTATTCTTTGTTAATGTATAGAAATGCAACTGATTTTGTGTTGACTTTGTATCCTGCTAATATGTTGAATATGTTTATTAGTTCTAACAGTTTTTTGTGGAATCTTTAGGGTTTTCTGCATACAAGATCATATATTCTGTGAAGAGAGAATATTATTTCTTATTTTCTAATTTAATGTCTTTATTTCTCTATCTTATAATTGTTATCTAGAACTCCCAGTACTATGTTGAATAGAAGTGGCAAAAGCAAGTGCCCTTGCCTTTTTCATTATATTAAAGAAAAAACTATAATTCTTGCATCATTGAGTATGATGTTCACCATGGGTCTTTCACATATGGCTCTTATTATGTTGAGAAAATGTCCTTCTATTCCTAGTTAGTTGAGTGTTTTTATCATGAAAGAGTATTTTGTCAGAGGCTTTATCTGCACCAATTGAGATGATCACATGGGTTTGTTTCCTTCATTTTGTCAAAGGGGTATATTGTATGTATCTAGTTTCATATATTGAACCATCCTTGAATTCCAGAAATATATCTCACTTGGTTATAGTGTTCATATAATCTTTTTAACATGCTGGTCAATTTGGTTTCCTAGTATTTTGTTGAAGAGTTTTACATCAATGTTCATAAGGGATGTTGGTCTGAAGATGTTTTTTCAGCAAATGACTTTGTATAGCTTTGGTATCATGGAAATGC
Source organism: Kogia breviceps (assembly GCF_026419965.1). Classification (NCBI taxonomy): domain Eukaryota; kingdom Metazoa; phylum Chordata; class Mammalia; order Artiodactyla; family Physeteridae; genus Kogia; species Kogia breviceps. The sequence continues at coordinate 179,046,237 of NC_081311.1, forward strand.
TAGCCTCATAGAATGAGCTGGAAAATGCTTCCTCCTTTTCAATTTTTTGAAAAAGTTTGAGGATTGGTGCTAGTTCTTCTTTAAATGTTTGGTAGTACTCACCAGTGAAACCATCAGATCCAAGACTTTTCTTTGTCAGCTTTTTGATTACTGATTCAATTTGCTTACCTAGTCATAGATCTAATCAGATTTTCTATTTCTTCACTTTTCAGTTTGGGTAGGTTTTATATTCCTAGGAATTTGTGTACCCCATCTAGGTTGTCCAATTTGTTGGCATATAGTTGCTCACAATACTCTTTTACAATTATTTTTATTTCTGTACAATCAGTAGTAATGTCTTCACTTTCATTTCTGATTTTAGAAATTGGAGTCTCTTCTCTCTTTTTCTTAGTCAGTCTAGCTGAAGGTTTGCCAATTTTGTTGACTTATTCAAAGAACCAAATATTAGTTTTATTTTTTCTCTATTGTTTGTCTAGTCTTTATTTCGTTTATCTCTGCTCTAATCTTTATTTTCTTCATTCTGCTAACTTTAAGTTCAGTTTGCTCTTCTTTTTCTAGTTCCTTAAGTTGTAGACTTAGGTTGCTGATTTGAATTCCTTCTTGTTTTTTAATGTATTTATAGCTTAATTCATTTACATTTAAATTTATGTTACATTTGCATCACTGATAAGGTGGAACTTCTGTCATTTTGGTATTTGTTTTCTTTATGCCTTATAGCTTTTGTTCTTCATTTCTTGCACCATTGTCTCTTATATTTATTTTTTGTAGTGAAATATTTTAATTCTCTTCTCATTTTTTTTCTGTATATTCTATAAGTATTTTCTTTGTGGTTATCATGAAGATTACATTTAACTTTCTAAAGTTGTAACATTCTAATTTGAATTTGTATCAACTTAACTTCATTACCATTTACTTCATTACCATTCTGCTCATTTACAGCTTCATCCCTACCCCTTTCAATGATCAATGTCTCATAATTACATATTTTGCATTATATGTCAAAAATACACTAATAGTAACCTTTTTAATACATTAGTTCCTTAAATTATATAAAAAACAAAGGTGGACTTATACACCAAAGTTATAATAATACTAACTTTTAAACTGAGAATTATTTTTTTTTTATTTTAAAAAAGTATTAGTCTCCTAAATCATGTAGAAAACAAAAAGTGAAGTTACAGACCATTGTTACAATAACAGTAACTTTTATGATTACCTATGTATTCACATTTACTGAGATCTTTGTTTTTTTATATGGCTTTGAGTTACTGTCTAGCGTCCTTTCATTTCAAACTGCAGGACTCCATTAAGCATTTTTTGCAGGGCCAGCCTAGTGGTAATAGACTCTCTCAGTTTTGTTTATCTGAAAACGTCTTAATTTCTCCCTCACTTTTTAATGACAGATTTGCTGGATATGGGATTCTTAGTTGACAGTTCTTTTTCTTTTTTCTTATGACACTTTAAATATATCATCCCATTGCCTTCTGGCCTCCAAAGTTTCTGATGAGATATCCGCTAACAATCTTAATAAGATTCCCTTGTATGTAAGTAATGAGTCACTTCTCTTTTTCTGCTTTTAAGATTCTCTGTCTTTGGCTTTCAACAGTTTGATCATAATGTGTTCTTGGTGTGAGTCTGAGTTCATCTTATTTGAAGTTTGTTGTACTCATGTCTTTCATCAAATTTGAGAAATCTTAAACTATTATTTCATCAAATAATCTCTTAGCCCCTTTCTCTCTCTCTTCTCTTTCTGAAACTCTCACAGTTCATATGTTTGTCCACGTGATGGTATCCCCCAGGTCCCTTAGACTTTGTTTATTTGTTTTTTTGATCTTTCTTCTTTATGTTCTTCAGAGTTGATAATTTAAATTGTCCTGTCTTCAAGTTTGCTTCTGCTTGCTCAAATTTGCTTTTGAATCTCTCCAGTGAATTGTAAAATTTCAATTATTGTCTTTTTTAGCTTCTAGAAATTTTTTTTGCTTTTTATTTTTAGGTTTATATTTCTTTATTGATATTGATATTTTGATTTTCCATTGATTGATATTTGAACAAAATATTTCCATTTTGTTCATGTATCATTTACCACCTACATGTCTTTTTTTAATTCTTTGTGTATCTTTAAGATACCTATGTTAATGTCCTTACCTAGTGGGTCTGCCTTCTGTTCTTTCTCAGTGACAGTTTTTGTTGGTTTATTTCTTTTTTTCTTTGAAGAGGCCCTATTTTCCTATTTCTTTGTATGCCTTATGATTATTTTTTTGTTGACAACTGGACATTTGAATCTAACAATGTGGTAACTCTGGAAATAAGATTTTTCCTGTTCTTCAGAATTTGCTCTTCTTTGTTTTTGTTTTGTTTTATTTTGATTGTTGTAGGCCTTCTCTATGCAAGGATCAACCTGAGGTGTAAGCATAAGGAATTCTCAGTTTTTTCTGCGCTTGTGCCTTTCCCTGGGCATGCATGGTAACTTTCTAGTTTTTCCATATATGAAGTTTATTTTGAATGTCTTAATCTTTAATATCTGCCTCCCAAAAGGAGAAAAAGAGAGAAATGAAAAAGCAAGGGTAATGGGTACCAGCTCTTGAAATTCCCTGGAAGTCTATTCATCTGGTGGAGAAGGAACTTATAATGGTGGAGGACTGCCTGCCTCTGTGTCTGCACCTTTATGATCAGAAGCAGCAATCAGCTATCAGAACACAGATCCCCGATATTTTCCCACATAGCTCTTGTAAGCTGTGTGCAAGCTGCTTCAGGAACACATTCATGGCTGCCTTTCATGGGACTGCCACTGAACATAGAGCTGAAATTGACCAAAATTAACTTCGATTTACCATCTAAGCTTTCCTTTGGAAGTTGCAAGACTTCCAAAAAAGTTATATCAGATAGATTCTGCCTATGTGATTGTTCTCTAAATGAGGAGACAGATTTCTAGTTCTTCTTAATCCAGCATCTTCCCAGAAACCTCTCCAATTAGCTCTTTTTTAAAAAAAATTTAGATATAGTTGACAAATAATATTATAATAGTTCCAAGTATACAACATAATGATTCGATATTTTTCTGCATTGCAAAATGATCACCACAATTCATCACCACACATAGTTACAATTCTTTTCTTGTAATGAGAAATTTTAAGATCTACTCACTTAGCAAATAATCAATACAGTATTAACCACAGTAACCATGCTGTATCCATTAGCTTTTGATTTAAGAAAATAAAGTTTAAATATTTTAATCAAATAATAGTCATAATACAAAGAAACATGTTGTCTGAAACACAGAATAATCTAAAAATATTTTCTTCTTCCAGTCAATTAACAGATGATCCATTGGATCAGCTCAGCTCTTGTGTTTGCCCAGAGGCTAGAAAAAAAACCTACTAAATAAATGGTGTCAATATCATAAGATTACAGATTTGTACCATTTTGTGGGTCAATTAGTGAAATAATTGAAAATATCTTTTCTCAAGATGGAGCCAAATTTGTCTACAGGCCACAGTGAAGTACAACAAATTGTTACTTCAGAGACTGTTGCTTCAGCATCAGCGTATCAGTAGAATCTGAATAGATGTTCTAATATACTGATTCCATACTAAACACTTTTAATTAGTTCTTGAAAATTTCGCTGCTAAGTTAAAAATATTTAAATAATAAAAATTCTACCTTACTTTTAATGGGAAAAATTATAATATGTTCTATCCAACCTAGTTAGTTCTCTAGTTATTGAATGTATGAGAGACACCTGCATCTTTCTTGATGCTTTTATATGAATGAATTCAACCCCAGTAATTCACAGTATGTGACAATTTGGACATATACATGGCTTAGAATTTATATTTATGAAGAAATCAATAGGAAAGAATAGGTAAAAGTATAAGGATAATGTTTAAAGCTCCAGAAAGGGCAACTTTTTATGTTCTTTATTTTATTATTTTTTTTTCTTTTGCCTCATTCACTTTTGACTTTTATTCTTTTTCTCTTTGAATTAAATTTTATTTATTTTTTTATGCAGCAGGTTCTTATTAGTCATCCATTTTATACACCTCAGTGTATACATGTCAATCCCAATCTCCCAATTCATCACACCACCACCATCACCCCCTGCCACTTTCCCCCCTAGTGTCCATACATTTGTTCTCTATATCTGTGTCTCAATTTCTGACCTGCAAACTTGTTCATCTATACCATTTCTCTAGGTTCCACATATATGTGTTAATATACGATATTTGTTTTTCTCTTTCTGACTTACTTCACTCTGTATGACAGTCTCTAGATCCATCCACGTCTAAATAAATGACCCATACTCGTTCCTGTTTATGGCTGAGTAACATTCCATTGTATATATGTACCACAACTTCTTTATCCAGTCATCTGTCGAAGGACATTTAGGTTGCTTCCATGACCTGGCTATAGTAAATAGTGCTGCAATGAACAATTAGGGTGCATGTGTCTTTTTGAATTATGGTTTTCTCTAGGTATATGCCCAGTAGTGGGATTGCTGGGTCATATGATAATTCTATTTTTAGTTGTTTTTAGGAACCTCCATACTGTTCTCCATAGTGGCTTTATCAATTTACATTCCCACCAACAGTGCAAGAGGGTTCTCTTTTCGACACACCCTCTCCAGCATTTGTTGTTTGTAGATTTTCTGATGATCCCCATTTAACTGGTGTGAGGTGATACCTCATTGTAGTTTTGATTTGCATTTCTCTAATAATTAGTGATGTTGAGCAGCTTTTCATGTGCTTCTTGGCCATCTCTATATCTTCTTTGGAGAAATGTCTATTTAGGTCTTCTGCCCATTTTTGGATTGGGTTGTTTGTTTCTTTAATATTGAGCAGCATGAGCTGTTTATATATTTTGGAGATTAATCCTTTGTCCGATGATTCATTTGCAAATATTTTCTCCTATTTTGAGGGTTGTCTTTTCATCTTGTTTTTGATTTCCTTTGCTGTGCAAAGGCTTTGAAGTTTCATTAGGTCCCACTTGTTTACTGTTGTTTTTATTTCCATTACTCTAGGGGGTGGATCACAAAAGACCTTGCTGTGATTTATGCCAAAGAGTGTTCTTCCTATGTTTTCCTCTAAGAGTTTTATAGTGTCTAGTCTTACATTTAGATCTCTAATCCATTTTGAGTTTATGTTTGTGTATGGTGTTAGGGAGTGTTCTAATTTCATTCTTTTACATGTAGCTGTCCAGTTTTCCCAGCACCACTTATTGAAGAGACTGTCTTTTCTCCATTGTATATCCTTGCCTTCTTTGTCATAGATTAGTTGACCATAGGTGCGTGAGTTTAACTCTGGGCTTTCTATCTTGTTCCATTGATCTATGTTTCTGTTTTTGTGCCAGTACCATATTGTCTTGATTACTGTAGCTTTGTAGTGTAGTCTGAAGTCAGGGAGTCTGATGCCTCCTGCTCCATTTTTTTCCCTCAAGACTCCTTTGGCTATTTGGGGTCTTTTGTGTCTCTATACAAATTTTAAGATTTTTTGTTCTAGTTCCATAAAAAATGCTGTTGGTAATTTGATAGGGATTACATCGAATCTGTAGATTGCTTTGGGTAGTATAATCATTTTCACAATATTGGTTCTTCCAATCCAATAACATGGTATATCTCTCCATCTGTTTGTATCATTTTTAATTTCTTTCATCAGTGTCTTATAGTTTTCTGCATACAGGACTTTTGTCTGCCTAGGTAGGTAATGTGTTGCTGGATTCTTTTTGCTAGTATTTTGTTGAGAATTATAGTGTTGTGGTCACAAAACATGCCAGATGTGATTTCAGTTTTCTTAAATTTACTGAGGCTTGATTTGTGACCCAAGATGTGATCTATCCTGGATAATGTTCTGTGAGCACTTGAGAAGAAATTGTAATCTGCCGTTTTGGGATGGAATGTCCTATAAATATCAATTAAATCTATGTGGTCTGTTGTGTCATTTAAAGCTTTTGTTTCCTTATTAATTTTCTGTTTGGATGATCTGTCCATTGGTGTAAGTGAGGTGTTAAACTCCCCCACTATTGTTGTGTCACTGTTGATTTCCTCTTTTGTAGCTGTTAGCAGTTGCCTTATGTATTGAGGTACTCCTATATTGGGTGCATATATATTTATAGTTGTTATATATTCTTCTTAGATTTATCCCTTGATCATTATGTAGTATCCTTCCTTGTCTCTTGTAACATTCTTTAGTTCAAAGTCTATTTTATCTCATATGAGTATTGCTAGTCCAGCTTTCTTTTGATTTCCATTTGCATGGTATAACTTTTTCCATCCACTCCTTTCAGTCTGTATGTGTCCCTAGGTCTGAAGTGGGTCTGTTGTAGACAGCATATAGATGGGTCTTGTTTTTGTATCCATTCAGCAAGCCTGTGTCTTTTGTTTGGAGCATTTAATCCATTCACGTTTAAGGTAATTATCGATATGTTTGTTCCTATGACCATTTCCTTAATTGTTTTGGGTTTGTTTTTGTAGGTCCTTTTTTTCTTTTGTGTTTCCCACTTAGAGAAGTTCCTTTAGCATTTGTTGTAGAGCTGGTTTGGTGATGCTGAATTCTCTATAGCTTTTGCTTGTCTGTAAAGCTTTTGATTTCTCCATCGAATCTGAATGAGATCCTTGCTGGGTAGAGTAATCTTGGTTGTAGGTTCTTCCCTTTGATCACTTTAAGTATATCATGCCACTCCTTTCTGGCTTTTAGAGTTTCTGCTGAGAAATCAGCTGTTAACCTTATGGGAGTTCCCTTGTATGTTATTTGTAGTTTTTCCCTTGCTGCTTTCAATAATTTTTCTTTGTCTTTAATTTTTACCAGTTTGGTTACTATGTGTCTCAGCGTGTTTCTCCTTGGGTTTATCCTGTATGGGACTCGCTGTGCTTCCTGGACTTGGGTGGCTATTTCCTTTCCCATGTTAGCAAGTTTTTTGACTATAATCTCTTCAAATATTTTCTTGGGTCCTTTCTCTCTCCCTTCTCCTTCTGGGACCCCTATAATGTGAACGTTGTTGCATTTAATGTTGTCCCAGAGGCCTCTTAGGCTGTCTTCGTTTCTTTTCATTCTTTTTTCTTTATTTTGTTCTGCAGCAGTGAATTCCACCATTCTGTCTTCCACATCAGTTATCCGTTCTTCTGCCTCAATTATTCTGCTATTGATTCCTTCTAGTGTATTTTTCATTTCAATTATTGTATTTTTCACCTCTGTTTGTTCTTTAATTCTTCAAGGTCTTTGTTAAATATTTCTTGCATCTTCTTGGACCTTGCCTCCATTCTTTTTCCAAGGTCCTGGATCATCTTCACTATCATTATTCTGAATTCTTTTTCTGGAAGGTTGCCAGTCTCCACTTCATTTAGTTGTTTTTCTGGGGTTTTATCTTGTTCTTTCATCTGGTACATAACCCACTGCCTTTTCATCTTGTCTCTCTTTCTGTGAATGTGGTTTTCATCCCACAGCCTGCAGGATTGTAGTTCTTCTTGCTTTTGCTCTCTGCCCTCTGGTGGATGAGGCTATCTAAGAGGCTTGAGCAAGTTTCCTGATGGGAGGGACTGGTGGTGGGTAGAGCTGGCTGTTGCTCTGGTAGGCAGAGCTCAGTAAGACTTTAATCTGCTTGTCTGTTAATGGGTGGGGCTGGGTCCCCTCCCTGTTGGTTGTTTGGCCTGAGGTGACCCTTGAGCCTACCCGGGCTCTTTGGTGGGGCTAATGGTTGCCTCCAGGAGGGCTCACACCAAGGAGTACTTCCCAGAACTTCTGCTGCCAGTGTCCTTGTCCTCACAGTGAGCCAGAGCCATCCCTGCCCCTGCAGGAGACCCCCCAACACTAGCAGATAGGTCTGGTTCAGTCTCTGTGGGGTCACTGCTCCTTCCCCTGGGTCTCAATGCACACACTGCTTTGTGAGTGCCCTCCAAGAGTGGAGTCTCTGTTTCCCCCAGTCCTGTCGACACCCTGCAATCAAATCCCACTAGCTTTCAAAGTCTGATTCTCTAGGAATTCCTCCTCCCGTTGCCGGTCCCCCAGATTGGGAAACCTGACGTGGGGGTCAGAACCTTCACTCCAGTGGGTAGACTTCTGTGGTGTAAGTGTTCTTCAGTTTGTGAGTCACCCACCCAGCAGTTATGGGATTTGATTTTATTGTGATTGCACCCCTCATACCATCTCATTGTGGCTTCTCCTTTGTCTTTCAATGTGGGGTATCTTTTTTGGTGAGTTCCAGTTTCTTCCTGTTGATGATTGTTCAGCAGCTAGTTGTGATTATGGTGTTCTCACAAGAGGGAGTGAGAGCATGTCCTTCTATTCTGCCATCTTGAACCAATTTCCTATGTTCTTTAGAAGTATCTATTTCCATACTATTAGCCAGCATGCTACTTAGGAAATATACTAGTTAGTTCACTTCAGCATATCTTCTGTAATGTCTGATGAACTCTATTGTATTGATACAATACCAGTCTAAAATTCTAGAGCAATTCATATGATATTCTCAAACAAGAAACTTTTGGGGTCAAATAAGTTGATGAGTATGCCATTGCCTGAACTGTAATGTCAAAATATCCCATTTCTTTAGTATATATTTTTTGGGAAAAATTATTTATACCAGCAAAAGCAGTCATTTAGGGGAAAAAGTATAACTTTAAAAAATCTGTTGGGTCCAAAAAAGTTAACTTTTTTCTTTTCAAGTTTTTTGTATTTTTATTTTAATTTATTTTTGGCTGTGTTGGATCTTCATTGCTGCACACGGGTTTTCTGTATTTGTGGTGATCAGGGGCCACTCTTTGTTGTGGGGCTCAGGCTTCTCATTGAGGTGGCCTCTCTTATTGCAAAGCACAGGCTCTAGACGCATGGGCTCAGTTGTTGGGGCTCATGGGCTCTAGAGCACAGGCTCAGTAGCTGTGGAGCATGGGCTTAGTTGCTCTGTGGCATGTGGGATCATCCCGGACCAGTGCTTGAACCCGTGTCCCCTGCATTGGTAAGCAGATTCCCAACCACTACGTCACCAGGGAAGCCCAAAAGATGTTAACTTGATAGTTGCTTTATTATATGTCTATATATCGATTGAAGACAAAAATATCTGAGGAAAGATGATATGGGGAAGGAAAGATGTTGAATAACATGGCAGAGTTTCTGACAGATTTTTAAGACATATATGATTAATATTTAATTTAAGTCTGTCTGCATTTCTTGAATATAAAAACCTTATGTAAGGTAACACCTCTTAATGACTAAAAAGGACTTGGAGGAATATTTAATAAAATCATGGAGAGGGAATAAATTTTAACTATAGTCAGCATCAGAGCAGAAGTAAAGGGGTTTTGAAGGAAAAAGATTGAAGCATGGGAATTCTGTCGAGCCAGGAAGTAGCAGCCAGAAATGATCGTGAGACCATGTGCACCAGTGAAGATTTGAACTAATTTTAAGAACATTGTACTTTCCTCAAAACATGAAATTTGGTTTTAACTAATCGTTTCTATCTAATATCTAGCTAATGTATAACTTTAAGGGCCAAAAGACAGAGTATGGCATTTAGGGTACACAAATCTGTTCAAAGCATCAGTATCCAAATACATTTAAATAGAATAGCAAAGGAAGCAAACACTGGTTGTTTTTTTTAAATTTCCTGTTGGGACTACCACAGAAAGCATCACAGATTTTCCCCCCTGCTATCTGCTAAACTATTATAGAATATAATCCTGGGAAATATACCTAAGAGAATTACCTTCTCTTCTGGTACTAAAACAATTTCCTAAATTTATATTTTTTGAAATCTCTGGCAAGGTGAAGTTCAGTGTAGAAATCCAAAGTTGAGATTTTTAGCTATAGCAATTAAAATTATTCTTTTATGTTGCCAACAAAGGTCATTCATTCAAACTATATGTGAGACATTATTGATGATGGAAGATAACTATATCATGCTAAACATAATTGGATGATACCTCGTTTAAAAATAAATCCCAATATTATTTTCAACAATGTGTTTTATTTAATTTTCTGGTTCTGGGAGTTCTTTAAAGTTTTAAGTTGATAACATATGACTTTGGATGCCTAGTTGTATTAGTTACTATGAGAGTTAAAAACTATGTCAGTGAACGGCATAATGATATCTTTTCATTTTTATATTTATAAATCTCATATTTTAAGTATGGTTTTATTCATAGAAATATTTCTTTAAATTATATGTTTAGTACAGAAGCATCAATTGCACATCAACTTGCCCATATATAAACATTTTTTGGAAGCATATCTCACATGAAGATATTTTTACTGTAGTTGAAGATACAAAACTTACATTCATGAAATAACTTGTTATCCCTACAAAAAACACATTAAAATACTCTAAATAAATAAATTATATGTGCTACAGCTTTTGTGGAGACATTGAGGGATTGATAAAAAAAAATGAATCCCAGAAAATTTATAAAGTCAGGGAAACCATTGCCAAAGGTTTAATCTCAATCTCATTAAAGTAGATTCCAATATAATAGAATGTGATCATCTTAAAGAAATAGTTCCCTTATAGCTGCTGGAAAACCTAAGCCACCAATGAGAACTCAATTCTGCCTGAAGGACTTGTGTCATTACCCTGTACATCCAGGCATTCTAGATTGTTGGACTTTAACCTATGACATTTGAGGATTAGAACTGTTTTATTAGCTCTTGTTCTTCAAAAGTAAGATATATTTGTCTCTTAGCTTGCTGATAAAAAATACTGTAGGGCTTCCCTCATGGCACAGTGGTTGAGAGTCCGCCTGCTGATGCAGGGGACACGGGTTCATGCCCCAGTCCGGGAAGATCCACATGCCGCAGAGCGGCTGGGCCCGTGAGCCATGGCCACTGAGCCTGCACATCCGGAGCCTGTGCAACATGAGAAGCCACAACAGTGAGAGGTCCACGTTCCGCAAAAAAACAGAAAAAACAAAAAACAAAAAACAAAACACTGTAATTGTTTTGGGCCGTTTCAGAAAAAGATGGTTTTTCTTGAAGGTATTCCCATTAACTTCTATGACATGTAGACTTCAACCTGTCTATATGGATGAGTTGTCGTTTCTTGGATCTATTGTGATGCACCCACAGGCCAAAATATTACTTTCAAATCAAAATTTTGTAAAGAGTATGATTTGCCAATGTCTGCCTACACTGGGTGCTGGAATTTTGATTCTAATCATCAGATAGGGCCCACCCAGTTCATATGCTTGTTCTTAAACAATATTTGACTAGGTAGTTCTCTGTGGAATTTACTAAAACAGCACAGGGCTTATTGTAACTGTCTGTCCCCTTCCTTCTCATCTGTACCATTCCTCTCCCCACCCATTACCTCCTCCACCTATAAAATTAATAGATTACTCTACTTGGTTGTGTATTCAGTGAAGATATACAGTGATTTCTGATTCCAAGTTTCTATTTTTGCTCATTAAGAAATGGATCCTATCTCTTCACCAGTGGTGTTGATCAATTTATATGTTCCTTGTTGCTCTTCTCAGCTACAAAAGGGTGGTTTCATTTTCATTGAAGATCCTTATTTCTCATGCTTAGCTTTTCTTAATAAAGGTGCTTAAGTAGAGGCCTTAAGTGCTGAGTATTTTCAAATTATTTCAATTGAAGGTTTTATTTTGCATAATGAGCCCATCAAAATACTGGTTATATTAGAATGATAGAATGGTTAAAAACATTGGTTCTAGAGCCAAAATCCTAGATCTAAGTCCCAACTCTTCCACTTACTAACTGGATTAATAGCTATCTGACCATAGGCAAAGTACTTAATTTTCCTGTGCCTTGGTTTCTTCTTTTGTAAAATGAGGGTTATAATAACTACTTCATAGGTTTGTGGCGAGAAAGAAATAAGTGACTATAACATTTTCTGGTGCATAGTAAGTTTTCAGTAAGTCAATACTAGTTGTTATTTTTATGGTTATAGGATGATGTTTTCTATTTCTCGAACCCAATTGATCTGTTTTCGTTATTATTGTTTGTGTTTTTATTCTATTTTCTGGTTGCTGCAATACCTCCATAGATCTTTCTTTTTCCGAAAGCTATGATGAAATTTTAAATCCCATTAGCTGAAAGAATCCTTTCCTATTTAGAGTCCAGACTCAAAATAGATCTCTTCTCAAGTTCCTCTCCACACCTGGATTTAGTCCTCTGTAGCTACTATATAACTTAGGTTGTTGGTATTTCACCTATTCGTGCCTAATATCCTGGGGACACATCTGGAACTCTGGATAAAACCAAAGAGCAGAAACGTTCTGGCCTACTTGTAGAGAAACCCACAGCAATGTGTCAGAAATAAGGTATTCATTTGTGCCCCACACCCCCATGACCTCTGCTTCCTGAGCTGTAAGATAACAGTAGATGAGGCTCTTATTTATTTGACATTTTGAAAGCATGCATTGCCCAAGAGCTGTTTAAATACTCTGGAAAACTGTTCAAATAGCACACCCACTCATGAAATAGGCCACAAGGAGATGTCGTCTGCTTTTCTCACTTTCCCTTCAACAACTTGAAAGAGTATTCTGGGCCATAGAACAAGGTCTGTCTTTGCAGAGGACCGAGTCTTATCACTAAGGCAGAGGACCCTAACCCTTGGTTCCAGGTATCGTTACCAACATGATCAATGCCACCTATTGGTTAGTTACTGATACTAATGCCCGTAACAAGGATGTCCCTCCTGGCTTTACCCAGAAATATTAGCACCTTCGCCTTGTATATTAAGCCTAATTGAGGTTATTAACTTCCAACGTTCTGCAGTCAATAATATTACATAATTTATTAATGTCACACCAAGAGCTATACTTCAGTAAAGTACATGAATTTATTTTTTAATGGAGATAACACCAAGGGAGTTCTTAAAGTCCATCTACTATGTTTGTCACCTGACCTTTACCAACCCCAATCTTGCTCTATCCCTGTCAAGAAAATTGGAGAATTTAATGTTTGCGATAAATACCAGATGTTGAACAAGATCACCATCTGAAATCAATACTCCCTCCTACAGTTTTCTCAACCTGTTTGGTCAACTTGAGTAACTGTGATTTGTATCAGCTGACACTCCAGGACAGTGTTGAAAGGTGGAGAAGAGAGGAGGGGAAGGGTCATATCTCCAGTCAGTATCAGAAAGATTTTTTTTAAGTATGCATGACTGTGTTTTTAGATCCTCATGACAATTTTGAATAGCTGATAATATCATTTGGACTGCATAAGATATTTATCTCTGTTTAACATATTCTCAACAATGCTTTCTAGGATCTAATTAGAACATTGCATAAGGATATGCTTGAATAGAAGTTAACATATTCTTGTGATCCTAAAAATTATACCTCATAACCATTACAAATAATTGGAAAAGGAAAGAATTATTCAATAAATGATTTGAGGACACTTGGTTACCTCTTTATGGCAGTGATGTTGTTGGTGGTAGTAGTGATGAATTCCTGCCTTCTGCCATTCACTGAAAGAATTACAAATGGAGTTAAGACCTAAATATAATCAATAAAATCTTGAGAGATTTAGAAGAAATAAGGTGAATACTCATCTCACCTTAGGTTGGTTATTCTTAAAAAAAAAAAAAAAACACCCCAAAACAAAAGTCACAACAGAATAAACATTAAAAAGTAAGACATACCTACATACAATTAAAATGATGTATTTCAAATAATACAATAAAAATAAAATTAAAAACAAAAGATACTCTGAGAAAAAAGTATTTATTTGTAATATATAACAGAAAAGCAACATTCCTTAATATATAAAAAGGTGAATGAATAGTCTTAATCTATAAAGAGCCCTTATGAGTAAATAAGAAAGAAAAATGCGATAGAAAGATAGGGCAATAGAAAAATGGGTCACAGAGAAGAACAGAAGTGAGCAGTTTATATACATAAAACTTCAACTTTGGTATTAAAAAGTCCTAATTAATTACAGAAGGTTTTTTAAAGAATAATCACACTCTATTCCTACAGAAACATGAGCACTTTCGTCCATTACTACTGAGTATTTTAAGGTAATCTTTCATTGGTGGATGGGAACCAGTATATATCAAAAGCCTTAGGCATATTTATACCTCTGACACAGAAATTCTATTCCTAGGAATTTTTCCCAAAGGAAACAACCAAGCATAGAACAAGGTTTTATGTAGAATGGTCATTATTTGAAATAAGAAAATAACAAAAAGAGACACAATTTGGAATTTGCAAATATGCATGTATATCTGTGTGTGTACATGTATTTAGATATGTTATGACATTCATATAAAACACGATGTGACTGTTTAAAATCATATCAATGTAGTACATTTGACAACACAAGAAAGATGTCATAATGTAGGTAAGTGGTGAACAAAGGTAATGTGTGTTGTGTTATATCAACCTCGAAGGTGATAATGACTGTATGGGTGATGATATTGCAAGAATTCCTTTTTAACTTTTATTCTTTGACTCTTCATACACATTCCATTTTTCCCACCATTACTATGCAATAATTTTAACAGGAAAAATTATTTTCATCAAGAAGGAAATAAACCTATATTAGAATTTACTACAAGGGAGCATTTTTTAAAAATTCTAAAACTTACACTGACTTGCTGAATCAAAATGTTTTTTGGTTTTCTGTTTTGTTGTTGACATTTTTAACATGGTTCTGAAGTGATTCTTAAGTGGAAAGACCAGCATCAGTCCATAAACTGGTATTTGGGTACCACTGGCCTTGAGGAAAAGAATACTCATTTCTCAGGATATTGTGAGAACCAAGTATCAACAGTATAATGTGAGTGAATGATCAGAAGGATGATAGATGCCTATTCCAGTTATGTCATATTTCCCAGTAAACTTAGCTCTGTAAGGTTTTGCTTCTTTTGGAAAAGAACACTGGAAGCAATATGGTACTAAATTTTGTATCCCTCTAGCACTTCTCCTCTCCCTTCTTGCAGTAACAAACCCCTGCTCCATGGCCATCGATAAGGCCTGTTATCAAGGCTGGGAAAGCCAACATCTCCTATGTTGCCAGTAGGCCAGTGAGTGGTCCAGGCTTTGACTAATCAGTCATTACCAAGGATTTTTCTGACTGTGGCCTGTGAATTGTAAAGTAAGCCTGTTTCACCCGTTTTCCTTGTCGAAAGAATGGCACTAGTACTCCCCCCTCATGATCAGAGTAAAATATTTTCCTTCATGCTTTCTTTCAATCCATTAGCAAGTCCTCTGGCTTTTCCTTCCCAGTATAATCCAAATCTGCCCACTTCTCCTAACCTCTAAGTTACCACTCTGTTTTTGAGCTACTATGCCACTTGGTGCATAATTGGTCTTCTGCTTCATTTTTGTCTTGTTAAAAGCTGTTTGGGGCTTCCCTGGTGGCGCAGTGGTTGAGAGTCTACCTGCGGATGCAGGGGACACGGGTTCGTGCCCCGGTCCGGGAAGATCCCACATGCCGCAGAGCGGCTGGGCCCGTGAGCCATGGCCGCTGAGCCTGCGCGTCCGGAGCCTGTGCTCTGCAAAGGGAGAGGCCACAACAGTGAGAGGCCCGTGTACCACCCAAAAAAATAATAATAATAAAAAATAAAAGCTGTTTGTCCACATATTGCCCACACAGCCAAATAATACAGTCTTAAAACAAAAATCAAATCATGTATTGATAATTCCTCAGCTCATAATTCTCCAATGAAACCCCATTACATTTAGGACAAAATCCACACTTCTTTGGTCTGACAAGCCCCTGTTTGGTTTATCCCTTGCTAATTTCTCCCAACTCATTCACCATTTCCCCCAGTCTCTTGGGCCTAACCTTGTTGCTATTCCTTGAATATGGCAAACTTTCCCTGCCTTTATATGTGCTCTTTCCTCCGCCATCATTGCTCATCTCCCAGACCTACATATGACTCCCTCCCTTATTCCTTTCAAGTTTTAGCTCAAATATCACCTCCTCAGAGGCAACATCCTTGACTGCTTTATGAAAGTAGTTCCTCCCTCCTATGCCCACCACCCATCAATCTCTGTGCTCTGTTCCTGCCTTTTCAGGTCACAGCCCTCAGCACTTGCTAATAGTCTGTCACATGTACTTTGTCTGACTGTTGCTAAAATGGCAGTTCCACAGGGCAGGGAACTTCTCTGTCTGGTTTACTGCTATGGTGCCCAGGGCCTGGACATACATTGAATTAGATCACACACTGCATGGTGAAAGGCAGGCTGCAGAAGGACAGACTGACGTACCAAGCAAAGGGAGAAGCAAAGAGTAAGAACTGATACAGCTTTAGTTCTCAGAATCATCCCAGCTAGCTCTCTTTTATCTCTTTTACATCTGTTAGTTTAAGTGAACCCAAAAAGTCCTCCTTTTCTCTTCAGTTAATTTGAATATAATTTCTATCACTTGAAACTGAAAGATCCCTAAACAATAACCAATTGAAGATTCAGAACTCAAGGCATTTTATGGGGAGACCCATGAAACACCACAAATCTGTGCCCAAAGCACTGTGATGTAGAACTCCACACAGCACAAATTTTCATCTCCTAGATTAACCTCTGGATCACCATTATTGTCAATATAGTCAAAGACCCTTTTCTCTCCCCCACTGAGTACTTTGTTCTTTATGTGATTGTGTATTCCCTTCATCTACTATCTGAAAGACTAATCCTTGACTCCTTCTTTCCCTTCCTAACCTTTCCCTTACTCTTCCAGATTTGCAAAGCATTTCAGAGTTATAAAGGAAAGTCTAATTTTGCAAAATTGAGTTCACTTGGCTTCTGTCTATCTTTCACACAGTAAGCAAATAATACATGAACCATATCTTGTAATACCTTCATCCCTATCAAGTCTTAAAGCAGACTGGTTATCCACCAATCTGCACCCCTGATTTTGTTTATACAAATGTTCACATGAAGCTACCACTTGTTCCTGCCTTCCAGGCAAAGCTGATGACTTCACAGAGCTCCATAAATGTTGAGCATACTGAAACCATCCCTGTAGCAACATAAGGCAACCTGAACAGGCAGGGAGCTGTGTCAAAGCCAGGCCCAGAGACTAGCTGCCAGAATTCTGCCTCAAACACAAGGCAACAAGTACAAGTCTGAGGCAGGTTACTCAATTATAGCACTATTATTGACATTTCGGGCTGAACATTCATGCACGGGAGCTGTCTGTGTATTGTATCATGTTTAGCAGCATTCCCTGGCCTGTACTCACTAGACGCCAGTAGTACCACTTTTATGACAACCCAAAACATACAGACTTTATCCCCTGGTGTGTGTGTATGTGTGTGTGTTGGGGGGAAGGATTGCACGCAGTTCAGAATGACATGTGTATAGAGGAAATACTTATCTGGTAATTAAAAAATAATAATCAGATCCATCTATTATCCCTAAAAATAGGTAGTAAGAAGTCTTGAGTAGGTGAGGATCCCACCTCTTATTTAGAGAGTTGAACCAGTTTTAACAGGTCCTGGCTTTTATAACCCAATAAGGATCTATTGGGAGTAAAACTGGTAGATGAATATAATCTGTTTATAGATTTGAATTTTTAAAAGTGATCCTAATTTCTTCAGAGCACTATTACTTTCATGGTTAAGGTTGAACTTTTTCTTACTTACAGTGCCTTTTGTGATAGAGCTCAAGCTTACTTCTCAAACATGAATCCCCACTATTCCTTAGCATGTGTCCTATGGCCAGCCATATCTTTTTTTATTATTATTCTATGGCAGAAAAAGTGCTTTCTAATATCTCTATTTCATTTGTACATGCTGTTCCTCTACCTAAAATACCCCTCCCAAACTTCCATATTTTCTCTGACATTATAATTTCTATAACCATGAAAAACTTTCCTCTGCCACTGTTCTTCCCTGACACTCTCCCCTTCAGGGCAGTAGGCTCCTCTCCCCTCTGAGTCACCAACTCTTACTGGTTATTCTGTCCTGTAAATGTTGGTTGGATTTTTTAACCTATCTCCCATGAGGCATTTGAGGGCTGTATCTTATTTACTTATGCAGATCTAAAGTTTCTGGGTCCTGAAGTTTTTACAATCTGGAATACCTTCACGTGCACTTTCACAAACGTACACACACACACACACACACACACACACACATGCACAATTAGCTATTTAGGAAGGAAATGACAACAAATAACTGGAAGCTTAAAGATGCAGGCTCTTTTTTCTAAGATCTCTTTAGTCAATTTTTCAGAAATAACTTACATAGAAATACGACCTAATAACAACCTGGCTTTCCCTACCATTTAGAAGGCTCTGCAGCTATCAGCATCTCACAAAATTCTTTATAATTAAGGGGCCCTGGATCTTACAATTCATTACCTTTATCATAAATCTACCTTTTAAAAATTTATCTGAATCTCCAATACCCAGTGGTTGACCCATAGAAGGAACTTAATAAATGTTAGTGGTAACAATGTTTAATTTTACTTGAAGGTTAAGAAATCTCCTCACCCTTCTGTGTTCCAGAAAAAAAAGACTTACTTCAAGGAAGCACTCTTCCAAATATGACTTTAAATAAGGCTTATAGATGCCCCCCTTGTTTACCTAAGACAAGGCTGAACACAGACCCTCCAGTTCCCATTCTTTGTCTAAGAAATGGCTAGCTGAACTTCTTATCTCCACTAATCAACTAGAACAAAATGTTTTTTAACCAAACTTTGATTAAGCTTCTGTCCTTCCTCCAGGCCCCTAAACTTTAGCTCACTTTCAGCCTGAGCCAGCATACCCTCCCCCCACTTACCCCCTTAAGAGTAGACTGGCCTCGGGATAAAACATTCTCTGACCTACTATCCTATTATGCCACCCTTTCATCCCACTTGCCCACATCTGGTTCTTTTTAGCTTTTTTTACTCTTCTTTGTAAAAGGACATCTCTTTTGTCTAACTCTTGAGAAACTTACAGATCTTATCACAAAGTTCTCTCCATTATAAATGTCTCCTTTTCGAGACTTGGAAGAGGTCTCTTTTCTCTAGACTTTTGAATAGTCTCTCCTTTCTATGACCAGATTTGTTTTTCATTTGACAGTGGAATTACTGGAAAAAAAAAATGAATGAAGGAGAACTCCTATTAAAGCAACCAGCTTCCCTTGTAACAATTGTGCTGCTGCAATGATAATGCCATTGCTCTCCTCCTGATCCCATGTGGACTCTGGATTTTGACATTATTCTACCTGCTACAATCCACTTATATATCAGCCATGACTATAAATTTATTTTGTCAATATTATCAAACAGTCCTGACCTCGCCCTTCATTTTGGCTTATGCTTCATCTTCATCATGAGTCAGTCTAGGTCCTAATCCATTCAGATTTTTTTCCTGGCTTAGTTCCCAAGAAGACCTGACCCCTTTTCTGCAATTAAAATTGAGACAGTTAGTTAGTTTTGAAAGGCTTAATAGATACTAATTACAAAAAGTTTGGGAAAAGCTATTCCAGATGCAAACAATTGTATGTGAAATCTCAGAGGTAGGAGTTGGAATTCATGCCTAAACACAATAAAATTAGCTTAATTTTAGTTCAATTAGTAGGGTAATGAGAGAAAGTTGGAGATATTCAGATGGTAGCCTGATTCAGACAGAAGTGACTGATCTTGATACAAAAGACCAAAATAGTGAAATGCTTGATTGTGATGAGGACATGATAAAACTGTTTAGGATATTAGGTTAAATGGAGATAGGAAGAAGTTGGAAAGCAGGAAAACAAAACAAAACAAAATAGAAGACAGACTGAGAAAATAATATAACCAGGAGGTGATCAGAATTCTGACTTATAGGGATCTGTAAGGACGTTAAGGATGGATATTGATTGCCATAAGATCATTCTTTTGCCTTAGGAGACTGATGTAAGAAAATATTGCTACAATTTATGTCAAAGAGTGTTCTGCCTATGTTCTCTTCTAGGAGTTTCATGGTTTCAGATCTTACTTTTAGGTCTTCAAACCTTTGTGAGTTTATTTTTGTATGTGGTGTGAGAGAATGTTCTAATCTCATTGTTTTACATGTGGCTGTCCAATTTTCCCAGCACCAGTTATTTAAGAGACTGTCTTTTTTCCATTGTATATTCTTGCCTGCTTTGTTGTAAATTAATTGACCACAGATGCATGGGTTTTTTTCTGGGGTCTCTATTCTGTTTCATTGTTTTATGCCAGCACCATACTGTTTTGACTACTGTAGCTTTGTAGTATAGTCTGAAGTCAGAGAGGGTTATACCTCCAGGTTTGTTCTTTTTTCTCAAGATCATTGGCAATTTGGGGTCTTTTGTTGTTCCATATAAATTTTAGGATTATTCGTTCTAGTTCTGTGAAAAATGTCATTGGCATTTTGATAGGAATTGAACTGTAGATTGCTTTGGGCAGTATGGCCATTTTAATAATATTAATTCTTCCAACCCAAGAGCATAGGTTATCTTTCTATTTCTTTGTATAATCTTCAGTTTCCTTCATCAATGTTATATAGTTTTCAGAGTCTTTAATCGCCAAGGTTAAGTTTTTTCCTATATATCTTATTCTTTTTGATGCAATATTAAATGGGATATTTTTTGTTTTCTCTTTCTGATAGTTAATTTTTAGTGTATAGAAAAGCAACAGATTTCTGCATATTAATCTTGTATCCCGCAACTTTACTGAATTCATTTATTAGTTTTAATAGTTTTTGGAAGGAGACTTTAGGGTTTCCTATATAAAGTATTATGTCATCTACAATCAGTAACAGTTTTACTTCTTCCCTTCAAATTTGGATCCCATTTATTTCTTTTTCATGTCTGATTGCTGTGTCTAGAACTTCTAATACTATGTTAAATAGAAGTCATGGGAGTGGATATTCTTCTGTTCCCAAATTTAGAGAAAAGGCTTTTTCATCTTTTCACTGTTGAGTATGATGTTAGATGTGGGTTTGTCATAAATGACCCTTATTATGGTGAGATATGTACAACTTCATGTTAACTATAGGATGCAGACAGGCATATTTATTTAACACTAAATGTTTTGAATATGTAAGTACAGTCAACATTTGAGAACACTTAAGAACATTAAGTACAGTCTTGAACTTATTTTTTCATTAGTTGAAGTTATTCTGTTAAAGAGATATGGATGATAGAATTCTGCATAGGCATTCTGTGTAGGCAAGAGGTATACAAAAATGTGATTAAGATAGTGTTAAATTATAGGGTCATTTTTACAGTCATCATTTTATAGATTAACAAATACAAACTTCATCAGACATTAAAATCTATTATTCAGATAAGGAGCAATGATTTATAAGAATTAAGTGGCAGATTTAGCACAATCTCAGGTTTTAATAAGTGTTACAAAGTTTTAGTTATTAAAAATTCAAAAAGATTAACAATTTAGATATAAAAAGAGCAAGGCAGTGCTCGATCTAATGGGAGATAACGGGTAAAGCATGCAATGCTCAGACTTTAAAAATCCAATTATTCCTATTACTCTGCATGCATTAGGCAGTCATATTTTAGTGCTATCCCATGCCTCACTTGTCTTGCTGCCTCTTATTAAACCTCCTGTGTTTGCATTTTAATTGACTTGGGGAAATGCAAAGAGAAAAAGAAAAAGAAGTTGTAAAATACAGGGCTTCACAAATTTGAAAGCATATATGTAACCCTCTCTGACTATGTTATGCCAATGCTTAAAATAACCATTGTGCTCCAAAAGTCAGGTCCCTATCAGCCTAGCTACCTTTAAATTGTTGCTTCCAAACTAAATATATTTTATAAAAGTTTATGTCATCACTTTTAAGAGTGCTTAATACATGCAAGAACCATATTAGACTTACTTGAATAAACTCCCACTACGTTACACACATGGTGAAGAATAGGCCACACATTTGGAGGGCTATGATTTCATAATTTTTTAATGCCTATATTCCTCAATTTTCTCATCTGAAGATGTGAGTGACAAGAGCTACTTTATAAAACAGCTATGAGAATAAAGGAAAAGTTAATGTCTGCACATGCCTGATGGAATGCCCTTATGAAGTGGGCTCTCTGGGAGTTGATTCATGATTTTTTGTTTTAACTTATGAGTTGGTTTTGAAGCTGCTTCTAGGGCAGTGGTTCTTAACCTTCTGGCTCTTAAAACACTTTTACATTCTTTTTTTTTTTTTTTTTAACATCTTTATTGGAGTATAATTGCTTTATAATGGTGTGTTAGTTTCTCCTTTACAACAAAGTGAATCAGTTATACATATACATATGTTCCCATATCTCTTCCCTCTTGAGTCTCCCTCCCTCCCACCCTCCCTATCCCACCCCTCTAGGTGGTCACAAACCACCTAGCTGATCTCCCTGTGCCATGTGGCTGCTTCCCACTAGCTATCCACCCTATGTTTGCTAGTGTATATATGTCCATGCCACTCTCTCACTTTGTTACAGCTTACCCTTCCCCCTCCCCATAGCCTCAAGTCCATTCTCTAGTATGTCTGTGTTTTATTCCCATCCTACCCCTAGGCTCTTCATGATATTTTTTTTTTTTCTTAGATTCCATATATATGTTAGCATATGGTATTTGTTTTTCTCCTTCTGACTTACTTCACTCTGTATGACAGACTCCATGTCCATCCTCCTCACTACAAATAACTCAATTTTGTTTCTTTTTTATGGCTGAGTAATATTCTATTGTATATATACGCCACATCTTCTTTATCCATTCATCTGTTGATGAACACTTAGGTTGCTTCCATGTCCTGGCTATTGTAAATAGAGCTGCAATGAATATTTTGGTACATGACTCTTTCTGAATTATGGTTTTCTCAGGGTATGTGCTCAGTAGTGGAATTGCCATATGGAAATTCTATTTGTAGTTTTTTAAGGAACCTCCATACTGTTCTCCATAGTGGCTGTATCAATTTACATTCCCACCAACAGTGCAAGAGGGTGCCCTTTTCTCCACACCTCTCCAGCATTTATCGTTTATAGATTTTTTGATGATGGCCATTCTGACTGGTGTGAGATGATATCACATTGTAGTTTTGATTTGCGTTTCTCTAATGATTAATGATGTTGAGCATTGTTTCATGTGTTTTTTGGCAATCTGTATATGGTCTTAGGAGAAATGTCTATTTAAGGCTTCTGCCCATTTTTGCATTGGGTTGTTTGTTTTTTTGTTATTGAGCTGCATGAGTTCCTAATAAATTTTGGAGATTAATCCTTTGTCAGTTGTTTCATTTGCAACTATTTTCTCCCATTCTGAAGGTTGTCTTTTGGTCTTGTTTATGGTATCCTTTGCTGTGCAAAATCTTTTAAGTTTCATTAGGTCCCATTTGTTTTTATTTCCATTTCTCTAGGAGGTGGGTCAAAAAGGATCTTGCTGTCATTTATGTCATAGAGTGTTCTGCCTGTGTTTTCCTCTAAGAGTTTGATAGTGTCTGCCATTACATTTAGGTCTATAACCCAATTGAGTTTATTTTTTTGTATGGTGTTAGGGAGTGTTCTAATTTCATACTTTTACATGTAACTGTCCAGTTTTCCCAGCACCACTTATTGAAGAGGCTCTCTTTTCTCCACTGTATATTCTTGCCTCCTTTATCAAAGATAAGGTGACCATATGTGTGTGGGTTTATCTCTGGGCTTTCTATCCTGTTCCATTGATCTATATTTCTGTTTTTGTGCCAGTACCATACTGTCTTGATTACTGTAACTTTGTAGTATAGTCTGAAGTCAGGGAGCCTGATTCCTACAGCTCCATTTTTCGTTCTCAAGATTGCTTTGGCTATTCGGGGTCTTTTGTGTTTCCATACAAATTGTGAAATGTTTTGTTCTAGTTCTGTAAAACATGCCAGTGGTAGTTTGATAGGGATTGCATTGAATCTGTAGATTGCTTTAGGTAGTAGAGTCATTTTCACAATGTTGATTCTTCCAATCCAAGAACATGGTATATCTATCCATCTATTTTTATCATCTTTAATTTCTTTCATCAGTGTCTTATAATTTTCTGCATACAGGTCTTTTGTCTCCTTAGGTAGGTTTATTCCTAGATATTTTATTCTTTGTGTTGCAATGGTAAATGGGAGTGTTTTCTTAATTTCACTCTGAGATTTTTCATCATTAGTGTATAAGAATACCAGAGATTTCTGTGCAATAATTTTGTATCCTGCTACTTTACCAAATTCATTGATTAGCTCTAGTAGTTTTCTGGTAACATCTTTAGGATTCTCTATGTGTAGTATCATGTCATCTGCAAACAGTGACAGCTTTACTTCTTCTTTTCCAATTTGGATTCGTTTTAATTCTTTTTCTTCTCTGATTGCTGTGGCTAGAACTTCCAAAACTATGTTTAGTAAGAGTGGTGAGAGTAGGCAACCTTGTCTTGTTCCTAATCTTAGTGGAAATGGTTTCAGTTTTTCACCACTGAGGACGATGTTGGCTGTGGGTTTGTCATATATGGCCTTTATTATGTTGAGGAAAGTTCCCTCTATGCCTACTTTATGCAGGGTTTTCATCATAAATGGGTGTTGAATTTTGTCAAAAGCTTTCTCTGCATCTATCGAGATGATCATATGGTTTTTCTCCTTCTGTTTGTTGATATGGTGTATCACATTGATTTGTGTATATTGAAGAATCCTTGCATTCCTGGGATAAATCCTACTTGATCATGGAGTATGATCCTTTTAATGTGCTGTTGGATTCTGTTTGCTCGTATTTTGTTGAGGATTTTTGCATCTATGTTCATCAGTGATATTGGCCTGTAGTTTTCTTTCTTTGTGAGGTTTTTATCTGCTTTTGGTATCAGGGTGATGGTGGCCTCATAGAATGAATTTGGGAGTGTTCCTCCCTCTGCTATCTTTTGGAAGAGTTTGAGAAGGATAGGTGTTAGCTCTTCTCTAAATGTTTGATAGGATTCGCCTGTGAAGCCATCTGGTCCTGGGCTTTTGTTTGTTGGAAGATTTTTAATCACAGTTTCAATTTCAGTGCTTGTGATTGGTCTGTCCATATTTTCTATTTCTTCCTGGTTCAGTCTTGGCAGGTTGTGCATTTCTAAGAATTTGTCCATTTCTTCCAGGTTTTCCATTTTATTGGCATAGAGTTGCTTGTTGTAATCTCTCATAATATTCTGTATTTCTGCAGTGTCAGTTGTTACTTCTCCTTTTTCTTTTCTAAATCTATTGATTTGAGTCGTCTCCCTTTTTTTCTTGATGAGTCTGGCTAATGGTTTATCAATTTTCTTTATCTTCTCAAACAACCAGCTTTCAGTATTATTTATCTTTTCTATTGTTTCCTTCATTTCTTTTTCATTTATTTCTGATTTGATCTTTATGATTTCTTTCCTTCTGCTAATTTTGAGAGTTTTTTGGGTTTTTTTCTCTAATTGCTTTAGGTGCAAGGTTAGGTTGTTTATTTTGAATGTTTCCTGTTTCTTAAGGTGGTATTGTAGTGCTGTAAACTTCCCTCTTAGACCTGCTTTTGCTGCATCCCCTAGGTTTTGGGTCATTGTGTCTCCATTGTCATTTGTTTCTAAGTATTTTTTTATTTCCTCTTTGATTTCTTCAGTGATCACTTCGTTATTAAGTAGTGTATTGTTTAACCTCCATGTGTTTGTATTTTTTACAGATCTTTTCCTGTAATTTATATCTAGTCTCATAGTATTATGGTTGGAAAAGATACTTGATACGATTTCAATTTTCTTAAATTTGCCAAGGCTAGATTTGTGACCCAACATATTATCTGTCCTGGAGAATGTTCCATGAGCACTTGAGAAAAATGTGTATTCTGTTGTTTTTGTATGGAATGTCCTATAAATATCAATTAAGTTCATCTTGTTTAATGTATCATTTAAAACTTGTGTTTCCTTATTTTCATATTGGATGATCTGCCCATTGGTGACAGTGGGGTGTTAAAGTCCCCTACTATGATTGTGTTACTGTCTATTTCCCCTTTTATGGTTGTTAGTATTTGCCTTATCTATTGAGGTGTTCCTATGTTGGGTGCATAAATATTTACAATTGTTATATCTTTTTCATGGATTGATCCCTTCTTTATTATGTAGTGTCCTTCTTTGTCTCTTATAATAGTCTTTATTTTAAAGTCTATTTTGTCTGATATGAGAATTGCGACTCCAGCTTTCTTCTGATTTCCATTTGCATGGAATAACTTTTTCCATCCCCTCACTTTCAGTCTGTATGTGTCCCTAGGTCTGAAGTGGGTCTCTTGTAGACAGCATATGTATGGGTGTTGTTTTTGTCTCTATTCAGCCAGTCTGTGTCTTTTGGTGGGAGCATTTAATCCATTTACATTTAAGGTAATTATTGATATGTATGTTCCTATTACCATTTACTTAATTGTTTCGGGTTTGTTCTTGTAGGTCTTTTCCTCTCTTGTGTTTCTTGCCTAGAGAAGTTCATTTAGCATTTGTTGTAAAGCTGGTTTGGTGGTGCTGAACTCTCTCAGCTTTTGCTTGTCTGTAAAGGTTTTAATTTCTCCATCAAATCTGAATGAGATCCTTGCTGGGTAGAGTAATCTTGTAGGTTTTTCTCCTTCTTCACTTTAAATATGTCCTGTCACTCCCTTCTGCCTTGCAGAGTTTCTGCTGAAAGATCAGCTGTTAAACTTATGGGGATTCCCTTGTGTGTTATTTTTTGTTTTTCCTTGCTGCATTTAATATGTTTTCTTTGTATTTAATTTTTGATAGTTTGATTAATATGTGTCTTGGTGTGTTTCTCCTTGGATTTATCCTGTATTGGATTCTCTGTGCTTCCTGGACTTGATTAACTATGTCCTTTCCCTTATTAGGGAAGTTTTCAACTATAATCTCTTCAAATATTTCCTCAGTCCCTTTCTTTTTCTCTTCTTCTTCTGGGACCCCTATAATTCGAATGTTGGTGCGTTTAATGTTGTCCCAGAGGTCTCTGAGACTGTCCTCAGTTCTTTTCATCCTTTTTTCTTTATTCTGCTCTGCAGTAATTATTTCCACTATTTTATCTTCCAGGTCACTTATCCGTTCTTCTGCCTCAGTTATTCTGCTATTGATCCCATCAAGAGTTTATTTAATTTCATTTATTGTGTTGTTCATCATTGCTTGCTTCCTCTTTATTTCTTCTAGGTCCTTGTTAAATGTTTCTTGCATTTTCTGTATTCTATTTCCAAGATTTTGGATCATCTTTACTACATTATTCTGAATTCTTTTTCAGGTAGACTGCCTATTTTCTCTTCATTTGTTAGGTCTGGTGGGTTTTTACCTTGCTGCTTCATCTGCTGTGTGTTTTTCTGTCTTTTCATTTTGCTTATGTTACTGTGTTTGGGTCTCCTTTTCGCAGTCTGCAGGTTCGTAGTTCCCTCTGTTTTTGTTGTCTGTCCCCAGTGGCTAATGTTGGGTCAGTGGGTTGAGTAAGTTTCCTGGTTGAGGGGACTAATGCCAGTGTTCTGGTGGATGAGGCTGGATCTTGTCTTTCTGGTGGGCAAATCCACATCTGGTGGTGTGTTTTGGGGTGTCTGTAGCCTTATTTTGATTTTAGGCAGCCTCTCTGCTAATGGATCAGTCTGTAGTCCTGTCTTGCTAGTTGTTGGGCATAGGGTGTCCAGCACTGTAGCTTGCTGGTCATTGAGTGACTCTGGGTCTTGGTGTTGAGATGGAGATCTCTGGGAGATTTTCACCGTTTGATATTATGTGGAGCTGGGAGGTCTCTTGCGGACCAGTGTCCTGAAGTTGGTTCTCCCCCCTCAGAGGCACAGCCCTGACTCCTGGCTGGAGTACCAAGAGCCTTTAATCCATATGGCTCAGAATAAAAGGGAGAAAAAAAAGAAAGAAAGAAAGAAAGGAAAGGAAAGAAAGAAAGAAAGAAAAAGAAAGTAAGAAAGATAGAAAGAAAGAAAGAAAGTTATTAAAATAAAAAATAAAGAATAATTATTAAGACGAAAAAAATTTTAGTGAAAAAAAAATGGACAGACAGAACCCTAGGACAAATGTTAAAACAAAGCTATATAGACAACATCACACACAGAAGCATACACATACACACTCACGAAAAGAGAAAAAAGGGGAAAAAGTATATATATATATCATTGCTCCCAAAGTCCACCTCCTCAATTTGGGATGATTCATTGTCTATTCAGGTATTCCACAGATGCAGGTACATCAAATTGATTGTGGAGATTTAATCTGCTGCTCCTGAGGCTGCTGGGAGAGATTTCCCTTTCTGTTCTTTGTTCGCACAGCTCCTGGGGTTCAGCTTTGGATTTGGCCCCACCTCTGCATGTAGGTCGCCCACAGGCATCTGCTCTTCGCTCAGACAGGATGGGGTTACGGAGCAGCTGCTTTGGGGGCTCTGGCTCACTCAGGCCCGGGGGAAGGAGGGCCACGAATACAGGGCGAGCCTGCGGCGGCAGAGGCTAGTGTGACGTTGCACCAGCCTGAGGCACGCCATGCATTCTCCAGGGGAAGCTGTCCCTGGGTCATGGGACCCTGGCAGTGGCGGGCTGCACAGGCTGCCGGGTGGGAGGTGTGGATTGTGACCTGTGCTTGCACACTGGCTTCTTGGTGGCGGCAGCAGCAGCCTTAGCGTCTCATGCCCGTCTCTGGGGTCTGCGCTGATAGCCGCGGCTCGCGCCCGTCTCTGGAGCTCCTTTACGCGATGCGCTTAATTCCCTCTCCTCACGCACCAGGAAACAAAGAAGCAAGAAAAAGTATCTTGTCTCTTCGGCAGCTCCAGACTTTCCTGGACTCCCTCCTGGCTAGCCGTGGTGCACTAACCCCTTCAGGCTGTGTTCACACAGCCAACCCCAGTCCTCTCCCTGCGATCCCACCGAAGCCCGAGCCTCAGCTCCCAGCCCACGCCCGCCCCGGCAGGGGAGCAGACAAGCCTCTCGGGCTGGTGAGGGCAGGTGTGTGCTGGTCGGCACCAATCCTCTGCGGGAATCTCTCCGCTTTGCCCTCCGCACCCCTGTGGCTGCGCTCTCCTCCATGGCTCCGAAGCTTCCCCCTCCGCCACCTGCAGTCTCTGCCCATGAAGGGGTTTCCTAGTGTGTGGGAACCTTTCCTCCTTCACAGCTCCCTCCCACTGGTGCAGGTCCCGCCCCTATTCTTTTGTCTCTGTTTTTTCTTTTTTCTTTTGCCCTACCCAGGTACGTGGGGAGTTTCTTGCCTTTTGGGAGATCTGAGGTCTTCTGCCAGCATTCGGTGGGTGTTCTATAGGAGCAGTTCCACGTGTAGATGTATTTCTGATGTATCTGTGGGGAGGAAGGTGGTCTCCACATCTTACTCTTCTCTCCCTGTTCCCTCCTTTTACATTCTTAAAAATTATTGTGGATCCCAAAACCCTTTTGCTTATTTAGATTAAGTCTTTTAATACTATATTTTAAATTAAAATTTAAATGTATGTATAATATAAAAATACATATTTATTTTAAATAACTGTAATATATTTTTTACATCCCAACATAAACATTTTTCAAAAATCTATATTTTCCAAAACCCCAAAAAAGGGAGAAGATTGGCATTGCTTTATTGTTTTTAAACTTCTTTAATATGTAGCCTAAGAGATCTAGATTCTAATATTTGTTTCTGCCATCAAGGTTTTGCGGTACCTTGTTTTGTTTGAAGCATAGAAAGAAAATGAGGGCTTACACAGATCTGTGTTAGGAAAAGGGAAGACCTCGGGGTCTCCCTGAAAAAGTCTTGGGGACTCCAAGAAGTCCTGAAACCACACTTTGAGAATTGGTGTTGTGGGGAGTAGAAGCAAAAGGGAGGAAAACAGACTATTTCCAGCATTGACTTCATGTCAAATCTGGGGAAATTCGACAGGAAAATACTGAAGACCTCGAGACCTTCCTTTTGCCTTCAAGCCGCCTTTAACCTGGTTGTCTATCCACCGTGCTATTATAGCGCACATGCACTTTGCTCCTGCCAAGATGATCAGAACTTTAGTCTACACTCATTTGACAAAAACAAGCTGGAAAGAGAAGACAGGAGCTACTTGTGTAATAACACATTTGTTAACCAAGAAATAAGACCAGGGCTGTAAGGCAACAAAAACATTTATTTGAAGTTAAATTGCAGTTAAGGAGATGCAGGTTCAGGCAGAAACCTAAATGTGCTCTGAGGAGGGTTGAAAGACAAAGGGTTTTTTAAAGGAAAAGGAGGGAGCTTACATAAATTGTTTTGCAAGAGTCATGATTGGTGCTGGCAGATCGAAACTATATGTAATTGGTTGCTATGGCTGTTACTAGGCTAGAGTTCATTGTATCAGCTTTTTTCAGGATGCTGTGGTCTTGCGGCTTGGCCTTGTTCAAATTTCACGTTCCTTCCAGGGGGAGATGTGCACAGGCTGTGCTTCCCCAGAGGCCTCCTGGGTCCATTTTAGTGCCCTGTTGGCAACACAGACTCCATTTTTACATGTTGATGCTGTGGAGGTTTTACCAAACTTCATTTTCGGGGTAAATGTGGTTTGATTTATTACTAAATACTGTAGATCCTTGATATACGCAGATTTAACATTTGCTGTTTCACAAGTGGTCATGAAGATGCATGGCATGAAATCATTCGTAGCTTTGTTGAGGCATGAGTTTGGAACAGGCCTCGAGGCTGGTGTGCAGGAGTGAGTGAGTCACGTGACAAGTGGGCTGAGTGGATCCCCAACATCTCCATCCAGTGGAATTTACTAATGGCCACTCTTCCAGGGAGAACTGCTCCTAGAATAAAGTCATTTTTGGAAGTCTTGGAATTTGGGAGAGTATTACTGTTTTGGGAAAAGTGGCCTCTGGCCTTGGGTAATTGAAAAGCAAACTACCAGTCTTGGTATGCAAACAAAGAGAAAGTGAATCTATCTAAAGTATGGTGCTTGTTAAAAAAATAATCCCCAAAAACAAACAAACAAAGAAACTCTACATTTCACTTCAGTCTAATATTTATGAAATAATTGTGTATCCAAAAATATCACTTAAATTTAAGATTTATTACACTTTATGAGGTTGATTAGGTACAACTATAGTATTCACAAATTCAAGCATTCGAAAATGTTGAGGCTACTATATTAAATTAATGTTTAAATTCAATTTAGAATAATTAGCATTGTTTTTAATTCTCAATTTGGTGTGGTTTTGAAATCTTTGTTTAAAATCTAATCTTTAGGAGAAGCTAAAACTATTAATTATTAGTTATACTAAATAGTATTTACAAAACCTTTATAAAGTAAACAGAAAAAACTTATCAAATAGGATATTCCCAGATTTAATCATATATATATATATAAATTTTTCTGATTTTGTGAAATTTTCTGTGCTATATATAACTTAGGATGATCTATGCAGGACTGTATTTAAAAGGCTTAGAACAATTGCTTGGCATATGTAAAGTGCTATGTAAGTTTTTGCTGTTTTTATACTTTCTTACAAACACCAAACACCAAAAATAGATAAATAAATAAGATGACAAGAAAAAAATAAGATAATTTATGGAGGGCCTGCTCTGTGCCAGTTACTATTTTTAGGCATTGGGCATAGAGAGCCTAGAATAGAACTGGGTAGTATGTGACACAGCATGGAATGCAATTCCATGAAAGTCTCCAAATTTTTAGAAAAAAGTCTTGCTAGCTTCCCTCTGTCTGTCTGCGTGTTTACTATAATTTACATGAATTTACTCTCAGTGAAATAAATTATTCTATGTGGCAAGGTCACAGATGATTATTTCTATCTAAAATACTAGGCCAACTATTCCTTTGGTTGCCATTTATTGATGAAGGAAGCTTAAAGAGTATAAACCTTAAAATAAACTTAATAGACATGGACAGAGAATCTAGAAAAACCTATTGGTAGGTTCATCCTCTAGAGAAACATCATTTTTAAAAATTATTTTTTATTGATACTTTCTCATTTCTGGATACTTTATTTTATAAGGAAATTTTACACATATAGATGAAAATACTCTATACATCAATATGTTAATGTTAAAGGAATACAAGCTTTAGAATAAGATGTTTAAAAATAGAAGACTGTAATATGATTTGATATTTCATATCAAATTTAGTTTAAATTTTATTACCAGTAACTATTTAAACTTTATCTTATAATAGAAAGTTTATACATTTTTAGAAAGCCTTGAATGTTTGATTAAGATGGTCTTTTATCTAGGCCGTTTAGAACCTTTACCAAAAAATTAGTCTCGCCTTGCAGCCTGCCCACAGCCATCTAAAACTTGCTTGATTCTTCTGACTGGTTGTATACAGTTTCAGACATTGGAGATTATCCAAGTACTGTCTGCTTGAGGTATGGAAATGCTTAATGTTTAACTAACTTCAATTGCATTTGAGCTTGTTAATTTTTTGTTTGTTTGTTTTTTTGTTCCTTTTTTTGAGCTTGTTAATTTTAAATCATTAAAATTCTCCACATTCTCAGTAGAGAAATATACTATATAACCTGAAAGTTATGTCTCCACCATCCCAACCCACACCAAAGCCCACTCAGGATCCCCAGTAACACCTCTCACATCTAATCAGAATTAAACACACCTTCTGTGTTCTGTACATGCTACTATTATGGAATTTGTCATAGTCGAGTATGGCAAAACTGGATTGCAAATTTCAGGGAACCCAAAGCTTCTGTTAGGTTTTTATTCTCTAATTCTTAGAGTAGTGCCAGGGAAATAGTAAACCCTCAACAAGTGAGTGTTTTTAGGGATTAATGAATTAATCTTCAGGTAGCTTTTTACTTAAAAGCAAAATAAAATTATCAGGGTAAGAAAAGATATCATATGCCATGTGATGGACATATTTTATTTTCTATCTATTCTATATTTTCTTTATCTTTTAGGGGAATACTCCTACCACATTCTTTTTCCATATGGTTGAAAGAGAGTGACTCCATCTCCATACCTTCAGGGTGGACATTCAATCCACGACCTTTGGTACTTCTTCCCCACCCCCAATGTTTTAATTATGAGAACCAATGTATTCCTTTTTTTTGCTTTAGATAATTCCAGTTGGGTGTCAAATATGTTCAACAGCATCCTGGCTAAAACACTGTCTGCATTTTAGAATCCCCCATCAGAAATATTCACTGAGTTCATGTTCTATAATGCTTTCCTAACTGCTGCTTTATATACAAATGCAATGCTTTGTTTTATTGCCTCTTATTCTGCAGAAAGTTTTCAATTCCCACAACTAGTTTTTATTTATTTTTCTTTTTACAATGTTTCAAATATTTTGGGCAGAGCCAAACTATTTTTTAAACAGATTTATAGAATGGTGTTTTCTTCATACCTTGTCTTATTTCTCCCTTAAGTGTCTGATAGGTGAGGATTTTCACCTCTGTTCTCTTTCTCAGGCTTGACATTTGTCTCTAGTTTCTCCAATGATTTTATTTTTCAGCCTCTTCCTCTTACTCAAGATAAAGAAAAAGTTATGTCTATGTAACACTTTAGAAATATTCACCTTAAAAAAAAGTACAATGGTTAAAGTAAGATGTCTCACTGTACGTCATGACTAGGTAATGGCTTATCTTTCTCTTTTAACTCTTTATTAAAAGAGAGAAACTGCTAAAGAATAGATATTTGTTCCTCTTGAATGTATTTCTTTAGCTCCTTATTCCCCCTCTTGTCTCTCAAAAAATTGATAGAATGAAATTTTTACATTCCAGACCCTATATGTATAACCAAAACTAGCTTTAGTTTTGTTTTTAGGTTTTACTTTTTATGCAGCAGAGGAATCCTAAAGAAAGTAAGAAAAAATATTTCATACTATCTTTAGTGTTTCCAATGAGCATTTCAATTATGTGCTTATTAGTGTACATTCTTCTTATGTTTTGGGTTTTTTATTTGTTTCTTTGTGGAGTAGCTTTGGGTTCACAGCAAAATTGAGACGAAAAGTACAGAGATTTTCACATCCCCTGTCTCCACACACGCACAGCCTCTGCCGTTATCATCATCCCCCACCAGAGAGGTAATTTGTTATAATTGATGGGCCTACGTTAACACATTGTAATCACCCAAAGTCCATAGTTTACCTTAGAGTTCACTCTTGGTGTTGTCCATTGTATGGGTTTGGACAAATGTATAATGACATGTATCCAACACTATAATATCATATAGAGCATTTCACTAACCTAAAAATACTTCGTGCTCTGCCTGTTTGTCTCTCCCTTCTCTCCAATAAAAAAACCTGAGCAACCCCTACTCTTTTTTACTGTCTCCATAGTTTTGCCTTTTCCAGAATGTCATATAGTTAGAATCATACAGTATATAGCACTTTCAGATTGGTTTTGTTCATTTAGTAATGTGCATTTAAGGTTCCTCCATGTGTTTTCATGGCTTGATAGCTCATTTCTTTTTAGCAGTGAAAAATATTCCACTGTCTGGATGTACCACAGTTTATTATTCCACTCACTTACTGAAGGACATCTTGGTTGCTCCCAAGTTTTGGCAATTATGAATAAAGCTGCTATAAATATCTGTATGGAGGTCTTTGTGAGACATAAGTATT
Organism: Kogia breviceps; assembly: GCF_026419965.1. Classification (NCBI taxonomy): domain Eukaryota; kingdom Metazoa; phylum Chordata; class Mammalia; order Artiodactyla; family Physeteridae; genus Kogia; species Kogia breviceps. The sequence continues at coordinate 179,080,586 of NC_081311.1, forward strand.
CATTTCCTTTAGGTAACAAGTCAGGAGCATGATTGCTGGATTATATGATAAGAGTAGGTTTAGTTTCATAAAAAACTGCCAAAATATTTTCCAAACTAGCTGTATCATTTGACATTCCCACCAGCATAGGATGAGAGTTCCCACTGTTCCACATCCTCACCAGCATGTGGTATTGTCAATATTCTAGATTTTGGTTATTCTAGTAGGTATAGAGTGGTATCTTATTGTTTCCATTTGTATTTATCTGATGACACATGATGTGAAGCATCTTTTCATAAGCTTATTTGCCATCTGTATATCTTCTTTGGTGAGGGATCTGTTAAAGTCTTTGGCCATTTTTAATCAGATTGTTTTCTTATTGCTGAGCTTTAAGAGTTCTTTGTATATTTTTAGTAACAGTCCTTTATCAGATATGTTGTACAAATATTTTCTCCCAGTCAGTGGCTTGTCTTCTCATTCTCTTGGCATTGTCATTTACAGAGAAGAAGTTTTTAATTTTAATGAAGTCCAGCTTATCAATTATTTCTTTCACAGATCAACACCAAAGGCATTGTATCTAAAAAATCATTGCCTTTGTTTTGGCTGAGTGTAGTACCATGATAATTTTTTTTAGAATGTTAGTTTGATTAAAAATCATCCAACACTATTTAAGAATTATTTTAGGGTTTCCCTGGTGGCGCAGTGGTTGAGAGTCCGCCTGCCAATGCAGGGGACACAGGTTTGTACCCCGGTCCGGGAGGATCCCACATGCCATGGAGCGGCTGGGCCCATGAGCCATGGCCGCTGAGCCTGCGCGTCCGGGGCCTGTGCTCCACGACGAGAGAGGCCACAACAGTGAGAGGCCTGCATACGGCAAAAAAAAAAAAAAAAAAAAAAAAAAGAATTATTTTAGAGTTAGTAAAGTACCAATTGGAAAATATTATATTAAAAGAATTGGGAAATATCTGAATATTCATTTTGAATAAAAATATATGTTTGTGCCTTATGATATCCAGTGTGATATTCAGTGATACTGAATGTGACAGGTACAACCATGTCTCCTGCCTAATAGCTTTGATTATTTACCAACTAACTAAAAGATTAATATGTGTTAAGAATTTAATTCCCTTGCTGCAATGGACTAAAGTTTGTGTCCCCCCAAAATTCATATGTTGAAATCCTAACCCTTAATGTGATGGTCTTAGGCCTAGCCTTTGAGAGGGAGGTCATTAGAGTATAAGAGTGGTGCTCTCATGAATGGATTAGTGCCCTTATAAAAGATACCCCAGAGAGCTCCCTCCCTGCTTCTGACTGGGAGGTTACAGTGAGAAAACAGAGTTCTGTAAACCAGGAAATAGGTCTTCACCAGATGGTGATTCTTTCAGTGCATTGAAATTGGACTTCCCAGCCTCAAGAACTGTGAGAAATAAAGTTGTTATTTATAAACCACTCAGTCTATGGTGTTATATTATAGAAGCATGAACTAAGACACTTGTTGTCCATTAGCAGGCTATGAAAAACTGACCTATTTTAAGCCCAAAATAATCTAGCCATTCACACAAACTCTTGTTAATAACCCTTTTCAGTCAGATTGTAATTTGACATTTTTCTCTAAGAAAAAATGAATTTTATTACTCAGTTTGTGAAACACAGAACCCAAGTAAATGTTTTTTGTTTGAAATAAACATTTTTTTCTGTTGTATGTGCCATGACATAGTTGTTTACAATGTAGAATACCTACTACTATTAGTGTAATTGTCAGAAACATCTATTTTCAGTAAAGCCGTGTGACTAACCCAGCTAAAACATACACTTTCAAGAGATTCACCCCAGGGATATTTACCCTGGGATTCTCTAACCTACTGAACTTTAGAGTTGCCTGGAGCTTCTATCAAATGCCTGCTGCACAAGCCCTATTCCAATTAAATAACAATCTTTAGAGATGGGGCCTTAGATTATATTTTTGGAAACCCCCCAGGTACTTCTAAGGTGAAACTAAGGTGAAATACCATTTATTCGGGCCAAATGAATGTACAGAATCTTATTATTCAATTTTTAGTCATTTGTAGAGAACCATTTCCTTGTCAAAAAGACATTCACTTAGTGTTGCTGGCTAATGTCAAATGTTTTTCCTTTCATTTTTAACATGAAACATGTTACAAAAACCCTTGATAATCATAAACATCTGCATCTTAAAAGATTTCCATTGTTGTGAACTATTTTTGCTCATTCAGCTCTTCCTGGGGGGACTTTTCTCACTGGGAGGTAATCTATGTTTAGTCTTAACTCAAAAAATTAAAGCTCTTCAGAAAGGCTTGGGGCATACAGGTCATTAGCAAAAAGCTGAAATTGAAGTATTCACTGATCCATTATAATAATGAATACTACATTATTACAAGATTTACTTTCCTGGAATAGTCATTTTCCCACGTGGGCACTCTGCAATATTTTATTGTAGTAGACTTACCTTTAAACTTATTTCTGAATACATAGAGTGTATAAACAAAATCAAATAGGTAATAATGAACGTAGAACGAAAGAAGGATTTTTGTTTTAAAAAGGTAAAAGTTATGTCCTACTTTTTCCTTCAGAACAGTAAAATGCAAACTGGTGGAAAGTTTGATTAACTTAAGAGATAGTTGTTCACTAGCAAAAATCAAAGCAAAAAAAAAATAATTTTGGTAATAATATTTTAAAATAAGTCTAAATATTCCCTATAGAATATACTATGTATTCTATAGAATCTCACTGTAGAAAAGATATTCTATTATAATAAAATATCTATTCCCAATTACAATTTTAAAAATACGTATTAAGTGCCAAGTTTATCTAATACTGTACAGGTGATGTAAATATGAGTAGGGGATGATTCCCACTCTTAGATAGTTAACCATATTTGGATGACACAGACTTAATGCATGAAAACTGCAATAGAGTGAGTGCTATACTAATAAACCATGGAGATCAGAAGAGGGTATGTTTCAGCCTGAGACACTGAGCAAGGTTGCCCGAAGGAAGAGGCATTTGAAATGGATTTCAAAGGATGAGAAACTTTCCATAGGGAGCAGAATGAATAAAGCGAATCAACAGAACTTAGAGCATTCTGCAGAAAGGCAAGCCGTTCAATATGCCCAAAACTTAGAGTGCAGGTGTGAAGATCAGCTGTCACTGGGGCTGTGGTCACTTTGACCCGGGATCATGAAGAATCTTGAATGTCATGCTAAGGATTTTGATCTTCCTCTTGGGGGCAGTGAAACACCATCCACACAATCCACACAATGTAATTTTGAGTTATTTAAGACTTAAGATTTCTTAGCCACTTTCCTTGGCCTGACACGAAGCTGTCTCCCCACAGCCATACTTTAGCTTTTTCTTTCACATTAGTCAATTTGCTAAGTTAAAATGTTTTACAGTTACTCTATTTCTTTAAAATTAAGACAAAATGGTGAGTGTCCCATAAAAATATATATTAGTACATGTTAGTTATTTCTATTAAAGATAAATCATTATGATTGAGGTTTATGATTTCATTGGTATGTATAAGTACTATAATTTTGATATGTCTAAAATTTATCAAATACAAATTTATAACAAACACATTCAAAAAGACTTGCAATTTCTTAACCAATAAATAATACATATGTTATATGAAAAACTTGAGAGTTAAGGTAGAGGAAAGAATTGCACAACTAAGGCTTTTTGGAGGAAAGGCTGTCCAAATAATTACTCTGAGAACAGAGCTTTACTTGTTTGCTTGTTTGTTGGATAAGATAAACAACTTTAGTCTTAAGGTTCATTTTACAGCCCTGGGGAATTTTGTTTTAAACATTTTACTTGTTGAAAGCAAATAAATGAATATTATAAATGAACATTCATTTATTTAGCAAATATTTATCAGGCACCCAATGTGGATGTGGCAATGTTCTAGCCACAAAGCATACATCAATGAAACAGAGTAGAATCAACCCTGACCTCATGGAGCTTGCATTCTAATGGCAGTTGTCATAATGGGGGCAGGAAAACAGTTAAACAATAAGAAAATAAACTAATTCATAATATGTCATGTGGCAGTGGATGATGTTGAAACAAAAAAGCAGGATACAGGGGTCTGGGCTACTGACAAAAGAGGAATTTGCTAATTTTTGTACTAGAATGTTTGGAGAAGGGGTCACTTAATAAGGTAGCATTTAAGCCATGCAGATGGAAGTGGGGAGAAAGAACAAAACTTATGGGTAAAGAATGTTCCCTAATGTTCAAGGGGAAGCAAGCATGCCTAATGCAGCTGGAAAAGAATAAGCCAATGATAGAATAGATGGCAGGAGATATGAACAAAATGTGAGAATGCATGGGGTGAGGAAGATGGAACCAAATTGTGTAGGGCCTCACCAACTATTCTCAGAATTTGTTTCTTAATGTGGGTAAGATAGGAATCGATTGGAGAGTCATACATTTTAGAAGAATCAATTTGGCTGCTCCTGAGACTAGACTATGGAGAATGAAGGCATAAGGAATCTATTGTGATAACCCAGGAGGGAGAGGATGGGGGCTTGGACTGGAGTGGAAACAGGGAATGTAGGAACAAATAGCTGCGTTCTGGATATACTGTGAAGATATAAGAGGCAGGGATATCAATATATGAAATATTGAATTACTGTCTACTTATGTATTAAAATTGACTTCATATAGGCGGCAAAGTTTTGATATTACCAAAATCACAGAGGATTCTTCACCCCTAGAACAGACCAGACAATATTTCATGTACTCTTCTTTGACCTCAAGCATCAAAAAGGTTAGAAGCAAAACTACCTTTGTAATTGTTGAGCATCCATCTATGGAACTGACCCACAAATTAGTTCATTTAGTTTAAAATATAATATCTGATTTTAAAAAATCAGTGAGGGTAAATGCAGAGTAAATGTTTGTTTCATTCTAATCATTTAAACTGACTATGTTGTTAGAATCAAATTTACCAACTAAATGCTTATGTAGGCACTCAGAAGCAGTTACAGATAAGTTGATAACATCATTTCTTACATGTTGGCCCAATACAGTCTAGAAATGATACTATTGTTTTTATAGCTGAGTAGTCATCCTGAGTCAAGGAATCTCATTACTTGTGGTAGAAAACTGACAGTGGGACGTCAGTCCTTACTTAAGTACAGGCTGGAAATAGACTCTGAAAAGGATTTTATGTGTAAATCACTATATAACAAACCACTCCACATTTATTGGCTTAAAATATGAAGTGTTTATTATTTCTCACAAGTCTCAGTGGATCTCAGGTGTCCTCTTGTCCACAGTTTGCTAGTGAGTTGGGAGGAGCTGGCTGGTCTTAGGATGGTCTTAGCTGGGATGCTCAGCTCTGTCCCTGTGGCCTCTCCTCCTGTGGGCAATATGCCTAGGGTTCTTCTCATAATGGTGGTGGAAGTCCAAGAAAAAAGTAAAACATGCACAGCACTTTTAAAATCCTCTGCTTGTGTCAAGTCTGATAACATCTTAATGGCTGTAGCCAAGCAAATCACACGGCCAATCCCAGATGTAAGGAGTGGGGAAGAAGGCTCTGACCATTTAGAGAGAACTTGAAGGACACAAGTAAAGAGCAAACAAAATACACGGTATTAACCACAAACCCCAAAACCATTAAAGCCACCATTTCTTTTGCAAGTGTCAAGTCTGGAAGACAAACATGTTTGGTTAAGGCCTTATTCCCAATCTTGACCTTTTGCTTCTCTGTAAAATTTGGTCACCGCGCTCAGAACAGCAAAATGTCTTAAAGGCTATTTAAAGCACTTTCACACACACACCCCCAAACCTTCCATGGTAAACACATTAACAGAATCTCATAAGGTCATACTTTGAGCCCTTAATTGAAAATGAGAAATCGCAAAACATGAAGCTCAAGGATTATTCAGAGAGCTGGTCAGTCTTTGAGGAAAGAAAAGGTAGTTTCTGGCTGATACTGATTCTCTGGCTCTTAAATGTGCTTGGTTTCCTAAAATTTCAGTAATAAGATCTTTGAAAGTTTTACTTTATGCACTCTTATATCTTAGGCTTTTATACATAACTTTTATTTATATCAGACAATAGCTAAATTGGCAGTAAAGTATGAATAAAAATAATTCAAATTGATTAATCTTAAGGACATCTCAAAGACATGACAGTGCACTAGTCTAGCGAACTAATCCAGAAAATGTAAATAAGTTCAGTAAAGTGTTATTCAGAAAGAGCTTTTAATATATATCATTAATTATTTTTAATTGAGTAATAAAAATCATATGAACTTCCTGTCTAAAACGTGTTAAATTCTGTCTTCCTCCTGATAACTATTCTAATTAATTTGTGGTCAAATGGTGATTATAGAAGTTTTAGACATTCTGTGTCTTCTATATAACTTATGCTGACTATAAAGCATGATCTGAATAATTTGCTGCCTCAATGTTGAAATTAATAAGCTAAAGTCAGTATTAGGAACTATTTCAACATTTGCTGCCAAATATCCTTAAAATACTTTTCAGGACAAGATAAGAATAAATAAACAAAAGCCAATGATATTAATAATTTATTTCATTACTCCCAAAAGCTACATATATTTTATCTCCTGTCATTCTTGCTCTAACTCCTCTCCCAGTCAGGATGGCAATATGTACTCACTTGTCTCCCAGAAACAAACATGGTGAGTTTGCATTGTTCCACTTTCTTTGTATCATGACGCGGCTTCCCCTTCTTTCCTGGTTACCTCTAGTAGTTGCTGTAGCTGCTCTCTGTAGTGGTTCCCTTCTTTCTGCCATAGATGGTGGCCAGTTTGAAAATTCCAACTTCCCAAATGGATAGCTAGGAGTTTATGTTATTAATAAAATTTGTTCCTTGTGGAAACTAACTCTATACATCTGTGTGTCTGTCTGTCTGTATGCATATATCCTAAAACCTTTAACTTTCCTGGCATACCATCTTCTCCCCCTTATGGGCCAATTTTGGGTTGTCATTGTTTTATTCAGATGAGGCGCCAGGAAGAGCAACCAGTTTAAGATAGAAGTCTGGTAAATTCCTTCATTTAAGTAGTTAACCTGGAATGTCCTTTCTTTTTACATGCCTCTTGCTGAGATTCTATGCTATGTCTATTTGTAAATATAAAAGCTGCTCCTGGAGACAGATGGTTATTTACTGTGTTTTTTCTATTATGTGGGATAAATTATTAATAAGAAAATAATTGAATATTGAATATGCCCTGGCAAAGAAATAATCTTTCATCAAGTCTGTCACATAGTATGCTGCAAGCATGCATTCCAATTAGGAGAGTGGGTCGAGTAGATTAATGTATCAAATTGTTTAAATTCATGATCCAAACCTAGTTTTCTTAAGAACTTTGTACAGTTGTGAGTTAATTGTTATTCAAGTTTATTAACTTTCTGCAAGTTTCAACTATATCTTATGACCCGTGGATTTATATCATAATTCAATATGCATACCATTGAAAAGGTTTTCTTAAAAGCATTTTTTCATATTTTTTTTTCATTTTGCTAGCCTTATATTATAGCTGATCAAATAATTTGTCATTTTAATATATTAAAATGTATGGGTGGGAAATATTTTACCTTGTTTTTTATAAGTAAGTTTTCAAGCTACTATGTTTTGAAATAGAAAAGAATATATTCAGCTAGGATAGTAGAATAACTGAAATATGTGAATATTAAAGGATTGTAATATGAAGACAGGAGGAGATGAAAATGTTTAACCATTCTAGAGTAACAATTCCCTATATCAGTGGTTCTCAAAGTGTGGTCTTTGCATTGACAGCATCAGTAGTACCTGGGAACTTGTGAGAGATGCTAATTCTCAAACCCTAGAATTTCTGAGTCAGAAACTCTAATGGCGGCGCTCATCCATCAGCATTTTAAAATGACATCAAAGTGATTCTAATGAACACTAAAGTTGGACATCCACTGTTCTATAGAGTTATTTATCCTTTTCAAGCAGTATTACAATCATAATATCATTTAACCTGCATTAAAAAAAAATCAAAGTATATTTAATTGAGAAGACTAAAATTCAGCAAGATTAACTTCTTCAGAATTCCACAGCTAGATTGATGACAGAACCAGTACCTGATTTGACTTTCACTAAAACTTGTGCCATTAACAAACTCATAATTTTCACTTTAATTGGATGGAAAAATTAAAGGAAAAAGAAAATGTAAGTCAGGCAAGACATTGACTTTGGCATGATGTTGAAAGTAGGGGAAGGACAATCAACACACTAATATTCACTGAGCACACACCACAGGAGAGGATTTTCTCAGTAGAATGAAGGCTGCAAAAAATTAAGCTATATGGTTCCTGCTATGTAACACTCTTTCATTCTTCTAACAAATCATATATCAGTAGCTGTGTTCATCATGGAAGATACAACCATAAGCAAGACACAGTCCTTACCCTCAAGGATCTTGGAGTCTACTGGGAGAAACAGCTTCCCCAAGATGGGTAATTTCAATATAGAACAAAATATATTTGTATTGTGTTAAAGCATGCCATGATGAACACATAGGAAAAACACTTCTTCTGGTTCTTAGTTTGAGAGAAGGGCTGGCAAGTGATTCAAAGACCACTTCCTGGAATATTACAGAATCTTAGAGGAGAGGAAAAATATCTTAATCCATAAAAATAGCTAACAACATGAGAAAGAATGAATGGGCATGAATCCTCATTCTCTTGACAATTTTTATTTAAAGAAGAGTGCATACACTTTCAAATGTCATTATTCTGAAGGATCATTGTCCAAAGATACATTTAAAATCCAGAGAAAAGTTTTGAACTGAGTTTCTTCATTGGAATATAATCATTTAAATATTTTACAGTATAAAAATTAAGCACACACTCATTCTGCTTAAAAAACACTATAATTTAGACTACTAAAAACAAAAATCATAGTTCAATGCTTATTTCATATTTGGGGGGAATCAAATATAAAAGGTGACTTGATGCCATCAGAAAATATTTACATAGAGCAAAAGTGGGAGACAGCATTGAACATCTTGTAAAATGAATTATAATGAAAGATCTATAATCTATGTAGCCTCTGATCTACTGAGGGTTCTTATAGTGTTAATATAGTTTATTTTCATAGAAATATCAGCTAAGTTCAGCACAGTAATACTGAACTATTCTAGTTTTGCTGAATAAAACTGATAATGAGTTTTCTCTTACCTTCCAACATTTTACGTGATGAAAGTAGAAAAACAGGAAACACCTGAAATACTAGAGCAGATAGAGTGAAAAATAACTAAATCAGAATGATTTTCCTAAATTTTCAGTAAGTTACACAATAAAAATAAAGATTGAATATGCAACAGCCTTTCCATTGCAGTTATTCTACTACAGTAAAACCATGGTGATTAGAGTATTTTCTGTATTAAATTATATTGTTTTGCATTAGTGCTACCTGTTTCTAGATAATATTGATATTTATATCATCTTACTAATTTCTATATTAACCAAAATATGTATCTAATAGACCAAGAAACATGACAAGAGAAAAGAGATGTTCCTAACCCTTTGTTAGCCCACAAAAATACTGAGTTGTAGAATATATAAGGATACTCATTTCACTATTAGTCAAGTAATGTCAATGTTAGGTGCAGTTCTGACTGACTATGCCTCAAATTCTTTCTTGCAATGAGATGAGATATAAATAAATGTGTCAGTGATATTAAATGTTTATTATATCAAACTTTTATGTGTTGAAAACAGTTTATCTCAGGGAGAAATATGATAGTTTAAAAATCAGTTCATAAATAATTGGTATTATAAATTTGGTAGTTTTCTCCCAGCAGGGAATTAAAATACACCACCTCTATGTACATGCTGGTACAATAGGCATGAAACGTACAACAGAGAGTCTCCAGAGGACACCAAGATTCTGAGACTAGATCCAAAAAGAGGCAGGAAAATACAGCTCAAATCTAATTTGGTATCTGATATCCAAGGGGGAGGCCACTGTTGTAGAGATGTCAAATGGGAAGGCATTGAGCAGAAATTTCAGAAATAGCAGATTTGACACTTGTTATGGGTCAACTTTTAATAGAATATTTTGAAAGAAAGGCATGTTAAGCAGACCCATACCATCTCTCTACCATTATGGATATCAATGCCATTGGGAGAGGGAGTTATGAATGGAGAAAAACTCCATTCATTCAAGAGATCTTAACTGGAAGTGTAGCCAAAGAGTTTGAGTGTCTTCTTTGATTGACTAGCTCCATCCCACCTCATCCTATTACAGTTTTCAATGTTGTAATAATTCTTGATTTCCTAACTCATTGGTGCGAGACAGGGTTGGAACAGCCAACCATGTCCTAGAACTGTGTTCAATGGAAACAAATAAAATGAGTGCAGGACTAGGTCAGAGCTTGAGATAGTCTATGTTATTTATTGACAAATATTTTTCAAATATATTCCAAATATATTTCTGGCCTATAATGAAAAAGTAGACAAATCAATCTAGAATAGAGATTAAAGTTATCAAGATCAACTTTACCAAGTGGATGTTTTAAATACAACAGTGTGTTATGGCATGTGATTTCTTAAAGAAATATCTTAGATATGAAGTCACATTATTTATTAAACTTCATAATGGACTAAGGAAACCCATGATTTAAAACAAGGCAAAAATAATATATATTTGTAAAAGATGTCAAATAAACGATATTCCTGTTTTTAAGTTTACAAGAATTATATAACAATACTTGTAAATATAAGAAGTCATAGTATTCTTCTGTTTACAATTTTGAAATTCTTATTTAAATAGAACTATTGATTCCATTTAATTATGATTTATTCTATTAAAATTTATAAAAATCCATGATTTATGCTAGGGAAGCTCATACAGCCAGAAGGTATTAATAAAATATCGAGGCCAAAAAGGAAGAAGGTTGGTACTGAGCCTGAGAAAGAGGGGAGAGACACTTAACAAGGTAAACCACACACATTTTGCGATTCCAGAGACATTACCTTTTCCTTAAACATATTGTCAGGTTTCATCAGAAGCTAATATCTAATTTTTTCAGAAAGTGTGATAATGTGCTTATGTATTTTGATTCCTAAATTAAAAGTTAAGAATTCAACAGGTTTTTTATTTTTTCAGTGAATCAATGAAATTTAAGATGATTTCTTGATGATATTCTAAATTGTATGGAATATTTCACTATATTATCCAAAATTGAAATAAGGTTTACTTTTATTATTTTTGTTTTCCTGTTTAACGTTCTCTTGATAACTCAACATTAGTGGTGAATTTGATTTAGAGTTTTCAGTGGTCGTGGAAAGTCCAGTTAGTCAAGGAGTTAGTAACTATGGAAGAATATTTGAGAATATTTTAAATCTTTATATTGAGAAATGTAAATTAGAAGCATGCACTCAAATACTACCTAAATCACCAGTGACAACTGAATTGGGGGAAGGGGGTGTTTCTGATTATATTGCATTTGCTCAATGTATTCTAAAAGTGCTAAATGCAGATTTGAACAATAACCATCTTAAACTTCTTTAAATATCATTAGTGTCATATATATATATAACATATGCCATTTATATATATGTATATAAATGTACATTAGCAAATGAGATTTAATGTGTGTTCAGTGACTTATTTTTAGGATTATCCTGCTTTCTCCGCTTGGTAATTTATGAGGATCACTTCAAATACAGCATCACTAAATTCTGAAGTGTTAAATTTTTCTTTATTGAATGGATATCACAAGAAGCTAAGACCATTAGTTAAGAGGAGTAAGAAAACATCCCAAACATCAATCAGTAGTAGAATGGATAAATAAAATGTAATATATCCTTGAAATGAATACATGCTATCATGAAAATGAATGAGCACACAGCAAAACATAATGTTGAGTGAAAGAAATCAGGCAAGAAGAATACATAATCTATGATTCTTTTTATAAAAAGTTCAGAATCAAGCAAAACTATTCTGTTATTTAAGGTTGCATACTGTACAGAACTCCACAGCAAGACAAGGGAAGGATAACCATAAGTGTTAGCACAGAGTTTACCTTCAAGAGGGAGAGCAAGGGTTGGAAACAGGAAGTGGCGCGAAGGGGGGCACTTCTGGGGTTCTGGCATTGTTTTCTTTCTTGACGTGGACGGCAGTTACACAAGTGTTTGCTTTTCAGTAATTCACTAATCTATATAGTCTTTCATATGTGCACCCTAATTCTCAGTAAAAATAAATGATAGGTAGATAGATAGATGATAGATAGATAAATAGATAAATATAAATAAAAGGGAGAATTAAAATTAAAATCAAGAAAACCAGGGTATTTGATGTATTGTTTATTTCTTCCAAGGTGTACAGTTGGACTGCCGTAGAAAACATATCACAAAGGGTCACGGGAGATATTTTGGAAAGACTGAGACTGAAAACTTGTTTTCAGCATCCAGATCCATACTTAAACACTTAGCTTTGTGTAAGCTATGAAAATTCACTTCAGTTCTCTGAGCCTCAGAGTTCTTATCTGCAAATTGGGAGTAATAATTATTTGTAGAAAAGTGGATGATAATTTCAATGAAAGTACAAAAATTATTTATATAATTATCTCCTCATCTCCATCCTTCTCACCACAAATCCTCACTTCTATGCATGAAAATGTGGAAATGATGTCAGCTATAATTGTCAAAAAGTATGAAGTATTTTACATATTTCACACATTCATTATTTTTTTCAACAAACCTTCATTGAACAAAGCATTGTGGTCATGAATAAGGCAAAGGATTTCATCATTTTCATGGCACACATACACAAAGACACACACACACACACACACACACTCCTTCTACCCTTTGTCAGGCTAAGCACATTGGAAAAAAGAAATCAAGGAGTAAAAAAGAGCAAAGTGGTTCTTAGCCAGGATTCATCTATTGTCATTCCTGTTTGTAGGGATGTAGCAAAAAACCACATCATTACAGACATCAACCTGACTGCAAAATATACACAACGTGAATTAGGAAAAAAGAATATTTATTCAGAATCTCTTCCTCTTTTGTGCCATGCCCTGCACTAGATGCTTTCTCTCCTAATACTCCATTTAATCTCACAGAAATACTGCATATAAAATCAAGCCTCCAAGAGATAAGTGCTGTTCGCAGGTCTCATGGAAGATAAATGCCAGAATCAGGATTTCACCTCAGACTTGCCTGACTCTGCTACTGCAGAGTATACCCGCCACCCATCTCTCACTCTCAAACACGTACACACCCAAAGACAGTTTTTTAATTAATTTATTTTTTATTGGTTGCTATCTTTAACATGCCAATGGAAGAAAAGAACCAACTAATGACCCAGAACCAGTTTTCAGAAATATTTAGGTCACAGTCCTAAACTTATGAAAAATTCTTTCTAATAATGATCCTTTTGAGTAATTTGGAAAACAATTTATTTTGTGTTTAAGTGCCACTAGTCAATTACTATATTAATGATACCTAGATTTTGTGATATTAGTAAAAAGGCTATACCTGAATGTTTATGTAGTATTGATTTAAATGGTTTCAATTGGTAGCAAGCTAAGAGTTCAATAGAACATTTGACAAAAGTAAATTTCTACAACTAGAATAAAATATACATGGATTTTATTAAAGTCTAAACTTAATATTTCTCTGAGTTAAAAATATTTTTTGAAATAAATATTGCATTATACTTTTCTCAAATGAATATTCATCAAATAGATATTACACCCTACTTTTTTCAGATAAATGTTGGACTATACTTGAGCATTGAGATGTCTTACACCAAATACCTAAAGCTCGAAAGATCCCTCCCTGCCCCCTGAATAAAATGATCCCCTCCTCAATATATATGTGTGAAATATAATTGAAAAAGGTGCTCCTATGTTCCCTTTTTTGTCATTGAAGATCTTACCACTAGTGGGACAGAGGAGTGGTCTATGGTTACCCAAGTTTTTAACAATTACTAAGAATTTATTTTTCTTTCATTCTCATGCCTATTCAAAATAATACAACTTTCAATGTTCAAACCATTTAGGTTTCATTTAGTTTTCTTTTGATCATAGCAATAACATTTATTTCTAACAGTGCAGTTAAATTTTGTATTTGTTTTATGTATTATAGCTACCACAGCACCACAGTATATACCCAAATTTGTCATTATGTTCTACAACTGCTAGTGCAATTAGAATTTTTATTTGTCTCTTTTTTAGCTTTTTAGTTTTGAAGTAATTTTAAGGACATAGAAATGCAATGTGTAGAGTGAAGTGGAGTGGGAATTGTTTGTTATTCTGAAGAATAAAATATACAATAAATTCTTCATGTTCTATTAAAGGAATATGATAGGAGAGTAAATATACATATTTCACTTATGACTTTGATAACTAGAGTCTAACCATCTGCCAGACCATATTGTTGCATAAATAATTCCTGTCAGTTGCCCTACTAATTCTGATCAATTAATACTTGTAATTCAAGTTCAGTAACAATAATAGCTATATCTAGCAAGCATGTATTTCCTGGGTGCCAAGCAGGATGAGAGATACAGTTTAAGCTGTTGAAGTTTAGTACAATAAAAATTACATTAAGTGTGTAGGTAGTCATAATGAATCACTAGTAAAAGGAAACTGAATATGAATCGTCTTCAAAGGCACAATTTTTGAATTCACCTCCTATATCTTGATTGCCCAGCAGTTATCATCATGAGTCGCCAAATAAGGTGCATAGAGATTTTTAGATCATGAAGCTTTAGGCATTCTCTGGATTCAAATGAGTCCCCTGAACATATCCTGCATCCTGATAGTGACTGTGGGATGAGAAATAACATAAGGTTTATGGCTAAGCTGAGAGTGAGAAAGAGCTTATATACCATCTTCCTTAGAAAAACAGCATGATGTCTATTTTGAATTCTCTGCCTCGCATTTCCCCCAATTTAATTCCTGGAACTTATTCTCCTCAGTGTGACCCCTTCTTTCCATATCCATAATATGTACTTCTGATCCTTGAGCCTCATCATGAAAGGACAGGTGGATCCTTATTTTAAGAACCAGGATATTTTTTTCACAAAAATCAGGAGATAGAGTATTGAGTGTCCCTATGTGGTCAGCAAAAAAGGAAGAGCAATTTTATCACTTGCAACCATATTGTTACTTTTCTCTTTATGCTCTGGATGCATTGTCTGTTTTGATATGAGGAAATATTTCTAAAGATAAAGAATGCACTTCCTAACAGCATTCTGACATATGTTCCTAATAGACCTGCAACATTTTTGAGTTAATTGTGTTTGATGAGCTGACTATCAAATATTAAAAAACACAGGTTTTAATTCATTAGTTGTTGTTAGTATTTTATTCATAAGATAAATAGCATCATGTAATCATTAATGATCTACTCTCAAGGAGAATGTTTTTATAGGATGGTATTTATGAGAAGTTTTCAGAATTAATTCTGCATTACTAGATTTCTGAAAGCTATGAGTTTCCTTTAAAATGTTAATAATACATGTATTTAAATATTTATACTTATAATCCTCCTGGAAATGGGAAAACTAAATTGCAAATTGTGCTTATCTCTTTTTTAAAAATTTTTTTATTGGAGTATAATTGCTTTACAATGTTGTGTTAGTTTCTGCTGTACAATGAAGTGAATCAGCTATATGTATACCTATATCCCCTCCCCGTTGGACTTCCCTCCCACCCCCCCACCCCAATCTCACCCATCTAGGTTGTCACAGAGCACCAAGCTGAGCTTCCTGTGCTTTATAGCATGTTCCCGCTAGCTATCCATTTTATGCATGGTAGTGTATATATGTCATTCCTAATCTCCCAGTTCGTCCCACCCTCCCCTTCCTCCACTGTGTCCACATTTCTGTTCTCTACGTCTGCATCTCTATTCCTGCCCTGGAAATAGGTTCATCTCTTACATCATTTTAAAATGCACTAATAATCTAGGGACCAATATTTTGTTGATTCAACTTTTGTCACTTACTAAATTAAATAGTAGTGTGCATAATATAATTTCATTTCTATAATTTTATAAATCCCTTCCTGGGAGTAATATTATCTTTACTTCATCTAATTTTCCTTATAAAAATCATTTGGGATCAAAAAGTATGGTGGAAAAGTATGAAAAGATGTTTTTGAAAGAACATGTAGAAGAAATTTAATATGACTACTTCTCTACATGAAGATTAAAACAGTTTCAGTACCTTTAATTGCTGTTTTTCACATTTTAGAAACTACTGTCTTTCTAAATTTACAAGCTTGTTGCTATGGATTTAGAGATTAGAGCATTATGTCATATTCTAAAACAAATATTTGAATTAGGAACAAGATCTCATGTTGCATACACTATTGTAATTTAGATTGTCATTAACATCAAATAGATTTCTTATTGTATTAACAACCTTTAATTTAGTTAATCATACAATTTGTTTCTGTTGCAGAAAATGCAGCATTTCCGTATGGGTTAGCAAACTCAAATATACTATTTCTAGCATTTTGAAACTTACCTCAGATTCAAGTCATCAGTGTTTGAACTGTATATTCTGAGTAGATATGATAGTAAGATATTTTATGTCTAACTTTCCATCATCTTGAGTTATCACTCACCACTGTTCATTTCATACTGTCCAATTTCCATGGAATTTGCCCCTCTAATCTTCTCAGTCTTTTGAAATCAAGCTGTCTTTTATTCAGGAGTTATTTTTATGCTCAGGATCATCTTGCAAATTATTTTATATCATTATAAACAATCCTACTGTTATCTTTTCAATGGCAAAAAAAATTAGATTTCCTGGCATTAATGTGTTCCATCAGTAATGATGCCAAATTCAGATGGCAAAATTGTAATTGCATTTTAATCAGGAAAATTAATTCAATATATGGTAAAAATATTTTATTAAGTTAACATTATAGTTGATATAACAAGGCACTATTAAGTGAATATTGCATAAATTAAATTATAAATATAAATTTTATTTAAATTTAAATTAAATATAAATTAATTATAAATATAGATATGAATTATAAATACTAGGGCATTTGGATAGTTTAGAATTTCATGTGCTATCTAGTCTCCTAGTCCCACAAAATTCATCACTTTATGTACTTGACTTACAAAAATTTAACTCATGAGGCTAATACGCATTTTAAATGACTACCTTCCGTGATATAAATATTTTTGTTCCTAACAATAAACAGATGTGCAGCTAACATTTCTTAAGAGTAGATGATATTTATTTGAAAATTGGCATTCAGTTGCCATACCTGGCTGTTCACTGATTTAGAAATTTAATTTTGAGGTCTTCAAGGCTACTGGAGTCATAGCTCTGATGTAGTTAATCATTGAACTGCCTTTTATTTATTTAATTGTGGTTAATGAAACATAAAATGTACCATCTTAGCTATTTTTAAATGTACAGCTTAGTGTTACTATATTCACATTGTTGTGCAGCAACTCTCTAGAAATTTTCATCTTGTAAAATTGAAACTCTATACCCACTGAACAATGAACCACCATTTTTAAAACTAGACTGCATTTCTAGATTTGGAAAAGCTCTCCTTCTTCATTATTTCCCCTTTCTTCAATGAAAGTGGATTTTAAATTGACTTTGAGGAAACAAATACATAAACACTCATTTTAATGGACATGTATTAAAACGATTTTAACAATAAGAGCAAACTTTAATTCACCTACCTGTTTTTAGTTTGCAGGGCACCTTGATAGACATTACTTCATTGCTTTTTTCTTACAGTCCCTTCGACATAGATGGAGCAGTATTAACATTGCACTGGAAACAAGGTAGAGGACATTCAGGTTATCAAGTCCCCACTCAAAATCCCTGAGAGAGGAAAGATGTTATTGTTGGAAATGTAATGCTTTTAGTTAGTATTAAATACCTTAAATCAGCTACGTAAATTGGGAAGCATAGGCATACTTCTGTTTTACTGTGACAGATTAAAACAGTTTAAAATTCATAAAATTTTATTGATAGAAAGCAAAAGCAAAAAATAAGAAGAACAGCCATCCACAGTGCACCCTTCACCACCCAGTCCAAGTAGCCAGCACCAACCCAGATAAGGATTGTGTCCCTCCATAGAGTGGGCATTAAAAAAAAATGAGGAAACTGAACCACGGAAATCAAATAGTGTCTTCCCAAACTCACATGATTGCTGAGGGTCACAGCTGGGACTACTGTCAGATCCTTGCCCTCATTCCTCAGTGCTCTTTCCATCTTGCCATGTTGGAAAGGCTTTTCCTTATCACCCCCAATCCAGGGGTCTTAAAGCAGCACAGAACTGCCTTCAAAAGAGTGAATTATTATTTCTGATTTCCCTCATATGCATTTCATGGAAAAAGAATTCCAAAGCCAAATAATTAAAATGCTAGGTTATATTTGACTTTGTTCTTTCATTTGCTTTTAGACACACTCCTGAAGAGAATGTACACTTTTGAGGACAGGTCTATGTCCTATTCTTCATTGTATCCCTTGGGCTTTCTCTGTATCTGGCTTATGGTGGATAAGAAAGTTTGGTAAATGAATGAATAATCGACTTCCATATAGAATGTCTGAAAAATTATCTGATTTCCGTTTCAAATGCACAAGTTCCCTATCTAATTCACACCACCACCAAAGCAATGTTTAGGAAGGGTGTCTCAGAGTGGAAATTCAAGCTAGAAGCCTTTAAATAAGAAATATGAAGTTTTCCTTTTTATTTCTTCCACAAATTCTCTAAGGATTTATAAAATTTACCTATACAATCTACCTCAGATGATGACTTCTATATGCTATTTAGAAATTGGCCAGTTGTGCCAGATAAAATCATCTGAGTTGAATAATGCAAATCAGTCACCACCAAAAATGTATAATAGAGCTAGAATTTATATAACTTCTACTAAGCATTTACTTCATAGGAAAGAGGAATACATTCCACAGCATATAAATAATTAAATGTAAATGTATGCTGAAAAAGCTCATAATCATAAAAAATATATATCCTTATGGAATACTTTTGACAACTACTTTTTCCTTCCAATATCTGTCTTAATATTCAAGAGTAGATTAGAAATTATATCTACAATCCCACTCGTTCTATGAAATATGTATAAGAGTAGGTATAGATAATTTATTTTCCTTCAGCTGTACATAGAGATGGATAATTACATCTTTCTGAAAACTTAGGGAAGCCATTGTCTCTTCTAACCTTTAGCTGTACCTTTATAGACTTTAATATTGTCAGCTAGAACAAGTTAGTTATATACTACTATTCAAACGTGCCCATCCCATTTTCCTAGCATCTTTTTATGTTTTTGTGACATTTACACAGTTTCAGTACATATGGCTTTATTGTTCAACTCAAAGTAAATTATTTAGTGACAACATTTTCAAAAAGAGTACAGTTTTTACTACCTAGTTAAATAAAAATAAATTGATGATAGGAACCCTCTGTACTTTCTATTTCATTTTTTTCTATAAATCTAAACTGCTCTAAGAAATAAAAATCAATTAATTAAAAAATAAAAATGATGTAGGAAAGGTTTTAAAATGTATTACTTAAACTGGAAGTTAAGAGAAAGGAGAATAGTTTAATGACCTTAGAGTTAATTGTTTTACAGGGCATGCTGACTGCCTTTCATCTTCCCTAAGTATAGGACAAGGAAACAGACTTTAATTGCCATAAGAGAGTTATAAGTTGTATAAAAGAAACATTCTGATATTAGAGTTCATTAGTAGTATTGAAACAGATTCTAGCTGAAACTTTCAGAATTGCATACCCTGGAGAGTTTAAAGAAAGATGCAGATAATCAATTGTCTGGTAAAACTTAACTTTCTCTTACCTAGAAGCAAGGAGATAAATTAGTCAAAACTAGGAAAGCTGGTTCAACTTCCTTTGGCTATGATCCTATATTTCCTAGACTGAACTGCTTAGCCCATTAGAAAATGAGGGCTTTATGAATTTAAGGTCACAGGTCTAATTCCTACTTCAACCTGTTAGCTTCCCTTTCTTCTGAGGTTATAGACTCTACTCCTAACCTTGGCAAATTATGTTGTAACTTTCATCCATTCACAAGACAAGATACTTGGCATAGCCAGGCACCCCATAATCCCCACAAGTCTCTAGAAGTTTCTCAATGCAGGCTGGACTTGTACCAAAGGAAGATAACATGCAAAAACGGAGATGAATCATTACAATTTTTGCTTGTCAAAAACATAGAAAGGCTAAGATTGGCCTATCAAATTCTGATTCTCTAATACCAAGAAAAGAGAGGGGGGCTTCCCTGATGGCACAGTGGTTGAGAGTCCGCCTGCCGATGCAGGGGACACGGGTTTGTGCCCTGGTCCGGGAGGATCCCACATGCTGCGGAGCGGCTGGGCCTGTGAGCCATGGCCGCTGAGCCTGCGCGTCCAGAGCCTGTGCTCCACAACGGGAGAGGCCACAACAGAGAGAGGCCAGCGTACCGGAAAAAAAAAAAGAGGGAATTTTAGAGGATTGTTCTGTTTTTTCCTTCACAGACATACAATGAATGATTTTGAATTTTGCTTCTTCTCCAATCTCTTCGTTCTTGATGAGTAAGAAACCTCTCAATTGTATTTACTGAATCTACCAAAATATTTTGTTTAGGAAAAAAAATCAATAAAAAGATGATTGTTTCTTTTTCATAATTTTTTACAAT
Source organism: Kogia breviceps (assembly GCF_026419965.1). Lineage (NCBI taxonomy): Eukaryota > Metazoa > Chordata > Mammalia > Artiodactyla > Physeteridae > Kogia > Kogia breviceps. The sequence goes on from NC_081311.1 coordinate 179,101,240, forward strand.
TTTTGTTGAAATATAGTTGATTTACAATGCTGTGTTAGTTTCAGGTGTATAGTAAAGTGATTAAATTATACATATATATATAAATATATGTATTCTTTTTTTAACATTCTCTTCCATTATAGGTTATTACAAGATATTGAGTATAGTTCCTTGTGCTATACAGTAGGTTACTGGTTATCCAATAGATATCCTTATTATCTATTTTATATATAGTAATGTATATATTTTAATCCCAAACTCCTAATTTATCCCTGCCCCACCCTCTCTTTTAGTAACCATAAGTTTGTTTTCAATGTCTGTGAGTCTATTTCTGTTTTATAAATCATTTGTAAGTATCATTTTTTAGATTCCACATATAAGCGATATCATATGATATTTGTCTTTCTCTGTTTGGCTTACTTCACTTAGTTTGATAATCTCTAGGTCCATACATGTTGCTGCAAATGGCATTATTTCATTCTATTTTATGGGTAATATTCCATTGTATACATATATAACACATCTTTATTCATTTGTCTGTTGATGGACACCTAGGTTGCTTCCATGTCTTGGCTATTGTAAATAGTGCTGCAATGAACACTGGGGTGTATGTATCTTTTTTCTCTGGATATATACCCAGGAAGGGGATTGCAGGATCATATGGTAGCTCTATTTTTTGTTTTTTTAAGGAACCTCCATACTGTTCTCGTTAGTGGCTATACCAATTTATAGTCCCACCAACAGTGTAGGAGGGTTCCTTTTTCTGCACACCCTTTCCAGCATTTGTTATTTGTAAACTTTTTGATGATGGCCATTCTGACTGGCCATTGTAGTTTTGATTTGCATTTCTCCAGTTATTAACAATGTTGAACATCTTTTCATGTGCCTTTGGCCATCTGTATGTCTTCTTTGGAGAAATATCTTTTTAGATCTTCTGCCCATTTTTTGATTAGGTTGTTTGGTTTTTTTGATATTGAGCTGTATGTATATGTTGGAGATTAATCCCTTGTCAGTCACATCATTTGCAAATATTTTCTCCCATTCTGTAGGTTGGTGTTTTGTTTATGGTTTCCTTTGCTGTGCAAAAGCTTTTAAGTTTCATTAGGTCTCCTTTGTTTATTTTTGTTTTTATTTCCATTACTCTGGGGTCTTATCTTGTTCTTTCATCTGGAACATATTCCTTTGCCATCTCATTTTATTTAAATTTATATTCGTATTTTTATGTATATAGTAGCTCAGTTACATTTCTTGACCTTGGAGAAGTGGCCCTCTGTAGGGGATGTCCTGTGTGTCCCAGCAGTACACTCCCCTCTCATCAGTCAAGGGCCAGGACCAGCTGGTTTCTGGATAGGTTCTGACCTGTGTTTGCAGACTCAGTTCTGCAGGTTGCAGGATCATAGTTTCCTTCCTTCTGGTGGCTGCCCCCTGGTGGGTGAGGCTGGTCTAGAGGCTTGTGCAGGCTTCCTGGTGGGAGGGGCCAGTGCCTGCCCACTGGTGGGTGGAGTTGGCCCTCTGGTGTCAAGGGGCATATCTAGAGGTGGCTGTGGGCTCAGAAAGCCTTTAGGCAGTCTGTCTACTGATGGGTGGGAGTGTGTTCCCACCCTGTTGGTTGTTTGGCCTGAGGCATCCCAGCACTGTAGCCTGCAGGCTGTTGGGTGGGGCCAAGTCTTAGTGCTAATGTCCCAAGCAAGATGTCAGCCTTCAGATGCGTATTCCTGGATATGTTTGCCACCAGCATTTATGTTCTAAGAGCCACAGCCACCCTCTGCCTCCCCAGGAGACCCTCCAAGACCTGCAGGTAAGTCTTGTCCAGGCTCCTATCGAGTCAGTTCTTTTGTGCTGAGACCCAACGTGTGTGGGGCCTTGTGTGCACCCTCCAAGGGTGGAGTGTCTGTTTCCCCCAGTCCGGTGGAGCTCCTGAAATCAAGACCCACTGGCCTTTAAAGCTGAATGCCCTCGGGGCTCTTCCTTCTGATGCCAGACCCCCAGGCTGGGGAGCTTGACATGGGACTCAGAACTCATGCCCATGGGAGAACTGCAATATAATTATTCTCCAGTTTGTGGGTCACCCACCTGGGGGGTATGGGATTGGATTATAATACAAGTGTGCCCCTCCTACCATCTCATTGTGACTTCCTCTTTGTCTTTGGGTGTAGAATATCTTTTTTGGTAGGTTCCAGTCTTTTTTACTGATGGCTGTTCAGCGGTTAGTTGTGATTTTGGTGTTCTCTTGGGAGGAGTGAGCTCCAGGTCCTTCTACTACGTCATCTTTTCTTCTCTCCCCAGTATATTTTTCTATATTTTTGAATAATAGGATTTCCTTAATCACTGACTATAATAAAATAAAAGTAATATATGAGCTGGTTAATATTATAAATAATACAGTAAGTCCCCACTGGGTAAAATAAGACAAAATCCACATTTCACAAAGTCACCATAATTCAAATACATAAATCTCTTATATTAAAAAAAACCCATGAAATATGTAATAACTTCTATCAGCATGTATTGGCATCTTCTACTCATATGCTAAATGTGATCTATTAACTATCATTTGAGAAGATGTGGCCCTATACCGATTGTTTCATCCTGATGTTGAAATAAAAATTTACTTCAAGAATGACTTGCTGATTAGGAACACTGAATTCTCTTAAGCTTTGGACTGGGAAATCAATAACTGGAAAGATAAATGTTTTGGGTCATAATGAAAAGCAAGTATAATAAAATCCTCTCTAAGATCCTGAGGCATTGTACAAATTTATGGAAGTGGTAACTAAGTGTTCAAAGACTGAGGAGACAGGAGAGAGCCTGAAAACCTGGTTCAATGTCTTGAAATATTTGTCTTTTTATAGTGATAAATGAGTTTTAATCAACTTGACTATAGAAATAGAAACTGTAGGAGTATTATTATCCTTGATTATCAATAATCAAGGAAGAAAATACTGATATTAATGGCTCACAATCTTTTTCAGTAGTCCCTTGAGATGAACCCAAAATATAAACAAAAAGAACTGTATTATAACATACAAGTTTGCCCATATTTATTTTACAAAGTAGTCTCAAACTATAGTTTATTTTTGGTTAAAATTTTCTCCCTGGGTTGGGAGCTTCAAGATGGAGGAAGCGTAAGACATGGAGATCACCTTCCTCCCCACAAATACAACAGAAATACATCTACACATGGAACTGCTCCTACAGAACACCTACTGAATGCTGGCAGAAGACCTCAGACCTCCCAAAAGGCAAGAAACTCCCCACGTACCTGGGTAGGGCAAAAGAAAAAAGAAAAAAAACAGACAAAAGAATAAGGAAGGGACCTGCACCAGTGGGAGGGAGCTGTGAAGGAGGAAAGGTTTCCACACACTGGGAAGGCTCTTCGTGGGCAGAGACTGCAGGTGGCGGAGGGGGAAGCTTTGGAGCCACGGAAGAGAGCGCAGCCACAAGGGTGCGGAGGGCAAAGCGGAGAGATTCCCACACAGAGGATCAGTGCTGACCAGCACTCACCAGCCCGAGAGGCTTGTCTACTCACCTGCTGGGATGGGCGGGGGCTGGGAGCTGAGGCTCGGGCTTCAGTGGGATCACAGGGAGAGGACTGGGGTTGGCGGCGTGAACACAGCCTGAAGGGGTTAGTGCGCCACGGCTAGCCAGGAGGGAGTCCGAGAAAATGTCTGGAGCTGCCGAAGAGACAAGAGACTTTTCCTTGCCTCTTTGTTTCCTGGTGCATGAGGAGAGGGGATTAAGAGCGTGGCTTAAAGGAGCTCCAGAAACAGGCGTGAGCCATGGATAACCGCGTGGATACCAGAGACGGGCATGAGATGCTAAGGCTGCTGCTGCTGCCACCAAGAAGCCTGTGTGCGAACACAGGTCACTATCCACACCTCCCCGCCCGGGAGCCTGTGCAGCCCGCCGCTGCCAGGGTCCCGGGATCCAGGGACAACTTCCCTGGGAGAACACACTGCGTGCATCAGGCTGGTGCAACCTGCCCTGCAATCTGTGCCCCTCCCTCCCCGCAGCCTGAGTGAGCCAGAGCCCCTGAATCAGCGGCTCCTTTAACCCCATCCTGTCTGAGCGAAGAACAGACACCCTCAGGCCACCTCCATGCAGAGGCAGGGCCAAATCCAAAGCTGAACCCCAGGAGCTGTGCAAACAAAGAACAGAAAGGGAAATTTCTCCCAGCAGCCTCAGGAGCAGCGGATTAAATCTCCACAATCAATTTGATGTACCCTGCATCTGTGGAATACCTGAATAGGCAACGAATCATCCCAAATTGAGGAGGTGGACTTTGAGAGCAATGATATATATATATATATTTTTTTCCCCTTTTTTCTCTTTTTGTGAGTGTGTATCTATATGCTTCTGTGTGTGATGTTGTCTGTATAGCTTTAACATTTGTCCTAGGGTTCTGTCTGTCCGTTTTTGGTTTTTTAGTATAGGTTTTAGTACTTGTTATCACTGGTGGATTTCTTTTCTGGTTTGAATGCTCTCTTCTTTCTTTCTCTTTTTTTTAAAAACTTAAAAAAATTTTTTTAATAATTATTTTTTATTTTAAAAAATTTATTTTATTTTATTTATTTTATTTTATCTTCTTCTTTCTCTCTTTCTTCTTTTTCCTCCCTTTTATTCTGAGCCACGTGGATGACAGGCTTTTGGTGCTCCAGCCAGGAGTCAAGGCTGTGCCTCTGAAGTGGGAGAGCCAAGTTTAGCACTCTAGTCCACAAGACACCTCCCAGCTCCACATAATATCAAACTGCGAATATTTCCAACATATCTCCATCTCAACGCCAAGACCCAGTTCCACTCAACGACCAGGAATCTACAGTGCTGGGCACCCTATGCCAAATAACTAGCAAGACAAGAACACAATCCCATCCATTAGCAGAGAGGATGCCTAAAATCATAATAAGGCTACAGACACCCCTAAACACACCACCACATGTGAACCTGCACACCAGAAAGAAAAGATCCAGCTCATCCATCAGAACACAGGCACTAGTCCCCTCAGCCTGGAAGCCTACACAACCCACTGAACCAACTTTAGCCACTGGGGACAAACACCAAAAACAAGGGGAACTATGAAAGTGCAGCCTGCAAAAGGAGACCCAAAGCACAGTAAATTAAGCAAAATGAGAAGACAGAGAAACACACAGCAGATGAAGGAGCAAGGAAAAAAAAACCCACCAGACCTAACAAATGAAGAGGAAATAGGCAGTTTACCTGAAAAAGAATTCAGAATAATGATCATAAAGATGATCCAAAATCTTGGAAATAGAATGGAGAAAATAAAAGAAATGTTTAACAAGAACCTAGAAGAATTAAGGAGCAAACAAACAGTGATGAACAACACAATAAATGAAATTGAAAATTCTCTAGAAGGGATCAATAGCAGAATAATTGAGGCAGAAGAATGGATAAGTGAACTGGAAGATAAAATAGTGGAAATAACTACTGTAGAGCAGAATAAAGAAAAAAGAATGAAAAGAACTGAGGAACTGAGGACAGTCTCAGAGACCTCTGGGAGAAAACTAAATGCACCAACATTCGAATTATAGGGGTCCCAGAAGAAGAAGAGAAAAATAAATGGGCTAAGAAAATACTTGAAGAGATTATAGTTGAAAATTTCCCTAATATGGAAAAGGAAATAATCAAGTTCAAGAAACTCAGAGAGGGCTTCCCTGGTGGCGCAGTGGTTGAGGGTCCACCTGCCGATGCAGGGGACACGGGTTTGTGCTCTGGTCTGGGAGGATCCCACATGCTGCGGAGCGGCTGGGCCCGTGAGCCATGGACGCTGAGCCTGCACGTCCGGAGCCTGTGCTCTGCAATTGGAGAGGCCACAACAGTGAGAGGTCCGTGTACCACAAAAAAAAAAAAAAAAAAAAAGGAAACACAGAGAGTCCCATACAGAATAAATCCAAGGAGAAACACGCCAAGACACATAATAATCAAGCTACCTAAAATTAAATACAAAGAAAAAATATTAAAAGCAGCAAGGGAAAAACAAGAAATAACACACAAGGGAATCCCCATAAGGTTAACAGCTGATCTTTCAGCAGAAACTCTGAAAGCCAGAAGGGAGTGGCAGGACATATTTAAAGCGATGAAGGAGAAACACCTACAACCAAGATTACTCTACCCAACAAGGATCTCATTTATATTTGACACAGAAACTAAAACCTTTACAAAAAAGCAAAAGCTAAGAGAATTCAGCACCACCAAACCAGCTTTACAACAAATGCTAAAGGACTTCTCTAGGCAGTAAACACAAGAGAAGGAAAAGACCTACAATAACAAACCAAAAACAATTCAGAAAATGGTAATAGGAACATACATATCAATAATTACCTTAAATGTAAATGGATTAAATACTCCAACCAAAAAACATAGACTGGCTGAATGGATACAAAACCAAGAGCCGTATATATGCTGTCTGCAAGGGACCCACTTCAGACCTAGGGACACATACAGACTGAAAGTGAGGGAATGGAAAAAGTTATTCCATGCAAATGGAAATCAAAAGAAATCTGGAGTAGCAATTCTCATGTCAGATAAAATAGACATTAAAACAAATTCTATTCCAAGAGACAAAGAAGGACACTACTTAATGATCAAGGGATCAATCCAAGAAGAAGATATAACAATTTTAAATATTTATGCACCCAACATAGGAGCACCTCAATACATAAGGCAAATACTAACAGCCATAATAGGGGAAATCAACAGTAACAAAATCATAGTAGGGGACTTTAACACCGCACTTTCACCAATGGGCAGATCATCCAAAAAGAAAATAAATAAGGAAACACAAGCTTTAAATGATATATTAAACAAGATGAACTTAACTGATATTTATAGGACATTCCATCCAAAAACAACAGAATACACATTCTTTTCAAGTGTGCATGGAACATTCTCCAGAATAGATCATATCTTGGGTCACAAATCAAGCCTTGGTTAATTAAGGAAAATTGAAATTATATCAAGTATCTTTTCCGACCATAATGCTCTGAGACTAGATATCAATTACAGGAAAAATTCTGTAAAAAATACAAACACATGGAGGCTAAACAATACACTACTTAATAAGCAAGAGATCACTGAAGAAATCAAAGAGGAAATCAAAAAATACATAGAAACAAGTGAAAATGGAGACATGACGACCCAAAACTTATGGGATGCAGCAAAAGCAGTTCCAAGAGGGGAGTTTATAGCAATAAAATCCTACCTACAGAAATAAGAAATATCTCAAATAAACAACATAACCTTACACCTAAAGCAATTAGAGAAAGAAGAAAAAAAAAACCCTAAAAGTTAGCAGAAGGAAAGAAATCATAAAGATCAGATCAGAAATAAATAAAAAAGAAATGAAGGAAACAATAGGAAAGATCAATATAACTAAAAACTGGTTCTTTGAGAAGTTAAGCAAAATTGATAAACCATTAGCCAGACTCATCAAGAAAAAAAGGGAGAAGATTCAAATCAATAGAATTAGAAAAGAAAATGGAGAAGTAATAACTGACACTGCAGAAATAGAAAGGATCATGAGAGATTACTACAAGCAACTCTATGACAATAGAGTTGGAAGAAACGGACAAATTCTTAGAAATACACAACCTTCCAACTGACCGAGAAAGAAATAGAAAATATGAACAGACCAATCACAAGTACTGAAATTGAAACTAGGATTAAAAATCTTCCAACAAACAAAACTCCAGGACTAGATGGCTTCACAGGTGAATTCTATCAAACATTTAGAAAAGAGCTAACACCTATCCTTCTCAAACTCTTCCAAAATATAGTGGAGGGAGGAACACTCACAAACTCATTCTACGAGGCCACCATCACCCTGATACCAAAAGCAGACAAAGACGTCACAAAGAAAGAAGACTACAGGCCAATATCACTGATGAACATAGATGCAAAAATCCCCAACAAATAATAGCAAACAGAATCCAACAGCACATTAAAAGGATCATACACCATGATCAAGTGGGGTTTGTCCCAGGAATGCAAGGATTCTTCAACATATGCAAATCAGTCAATTGATACACCATATTAACAAATTGAAGGAGAAAAACCATATGATCATCTCAATAGGTGCAGAGAAAGCTTTTGAGAAAATTCAACACCCATTTATGATAAAAACTCTCTGGAAAGTAGGCATATAGGGAACTTTCCTCAACATAATAAAGGCCATATATGACAAACCCAAAACCAACATTGTCCTCAATGGTGAAAAACAGAAAACATTTCCACTAAGATCAGGAACAAGACAAGTTGCCCACTCTCAACACTATTATTCAACATATTCAACATAGTTATGAATGTTTTAGCCACAGCAATCAGAAAAGAAAAAGAAATAAAAGAAATCCAAATCAGAAAAGAAGAAGTAAAGCTGTCACTGTTTGCAGATGACATAATACTATACATAGAGAATCCTAAAGATGCTACCAGAAAAGTACTAGAGCTATTCATTGAATGTGGTAAAGTAACAGGATACAAAATTAATGCACAGAAATGTCTAGCAATCCTATACATTAATTATATAAAATCTGAAAGTGAAATTAAGAAAACACTCCCATTTATCACTGCAAGAAAAAATAAAATATCTAGGAATAAACCTACCTAAGGAGACAAAAGACCTGTATGCATAAAACTATAAGACACTGATGAAAGAAATTAAAGATGATACCAACAGATGGAGAAATATACCATGTTCTTGGATTGGAAGAATCAGCATTGTGAAAATGACTATACTACCCAAAGCTGTCTACAGGTTCAATGCAATCCCTATCAAAGTACCACTGGCATTTTTCACAGAACTAGAACAAAATATTTCACAATTTGTATGGAAACACAAAAGACCCCCAAAGCTAAAGAATTCTTGGAAAGAAAAACGGATCTGGAGGAATCAGGCTCCCTGACTTCAGACTACACTACAAAGCTACAGTAATCAAGACAATATGGTACTGGCACAAAAACAGAAATATAGATCAATGGAACAGGATAGAAAGCCCAGAGAAAAACCCATGCACATATGGTTACCTTATATTTGATAAAAGAGGCAAGAATATACAGTGGAGAAAAGACAGCCTCTTCAATAAGTGGTGCTGGGAAAACTGGACAGGTACATGTAAAAGAATGAAATTAGAACACTTCCTAACACCATACACAAAAATAAACTCAAAATGGATTAAAGACCTAAATTAAGGCCAGACACTATCAAACTCTTAGAGGAAAACATAGACAGAACACTCTATGACATAAGTCACAGCAAGATCCTTTTTGACCCACCTCCTAGAGAAATGGAAATAAAAACAAAAATCAACAAATGGGACCTAATGAAACTTTAAAGCTTTTGCACAGCAAAGGAAAACATAAAGAAGACAAAAAGACAACTCTCAGAATCAGAGAAAATGTTTGCAGATGAAGCAGCTGACAAAGGATTAATCTCCAAAATTCACAAGCAGCTCATGCAGCTCAATATCAAAAAAACAAACAACCTAATCAAAAAAGGGCAGAAGACCTAAGTAGACATCTCTCCAAAGAAGTTATATAGATTGCCAACAAATACATGAAAGAATGGTAGAAAACATTTGCAAATGTAGCAACTGACAAAGGATTAATCTCCAAAATTTACAAGAAGCTCATGCAGCTCAATATCAAAACAACAAACATCCTAATCCAAAAATGGGCAGAAGACCTAAATAGACCTTCCTCCAAAGAACATATACAGATTTCCAAGAAACAATGAAAGAATGCTCAACATCATTAATCATTAGAGAAATGCAAATCAAAACTACAATGAGGGCTTCCCTGGTGGCGCAGTGGTTGAGAATCCACCTGCCGGTGCAGGGGACACAGATTCATGCCCCGGTCTGGGAAGATCCCACATTCCACGGAGCGGCTGGGCCCGTGAGCCATGGCCGCTGAGCCTGCGCATCCGGAGCCTGTGCTCCGCAACGGGAGAGGCCACAACAGTGAGAGGCCCGCGTATCACACACACACACACACACACACACACACACACACACACAAAAAAAAAAAAAAAAAAAAACTACAATGAGATATCATCTCACACCAGTCAGAATGGCCATCATCAAAAAATCTAGAAACAATAAATGCTGGAGAGGGTGTGGAGAAAAGGGAACACTCTTGCACTGTTGGAGGGAATGTAAATTGATACAGCCACTATGGAGAACAGTATGGAGGTTCCTTAAAAAACTACAAATAGAACTACCATATGACCCCACAATCCCACTACTAGGCATATACCCTGAGAAAACCATAATTCAAAAAGAGTCATGTACCAAAATGTTTATTGCAGCTCTATTTACGATAGCCAGGACATGGAAGCAACCTAAATGTCCATCAACAGATGAATGGATAAAGAAGATGTGGCACATATATACAATGGAATATTACTCAGCCATAAAAAGAAACGAAACTGAGTTATTTGTAATGAGGTGGATAGACCTGGAGTCTGTTATAGAGAGTGAAGTGAGTCAGAAGGAGAAAAACAAATACCGTATGCTAACACATATATATGGAATCTAAGAAAAAAAAATGTCATGAAGAGATTAGTGGTAGGACGGGAATAAAACACAGACCCACTAGAGCATGGACTTGAGGATATGGGGAGGGGGAAGGGTAAGCGGTGACGATGTGAGAGAGTGGCAGGGACATATGCACACTACCAAATGTAAATTAGATAGCTAGTGGGAAGCTGCCACATAGCACAGGGAGTTCAGCCCGGTGCTTTTTTTTTAGGGAGGGTGAGAGGGAGGGAGATGCAAGAGGAAAGAGATATGGGGACATAAGTAAAAGTATAACTGATTCACTTTGTTATAAAGCAGAAACTAGCACACCATTGTAAAGCATTTATTCTAATAAAGATGTTTTAAAAATAAATAAATAAATAAATAAGATACTGTCAAGGAAAAAACAGGAAAACATGATAATACCAATATACAATCCTTAAAAAAAAAATAAAAAATTTTCTCCCTGGAGTAACAGTTCCTAAAATCTACAAAAGCGGGCCTGTGTGATTCTGTTTGGTTTTATGAAACCATATGTTAATTATGTTATTGTGAATCACTAATTAATCTCCTATATTGATGAGTATAATAAATTATCTTTTTATGATATCCTTGATATACATAGAATCATATAAAAGGCTATAATTTATTAGAAACAATGCATTTTAGTCTATATGTCACAACTGTCTAATGTAAGAATAAACATTTATACATATCAGTTCCTGTTTGAGAGTTTATATTTCAATGTCAGTACTTACCTTCAAGAGTTTGCCAGTCACATACAATCAATGTTTATAGGCAAATAATTTTCTGAGAATTTTAATGAAAAAATATATCTTAAATTGTGTCATAAATATCAAGCAGTATGGAGTTTGGATCGGCACCATAACACACAGTATCTTCCTGTTTCCATAGCCCTTTTCTGTGGATTTTCTCATCAGACTCATGATCTCAGTTCAGAGTTCTAGCATTTTCACTGCCTCCAGTCAATGTGTGAATAGGAATGAAGAAATTCTCAAATATTCCCAGTCATCTTGAGGCTTAGGTCAGTTTTTGCCCCAAAGTCACTTATCAGATAGAAAGACATGAAATTATAATGTGATCAGCAGTAACGTTTCTGAAGTTCAAATTTAGAACTTTGGCAGCCATTTATAAATTATTTGATAATATAATTTTAATCATAATGCTTTGTGTATCACACAAACTGTTACTATAATGGCTTTCTTGTGAATCCACTGAATCAGTTATATATGTGTAAGAAATAAAGAAAAGCTTTCAGATTATTAAATATATATATATTGAAAATAAATATTTAAATTGAATATATTTAAAATAATTACTTTTTTATATACAGTATCATGGGTCAGAATCCATATGAAGATTGGAGCCATGTCTTTTAAGCAGCTCCAAATGCAATTATAAATAGATATAATTGGCATTGGGATTTAAAGCTTACTTACTAGTGTGTAACTAATTAATAGAATTTTCAGCTCATTCAGCATATGACTTCTTCAATGATAAGCTGAAGTTCTGAAAATGAAGACTTAAAATGACTATGCCTATGATTTTAAAATTACTCTCTGTGTTTTCAGAGAAATTAAGAAACTAAGCATAGTACCTGAGACTCTGATATGAGGCAAAGTAAGGTTGTAATATGATAAAAATGATCATAGGTTAAAATACTGGTAGAAGAAACAATTGTTATAAGTGAACTCTTATGCTACTAAAACATTACAGAATGTAATAAAAAATTAATTTTTAGAGAACTTTTCAAAATAGTTACATGAAAATCTATTGCTATTTTGAAGTTTGTCATGACTGTCAGTGCTTTATTGATTTTCAGTAAATAATAATGTTGAAATTCTTTTTTTTATCATAATGATCTTCCCTGCTGACTGACTTAGTGGATTTTATCATTAATCATTTTCCATATTCAGCATATATTTTTATTTTGGATTCTAAACAATAAGTTATGTTTAGAAATTTCTGTAGTCTTATCCTCTCTACCTCTTCCCCCAAAAGATGACTTCTTATTCCAAGCATCTTTTTCTAACTCTAAATTTCCTTAACTATCTTCCCAAACCTTAAACTATGCCTAGACATCTTTCAGTTTCCTGGCACTAATGGGTACTTTTCTTGGGTTCCAATGTCCTTGAACTAGTATTGTCTGAATCTGCATTCTAAATATAAATTATGCATGTTCCTCAAACACCACCTATAAATTTCTGCTTCTGTATGCTGTTCCATAATTGCCACGTTACTGCACAGGAATATTATTCTGACTATACAGCAACATTCTGAAATCATGGATTTAGGATGTGTATAGATTTTTGTAGATTTTTAAAGTATCTACCCTATTCTCAGCTCATTTGTCCTCCCTATATCCTACAGTTCCCTGATTACCATGCACTTCTCCACCAACATTTCTTCCCCCAATCTCTAAAGACAACTCATTTATCTTCAGCCAAAATGCCTTCGGCACCACCTTCTTCAGGGCTTAACTTAATGATATATTTCTATATTTTTTCAATTGGATGTTTAAAAGAGGAATTTAAAAAATAGAAGTCACTGAGCATATTTTCTCTATATAGTCAAAATAATTAATAATATATTGCCTGAAAGCTTTAGAGAGAAACCTGGACCATAATCTGGAGCATTTTTTTTCATAAAAAAAAAAGTTTTGGATTTAAAAAGAACCTATTCCTCACACATAAAGAGGATATTTTTTTATTTTATAAATTTTACTGAACCCAAGTTCTAGTGTGTACCTAAGGAAACATCTGACCATCTACTGATAATATCTAAAGATATTTCAGGTTAACTCAAGCAAACATTTTTCAGTTCTTTAAATTAGGGATTCATGTCAATATTATATCATATTTGACATTTGTACTTTTTTATCGAATTAGAGCACTAAGTAGAGGAAGTTTCTTTAATTTACCTGATATGTATTCACATATCCCCCAGCACACTTCAAAGGACCTAAAATAAGTTTTGAATGAATAAGTAATTAAATGCATGAATTTGCAACTTAGAAATCATATGTTCAGTTAAGACATTCCATGTACAGATTTCCAGTATATGTCCCCATTGTATGTGTATTTTGGTTTTTTCCATGCTCAGTAATCATTTTGTATGCCTTAGAAATTCCCAAGGAATTCACATCAACCATGTGTTTCCTAGGTTCTGAATTTCCTTTTAGTACCCTCAAGGAGGCACTCTGCTGACAAAGGGAAAAATGAGAGTGGAGGTCAGGAGATATATGCTCTATTTCTAGCTCTGCCACTAACAGAGGTACTTTGGACAAATACAAACTATTGGACCCCATAGTTTACAAACTCATAAATTAAGAGGACAGGATGCTATTTAGCTTAGTAGCTGTGGCAGATTGTATTTTTCCTAAGTGGTCACAACAGTATCTCCCATCCAACTTGCTCTTCTATATAATGTGTTCTTGACATCCCTCCCCCTCAAGAGGTGAGGTCTAGGGTCCCTCCCTTTGAATCTGGGTGGGCTTGAGACTCACTTGTTAACTAACAGAAGTGGCTTGGTCAGAAAAGGTGATGTAATTCAGGATTGTTTTCCTGAAACATTTGCCCTGGAGCCCTGAGCTATCCTATAAGCCCTTGCCCGCCCTGTGACCATCATGCTTTGAAAATGACCAAACTAGATGACACAAAATATCATGAGGAGAAATCCAGCCACCCCCAGCTGCTCCAACCTCCCATTGTTTCAGCTTTTGCCAGTCTCTGACTGCAGCTACATGAGACACCCTAAGCTAAAACCATTCAGCCAAGTCCTTCCTGAATGCCAGATCCACAGAAAATGTGAAATATAGCAGAATAATTTTTGTTTTAAGCTGCCGTGTTTTAGACTGATTTGTTAGGTGGCATACAGTGGCATCCGTGAGGTTAGAGAGAACTACTTCATGCCACAAACTGCTTCTTTATTCTCTGAAAAAAATTAAATACTGCCTTTTTAGTTGACTACCTAAATGTTTTCAGCACAGATATATTAGTTAAGTGCCTTGAATTGTTTCAGGGAAATATGCTATGACAATAATCTTGTTTATTAGATCACGGACACTTTAAGAAATAGAATACATGTTTTAGTTGAATTAGATGCAATTCCCAACACATCAACACAGGAGTAGAATCACATGTAAATTATAATTGAAAATGTCATTTCCAAGGGCTACAGACTGGATGTGTACAGCCTGCTTCCTACTCGTTTGTTGCTTTCAATCCTGGCCTCCCTGAATCTTCATCAGTGAAATCTGTTAACAATTTCATCATGTATCTCAGAAGAGTCATGTGTTAAGCCTGCTTTAGATAATCTATTCCATCATGGAAAAAAAAGTTAGAGTTTTCTAAGATCTAGTAGTTTATGTTTTATTTTCTGTTTTTAATATATTGCATTGATGTGGCTTTCTCATACATTAATTGTCTCTTGAAGGATATAACGGTCGTATTTATGAATGGATTCTTCATGCTTGCCAAATATCTTCCTGATAATAGATGTGCAATAAATATTTAATAACTGAATAAAAGCCTATAAGAAACAATGATTAATTGTAGTGTGACATTAAAAATTAATCACACAGAATATATAGTTATTACACTTCGGTCAAGAAGATACAATATAGTTTGAAACACTACTACTTCAACTAATGCCAGGCCACTGTGTGCAGCTATAGCTCTATAGCAAGCACCAGACTACGTTTCTGGGAAGACAAACACATTTTAACAAACCAGAACTGAAATAAGAGAGCACCTGTGAAAGATTCAATATCATCTTAGGACAAGAGTTCCAAAATGACATTTAAAGACCTAGTTTTGAACAGAGGGCTCAAAGGACCAGACAACTGAAAAACAACTAGAATGGGAAAGATAGACAGATGAGAAAAAGAGAAAGGGTGAGTAGGAGATCACTTTAAAAATGAATCTAAAATCCACAATTCCAGAATATTTGGAAAAAATAATATGAAAGACAAGCAACAAAACATACAGATAAGAAACAAGAACAGCTGATACTAAAGAAAGATCAACAAGAAATCACAGAAATGAAATTTATAGTCATTAAAATTTTTTTAAAAGATGGTATGAAGAAATTCATCCAGAACACAGCAAAAAATGTAACAAGATGTAAAAATATTGAGAGGTACAATATACATCAAACAGTGACAGAACTAAGAAGTTGAAGTTTCATTGACTTGGAAAGTATTTATTGAGTACCTACTATGTGCCAGGCACTATTCTAAGCACTTTATTGGACAATGATAAAGCAGACAAAAAAAAAAATCCTCACTGGATTTAAATTTTAAGCAGATAAGGCAAAAAATGAACAAATAAATATATAAGATGTAGAAGTAATTAATATGATGAAGAAAATAATAGGGTAAGAAAGTGATAGAGACAAGAGTAAGATTTGGGATAAGATGGTCCGGGAAGGATTTTCTGATACAGTGAAATTTTTGGAGGGAGTGGAGCAACTTGATGATGTAAGCCTTGCAAATATCTGGGAGAAAATTGATCCCAAAACACAGAATAACGAAAAGTAAAAGTTTTGAAGAACAATAAAAAGTCCTGTGTGGCAGACGAACAATATTTGAAGACATGATAGGTAAGAATTTCCAGAGCTGAAAAAAATATGAGACCACATATTGACAGGGCCCTCTGAAGGCAAAGAAATATAAATTTACACTTAGGCACACTGTGTAAAACTGAAGAACTTGAATAATAAAAAGAAAAAACCTAAAAGTTATCAGGGAGAAAATTCAGACTGATTATCCACAATGAAGTATCAAATAAAGGACAGGACACTGCAGAATTATTTTGAAAGTGATGATGAAAATACTGTAACCTAGATTTTTATAAAAATAGAAATATATTTTTATTCAATAGTGAGAAGAAATTAAAGATTTTTTTAGCATAAAAGGTAGAATTGTTTACCATCCACAGATGATACACTAAAAGAAAGAAGAAGAAAAAGGAAAAGAATAAGATATCGGAAACCACAGTGCATGTAGAAATTAATAACATATCAATAATTCAATTAATTACTGAAAAATGTTTATATGAAAAAGTAAGACTAAAACCATTGACAATAACATGATGAAAAGTTAAATCACATTATAGTTTGCATTATAGTTAGCAGGAAAATTAAAATAATGAAAAAAGCACTTAAACATTTTTTTATAATTTTAAACAGACACACATGAAGTATATGAGTAATGTATAGTAGTATTAGGACTAAAAAGTCTTGTTAAAAGATTAAATTATCATAAATATTGTTGACTTAGGTTTTCCTAAATACTATTTTGGAACAAGTAGCTTTAGGTACTGTGTTAGTTATAAGAAGACTAGCTATGTTACAGTAACAACTAAACCCTAATTTCAGTGGTTAGGACCAATGAAAGTTTATTTTTCACTCATGAAAAGTTTGATATATATTAGTTAACTCTTTGGTAGCATTCCTCCAGTGATGATTCAGCAATTCAACCTACATTCATTTTGCAGCTCAGTCATCTTGAAATTTGCTTGCAGGTACAAGGTTAGGAGAAATCAGGGTCAGGAAAACTCACATCCTCTCTTGAGCACCTTAGACCAGCAACCATACATCACTTTCACTCACACACTGTCATTGACAAGAATTATTCACATGTCCACAACCAAGTACAAGGAAGCCTGTAGAAGTAGGTGCTCATATAGATATTTGGTAAGTGCTATCTCTGCCACATTCATTGATAGCTATTTATCATTTTATGTAAAAGGGTTGAATATGTTTTGGACAAATGAATTTCAGAAAAAGTTAAAAAGAAATGAGTTTATTCAATGGGGAAAAGTGTATCAATAGAAACCATTCAGAGGGGGAATATTGTGGATAACTAGGAATCTGAAACTACTGAAGGAAAAATATGCCACCTTGTAAGTCTAAGGCCAGTACTAACAGAGATCAAGTTTGATTTGCAGTAAAGCAAATATAAATTTCATTTTTAATATATTTTATATTAAATATTTACTAAGAATAGAAAGTCGATGAATGGGTTCACAAATTCTCTAGTTAATTACTGTTTCCTAATCTTAATCACATTGGAATAAATTTAGCATTTTAATATCAGTTAAAGGAAGAAAACAAGTTAAAATCTATCTTATTGTTATAAATTCACTAACTTTTTGTAAATTAGAAAACAATGCCATTTAAGTTTGCAGAAATATATAAATGGACAAATATTAAAGTTTAAAAAGATAAGCAGAGTTTAAGCCAAAGGGCTTTTTGCCATGTTTTCTCTTAAATAGGTTGCATGATTCTCTCAGATTTTGATTCATCATTTTGATGATTTGCCCCATTTATTAGGTTGGAAAAATATACTAATATCATATTAAAAAGATAGAAGCTTGGCTCTAAACTACCATTACCATTAAAAAAATAAAATATTTTTTCTTTTGGTGTGTACATAAAGCACTATTATTTTAGCAGATCAATTGAGTACAGTTTGATAGAAACTTTAAAATACCCCCTTATCCTTTACTTAGAGCATGTTTTGTTTTAAATGCATATTCATATGTCAAGTTACAGTGCAGATTATTGCATTGTGAATAAATACTTTCCAAATCAGAACGTGGGTGAGTATATTTTGATACACACACATATGCATGGGTGCACACATACACACACACACACACAAACACACTTTCTCATGCTTTGAGGCCTAAGCAAATTTAGGACTACTGTGTATAGAGAAAAAGAAAAAAAGTCACTGCAAAATTAGAGACATGTAGTCAATTTCAAAAATTTTTAAAATAATAATCAAAGGGGAAAAAAGACTAAAAGAAATTAGAGTTCTTCCTTTATTTTCACCTTTATTTCTATGTTATAAAAAAGAACTTATTCTGAAAATATTAAGTAACCATCATGACCAAGTACTATCAATAAACATTATTAATGAACATTATGTGGTTACAGCTCATTGTGTCAAAACTATACATATGTAAAAATTAACTTACAAAATTATTAATCAGTAAAATTCATGTTATGTGTTATGGCTGAGAATGCACATTATTGAATTTTGTGGTTTCCTCATTTATATATTTCAAGAAGGGTGTCATCCCATGGGCTCACTCTATGTCCAAACAAAGGTACTCCTCTAATGTTCTTGCTTGCTTTGATTCATTGCTTCAGATGTATTCTAGTATCTGTTTGAATCTGTTTTTCAATTCAAGGTTAATCAGTTCATACCTGAAAGCACAAATTGCTAAAAAGTAGGGTCTAGGGCTTCCCTGGTGGCGCAGTGGTTGAGAGTCTGCCTGCCGATGCAGGAGACACGGGTTCGTGCCCTGGTCCGGGAAGATCCCACATGCCGCGGAGCAACTAAGCCCGTGAGCCATGGCCGCTGGGCCTGCGCGTCCGGAGCCTGTGCTCCGCAACGGGAGAGGCCACAGCAGTGAGAGGCCCGCATACCGAAAAAAAAAAAAAAAAAGTAGGGTCTAAGTAGCCAAATAGATGTTTATTTCTGCCTGCAAAAATTTTTGAAGTAAAACACTGATAAAGTAGCATAATGCCTTTAGTTAACTTATTGTTTCCCTTTAAATTCTTATTAATTACATCCAAATAATAATCTTAAATGAATTGATTTGGTGTTTTAAATATGATTATCTTTCTTTTACATGGATGATTTTAAAAGATTTCCACTCTGTAAGTAAAATTTTATTATGTTTAGGTCATAAAAATATTATCAGAAGAATATATTTCCCATATTATAGACAAAGTCTACCAAAAAGTTAAATTCTTTGTAATTTTCTAGATGACATCTATTTCCAAAATGTGGTGTAGGTTGATGGTACAAAGAACCCTAGATTTTCAGTCAAAATCCTGAGTTCAGGGCAGGTTTTGACACTTGTTAGCCTGGAGAATAATCATTTAACCTCCTGCATTTATAAAATGGGAGGAAAATGCATTTTAATACACATAGTACATTCTTCCATTACCAATGATAATTATGTTTGTTGCTTTAACATGATGCAGTGTGTTATTATATGAAAGTTACTAGTATGAAATAAATCATCAGTGAAGCATTATCAATATGATCAGTGACTATCTGGCATCCTTGTCTCTCCAGCACACCCACTTCCTTCTTTGGGAAATATAACTAGCTCTTTCCATAGGGAACACATTTTGTGTCTTGGAGACATTCTCTTATTCTCTTGTTCTTACTTTCTTGTCAATAGCAAGGGAATCAGTCTGGACCCAGTGTTTTTCTAACATAAAGAAATGCTTAACCATTTTAATCGTGAATACCCATATATCCACAACATTCATTCCACAATTAACTTTTTACTGTATTTAATTTATCCATCGATGTAGCCTCCCTATCCTTATATTAATGCATCTTGTTTTCTGATGCAGTTAAAATTATGTTGCAGATGTTATTACAGTTACTCCAAATACTTCAACGTGTATATATATATATATATATATATATATATATATATTTATTTATTTATTTATTTATTTATTTATTTATTTAACTAGAGTTCAGTTTTGCACAAATCTTAAGTGTACTATTTGCTGACTTCCAATATATACACAAAGCAATGCAACTTAAACCTCTATCAGATATGGAATGTTATTATCCCAGAAAATTGTTCTCTCAATCTCCTTCTCACTTAATCTCCACCTACATCCCTCAGGAGCAACCACTGCCCAGGAATTTCTAAACCGCAGACTAATTTTTGACTGTTGTAGAACTGCAAATAAATGGAATCGTTCATGTAAGGTTTCCTTCATTCAGCATAATGTTTATGGAAATCATCCGTGTGTATCAGCAGTCCATTCTTTTTTATTTCTGAATAGTAATCTGTGGTATGAATTTATCACTTTGTTTACCAATTTCCCTACTGACGGACATGAACTCTTTTTAGTTTTTGCTATTATGAATAAAGCTACTATGAACATTCTTGTACCTAGTCTCTTTGGGATGTGTTTTCACTTCTCGTGCTTAAGTACTAAGAAATGAAATGTCTAAATTATAGAGCTGATATAGGTTTAAAAAACCCAGGCTCTTTCCATAGTGATGGTATAATTTTACACTCCTGTTAGTAAACTGTGAAAGTCCAGTTACTGTACCTCCTCACCATCATTTGGTGTTGTGAATCTTTTTAAATTTAGCAATTCTAGAGGATTCATATTAGTATCTAATAGTTTTAGTTTGCACTCCCCTGACGTCTAGTTATGTTGAGCATACTTCCATGTTCTTACTGGCATTTGTATGTTTTCTTTGGTGAAGTATTATTCAAATATTTTACCCAGTTTTGATTGGAGTGTTTGATTTTTTTTATCACCAAACTGTAGAATTCCACTATATATCCTGGATATCAGTCATTTGCCAGATATATGCTTTGGAAATATTTTCTTCCATCTTATGGCTTGCTCATTTATTTTCTAAACAATATATTTTGGTGAGTTGAAGTTTTGCTCTTGATGTCTAAATTACCATTTTCTTTCTTTTATGGCTAGTGCTTTCTATCTATCACCTGTCCTAAAAACGTGTTAAACTCCAGAAGCTTGCAAAGGTATTCTCCTTTGCTTTTTTCTAAACACTTTCTTCTAAACACTTTATAGCTATAAGGTAAAAATCTAGAATCCATCTCAAATTAATTGTTCAGTATAATGTGAATTTGGGTGAAGGATCTTTTTTTTTTTTTCTGTTTGTTATCTAATTCCAGTGCCGTATGTTAAAAATCTTTCTTTTCCCCATTGGTGTTCTTTGGTGCTTTTATCAAAAATGAAATATCTGTAAAATTGTGGGCCTATTTCTTGTCTCCCTATTTTGTTACATTGATCTACTTGTCAATTCTTATGTCAGTACTATACTGTGTGTTCATTAATCTAGCATTAGTGACCTTGAAGTCCATAGTAAACGTGCTCCAGAGTTGTTCTTCTTTTCAAGATTGTTATGAATATTCCCTTTTCTTTACAGTTCTATATAAATTTCAGAATCATCTCATCAATTTCTACCAAAAAAAGCTTGAGGTAACTGATTGCTATTGTATTGAATCTATAGATTAATTTGGGGATAATTGACATCTTAACTATATTGTATCTTGCAATCCATGAACATGGTATATCTTACAATTTATGTGATCTTTAATTTTTCACAGCAATTTTATAGTTTTCAACATAGAGGTCTAACACTTATTATTTTAAATGTATTCTTAAGTCTACTATATACTTTCATGCTTTTATAAATAAAATTTTTTCTTAGTTTTATTTTCCAACTGTTTGCTGCTAGTATAGAAAAATATGATTAATTTTTGTACATTTAGCTTATATCCTGTGACATTAGTAATTTCACTTTTTAGTTGTAATGGTTGTTTTGTAGAATTCTTGGGATCTTCTACATAAACAATCATGGCATCTGCAAATAGAATTTTCTTTATTGTAGTGGGTAAGAATTCCAGTAAAATATTCAATAGAAATGATGTGAATTTCTTTGTTCCTAATATTAAGTTAAAATATTCAATATTTTACCATGAAATATGATGTTACTTGTAGTGTTTTAATAAATGCTCCAGTTTGTATCAGGAATAGTGTTGAATTTTGTCAAATACTTTTCTCTATCCATTGAAATTATCATGATTTTTCTCATTTAGTTTCTTAATGTGGTGAATGATAATGTTTGATTTTTAAATGTTAATTCTGAATTTGTAAAGACAAACAAGAAAAAAACATAATCATGATGCATCATTATTTTTATATATTACAGGATAATTTTAATAATATTCTCAAAGGATGTGAGAGACATTAATCTATAGTTTTATGTTTTGTGAATTCTGTATTGTAGTTGTGTTACCTTCATAAAACCAGTTGGGGAGTGTTCTCTCTTCCTCTATTTGATAAGAGGGTTTGTAGGATTGATGTTATTTCTTTCTTAAATGTTTAATAGAATTCAGTACTGAAACCATAAGGGCCAGTAGTTTTCCTTGTGAGAATGTTTTTGATAACAATGTATGTACAATAGATGTAGAGTTACTCAGATTTTATGATCCATTTTGTTTCAATTTTTGTAAGATTTTTTAATCAAGGAATTTACCTGTTCATCTATGTTGTAAATTTTGTTAGCATACTACAAATCCCTGAGACACTGTTTATTACTTTTCAATCTTTTTAGTTTTCATTCTTTAATTTAGATTATTTATATTAGTCTATCTTCTGTGATCTTCCTTTCTTCAGTCTTCTCTTACTTCAGTCATCTGTATTCTGCTATTGATTCTATCTAGTGAATTTTACATTTCAGATATTGTACTTTTCTATTATACAATTACAATTTGGTCTTATTTTAATAGTTTCTCTTCTGAGATTTAATTTTTTGTATTCTATGTAGGTATATTTTCTTTTATGCCTTTGTGCATAATTATTATAGCTATTTTAAACTCCTTTCCCAATTCCAACACCTGGATCATCTTGAGACTGTAGTCTATTAATGTTTATTTTTTGTTAAGATTGGGTCACTTGTTTCCTTTTCTTTGTATGTTGCGTTATTTTGGTTTGGATTTTGGATTTGCTTAACAGTAGGTTGTAGATACTCTAAATTCTGTTTTGTTTTATTCTGTTTTACTCAAGAATGTTGATTGCTTTTGTTTTAAAATGAATTTTATTGGATGAACTCAAACTACAAAGTCTGTCTCCCCTAAAAGTGGCCAACAACTCAAATCTCAGTTCAGTTGTTTTAACTGTAGCTGAGTTGCTTGGAGTCACCCTTCTGCATGACTGATTTAGGGGTCAACCAGGTATTTGAGTGGAGTTTGTATACATATATGAGGTCTTCCACTTTCTGGCTCTCTTCTTTCCTGGCTGTGTGCACGCAGGCGCATGCACCACCACCGCCACCCCTGCATACACATAATTTAATTAGATATATTAGACCCAAATTCTGTCCTTTGGTTCTTTGATAGTACTGCAGGTTTTTGTATTAGTGTTTTAATGCCTATCTTGCAGACTGGGGCTTCCTTCTTGCTAAAAGTAAAGAAATGGTTAACATATCCTGAGCCATGTCCTTCTTCTCAGTATTCATTCTCCTTCACTATCTGCCTGTTTATTTATTTATTTACTTCACTCCTCAGTGCCTTTGAGTAATTGTGTGTGTGTGTGTGCTATCTACATTTATTGTTTTGATAGGAGAAATCCCAAATCAGATATCCCAGAATGTATGTTTGGATTTATTTTCTAAGTGAACTTCTGAATTATCCAGATGAAGTATCTACATAAAAAGCCAGAGAGTGTGTCTAAAGCAGTTCTTCTTTTGACCTAAACTTTCTATTATGAAAGTTCAGGGACAAAAGATAATTTTTAAATCCCTTAATTGAAGAATTGTGCCATATTACCAAGACTACATAATTTTTAATGTTTGAAGGCAAAGGACTAAAATAAATTTACTTAGCAGAGAATTAAACTATTGTGATTTAGAAACTAAAATACACTAATAAATATTTACAATGAAGATTTTGTTCTGATTATTGGGCAGTGTTGTCTTTTATATCGATACAAGATGTAGACAAAATCTTAGCCCATTACCCCAGGGACAGAGGAAAGTACTTTTGAAAATTTTTCTAAAATCTACTTAGTTTCCATTATAAGCCTCTGCCACCAGGTAGGGAAGTTAATTTCAGTCATTCAGCATCTTCACAGTCCTTTTCCTAGGGGTTATTTCCACATTCTAGAAAACTTATAGGTATCAAAGGACAGAGAAAATTATTTAGTCCTTGGACTAATGAGAGAATCACAATCTAGCTCAAAAGGATTAAGATTGTAAGGTGGATAGGAATTGGAGGTGGGAAGGTAGACAACATCAGTTAATACTTTGGAAATACCATCTTACCACATATATTTGGTGGTTATGTATTTTTTTGATATTCAAATAAAAGTAATCTGAATATTGTACCGAACTGACTTTTCATTTAGGTGTTCATTAAATAACTTTTTTCTAACAACTTGAAAATAATAATCAGTATATAAATATATATGTACCTGTATATATAATTACAATCGAGCTTAACAGATTATATTTTATTTACCTTATTTATAAAAGTTTTGCCAAAGGGGCTTCCCTGGTGGCAAAGTGGTTGAGAATCCGCCTGTCGATGCAGGGGACACGGGTTCGTGCCCCGGTCCAGGAAGATCCCACATGCCGTGGAGCGGCTGGACCCGTGAGCCATGGCTGCTGAGCCTGTGCTTCCGGAGCCTGTGCTCCACAACCAAAGAGGCCACAATAGTGAGAGGCCCGGGTACCACAAAAAAAAAAAAAAAAAAAAAAAAGTTTTGCCAAATAACTTGTTTCATGAGAGACATCTATTCAATTTTTATGCAAATATCAACCAAAAAACATTGACAACATAGGCTCTTTCTCTAATCCAAGACATAATGCTGAATTATGGGACAGGCAACTCTATAAGTAGGAGATTGTTTTGTTTTCATCATGAATAAAGGAAAACTTTCAAAGAGTTTTATTTTACTCTTTCTTAGACACTATATGTTAATGTCTAAATATTAGACATTAGATATACGAAATATCCATTAGATAACCTAATGAATTTATCATTTTTATCCTTCTGTAATTTTCATTTCCAACTACTTTGTTTTTAAAATATGCCTTTATTTATTCCAGTATACTATGTATTCTATGCAAGAAATACTTCTCTGAACTGTCCTTACCATGAGAAAATATAATGTTCTAGGAAGTAAAAGGGGAATTTTAGAAATGAGGATAGGTAAACGAAAACTTTTGGAGTCAGTTTTTTGAATGAATTTCCATGTTTAAAAGTTGCTATATTTGGAAAGTCTCTTAATTTACCTTTTATAATATAATTGATTTCAGTTTGATATGCACTTGTTAATTTTTTTGAAACGTTTCAAGTACTTTTGAAAACAGTAGTAGTCTGTCTTTTATTATTATCTTAACAATAGTATATTCCTGTTTCAGTGACGAAGAAACAGCTGCTACCACAGACTGAAATAAACTTTCCATGGCCCCTATGCTATATGCAAACTGGTCATTTAATTTTTTCTTAGGTTGATGAAATTTTGAAAGAGTCTTTTTAAGTTAACCAAGATCTTAACACTATGTCATGTCAAAGTGGCTGTTTTTTTCTTGCATCACATTGCAAAATAATCTTGGCTGTTATACTTCCAGGTCTCAGGTGTTGAGTCAATAGCAGCTATGGAATAGATCAGAATTACATTACAGCTGCACAGCTACAAACCAAGGCCAATCCAAGATCTTTCAGGCTTAACATTAGCATATGGACAACTCCTCAGCACTTGCCAGGAAAGAGGGTTCATTTGGGAATTTTGAGGTAAATTCCCTCAGGATTACTTCTCCAGATGATTTTTAACTTTTATAATGCAAGTAGAAAGGCATGTTAAAATAAGCAGTGTTCAGTTAAAACAGAGAACAATAACACAGACATTTGTGCCGACATCTTCCAAAATTGGCCATTTTATAAAGAATTGTATTTTATTGTATTTGGTTTCTACTTGCAAGCTCTTGGGGAATATTTAGTTCACTGGCATCCTTGTAATAATTAAAGTAGTTATAGAATCAGGTCTATGAGGAATTTATCAACACTTTTGAATCTATACTTAAAACTAAGCACAAAGTGGCCTCTATCAGAATTAGGAACAAGAAACTGAGTTGCAAAACATTTAAACTACAGAAATGTGCATGGCTGTCTGGACTGTGAAAACCACCTCCTGATGGTGTTTTCTGCGTGATACCTCTCCCTAACTGTACTCTCAGCCATATTCCTGAAATCCATGCTTCTCCTAATAACCAAATGGATTGGGGGGAAATCAAATCAAATATCTCAAATCAAAACCCCAAAACGGTTTACCATTGCATCTCGAATTAAAAGCATCTCTGAGAGCTTTTGTGACAGCATTTCCTTCATGGACCTCATCTCCATCCACTCCTGTCTCTGCAGTCCAGATACACTGGTTGCACACGCCAAGTATATTTCTTCTGTGTTTGCTAATCCTTTTGCCTAGGATGCCCTGCCCTTGCCTATGAATCTTGCAATGACTTTTCTTTTTAATTAATAGACTTTATTTTTAGAACAGTTTTAGGTTTATTTAAAAAATGGGCAGAGAGTACACACGTACTCTCCCTCCACTATTCCCCCACACTTCCACACTCCTTTACACAGTTTTCCCTATTATTAACACCTTACAGTACCTTTGTTATAATTAATAAACATATCGATGCATTATTATTAGCTGAAGTCCATAGTTTGCATTAGGGTTCACTCTTTGTTCTATACACATGTTCAACTTGTGTTATGTGCTTTTGTTTTCTATTGTTACAGTAGCACATAGAATAGTTTCATTGCTCTAAAATTCCCGTGTCCTACCTATTTATTCCTTCCTCTCCCAAACCCTTGACAACCTCTGATCTTTTTACTCTCTCCATAGTTTTGACATTTCTATATTGTCATGTAGTTGGAATCAAATATTATGTGGGCTTTACAGACTAGCTTCTTTTATAGTAATAGGCATTTAAGTTTCCTCCATATCTTTTTATTGCTTGATAGCTCATTTATTTTTATTTCTGAATAAGATTTCTTTGGGTGTACCACAATTTGTTTACCTCTTTACCTACTGGACAACATCCTGGTTTGCTTCCTTGTTTTGGCAATTATGAAAAAAGCTGCTATAAAACTCTGTGTGTAGGATTTTGTGTAGACATAAGTTTTCAAATCCTGTGAGTAGATACCAAGGAGTATAACTTCTGGATCATATGGTAAGAGAAGTTTAACTTTGTGAGAAAGTGCCAAAACATCTTCTAAAGTGCCCATACCACTTTGCATTCCCACCAGCAATGAACAAGAGTTCCTTGTTGCTCCACATCCTCATCAGCACTAGCTATTGTCAGTGTTATGGATTTTAATCATTCTAATAGGTGTATAACAGTATTTCATTGTTTTAGTTTGCAACTCCCTAGTGACATAATGTTGACCATCTTTTCATATACTTATTTGCCATCTGTATAACTTCTTTGGTCTGTGCAGATCTTATGCCCATTTTTAATTGGGTTCTTTGTGTTTTTACTGTTGAGTTTTTGGACTTCTTCATATATTTTGGATACAAGTCCTTTATCTGTTATGTGTTTTGCTAATATTTTCTCACAGTCTGCGGCTTACTTTTTATCCTCTTAAAATGTCATTCACAGAGCAGAAGTCTTTCATTTCAATGGAGCCCAACCTATCAACTTTTTTTTTTTTTTCACGGATAGTGCTGTTGCTGTTATATCTATAAAAAATAAACACCAAACCCAATGTTACCTAGATATTCACCTATATTATATTCTAGAAGTCTTAATACGTTTTCATTTTACATTTAGGTCTATAATCCCTTTTGAGTTAGTTTTTGTGAAAGTTCTAAAGGATTTTTATAGCTCCTTACTCATTTGTATTCTCATTTTATTGTCATCCTTTCAATGAGACCTTTCCTGAACATACTAGCAGTAGCAGTCCCTCACAACAAAAATCACTGACTAACCCACTATCCTGCTTTTCCCCTAGCATTATTGTTACCTAAAATCATATTGTCCTTTATTATTTGCATGTTTACTTTCTTTGTCTAGAATGTAAGTTCCATGGGTGCTAAGACTCAACCCATCTTGTCCAGTGCCTAACACAGTGCTTGGAACGTATTAAGGACTTGGCAAATATTTGGTGAATAAATGAATGAACAAGAAATACACTTAGCCAAACTCTCAAGCACATCATGAAATATGTTAAAGACCTTGACCATGAGTGCCTTTATAATTAACAGGGACAGAAAATTTACAGGAATTAAAAAGGAGCGTACAGAAAAGGAATCAAGATTAGAACAAAAGTATAGCTATTTTGTTTGCTCTGCCTGTAACATATATTAAGCCCTGATGAATCTAGAATATGGTTCACAAGAAGAATTTGACTTAGGAAAATCAAATGATTTGCATGGAAGTGTTTAGAGTCCCTGGTCAATTGCCAATAAACTTTATTTTTGGACAGTATTTATTTAATCATTTTGAACAGTCAACAGAAGATGCATATAGATTGCTTCTCCTTTCCACAAAATGCAAATTAGTTCTA
This sequence comes from Kogia breviceps, assembly GCF_026419965.1. Taxonomy (NCBI): domain Eukaryota; kingdom Metazoa; phylum Chordata; class Mammalia; order Artiodactyla; family Physeteridae; genus Kogia; species Kogia breviceps. Next base: position 179,129,879 of record NC_081311.1, read on the forward strand.
ACTAATTTTAGCTGAGTTTCTATTAAGCAAATAATGGAAAAGAGTGTATTGATAATCTGGGTTAGATTAAATGATAAATTATTGTATCTTTCTTCTACAAGGGGAAGTAATTATGTGACACAATCTTTTTATACAGACCCTCTACTGAATATTAGAACAAACCAAAAGCCAAAGATGTTTCATAATTATTTTGCTGGCTGCTGATGGGCCATCATATAAAGATTTCTTGAGTTTTCATAGTATCTCTATCAGATTTGCCTGCCATAGACCAGGGATGAGTGCCTGGAGTAAACTATAGTCATTATCATCACAGTATTAATATGTCTGTTGGGACTAACTAGTTCTCTATCACTTGAATCTTTCTGGTCATTTTGTATAAAACGTATGGGTTTTGTAAAACCCATAAAAAAGAAAAATTAAAATTATTTTGGTCTTTCCTACTGAGCCTTATTATCGGTGGTTCTGCAAATGGTTATGGAGGAAGTCAGAGAGAAATATTTATTTTCCTGTATTTTGATAAAGCACATTAGATTCAACAGTACTTGTTCGACAAACTACTATCCAACTATAATGGCTCAAAGCACTGTGGTGGTTTCCAAGAAATATGTGATACAGGTTCTTCATTCTGTCTTTTTGGAGAAATAGGATTTAGGTATTTAAAAATTAGAAGTATAACACCAAAAATGCTTTTTAAAAAATACCTGCCAAATTATTTCACATTTTTAAATTGAATAACTTTTCACATTTATTATTTTATTCTCACAATAATTTTTGAAGATATCATCAATGGGCAAAATAAGATATACAGAGGCTAAATGATATTTACCCAGAGTCATTCAATGGTGGGTCTGGGACTGGACCTAAAGCTGGATTATAATCATCGTGAAGACAAAAATTGTGTTTTATCTGTATACTAAGCATCCACAGTGTGTACATCAGAGCTGGCACGTTGTAGTCACTGAACAAAAAATTTGCTCATTAAATAAATCTAGAACTTGAGTTTCATACAATGGCATGCTGTTTAGTTGATTATGCAACTCCTGGTTGTACAGGTACTGTTTTGTATTTGTCTTAGTTTCTCCCATTTTAGCATTAGTGGTTCACCAATAGTGGGTGCTCAATAATCTTGGATGATAGGCAGAATATTATGGGTTCAAGCCATTCATCAGAATAAAAGATAGGGTTTACTAGAATTTTCAAGAAGGCTTTATAAAGAAAAACTACTTGAATAGAGTTTTAAGGAGTAGATGGGAGATGGAAAAAGGGGGAGGCATTCCTAATGGAAAATGATGTAGGAATCATCATACTATTCCAAGACTTAATGTTTTATCTTCCTGAGGCCAGAAAGAAGAGCTAATGTAACTGAAAAATAAGGGAGTGGCATTTGTATTTATTCTGAATGTAAACAATGGAGAAATTAAGGCTTAACGGATACAATGAGGAAAGACAGCAAGAGTCTGAAGAGTGTGTGTGTGTATGTATGTGTGTGTGTGCATTCTTCATTGTGTATTTATGTGCCATTAAATACACCACTAGCTTCTAGATTTCTGCACTAATACACACCATGCATTCAAGAACAGTATAGAACTTTTTTCCTGTTCTATTCAGGAGTAATAGTTTCTTTGGAAAAGCAGGAGACGGCTACATGTAAATGTTACTAATTTATTTCACTGAAATTTGTGATTCAACAAAGTAACTACTCTGATTACCTGACTAAAATTTGGTGTCTTGACTTTAATAAAATAGAAACAATCCCTAAAATTGAATTTAATAAACATTTGCCAGATTTTTCACTTATAGAAAGAAATAGAGTGCTATTATAGATACAGCCATTGGACATTTGCCTTTCGATAAGACATCTTCTGGGAACAATTAGAAAATCTTTAAAAATCCACTTTAAGTTTGAATTGTAACAATGGACATTTTTGTTCTATGGGTATCCATGCAATATATAGACAGTAAGACAAATTTGTTTCAGTTTAAACATGGAAAATCCCAAGTAACTAGTATATCATAGTAAAAGAAACTGCCTAATATGGTCTTTCTGAAGAGAAAAGGCATTAAAATTTTTTATTATAAAACATTATAACATTAATGAGATTTTTTAGAGAAGAAAAAAAATCATACAGTCTAATCCCACCCCCAGATATAATAATTTATTTCTGTTTTAGTTTTTTTTTTTTAATCTTTAGAGATATGCCTGTTCTTTGCATGGTTACACTAGCTAGATTGTGAACATAGAATTATATGTGTGTGCACTAATGTATCTATGTGTATATGTTGCTTAAATAAATCACATTAGCATTTAATTAATTAACTGTCTACATCTTCTGAAGCATACATTTTTATTTAATGCAGTAAATTTAGTATGCATTTGACTTTGCAAAACTATTTCAATCCACTCTACACCAAACTACAAATTGTAATGCCATAAGAATTACATTGCATGCATTTTGTTACTTCAAACTGTTGGTTGGAGGGGAGGGGTAGTAAAACATATGCCATGTAGCTATTAGAGGAGATTTTTCTCAGGTACCTCAGGAGAAGATTTTCATTCAGGAGAAAATAATTGCAACAAAGAAAAAGTCTGCGAGAAGAATGTATCTCAAGCACTTAAGCTGAAACCAGAATCCAAATATTGACCTCTGAGGGGATCTCTTATCCTCTATTTACTTTAAAATTAGCATTTGGTAAAGAAGCTTATCCTGAAATGTTTGCTTAAGGACAAATCTCATTTCCTGATCAAGATCTTATAATGAATTAGTGCCAGAGATAGAACTTGGAAGAGAGAAAAGAAAATGTTTTCTGACTTTCAGATACATTATTATCAATATGTTTAGTCTCATAGTTTATCTCCTCACATTGGACTCTAAACTCCTTTAATATGAGAACTCTGTCATATTCATTTTAGCGTCCCTCAGAGAGCCAAGCACAATATCATGCATTTAAAAATGTATTGAATTAAATAACTTTCCAAAGGAGTCTACTTATCCATAAATATTCAATTGGCAAATTAGACTTGAAATGATAATGTTACTGAACGTTGGCTGCATCTTAACAACTGCTCTATTAATTCTATTTGCATAGTCATTGTTCAAGTATTTTAGAGTTCAGAGCTTCCTTTTGGACCATAATCCAAACATATTTAAAAAGTAAAAATGAAGTCCTTCGCTGGTATTTTTGACTTTCGTAAGAATTGTGATATTAACCCTGTTCGTTGGTAAAATGAAATAAGTATCTTGGGATGTGAATTTTCTTTCTGTCACTCTCTGCTTATAACATATTACACTTAATATAAAACCGAACTCCTTGGGACTTCCCTCGTGGTGCAGTGGTTAAAAATCTGCCTGCCAATGCAGGGGACATGGGTTCAATCCCTGGCCCGGGAAGATCCCACATGCCGTAGAACAACAAAGCCTGTGCACCACAACTACTGAAGCCTGCGTGCCTAGAGACCATGCTCTGCAACAAGAGAAGCCACTGCAATAAGAAGCCCACGCACCGCAAAGAAGAGTAGCCCCCACTCACCGCAACTAGAGAAAGCCCACATGCAGCCAAAACTAACTAATTAACTAGATAACTAAATAAATAGAAGCAATGGGATTAAAAAAAAAAAAAAAAAACAACTCAGAATGGCACACATGAGCCTCTGTGATATGGCTCCTGACTACATGTTCATCTTTATCTCCAAATAACCTACCTCTTTCTGCTTATCATGCTTCAACCATATTAGTTATTTTTCTGTTCCTAGAATATCTCAACTCTATGACATGTTAGGAATGTTTATTTGATTTCCCATCTGCCTGAAATGGTTATCCTTTGATTAGTCCCATGATTGACTCCATAGTCCTGCAGGGCTTGGATTAAATATCCCCTTTTCAAGGAGATGTTTTCTGACCACCTATCTAAAATAGCTTCCCACCAGAATTGTTTGCTGTCACATCACCTTTTTATTTCTTTCACAGTTCTTATCACAATGATAATCATATTAATTGGCTATTTTCTCCAACAAAGTGTAAATTCCATGAGTATAGGGACTTTTTCCTACCTTTTCCCCTAATATACCTACTGTGCAGAACACAGTGCCTGGTAGACGGTAAGAACCTGAATACATATGCCAATATTTGCTGCAAAAATGTAATATTTACTATCTTAATATAAGCAACAAATTAATTTGAAGAGTGAAGTGTAATTCTGATGCTCATTTACATTTTTGTCTAAATCCAATTGCTAGTTAGTATTCTACATTGTGAGTTAGCCAAACTGTATTATTATTTCAACAATTGAGACTCTGAGACATACAAAGTTAGGAGATTTTCCCAAAGCTAATGATAGGGATGAAAAAAAGAGATCTGTGCACTTTGTTTTTATTCAGAGAAGAAGTAACTAAATTTGTTTTAATTTTTTTAAAAATGTAGATAGATATCTTGTGATAACAAATATTTCAAATTCCATATCTGTATAGATTTTAATAATTAGCTTGGGCAAAAGTTCATAAATTTGAAAGTTAGAAAGTTTTTACTTCAAATGAAAGACAACAATAACTTCAAACAATATACTGAAAGCTTATTAAAATAGATCCTAGGAGACCAAAAAAAAGGAAAGAACAGCAGAACAGCAGGATTTTGTTTTATATGAATTTCATTGAGCTTAACAAGCTTAAAGGTTAAACTTTGAAGACTTTTCACTATATATGTGATTCTTATAATATCTATCCCACTTCAAATGAAATCAGTGAGAATAAGTTTTATATAAAATAAGTAAATTTATGATCTTAATACACAGTGCTATAGAATATTGACAATATTTCATAGAAATGTTGAACATTTCTGCTTTTCTTTGAAAATTTTATATCATACTGTACCATTTCTGTCCATATATTTTTAAAATTATAATTAATATTTACCAATTTGACTTTTTAACATGATACAAGGTATGGAATAGTGTTAGCCTTCTTTTGCTTAAGATAGATGGACTGTATCAGTGTAATATTGTATTTCAGCTACTATTGTACTGATAGATCCTATATATGGTTAAAATATAAGACTACCTGAATGCCTTAAATAACTTGATACTTTCCTAAGGAACACCATGTTTAAGAAAAGCTTATTTTCTGGTAAATAAAATGAGGAAATATGAAGGAGCAAAGATGAGAATTTTCAACTTTCAGTTATTTCTTTTAAGCTCATACTTGATTTGGGGTTTTGCTAAAGTGCATACATACAAATCCCATTTTTCAAATAGAATAATTTATTTCCTTTGAATGTTTCTGTTTCAAAGTAAAGGAATTGAAGTTTGAAATAGCTGTGTTTCAAACTTGAGAAAACAAGTTCAACTAGTGAGAAACTACTACATTTTGACCAAATTGTGGACTGTGATTATAAACATTACTGTAAGCAGTTCAAACACTATTCTTCCTGTACCATGTTTTATGCACCTTTGCATATTTCTTATTTTAAAAATGGTACTTGACTTCTTTTTCCATCTAAGATAGAGGAACAGTGACTGAATTTATGCTCCTGCCTGAAACAATAACAGGAACAACAACAAAGATAATTCAGACAAATGTATGACACAGCATTTTCAAGGCACTGGAAATCAGACAATGAAGTACAGTGATCCCAGAGAGATGATAAACAAATAAATTAAGCCCTACATTTTCATCAGCTTACTGCCTTAGAATTTCTAGGCCACAACTCAAGGAAGGAGAACCCATGTGGAATTTGGTGAACTCTAAAAGGTGGGTGGAAATAAGAGTTTAGGGATATCAAGCCTTCCAGAATTCACAGAATAGAATTCTAGAGAGAAAATAGATTTACAGGGAACTCCAGAGATTTACATAGGGTAAACATTCGTCAGAGTACAGATCAGAACATGCATATAAGGAAACTGCATGAGGATAAAGAATCATCTGAGAAGAATGGAAAGAAGTGTTCCCATTACTTACACAGGGTTAGGAATAATGCCTGTTTTTACCAGCCAGACAGAAAAATCTCAAAATTCATGGGGCATTAAGTATTTAGAAGGACTTGTTTCAATGGTAGAAAATAATTACAACTAGACTAAATGCTGTTCTGATTCAGATTAATAAATATTAAAATCAAAACCCAAAAGGATTAAATTATTTCCAGGTAACTTAATTGCATCCCAAAACAAAGCTCAAGAATATTTGTAAGAATTATTTTAGGGCTTCCTGGGTGGCGCAGTGGTTGAGAGTCTGCCTGCTGATGCAGGGGACACGGGTTCGTGACCCGGTCCGGGAAGATCCCACATGCCGCGGAACGGCCAGGCCCGTGAGCCATGGCTGCTGAGCCTGTGCGTCTGGAGCCCATGCTCTGCAATGAGAGAGGCCACAACAGTGAGAGGCCCGCGTACCGCAAAAAAAAAAAAAAAAAAAAAAAAAAAAAGAATTATTTTAATGTCTAACATTTAAGAAAGTAATATTCACAATGTCTGGCATTGTGATCAAAGATAACCAGACATGCAAAGAAGCACAAAAACACACCCATGATTAGGAGGAAAAAAATAAAACCAACACAGGGCTGATACAGATGCTAGAAGTAGCAGAGAAGGACTTAAAAACATTTCTTGTGACTGTATTCTGTATTTTCAAAATTTTAAGTAGATACATAGAAGCTATAAGAAAGAGCCAAATCCAAATTTTAGATATAAAAACTACAATGTCTGAGATGGAAAATAAACTGGATGAGATTAATGGAAATTTATATGGGGCAAAAGAAAAGCATACTGAACTTAAAGACACAGCAATAGAAACTATCCAAAATAATGCACAAACAGAAAGGATACTCTATTGACCAAGCATTAAACAGATCTGGGACAATTTTCAAATGGTATAGTATACATGTATTTGGAGTCCCTAAAAGAAATGGATGAGGAACAGAAAAAATATTTAAAGAAATAATTTCCAAATTTTTTCAAACTCTGATGAAAATTAAAAGCCCATAAATCCAAAATGCTCAATGTACCCCAAACCCAAGAATTATGAAGAAAACGTAACCAGTGCATATTATATCAAATTGTTCACAAAAAAGAGAAAATCTTAAAAGCAATGAAAAAATAAAACACATTATAAACAGTATAGAAAAAGGAACAATACCTAGGAATAAACCTACCTAAGGAGACAAAAGACCTGTATGCAAAAAATATGACACTGATGAAAGAAATTAAAGATGATACAAACAGGTGGAGAGATATACCATGTTCTTGGATTGGAAGAATCAGCATTGTGAAAATGACTGTACTACTCAAAGCAGTCTACAGGTTCAATGCAATCCCTATCAAACTACCAATGGCATTTTTCACAGAACTAGAACAAAAAAATTCACAATTTGTACGGAAACACAAAAGACCCCGAATTGCCAAAGCAATCTCAATAAAGAAAAACGAAGCTGGAGGAGTCAGGCTCCTGGACTTCAGACTATACTACAAAGCTACAGTAATCAAGACAGCATGGTACTGGCACAAAAACAGAAATATAGATCAAAGGAACAGGATAGAAAACCCAGAGATAAACCCACACACATATGGTCACTTTATCTTTGAGAAAGGAGGCAAGAACATACAACAGAGAAAAGACAGCCTCTTCAATAAGTGGTGCTGGGAAAACTGGACAGCTACATGTAAAAGAAAGAAATTAGTACACTCCCTAACACCATACACAAAATAAACTCAAAATGGATTAAAGACCTAAATGTTAGGCCAGACACTATAAAACTCTTAGAGGAAAACATAGGCAGAACACTGTGTGACATATATCACAGCACTATCCTTTTGACCCACCTCCTAGAGAAATGGAAATAAAAACAAAAATAAACAAATGAGACCTAATGAAACTTAAAAGCTTTTGCACAACCAAGAAAACCATAAACAAGATGAAAGACAACCCTCAGAATGGAGAAAATATTTGCAAACGAAGCAGCTGACAAATGATTAATCTCCAAAATGTACAGGCAGCTCATGCAACTCAATATCAAAAAAACAAAAGACCCATTCAAAAACATGGGTAGAAGACCTAAATAGACATTTCTCCAAAGAAGACATGCAGATTGCCAACTAACACATGAAAGGATGCTCAACATCACTAATCATTAGAGAAATGCAAATCAAAACTACAATGAGTTATAACCTCACACTGGTCAGAATGGCCATCATCAAAAAATCTACAAACAATAAATGCTGGAGAGGGTGTGGAGTAAAGGGAACCCTCTTGCACTGCTGGTGGGAATGTAAATTGATACAGTAACTATGGAGAGCAGTATGGAGGTTCCTTAAAAAACTACAAATAGAACTACCATACGACCCAGCAATCCCACTACTGGGCATATACCCTGAGAAAACCATAATTCAAAAAGAGTCTTGTACCACAATGTTCATTGCAGCTCTATTTACAATAGCCAGGACATGGAAGCAAACTTTGTCTATTGACAGATGAATGGATAAAGAAGATATGGCACATACATACAATGGAATATTACTCAGCCATGAAAAGAAATGAAACTGAGTTATTTGTAGTGAGGTGTATGGACCTCACTGTCATACAGAGTGAAGTAAGTCAGAAAGATAAAAACAAATACTGTATGCTAACACATGTATATGGAATCTAAAAAAAAAAAAAAAAAGGTTCTGAAGAACCTAAGGGCAGGACAGGAATAAAGATGCAGATGTAGAGAATGGACTTGAGGACACAGGGAAGAGGAAGGGTAAGCTGGGACGAACTGAGAGAGTGGCATGGATATATATACACTACCAGTTGTAAAATGGATAGCTAGTGGGAAGCAGGCACATAGCACAGGGAGATCAACTCAGTGCTTTGTGTCCACCTAGAGAGGTGGGATAGGGAGTGTGGGAGGGAGACGCAAGAGACAGGAGATATGGGGATATATGCTTATGTATAGCTGATTCACTTTGTTATACAGTGGAAACTAACAAACCATTGTAGAGCAATTATACTCCAATAAAGATGTTAAAAAGAAAATAAAATAAGCTGTAATTAAATTCAAAGTAAAAAAAAGAAAGGAAAAAGGAACAGGGCTTCCCTGGTGGCACAGTGGTTAAGAATCCACCTGCCAATGCAGGGGACATGGGTTCATGCCCTGGTCTGGGAAGATCCCACATGCCATGGAGCAACTAAGCCCATGTACCACAATACTGAGGCTGCACTCTAGAGCCTGCGAGCCACAACTACTGAGCCCGCGTGCTGCCACTACTAAAACCCACATACCTAGAGCCCATGCTCTGCAACAAGAGAAGCCACTGTAATGAGAAGCCTGCACACCACAACGAAGAGTAGCTCCCACTTGCCGCAACTAGAGAAAGCCCACATGCAGCAACAAAGACCCACCGCAGCCAAAAATTAATTAATTAATTAATTAAAAATAAATAAGTAAGTAAATAATTTAAAAATTTTTTAAAAAAAGGAACAGAATTAAGGGTTATAGCAAACTTATTGTCAGAAACAGGGTGAGAAGAAAATGGAGCAACATATTTAAAGTAGTAAAAGAGGGACTTCCCTGGTGGTCCAGTGGTTAAGACTCCACGTTCCCAATGCAGGGGGCCTGGGTTTGATCGCTGGTCAGGGAGCTAGATCCCACATGCTGCAACTAAGAGCCCACATGCCACAAGTAAAAGATCCTATCTGCCACAACTAAGACATGGTGCAGCTAAATAAATAAATAAATATTTAAAAATAAGTAGTAAAAGAAACCTGTCATCTTAGAATTCCATGCCTACTGAAAAAAAATTCTCAAAAATGAAAGCAAAATAATGACTTTTCAGAAATACAATCAAAAGAAAACAACAGGAGATGGACTATAAATACACATCAGTATTTGAAATGAATAGCACCAGATAATGGTGACTATACAAATAAATGTGTATGATTTTTTCTTAGTATTTAAATCCTTTTAGGAGATAACAAAGTAAAACAATGTATTGTAGTATTTACAACATGCATATGTATAAAATATGTGACAATAATAACATAAAGGCCAAGAGGAAAGCAATGTAAGTCTTAATATTGTAAGGTTCTTGTACTATATGTTATTAAGTAAGTGTTAAAACCTAAAGCATCCATAAAAATAACAAAACAGAGTTTACAATAATTCCAAAAAAAGAAATAAAATGGAAACATGAAAATATTTTATTAGTTTAAAAGCAGGAAGAAAAAGATGAAAAGGAGATTGAAGAACAGATAGTAAGATAGAAAATAAATGGCAAGACTGTAGATTTAAACATGACCATATCAATAATGACATTAAGTATAAATAGGCTAAATACAACAATTAAAAATTGATTATAAATTGATTTTTTAAAAAGCAAGACCAAACTAATTCTATTTATAAGAAACACACTTTAAAGATACAAATAGTTAAATAGATGGAAAATTATACATTATGTTAACACTAATCATAAGGAAAAGTAGACTTCAGAGCAAAGTATAACATCAGGTCATTTCATAATAATAATATTAATAAGTAAACTTTAACAATAAAATAATTTATTAAAAAGACTTTATAATCCTAAATGTTTATGTACCTAATGACATAGCTTCAAAATACATTAAGCAAAAACTGATAGCTCTAAAGCCACAATTATATTTGGAAATGTAAATATGACTTTCTAAATAGCTAGTAGAACCAGAACTAGTAGACAGAAATATAATAAGGACATAAAAGATTTGAATTCTATCAGCCAACTTGACCTAATTGACATTTATAGAACACTCCACCTCAAAACAGCACAATACATATACATTTCATGTGCACATGAAACATTTATTGAAATATATCACATTCTGGACAATAAAAATAAGTCTCAGTGAATTTAAAGTGATTGAAGTCACACAAAGTATTTTGCTGACAGAAATTTAATTAACTAGAATTAAATCAGTCCCCAAATACTTGGAAATCAAATAACACATGGATCAAAGAATAAATCAAAAGGGAAATAATAACGTATATTGAACTAAATGGCAGTGAAAATACAATCATATAAAAAGCTATGGTATAGGGCTTCCCTGGTGGTGCAGTGGTTGAGAGTCCACCTGCCAATGCAGGGGACATGGGTTCGTGCCCCGGTCCGGGAAGATCCCACATGCCACGGAGCGGCTGGGCCCGTGAGCCATGGCCGCTGAGCCTGCACGTCTGGAGCCTGTGCTCTGCAACGGGAGAAGCCACAACAGTGAGAGGCCCGAGTACTGAAAAAAAAAAAAAAAAAAAGCTATGCGATACAACTAAAGCAGTACTTTAAGAGGAACTTATAGCACTAGATGATGATATTACAGAGACAAAAAGGTTCAAATTAATCACCCCAATTTTCACTTGAAGAACCTAGAAGATGTGTTTTAAACTCTAAATTATAAATATCAGAGCAGAAATTATTACAAAATAGGGAAGATTCCAGTAATGCAAGGTTGGTTTAGCATTTGAAATCAAACAATGCATTTCACCATATAAACAAACTAAGAAAGAAAACCATATAAAACATTTGCAAAAAATAAATAAGGAAGAGCTAAATGGAGAGCTATACCTTATTTATCAGTCAGAGGACTCAAAATTGTTAAGGTGTCTGTTTTCACCAAACTTATCTGTATATTAAATTCAATGCTAACCCAAATCCTAGCATGTTTTAATTGAAGGAATTTACAAGCTGATTCTAAAACTCATATGGAAATACGAAGAACATAGAATCACTAAACCAACTTTGAAAAAGAAGAGCAAAGTTGGAGGAATAACATTACCTGCTTTCAAGATTTATTATGATGCCACAGTGTGTAATTGGCATAAAGGCAGACAATTAGATCAGTGGAACAGAGTAGAGATTCCAGAAATAGATCCACACACATATATGGACAACTGATTTTTGACAATGTTGAGAATGTAAAGGAAATGGAACTGTTACACACTCTGGCAGCAATGTGAATGGTGTGACTGCTATGGAAAATAGTTTGACATGTTTCTAAAAAGTTAAAAACCATACAATTCAGCCATTCCAATATTAGGTATTTACTTAAGTAACAAAACTGTATGTCTATACAAAAAAATGGTACCCAGTATTCATAGCATCTTTATTTCAATAGTCAAAACTGGAAATAACCCAAATGTCCATCAACAGGTGGATGGATAAGCAAATGTGATGTGTTCATACAATAAAATGTAATGAATTACTGACTGACACACACAACATGCATAAATCTTGAAATAATTATACTGAGTGAAATAACTTAGTAAAAAATAAAGAGTACATACTGTATGATCCCATTTATATAAAACTCAAGAAAATGCAAAGTAATCTATATAACTGAAAGCAGATCAGTAGTTTCTACGGAGGAAGAGTGCAGTGGTCAGGGGTGGGGGAATAGGTGGGTTGGAGAGACAGATTACAAAGGAGCAAAAGGAAACTTTTAGGGGTGATGAATATGTTTATTACCTTGATTGTGATAATAGCCCCAGAAGTGTATACCTGTTAAAAAAAGAAGCATGTAAATATATTTAAATATCAAATTGTACACTTTATATATGTATATTTCATTGTTATCTGAATAAAATGTGAAGAATCTGTAAGCCATCCAGAAATATAATAAATGAAGTATAAATTATAAATGATTCAGATTGAATCAAATCTAGTGAAATTGATGAAAAATGTTTGTAAACAAACAAAAAAAGGAAAATGCTTTCATGTGGTCACAATAAATCTAGTGAGGAAAAATTCTAAATAGTACTGATGAAGACCAGTAGGTTTTGTTTCTGATGCTTTAATCCATTAATTCAATATTCTATGAGTTAAATATTAATCTATTTTATGAAACATTCATGTTTATGCAATTGATAGGTTGTTCATTTCTTCTAAATGCAGAGGAAGCTTTATCTTGAAATTGTGTAATTTCCAAGTAATCCTAGCTAACTATCTAACAGGAAATGGTTTCCCAGGTATATTCTTCTTGATTTTGAACAAAGAATTAAAGAGAAAGTTGTTTAATTCACAAATGTATTTTCTTCTACAGACTTAGAACCAAAACTTTAGAGCTGAAAAGGATCACAGAAATCATGTAGCCTTTCACCTCATTGTATGAAGGCCAAATTTGAGGCCAATTTAAATGACTAGTTTAGGATCTGAAGAATAGGCAGTGGCAGAGCTAGAACAAAAATTCAAGTCTCATAATATACACTCCAAAACTCTTTGTGAGACATTATGTAGGCTACTTCAACTTAATATACTATGTAGGGTAGCATAATGGATTTTTAAAATAAGTTGAACAAGCCTTTGCCTTGGACTGACAACTTAGTTGAAAGAAGATGAAAAGGATCACAGCAGATTCAAGTGAAAAATTGATAGGAGACACCATCTAACTCTGATACTGACTCAGTATGAGATGCATAGATGAGAGCAAGCAATACTTTAATATACTTGTATATAGATGAAAAAAGATGCAGCCTAGTAAAAGCATTAAAGTACATGATGGGTAATTATTAATAATTCTAGTGCTCACCAGTCTTCTGTCAGTAAATTGATTTTACTCCAGTTTCTTGACTGGATAATTTGTTTGTCTTCCCTGCATCAGTTCTTTTGTTGAATTATTATTATAATTATATTTGTGAACTATTTTTTTTTCCCAAGTGTAAGGACTTTGGTTTCTTGTTAATTTATGGCTTAGTAATAATAGCAAAAACAACAACAAGTAGCAAATGCTTATAGTGTAAAATATATGCCTGCTACAAATTAGCGCTACATAATACTTTATATATTTTTACTCCTTTGGAAACTTTAGATATTTCTAAATATTGAGACATTACATATTTTAACTCCTTTAATTGCTACAAAAACTTGTAAGTTTGGGTCTTTTATTATCTCCATTTTACAGATGGGGAAAATGAGGAGGATATACAAAGTTGTGAAACAAAATAAACTCTGGAGATTAACACCCTGAACCACTTTTAAAACGTGTAAAATTAGCATTAAAAAAAAAAAGCTTGACACTTTAGCCAAAATTGAGAGGAAAGGTTGCATTCCAAACTGATACTTTCTGCTGGTATTGGCAGAACTTTTCTGCTCTGACAATTTCTGCTTAATGAGCAAATAGCTTTAAGTACACGTATACCACTGTGGCACTGAGGATACAGATATTTAGCCAATTTCTCCCTCATTTGTGACAATTCCAGTGCTGCCTATTTGTACAATAGCACTCTGAATTTAACCTGAAAAAAATATAACACTTAAGAAATTAACATTTTAAACTTAAAAAAATTACTAATGCATTAATGGGGGCAATCAGATCAGTAGTTGTGCTTAAATAAAGCACAGTGGTAGCATTTATTATAATGTTCTGAAAACAGTGATTAATAATCAAAATGTATCCTATTGATTTGAGAGCTCTTCAGTAAGGAGACTTTCAGAAACATTAAGCAATAAACACCATACATACATATATACATAGGAATTTTAGTGAATAGTCCATAACCTCATACAGCACCCTCCTTTTTTCAGCGGGTTATACCTGGCAGTGACTATCCTTTGAAAGAGTCTGCTCCATGGGAAAAAACCACAAAATAACAATTGCCCCCTAAGTCACTCATAAGGCTTCATTATTTTATGTTGTGTTAATTTTTCTTCTTCCCTTTGTCATGATAAATTTTGTCCATCTTCTGAAACCCACTTTAATTATTTTCTCACCAAAGTTTTCCTTTAGTTTGATTTCTTTATCCTTTGACTTTTCCACAGCACTGAGATCCACATCTAGCACTAAGTTATATGGTATTTGTGCTGTTAATTATTGATTCCGACAGCTAGACTGTGTGTGTATTAAATAATACACATCTTGCAGGTAGTGGCTCTGCCTCTTGTTTCTCTAACTCCACAGCACTTAACCACAGAGCCTCAAGTAGGAGACTCTCAGGACACTCTAATCCCTTTGTCCACCTAAAGAAAAAATGCATATTGAGTTCCGGTCCACGATAGCCACACAGGAGGCTCCTGACCACACTTCCTCCCACAGAAATGCCAAATCAACAGCTACATACAGAGCAATTCCTTCTGAAAGAAATTTAGAAACTAGCTGAGCAACTCCTACACATCAGGCAAATGAGAAACTACCCACATCAAAAAAGATGGGAAAGACTGAAACATGTTCTCGCCATAAACCTCACCCCTAGCACAGCAATACACAATCAGGAGGGAACTCACAACTCCCAGCTTCTCCCTGTAAAGCAAAACATTTGGACCCCACATCTAGCACCCCAACTTTTAACACTTCCACTTGAGGGACGGACACCCAAAACATCCACTTCAGAGAGCCAACAGGGTTTGGGTCCATAAAACCTGCAAGACTATAGCGTTGGCTCACGAGGACTTGCTGTGAGTATTCCCACCAGGACTCAGCACAGAGGGAGAAGGCAAAAAAAGGACACCCATTCCCTAGTCTTTTCCAGAAAGAGGCCTATTTACCTATTTTAAAAGCTGCTGGCTGAGAATACCATCTCTACATTCTCCCTCTGGCCTGCTCCATTCCAGTGTCTCCCCAGAAGGAGCTTGTAAACATGTCTAGCTAGACTTACCAGGAAGAAAAGAGAAGAGGACTCAACTAAATAAAATTAAAAATGAAAGAGGACACATTAAAACTGATACCAGACAATGTAAAGGGTTATAAGAGACTACTATGAATAATTATACACCAACAAATTGAATAACCTAGAAGAAATGGATAAATTCCTGGAAACATCCAACCCAGCAAGACTGAGTCATAAAGAAATAGAAAATCTAAACATAATAAAGGCCATATACGATAAGCCCAGAGCTAACATAATACTTAAAGATGAAAAGCTGAAAGCTTTTCCTCTAAGATCAGGAACAAGACAAAGATGCCTACTCTCACCACTCTATTCAACCTAGTACTGTAAATCCTAGCCTGAGCAATGAGCAAGATAAAGAAATAAAAGGCATCCAAAATGGAAAGGAAGAAGTAATACTATCTCTATTTTCAGATGGCATGATATTATATATAGAAAACCCTAAAGTCTCCACAAAAACAAAATGTTTAATAAATTCAGTAAAGTTACAGGATACAAAATCAATATATAAAAATCAGGTGGTTTCTATACACTAACAATGAACCATTAGAGAAATTAAGAAAACAATCCCATTTACAACTGCGTGAAAAATAATTAAATATCTAAGAATAAATTTAGCCAAGGGGGTGAAAAATCTGTACTCTGAAACCAATAAGACATTGGTGAAATTGAAAAGACACAAATAGGTGGAAAGGTATTTCATTCTCATAAATTGTAAGAATTAGTTTTATTAAAATGTCCATACTACCCAAAGCAATCTTCAGGTTCAATGCAATCCCTATCAATAAGTGGTGTTAGGAAAACTGCACAGCCACATGTAAAATAGTGAAACTGGACCCCTATTTTACACCATATACAAATATTAAGTCAAAATGGATTAAAGACTTGAAGTCATAAAAATCCTGGAAGAAAACATAGGGGTAAGTTCCTTGGCAATGATTTTTTGGATTTGACACCAAAAGCAAAGGCAACAAAAGCAAAAATAAACAAGTGGGATAACATTAAACTAAAAGCTTCTGCATAGCAAAGAAAACCATCAACAAAATGAGAAGGCAACCTACAGAATGAAAAAAATTTGCAAATCATATATCTGATAAGGGGTTAACATCCAAAGTATATAAAGAACTTATACAACTCAGTAGCAAAAAGCAAACAGTCTGATTTTTAAAATGGACAGAGGAACTGAAGAGATTTTTTTCCAACAAAGATATACAAATCTCCAACAGGTACATGAAAAGGTACTCAACATCACTAATTATTAAGGAAATGCAAATCAAAACCACAATACTACATCACCTCATGACTGATGATAGTTAGGACGGCTATCAGCAAAAAGACAAGATGTAAGTGTTGTTGAGAATATAGAGAAATGGGAACCCTGTGCACTGTTAGTGGGAATGTAAATTCATGCAGCCACTATAGAAAACACTATGGAGGTTCTTCAAAAAATTTAAAATGGAGCTATCATGTGATCCAGCCATGCCACTTCTGGGTATATATCCAAAAGAAATGAAAACAGAATCTTGAAGAGATATCTGTACTCCCATGTTTATTGAAGCATTATTTATAACAACCAAGATATGGAAACAACCTAAGTGTCCATCGATGGATGAATGAATACAAAAGATATGGTATATGTATATACAATGGACTATCATTCAACCCTGAGAAAGAAGGAAATCCCACCATTTGCAACAACATAAATGACCCTTAATAGCATTATGCTAAGTGAAATAAGCCAAACTCATAGAAACAGAGAGTAGAAAAGTAGTTGCCAGGACTGGCGGGTATGGTAAATAAAAAGAGTTTGGTAAGAGGGTACAAACTTTCAGCTATGAAATGAATAGGGTTTAGGCATCTAATGTAAAACATGGTGAATACAGTTGATAACAATGTTTTATATAATGCAAACTTACTAAGAGAGTAGAACTTAAATGTTCCACAAAAAAAAAAAAAAAACAGGTTGATAGATCGATTGATAGATATGTAAGGTGAAGGATGTGGTAATTAACTAGATGGGAGAATCCTTTCACATTGTATATGTAATCAAATCACTACAATATACACTTTAAATATCTTACAATTTTGTCAGTATGTCTCAATGAAGCTGAACATTTTTTTAAAACGCATATTCATTTGAATATGGTCATAGTGCTAATTCATAAAGGAAGCAGCAGCTGAAGAGTTTTCATCTCTGAAGGGTTTTAACTAGCATTCTGTTGAGATCTATAGAAGCAGAAAGTTTAAAATCCAGCCAAATATTAGGTTGAATATGATTGAGGCCTTCATTGGATAAGAAAGTCTGTTGGCTCTTCTAATATAGCCCAACTTCATTACCAAATTATCCTTTATCAAAGAATCTCCAGTGATCTCAAAATATTTATATCAGTGCTTATGTGTTTCTCCAAAATCCATGTAAAACCTCAAATAATATTGTAAAAGGACTAAGTCGAGGTTTTTTTCGTTTTAAATCATGGTAACTTGTTCTAAATCTCCTCAACTGAAAGCTTTAGAATCATCAGAAATGATTGATAGATCCATGAAAGTATTAATGCTCTCCATAATGGGCTAATGGTGTATCACCTTCTTGAATCCCATCTCCCTTGTCTCTTAAGCTGGATTATAAATGCCTATAAAGATTGTTTCCTAACTATTTAAGAGTTACTGAATTAGGGCTAGAAACATGAACTTAGTGATTAATAATGTCCTTTGAAAAGGATGTCTTTAATCACATATTCATTTTTGGGATAAGATTCCCTGAATCTCATGATTACACCCACAAAAATACAAATCTTAGTTGTCTTACTTGTCTTTCCTTCTTATATGTTGAACAATGTCAGCGCCTTGCATGGTCTGCTGTTACCTTCTAAACCACTTCCTATTGATTGTATTCTTCAAAATGTTGGCTTTGAATGACTGCTGAGTTCTATCCATATATGCACTGAAAGTCTCTGAAAGTAAAAATTACTCTTCACATTTTTTGTTTCTTTTATCTTTTCTTATTATAAGAACTTCTCAGTGATTTCTTTCTATATCCCATTATAGGAATAGCATCATGAAATAAAATATATGCAGACAATTCACAGATTTATTATTCTATTTAATATATTCACATTTTAAAGAGTGATGTTCTGCAGTTAAATGAATCCAAAGAGATTAACTCTCCTTAAAAGGAATCAGTCCTCTCAGAGTGGTACTTTTTGCCAGCACTGCTTGATCAGACCATAACTGGGTGTAGGCTTTCTGAGACTGAAACACTTTTCATCTGTTCATCTACTTGAGGTAGAAGTGGGGCTTTTTCTGAGTTCTAATATCTTAAAATATTGATTTTCTGTCTAATAATTATAATCAAATGCATTCACATTAGTTATTTCAGTGAAAGTATCAACACTAAGAGAAAATTATATTTTTGAAGTGGAGTTGATTCACATACTTGAAAAATTAGTGTGTGTGGAATTGTAAAAGTCCAATTTTCATGAATCTTAGCTTAAAATGCTTCAACTGTAATACCAACTAAACTTCTGGAAAAATCTAGCTCTAGGATGAGCAGCGAGCACCTTCCACTTCAGTTCATGATTTGCCCCTGCCCACTTGCTACCTATCAACCTTGACCATGGGTGATACCCAGCCTAACTCAACAGCAAATCATGGACTTAGTCAAAGGGACTCTGCTGATGTTTGGCTGTGTATATTCCATACTTATTTGGCTATAAACAGCCTCCTTTATACCTGGACATGACTCTCCCTTCCCCCAAAGAAAGAAAGTTTATCAAAGAAGACATAATAATGCTAATGTCTGATCTTACTGCCTTTCCCAAGATGCCTGTCTGATGCCAAACTACAAATTAGCTAGATTGGACTCTTGAATATATAACCACCATTAATGATGGTTCTATTTCCTCACAGAATGGCGAGGGCTTGGTTTATCACAGAATAATAGTTGTGCCCATATCCCTGTGTGGGAACTGATATAGTCATTGTCACAGTTCTATCTGCACAGGGTTTAGGGAAATCAGGCACATCGACTATGGTGAGGTTGATTGGTAGAAGACATAGCACCCAGACCTACCATTAAGGGTTAGTTCATGTTCAGGTCTACCATTTCACTCCCTTTTTGAAATTAGAATCCCTATTTTCATCATCACTTTCTGAAAGGTCATGCAGTTGGCACCCAAGGAGAGAAAGTGGGCAGGGCATTTATAGCCAATGAATCTGGGTGGTAAGTACTTGATCAGTGTACGTTCCATTACATAGCAAATTTTCTGCTTACACCCATACTGTGAGGCATATTTTTTAAAATTTTAAACTTATTCCATACTCTAATAAACACCTTTTACTAACTAGCATTTAAGTATATATATATATTTGCATCTTACCTACAATAAATAATCCTTAAAGGATTCTAAATACTCTCCCTCCTCAAGCTCCCCTTAATTGGAAAGGAAGGTATGTATATGAGCTTAGACCAGGGTGACCAATCTGCTATACATTGTCAAACTGTTTTCTTGGCCATTTTTAGTTGATTTGCTTTTCTAAAAGTTTAGTTGATTTTCCTTTCTAAAAGTTTTCCTTCTAAAAGTTTCCCTTTGACTAGGTAGGTTCAAAATGTAATGTTCTCCAAGAAGTAAGGGTATATTCACTATTTTGTGGCTGAAATGCACAACTAAACTTCCAATCTATATAGTATACTTACAGTATAAAACCTACCCTCATACACACCTACTCTTTTTTTTAATTAGAAAGAATAAAACATATTGTTATTACATAGAAGAGATTAACACTGTGTATTTTTTAAAATGAGGAATTTTAAACGTTCAAGGATAAAAGTATTTCCATACTAAATTGAATTATTCAAAGAAAAAAATAAAATATTTTGCATGGGTTTTAGTGTGTGAATCATTTTCTTTATGATGAAAATGATCATGTTTAATGATGTGAATCATATCTTTTAACAGTTATGATAAAGCTCCTAAATCCAAACTGAAAAAATATGTGTCAGGGGCTTCCAAATTAAAAGCAAAAGAAATACCCTCCCAGGGCGAGTTAGTAATTTTTAACACTTGAATACCACTTGATAAATTCACTTGCTGCACTAATGTGTACTTTGGTTTCATGCAGAGGTAAAGATGACTCATTATAGCCTTTTAAAAATTTGAATCCAAAGGGCTATGGAGAGAATAATTTTCACCCTGGGTAAATTTGGTCATATCCCCAAGGTGTACCTGGGCCTCAGTTTGAGCCCTTTGCGTGGGGTTCTTGGTGTCATATTTGTTTAGTGTAGGCCTAGGACATTCCACATCAGATTAATCCTCCTCTAAGTGCTCAATTCTTATGGACAGAGACCTATATATTGGCCTCTCTCCATGTGTCCTAGCCTGCTGAGCTGCACAGATTTGATTTTGAGAAATCTGATCATCCACACTAATGATCTTTTATCACTTTATGTATGTAGAGCCCAAGGCATTGTTATTATTTTCCTTAAATAGCAATCTATCCTTAGAGTATAAGTGATTTATACTTATTTTTCAGAAGTATCATTCAGCTATTCTAATCAAAAAGTTGTATACAGTGGAATGTAATTAGTACCCTATATCTGTATGGTCTTTCCATGTTTTTGCTTTCTTTGAAGCAGATTACCCAAGTTCATTTCTATTAGAACAGATCCTGCTGACAAAGCATCCAAGTCAGGGTTATCACTGTCAAAGTGAAGTGGAAAATGGAAACAACTCTTATCTATTATAAGCCCCCCAAAATTACTTAGTATAAAAAAAATCATGACTACAGAAAGAAAACCAATAAAACTACCTAGTTATCTTATTACATAATTTTAAATGAACAAGCTACGAAGTTGTCTCAAGTAAACAAAATACATTTTTTAAAAACCGGATGAGTCAACACTTAAACATTTACTTTAATGAAATTGAAATTATGATATATCTACCTAAGTGCCATCTTCAAGAAAATGAAAATCACCACTAATATTTGTGAATGGTGCAATATACACTTGTTATTCCAACTAATAATAATAATATGTGCATTCCTGAAAGGACCTTTGTGAATTTAAAATTACTTCTTTCTTAATTTTAAGGACATTTTTTTCTTAGATCTTTCTCTTATTATCTGCTAAGGAAATGCCAAGTATTCAATTACATTTCATTTATTCAGATAGTTTCATAAAATATATTTGGATAACTTCTCTAAAATATCATTTTATTTTTAGTAAAATTGAAATCTGATATGCCAACCTTAACCCTGGTCAGAAGGCTAAAAAAGACAGTGAACAGACTAGACACATAAGAGTTTCATAAATATTAGCTATTTTGAAAAGTTTTTATTATTTCTGCTGATTATCTCTAACATCCACTAGTTTAAATGGTCTCTCCAAATTAAATAATTTTTATTTTTTCTCTCATTTCACATGATTTTTCTTCAATTTCTCTATCCATGATTTTTTTCCAGGTACTTTTAAGTTACAAAATAAAACTCCTGAAATAAGCAATCAAATATAAATCCCACATTCAGGCTGATGGTCACTAACAAGGAATGGCAACATGATATTTAATGTGTTTGGGTTTTGTTTTGTTTTTTAATTTTTAAATACTTCCTGGTATACGATCACGTTGTCTTCTATTTTTTCTTCTATTTTCTTTTTTGCTTCTCCATATCATTAGACAATGATCATATCTTTATTAAGCTACCTATAACAATTTTAAAGAATTTAAAGAGATTATTACTAATTCCAAATATATCCTCATACACTAATAATTATGCAATTAAACCTATCCCATAGTGGCATTATTAACTTATCTACTTGAGGCATTATATTTAAATCTAGGTCTGATAACTTTTTTTTTTCATTACAACTTTTCTTGTGGTTAAGTGACTAGCATTCCATTGTTACTGTGTAATAGATGGATAATTCTAAAATTAGCAAAACCTGGTCAATTTCTCTTATTTCACTTCTGAAAATAGTATATACATAACTCTATTTTGGATTATGCTTTCTTAGAAATGGAATCATGACTGTCCCATCAATTTTCACATACATTTAAAATATTTTTTCTCCTTAAGTTAGTTCCACTTATGTAATTGTGGTTATAGTTGTATAATGTTAAAACTTATGCATGACAATTAGCATTAATATTGAGTTCTACTTATTTATGTAGGATTTCTAACATTGTTTCGAGAAGCCCTACATTTACACTAAGTGCAGACTTCATCATCTACAAATTCTAAACTGTGAATAAAGTCCTAAAGTTCCATTTTGACTTTTTAGTTTTAATACTTATTTAATAGTCCGGAACACAGACTCTAGAGACAGTCTCTCTGGATTTGAATTCTGGTCCAACCATTTACTAGAGAAAGTTTGAGCAAGTTAATATCTTCCTGAATATCTTGTTGAATTTGGAAGGTTGACTGCTTTTAGGATGAGTGGAGGTGGGAAGAGAGGGACTTCCGATAAAGTGGAACAGCATAACGAAGGCATAAGCAGGAAGTGGTCAGGAAACCCAGAGAAATGTTTGACTAAGCCAGAGGATGCACATGGAGGGCTGAGTTAGGAAGTATTAGGAAACATTAGTTAGCGTGGGTGGGTTCACATCATGAAAGACTTTGAACATCTAGAAAAATAACAGTGAGGAGAAGGGTGTCATGATGAGAGAGGTATTTTAAAAGGTAATCCATGTGTGAAGAAAGAAGAATCAATGATGAGTGTCATTAAAGCAAAAAGGTAATGTATTATCCTAATGTGTGGTGAAGAATGTTCAACTAAAGACAGTCATGTATAACGAGAAGGGATTGAAACAATGTGAGAAAATTTGAATGGAAGAACTGCCTGGATGGAAGCTCTGAGCCCATCCTCTCTCCCATCACCATTCCTAGTTTCATCTATTTTTTTTTTCACTGTTTTTCAGCAGGAAAGGAATTAACAGCTAAACGAAGGAAGCATCAGTAACTGGAAAGAAAATGTTAGGAGTGGAGCAGTCATGAGATAGGATAATAGCATTGCTATCTTGTATGGCCTTCTTTTGTGCAGGCACCAAAGAATACAGCCCTACACCACCTATTTTTTTCCACATGTTAACATTTCTGAAAACCCAGCCTGCTGTTGAATTTATGAAGAGGTGGTATTTATTATTAAACACATTAAACTGATTTAGAGACTTATTATTTCCTATTGTTGGTTCAGTTGTCATAGCTTCAGTTTCAAAATTTTAAAGGTTCTTTGTTGCCCTCCAAATGGAAGGAAAAGCATGAGTGATTTCATTTTGAATATGAGTTAGTCTAGGGAGACAGTGTGGTTAGCTTGAGGTAAATACTTTTTTTTTCTTTTTACCAGATCTTGCATAAATATTTCTCTCATTGGCTTTGGTTATTCAGCATTAGTTTAGTATGGAAATGTCCTTTACAAGGCAGTACAGACATCTGACTTCTAATCCAATGATAATAGTGAGTGAAAAGGACTGGAGATATCTTGTCATTTATCTGCATCAGCTTGTTTTGTTCATGGAGCATTAATAATGAGGACGTGATTGTACTGATTGTAATCTTCTGTATAACCAGCTTCTTTGTTATACTAGCCTTGGTCACCTTGGTGACCATGTTCTCTTCTGACCTTTTTCCTTCAAAGATATTCTATCCAGCTTATGAATCCCAAGTGGCTTAATGAGTGCCTCTGTAGGTAGCCTATTGTGCAGAGTTATAACAAAGCAAAACAGTGCAGTAGAAATGCAACACAGCAATAATCCTATTAACTAAGGCAGCCTGTGTCAGTGATAACATAAAAAAGCAGTTTGAGTGAGATGGGAGGACATTCTGGCTTGTCCATGGGCTGCTTAACAAGAGACTCTCTTAACCTCATCAGTAGGTAGCTGAGTATGGATCCTAATTTTCAGTTAGGGATGAAGCCCCTTGCTCACCATACTGCTGTTCAGTGACAAGCAGTTACTCTTGCCTGCTTTGTTGTGAACACCTTATTTGGAGCTCTTTTAATAAAGACCAGTAATGAAAGTTGTATGTGGTAACTATGAAGAAATCTCCTCTCCCTTTCCCTTCCTTTGTAGGCCCTGAGATTTGAATAAAATATTTTTTGTTAAGAATATTTCCTACACTAACTTCTATAACTCTAAACCAGATTTCTGAGTGCTCAATCTTAAGTAAATACATAAAAATGGTTTTCTTTAATTTTTCAATTTAGATATTTTGTCTCAAGATTCTATTGTGTTGCATGATATAATCTTCATATCATTCAACAACTTCAAAAGTAGCTGATATCCCCCCACATCTTGGCAGTTCTCATTGTTCCTACCTCCACTGTATCCAGCACTTCACCAAATGGTCAATAGGCCTGATTTTGCCAAACCCTGTGCAGACAGCACTGTGATCCAAATTAGTTAATGAGAAAGCTCTCATTATTGGATTATTAACAGAACTTTATGCAATAAGCATGGATAGATAATGGAACACAAAAAATAGAAAGTATATAAAGTACATCTCCTTGTTAGAAACACCCCAGGTTGAGTGCCTACTCTTTATTCCTGGATGCAATTTGTGGGTATGTTTGGGCTTTAGGAAGTTGGAATCAGAACCCCATTAGAGATAATCAGGTATAGCCTCCTGATACAGCAGTTGAGAAAACCACATCCCATAGTGTTCCGTTTTCTGACCAAGGTCATGCAGAGACTTTGTATCAACGTAAGGGCATGAATCCAAGTCTTCTTACTTCCAGCCCAATGTTCTTTCCACTTCACTTTGCTGTCACAAAGTACAAGTCATTAACTTTAACATAAAAAGCAATTGGGCACATGCTACATTGAAAACAAACTACGTTATAATATCAGAAATGATCCAAGTCCAAGAATGCAACCATTATAGTGGGAACTGAATGCAGGCAGGTCTCCCAAATGACATGAGCACAGCCCTTGACTCATACTGCCTTTTGAGAGATGCCTATCAGTTACTTAAGACTTGAGTCTCAAACCCACATTAGTAACTTCCTAGAACAGTTTAGATGGTTTAGATTGCAAATATCCCAGTGGTTACTTCCAAAAGTGATGTTAACAATAAGGGGTTTATTAATTGAACAAAACAAGTAGACCAGAGGTAAGAAAGTTCCAGAGTAAGTTAATACATCAGTTTCACAATGCCCAGATTCTCCTTCTCTGTGAATTCTTATCTCTACTGGCTTTGATTTTCCAGTAACTCTATGTTTCCAGGCATTACATGCAGCCATAGGCAAGAAAAAAAGTGACTAATTTCCGCCTGTGTACCTTTTTAAGAAAAGAGAAAAATTTTCCCACTCACTCTCCTCAGCAGATTTCCTCTTACAGACCATTGGTCAGAATTACATCACATGCCCTTGTCTAAACCAACCACTGTCAAGAAAATGAAATTACCACAATTGTCTTAGAGTAACCAACCTTCATTTCCCCTGAAGCACAAAGCCTCCAAATATCTGAACAACATGAGAGTTCTGTTGGAAGAAAAAGAATTAACACATATTTGAGGGAGGATGAGATTAATATAATTTGAGTATATTTCTTAATTACTAAGCATGTGTTTCTTTTGGAAGATATTTAGGGTGTAAGACATTATCAGAACCCAGGATTCAGCAGCATCTGACAGGATACTACTACTGGCCACAAATCTAAAAACGTCTGCTGTGTGCAATAACCTGGCACCTGGGAGCATGTGCTTCTGTGCCAGTTATGACTGATCAGCCATATTTGGAGGAATCATTATTCTACTCACAGAAACAGGAAACTCAGCAAACTTTAGAGAACAAGACTTTTAACTTAAGCAATAATGGAAGATTCGATACACTTCCCTGCTCCCTCTCCCTCATAATCTCATTGACTGTCCCAGAAATTGCACTTGACAAGGGGTGTGGACTCTTTAACAATCAGGCTTCACAATGGCTCAGAATTTAGATCAGATCTAATGTATCAGGGTGATGTTTTAAAGTCTACAAGTGGGGCAAGCCTAGGTATGAACAGGCATCCTGTCTTCAAAGCACACTGAATAGATGTACTTGGCTCTCACAGAGAGTTCCTGATACGTAGGTGTTTCCAGAACCTAACCTGAAGGGGAGGCAAGCCTGGGGTTAGGAGCTAGATAAATTATGAGCAAGTAAAAAGATGCCACTCTTTTTTGGCTTTCTTCATATCAAAATCTTCCTTTTTACCTTGCTTCCTCTAAAGCACTCTCATTATGTTGTTAGAAACCTTTAAGTGGACATACTACCTTAATACACTTTGAAACAAGGCCAGTTTTGAGACTTTGTTCAGGGTGAGCAAGTCCCTCCCCTCCTCCTCCCAGTTATGCTTTGAAGTAGAGAAAAGATCTTAAAGGTGGAGTTGAGTTTAGGGTCTAAGGGGTCCTTAATGTTAGGCTAAATTATTAAAATAGAATATGTATTTTATTTATTTAAATATTTTAATTAATTTACTTATTAAAATATGCATTTTATCTATGTTTGATAAATATAGTAAAATATATTTTATTTATATATGCATAATATATATAAAATACATGGATTCTATACTAATGAACTAAGTAAACCAGAGGATGTGTTTAAACAGAGTAGTGAAAGAGTGAAATCAGGGTTTCAGAGGACTGGAGAATGGAACAGAGGAAAAGAGTAAAGGCAGAGAATCAGCTAGTGAAATATTGCATGATTCAAATGGAAGTGGTAAGATTCCCAAACAAGGATATGACTCAGGCAAAAAGAGCCATTACAACAGAATAATAATAGGAATTAATGGAGGATAGAGGACTAGACTGTATGGAAAACTCGGTAGAAGTAGGAGGTAGTGGTAGAACTTGACTCTAGTGGCCAAGGCTGGGTGACAGAGACAATGACAGAAACAGAGTTGTTGTTTCTTATTGTTTTTGTTTAGAAAAATCTATGGTTTTGTTTTTTCTAACCTCAATACTTGCTTGAAGGAAAAGATGGCATTCTTCTCTTCTTCTCATCTTTTAACCCTAGAATATCTAACACAATGCCTGGAATATAGTAGATGCTCATTAATATTACTGAGTAGTTGGAAGATTTATTCATCAATCAATTGTTGTTAATATATCTCTGAAACTATAATATAGCAATGGTCAATTAAAAGTGAAACAATTTTGTAAACCATCTTTCAGGGTATACTTTTTAAACAAATATCTTTACGTAGAACATAGAGTATTTCTCCAATGCTGAAAATGTTCATCTAGTGCCATGAAATTATACACAAGATACAAGCTCAGGTGAAGGTGTTGTATTTCAGTCTGCCAGTATTCAACATTGCTTTCAAGAGACCATTATCTAACCCCTGCCAAACTCTCCAGTCCCACCTCTTGCTATTTGTGTTCTTTGCCTGAAAAGTTTTACTCCACTTTTACCTTTATCTGGTCTAGTCCTGCTCATTCTTAAGATTTCAGCTTAGTCACTTCCTTCCAGAACTCCCTGTACTCTCACATCTGGGTTAAGAGAACCTATCTACTCCCAATACACACTAGAACCCTTCTTCACATAGCACACATGATATTAATCTAACGCTTCTTTGTCTACACTCCTTTCTTAATAACCATACTCTCAGTAGCCCAAAGTAGACAGCCCGGTACTTAGCAGTTGCCCAATAAACATGGTTAAATTAATGTATGCATTAATTAAGAAAAGTAATTTTAAGTGTCTTGGTTGGGAAACTTATAAATGTTTGTTTAAATGTCCCAAATCCTCTTAAAAAATCACATAAACCTGTTGGTATGTTAGTAAATAATTGCCTGCAGATTGGAACACAATGAGAGTACTGCAATAGACAGTATTTCACCTAGTTTGTATTACAGTATTTCCTTACCAGGAAAAAAAGAAAGAACAAGATAATGACTTTCAGAGAAAGAATAACTAGAACATCTTAATCAAAAATGGGTTTGTGTGCCAAGAGTATAATGAAAAGAATTTCCCACATGGAGCTAAATAAAGCAATGACAAAGGAAGGATAGGTGTTCATGTAGCCAAGGAGAAGAAAGAATTTGCAAAAATCATGAATAGACTACTCATTGGTGCAAGTAGACTTACACTCCTCTTCAGATGATCGTGTTCCTTTCTCTCTTTTCCCTGGTGCTGCCAGGCCAGACACAATGGTCAGCACTGTATAAAAATAAACTTGAAATCTCCCATCTTACACATTTTGTAATAAAGCCAGCCAAATACTTCCTAAAAACCTAACAGGTAGGAAATATAGTCACTGCTCTCCAGGAATCCAGTCAGGGAGATAATACTAAACCTATCAGAATAATCATGAATACTGAAGGTAAACCCAATTAGTGCTACTTTATAGTATACATGATATATATGCAGGAGAAATTTAGATCAGTGAGGGCTAAAATAGTTAGGCAAGGCCATCTGGAGCCTAAGGTCATTTATTCCACCATAAACTTTACATGGGTAGGATAGAACTATGGTTGGATATTCAACCATTTTGACCACTGACGATATCAGTGAGCTTTTGCATAGAGGATAAAGCAAGCATTCTTTGTTGATGTTAATGTTCATATTGGAAATCACTGTTCTTGGCACAGCTCTACTTAGGGATACCAGATACGGCTGCTCAAACATACATAGTCAAAGGCAGTGGCCCTGGTTCTGCCCTATTCAGTAGGTTAAATTGATCTATTACCAAATTGTTTTAATTTATTTAAAACCACTGTATAGTTTTTAAAAATGTAAATGTCATGAAGTGTAACATTTATCCTAATTATTTTAGACCACTTTTTTTTTGAAGTACAGAAATACTAACAGATTCCAATAATAATCTGGGATATAATTTCTTTGTTTATTAGAATATAATTGTTTATTAAACTAGAATATTATTGGAAATTAAATAAATGCTACAAATAAGCTCTCTATATTTGTGTAATATTTTATTGATAAGAGAATTTGAAATAGTTTTCAAATTGATTGATGGGTAAAGGTTTAACCTGAAGATTAAACTTGTGTTTCCTTGAGAAAGCCTTCTATGGTCATAGAACCTAGATTAGTTGCTATTTTCTGTGCTTCTGTAATATTTTGTGCACATCTTATTGTTATTTCAACCTTCCTAATGTATTGCTGGCTTCTAAGTTTCAAAAGTGACACCTGTTCTTTTGAAAGGAATGTATACAGAGTTGTGTTAAAAAAAAAAAAACAAAAAACTAGCAACCTCCTGTTCCCCTTTTCCAAGCCCAGCTGTCCCGAGTTAATCAGAGAAATAACTTTGTGAGTTTTCTTCTACGCTTGTCTCTGTCTGTTATATATTTCATTCAGTGCTGTTACCCCATTGCTTTATAATTATTTGGCTTGGGGCTCTTTCTTGAACTGTTCCAGTGATTCTCAACCCTGGCTGAACATTAGAATCACATATGGCATTTTTCAAGAAATTCAAATATACTGACATTTCCTCCCCCAATTTTGATTTCATTGGTCTGACTGAGGTGAAAACCAGGTGTCACATTTTTGAAAGCATCCCAAGTGTTAATGACGTCTGATTTATCTATGTGTCCCCCATCCCTACTTTTTCCTCATCTTGAAGTCTCATAAGAAAATGGTACCCATAGTTGTTGAATAAATTGATTAACTTTTTAAAAGAGACAGAATTGCCTTAACTGGAATGGAGAATATCTAAATCTCCTATTTGTAATTTGCATACAGAATTGCCTCACCTTATGGAAAAAATTCATCACAGAAACATTGATAGCGAACTATATTTCCAAAAATTAAATGACATTTTCCCATAGTTTTATAGAAAATTGGAATATATTTTGGATGGAGGAATATTTGGCTTTAAAGAGTTTAAATTGTAAATTTTAGTGAACATTTCAAATATTTCTAAAATATAGTTAAGATATTAACCATCTCACTTCACCTACCATCAGAAAAGTGCTAGCCATTCTTTGTAAAAATGAAAATTGCACAGTGAGAGTTACTTCTCCAGGGAAAAAGGTGGGTTGGTAATAAGCCACACGCCCTACCATGACCTTATTGTGCTCTCACAATCACAATGCGAATCCACAGCCTGGAGCCTAACTGCTTCATGGCGGCGCTGATTGTTCCATGTGGGGACAGAGCCGATGGCTCTAGTTTTGTTTCAAGCTTAAGCACAGAGGGCTCCTGCAAATCCAGTTACTGACTGATGTAAGAACTCATTTTTCAAATAACTAAAAGCTGTGAAGTCTTTCTTGGGCCCTCAGTCCATTATTTTTAGCTCTTACATCTAAAGGAATTTACTGCTCACTTATTCTTTACTGTGTTGCTTATTCTCCACTGCTGTTTCTTGATTATTTGTTGAGGGTATCTGTCCTGTTGAGGGTGGCTGTTTGATATTGTTTATTTAGTATCTGTCCTATGGTTTTTATCCTAATCAAAGTCCTTGTTCTTTCTCCTCTTCTCACCCCACTGAGCTTCAGATTGCTTGTAAAGGTGATCTGGCAACCCCTGTGTGCACTGGTATTTTTTTTTAAAAAAAGCACTTTCCTCATTTATTTGTGAGTTTTTTAAAGAATATTATTTAAATGGATTACATTTGTATTTAAGAAAAGAATTTATACAAAAGGATAAAGTAATATCCAGATCAAGTATTAGAGCATTTTTATCTCAAGCAGGGAATTGGGGTATATTTTAACAACTTGGATGAGTAGAGAAATAAGTATTGAATAGTTCAAATTGTTTTTTGAGCTCCCAGCTGGCCACCCTTAGTGTATTAAATCAATTACTTTTCTCCCCATGGAAAATTAAATAGCAGGTGTGGTACTTAATGAACTGCAGCAACTTGGGCTTATTGGTGTGGCAAATTGTGATATTCATTTCTAATTAAAGTTCTTTTGCAAAGATCAATGAAGCACATTTTCACAAATTGAATCACACTAAACTAATAAACAAAATTCTCCCATCCCTGTTCATGGCAAATTATTATTTCCTTAACATTTAAAATCCCATCACACTATTAATTATAAGATACAAGTGCTGGGAAAGATCAAATATTTATTTACCCATGTGTTTGTGCTTTACTTCCAATTTTATGAGAAAGGTAAGGAACATGAACTATTTGTAAGAAAGCTGTGTAGGAATAATTTTCTAAACTTGAATTTTTTTTATCTTTGATCTATAAGCATTTTTTAATTTACTAAATAACATGCTTGTCCTAATGATTTAAAGGTCTGATCTTTGGTAAATGAGAAAAGAATCCGTTGTAGCATAACCTTTAATTAATGAGCGCACAGTATACATTTACATCAGAAACAATGGGATCTGTGGAAAAAGGAAAATAGCTTAGGACTTTGCCTTTTGAATCACTGAGTTGCATCAGAAAAATTAAAATGTTAATTTAGCAATCTTAAATGTCACTAGTTTATTCAAAGAATGCAAAAATGCTATGATATTCATTTTCAAAGACCTTGTCACCTTTCACTCTCCCCTTAACATTTCTTTCAAAGTATACTTTTGAAGAAATATTATATATTTGCACAGTTTTCAAAGTTTTTAATGTTTCAATTACTGGTTCAGGTTAACTGAAATAGAACCACCTCTGAAGCAAAGGGTAAGGTTTGAACATGGATTTCTATTTTCAAAGAACAGAAAAGGGATATCTGATGGGTATGCACATGCAAGAGTTTCCCTTTGGGAAGACTCTAGAACTTAAGAATACTTTATACACCATGGTCTGCTACCTTGAAACAAGTTTTCTAATAGATCATGGGGTGAACTCTATCTGATGAACATTTCTAGCAGGAATAAGGGCTTGTCAAATAGTACTCCCAAGCTGAGTGGCAATATGGTAATTTGTCAAGCCTTGTCCGTGTGGTCTCTCCAAAGAGGTTCAGCTTAAGGAAAGAAAGTAAAGAAAATGTGAAGGGAAAATGTAAAGAAAAATTCCTCTTTGACGTTTCACCCCACCTTCCTTTCTTTCTTCTAACTCCACCCTTCTCTTCAGTGGCTCATCTTCTATCCATACCACTTTTGAATTTTATAGGTCAAATAATTTAAAGGGGGAAAAATACTATGGATATTTGTCCCATTCAGTTTGTAAATAAAGGGTTAAACATCCCTGTACACACATGCATGCATGCCATCTTATATTATCATCATTTGAAAAGAAATGAAATGAAGAAGTAATAGGAAGCTCTTAATATCAGAATAAAGGGTATTTCTTTAAACTGAGTAAATGTAGTTTCACAGAACCCACAAAATAAACTTATTTTTCTCATTTTGTCACACACTGGTGACCTTTGTCATAAATGAACAAAAGCCGCAGTCTACATTGTGAGAACTAGTATACCAAATGCCTTGTTTCAACATGTTGTACTAGTTGGAAAGGATATAATTAACATTTCAAATGTATTGTGTCTTCTAGTTATTAGGGATCTTGTTAAAACCTACATGACAGTTTGGTAGCTCTGAGCAGGGCCTGAGATTATGTATGTCTAACAAGCTACCGTGCGATAGTGATTTTGCTAATCTGTGGGCCACACTTTGAATATCAAGGAACAAAACTATTTCCCCCCAAGTGTTAATAGCTAACCTGTAAGGCATTACCCTTTCTAGAACTTTTAAGGTAGAGGAGAGGAGTGTATTATGATGAAAATCCTTAAAGATGCAAAGAAATTAATCTGTAATCATGATGTTATCAGGGCATCATTTTGGGGGAGGTTAACTTTTTAATCAAACTTAATCATTTACAAGTTATTTTGTCCTTAGATCAAATCATGCCACGTTAAGTATTATTACTCTTATCTACTTGGAAAACACCCTCATCAACATGTGTTTCTGATTGATGCTTTCTTCAGTTATTCCCAGAGTATTCCTTATTATTGATCAGCTTCCTTTGACATGTGTTCTAGTCACAAATGAATGTTAGCATTAATCAATTGGGTAGTCCAATTATTTTTCTCTTTTTAGCATACTGAGGCAAAAGCAAGAAGAGAAATTGAGTTATTAATTTTTAAGGGATAATAACTTCCACTTTTACAGGATTTTATAATTTCCAAAGTTCTTGCAACAATTAAGATGCCCTCCATAAGCTTGAGGATTATGCCTCTTTCCCTAACATAGTCCCAGCATCCAAGTCCAATGCCTGGCAGCTGGTAGGTAGAGTGGGTTGAACAGTGGCCTCCCTTCAAAAGATACGTGAACTTCTAGAACCCGTGAATATGGCCTTATTTGGGAAAAGGGTCTTTGTGTGTGTAATTAAGCTAAGGACCTGGAGATGAGAGAATCCTGGTTTACACAGGTGAGCCCTCAATCCAATAACAAGAGTCTTTATAAGGGGAGGAGGAGGAGGCGCCAACACAAACACACAGAGGTAGAAGCGTCGGGAAGGTGGAGGCAGAGGTTGGAGCGATGCAGCTACAGCCACCGGCAAAGGAAGAGGCTGTGAGTATCATCTCCTTTAGAGCTTCTAGAGGAAGAACAAACCTGCTGACACCTGCTCTCGGACACTGGGCCTCCAGAACTGTGAGAGAATCAATTTCTGTTGTTTTGCGTCATTGACTTTGTGGTAATTTGTTATGGCAGCCACAGATAACTACTAATACAGTAAGCAAAAAAGCAAAAATTCATGGAATGACTGAATAACTGAAGGACAACAGATATTAGAAATTTAATCTTAAAGATAAGGAAAGGGAGGTCCAGAGTGGTGAAGTAAATTACCTAGGTTTTCTCAGCCCAGCATGATAGAAATATCAAATATCGTATTATTTCTATATATTAGTGTTCTTAGAACATTTGACTAGTTGTCAAGCTTTTATAATTGTCCACAGAAGACAAAATGTTAGGTGAAAATATTGAATATTGGATAGCAATAAGATTATGAATCTCTTTCTCTGGAATAAGATTAGCATTTTTGTAAATAACTTTTTGACATCTAGTTTGTAAAAACTTTAAGAATTATAAAATGTTCATGTCATAATCAAACTAGACCATGTTTGTGAGGCATCAGTGGTCCTGATCATTTCAATTAAACAACTAGTTATTTCAGTGACAGGATAAAAAGAGGAAACAGTTAAGAATAAAAGCTAAGCATACAATTTCTGTTGGAAGATAAGACATGGGTTTGAATTGTGGTTCTACCATCCACGGACAGTGAGACCTTGGCCAAGTTATTTAACCTCTCTGTGCCTTAGTTTCCCAGGGATAAAAATTGTGTTTTCTTTAAGAAATGCGAGGATTAAATGAGACAAAGTTTTAAGGTCCAGATCACAGACCTTGGCATATCATGTCATTACTGTCTGGTGTCAGGTGCGTGATAGGATTTCAATCAGTATTTGTTAAATGTATTCACTCAAGCCTGTAGTTGGACTAAAATAATAAGATTTTTTTTTTCTGGGATTTCCTGGCTGTTTTCACTCCCCCCTTGACACTACCAATTTTATCTGGATCTGCCCTTTCCTTTATCACTCTTGTTATTTATTTTTTCTTTTAGATGTTGGGAGTAGGGGTTTATTAATTAATTTATTTATTTTTGCTGTGTTGGGTCTTCGTTTCTGTGAGAGGGCTTTCTCTAGTTGTGGCAAGCGGGGGCCTCTCACTATCGCCGCCTCCCCCATTGTGGAGCACAGGCTCCAGACGCGCAGGCTCAGTAGTTGTGGCTCACAGGCCTAGTCGCTCCACGGCACGAGGGATCCTCCCAGACCAGGGCTTGAACCCGTGTCCCCTGCATTGGCAGGCAGACTCCCAACCACTGTGCCACCAGGGAAGCCCAAGATATTTTAACTATCTTAATCGTTCAAGCAGTCCCATAGACATCATATACTTTTTTTTTAAATTAACCTTTTAATACCTTGTCTCATTAACTAGAGATCATTTGCTTCATATTTGCTTGGTTGTAGCATTTGAGATTTTTCTAGAAATGAATGTCCCTCAGAACTTTATATAAACTGCTCCATTGTCTCTTGGCATTTAATGATGCTGGTGAGAAAACCAGTATAATTTAAAATTTTGTGCCCTTTTTGGTGACCTGTTTTGTTTTCTTTTTCCTCTCTTTCTGGGAACTTTTAGGATAAACTCTTTATCATTAGTGAGGTTGTTATTGTTTTTAAGTTTTAGAGTCCCACTTTTTTTACATTAATTTTTATTGGAGCAACATATACTTTTTAAAGTTCAGTTCAAACTATAAACTTACCTCTATGAAGTCATATAAAGTACAGATTCTAGATATCAAATTATTTTATTCTTTTCATCATTTCATGAGTCATGAGACTGTCAAAGATCTATTACTAGGAGAGCCTGCGTTTCCTTGAGAGTAAAAAGTTAAAATATAGTATAGCCTTCTTCCATTTTTTTTTTTTTAAATGTTCCTTCCTCTGAAATTGATTTCTCCTTCCTGATTGAAAAGTCTGGAATTTGTTGGCCTGCAGAGGGCCCATATGGTTAATTAGTCACTTGTCTGATTGATACTGGAGCATCAGCAGGGTGGGTTATAGATCATGGAATGAATGGTCTGACACTGTATTAACTCAATGTCATCTATGTGCAGGTTCCTGGAGACTCTATGGTAGAAGCAGGCTTATAAAAAAAAAAAAATCTAAAGAAAAGCTGTTTGTCTATGTTCAATTCAGTTTTATTTCAAACTCATGTTGTATATTAATCCATGAACAGGAGGTAATTATTAATTTAAAGGAGTCCTTAAGAAAATTTTGGTTAAAGGGTATCACATTGAATCCCAGTATACTTTGGACCCCCAAACTCCAATTCTTTTGCATTAAATTGCTGTAGCCTGGGAATTACATATTTAGGCAGTTCAAACACATACATACTGTTTTCACTGATTTATTATCATAAGCATTAATTTTTTATTGAAGTATAGTTGATTTGCAATATTAGTTTCAGGTGTACAGCATAGTGATTCAGTATTTTTACATATTATATGCCAAAAGTTACAAGATAACATTACAAGATAATGGCTAAAATTCCCTATGCTGTACAATGTATCCTTGTTGCTTATCTATTTCATACATATTAGTTTGTATCTCTTAATCTCTTACCCCCATCTTGCCCTCCCCCATTGCCTCTCTCCCAGTAGTTTGTTGTCTGTATCTGTGAGTCTGTTTCTCTTTTGCTAAATATATTCTGTTTGTTTTATTTTTTAGATTCCACATATAAGTGATATCATATAGTATTTTTTTTTCTCTGACTTATTTCACTAAGCATAATATCCTCTAGGTTCATCCACATTGCTGCAGATGGAAGAATTTAATTCTTTTTTATGGCTGAGTAATATTCCAATGTATGTGTAGATATATATATTTCACATCTAATTTATCCATTCATTTGCCGATGAACACTTAGGTTGCTTCCATATCTTGTCTATTGTAAATAATGCTGCTGTGAATATTGAAGCTCATGTATCAAATTACTGTTTTTGTTTATTTTTCCTGGTATATACCCAAGGAGTAAAATATGATTGCTGAATCATATGATAGTTCTGTTTTTGTTTTTTGAGGAATCTCCATACTGTTTTCCATAGTGGCTGCATCAATTTACATTCCCACAAACAGCCTACAAGTGTTCCCTTTTCTCCACATCCTCATCAACATTTCTTATTTGTGTGGTCATTCTGAGAGGTTTGACATAGTATCTCATTTTTGTTTTGATTTGCATTTCTCTAATAATTAGCAATGTTGAGCATCTTTTCATGTGCCTGTTAGCCATCTGTATGTTTTCTTTGGAAAAATGTCTATTCAGGTCTTCTGCCCATTTTTTGACTGGGTTGTTTCCTTTTTGATATTGTTTGTATGAGCTGTTTATGTATTTTGTAGATTAACTCCTTGTTGATTGCAAATATTTTCTATCATTCTGTAGGTTGTCTTTTCGTTTTGTTGATGGTCTCCTTGGCTGTACAAAAGCTTTTAAATTAGGTCACATTTGTTTATTTTTGCTTTTATTTCTTTTGCCTTAGGACAGAGATAAAAAATATTGCTACCATTTATGTCAAAGACTGTTCTGTCTATGTTCTCTTCTAGGAGTTTCATGATTTCAGGTCTTACATTTAGGTCTTTAAACCATTTTGAGTGTTTTGTTTTGTTTTTTTATGTGGTGTGAGGAAATGTTCTAATCTCATTGTTTTACATATGACTGTCCAGTTTTCCCAGCACCAGTTATTAAAGAGGCTCTCTTTCCTCCATTGTATATTCTTGCTTCTTTCATTGTAGATTAATTGACCACAGGTGTGTGAGTTTATATCTGGACTATTCTGTTCCATTGATCTATGTGTCTGTTTTTGTGCCAATACCATGCTATTTTGATTTCTATAGCTTTGTAGTATAGTCTGATGTCTGGGAGGGTGATACCTCCATATTTTTTTTTTTCAAGATTGCTTTGGCAATTTGGAGTCTTTTGTGGTTCCATACAAATTTTAGGATCATTTGTTCTAGTTTTGTGAAAAATGTCTTGGGTATTTTTATAGGGATTGTATTAAATCTGTAGATTGCTACAGATTACTTTGGGTAATATGGTCATTTTAATGATATTAGTTCTTCCAGTTCAAGAGCATGGGGCATTTTCTATTTCTTTATATCATCTTTAATTTCCTTCATGAATATCTACCAGTTTTCAGAGTATAAGTATTTCACCTGCTTGGTTAAATTTATTCATAAGTATTTTATTCTTTTTGATGGGATTTTAAATGGATTTTTTTCTTTCTCTTTCTGATAGTTCATTATTACTGTACAGAAAAGCAGTAGATTTCTGTATATTAATTTTGTACCCTGCAAGTTCACTGAATTCATTTATTAGTTCTAATAGTTTTTGGATGGAAACTTTTGGGTTTTCTATTTAAAGTATCATGTAATCTGCAAATAGTGATAGTTATACTTCTTCTCTTCCAATTTTCGATGTAGTTTTTTTTTCTTTTTCTTGTCTGATTGCTGTGGCTAGGACTTATGATACTGTGTTAGTATGTTAGAAGTGGCAAGAGTGGGGATCCTTGTCCTGTTCCTGAATTTAGAGGAAGAGTTTTCAGCTTCTCACCATTGAGTATGATGTTAGCTATGGGTTTGTCATAAATGTCCTTTATTAGGTTGAGATATGCTCCCTCTCTACCCATTTTGAGTGCTTTATCATATCATGAATGGGAGTTGAATTTTGTCAAATGCTTTGTCTGCATCTACTGAGATAATCATGTGATTTTTATCCTTTTTGTTAATGTGGTGTTATCACAATGATTGATTTATGAATATTGAACCATCCTTGTGTCCCTGGAGTAAATCCAACTAGATCATGGTGTGTGGTCCTTTTTATATATTGTTGAATTTGGTTTGCTAATATTTTGTTAAAGATTTTTACATCTATGTTCGTCAAAGATATTGGCCTGTAATTTTCTTTTTTTGTAGCGACTTTTTCTATTTTGGCATTAGGGTAATGACGGCCTCATAGAATGAGTAACACATATGTATTTAAATCTGATATATCAGATTTATATTTTTAAATCCATTTCATCAAAATCAAAAGTCCATAATTCACATGGTAAGGAAAAATTGTCTATATTAATCAGAACGTTTTCCCTCTCTTTTGATGTTGTCATTATAATTATTCAAATCTACTTTTGGTTGGTATTTTCTATTATAGCTTCTTACTCTATGAACACTTCAATTCTTGCAATAATAACAATCTTAAAAATTAACATTCATTGACAAGTTACTAGGTTCCAAGCATTGGTGAAATTACTTTATATATCTTTTCCTATGTACTGGGTGTGTGTGTGTGTGTGTGTGTGTGTGTGTGTGTGTGTGTGTGTGTGTGTGTGTGTGTGTGTGTGTGTGTGTGTGTGTGTTAAGCTTGAAGGACTATTCAGGAAACTAGCCTAAACTCTTCATTATGCAGATAAGAAAACCAAGACACAGAAAAGCTAAGTTACTTGCCCAACCAGGGACACCAAGATGGTTAGAAATGTATCATTGCAAACAATAACAAATAGCAAATCTGCGACACAGAAACAAAGGTTTCTCATTTAATTCTGTGAGAAGCAGAGCTGCTCAAAGAATAAAGCTGCCTTTGAATGCTCCATCTAAAATCAACTCTGTGGAGTGCCAAGTATGACACGATGGAGCCAACATAGTAAAAAATAAAGTTTAAAAAACTCAAAATTATTTACAGTTCTTTGGTGCCAATCCTTAAAAGAATCATTTTTTATGTATATTTCTAACTTGTCTTTGTTAACTTCTCTTTGATACATTTGGAAAAGAAGTTTAACCTTCAGTATTCTTCATTTAGTCTACTTGATTAAATCAAACAACTGAATAGACAAGACAGAATCAAACAGCAGTATTCTCTGTGCTCAGAAAGCAGCACTCAAAAGGATTTTTTTTTAAAGACAAATTGAAATTAGTGGATGCTCGTATGCAGTACTTTATAGAATTTCTAAAATCCACTCAGATTTGAATGGTGGAGGGATAAATTTTTTAAAGCTTCTAGAACAGACAGTTGAATATTTGTCCTGCTCTGCATGGAAGGTTTAAAAATTTACTTAGAAAAAGATTGAAAAGGAAATTTCAGATTGTGGCATTTTTGTCTTGTTGGTTCCTGCTAAAGACCTCCCTTCGGGTAGGATTTTCTTCCAAGTACTTTCACTAGAGTATATAAATCAATGTAACACTGCCTGGTAATGGTACCGTAACCAGGTGAAATATCACAAGACTATAAAACACTGCTTTTAGCAAAGGTTCCAACTTTGCCGCTACATCATCAATGGGATGTCAACTTGAAAGTCCAGTTATGTTAGGGCCATTAGAGAGAAAAGGAAAAGAAAATAGATAAAAGAGGCCAGAAAATGAACAATTTAAAATGAAAAGTTTATGAGACAAGCACAGCTAGATCTCTTAGCTCTATGGGAATAGAGTTGAAGATTAAGTAGAGAAAAATGGAAATGTTATGAGAAAAGGAAAGGGCACTGCCTTATGTTTGACCCTCCAAGAAAAACTCTGACATGGCGGTTAATTGAAAAGTGCTCTTGGGAGCACCTGTAAGAGAATGAGAGAAACATAATTGGGCAAAGGGAGAAGTTGCAATGCATCGGCAAAGATGCCTCAGTCAATCCTATAGGAAGCCCTGAATCTGGGATGGCCCTTCAGAGTTGTCCCAGATCAAAGCAAGCGGCTGCGGACTTTGACCCCTGCATCAACCAATCATTCTGTGCTGACTGGCCTTAGGAAGAGGCCAAAATCTGATAGGTCTGAGCACCTAGTCACCACACCCTTTTCAGGCCACAATAACTTTGCCTGTTCATTTATTGTCAAAATTGGCCAAGGGAAAAACCATGGAATGCTGAAGCATATCACTTGGATTCCAAACATATTCTTTGCTGATTCTCCTTGTATAACAGAACCCTACCTCTTCCTGATCATCAGGGTTAATTACTTCAGCCAAGGCAGCGACTCCTCTGATTACTTCCTGCACTCTTAGAAGGAGCATGAAGTGACCAGATAGCAGTCATAGGTTAAAATTTAATGGGACTCTAACTACCCCCCTTTTGAATGGTTTTCCCCTGAAAACTACATCTACATTGCTTAAAGTTCCAGAGATAGAAAGCAAAAATTCCACAATGGGTCCCTGGGAGTAAGGTTCCTCCTCCGCCAAGCTGGCCTCTCAGCTGCAATTTCAAAATGTCATTCCATAACTCTCACACATACGACTTTGGCATAGTGGAGTATACGGTAGGACCTATGGCACCTATTATTCTGTGCCCATTTTCATACCTGGTTTTCTGTGAAAAAAAAAAATCCCTTGGTCTAAGATTATTTTGTGTTTTTCCATGTCATTTAAACAAATGCTCTATAAACCCTCATAGTGGAACTAGTCAAAGGCTTGTGGGCAGAAGAGGCAAACCCACACCAGGAAAATACATCCACTCTAATCGAAAATAGACTTTGTCCCAGGGTACAAGGTGTCTAATAAAAATATTTGTCACAATGTAGGTTTGAGGGATTCTTTGAGGAATTTTGCTGTATTCATGACTTAATATTAGTTTCTTTTAATGGTAGTTTGCACATTCAGAATGAATCAGCATTTGGGAATGGAATCCCAAGATGTTTGGTCCACACACAGGTACGTTTATGACACAATAGCTGTTGAGATGCTTGATGACAGACATGGGCTGACACCAAATGGCCAAGTCAATCTATCTGTTTAGGTTTTTCATGCCTCTTTGATGGTAGATACTCTCTTGAGGGCATTATCATGTGATTTAAAGTTAATGATTTATGTTTACTCCCATATGTCTCTCTACATATATCTTCTCCATTCCCGTTGTCCCCAGCTTCCCAGTCTTTCTCCTTCCAGGCCCCTGACCAACCAAGACTTTTGCCACTGCCAGAGTCTTTGTGTAATCTTACCTCGGGCTACTTTTTTTTTTTTTTCAACATAAAGTGGGTAACTGAGTACATTACCTGAATCCACCCATTGGGAGGATTTCCCTTCACCACTGGCTTAGAACTACCCCCTTGTGGGTCTGAATCAGCAGTCCATTTTCAGTGTGTACCCACACACTGATGTGACTGATCAGTGAGTCAAGCTTGCCCTTTTGCCTTCTCTATCACGTATAAGGGACCCCCATATGGCCATAGGTGTGAACTGAAGGAGAGGTGCTGGCACAAGGGTAAATAATAACATGGTGGTCTGGGCCACTCATGCAACTTCCTCATGTTTACTTATGCCTTCTCAAACCACCGGTGACTAATCCCAGATGTGTCTCTCCCATCTTATTACAGATTGTTGCTGGACACCTTCAAACTTATGATTTAGTGCTTATGGCAGAAACCAGCTTGGGATAGGCAGTTTGGGC
Organism: Kogia breviceps; assembly: GCF_026419965.1. Classification (NCBI taxonomy): domain Eukaryota; kingdom Metazoa; phylum Chordata; class Mammalia; order Artiodactyla; family Physeteridae; genus Kogia; species Kogia breviceps. The sequence goes on from NC_081311.1 coordinate 179,172,249, forward strand.
CATATGGTTATTTGATGTCCCATAGACAGTGGCCTGTTGCTACCAGAGTGATAAGCATCAGCAGTTTTTTGAGTTGTATATAGTTCTTTGAGGCAGATAGCCTGATGTTGCTCCAGAAACTGAGCTGTCTGTGCAGTGACTCTCCTATATGGGCTTGCCTTAAGTCCCACAATATATTTTTTTCCAACCACAGATAGCTATCTGTTATTATATAGTCTGCCAGGTTGCATAGACCTGCTACAGAGTTCTTTTCTGCTCTAGAACCCACAACAAGCTGTCAGCTTTTCATGCTACTTAGTAAAAGGCTTGAAATAGTATTCATAGGCATAGAATATGCTGTCTCTAGAGCCCAAAGAGGCTTATCAGGCATTATGTTTCCTTCTTTGTGGTGGAAATTATGTGATGCAATAATTTGCCCTTTATTTTAGGAGAAGATGCACTGATATGCCTCAGACGAAGGGTCCTCTGAAGACCTCACTGATATGGCAGACTCCTAAAATTCACATGAGTGGACCAATGTGTTCCAAGTTGTCCAGACTCCTTCAGACTGTATTATGACAGAGGGCAGAAGAGTTCATATAGCCTAAGACAAGACCATAATTGTGTACTGTTGTCCATCCAACATGAATTCAAACTGCTTTTGATCCTACCACTACAGTGGTAGTATTCCGGGTATATGAAACTGTGTTCATCTGCTCTATCAGAGATACTACATCTGATGCCCCAGATGCATTAGGACAAATACTTGTTTGAGTTTGAAGCAGTGCACTGTAATTCATCAAGATCTGTGTAGTTTTTATAGGGGCCAGACTGGTTAATTAAATGAGGATATTATGAGGACTACCATACTTCAGTCTTAAATCTTTGAGTGGCACTAATTTCTACAAATACTCCCCATTTGATTTTCCCCATTATGCCATCACTCCAGAAACCAAGGAACCAACGTGAGTTCAGCCAACCACCATGTAAATCCATTGTAATTACATGTTTGGTGGCCAGGGAAATGATCACTCGATGGATTCATGGATGAATTGTGACCTAGAACTGGGATACGGTATCCTTAATTACCTTGCCTATATCTGCTCATGTACTTCAACAACTCTAACAAGAGAGTCATGATGTGAGGCTTAAGTCTCCACTGATAAGGCCTCACGTTGTCTAGGTATTTCCTTTCCTTAATGTTATCTGAAGAAATGGCCATAGATACCTTTGGAGAAGAATCAAGTGAATGATTACCATATACCCTTTCCATGATGTTGCAACATCTCTCTTGATCAAGGGGATCAAATCTTTGCTTCAGTCAGTAGGTCCTGGATGTGAGCATTGACTCAGGTCTGGTAACCCAGATCAAGGGATCTTGACTTTTTATTGGTAGAGCTAAATTCAGCCTCCTGATCTTGCATGCATGATTTCTTTAGATTATATAGATTGAGAAATTCTCTTGTTGACTGCCTATTTATCTTGTACCAGGATCTCTGTTCTAGTAACTATCTCCATAGTGCTCTGCATGTTGAGACACTCTGGCTACCACTCTCATCTTCTTACAGCTAAAAGGAAAAGCTTATGAATAATCTAAAAGGATTGTTAGATGTCAATAATTTGCCAACAGTAAAGGCTACGAGATGTAGGATTTCTTCTCTACTGCCGAATGAATCTCCTAGGCTGCCTCATTTCTTTCAGTGAATACAGATAAGTCTAAAGAGAACAGAAATTGAAGTAATGCAGAACATGCCCGCATGTTAATGATTCAAGTTCCCCATTCCTGAAAGAACAGCTTCACAGTATTGGGGCCCCATTGAAATGTCTAAGAAATCATGGTGTTGATCCCATCTATATAAATCCCTGTGGTTTGCTGAGGTTATTCTTGTATCTAAACCAATGTTTTCTATTTTATAGTAAACTTTTCTCAGTTCAAATATGTGAAAATACCATGGGCAACAAAAAGAATGTTTAGGAAGCTTGTTGGAAAAAAAAAAAAAACACAAATAAATGAACTCATCAACTTACTAAGAAATCCATTCCTAAAATCTTAACTCTGAGGAAGCCATTTGACCCCTTTTGGTCACAGTTTCCTCATCTATCAATGAGAGAGTCAAAATTATTACTTTGAAGACCTCCATAAGTATGTTTTGGTTTTTTTTCCATACAAATAGCAGGTACATGGATTGCCATCTCTGATTCATAATTGCAGAAAAGCCATACCGTAATGGTAGTCATGTCCTATTACATTTCAGATTAATTTAGGAGTACCTTTGGGGGGTAATGAATGTTGTCTGGCTCTTCTAAAACTAGCTCTATCATTCTGATGTTCTAGGGAAAAGAAAACAAACTACAAGAATCACCTATGGATACTTTTAGGCAGGAAATATATAGCTATAGAGAATGATCACTGCCTCATGAGAGTCAATTATATGCATCTCTCATCTAAATTTTGTATTCAGTGATGTTACACTGGTAGCTTGATTTGCCCCATGGTGGGAGTATTTATACTTTGGAAATCAACAACCATTATAATTCAGGGCTTTTTCTTTTCTTTTCTTTTTTAAAGCTGGATGCTAATGATTTCTACCTGAAAACAAGAAAGTGAAACTAGGTGACCAAAGGATTGCTTGAGTGAGGCCTTAAGATAAATCTTTTCAAGCCAAGAACTTGGATTCCTTCTAGAAATTAAAAGACAGTTTCTTCCAGAGGAACATGAGTAGTGCTAGGGATAGTGAGATTTTTATCTACACTGGTACGAATAGGATACTTGAATATTTTTAATAGTTTAAAGATACCATCCACATTTAAAAGTCATATATATGTGGGATCTAAAAAATACAACAAACTAGTGAATAAAATGAAAAGAAGCAGACTCACAGATAAGAGAACAGACTAGTGGTTACCAGTGGGGAGAGGGAAGGGGGAGGGGCAATAAAAGGGTAGGGTTAAAAAAAAAAGAGTTATTGGGCTTCCCTGGTGGAGCAGTGGTTGAGAGTCCACCTGCCGATACAGGGGATGAGGGTTCGTGACCCTGTCCGGGAAGATCCTACATGCCGCAGAGCGGCTGGGCCCGTGAGCCATGGCCGCTGAGCCTGCGCGTCCGGAGCCTGTGCTCTGCAACGGGAGAGGTCACAACAATGAGAGGCCCGCGTACCGCAAAAAAAAAAAAAAAAAGGGGGGGGGGGTTATTATGGGATTATATGAAATCATCTAAGTGAAACTTTTAAAAATTGTAAAGCACTATAGAGCTTAAAGAATCTTTCATTCAATGAAAAGAAGGCATATATAGGTGAAACCCAAAGTTCTTATTCTATTTGTAAGCAGTTCATTTCAGCTTATATACTGTAAAAAGGGAGGCAACAGAGTTGAGAATTTTTATTAAATTAATAGATGTACTATCATTCAAAATGGATTATCAGTCAAAATGGATTCTATCTCCTTCAACCTCCAAGAAAAAAATTTCTCCAACAGGATTCCTATAGATAGATTAGATTACATTAGTCCGTCGGCCTTTTGCTTTTCTCTCCTCTTGTCTTGCTTCTGTCTTTAGCATCAACGTAACTTCCAATTGAGGATGGACAGGAATAGAATGAAAAAGCAAATCTCCATTCTGTCAGTTTTTTCTGTCTGTAATGGGTTTCTAAAATGATTTGGTAGAAATAAAGTAAAAATCTTAAAATCTTTGAAGTATGTCTAATTATCAGAAATTCCAACTATTTATAATTCTCTTATGCCCCCAGTCCTAGTATGTAATATTTACACTAAAGAGTAATAGCTGTTGTTTTTTAGTGACTTCCTTCTACAACTACTAATTGTAATAATTGCCTGAACCATGCATTTTGACACTGGATAATATTGAAATCAAGTGCTTTGTTAACACTGCTTAGTAGTGTCTTCATTTTTAATATGCCTAAATGGTGTTTCTGCCAACAGACTATTTTTGATACTTCATGGGTATCCAACCACAGCAACCAAAATTATAAGTAAAAGCTAAGAAAGCAATAAATATCCAATCAAATTAAGCTATGATGATTACTTCTGCTCAAAAAAGATTGAATTTAGTAAGGTACTATTTAGAGGCAATTAAGCCAATTGCCTGAAATTTGGGTTAGCTAAGAGGTGACAGGGTTGCCTTTTTTTGGTAAGAAAATGAGGGACGGTTGCTGCTCTTCCATTACAGAAAACTAAAAAGCCAATGAACTCAAAAGAGTTTTTTGTACTATAAAAGTACATATTCATTATTCACTCCTCAAATGTCTATTGTTGGTCTATAATAAAACAGATACTAGCACAAAAATATGAGAGTAAAGCAAATATTACCGAAATGACTAATTTTAAATGTTATAAAATAAGTATAGGACTTAGACTGGATAAGCCTAAATCTTATTTGATTGATTTAATCAAAGTAATGTTGTAATTTAATTTTACCTCACTATTAGATCTCTCTTCGAGACAGTCAAGCCATTCTAGGGAATGCCTAATAAGCAATTTGTCATAAGAGATACTCTTGAGGACTTTAACATCTCTATTTTAGCCAAACAAAACACACTTCTCAGCTTGTAGGATCAGAATAACATGCTTATTTCTTCCCTGAATCTAACTTATCATTTCATGCAAAATGAACTCCTCAGTATGGGTTCTTTCCTTTTAGGAACTGATACTCCATTATTTAAAAACAACCTTATCTTTTCCTTTTTAAAATATTTTATTGAGATATGACTGACACACAAAAATATGTAGATATTTAATATATTCAACTTGATGAGTTTGGAGATAAGTATACCTCTGTGAAATCATCACCACAATATATGCCATAAACATATTTATCATCTCCAAAACTTTCCTCCTGCCCTCTTTCTTTTTTATTTTTTCCTTGTGATTAGAATATTTAATATAAGATCTACCCTCTTGATAAGTTTTTAAGTACACATTACAGTAGTTAACTGTAGGCACTATGTTATATGGTAGATCACTCAGATTCATTTATCTTGTATAACTGAAACTTTGTATCTTTGACCTCTCTGTTGTCCTCTCCTGCCAGCTTCTAGCAACCACCATCCTACTCTCTGATTCTGACTTTGACTATTTTAGATTCCTCATATAAGTGGTATCATGTAATATTTGTCCTTTGCATCTGACCTATTTCATTTGAGTATAATGTCCTCCACCTTCATCATGTTGATGTAAATGACAGGATTTTCTCTTTTTTTAAGGCTGAATAATATTTCATTCTATATATATATATATATATATATATATATATATACACTACATTTTCTTTATCCATTTATACATCAATAGACATTTAAGTTGCTTCCATGTCTTGGCTATTGTGAATAATGCTGCAATGACTAGGGGAGTGTATCTTTGAGCTCCTGATTTAATTATTTTGGATATATACCCAGAAGTAGACTCTCTGGATCATATGTTATTTCTATTTTTTTTATACAGAAGGTTCTTATTAGCTATCTATTTTATACATAGTAGTGTATATATGTCAACTCCAATCTCCCAATTCATTCCATCCCCCCACCACCACTTTCACCCCTTGGTGTCCATATGTTTGTTCTCTATATCTGTGTCTCTACTTCTGCCTTGCAAACCAGTCCATCTGTACCATTTTTCTATATTCCACATATATGCATTAACATGCATTTGTTTTTCTCTTTCTGACATTTCTGTTACTTCTTTCTTTTTTTTTTTTTTAAGAAACCTCCACACTGTTTTCCATAGTGGTTGTACCATTACATTCCCATAATCATTGTGCAAGTGTTCCCTTTTCTCCACATCCTAGCCAACACTTTTGATTATTTTTTATAATAGCCATCCTAATAGGTGTGAGGTGATAGCTCATTGTGGTTTTTATTTGCATTTCCCTGAAAATTAGTAATGTTAAGAATTTTATTTTTTAATTTACATTTAGTTCTACGTGGTAGGTAGAATTCTAAGATGATGTATAATGTCACTTGCTGTCTTCAGTTCTGTCCCCTGGACTGTGTACAGAACTCATGGTTGTAATAAAATAATCAAGGGCGTGATATTGGATGTTATACTGCAAAATTAATATTGTAGATGCAATTTAGTTTACTTATCAGTTGACATTGTTAATCTAAAAGGAGATTATCTGGATCGACCTGACCTAATCACATGAGCTCTTTACATGTGGGTTTAAATGTGAGAGGCATTGGAAGTCACAGATTCAAACTAGCAGACATGTTCTACTGCTGGTCTTGAAGGAGCAAACGCCATGTTATAGAGAGGGCCATGTGGCAGGCAGCAGTGAGTAGTCTCTAGGATCTGATAACAGCCTCTGGTTGCTGTCCTACAACTGTAGGGAACTGAATTCTGTCAACAACTTGAATAAGCTTGGGAGAGGTCTCCAAGCATTAGGTTGGACTGTAGTCTTGGCCAAAACCTTGGAGAATTAATACATTCAGAATGATTTGTGAATATATTATTATGTCCAAAACACTGCATAGTGTCACTAAAAGGGAACAATTAGGGAAAATTTTTCAAAAGGTTGAAAACTCTTGAAAAATAAGTATTTGGAAAAGTTCCAGAAAGAAAAAGATGGAAAATACAAGAAACATCAAGTATTAACCCAAGAGGTCTAATACTCATTCAACGATAGTCTTAGAAAGAGAAGAAAATTTCCAACGATTGAAAGAGCCAAGTCTTTTTTTTTTTTTTTTTTTTTGCACGTTATGCGGGCCTCTCACTGTTGTGGCCTCTGCTGTTGCGGAGCACAGGCTCTGGACGCACAGGCTCAGCGGCCATGGCTCACAGGCCCTGTCGCCCCGCGGCATGTGGGATCTTCCCGGACTGGGGCACGAACCCGTGTCCCCTGCATTGGCAGGCAGATTCTCAACCACTGCGCCACCAGGGAAGCCCGAAAGAGCCAAGTCTTTAGATTCACAGAGCTCACTGAAAATCCAGTACAATGAGTGAATAACACACACACACAGAATTACCATTGAACTACAAATTTTCAAGGAGTCTGAAGAGAAGGAAACTTGTATGAAAATATTCTAAAATGTTTTTGAGATTAAATATAAAGTCCACCTACAAAGGAATGTGAATCAGATTAGAGTCTTCTCATCAGCAACCCCAGATTCTGGGGGTAGGGGGAGGTGGGGAATGAACTGATGTTTTTCAAGCAAGTTCTGAGAGTGAAAATAACTTTTAATCTAGAAGTCTGTAGACAGCTAAAGTATTAATCTGAAATGATGTCATGATAAACATATTTTCAGACATGGAAGAAAGTTTACCTTCAATGTACTTTTTTTCCTTAGCAACTTGCTTAGGAATGCACTCCAGCAAAAGAACTTCCTCTTAATCAAGAAGATGAAAATACAGCAACCAGGAAACAACTAATCCATCTCAGGATAGCAGTGGAGGATTATTGTGGAATAACCACAGACTGAGGGAACAAGTTCCAAAGTCTAAGGGCTCTGACAGGGAGGTCTCCAGGGCAAAAAGTGGAGTCAGTAGACTACTAGAAGACATAATTAGAAGTTTTCTTTTTAAATTAGGGATATAATAAAAAGAATGCAACAAGGAAAAAAAGAAAATTAGAAATTCTAGGGGGGAAAATTGCCCCTCAAATTTGTAATCTAGATGTGATATAAACTAAAATGATTTTAAATAATTGAAGCATTTAAAAAATTCATTTGGGGCTTCCCTGGTGGCACAGTGGTTAAGAATCTGCCTGCCAATGCAGGGGACACGGGTTTGAGCCCTGGTCCAGGAAGTTCCCACATGCCACGGAACAGCTAAGCCCGTGCACCACAACTACTGAGCCTGTGCTCTAGAGCCCACGAGCCACAACTACTGAGGCCCATGCACCTAGAGCCCGTGCTCTGCAGCAAGAGAAGACACTGCAATGAGAAGTCTGTGCACCGCAATGAAGAGTAGCCCCCCGCTCGCCACAATTAGAGAAAGCCCATGCACAGCAACGAAAACCCAACACAGCCAAAACAAATTAATTAATTTTAAAAAAAATTCATTTGACCTTAATGCTGGAAGCATCCTTTTTTTTAAAATTTTTTAAACATCTTTATTTGAGTATAACTGTTTTACAATAGTGTGTTAGTTTCTCCTTTACAACAAAGTGAATCAGTTATACATATACATATGTTCCCATATCTCTTGCGTCACCCTCCCTATCCCACCCCTCTAGGTGGTCACAAAGCACAGAGGTGAACTCCCTATGCTATGCGGCAGCTTCCCACTAGCTATCTAATTTACTTTTGGTAGTGTGTATATGTCCCTGCCACTCTCTCACATCCTCACAGCTTACCCTTCCCCCTCCCCATATCCTCAAGTCCGTGCTCTAGTAGGTCTATGTTTTATTCCAGTCCTACCACTAATCTCTTCATGACATTTCTTTTTCTTAGATTCCATATATATGTGTTACCATACAGTATTTGTTTTTCTCCTTCTGACTTACTTCACTCTGTATGACAGACTCCAGGTCTATCCACCTCATTACAAATAACTCAGTTTCATTTCTTTTTATGGCTGAGTAATATTCCATTGTATATATGTGCCACATCTTCTTTATCCATTCATCTGTTTGGAGGCATCCTTTTTAAAGTATTCTAGAGGTTGCAACATCCTAAAGAAAGAACTCAGCCTACCTGGCCTCTTTATTAAGCAATATTTATACCTTCACAACATAGTTATAACAATATAAATACTGTCCAACATTACCAACTTTTTATCTAGGCTGCAAATAAAGCCGTGGGTACCATTTCAAGTCATAGAATTGAATGTAACTATCAACAATCCTGACAATGTAAAAGGTTAGCTGGCCAAAGATGGAATTTGGGAGATGAGAAAATGGTTGTGTGCAGGAGAGGAATTTAAGGAAAGTGAAGTCTTTAATATGTGCATCTTACAAAATAGTAAGTTAAAAGATATTGTCAAAAATGTCATGCTATGAAAAATTAAGTTTAACAATGATCTTATTTAAAAAATTTAAGGTATTGTCAAATAGGAGAACAAGAAAGGAGAAAAGGGTATTCTAAGAAAAATAATCCCATCTTTCAGTAAGGAGGAATTAATAGATATTGACTCAAGAAATGGGGTTGTACACATATTAACTAGAATTGCTGAACTCACTGTAGAACTAAAAGCAGACACTGAAGAATCAGGTTTCCGGGTGAGAGGTGTCAGGAAACTTTTTATCATAGATTCTTCTATATTATCTGGTTTTTCATAAGTATGAGTGACTTTGGCAAAGCATATTATTTTAAGCTCGATTGTATTGGACCATTATTAGAAAAAAATTAAATTTGAAAGCCAAGGTGTAAAATATATAGCCAAACACTACAAATACTGACATGTTTGTACACATTTTTACAAATAAGGTATATATTAACAATTTTGTCCCCAGCTTTATTGAGATATTATTGATATAATGTAAGTTTAAGGTGTATAACATGATTTAACATATGTATACACTGTGAAATGATTACCACAGTAATGTTAATTCAGGTCCTCTCACTTAATTATCATATTTTTGTTGATGATGATGATGGTGATAAGATTTAAGATCTACTGTCTTAACAACTTTCAAGCATATAGTACAGTGCTGTTAATCATAGTCACCATGCTGTAATTAGATCCCCAGAACTTATTATCTTATAGCTAGAAGTTTGTACTCTCTAAATACAAACTTAGCTAAGATTTGTATGGCTAAGATTTTTCCCATACACCCTACCCGCAGTCCCTGGCAACCACCATTCTACTCTCTATTTCTCTGAGTTTGACTTTTTTAGATTCCACATGTAAGTGAGAACATATAATATTTGTTTTTCTCTGTCTGACTAATTTCACTTAGTATAATGCCCTCAAGGTTCATTCATGTTATTGCAAAAGGCAGAATTTTCTTTTTGGGGGGCCTGAATAATATTCCATTATGTATATGTACATATCATGTCTTTTTTAATCCGTTCATCCATCAGTAGACCCTTAAGTTATTTTCATGTCTTGGCTATTGTAAACATTGCTTCGATGAACATGGAGGTGCAGTTATCTCTTTGAGATAGTAATTCAATTTCCTTCATATATATATCCAGATGTGGAATGGCTGGATCATGTGGCAGTCCATTTTCAATTTTTTGAGGAACCTCCATACTGTTTTCCATAGCAGCTGTACCAATTTACATTCCCACCAACAATGCACTAGGATTCCCTTTTCTCTGCAGCCTTGCCAACACTTGTGTTTCTTATCTTTTCCATAATGGCCATTCTAACAGGTGTGAGATGATATCTCATTGTGGTTTTGATTTACATTTTCCTGATAATTAGTGATGTTGAGTATCTTTTCATGTATCTGTTGGTCATTTGGAGGTCTTCTTTGGAAAAATGTCTATTCAGATATTCTGCCCATTTTTAGTCAGTTTTGTTTTTGTTTTGTCTTTTCCTATTGAGTTGTATTAACCCCATATCAGATAGGTGGTTTGACAATATTTTCTCCCATTCTATTGGTTGCTTTTTCATTTTTTTTTTCTTTTGTTGTGCAGAAGCGTTTTAGTTTGATGTGGTCCTCCTTGTTGATTTTTTACTTTTGTTGTTGCTTGTGCTTTTGGTGTTATATCCAAAAAAAAAAAAAAATCATTGCCAGAAACTATGTCAAGGAACTTTCCCCTTATGTTCCTTTAGTATTTTTACAGTTTTGGGTCTTATGGTTAAGTCTTTATAATCCATTTTGAGTTAATTTGTAAGTATTGTAAGATAGGGGTCTGATTTCATTCTTTTGCATGTGAATATCCAGTTTTCTGTATACCATTTATTGAAGAGATTTTTCTTTCCCTATTGAGTATTCTTAGCTCTTTTGTCAAATGTTAGTTGACCAGACATTTGTAGTTTTATTCTGTGTTCTCAATTCTGTTCCATTGATCTACATGTCTGTTTTTATGCCAGTATAATACTCTTTTGATTACTATAGCTTTATAATAAAGTTTGAAACCAGGACATGTGATGCCTCTAGTTTTGTTCTTCTTTCTCAAAACTGTTTTAGCTATTCTGGGTCTTTTGCGGTTCCATAGGAATTTTAGGATTGTTTTTCTCTATTTCTTTGAAAAATGCCATTGGAATTTTGATAAGATTAGATTGAATCTATAAATGCCTTTGTGTAGTATAGACATTTTAATCATATTAATTCTTCTGATTCATGCACATGTGATATCTTTCATTTACTCAATTTCTGTCATCAATATCTTATAATTTTCAGTCTATAGATCTTTAACCTCCTCCTTGGTTAAATTTATTCCTAAGTATTATTATTTTTAATGCTATTGTAAATGGGATTGTTTTTTCTTTACTTCTTTGTCAGGTAGTTTTGTAAGTGTACAGAAACACAACTGATTTGTATATGTTGATTTTGTAGATGAAGGTTTTATATGTCAGTGATTATACCATTAGCCCTAGTAGGTTACAGAACTGACATACGTTTAAGCTAACCAGGTAAACTTACATACAACGAGGTATTAGACTTTAAAATAATAATTAAAAGCTCTTTCTATTTAGTTACTCTATTGATAGTTTCTACTCCAGAATGGCCTCTAAATTAACTTCCAAATTTCAAATAGATTATAACTTACACAACTAACTCCCAATACTGTAAATAATTTTACTGAGCATAATTAATAAAATTGACCATCTGCCTTACTGAGCTTGAATAAGGGAGAATGAACAATGAGATAGAACCCAGCAATAATAATGAGGCGAGAGTATTCAGGATGCAGTTCTGAGTGTCAAACTCAACCACATGCAAATGGCTTGTGAAGAATAAATGGATTTTGTTCTTTTACCTTAATAATGGTCTTCATTTCCACCACAGAACTTTTCTTTTTTCTTAACCCATATACTTTCGGTAAAAGCACATTTATCAAATACCATTTATTGAAAACACTGTTCTATATTCAAGTAAGTATCAGTATGTGTTGGAAAAGGAGATATGTGTAGATGCTATGCATTTGAATGACTTTTAAAACCTGACTTCCTTGTGCAGAGGAGATAACACTTAATAAAGTCAAAGTCTTCATTTAACTTTTAAAAATCAGAATGTCATAGCTTTGAAGTACGTGAAATAAAAACTGGCTTTCCTAGTACTGTGAAAACTTCAACTTGACTCTGCTTTTAGAGCTTTAAAAAAAATCGAAAGACTTAGTTTGGGTGTATAATTCCTTGCGTTTTTATAAATACGAATTGCTTAAAGAAATTATTTTTACTATTGGTAAAAATGACAGGTTCTTTTGAAAATCTACTGTATTCAATATGATTCTACACCTTTCTTTAATATTAGCTAAAAAACAGGGTCAATATTTTAAAGTTTAATGTTTCTCTTACTTTTATGAATTAATGGAGATTAAGATTAAATTTGAGTCTTTTTTAAAGAGATCTTATCTAAGGTGTCATTCAAATAATGGTTCATATGTTGTTTGTAACATGGAAATTTAATACAAGTCATTTCTGTGTGCATGACTCTGTTCTTGTGGCCAAATTACATACAAAGCTGGAACTACCAAAAATATACTTGCAGTTTCAGACCAAACTATCCTCTGACATCATGCCCATTAACAAAGAAGGAAATAGACACAATCCTGAACCACTAGCTCCAGATGATCTTGCTCCTTGTCTGATATCCCCTTGTTCTAGTAACTGGGATCTTAATTTATACACATTTGTATAAACCCTCCCCTTGAACCTCAGTTCAAGTGAATGAGTTATTTTTTATTCCAGTCATTTATTTATTTATTGACCAATTTATCGGATTTTTGTATGCCTATTATATTCTAGGCATGTCCCCCTTTGTTAGTCTATCATGAAGAACAATAATTCTTACTTTAGTCAACTTAAAGTCTAATGGGAGAGTAAAGTAGTCTTATTTGACTATTGAACTCAGTATCCCAGTTCTGCTTCCAGAACCTAGTCTTTCTAATACTTCTAGGACTAGAGTCCTAGTATACCCATCCTTTCACAGTTGGATTTCAACAGCTTTCTGTTGAAGTTGACTGCCATTTGCCTGCACCGTGGGCTGTTATCTGCTATTGGTCTCTGTCTTGAGCACAGATGCAGACCCTATATGTATTTCTAATTTCTTGCATGTGATAGCTCCTATTCTCTCTGTCTTAGTGACAAACCAGCTTCCATGAAACTCTCATCTCTCCCTTTGCCTCCTTTCTCACTGTCTTTGCCTTAACTCAGACTCTGTATCTCTTTCCTAGACTAAATTTTCTTCTAAACAGTCTTGCTGTCTTGTTTTTTCCACTCCAGCATATAATCTATCTGCTCTATTTTTTTAATTGACATAACTTGCATCAGAAATGCACAAATCCTAAGTGTGAAGTAGTATGAATTATTATAAAGTGAACATACGCCTGAAACCACTACACAGGTCTAAGAATAGAACATTAACAGCACCTCAGAAGCAACCCACAAGCCCTCTCCCAATCATTTTCTGCTCCCTTATCCCCAGCGGTAACCATTATCCTGACCCCTTGCCCTTTTAGGGTTCAGGGAGAACTGGTAGCTTTAGATTTCCCCCAGGATCCACAGATCCCAAAATACCAAGTTCCTGTACCAGATCTGCTTTCCTTGGGCCTCCCTACTGGGCTCCGATGGCCTTTTCAGTAGATGGCTCCTATCATGATGGAGGAATTGCTTGAGCTCTCTCCTAAGGTAACCCCATAGTGACTTCACATTCATCCAGAGCACATGGCCCTCTGCCCCTCCTAAAACACCATACATTAGTTTGGCTTATTATTGAACAGCAAACAGACAGAGGCACATAGTATATATTCTGTACTCAGCTTCTTATGCTCAACTTCACATCTTAGAGACTCATCCGTTTTTTGTTTTTTTTTTTTTAACATTAGCCATAGTTCATTCAGTGCATTGCTTGCAGAATTCTATTGTATGAACAGTCCACAAATAAGTTATCCATTATATTGTTGACTAACATTTGAGTTTCCAGCTTAGCCTTTTACAAATAATGCTGCTGTGAACATTCATGTAAAAATTTTCAGTACACATGTACATATATTTCTGTTGGGTTATGTTAGGTATAAAATATTTTTGAAATAGTATTTATATGTTCAGGTTTAAAAATTATCAAACAATTATCTAAAATTGTTGTACCAAATATACTCTCACTGGAAGCTTATGAGAATGCCCACCTGCTTTCAAACACTTGGTCTTGCCAGTCTTAAATTTTAGCTATTCCAGTGCGTGTGTAGTGATGTTTCATTATGTTTTAAATTTTTATTTCTCTGATGACTAGTGTGGTTGAGCAGTTTTTCAAGTATTTATTGGCCATCTTGGTATCTTTTATGAAGAGTTTCTGGCTTAAGTCTCTTGCTATTTTTCTTTTGGGTTTCGTAAATTGTTTTAAATCATAGCCACAATTTCTTTGATGCTCCTCCTATTGGAAAATGGAGTCTATGTTCTCTCCTCCTGAATCTGCACAGACTTGTGATTTCTTCAATAACAGAATAATGAGGAAGTAATGCTGTGTGATTTCTGAGGCTAGGTCATAAAAAGCCATTCACCTTCTACAGCATTCACTGAAGAACTTGGTTTTGGAGCCCTGAGCCACAGGGTATGAAACTACAGTCTTAAAGAAGTCCTGTGTTAGCACTCCTATCAATAGCTAAACCCACTTTTCCAGCCATTCTCAGCAAGGCACCAAATATGTGAGTGAAGCTGTCCTGGACCCTCAAGACTACCTCATTCTCCAGCTGAAATCTGCTTGGGATTTACTGGGTTTCTTGATTCTGTAATTTATCTCTTCTAACAAATCTGGGGAAATTTCAAATATTATTTCTTCAAATGCTTTTTCTTCCTCATTCTTTTTTTCTCTCTTTTGAGACTCCAATTACACATATAATAGACCCTCTGATACTGCCTCACAGGTCCCTGGAGCTTTGATTTTTTTAAAAAAACATCTTTTATTTGTCCTTCAGATTATATAGTTTTATTATTTTCACACCTCCTCTATCTTTACTCTGTCATCTCCATTTTGCTTTTAAGCCCATCTAGTGAATTTTTATTTCAAATATTGCATTTTTCAGTTCTAGAATTTTCCTTTCTACTTAAGGTTAGTAAGCAGGCTTCAGGAGTACTTCCCTGAGTAGATATGTATTTTGTCATGTGAGTGAGATAAGAACTGTCTGACCTTGGAGAAATCTGAAACTGAAGAGTTATATGAGGTTGTCTGGGTTGGAAGTGAACTCCACACTAATAAATAGAGGCAGTAAATGGTACATATTTCTCTTGGTCTACATGTTGTCTCCTTGCAAGTCTCAGATTCATCTCAAGAGGGACTCTAAGAGAATCTCATGGAAGCCACGTAATTCCAACTTAATAATGACCTTTTGGGGACTTCCCTCCTGACACAGTGGTTAAGAATCCTCCTGCCAATGCAGGGAACACAGGTTTGAGCTCTGGTCCAGGAAGATCCCACATGCCACGGAGCAACTAAGCCCGTGCACCACAACTACTAGAGCCTGTGCTCTGAAGCAAGAGAAGCCACTGCAACAAGTAGCCTGTGCACTGCAACAAAGAGCAACCCCCGCTCACTGCAAGTAGAGAAAGCCCGTGCACAGCAACGAAGACCCAATGCAGCCTAAAATAAAATAAATAATAATGACCTTTTGGAAGCTCAGAGGTTGAAGAGGAAGTTGTTGGCAGCCAGCAGGAGTAAAGGCAATACCAGATCGATGGATCCTCAGTAAGCTTCTGACCCCAGCACCCCTTAGATTTTCTCTAGGAAATCTCCAAAGGAGACCCATGAAAGAAAGATAACCTTCTCTGAACTCAACCTGGAGTTACCCCAAAATGTCTGCTGTGAATAATTGGATTAAGAAAAGAAATATAATGAACCAGACGTTCCTCCTCCACTGCACGCATCTAGCAGATATGAGCTGAATGAGGGGAGAAGAATTCATTGGATGAGAGCAGGGGTTTTGATACTGTATGGAAATGGGGACATGTGATAATAGTCTGGAATAGACTAAAGTCTCTTGTAATCTAACAGTTAACAGAAAAGCTATGAAAATTTTCTATTGTTTTCATTTAAGAGCTAGGAGGAAAAATGAATGTACAAATCAATCTGAAATTACCAAAGGAGAAAGAACAAGTTTTGTGTCTGCCTGTATGCATGTATACGCATATATGTATTGTAGGATCACTTCTTTCACTTCTTTCACATCAAATTATGTCCATATATTAAAGTTACCTATCATATATTATATACGATCATATATTTATGCATACATATATATTTTCATTGATATACATATATAAGCACTGAAATATTGACAGTAGTATATGATGAGATAATTTTGTTATCCATGTTACTTTTTTTAGTTTAACTTTCTACAATTAACATATATTCTATTTACATCATAAAAAAGCAATATAATTTCTTTTTAAATGGTATATGAGTTAATAGTTTCTGTTAATCAAGTATCCCAGATATCCTGAGTCCTTAAAGTTATTACCATTTTTAAAGTTTTAATTTTAATTATTTAGAGAGACCAAGTATTTTATTGTCATATATTTGAAGGATAAATCACATATTAGTTCCCTTGATTAACTGATACACTTGATAATACACAATTGCTTCCATAACATTTTCCTTAAAGAGATTTTGCCTTTATTCTGACTTTCTCCAGTCTTTATCCTGTCCTGATACTCTGACCTCAGAGTTTTAACTTTGTCACATGAGAATTTTTTTTCCTGATTCTTTCTTTGTGTGAGTGTAAGTGTATGTGTTTGTCACTTAGTCCTTCCTAACACTTTGTTCTTCTCTCCTCTTTGGATATTGCTTACAGCATTTTACTATTATCCTAGGTTTTTATTTTTTGAAATTATTTGACGTTTTAAAGTATACTTTTCAAATCCTGGGAAATCCATGTGCTTTTCTTCTCCCTTTAGATTTATATTTTTTCTCTTTTACTGCTGGCTATTCAAACTATTTATACTCCTTCAGTTTTTATGCTGTCTTCAAGCTAATTATTCAACTTTCACATACATTTTATTTTGGCATTGAACTTATTTTCAATTATTTTCTCATAACTTTTACAGAGAGCCTTTAGTGATACAGTTACTCTACTACCTCGTTTGTGATATTAGTGCTCTCCTGTGATTCTAGATCTAAATAGGTCTGTTGGAATCCTCCACTTTTTGTTTGTTATAAATCGTTTAATACATTTAATGTGACTCACTGCTCTTTCTATTTGTATCTTTCTTGGTTCTTTTTTGCTTGTTATGGCTGACATATAAAAGAGCTATAAATATTTAATGTATACAAACTGAGTTTGAAGATAAGTAGACACCCATAAACCATCACCAGAATCTATGCTGTAACATATCCATTACCTCCAAAAGTTTCCACCCACACTCTGTACTATTATTATTGTTACTACTCTTGCTTCTCCTGTTCCTCCTCCTTATCATCATCATCTCCATCATCAATATAAGAATGATAAACATAAAATCTAGCCTCTTAAGCTTTTAAGTCTACAATACAGTATTATTAACTATAGGCACTATGCTGTATAGTAGATTTCTAGGACTTACATATCGTGCATAACTGAAGTTTTGACTACTAACTCCCCCTTTTCTCCTTCCTTCAATCCCTGGCAACCACCATTCTACTCTCTGTTTCTATGAGTTTGACTGCTTTAGATTCCTCAGATAAGTGATATTATGTAGTATTTTTTCTTCTTTGTCTGGTTTATTTCACTTAGCATAGCGCCCTCCAGGTTCATCCTTATTGTCACAAATGGCAAGATTTCCTGGTTCTTTATTTGAGGAGTCCTATAGAATTCTTTTACATCATCCTGTTACAAACGGGGCTTAATCTAAATATTGATTTGATCCAACTGTCAGTGTTTTATTGCATAAAACTCACACTAAATCATAAAAAGGCAAAGGCAAAAAAGAGGAAGGTATCTTTACCAAAACACTAAAAATCAAGCTGATTAATTTTAACATTTCTTAAATTTACTACTAATTATGTATGAAATTGCTGAAGGTAAAAAAAAATCAACTCTGATTTCATTTTCTAACTCCTGTGATAACACTGTGCATAGAGAGATCAGTATAATAAATTTCCAAAGCCTAACTACTGTGCTCAAAGGATAATCAAGGATTTTAAAGAGTCACATTTTCAAACCTACCATTTAGGTTTTAAATTGTATAATGTTCCAGTACCCAGAATCTATCTGCAAGAGATGTGGGCAATTCTTGATGAAGGTCTCAGTAAAGCCATTCTTTTCTGCAAGAGAGAGGTCTGCAGATCAGTTACTCTCTTTACAGATTAAGCCCTCATTTCATACACAACAAAATACCCAATTAGTCAAGGATCAAATGCTAATAGGCAGAGTTGAATCACCCAGGAATAAAAGATGCAATTGCATGGAGATGTAAGACCTCCCTTAGAATTCTAAGACATTTAAACTTCCCCTAAATCTCAATTCTTTCAACACATGAAAATCAACGTGCTATTTATATGGTCAATGATAACCTGTGATTGCAGTTACTATCATATAAAATAGAGCAAAGCCACTAATTTCTAGTCTGCTTATATTACATTTGTTTTCAGCATGGCAGCATGTGTCTTAGCTGCAATTGAATTACGTTAATGAGAAATATACACCTGAAAATGTAGACTGGAGAAATCAGTCACTTCTATTGATGTCAGTCTCTTCCTGGTCATATTCTTCAAAATATATATACATTTCTCCCCCCTGAAATAAACATGTCCAATAAATACATTCCATGTCCTTTTTGAACAGAGTTAGAAATTATGTGAAGAAAAATGAAAGAAATTATAGAGAAAAATGTTAAGAAAATTATGGAGAAAAGGGGGAAAACTTGTACCTAGGTACGATTGCATACAAATGTTACCAACCAATATAAAGTGGAAGAAGGGGAGTGTGTGTGTGTGTGTGTGTGTGTGTGTGTGTGTGTGTGTGTGTGTGTGTGTAATCTAGGCCTCCCATTATTAAGCCTTTCTGTGAAAGACATTTAATGTGTGTCAGAGAGCAGAACAGTTAATAAAAAAAATTCAGAGCTTCCCTGGTGGCTCAGTGGTTGGGAGTCCGCCTGCCGATGCAGGGGATATGGGTTCGTGCCCCGGTCCGGGAGGATCCCACATGCCGCGGAGCGGCTGGGCCCGTGGGCCATGGCCGCTGGGGCTGCATGTCCGGAGCCTGTGCTCTGCAACGGGAGAGGCCCCAACAGTGAAAGGTCTGCGTACAGAAAAAAAAAAAAAAAAAAAAAAAATTCAAATGCATTTTTAAGTTTTTCTTTTTCTCTTCTTTTGTATGTATTGAAAGCCTCCACCTCAATCCATATATCCCTCTCTCTCAACTCAGAAGTTATATACCTTATTTCTATTCTTTTAGCATTTACTCTAGAAATATCAACATAAACGCTTACCATAAAGATAGTCTGTGTTAACTCTACTCCAGAATAATGCAAGGACCTTTAAACAATTTAACTCAAGCCACTTTATCCTCTCTTAACTAAATTTTTAGAAGATGGTATTTTAATTCTATCTTAATTTTTTAACACTTAATGTTAAAATGGTAATAATGATTTAGTATTTCTAAAATGGTTACTATCCCCTTAGCTCAAGTTTTCTTCCTTCTGATACCTTTTTATTGTGGTCAGTTTCATTCTGGAAAATGTTATAGATGCTCTGTTCATCTTAAGTACTTTGTGTTTTCTCTAATACCCTCATTTTGCCTATAGTCGTGAAAGTCTTGTTAGTATAAATTTGTAGATCAACAGTTGTCTTTCAGCACTTTGAAGATATCCCTCTCCTTTCTGGTTCCTCTGCTGTTATGGAGAGAGCACTTTCAATATTATAATTATCCTTTGAAAAGTACCTGTCTTTTTCCTCGTTGCTTTATGATCTCCCTTGTCTTGGGTACTCTGAAATTTCACTACTATGTGCCTAGTATGAATTTCTTTAAATATATTATTCTTAGGATTGGTGCTTTTCATCAACTCTGGAAAATTATCATTTTCTTTTGAAATACTTTTATCTCCCCAGCCTCTATTATCTCCCACTGGAATTCCAGTGAGAAATATGTTATACTCCTTCTTGCTCCTTTTCTTATCACCTCTATATCTCCATCTGTTTTTTTCTCTGTGCTGCGTTCTGTTTAATTTCTTTTGCTCTATCTTCTAATTTATTCAGGTTCCCTTCAGCTGTGTCTAATCTGCACTTTATCGCATCTATTGAGTTTCTAATTTCAATTATTCCATTTTTTTATTTTTGGAAATTATATTTGGTTCCTTTTCAAATATGCCTAGCCATTTGTACAGCCTTTTATCATATCTTGATTCTGTGTTTTATTTTCTTGAATATATTTAATATGCTTATTTTATATTCTGTATTGATAATATCATCTGCAGTCTTTGTGGGTCTGATTTTGCAGTCTGTTATTTCTGCTAATTGTCCCTCCTGTAGCTTATTACTTGATTTATTCTGTGATTTTCTTTATGTTGACTTCTGTCCCGTATGAATTCTTTGAGGGTTTGATTTCAGAGATTCTGCTAGGGAGAATCTACGTGTGCTCTGGCAAGTGTCTGGAGATGTTGCTATGCCAGGAAAACTTCAAATAGTTGAATTAAGGAGTGTTCAGATCATGTGGTTAGTGTGAATTTGGGGCCCAAACCCTTAGGAGTGTGAGTTTATGATTAGCAATTTTCAGAAGATTTAAATCAAGAAAAAGCTCCTCTTTACCCAGAGTCATGGCTGGAACATGCACATATCCGTGATGGATCCTTCTGAAATGCATGTTGTTCTGTAATTAACTCAGTGTTTTCCAGAGCAGCCATGTACAGCCTGAGTGGCCCACATTCACATTGTGGTTCATGGAAAGAGCACTCCCTGGGGTTGTGCAGTGAACAACGTTTGCAAGTATGCATGATGGTCTTGGTGTCATCATTTGGGCATCCTAGTTTTAAATGAGTCTCTGACCAGACTGCTCACTTTGCTCACCAAGTTTGCCACATCTCTCCCCCAATGTCACTTAATTCCTTAAAGCACAAGCTCTACCCAGTACCAGGTCACCAGAAATGAACAGATAGATTTCTAGGGCAAACTCAAGCTTTAGTGATATTCTTTCTTTCAGAATTTTTGCATTTTTACTTTTTTTCCTAAACTATAACCCACTCTCCCCTACTAATTAAGGAATGCACTTCAAAAGGTTTTTTTTTTTTTTTTTTTTTTTTTTTTTTTTTTTTAGTTTGTAGAGCATAGCTATATGTTTTTGTACTGGAAGCCATTCTCTAGACATTTGGTCTCTCATATTGCCAAAATAAAAGAACCTATAGGACCTACTCTGAAATCACAGACTTAGTCGCTGTTATTCCTGCTGCTCACATTACCTCTGTGAGCGGAGGATCTTTACCAGCTATGGCTCCAGAATTAGGAGCTCTGGTGGCTTTATTTCATCATAGAGAGTCTACAGAGACTCCAATGAGGATGAGAGTTGGGAAAGATATAACAGGAGTAAGGATGTACTTCTGACCTGTCAGGCTGATCAGTTGACTGTGTTGGGTATTTTCAGTTTCCCCTTGCCATACACACTGTTATTTCATATTACTACAATTTTTTTTGCCTATTCGTTTTAAATCTATTCTCATATAACAAGGAACCCATTTATATCAATTTGCTCCTTTTTTTCCCCTTGTAAATATATGCCTGATTCTTTTCACAACCTCACAGAGGTGAAGGGGAAAGGAAGGATCAATTACTAAAGGCTTACTATAAGCACCTGCTAGGTAATACCTATATGTTATTTTTTTATTCTTGTTTTATAGATATTAACATCAACAACAATAGTGATACAGGCATACATTTATTGAGAGCTTACTATGTGTCGGACACTGCTCTAAGTACAGCACATGTATCAAATTTTATATTCCTCACAACAACCCTGTGAGATGCCACTTCTATCCCCATTTTATAGATGAAGAAATAATCTTGAAGTTAATTTTCTGAGTTCATAGAGCTAATGAGTGACAGATCAGGGTTTAAATTCAGGACTGCCTGACTCCAGACTTTACGTCCTTTCTTTGTGCAACAAATAAGCTACTGTTCTAAAATCATATTGGGCACTTGGGGAAGCAGTATTTTTGTTTGACAAAACAACAACAAAAAGACATTTCAGTTATGCTAAAGAGTTAATACAGCTTTAGAGCACAAGACAATATTTTTATTAACTGAAAAAAATCCAGCTCTTTGACCTTACAAAGAACATTTAATTCTCATGGCTGTGCCTGTCATGTATTTCTACATCAATTGTGGATGAACTGTTAACTTCCAAATTAGTCACTCCAGGGTTCTATTTACATTTTTAATAGAGAAAATATCAGAGGATCATAAAGCCTAAGTTAGATTCAAGAAATTTTCAAGAGAAATAAGTGATCAGAGCAACAGAATGTATCCCAATGCCATATATATCATTAAATAGTTAATTAATTATATTAAGGAGAATATAGTGTCAATTTGTTCTAATTTAGAAAAATTGAGAGAAATTATTAAAACCAGACTTAAATGAAGAAGGTTTGATCTGCATAATCTGCAGGAGACTTGTCTGGCCACCAAGAACTCCTTGCTAATGAGCTCGGACTTGGTTAAAGCCCCTCTGAGGGAGAGTGTTGAGTCTACAATTGGCTTGCTAATGAGCTCTATCAAGAGGTAGATTGGTCTCAGGTGCTGTACTCTAAAACAAGCAGGAAGTTTACCTCCTGAGTCAACTTCTTGAGCAGAACTTGGTATGCAAGTTTACCCTGTCACCTTCCTCCAGCCATAAATTACCACAGTTGTGTCATTTCTTGGGACAGGGCACAAAGAATATTTCTCGTGAAAAGAGATGATTTGTAATTTTTAGGACATCAGTAGTTTCTCCTTAATGGCTCTCTCAGCCAAATAACTGATGGATTATGAATTGATTAAAAAGTCAACATGATATGTTAATAGATTTTAAGTATATTAGAATATTCTCTGGACAAGAGAAACAAGTATTTTAGACATTCAAGCATGTTTCTTTAACTCTTAAACAGCTACAGACAGAAAAAATCATTAAAAATAAACTCTGTGGTGTTGACATCTCATTTTAACCATAGGAAACAAATTGAAAAGCCTAGGTATTCTATAACTTTCCACCAACTTCATCTTTATAAACAAGTTCTAAGATAGTTTACAACAATTTTAGGAAGCTCTAACATTTTCACAGAAGCAAGATTCTGTAGCCACCTTATATTCAGCAAAGTTTCTGTTGTCATTTATAGGATACTCTGAGGTAGGTGCAGTTCCATTTACGCTAAAAGTCCATCATTATGGAGTTACATACTTAAAGTAGGCTACTAGGGTCAAAACTTCTCAAACTGAATGAAACCACTTCAGTGTAATACAGTTGTTACAATTTAAAATTGTCTTTTGCATTGTCCCAGTCAGAAGCTGCCAATAATTTGGTATTGATCAGCAAGTTAAAATCCTTCATCTCTGATGTATGCTTTCTTGATTTTTTTGAAACCTTACTCTTTTTCAAGTGATCAGGACACCACTAATAATATAATTTAGAAAAGCAGATATCAGGTGAAGTGGAATTCTTAGGCTACACAGCCACATACTCACATATACATGCACATGCATACACATACACACACTAATTTATGTTTTTGCCTTTGTTACTAAATTTAGTATTATGTAGTAACATTGAATGTGAGTTGCTAGTCCTACTGTGAGATCACTTCTTAATCTAATTTTTGTTTTTTGTTTTAAGTAGAGAATTTGAATCCTGACAATCTCTCACTCTTCTCCTGTCTCATAACCTCACGTTATACCCATGGCTTCCTCATCACTATGGCTAGTCAATAAAGAATTTACCTAACGAATATATATTGAAATATTATTTAATGAGATAGCTACAAAAATACATTATATAAGTTCCCCCCAAATTGCAGTGTACCAAACACTGCCTAAGTGCATGGAGGAAACACAAGAAACTAGACATGTTACCTTATCTTAAGCTGCTTCTAATTTTATTAGGAAGATAAAATACAAGTACATCTGTGATTCAGAGTAGAATGTGATGAGTGTTTTAAAAAATAGAAAATGCCATAACACAGTAGGAACCATTCATGCACATGCACAAAATTGGAGCCATTGAACTCCCCCAATTTTCCTCGTTCCTTCCCTAAATTTAATTACCATTTATCCTTATTTATGTTCCTCCTGCTTTCCTAAACCACTCATTCCATCAAGTCTTTTTTTTTTCAGTTGACATATAATTGACTTACAGTATTGTTTCAGGTATACAGCATAGTGATTCAATATTTTTGCAGATTAGATTCCATTACAGGTTATTACAGATAATGAGCATAATTCCCTGTTCTATACAGTATATCCTTGTTGCTTATCTATTTTATATCTAGTAGTTTGTTAATTTCATACCCCTAATTTGCCCCTCTCCCCTTTGGTAACCATAACTTTGTTTTCTATATCTATGAGCCTGTTTCTGTTTTGCTTGTACATTCATTTGTATTATTTTTTAGATTCCACGTGTAAGTGATATCATACAGCTTTAGGCCTTCTCTGTCTGAGTTACTTAACTAAGAATATCACACTCTAGGTCCATCCACATTACTGCGATTGGCAGTATTTCATTCTCTTTTATGACTGAGTAATATTCCATTGCATATATATGCACCATATCTTCTCAATCCAGTTGTCTGTTGATGGGCACTTGGATGGTTTCCATGTCTTGGCTATTGTAAGTAGTCTGTTATGAATATTGAAGTGCATGTATCTTTATAAATTAGTGTCTTTGTTTTTCCTGGATATATCCTGAGGAGTGGAATTGCTGAATCATATGGTAGTTCTATTTTTAGTTTTATTTTAAAGAAACTCCATACTGATTTCCATAGTGGCTGCATGAATTTATATTCCCACCAACAGTGCATGAGGGTTCCGTTTTCTCCACATCCTCTCCAACATTTGTAGATACTTTTTGATGATAGCCATCTGACAAGTGTAAGGTGATACCTCCTTTTGCTTTTTATTTGCATTTCTCTAACAATTAGTGATGTTGAGCATCTTTTCATGTACTTATTAGTCATCTATATGTATTCTTTGGAAAAATGTCTATTCAGGTCTTCTGTCCATTTTTTTTATTGAGTTGTTTGGGTTTTTTTGATATTGAGCTATATGAGATCCTTGTATAGTTTGGATATTAACCCCTTGTCAATCACATCATTTGCAAATATTTTCTCCCAGTCCATGAGGTGTCTTTTTGTTTTGTCAGTGATTTGCTTTGATATGCAAAAGGTTCTAAGTTTAATTGGATCCATCTGTTTATTTTTGCTTTTATTTATTTTGCCTTAGGACATAAATCATAGCAATATTTTTCTATCTACTTCAATGTTTTTTTATCTGTGTTCTGCCTATGTTCTCTTCTAGGAATCTTATGGTTTCAGGTCTTAAATTTAGGTTTTTAAACCATTTTGAGTTTATTTTTGTATATGTTGTGAGAAATGTTCTAGTCTCATTGTTTTGTATATGGTGTGAGAAAATGTTCTAGTCTCATTGTTTTACATGTGACTGTCCAGTTTTCCCAGCACTTATCGAAGAGACTGCCTTTTCTCCATTGTATATTCTTGCCTCCTTTGTTGTAGATTAATTAACTATAGGTGTGTGGGTTTATTTCTGGGCTCTCTATTCTGTTCCATTGATATATGTGTCTGTTTTTGTGCCAATACCATGCTGTTTTGATTACTCTAGCATTGCAATATAGTTTGAAGTCTGGGGGTGGTAATACCTTCAGCTTTGTTCTTTTATCTCAAGACTGTTTTGGCAATTTGGGGTCTTATGTGGTTCCATATAAACTTTAGGATTATTTGTTCTAGTTCTGTGAAAAATGTCATGGGTATTTTGATAAGGATTATATTAAATCTGTAGCTTACTTTGGGTAGTATGGCCATTTTAACAATATTCTTCCAATTCAAGAACATGGGACATCTTTCCATTTCTTTGTATCATTTTAAATTTCCTTCATCAGTGTTTTATAATTTTCAGAGTATAGGTCTTTCACCTCCTTGGTTAAGTTTATTCCTAGGTGTTTTTTTGAGGTGATTTTAAACAGGATTGTTTTTTACTTTTTCTGATATTTCATTATTAGTGTATAGAAACACAACAGATTTCTGAATATTGATATTGTATCCAGCAACCTTGCTGAATTCATTTATTAGTTCTGTAGTTTTGGGTGGAGACTTTAGAGTTCTTTATAGAGATTATCATATCATCTGCAAATAGTGACATTCTTATTTCTTCCAATTTGGATACATTTTATTTCTTGTCTGATTACCATGGCTAGGACTTCCCATATTATGTTAAACAGAAGTGGCAAGAGTGGACATCTTTGTCTTGTTCCTGAGTTTAACAGGAAGTCTTTCAGCTTTTTAATGTTAAGTTTTATGTTGGCCATGAGTTTGTTGTAAATGGCTTTTATTATGTTGAGATATGTTCCCTCTATATCTACTTTGATGAGAGTTTTTATCATGAATGGATGTTGAATTTTGTCAAATGCTTTTTCTGTACTTACTGAGATGATCATGTGATTTTTATCCTTTCTTTTGATAATGTGGTGTTTCACATTGATTTTGTGAATGTTGAATCATCCTTGTGACCCTGGAATAAATCCAGCTTGATCACAATGTATGATCCTTTTTCTGTATCATTGGATTTGGTTTCCTAATATATCTTGTTGAGGATTTTTGCTTCTATATTCAGCAAAGATATTGACCTGTAATTTTCGTGGTTTTTTTAAAATTTCTTTGTCTATTTTTGGTATCAGAGTAATAGTGATCTTGTAGGATGAATTTGGGAGTGTTCTCTTCCTTCAAGTTTTTGGAATAGTTTGAGAAGGATAGGCATTATTTCTTCTTTATGTGTTTGGTAGAATTCCCCTGTAAAGCCATCCAGTCCTGGACTTTTGTTCACTGGGAGTTTTCATTATAAATTCTAATTCACTTCTGGTAATCTATTCAAATTGTTTGTTTCTTCTTGACTCCATCTTGTCAGGCTGTATGTTTCTAGAAAATCGTCCATTTCTTCTAGGTTATAAAATTTGTTGGCATGTAACTATTCATAGTATTCTCTTAGGATTTTTTGTATCTCTGTGGTATTCGTTATTTCTCCTCTTTCTTTTGTTTATTTGGGTCTTCTCTCTTTTCTTCTTGGGGACCCTGGCTAGAGATTTATCAATTTGGTTTATCATTTTAAAAAAACAGCTCTTGGTTTCATTGATCTTTTCTATTTTTTTTAATCTCTATTTTATTTCCTCTGATCTTTATTATTTCCTTCCTTCTGTGGACTTAGAGCTTTGTTTATTCTTCTTTTTCTTATTTTTTTTTAGGTTGTTTGAGATTTTTCTTATTCCTTGAGGAAGGGCCTGTGTTGCTATAAACTTCCCTCTTAGAACTTCTTTTGCTGTATCCCATGGATTTTGGAGTGTTGTGTTTCCTTTTTCATTTGTCTTGGGAGTATTTTCTGATTTCCTCTTTTATTTCATTATTGACTCATTGGTGTTTGCTTTTGTAGCATGTTGTTTAGTCTCCAAATGTTTGTTATTTTCCTGTTTTTTTAATCAAGACTCTTAATTCTATTCCCTCTTTCCTCTTCAGAGTCTGCTTTATCATTTCTTCTCTCTCTCCCATAGCTGTAATAACTTTTCTATTACTGTGTTTTCTTCAATTTACCACTTTACCTAATTTTTTTCTCCATCAAAAATAACATCTTTTCCTGAACATATCTATATTTCACTCTTCTTTTAGTTCTAAAGCTCCTTGAGCTAGAAATAGTCGTACTACCTCTACTTCCTCAATTCTTATTCACAGCTCAAACCACTGCAGTCTGCCTCTGCCATCATTCTTTTATGACTGGGTTTTCAAAGACCAAATTAAAAGGTCCTTGTAATGGTTGAATCCAATAATATACATAACTGTTCTTTACTAGCTAAGGCTGTTGACCACTTCCTATATCTTTAAGCATTCTTTTCTTAGTCTCTGAGACATCTCCTCTAGTCTCAATGTACATCTTCTCTCTTTAAAATAAAATCCACCCCCATGCCTTCAAATATTATTTAAATGTTGATGAGTCCTATGGACCCACATTTCCATTCACCATGTGAACATCTTACCTGTAATTAAAACTTAACAGGTTGAAAAGTGATCCAAACATACTCCTTCTCCAGTCTTCTCTAGTTCAATTAATGGACCTATCATCCTTTCCAATCAGGAAACCCAAAAGTTGTAGTGGATTTTCCATCTTCACACCCTCTTACAACTAAATAGTAACTATTATCTTTTCATTCTACTAAAACATGTCTTTTAATTCTTTCTGTTCCTCTCTATCCTTCCTTCTATAGTATCTCCAGTAATTATACTGATACATAATTGATGCTGATATACAGTAGATTCTCAAATACTTGTTGAATAAGTTAACTATTTACTGCTTTTTGCTGCATATGAAAAGTACTTTCTTTGTTCTACTTGTGAACACAGCTCAATTCACACTCACTGTATAAAATATTCCCTAACTCTTTAATAAACATATACCCATTCCTCTGTTTTCCCATAGTACTTTGTTAATACCTCATATTATAGGTAAGAGTTACATACCATCTATGTTATATTGATGTTACTCTTTGTTTTCATATTATTTCCCCATTAGACAATTAAATTCTTGAGGATATGCATCAGTGTTATATATTTTTTGGTATCCTCATCATAATTACAATGCTTAAATAAATCTTCATGGTTGCATGTTTAGATGATTGTGAGTTTACTAAAAGTGTCACACAGGAGATAGAATTTGAACAGGGCTTTAGAAATGGATTGTATTCTGGTATGATGAGAATGGCATTCTGTTTACACTGAAACTCCAGAGTATTCTTTAAGAATACCTAGAAAGTCAACTCAGCTAAAATACAGGGACACTTTGGAAGAAGGATTAATGGCAAATAAATTTGGAGGGTAGACCACAGATGATTATGGGGTAACTTGAATGACAGACAAGTGTGTTTATTATATTATTTTCCTCTGGGCAGGTGAGCTTGTATGGTTTGTGAGCACAGAGGAGTTGTTTATTCAAATTTATAACTTTAGGAAGATTACTGTGATGTCAGTATGTCTTAAGGAATGAGATATAGGTTGCAAAAGGCATTAGAAAGATATTGCAACAGTCCAGAAAGGAAGAAATGTGTAAATTAGCAATAGAAAAAAAAAAGAATCGTAGGAGACACTTTGTAAAGGAACTATCCTAGAGACTGAGGAATATGGCTGCTAGAGGATAAGGGAGAAAGAGGATAACTAAGGTTTCAAGCCTGAGTGACAAAGGGATACTCCTGCTTTTAACAAGAGATTGGAAATACAAGAGGAAGTCTAAGTTTGTAGGAGAAGATTATGAGTTCAATTTTGGACATAGCGAGTTTGAAGAGTAAATATGAATTTGAACTTGAATATCAGCACTTACTTAAACTCTTCATATCAGGATTGCTTTTCTTTTCCTATTAAATGGCTTAGGGAACTGTCACTTGTTAAGATATTCAAGACCAAATTCTCCTGCTAACAGCAGCCTTCAATGAATGACTGCCATTTTTACTGATTGGAAGTTGCCATCCAAATGTATCTGACAGCTAAATCATA
The DNA here is from genome assembly GCF_026419965.1 of Kogia breviceps. NCBI lineage: Eukaryota > Metazoa > Chordata > Mammalia > Artiodactyla > Physeteridae > Kogia > Kogia breviceps. The sequence goes on from NC_081311.1 coordinate 179,201,973, forward strand.
AGCAGCACTGCCAATGAAGTGAATAGCAAAATTAAACAAGACATAAGCAATGTAACCTTAAGAATTTTAAATAGAAGAAAATCCATGCTTCAGGAGTGTTCCTTATATAATAGAGAGAGTAGTGTTAAGAGCTGAGTAAATGAAAAAAAAATCATAGTTCCCTAAAATTGATTAAAATTATATTTTTTCACAATATTTCCATTAAAAATATGAAGGTGACTGATGCCCATTTCCTATACTTTATATCTTTTGAAATATATTAATTTTCCCTGCTGTGAAAAATGACATTAAAAACAAGATGGTAGGGAGAGATGACATATTTATTATTCTGTCATATAAAACTAGTTCTTCACTTTCTTCAAGGTCTGTTTCTTTCTAAAAGTGACAGTCTGATGCATTCTATTATCAAATTTGAAGTAGCCTTGATAAAGTACCAATAAATTTATCCTTACAACTGAAAATATAAAAGAATTCTATAAATGCATACCTAGGAAAAATGTAAGAGGCTAGTCATCCGAACAACTATATTTGTCAGATAACTTTTAAAAGCCTTTACTCTGTGTTTCCTGTGCATTACTGAAATTGTGACTATGGTCAGATAGTAGGTATATAGCTTCTATCAAAATGCTTTTCCACTACTGAGTGATAGTTTGGGTATGACCTACTTTTTCAAAGTATTACCTAGATCAGAAGTATTTAAACATTTCCTCAGAGGAAAACTACCCAACATAGTATAAAATGAAATGTGTGTGTATGTATATGGATATGTGCTGGAGATTTTATTATATGATAAAATATATATATAATATTTAATAAAATCTCTAGTACATGTCTACCTAATGAATATAAAATGTATCTCTAGCACACACACATATCACATATATACAGATATATGTGATACATAACAATTATCTATATATAAGGGTGTGTGTGTGTATATATTGTGTGTATGTGTGTGTGTATATGGCATAGAGAAAACACAGTGAGCAAGTAAGCACAAAGATCCATAAATGGAAATTCCAATAGCTGACTCAAGGGAATTTGGAATTTAATGAATAGGTGTTAAGTTTTGTGCATTGTATTATTTAACGTTGAGTATGTTTGAGTTACCATAAAATTAACCCAAGCTTGGTTTTACTGATGCTTCAGTGAGTTTCCAGTCATTGGAAGGAAATAATTAGAACATTGGGTGAAAAGGTGATAACACAAGATGATAAGTAATGGCATTAAATGCCAGTTGCTCAGCTCCTACCATCTGCTGTAACTTAGGTTATATAGAGCACCAGAATGGTTCGATGCAGTTCAGAAAAGCACATTTGTTAGTGTGAATGCTCCCCCCAAGTAGTCTTTCCTAGCATGTTATATTCCGAAGTCTATTGTAAAGACTCTTCTGAGATTTAAAGCCTTAAATTCTCAAGCCCAACTAAACAGAGGTGGTAAGGAAGATGAAAGACTTCTTTTATTGCTCGTAACCATTCTCCAGCTGTTCCTCTTTGGTGTGCCTAGAGAGGAAGGCTTCTGTTGGGGATCAGTGAAGACAGGGTTGGAAAGTTGGCAGAGATAAAATTCTTCTTGCCTTAAAATGCCAGATGTGGAAAATTTAACCTATGATATCTTAATACTGTTATATAGAAAAGATTAAGAATTAGGTAAAAAAAAACTTTTAAAAACAAATGAATTCAAGAGTAGAAAGTTTGGAACTTTCTTAAACAATTCATGTGGCCAGTAAACTTCACATTGATTATCACAAGGCAAACAACTCAGAGTTAGCTGTGCTTACTGGCTTGTTCTCTGTAAACATGCTTTCATTGTCCTTCATGTGAACTGAAAACCATATACTAGTATGGCCTGAGGGAATAGTTCCATGGAATTAAAGAAACTCTACATCAAACCTAACTGACTCTAATTAGCCTAATAGATTAATGACTTTCTAGTACTTAAAAAGCAGAAAAGGTTTCTATGCTATATGATTACAAGTTTGAACTCAAAGAATCTTCTTCAGGGAATGTGGACTAAAGCTTGAGGCATGTAAATAAAATAATGCCTTTATTCCCAACAAACTTTTTTTTATTATTATTGTGTAGACAAAATAGTACTGCTGTCCCAGACAAATACACTCCCAAGTCTTTCAAGCCCTTTTTTCCCTGATACTTGTTTTTATGTGATATACTGTCTTCTGACTATAATCTGGCTGTGTCAAGGAGCTTCAACTGTGTTTTCAGAAAATTCTGTTACTGGATACTTATTCTAAATGTTTTAATTCTATCAATTCCATCTCTTCCCATGATAAGTCTCATTCTCACAATATGGGAACCTTTTTCCACATTCTCTGACCTATATCTTGGAGGCTGGAATGATGTAAGCATATGTTGAAAAACTTTGAAAGCTTCTGTGAGGATTTGGTGGAGAGAAAAATGTTCTTTCTAATGACAGGAATCTCAATATCATACCTTCGAATTTCTATAAAGCATACTAAGTCTTCCCTTTAGTTACATAAGTATCTCATGGAAATGTTCTTTATCAATCCCATATCATCAACATATTTTTTGAAATAACTTTTTCTTGACTTCCCTAGATACATTTTTCTTTCTAAAACTTCACATCTGTTTAAATATGCCTTGTTCTTTTCTACTGACACCTTCAAACCCATTCCATCCTGCTTCCTAACCCATATTTTCCCTTTTTTCTTCCTGATCCTATCATACTTTTCTATGATAAAGCTCCTCTGATGTTCTAGTCTGTGGTCAAGAAATATCTGAATATTTTCTTCTTCTCTTGAGAGTAGACCATCAATTGCTTTGCTTAATCGAAACTTGGTGTTTTCTCATAATAATGCCCCACAAGTAGTTTTCACAAGTGGAGGCTATTTGTTTTTTCTCTGCATGAAGGTAATGAGAAAAAATTTACAGCATTTTGTTCCACCTTATCTTATCCTAGAACACTTGTCTCATACTACCCTAGGGAAGTCCATCCTAATTTAAAGCAAATTTTCTATTCATATCAACTTAATCCTACTTTAATCAACAAACTGTAAGCCATCTTTCCTGATTTTTGGAAGACTGAGTACCTAATTCACAGTTATTCTCTCTCCACTATTACTGTCATCCTGAGAAAATCTTAAGATAGTCCACCTCATTAATTAACTTCAGTTTTGATTCCTTGTATTCCTGTGGCGAAACTCAAAGCCATTTTAGAAATCAGTTCACATGACCACACCGTGAACTTTTGTTACTAGCTAAAATCCTTATACCTCTTGGAATGTAAATTGTGAAATTCCCATCTCTGCCTAAAGTATCTTAGCTTTCCAATTCTCCAATACCCCTACTCCATCATAATCTGTTCTGCATCATGAACAGGTTTGCAAGGCAGAAATAGAGACACAGATATAGAGAACAAATATATGGACACCAAGGGGGTAAAGTGGGGCAGGGGGTTGTTGGTAGTGGTGGGATGAATTGGGAGATTGGGATTGACATGTATACACTAATATGTATAAAATGGATAACTAATAAGAACCTGCTGTATAAAAAATAAATAAAATTAAATTTAAAAGAAAATTCTGTTCTACATCAGGAATCTTCACCAGAAGTCCTTAATACTCATGTAGTTCACCTTCTCCATTTTGGAATTAACTTCTTGTCTTCCGGGACAGAACCCCATGATCAGTTATTTCACATACTATTGTCTGGACCCTGAATCCTGTTGTGTTCCTTTACCTTCTACCACACCTCTTGTCAATCTCCAACCTTATATCAACCTAAGGACTATCTAAATTTAAAGGTTGTATGAGAAGAAAAAGAACAGGCTTTGAAATCTTAACTTGGACCATAATCTTGTTCTACCACCCACTAGGTTTGTGATGTTGAGAGCTTCAGGCTCCTCATCTGTAAAATGAAGATAATTCTTTTTACCACATTATATGGTTTTTATGAAAGCTACATGATGCAAACACCCTAGCTCAGAGCAGACAATAAATGATGATTCTGCCTCGCTTTTCACTGTGAGAGACAGAGAGAGAGAGACTGACTATCACTTCTTAACTTTATCTCAATATTGATCCTTGGTTGACTCTTCTCATTCCCTACAATGATTTATTTTAATTTTGCTTCCAAGACATATGCTCCACTTCTGGCTCCTGATTCTCAACAGATGTAACATGTTTTTGGTGGGTTTTTTGTTTATTTGTTTTAAATCAGGAGAATGTAAATCATGGGGTTGTGAACTCCTTCATTTTTTCTTCCAAACTTACCTAAATAGTCGTCTATGTTATCTCAGGGAAGAAGTAACTCCTTCCTAAGGCCAATCCTCCATCTATCATATTGATCTTATCACTTTTTGCCTCCTCTGAGATGATATTACTCTAGCAATTATTTTTTCCTCTGGTATCATAAATCTCTCATCTCTGACTCATTTTCCCACTCTACCAATCAACTTCATCCATTAAAATATTTTTAAATAAACATATATACACTACCAAATGTAAAACCGATAGTGGGAAGCAGCCACACAGCACAGGGAGATCAGCTCGGTGCTTTGTGACCACCTAGAGGGGTGGGATAGGGAGGGTGGGAAGGAGGGCGATGCAAGAGGGAAGAGATATGGGGATATATGTATAACTGATTCACTATGTTATAAAGCAGAAACTAACACACCATTGTAAAGCAATTATACTCCAATAAAAATGTTAAAAAAGAAAAGAATAGAATATATATTTCCACCCTCACCTCAGTGTTGAAATTCTTTTTTCCAATGTCAAAAATGTCCTCATGGTTGGCAAACTGTAACACTTGGCTTTTATATCTGCAGCTCTTGACATTATTGCCCAGAACCTATTCCTTGATAATACCTTCCTGTGATGTCTACAGTGCCACCTTCTTTGTCTTTTTCTTCTCTTTTTCTGACTCATCTTGTGTATATATATTTACTAATTGCTCTTCTTCAATTCTACCATAAAAATTTTCCAATGGACTGACATTATGTAAAGAAATGGTAGGTTTCTTTCCATTTCTCATTAAGTAGGGTGTTTTTTTCAAAAAACCATAACAAAATGTTTAAGCTATTTGACCACTTCCCATCCATGCCTGAACCACATCTGGTCTCCAACATGCCTCCACTTACCTTGCTGTTCCACATATTACAAAGCTGCAGTGCTCACTCTAAAATGCATTCATCTCTATTGAAGAATTCAGTTTTCCGGGAAAATCTAACCTGCTGTGCTTCTCAAGAACGTGTTAGAACACACTATAATAATAGGATTGTGTTGTGAGGATGAACAAGTGAAGTCACGTTTCAATCAAGTTTTCTATACAGTCCCAAACTCCTTGACACTCTCAGGCCTATTTGTAGGTGGATGTTTAACTTCCAGGAGGTCAACCGCCATCTAGTATGCTTGTTCTGGGTCTTTTTAGAGCTCTGAAGGGCTGTCACTCTAATGGAGCCATTGTCAAGTTCACAGTCTAAGGTAGACTGTTAGGGTATTGGGTAATTCCCTATATCTGACTGAAGCCTTCAGAATGTAGGATAACTCTAAGGCTGTTTTTCAGTGAAGTCACCCTAATGGAAGTCCTCTATGGGGAAGTCCATTGTTCCTATGTAACAACAGCCAATCAATTACTGAACAAGCACAAGTTGCACATTAGCACTTGCTCTTCTGTGCCAGGCTCTGTGCTAGAGGTTGTCTATAAAGGCAGCTAAACCTGAAAACATTATAATTCATATCGTTGGCTTATGTGAATTTATTTTCTTGCAAAGAGTAGAAGATTCTGATCTGTGTGTGTGTGTGTGCATATCTTGTGTATAGTTTATTACTCGACCCTCCCTTGTCTTCTCTTAACTTTGAGATACATCTCAGTCTCATAGGTTTCTCCTATTAGATATTTCCTATTTTGAATAACATTGATATACCATATAGAAGATTCATACTGTAATCAGATATTAGCGATTCTTCTTGTACCAGGTTTGAAGATAGAGAATTATATATAAAACTAAATTCCACGCTGTTGCATGCTTTATGTCTATGATAGAGGTAGAATGCACTACAGGCTGTTTACACTATTTCCTTTCCACGGCAAGATGGGACAAATAGTGATCTCAGCTTTCCTTGAAGCACTGTAACAGTGTAACTAACCAGTCTCTATCATTTAAGCTTCAAAATTTTAAAAAATCAGACTTCCTTTCCTAAAAACAAACAAAATCAAGTTGCATATGACCAAGGATACCACAAGAGCTTAAAGGAAAAAGAGTGAAAAACAAGTAACTTTCCTGTTTAACCTCATGTGAAATATATCCTAGGGAGCTGTTTCAAACAGAAAAAAAGGAACAAATTTTTTGCTGAGGATGCAAAGGGAGGTGTCAAGCCTTGTCCGTAAGTGCTTTCTGTGTGTTGTTTATCCACTCATCTAGAGAGAACTACACGGATTCCAGAGACTTGGTCCCAAGAAGTTTACATTTTAGGGCAAAGAGGGTGTTTTATAATGACATAATTCCTAGACAGTAGGAGTAAAAGAATTATAACGTTTTTTGCCAGCCCTTCCTTTGTTATCACTTCCTCACTGGCCCCAAGAAATGCCATGATATTTTGTTACCCATCTTGATATTTTTTAAGATTAGAAATAAAACTTTTATTTGGGTTGAAGTATTCAAATGTATATGTGTACCAGGAAATGCTGCTACCTACATTTTCTGATGCTCTGGATGACAAAACAGTACTCAAAAAGGAAGGAAACTCATAATGAATATTTTAGGTAACTCCAAGTCTATGAAAAAATCAGAGTATATCAAAGAATGTAATAAAATTATATGTTTTCCTTATTTATGAAATCCTGGTGAGGTTAATATGCCTCCAGACTGGTACTTTCTTAATAAAAAGAAATAATTGCTTCAGAAAAAAATGTTTTCAGAATAAACTAATGATACCAAGAATTTGTTTGGACAATTTTATAATACCTTTAATAAAATGGCACTTTCTCACCACCAACAGATATTATGAAGAGGATATGGAGGTGCTATATGCCAAAGTAAAAATATAGGATTACATTTCCTCTCATGATACTATTGATTATATGAGACATGGCTATAAAGCAATGAAAGTGATTACAAGAGCCACACATTATATGGTTAAACCTTATAATGCAGCTCATCCTCTCAGAACAATATCAAACCTAGTATATTTATATGGGATAAAAGTAAATACATTTTTTAATTTTCAAAATGGAAATGTCTTAAATTATTATGCAGGCAGTCCATGACTTGCAAAGCTCAACTTATTAATCAATGTGTAGAAGAAAGAATAGAGAAATCTCAGAGTTAAAGCCCCCACTTCACTAGAACAATGGCCCTTAGTTTCTAATTCAAAAGTTCTGGTAGGTCATTCAGAGAGAGGGAGACAGAGACAGACAGATGGCTTTGCAAACTTGAAAGGAGGGGCCTTCTTTTGTGAAGAGGTAGAGTTGGAGAAAGTAACTGATTTTTTCTGTACATCTTTTTTTTTTTTTTTTTTTTGTGGTATGCGGGCCTCTCACTGTGTGGCCTCTCCCGTTGCGGAGCACAAGCTCCGGACGCTCAGGCCTAGCGGCCATGGCTCACGGGCTTAGTTGCTCCGCGGCATGTGGGATCTTCCCGGACCAGGGCACGAACCCGTGTCTCCTGCATCGGCAGGCGGATTCTCAACCACTGCGCCACCAGGGAAGCCCTGTACATCTTTTTTATCTCCTGCCAATGATGAATGGAATAGAAGTTGTTCAGATTTCACTTTCTCATGGCGATAGTTCCGTCAATCATAGTTACAGTTGAAATAATGTGAAATTGTTCCTTCACTTAGCAATATTCCTTTGCACAAAACTGACCATGTTCCAGGAATGTGAAGGCAAGGAAAACAGACATGGTTTTCATTCTTGAGTTTGTCTGTCAAGTGAGAGCCAAAAACAGGCAAAATTGGAATGTAGCAGGATAAAGTGCTAAAACAGAAGCATGCAAAGTCCATAAAGAACAATGGCTATAGGTTGATTGAGGCCAGCTTGCAAGAACCTACCTGGAACTGTACACTATAGAATTTGGATTTTACCTCAAGGGCAACTGATAAAGACAGCCTTTATGCTAATTGTTTTAAGTGAACATCCAAAAGTGTGCTTGGCAGCAATATGCCAGGGAGGGAATCTGGAATGACTCTAAAAATATCCAGGATGATTTTCTTCAGATCCAATTCCCAAATAAGCAAATTTGTCCAAAATCTATTTGATAGATGTTAAAATCAATGCTTATGATGAAATATATCTGATTATACATTAAACAGGAAAGGAAATTCGAGGGGCTACCAGCATAAGAACACTAACTAACCTCTCTGAATATTCAGCAGAAATAAAATAAGCCAGCATTTAACTCACTTACCAGCTTATTCCTCTAGCTCCTGTTGCCTGACAAACTCTCTCTTCTAAAATATTTGGTATCATAAACTCTTTTCTCAAATAGAATAGAGACAAAAAGAACATCAAAAACTCTAAATTTCTCAAAATACAAAACTCTGCAGAGGCAGCCTGCACCTGCAACCCCAAAAGCAAATGTGTTGAATAATCAGGGACCCCAAACACTAGAGCAACACTAGAGTAATTTACTAAGCTAATCATTATGTGAAATAGAACATTTGATTTCTGCACCAAAGCTACCTCGAAGTAGATGCATGCCTCATTCAATTAAATAAAGTACCACAAACAAAATCATTTAGTTCAATGTGTGGTTCTCAGTAAGCATTCAATAAATCTAAGTTCCTTCCTTAGAGAGGGCACTATGTCTTTTATTTTTGGTGTATGTCCTTCCTGGCACATGGACATGAGGTCTGCATGATTCAAAATCCTGTTAGGTGACAGTTGTATGTCACCTACATTCTTGGTATATTAAGGAAAGATACACTGTACTCTTAAGATTTTTAATATCAAAATGCCCTCAAGATAAGCATGATGTTACTGTGTTAGTATAAATATGGGTCTTCAAGGACATGTCAAAACAGGGCTTTTCTCCTTTAATCAGTTGTAGAACTAACATCTTCAGCCCCTTGAGTATTAAAGATTTAGGGGAAGGATAGCAGCCTCAGCTCACTCCCTTTCTCTAGTACTCGCTAGCTTTTCTAGACCTCAACTAATTTTGAAATGGTTTTCTAGTATGAATAAGAGTTTGGGTTTCTAAGAAAATATGTGAAATTGTTAGAAAACGTAAGAGTTGAAGTATCTCCATAATGAGCTATTTTGGTTTTCTAGAAACTTGTTAGGGAACAGTGGCCAAAAACCAGCTTACTAAATGTGGCAGTTTTTTCTCTTGTTTATTTTTTCCTTAACTTGGCCTTCATAGTCTCTCTTCATTACCTGAGACTAGAATATAGCTTTTTATTATCGCCTACACTGAGTAGACTCTCCATCAGCACATGAATGTCATGAATGCATGCTGACATTTATACACTTCCCCCCACCAACACACACACACACATCCCTCATATAAACAAAAACACATATGGAAACAGTGAAGAAAGGCAATAGTAACCCTGGCATACTTTGTTGTCTATCAATATATCTATAAATATTAGACATATAGGTTCTTAACCATGGAATCATACAACATCATGCCCCCTGTGGGTTTCTTCTCATGTATCTAAAGTTGGTATTGAACTAAGCATAGTGGTTACCTCTGAAATGAGAGATAGGGAGAAGGGAGATTTTCCTAATTTCACGAGTTAACATCTCCACGATTGGGAACCGTTTCTCAGTTGACAATGTGTCAGCTTAATTGGAAGTCTTCTTCTCTTTCTTAGTGACACATAAAATAGCAGCACATCTTTCAATCTGTGTGCCTTAGATTCTTTAAGACATGCATTTTTAAGGCCGTTGCATGATAGGTGATTTTTGTTTTCCTGTGTTTTAAAATTTTTAAATAACAAAGAGGAAGGAATAAAAATAATGAATGGGAAAAAATTAGAGGAAATGCTGAAAAACAAAATAGAAATTGATAATGGGGCAATTCATGGCAGAATTAAATATTCTAGGGTGTATTAAAAGTATTTTAGTTATCTGTATACCTGACCTATCTCTAACTAGAATACAAGAGACCATGATATCTTAATCAATTTTGAATTACCTCTGGGATACAGCATACTCCTTGGTAACTTAGTAACTTAGCAAACATTGTTTCAATAAATAGATTATGAAATGAATTAGCTTTTAAATATATTGTGCAAATTTATCCAGACCACATTTCTCAGACCTCTTAGTCATTTTCTCAAACTATGCCTGCTTGACCTCAGGAAACCAGACCTGCAGAAATCTGGAAAAAAAAAAAAAAATTCAAAACGATAAAAACCAAATTGGAAACTGATTAGTTTAAAACGATATTTTTCTTGATAATAATCTTGTGTTGTAGTGAATCTTCTATATCTTCAATTTAAAAGACTTTATTATAACGAAACCAAGCCTAACGCAGCAGTTAGACCAAGGGTCCTTCTCTGTTCACACAGCTTTCCCTTCAGCACTGAACATTCTCTAAAAAGATCTCCTGACTTCTTGTCTGTCTTCCTGTTTTGAAGAGGAACAAAGACATTCATCTTTGTAAGAGAGATGCTTAGCATGATGGCTAGCATGTGGGGTAGGATTCCATACATGTTGATTAAATGACATGAATGAATGACAAATTTTTAAAATGTAAAATGTGATTTTAGTAGTGCTTAGGAATGGGGCCATGTGGCTATGTTAAGGACATGTGGCAAGCAAACTATTGGCCCCCGAAGGTAGCGTGTTCTAATCCCTGGAATCTGAGGCTATGTTACCTTATAGGGTAAAAGGGACATTGCAGATGTGATTAAATTAGAACTGTTGAGATGGGGGGTTATCATGGATTTATCCAGGGGACCCAATATAATCACAAAGGTCCTAGTAAGAGGGAGCAGGAGAGTCAGAGTCAGAAAAGCAGATGCGATGACAAAAGTAGAGGTGAAGCCATAGCCAAGCCAAGGAATGCAGGTAGCCTCTAGGAGCCCAGAAAGGCAAGAAAGTGGATTCTTCCCTAGAGCCTCTGGGAAGAATGCAGCTCTGATGCCCCATTTCAGACTTCTGGTCTCTAAAACTGTAAAATAATGAATTTGTGTGTTTTAAGCCATTAAGTTGTGGTAATGGTGACAGCGGCAATAAGAAACTAGTATAAAAGGGAAATCAGTTAGGGATAATTTGGCTTCAAATAGCAAGAACTTCAAACCAAACTGGTTTAAATAGTAAGAAAGTACACTGGTTTGCAAATTAGAGGCAGAGTACATTGTCTCAGTAATATCATCAGTGATTCCACTTAATTCATTCCTGTATCTCTGCTCTGTAGGTATTTCTGTTCTATTGACTTCTCCCTTATAAATTTGAGAAGACTGCCAGTAGCAATTGGAGTTAAATGCTTCCTTGTTGATTTTTAGCAGTAAAAAGCCAGGCTTCTCCTAATTATCTACCTTGATAGATTTGGACAAATCAGGGCCCATCCCTGGAGCTTCCCTTAAAGGCTACCTGTGACAGGGCAGATGGCTGAACGAAATCAGAATTCTATTAGAAAAGGGCAAGAGGAAAACATAGGCAGATTGAATACTTGCAATGCCCCACAAAGTATATCACAAAATCCCTGTCATTAGGAAAGTGTAGGGATGAGAATGCTTAAACAAGTTGCAGGGATACCGTGCCCTCAGTCCCAGGACTAGGAAACAAGCTCCAACTTTTACTTGGCCATGTTTTCCCTTGCCCTGTAAGGACAGTTGTATAATAGAAAGAGCAGCATCAGTTAGTAAAACTCACAACTCATTCTGCCAGGCTCAGACTGGCAGTGACTCTGGACTTTTTTCCACCTGGGGAACAGCAACATGCCCAGTACCTTGGCTCATCGCACCACCGTCTGGCATATCTGCTGCAGGTCGCTGAACACTTGGGATTAGATTGACACCAGATAGCCTCTTGTGAATCATCCCTAAAAATGGCGCATTCCCTTTGAAAATGAATACATTCCTTTGTATACATTACTGCATTGAAATCTGCATCTTCATATGTGTGGTACAAGTATCTGATATGATAGTTCTGAGGAACTTCCTGCCCAACCAGCTCTGTAGCCCGGCAAAGTAATACAGGGAGAAAAAAAGGATACAGAAAGGATATCAGTTGGGTAGTGATAAGGTATGTACTGAGCTATATACACTTATTTGTAAGATATTTCATTTAATCTCCAACTTTCAATGCATTACTTTCTGCAGTTTTCTAGAAGGGGGAATTTGAGAACTAACTTGCAAAGCTTGTAAATGTCGGAGCTCTTATTAACCTTGAGGCAGGTATGATTTCTAAGCCCGTGTTCTTCCTTCTGTATTCCGAGGGGCCACTCCCAGAGTTGAATATCTGCATAGAGTTGCCCCATCCTAACACTATCCTTATGACTTAAGATTTATCCCCAAACTGGTCCTGATGTCCTATAGAGAGGCTGAGAAATCTGAGGAGCATCAAACTTTCCCCAAGTTTGTTAGAACTAAAAATAGAGATGAGGGAAGGTCCCTCAAGATGAGTTCCAGAAGAAAGCTAGAATGGATATAGTGGCTTTGTGGCCCCTTTGTCTGCTCTACCCCGATTAAAAATAAGGGAAACCTAAGTGCAATAACATCGTTCATCAGGTTTGATTATGGTAATTTGGCTTGCTGGGTGGGCATATCCTTCCTCTACCATGGTCTAAGCATTTACAGAGGATTCACACCAAAGATAGAAAAGCATTACCTGTCAATACCCTTCTGTTTCTGGAGACCTTTCAGAAAGAACACTCAAATTGCCCCAGCCATATATACAGCTCAGGAGAGCCCAGGCATCCAGGAAACAGGGTGTGAATGGTCCAGACCCTGAATTTCACAAGGGCAGAGACTGCATCTTAAAAACACTGTATCTCCAGTTCCAAGTACAGTGCCTGACCCACAACAAATCATTATTGTTATATGAAGGACTAAATAAATGAAAGAATGGTCAACTTAGCAAACATCTTGTCAGCAGAGAGGAAGGCAAGGATAGAGCAAGATGGTAAAAGAGTGTGTTTACAGTGGATGTGTGTCATTATCCAACAAAATTTATGGAACAGTTTGCCTTAAGCAAGGCAGATCCTTAAGTCCCAGACCTATAATGACGACCTTTAAAATAGCACAGATTCCACTATTGGCATTCATGGGGTAGAAACGAAAGCTCCTTTTACCCAATAAGCATCATGTGAATTTTCAGGCTTTGAAAAATGTTAGTGTTTGAAAAGCATTTCTAGTCCCTGGCAGTCTTGAAGAAAACGCCTAAAACAGTTTTCAGAAATGCTTCTATTGAACCCTATTGAAATTGCCTTTTATGTAGTCCTGTGTGATTGCTTCTGCTTTATTGTTCAAGAACTGTTAATAATGAGAGTTTTAATATGCAGAAAATGAGCAACAGAATGGGACCCAAGTTTCTTTTATTTTATTTTTTAATGAAAAACAGTAAAGACCCTGGTAGAGTCAGTTTCCAGAGATAATTTACTGGCATATACATTGTTTAATTTACCTCTAATTTAGAGATAGATCAGTGTATAACAAAGTTAAAACAGAGCATACTTCCAACATGAGATGGATCAGAGGCTCTCAGGATGCACAAAACATTTTTTCATGGTAGCTGTGCTTGAAATCACAGAGTGGAAATGAGAAACACCACAGCACATATCAGGCAACAGCAGTGAGTTGAACATGGTCACCACTGTTTGCATGACCATTTTCAGGGGATGTTTTCCATGATGTGAGGTCAATTATTGGTTCCACATCTACATTAGTGTAATTGGTTCTTACTCTCCAGAGGAGAATTTATTAAGGCAATTTCAGTAAATAAGCGGAAAAGGGTCCCTATTGGCTACTGAATCCACTGGGATGGATAATCGCTCCTAGTTTCCTCCAGATCATAAGGGAATTCTTGGTACTGCTGTGTCTGTAAATACCCTTTTTCCGTTTGCAAGGGAAAGTAGAATGACACTTTTTTTTTTTCAAGAAAATTTGTATGCTTAGTGACAACAATTCTAAGAAGCAGTACCTTTCAAAGTATTGATTATGACGTTTTAAAGAATGCTCAATATGTTCAGGGGATAGTTCAAAGGAAGGCGCAAAGCAGGTGCCATTTCTAAATAGTTTAAAATTCCCAGTTACTATTAAGAAAATGCATGCCAAAGCTACATTTCCAACAGTTCCTGCATCAGACCAGATCTTTGGTAACTTAGCAAAATCAAGAGGTGCTTTTCTTTTGGAAAAGTTATTCCAAGTATGAAAGAGCAGTGATGCCCTTTCACGTAGGCAAGTTCTTCATGCATTGAGTGTGAGCTACGGGAAGGCATGATTCCCAAAGCTGGTTGCCTCTTTGCTGCCAACACTTTTCATTTTGAGTGAAATATTTTCGGAACGCCCAAGAGATTTTATTATTTGAATAGGAGACTAGAACCTCACATTTACAGCATATTTGGCAAGCTTTGGAATGTAATGTAGAAATGAGAACCATCTACAAAATGTGTGATGCATTCTCCATGCCTTCTGATGTTGAGTACAGGCAGATTTTATGGGTGAAGCCAGATCAGGGGTCTTCAGGTGAGGAAGGAGCATCAGTATCTGTGCCGTCTCCAGTGGGACATAGGTGACTGTCATTTTTCTGGCCTTGGAGAACTCTGATTCAAAGTAGTAGGCAGTTTGTTACTTCATACAAGCTGAACAAAGCAAAGCACAACAAACAAACAAAAAGCATTCTATTAGATGTCTGTGCAAATATACTTAGGGCTGGAGCAATCATTTAAATCAGGTGAGGACAAGCAGTTCTACCTCTTACCTGGACTGTTGCCTTAACCCTCAGCTTTGCTTTGAAAACCAGACCTCGCTTTGCATCCTCAGAGCAATATTAATTCAGAACTGACTTGGATTTGTTCCTTGGGCAAAAGGTTAAGTGATCCATAAATTTATTTCCCTGCAGATTTGGAAAAAGAAAAATAAATATCACAGTGATTTGTTAACTAGGTTTTGCAGCAACAGAATCATTGACTATCCCTCCTATTGCCAGGGTCAATGCCATGTGGTGAATAGAAAATATTTGTGGCTTACCCATGTGAATGATGCCAATGACAAGAAAGATCAAATACTCAAAAAACTGTGATTAATACGGAATGGCTCTAACCTGATTCATGTTTGACTAAGAGCTAAATTCCATTACAAATGTGCAAAGAAGCAAAATTCATCCTTGCAAAATGGCTTTTTGTTAACCTAACTCCACTGAGAAGAAATGCTCAGTATCCCTAAACCAAAACCTACTTGTTGCAAGATAGATCCTACATTTTTCATACCTAACCTTAGATTTTGTGGTTTCCTAACCAGTGACTCAACATTAGTGTAATAAGTACCTTTATAACTCATGGCAGGTGCTGCTCTGTGCAGCAGATTTTGCAATTGCAGGTAATAGCCTTCAGACTTAATCACTCTCGTGGAGGAGGGTGTGTTTGAAAAGATAATAGTGGCGGAGAGATTCTTTGAGTTGGTATCATCCTCTCTCAGCAACAATAGCTCAGTTATTGACTACCCATCAAGCGCATGACATTGGTCTGTGCTTACTGAAAGTTTTCATATCGAATAAGAGCATCTTTTCCTCAATGAAGAACGTTGCCTTCATGTCCCTTTTATGTGTCCAAACAGTTATTCACTATGCAACCAGAGACTGGGCTTTTTCCTCTGAGAGTTGCAAAAAGATGTGCCAGATACAGAAAATCATAGAGTAGAAAGGGTCCCATCAGATCAGCCTGTTTTTCCTCTGCCTCTCTCAGCACGACTGTTGCTAAGGCCTTTCATAAAGGATTACTGCGTGTCACCAACCCAAAGGCTTGCCATGCACTCCCCACCTCTGTGTCTCTGCTCACGCTGAAGCCGCCACCCTACCTTAGTACCCTTCCTTCTCTCTCCTATCCCTTAAGCAGCAAACTCCATTCAGTCAGTAAACCTATTATTGAGCACAGTGTACAGTGTTTGTCCTGGGCAATATATAGTCTAGTGGGGAAGACAGGCATTATTATCACAAATAATTGAAGTAGTTACATATTGCATGGTGCAGAACGGAGGAATAGGTACTGTGGAGGCATATAATAAGAGGTCCTAGACATAGTCGAGAGATCCAAGGAGGCTCCCAAAAGGAGGGACCTTTGGACTAGAACTAGAAGGGAACTCATTTAATAAGGAAAAGGAGGTGCTTGGAGGGCAGAACATTCCACTAGAGAGAATCTAAGGCTGGGAGGTGGGAGACAGGCGGGGGCAGGTGATATAAAAATTGAACAGAAGGGAGATTATGTAAACCATAGGGCAAATGGGAATCCATCAAAGGAGGGGCAGTGAGTGACATGATCAGATTTAGATTTCTTAAAACTCACTGTTGTGTGGAGATTTGTTTAGAGAGAGAAGAGAATTATTAACCACCAGAGTGGATAATGTTGTAAAACTTCACGCACATGACAAACCCTCTGTCAATCTCTGTTGATAAAACAACTTTGCCCATTAGGCTGTTATCACTGACATATTTTTTCTATCCTACAGGTGATTAATATATATTTAAGATACTAGGTCCAGGACTTCTAAAATAGCATCATTACTTTGAATATGAGCTACTAACCTGTCTAAGAACATGCCAGATCATTTCAATTTAAAACCAAGTCTCTGCTTTTGATCTTGGACACAAAGATGTTCGAGTTGTCTGAAAGGACGTGTTCTTTACCAAGGCATGACAGTTACCACCTGAAATTTATTTGTTATAATATTTTCAATTTTTAAAATTGTCCAATAATTTTAATTTTATATGTGGGATTCTCCTTTTCTGTTTAAATAATATCAGCACTTATCAGCACTCATTTGTTCTCTAGAAGCAATCTCGTGACACACCAGGTTATGGAATTTAAATGGTACAATTAATATGAATGTACTTCTCATTCTGCCTCTGTTTCTTGCTGTGATCTTAGGAAACCATGCTGGGTTTCAGGGTGCTGCCATGTTTCACAAGAAAGGAAGATTTAACGAATTTTCCTCTTCACAGCCACTATCTCTACTTTTCCACTCACAATTTCACTTATATAAAAATGTCTTAAGTATCTTGGATTCCCTCTTGGTAAACACCCTGCACCTCACTCTAGACAGAAGGTCGGTCCTTGCATGCCAGTGACAGAACATGTTTTCTAGGGAGGAAACCTCTTTCATTTCTTCAATTTATGCAAAAAAGGTCGCCAAACAAGCCATCTGCTGATCTGGTTTCCAAAGCATATGGTTGCTTCCTCAGTCTGTAATGTGGGAGACGAACTAAAAGAAGTCATCTTTAGGTGACTATGTTTGCTTTCAGATATGGGGACTGAAAATGTTCTGTCCTCTATCATAGCACTAAGAGCCATTAGATATTCAGCACTCACGATGTGCCAGGCACTGTCTGGTGGCTTTCACTGTTTCAGATGGGCAGCATGGCCTGTAGTTCAGAGCCTGGCTTCAGAACAGGGCCAACTGGGGTTCAAATTCTGGCTCTATCACTCACTGTTTTATGCTCTTTGGAGACTTATTTAACTTCTCAGTGCATCATTTGTAAAATGGGGCAGAAGATAACAGTCCCCAACTTTGGAGTTAGCGTGAGGTTTAAATGACCTAATATATGTAAAGTACTTAGATCAGTTCCTAACACATACTAAACTTCTTACCTATTAGTATCTCATTTAAACCACATAAAATCTCCATTTGCTATAACAGAGAGCTTACGTAACTACCACCAAGGCATTCTGACTCCAAGCATTATTTATAAAGAGACACAAAGAATATTACTTTTAGAGTTATATCTTTCTTTTTTATTAAAACTGTGAACTTATTTTTTGACTCAGTTACCAGCAAGCACAGATTCAAATCTGAAGTTCAATAATGAAGACACTGTGTTGAATTTTCTGGTTGCCATTTGTGTGTTATCTTTTTTCATGACTCTGATTTTCCATTAATATTTCAACTTGGCTCTTACCTTGTATATACCTTGGATAATAACCACCTCATAGCATGCTCCAGAAAAGGAAAAACCGTGAATATTTTTTAAAGAACATTAGAGGGAAATGTCAGCTAAGTATGGTAAACAAAGTTCATCCAATAGAGAAATTTTGTTCTAACAAAGACCACTGAGGAATGAAAATAAGGAATCAGTATAAGAATATGAAATGAGGAGAACGACTTGCCTTTGGGAAGCTACCTAACATTTTCAATCCCAGCTTCTATTGATCATATACAGACCCTGTACTCCAAGCCCAATTAATACAAGTCAAATTTTACACATCTATGCCTTTTTATATACTACTTCCTTTTAACCAAAATGTTTTCTGTTCACTTTTTTCCCCTTCAGTTTCTTTTTATCTTTAAAGATTAAGCTCAAACATCATATCCTCTATGAAGCAAGCATTGTCTGACACCCTTAAGTAATTAACATCTCTCCTTCTTTTGTGTTCTTATAATGCCATATACATAATACCATCATAGCATCTTATTGATTCACTTGCTTATTCTTTTTCTTCCAATTTTGTTGAGATATAATTGGCCTACAGCACTGTATAAGTTTAAGGTATACACCATAATGACTTGACTTACAGTATATGAAAGGATTACCACAATAAATTTAGTTGACATCCATCATCTCATATAGATTAAGAAAGAAAGGAAAAGTTTCTCTCCTTGTGATAAGAATTCTTAGGATGTACTTTCTAAACAAGTTCCAAATATGCCACAAGACAATCATAACTATAGTTATCATGTGTACATTACTCCCTAGTACTTATAATCTTATATCTGGAAGTTGGTACCTTTTGACGACCTTCATTTATTTCCCCTCACCACAACACCCCTCTTTCTGTAACCACAGATCTTATCTCTTACTTGCTTATTCTTTCAACAAAGACTCATTGAGTGCCTGCTATCTGACACTCTGCATTAAATGGGGATTATCATGCAAATGTTGTTTCCACTTTTTAAAATGGGGCCCTGTTTTAACCACCAGAATACATGAAACAAGGCAGGTTCTCAACGCACTGCTGTTGAAGGGAGGATTTGGCCAAATAAATAATCCCATGACTTTGCAGTCATGTTCTAATTTGGTTTAACCAAAGGTAATACTATTCCAGTGTCTCCTCTTCTTTCACAAGACTCTGAATACCATTTGATTGCTTCCAAAAGTCAAATCTATCCTTAGAAACCAATAATTTGCCATCACCTTAGAAAATGCAAAACCACACATATTCAAAGTATGGTTGTACCATAATTTTTTAACTTCTCCCCAAGTGATGAGAAGATCCAGATTGTCCTATTTTTAATATCTTAAAAATGTTACAGTAATCCTTGTATGTATTTCTTTGTATATTTGACAATTCTCTTCTGTTGGAAAGATTCACATTCATGAGAATACTAGAACAAAAAGGATATACATAGACCAGATCTACTGGCCTAGAAAGATGTCCAAGCTCAGAAATAGATCCAGATTTTGTAGAGCCTGGTACATTAAAAGGCCAAGGGTCTCCTTCAGAAATAAAAAATACAAAACTATAATAATAAAAAAAAAATTGTTAGGATCTCCCCCTTTCAGGTCCTTGGAAAGGGCCCATGAAAGAAAGGGACCCTAAAGTTCATAGTTCATTTATTTCTTGGTAAACCTGCCCATACCCACAATATATTGTTAAATGGAAAAGAACAAGTTAAAGAATATATATAATCTATATATTCTCCTTAAAAATTAAATCCATATATATAGTGTATATTGTTTTTTGGGTTTTTTGGGGTTTTTTGCTGTATGCCGGCTTCTTACTGTCACGGCCTCTCCCGTTGTGGAGCACAGGCTCCGGATGTGCAGGCCCAAAGGCCATGGCTTACGGGCCTAGCGGCTCCGCGGCATGTGGGATCCTCCTGGACCAGGACACGAACCCGTGTCCCCTGCATCGGCAGGTGGACTCTCAACCACTGTGCCATCAGGGAAGCCCTATAGTGTATATGTTTTATGAGCAGATGAAAACTGTGGAATGATTATAAACCAAGATACTAAAATTAGCTTCATCAAGGGGGAGTTAAGCCAGGGGTTAAAGTAAGTTATTGGGGTAAGTGTGTGGTCATCATTTTTATTTTATAGATACTTTTGTTCATTATTATGGTGATAATGTATGACTTTTTAATTTCAAATACTAAAATAAACTTTACTGAGTAGGGATAAAATCATGTGCTGCCGTACACTCTGAAGGCATTCCAAAAAAGGGTCTTTGGGATAAGTCCACATCCTCCCAAGGTGACTACGTGAATATACCATGTGTACTGATTTTAGACATTCTGTTGTATTTGTTATAAAATTAGCTACATTCTGTTATGAGAACATCCCTTATATTAATAGACTTCCCCCAGGCCTCCCATAAACACATACCACAAGAGAACCAGATAAAAAGAGAGAACATAAAAGCTCAATGACCTCCCCATGCGGTGCCAAGAAAACCATCTTTTGTAAATGAAAGACTGTCCAGTGTGTCACCCTGAAATTACCTAATCACATTTTTGAAACCAAAAGGAACATTCCTCCCAAGATAAGACAAACTTAAGATGAATGCAAGGGTGTATATATCCCACAAGAATAGAATATAATCAAGACAAGTCAAGCCAAAAATATTTTTCTTGACTTCTATGCAGGAATCACTTGATTGTGGCAGAGGAAAATCCAATATACATTTGAAAACAACTTATCATTAAAGAAATTAAAGCAGATTCACACCAGGAAAAAAATTTATTTTCTGAAATAACTAGTTCCACCAAGATGTATGCAATCTAATTTGCATGATAGATTTATGCCAATAGCATTTTCCAGCAACAGATTCTATGGTTCCAAAAGGCAGAATTTTATAGCAAGGAGAGGCTAACGATTACAGCGTGTGTGATGGTAGTCCTAGCCTCAGCTCCAAGCGTGTAAGCTGATGCCTTTCTCTTAGGTGTTCTGACAGGCTGATATTAAAGAGCAGCATGTGTCGGAAGATGTAGGAAATCAACTGGCCTCTTTGACAGATTTTACAGTGGAATGTTTGTACTGTCAGGGAAGTGGGTATGACAAACCTGAGAGATGACAGTAATAGGAGAGTTTAAGTAAGGGAACAAGCTTAATAGAGATGCCACTGTTGACAATAACATGCTTATGTTAAGAGTCCTTGCTTTCATTTTCCACTGGAAATTCCAAAGCCCATTTTTGAAACTGTTTTCTTCTAAATCTTACAAAAACACCTTTTAGTTCTAGAATTGCAGGGCTAGAAGACTAAACTGCCAGTCATATTTTCTCATCTGTTTTTCAAGATACCTCAGATCATCATATTACTGACATTCTTCAATCAGGGCATTAGTCTGGACTGAAACAGAACTTACATAGCATTTTAAAGCAACTGTGAAATAAGTGCCTATTTTTCTGGAGTGCACTTCAAATTAACGTTGGAGCCCAAGCTCAGGAGTGGTTATTACCTAACGTCTGTACTGATTGATGCCCAGTACCATGTGCAGGGTGTACCCTGCAGTCATTCTAAAGCAACTATTCCATTATTGTGCATCACAAATAAGATACGTGAAACAATATAATATTCCTCTCTACAAATACATACACATTTTATACATTTCTATAGATATTCCAGTTAAATATGGTATCTATATCACATCCCCAGCAATGACCTACTTCCAAGTTACTTGAACTCCTCCAGATAACTCTGTATGCATGCTCAGTGATAGAGCATTTGGGAGAATGGACTGCCAGTTGTGAATTGATGCTAAATGAATGGGTGTGCTTTAAAAAAAAAAAAAAAAAAAAGAGTCCTTTTCACTTGTGGGCTTTAATACTCATCTAATTATAATGATTTCAAATTCTCTCAAGGCTAAAATTAAACTTGGCTTCCTGGATAGCCAAACAAGTGACTATTCTTCTACACCACCCAGCTCCCGTTTTATCTCAGGCTCACTTTGAGTATAAATTGGTTAAAAACGGTCATATTCTGAATGCTGAATTAAATATCACTAAAAATATAATTTGAAGGGGCAGTCAAAATCCAATACCATCCAATTAGAAGGACAGTAGAACGCTGTCATTCCCCTCCCCAATGAGACGAGAGAGGCAGGTGGTAGTCAGGGAATACAACATTGATTCCAGAGGGGAGTGTTAGTCATGTGGCTCATATTCAACTAGATGGAATGTGTGGAGCCCGGGGAAAAGTTAGCAGAAGCACAGTTCCAATGGAAAGCCATATCAGACTCAAAATCATGGTCCAAAATTGAGCTGCCAATGAATAAGAGGCAAAAGAGACAAGTCCACATATGAAACTGACAAGCATAGTTAAGGAAAGTTCCATGAGAAAAGAAGCTTAAAGGAAGTGCAGAGCGAAGCCCAGAGATGTTTCAGAGCTGATGAGGGCACTTGCTGTAGCTTTAGACATGCTGGTTCTTGGGAGCTCTTAAGGGCTGTAGAGGTAAGTATTATCATATTAAAGATCACAAAACTATGGCCTGTATTTAAACAGGCATATGCATATGGTTAAGAGGAGAGATCTTGGACCCAAACTTCATCTTTCTGGCCTAAGAATTTCTATACTTAAATTTTCTTTTTCTCCAGTTTTGGGATATAATTGACAACATTGTATTAGTTTAAGGTGTACAACATGATTTGGTATATGTATATATTGGGAAATGATTACTACCATAAATTTAGTTAACTAAATTTATGGTAGTATATATTGGGAAATGATTACTACCATAAATTTAGTTAACTAAATTTATGGTAGTAATCATTAACACCCATCACCTCATATGGTTGCAAATTTTTTTCATGTGATGAACACTTTTAAAAGCTCCTTTCTTTTTTTTTCACGGCTCACGGGCCCAGCCACTCCGCAGCATGTGGGATCCTCCCGGACCGGGGCACGAACCCGTGTCCCCTGCATCGGCAGGCGGACTCTCTCAACCACTGCGCCACCAGAGAAGCCCCCTAAAAGCTCCTTTCCTAGCAACTTTTAAATGTACATTCAGTATTGTTAACTATAGTCATCATGCTGTACATTACGTCCTCAGAATTCATTAATCTTATAACTGAAAGTTTGTACCTTTTGCCTGCTTCCCAACCCTTGCCTCTGGCAGCCACAATCTGTACTCTGTATCTATGAGTTCATGTTTTGTTTTTTGTTTTGGGGTTGTTTGTTTTTCTTTTTTCTTTTTTTTTTTTAGATTCCACACATAAGTGAAATAGTCGAGTATTGGTCATTCTTTGACTTATTTCGCCTAGAGTAGTGCTCTCAAGGTCCATCCATATTGTCGCAAATGGCAAGATTTCCCTCTTTTCTATGACTGAATAATATTCCACTGTACCTATATACCATTTATATATCATTTCTTTGTCTATTTATACATTGATGGATGCTTACATTGCCTCCATTCTTGTCTAATGTAAACAATGCTGCAATGAACATTGTATCTTTTCAAGTTAGTGTTTTGTTTCCTTTAGATAAATACTCAGAAGGGGAATTGCTGGCTCATGTAGTCATTCCATTTTTATTTTTTGAGGAAGCTCCATACAGTTTTCCATAGTGGCTGCACCAATTTAAATTCCCACCAACAGAGCAGAAGAGTTCCCTTTCCCCGATAACCTCACCAACCCTTGTTATTTCTTGTCTTTTTTATAATACCCATTCTAGTAGGTATGAGGTGATATCTCCTTGTGGTTTTGATTTGCATATCCCTGATGATTGGTGATGTTAAGCATGTTTTCATGTACCTGTTGGCCATCTGAACCTCTTCTTTGGAAAAATGTCTATTGAGATCTTCTGCCCATTTTTAATCAGATTGTTTTTTATGCTATTGAGCTGTATGAGTTTGTTACGTATTTTGGATATTAACTCCTTATCAGGTATGATTTTCAAATATTTTCTCTGATTTAGTAGGTTGCCTTTTCATTTTGTTGATGGTTTTCTTTGCTGTGCAGAAGAATTTTAGCTTGAAGTAGTGCCACTTGGTTTTCTTTTTCATCTTTTTTTGAAGTATAGCTGATGTACAATATTATCTAAGTTACAGGTGTACAATATGGTGATTCGCAATTCTTAAAGGTTATAATTCATTTATAGTTGTTATAAAATATTGGCTATATTCCCAGTATTGTACAATATATCCTTGTAGCTTATTTTATACATATTAGTACCTCTTGATCCCCACTCCTATGTTGCCCCTCCCCTCTTCCGATTGGTAACCACTAATTTGTTGTGAGTCTGTTTCTTTTTTATTATATTTGCTAGTTTGTTCTATTTTTTAGATTCCACATATAAGTGATATCATACAGTATTTGTCTTTCTCTATCTTATTTCATTTAGCATAATACCCTCCAAGTCCATCCAGGTTGCTTCAAATAGCAAAGTTTCATTTTTTTTACAGCTGAGTAATATTTCATTGTATGTATATATCTGTATATATACACACACCACATATATATATATACTACCATATATATATACACTATATATATACCATATATATACTATATACCATATATATACTATATATATAGTATATATATACAATATATATACTATATATATATACCATATATATATAAATAGTGTATGTGTGTGTGTATATATATATACATTTACATATATATATATATATATATATATATATATATATATATACATTCCACATCTTCCTTAACCTGTTGATGGACACTTAGGTTGCTTCCATATCTTGGCAATTGTAAATAATGTTGCTATGAACATTAGGGTGCATATATCTTTTTGAATTAATGTTTTGGGGTTTTTTTTCAAATATATACCCAGGAGAGGAATATGGTAG
Organism: Kogia breviceps; assembly: GCF_026419965.1. NCBI lineage: Eukaryota > Metazoa > Chordata > Mammalia > Artiodactyla > Physeteridae > Kogia > Kogia breviceps. Next base: position 179,226,868 of record NC_081311.1, read on the forward strand.
TTCTATTGTTAGTTTTCTTGAGAATCCTCCATACTGTTTTCCACCATGGTTGCACCAGTTTACATTCCCACCCACAGTGTATGGGGCTCCCTTTTCTCCATATCCTCACCAACAGTTGTTATTTGTAGACACTTTGATGATAGTCATTCTGACAGGTGTGAGATATCTCATTGTGCTTTGATTTGCATTCTCTGATGATTAGCAGCGTTGAGCATCTTTTCATGTGCCTGTTGGTTATCTGCATGTCCTCTTTGGAAAAATGTCTATTCAGGTCTTCTGCCCATTTTTTAATTGGGTTGTTTGTTTTTTTGATGTTGAGTTGTATGAGCTGTTTATATATTTTGGATATTAATCCCTTATTTGTCATATTATTTGTAAATATTTTCTCCCATTCAGTAGGTTGTCTTTTCATTTTGTCCATGGTTTCTTTTACTGTGCAAAAGCTTTTAAGTTTAAAGTCCTATTTGTTTATTTTTTGCTTTATGAAACAGATTCAAAAAAATATTGCTATGATTTATGTCAAAGAGTGTTCTGCCTACATTTTCCTCTAGGAGTTTTATGGTTTCCCCTCTTACATTTAGGTCTTTAATCCATTTTGAGTTTATTTTTGTATATGGTGTTAGGGAATGTTCTAATTTCATTCTTTTACATGTAATTGTCCAGTTTTCCCAGTACCACTTATTAAAGAGACTGTCTTTTCTCGATTGAATATTCTTGCCTCTTTTGTCATAGATTAACTGACCATAAGTGCGTGGGTTTATTTCTGGGTGCTCTATTCTGTCCATTGATCTATGTGTCTGTTTCTGTGCCAATATCATACTGCTTTGATTACTGTGCCTTTGGTCTGAAGGCAGGGAACATGATTCCTCTAGCTCTGTTCTTCTTTCTCAGGATTATTTTGGCTATTTTGAGTCTTGTGTTTCTATACAAATTTAAAATTATTTTACTTCTGTGAAAAATGCCATTGGTATTTTGATAGGGATTGCACTGAATCTGTAGATTGCCTTGGGTGATATGATCATTTTAACAATATTAATTCTTCCAATCCAAGAACACAGTGTATCTTTACATCCATTTGTGTCATCTTCAGTTTCTTTCATCAGTGTTTTATAGTTTTCCCAGTATAGGTCTTTTACCTCCTGAGGTAGGTTTTGTTGTGTTTTGGTTTGTTTGCTTGTTTGTTTTCGTTGCTTACACTTTTGACGTCAACTCCAAAATTCACTGCCAAGAACAGTATGAAGGACTTTACCCTGTACGTTTTCTTCTAGGAGTGTTATTGTTTCAGGTCTTATGCTCAAGTCTTTAAACCATTTTGGATTGGTTTTTGTGCATGATATAAGATAAGGGCCCAGTTTCATTCTTTTGCATGGCCTATCCAGTTTTCCCAACATCGATTTATTGAAGAGACTATCCTTTCCTCATTGTGTATACTTGGCTCCTTTGTCATAAATTAATTGGCCATATATGTGTTTATTATTTATTTCTGGGCTCTCAATTATGTTTTGTTGATCTTTGTGTCTCTTTTTATACCAATACAGTTTTAAATCAGGAAGTGTGATGCCTCCAGCTTTGTTATTGTTTCTCAGGATGGCTTTGGCTATTCAGGGTCTTTTGTGATTCCATGCAAGTACCCATACTTCTTGCATGGTCATTCTTGCCCCACTACTTACTGGCTGTATGACACAGGGCAATTTCCTGAAGCTCTTGGAGTTTAATTTCTTCTGTAATATTGTATTAATCATTAGGATGATTTTGAGGAATAAATAAGCTAGTACATGTAAAATACCTATGGAGAGTGAAGGTCAAGTAAGGAGAAACAGAAATACTAGGGGGATTCATCTTTTTCGTTCAAATTCATATTTAAGATCTTGTGGAATAATTTTTAAAGTATATACTTAAAGCTTAGATTACCTAATTTATTGAATAGAATACATATGGGAAAATTGGCACCACTTTTTATTCACCAAAATGTAAATATCACACTGAAGAATGCATTAAGTATAGTGAATTAAATGCCAGGACACCACTACAATGACAGTAAAGAAGGACATGGGTATAAATACACAAAGACAGAAAATGAAGAGAATACTGTAATGGGCTAGAGATGTCAGTAGGAGACAGGTGGAGGAGTGATAACTGACTTAGCAAAGTAGAGGATGCAGGGACCCAAGTGCCTATAAAGGAAAACTTTAAGATGATGTGCTAATTTATACAACAGAGCTCCCTAATGATTCTGGAACTGATGTCACCTGCTACAAAGAATTTAGGGTAGGGAAGAGGCATGGAGCTGACATGGTTGTATTAATATAAAGAGCAGTTTAAACCTGAGATCTTCTCTCCAATCCTGTTCAACCAAGCATTCTCCCTTCAACCACAATTCTCAAAGGAAAGGTTTGTTCTCCAGAAAAACTGAATCAGAAGGGGCTCTGGAATCAGAAACACAAAGCACAGAATGTAAATACAAAACACGGATTTTGACCAACAACATTCTCTCCACCCTTCCCCTCATTCAGCTCCTGGAACACAGGCCACCATGCAGTATTCATTGCTGGAAGAATTGAATAGAACCCAAAGAAAATGCCTACAGATAGTGACGTGAAGGGATAATTTTCATTACACACGATGAAAATGTCAGTTTGCCTCCCACTTAGAATTTTATCCACACATATACCTTTTCTTAGGAACCCCCAGATAGACTTTTCCTATGCAACCAACCAAGCTCTTGTTTTCGAGGTATGGTCTCCAGGAAATAAGAATCCAAAAATAAAACTGATGTATTTGACCATGCAAGGAATAGTACTGAAAGAAGTTGTATAGTTGTAGAGAAGAGTTTAGGAGTGATTAGTGATAGGTACATAGAAACCAACCCAGAAAGAAAAAAAAAAAATCTGGGAAGTAAGTTTGTGCAACAAGGGATATATAATCAGAGCATCCTAACTGAGTCAGCAGTGAATGATAAGGATAGATGTCATAATAATGTAACTGAACTAAGTATTAACTGAATTTGTTAATACTGAACCTAGAATTGTGATCTCAACTAGTTGGAAGGATGGAGAGATGAGAACTGAGTGTAATTACATAAGTCTAATATTCTCCCTAATAGGAATTCCATGGAAAATGTCTGAAATTGATACATTGAAAAATAGCAGTGGCACAAATGACTGTCCACTATGGTGGCAAATTTCAAAAGCAGCAGCTAGAAGGATTTAAAATAGGCACTTTGGGGAAGGGGTCCATGTGATGTGAAAGGAGTTAGGGCAGAAAAGTATTATTATTTATTATAAGCCTATAGAACTTGATTTCTTTAACCATGTCATATTCCCTCAATAAAAATCAAAATTAATTTAAAATGAAAATATCTCATATGGAAGCAGCCTTTTAGTCTCTCTTCTTGAAATTAGATTAAAGATATGTTCATGAATCTTAGATGACTTCCTGGTAGCTTATCTCTTTTCTTGGTTGAATGATACAATATAATACAGTGTTCCTACAATTATGTCCTGCTCTTTGGCTGTCAGCCCCTGAAGGAAATATGTAAGATTTGATTGACTTTGTCTTGCCATCTCCTTTCTGTCACTAGTTGGAAAAGCTTTGTTCAAGAATATCTAGGGTTGTGTTAAAAAAAAATAAGTTACTTTTTTCTCTTTGACTAGTTCACTAAATAATAAACATGAAAGGTAAGATATTTATTGGAGTAAGTTATAATAAATGAGGATTTGTACTTTCAGGTTTAGGAAAAGAATAAAATACTTTTTATAAATATTTTTTGCCAACATTGCCAAATAGTTATCTAGTAAAATAAGTTGCCATTCATATCAGTTAGGATCATTTAAGTGAAAGTGTCCATGTGTTTTATGTGCAGGATTAAACAGGACCCTGTACATCTTCAGAGGCATGTTCGCACTCGATTAAAAACTAGAAACCCCTCATGGTTTACAACACTATTAACATGAAGCTAAAAAAAAAACAAGGAAGATGTTATAAATGAGAAATATTAAAGATGTTAATTCCTAGAAAAGAGAACCATATCAAAGCTTTAGATTTGCTCTGAAACCAGTTTTTATGCTATTTTGAAGAGACTCCTAATTTAGAAAGTCCAAATCATGTTTAATTTTTTAAATGGAATCTCTCACAGTCATAGGAAATGTACCATCAGGACTATGTAATCAATGTGAAGCAGATGGCGGAACAATTATCTGGTGTATTTGGGTACTACCATTGGCCAGTTCATAGAGTCTGTGCCAGGAAATTCATTCTGTATTTTCAATCTGCTTTCTGGTTATGATGGATAGTGCTTTTTTAACAAAAATCTTTGTATTATTTCAGTGTCTATAATATAAGCTACATCTACACAGGCAACTGTTTTTTTTTTTTAAAAAGTCCAATTGGAGGTATATAGTAATGATTTCAGGATTCGAATTTTTTAGTTTGAGCTGTGATTATTTTTCGGTATCAGTATAGCTTATTAGTATCAATTCTTTGTCTAAATAACTGTTTCCTAGTATATACAAATCTTAGTATTTAATTTTAAAACTTTAAATATTTAAAATTGTATGGTTCTCAATGTAGAGAAGACACTTATTTTTGAATTTCTGAATTTTTATTTTTTATACAGCAGGTATCCATTTTATACACATCAGTGTATATATGTCAATCCCAATTCATCGCCCCCCCCCTTTCCTCCCTTGGTGTCCATAAGTTTATTCTCTGCATCTGTGTCTCTGTTTCTGCCCTGCAAACCAGTTCATCTGTACCATTTTTCTAGGTTCCACATATATGCTTTAATATACGATATTTGTTTTTCTCTTTCTGACTTACTTCATTCTGTATGACAGTCTCTAGATCCATCCACGTCTCTACAAATGGCCCAATTTTGTTCCTTTTTAAGGCTGAGTAATATTCCATTGTATATATGTACCACATCTTCTTTATCCATTCGTCTGTCGATGGGCATTTAGGTTGCTTCCGTGACCTGGCTATTGTAAGGAGTGCTGCAGTGAACACCGGGGTGCATGTGTCTTTTTTGAATAATGGTTTTCTCTGGGTATATGCCCAGTAGTGGGACCACTGGGTCATATGGTAATTCTATTTTTAGTTTTTTAAGGAACCTCCATACTGTTCTCCATAGTGGCTGTATCAATTTACATTTCCACTACCAGTGCAAGGGTGTTCCCTTTTCTCCACACCCTCTCCAGCATTTGTTGTTTGTAGATTTTCTGATGATGCCCATTCTAACTGGTGTGAGGTGATACCTCATTGTAGTTTTGATTTGCCTTTATCTAATAATTAGTGATGTTGAGCAGCTTTTCATGTGCTTCTTGGCCATCTGTATGTCGAGAAGACACTTTTGAATGCTAATTCAGAATTATGTACGAGAGTTAAGGACTTTAAAAAGACATTGAAAGCAACTACTTTTTAGCACTTAGGATAAGATCATCCTAAATAATACATATTCTATTTTTTTAATTACAGTTAAAATGATCTACTAATCTCATCTTGGTTTCAATTTGTTTTTCTAACACATTATATTCAGTAACTTCAATTATCACTATCTGGCTCTCTATAGGTGGTAACATAATTACTTAGACACATTGTATATATACCTAGTTGTAGAACACTGTTGTTCTCTGATAGCAATCAAACATATTTTTAGTTTTAAATGTAAGAAATGACTACACAGTAATGCTGACTTTATTATATGTCTAATATTCCTTAAACTCAATTTTTATTTTCCAAACATAATAGTGGAGAAAATAGTATAATGAACACCATTTACCCAATGACTATAAGTTTTTTTCAATTTTGTTTCATTAATACCCTCCCTTGCATTTTCATCTATTTTATTCTGAAACAATTCCCAAAGAATGATTTTTTTTTTAGTGTAAATACTGACTACAACAAAAAGAGTATACTTTCTCAAGATAATGACTTCTCAAAATAACCCTTATCTATTTGGCTGCATATATTTTTAGCCTTTTTTTTCTGAAAATGGTCTCTATTTTAGAGATAGCTCAAATAATAAACTTTTTAGTGTTCAGAACTCTTTGTAAATCACATCAAGCTCTTTTGAACATGTGCAAGATTGTTAACTGAAACTTAAAATATATCAACCTAGATAGAAGAGCCCTTGAAACGAGTTTTCTTAAGTCATTTTCTTTCCTGCAAACACTGAGATTATTAGGAAAGCTTTTTAAAAACTATGACATATGTTTCTAACTATAGAGATTATAACAGTTTTATTCTTTAACTTAAAGGAAATTCGGTGTGACTTTCTGGGATGGCATTTCTTTTGGAGGTTATAATCTGGTATATGAATGGAACTCCAATATTAATAATCAGAATATCTAGTCACTGCAAAGGAGGCTTGAGTTTAGGGGATATTTTCCACTTTCTAACACACATTGCTTGATACAAAGGTGTTCAGCTCTTTTCCTTTGCAACTGTAATTCCCATTTCACCCCAACCTTCCTTGCAATTTTCCTTGGAATTTTTCTGCATTTGAAAGTCTGACTGTAAATCAAGGGACTCCAAACACTGGCAATCTGTTTAACAAAATAATTGTGCTGATTTCTTAGTGAAGTCAGATGCAATTTATTCGCACTGGAGTCTTTTAGGAGGCAAGATTATAGAATGAGTTGGACTGCCAAATGGAAAAATAGTGGGAAAGTAAAGCACTGTTTCAGTGGCCTAGAATGTGGCTTGTTTTTGTTTGTTTTCTTCTCTAACGCAAAAATTGACTCTGGCTTCGCATATGTGGAATGACTATCTAAACTAGGTTGTAGTTTTTTGGGTTTTGGTTTTTTTTTTTTCATGCAAAGTGTTCATTTCTCTTAAATAACAGCATTTTGATCGTCCTTTGGGTAACTCTTGTACACTCTCAGCTTTTGTAGTGGGCAGTCAGTCCTGGCTTTGTCCATCACACCTTTCCACTTGCCAGCCATAGTAATTGGTCCAGGGATAAGCACATGATCCCAGCTTGACAGTGTGGGACATTTTTACCCAGTATGCAACTGCTGAGCAATAAAGGTACTCTTGCCATGGATATTAAGTTTGGGAGGCTCTGAACCTGTTGGGACTACCAAGTAGACAGAGCCTGCCTGAGAGTAAATCCACACTGCAGAAAGCAGAATTGAAAGACAGTGAGGGATGGCCCTCTTATAACATCATTCCAACTTCTTGGTCTAACCATTTCTGATTTCAGTCTACTTGTATTTGAGTTATAAATCTATATTCTTTTTTTTTCTTTGCCACTTTGAGTTTTCTTTCACTTGCAACTGAACAGTTCCTGAACTAACACTCCATCTATTGACAAGTCAAATTCTATTTAAAAAAAAAATTGCAGTGTCAACTTTTTCATCTTTATGCCTCATGTACACATCTAAATCATTTGTGTCTTGTAACCTTAACCCCAAGTATTCATCAGGGCACTAAATCTCAAATTGTCTCTTAGCTTTTATCAAAAGCCCAATTGATATAAGTTGGAATGCCAGATTAAGAGAGTAAGAATGAAAAAGTGTGATGGAGAAAGTCTGAGTAAAAACAAACTAATCATATAGTTGCTTTAAATTTTCTATGAGCTACAAAGCCAGGCCATCAGAATGCAATATACTAGAATATTACTTTAGATTTCCATAAAGATGCCTTCACAGAATTATGAGTTAATATAAATTTATTTAGCACTTCAGGTAATAGCCAAATCAGCTTAGCTTTCTGACATAATTACTTTCCTTTTTCCCCAGGCTATAGAATAGAAAAGGTTTACAACAATCTCGGGTTGCCATTCTTGCTTTAACACTAGCTCTGTTACTTTAAAGAAGTTAACTTCAGTTCTCTATGATTCCATTTCTTTCCCTGAAATGAAGCATGAAAATAATGTTTTCTTCACATATGGTTGTATTACAGAATATAATAGAAAATATTGAGGAAAAAGTAGATAATGGAAACTAGTGGGTTTTTAAAAAGTTTTTTTTATTGGTGTGTAGTTAGTTTACAATGTTGTGTTAGTTTCAGGTATACAGCAAAGTGATTCAGTTATACATATACATATATTCATTCTTTTTCAGATTATTTTCCCATATAGGTTATCGCAGAATATTGATTAGAGTTCCCTGTGCTATACAGTAGGTCCTTGTTAGTTATCTATCTTATATATAGTAGTGTGTGTATGTTCATCCCAAGCTCCTGATTTACCCCCCATCCCCAACCTAAAACAGGGAAACTAGTGGTTTTATCTTTTATCAAACCCTTCAAATCACTTTGAAGGTAACGTGTCAATTAGATGGTAGGACTGTGTGTTTCCTCAGGTAATGAATTATGACAGATTTGAAATTTAGGCTGATCTCTATGATTTTAAAGAGTTTAATGATTTTTCTAAAACCAAGCAAATTATACTATCTTATTTGTTTAGCCACTCCATACTCAAAAGAACTTTCACATTTGGTATCCCAGCCATTCTTTTCTGTTTATTTGGCAGTGGGTAGAGAGGTTATCATCAGGCTGTAATTCTTGTATCACATATTTGCATCTTCTTGACTGTAACTACTAAATCACATATATGTATCTTCTTGACTATAACTATTAATGGTGTAGTGATGCTGATTTATCACTTAACCACTTTCACCCATTGGACGGTATTGCCCAGGAGCAGGAAAGGATGAAGTTCTAAAAATAAGGATGCAGTTATTAGTAACTCACCATCTCAACATTAACCAACAGAAGCTGATAGTGTTTTCTGTCCCACAGACAAGCCTCCACATTCAGAAAGGGGGATTCCCTTATGACGAAGTCAGTGATGACACAAATGTCCCTAAAGAGAAAAATTTCCGAAATATTATAACTCTGACTTTTAAACTGTAGTACACATTATGGTTTAAGTAGTTTAAAAAGGAGAGGAATACTAAGTACTTATAATAATATTTAAAAGTTAGTTTTAATTACTTTTTTGTATAAAATATAAGCCTTCAGGTCCTTTCTCTATTCAAGAATAATGGGGAAAAAGATATTGCAGTCTATGATTTGCTCTCAGCTTCACTTTACCATAACTTGTCCCTCAGAACTGAACTGAAACTAGATTTTCCTCTGACATCAGCAAAAGCTTTTCTGAAATGTTTGCAAATCTCCAGGTGCATGGGTCCCTGAATAAATATTATTTCAACACTGATCAGCTGCATAGGTGAAGACCAAGTTAGGAAAGAGGTCTACAAGGATTTCTTAATGAAAGCAGGTGGCTGTTGATATTCTAAATAGATTCAGTAATTAGAACATTTTTAGGACTTTAGGGTGCATCTCACAAGGGATTTCTGTAATATTTAGAAGACAGCTCACATAGGAAAGCACTTGTTCAGGAAGATATTCATTCATGCTCTCCTAATAAATAGGGGGAAATTATTTTTAAAACTACATATGGTAAGACCAAAAGTTCTGTTCCTAACAAGGAAATACTTTACTTTTTGGATTTATTGCTAAGTTTTAGGAATTTCTGCATTGTCAAAGAACTGCCTTCCTATATAGGACGTGGATTTCAAGTGTAAGTCAAAAAACAATTACAATATTTGTTTAAAACTTTATTTAGGGTGAACAGATAAAACATACTCTGTGGAACAAAATTCACTTAATAACATTCCATACCAAGTTTAAGTAACAGTAGATTTTATCTTCATCCTCTCAGTTTGTTGTATCCATTAAACATATTATCTATTCTAAATAACATACCTGCTTGACTAGTCCCAAAATAAGATGTTGAAACTTTCTAGTGTCATTTTATGATGTGAGTTCCAACCAAGAGAAATTTAAAATGCATTTATTTTTAGCTTATATTTACACTTTGACTCAATCCTTGTTCCAGTGGTACTACCTGCAAGAGAAAAGTTAAAACCTTTTAGCAAGAGTATACATAGTAAAAAAGAAATACTGAAAAAGTTTAAAAATTGTTACCAGCACACTTAAGCAAATTAAATTGCCAAGAAATAATTTTTTCTGAAATGTATTGATTAGTGATAGGGTGCAAAATAAACTAAATCAAATTTCACATCTCCTTCAGTGATGTTTTTGAAATTCTGAGTAATGACCCAAGTTGAGTCATTAATGCAAATCCTCAAAACTTAAATAGTTTCTTGATACTTTTCATTTTGAGGCATCTTTTAAAGAAACAACAGATGCCTCTCCACATGCATTCTAAAAATCAATACAATTAATCAATAATGCTCTCCACAGGTAATAAATGCTGAGAAGCATTTCTGCCTATCTATATTGATTGGGAGAATTGCTTCAGATTGGTTCAGATGTGTATAAAAATCATTTCCTTATTGATCAAAGCCTCCCTTCTCCACTCTGTTATTTCATATATGGCATACAACTGTTTTAGACTTCATGTATACCTGTGATAAACAAATTTCCTGTGATCTGTGTATGAGACTAATTTGAATGAAATGTAAAATGGGTGTTTTTCTTTGAGGGAACATATTGCTTGAAATTTAATCAAAGCATGAATAATCATGAGAAATTACTGAATTTAATGAGAAATGTAATGATGTTTTTCATTCACATTTTCATTATTTGTAATCTTAAAATTTAAGCTTTTTTTGAGTCTGCTTCTATTTCTTATAACAGAATTCATGCAGACACATCCATTTAATCCAGAATGATGCTATTCCCTGTGGTATAAACAATAGAAAACTGCATAGTTTTAGTCAACTGTTGACTCATTGCTGGCAAGTTATATTTTGGTAACATGATCAAACATGTAAGTGGACATTGTGACCTTTTTGCTAATATGTGTTAAGTGTATAGACAGAGTAATAAGAAAAGTATGTCTTCTAAATTAATTGTCTAACAATAAGTGTACAGTTTCAACAGATATAGCATTTAATGAGTCTCATTAAATAGGACTCTATTCATCTTTTATCCAAACAATTGATTCATTGGGTAAATATTATTAGATTAAGGGCTTTTCCAAGGAAGCTCAACTTCTAAGTCTTGATACATTAACTAGTGTTGTGAATTATAATGAAAAAGCCAAAGATTCCTGTCAACATGACTTAGTAAATTTCATAACTTTATACTACCTCTTTTCCTTATCTGAATGTTCTGTTATAAAATGGCATTATTTTGGCCACTGTATAAGCTACTGTGGAAAGTGTCACTAAACCACTACCTCCTTAAAACTTGACCACCAATTTTTACTTATTGAAAGGTTTCATTCATCTCATGATTTTCCTTTGGAATTTCAGGGAATATGAATTATCATATAGTCAAGTCCCAATATCTCAACTTTAGATAATTTTACTTATCTAACAATTTAATTTTTCTTTTTTTAATTCTGAAGGAATCTCTTATGCAAAACTAAGTTGAAATCTTTCAACAAAACAAGAAGTGTTTTCATGAACGATTAGTGTAAGGAATTGGATAAACTATGTTCACTATATTCAAAAATACTATTTGAGTGAATCTGAGGAAATGTTAGTCAATGTTGAAAGGTTCTGATGATATATTCTGGTTTGTTTCCCCTAGAGCAAAAATAAAATAAATTTTATAACATCTTAATATAAAACACTTGCCAAAGATGTGGAGGTATCTATCTATCTGCTCACTAAGGCTCTATTGAATCTTGGGTACATGGTTGGGCTCTATGAGCTCTAAAAGTATAAACCTGCTTTCAAGTCTCTCATATAGTCCCAGGAAGCTAACTAACTGTACAATAAGATTCTTGGAGTCAATAAGTACCATTAGGGTAACCACAGAAATGAAATTTTTGAAATATTTCTTGTATTTGAATAGAAACTAATCTTAAAGTATCCCTAGGAGCAAGCATAGATTCAGCTGGAAACTGGAGCTGCACACCCAAGAGATATTTACTCTGACTCATGTTACATTTTAGTGAGGGCAGCTTAATCACAGTGGGAAAGACAACATTGAGCCAATCAATAAAAATTCATCTAGAGGTATTAGGGCATGACGTGGAGGATAAGAGCGTTAGCTCTGGAGTCAGATAGTCCTCATTTCCAGATTCCACCACTTATAAGCTGCGTGGCTTTGGGGAAGTTGCTTTTATCTGTCTCATTTTCCTCCTGCATGAAGCAGGGTGTGTGCCAGCACCATCCAGTAGAAACATAATGTGAACCACATATATAATTTAAAATTCTTAGTAGCCATGTTTTCAAATCAGGTGAAATTGATTTAAAAATTTTTTAAATTTAATACAATGCATCCAAATTAGTATTGTGATATGTAATTGATATAAAATTATTAATGAAATATTTTACATTCTTTTTTCATACTAAGTCTTTAAAATCTGGTGAGCATTTTACAATGATAGCACATTTCAGTTTGCACTAGCTGCATTTCAAATGCTCAGTCAGTAGCCATATGTGAGTAGGGGCTGCTATCATGGATAGTGCAGGTATATATTCACCCCATAGGGTTGCTCTAAGGATAAAATGAGATAATGTGTGTAAAGTGTTTAGAAAGGTGTTGTTTGACAAATAAAAAGGACAAAAAAAGGTAGTTGTGAAAACTGTTACTGTTATAACTGAGTACTGACTACAGCAGTCTATGTGCTAAACTGGGGTGAAAGCAAAAATATATGACATGACTCTGTTCCTGAGTAATTACAAAGTTAAGAAGGCAAGATAAATAGCTAACTATAATTTATGGCATCTTATTACCATATGAATGTATGCATAAAATGCAATAAATGCTCAGAAGAGGAAGATCTTCCCCACTAGAATTGCCTTGTACCCACCTTGGTGAAGAAAATCATTTTGAACTGGGATTTAATCAATGGGTTGACTTTTCTCAGGAAGATAAGGTAAGGGACCATGAAGATAGCTACGAAAAATATTCTACCAAAGGGATAATAGGAACAATAATTCAAAGGTGGGGAAGCGAAAAAAATACACTCAAGAAATGATGGCAATTTTTGATGGAGAACACAGCGTTCATGTAAGAGTGTACTTGGGTGAGTACATGCCGATCTGTATTAGTGAAGGGGGTTTAAAAGCCATGCTAAGATAGTAGGACATTTTCAGTGTCAGAAGGAAACAGTAAAAGGAGCACTGATTTGGAAGTCAAAGATCTGATTTTAACCAAGTTCTACAATTGCCATGAATATGGCAATTTCTTACCTTGGGCAAGTCACTTCATCTCAGTTGTGTATTTTTAAAGTGACGTAATTAGATCTAAAAAAAACAAAACCTGAGAATGTCAAGAGTTGTAAGGGGTCTCGTTGTTGTCACTGTTCCTGCTGTTTTTGTTGTTCTATTCAAATTTATGGTATTTTAGGATGGGGGTGGCATAATTGAAGAAAGCTTTAAGAATTAATGTAGATAGATTTAAAAGTAAAGAAATTGTAACCAAAAATCACTTGGGGTTATCTTTTCAATGGTCCTGACAACTTAAAAATAAGCACTTCAGTATTGTAAGCATAATAGTTGGAAATGGGAAAATTATAGAAAAGTAGCAAAGAAAAATGGATAAAAGTTGGGTTAAGGATGGAGAGGGAGGAAAGGTGTGAAATGATTGCCACTGCAGTTTGGACTCTGAAAAACAGAATATAGTATTCAAAATTGAAATGGAAGAACTAGACAGATAATTTTGTTGGAGATGTGGGAAGAGATGTAACATGAGTTTGTAGTTTTTTAGTAGGTACAATATATACACTAGAATGTGTGCTTTTAAGAATTAATTGATATATGTGGGAGATGATGGAGGAGTAGAACATGGAGCTCACTTCCACATATACAGCAAAAATACATCTACAAGTGGAACGATTCACACAGAACACCCACTGAACGCTGGCAGAAGACCTCAAACTTCGTAAAGGGCAAGAAATCCTCCACATACCCAGGTAGGACAAAAGAAAAAAGAAAGAAATCGGGAGGGCACCTGTGCCTCAAGGAGGGAGCTGTGAAGGAGGAAAGGTTCCTTCCCCCTGGGAAGGCTCCTCACTGGCGGGGAGATCTGTCTGGATGGAGAGGGAGCTTTGGAGCCTCAGAGGAGAACACAGCAACCGATGTGCAGAGGGCAAAATAGAGAGTGACCTGCACAGAAGGTCAGTACCACCACCCTGCACTCTGCAACCTGAGACCACTCGTCTGCTGGTAGGGGCAGGGGCTGGGTGCTAAAACTCAGGTTTCACTGGTCAGACCCACGGAGAGCACCAGGGTTGGCTGCATGTTGACAGCCTGAAGAGGCTGGAGTGTAGCAACTGAAGGTCACTTGGAAGAAGCCTGGGCCTGCCAGAGAGGCAAGGCACCATTGTTGGAGGACACACGAGGAGAGGGGTAGGACCACCATAGGATCTTCTTTCCCTGCATGCATGTGCTTTCAGGGCTCTGGGGGCAGGCGCAAGCCACCGCTGCCATACTGAGCTCCAGGGTGGGCACAGGCTGCCGCCACCAGTAAGAAATTCACAAGTGGGCTCCAGTGGCTGCCCCCACTGTCCTGGGGAGTGGGCGAGCTGCCACCGCTGCAGCTAGGGGACCTGCAAGCAGGCACCAGTCTGCTGAGAGTTAACACCTATCTTGAAACTCATCCAAAAAATTGCAGAGGAAGGAACACTCCCAAGCTCATTGTATGAGGCCACCATCACCCTGATACCAAAACCAGACAAAGATAGCACAAAAAAAGAAAATTACAGGATAATATCACTGATGAACATAGATGCAAAAATCCTGAACAAAATACTAGCAAACAGAATCCAACAACACATTAAAAGCATCATACTCTGTGATCAAGTGGGATTTATCCCAGGGATGCAAGGATTCTTCAATATATGCAAACCAATGTGGTACACCACATTAACAAATTGAAGAATAAAAACCATATGATCATCTCAGTAGATGCAGAGAAAGCTTTTGACAAAATTCAAAACCCATTTATGATATTAAAAAACCTCTCCACAGCATAGGCATAGAGGGAACCTACCTCAATATAATAAAGGCCATATATGACAAACCCACAGCAAACATCATTCTCAATGGTGAAAAACTGAAAGCATTTCCCCTAAGATCAGGAACAAGTCAAGGATATCCACTCTCGCCACTTTTCTTAACCATAGTTTTGGAAGTCCTAGCAATGGCAGTCAAAGAAGAAAAAGAAATAAAAGAAATCCAAATTGGAAAACCAGAAGTAAAACTGTCACTGTTTGCAGATAACATGATACTATACATAGAAAATCCCAAAGATGCTACCAGAAAACTACTAGAGCTCATCAATGAATTTGGTGAAGTTGCAGGATACAAAATTAATACACAGAAATGTCTTGCATTCCTATACACTAACAAAGAATGATCAGAAAGAGAAATTAAGGAAACAATCCCATTTGCCCACACATCAAAAAGAATGTATTGGCTTGGCCAAAAAGTTCGTTTGGTTTTAAGTAAAAGACATTTTTCATTTTCACCAAGAACTTTATTGAACAATGTATTCACTAACCAAATGAACTTTTGGGCCAACCCAATACCTAGGAATAAACCTACCTAAGAAGGTAAAAGACCTGTACTCAGAAAACTATAAAGTACTGATGAAAGAAATCAAAGATGACACAAACAGATGGAGAGAGATACCATGTTTTTGGGTTGGAAGAATCAATATTTTCAAAGTGACCATATTGCCCAAAGCAAACTACAGATTCCCCATCAAATTACCAATGGCATTTTTCACAGAATTAGAACAAAAAATTTTACAGTTTGTATGGAAACACAGAAGACCCCAAATAACTAAAGCAATATTTTTTTTTTTTTTTTTTTTTTTTTTTTTTTTTTGCGGTATGCGGGCCTCTCACTGTTGTGGCCTCTCCCGTTGCGGAGCACAGGCTCCGGACGCACAGGCTCAGCGGCCATGGCTCACGGGCTTAGTTGCTCCGCGGCATGTGGGATCTTCCCGGACCAGGGCACGAACCCGTGTCTCCTGCATCGGCAGGCGGATTCTCAACCACTGCGCCACCAGGGAAGCCCACTAAAGCAATATTGAGAAAAGAAAACGGAACTGGAGGAATCAAATGCCCTGACTTCAGACTATACTACAAAGCTACAGTAATCAAGACAGTATGGTACTGGCACAAAAACAGAAATATAACTCAATGGCACAGGATAGAAAGCCCAGAGATAAAACCACACACCTATGACCACCTAATCTATGACGAAGGAGGCAAGAATATAGAATAAAGAGTCTCTTCAATAAGTGGTGCTGGGAAAACTGGATAACTACATGTAAAAGAATGAAGTTAGAATATTTTCTAACACCATAGACAAAAATAAACTAAAAATTGATTAAAGACCTAAATGTAAGGCTGGATACTATAAAGCTCTTAGAGGAAAACATATGGAGAACACTCTTTGACATAAATTGCAGCAATGTCTTTTTGGATTCACCACTTAGGGTAATGAAAATAAAAACAAAAATAAACCAATGGAACCTGATTAAGTGTAAAAGCTTTTGCACAGCAAAGGAAACCATAAACAAAGTGAAAAGACAACCCACAGAATGTGAGAAAAAATATCAATATTTGCAAACAAAATGACCAACAAGGGATTAATCTCCAAAATGTACAGACAGCTCATGCAGCTCAGTATTAAAAAAATGGGCAGAAGATCTAAATAGAAATTTCTCCAAAGATGGCATACAGATGGCCAAAAAGCACAAGAAAAGATGCTCAACATCACTAATTATTAGAAATGCAAATCAAAACGACAATGAGGTATCGCCTCACACCAGTCAGGATGCCCATCATCAAAAAGCCTACAAATATAAATGCTGGAGAGGGTATGGAGAAAAGGCAACCCTCCTACACTTTTGGTGGGAATGTAAATTGGTACAACCACTATGGAGAACAGTATGGAGGTTCCTTAAAACACTAAGAATAGAACTACCGTATAATCCAGCAGTCGCACTCCTGGGCATATATCCAGAGAAAAACCATCATTCTAAAAGATACATGCACCCCAATGTTCATTGCAGCACTATTTACAATAGCCAGGACATAGAAGCAACCTAAATATCCATCAACAGAGGAATGGATAAAGAAGATGTGTTACATATATACAATGGAACATTACTCAGCTGTGAAAAAATGAAATAATGCCATTTGCAGCAACATGGATGGACCTAGAGATCATCATACTAAGTGAAGTAAGTTAGAGAAAGCCAAATATCGTATGATATCACTTATATATGGAATCTAAAGAAGAAAATGATACAAATGAACTTCCTCACAAACAGAAACAGACTCAGACTTTGAAAACAAACATGGTTAACAAAGGGGAAAAGATGGGGGAGGGATAAATTAGGAGTTTTGGATTAACATTACACACTACTATATATAAAATAGATAATCAACAAGGACCTACTGTATAGCACAGGGAAGTTTACTCAGTATTCTGTAATAACCTTTATGCGAAAATAATCTGAAAAAGAATGGATATATGTATATGCATAATTAAATCACTTAGCTGTACACCTGAAACAGTACAACATTGTAAATCAACTATACTCCAATATAAAGTAAAAATTAAAAAAGAATTAATTGATATGTGAAGACCATGGAAGTTTTAGTTTCAGAGTTTCACAAAGTCGTACAATCAGTCCCATAATTCTTTTCTTCAGTGTTAATATGAGCATTAAATTTGAGCCTATTTACTTTGGAAATTCAGTGGCCCTCAAAGAGAAGCCCCAAGTGTCACACTTATCTGAGTTGTAATTTGTGAAAGAAATTTTAAAGCCAGTAAAAGAAGCAAGACTTTTTGAATAATAAATATTTCAATTCAAATCCCAGCTTGACCTTCTCTGAGTCTCTTTCTTCATTAGCTAAAAAGGGAGAATATCTACCTGTTAGGATTGAGTGCAGAACATGTGAGGTAACCAGTGGAGCTCTAGATGCTCAATAAATGATGGCTACTGTGAACTCATTCTAGCCGACTTGAAAGACAAAAAAACTCACATCCTTTCTTTAAAAAAAAAAAAAAAATCAATATTATACTACTATTTATATCATACCACAACTCCTCCTGCAACAAGCATGTACTCATTACTGATTATGTCAAGTTTCATAGTTAGTGTCAAGAATGTTTCAGTAGTAGGTAATATGCAGAATTCCTAAACTTAAGAAGAATTTGTCTAGGTTAGGAGGTAAGTGTTAAAAGATTCAGGTAACTCCTGGATATTTTAGGTGTATACTCTCAAATTGAATTTTCACATGTAAGTATCTAAAATTAATTTTAAATTCTTTAGTTTGAAAAAGTGCCAAGATTTCATTTGCACAGTTTGTTAGCATGCAATGAGTTTCCAGTTTTTGTTGGTTCATCCAAAGTGATTACATATACCCAGACAAAATGTTACCACTCAATCTCCATGGGTTAATTCGTTTTATAAACTTCAAGAGATTCAAACATTGAAGTTTTATACCAAATCCAATTGAGACTGCTTTGCTCAAGATATTATTAAACTTACATTTTTCAAAAAATTACTGTTTAAAACAGAGTATAAAGAAGCTCTATCATGTTAAGTAAATTGTAAGTTAATTTAGAACTAAAATTTGAGAGAAACAGTAATTTTTAAAGGTTTGTTCGCTCATCCAATAGCAGAGCAATACTTTGAGTGAAGGTGAAATGTAGTGCCTATCTTCTTTAGCCAAAAGAAGATAGCAAATTAATCCAATAGAGTAAAATGGATAGTAATACATGTTATCCTCATTCAAACTCATTGGTCAGCAAACAAGATACTGATTTAACCAAGAAATTATTCTGAAGCCTTGATGGATAAAAACAAGTATTAAGTTTTTCAGAGATGTGTGGATCAAGACAGTCATAATCACTCATTATTGACATTTACTGATTTATATAAAAGAATAGCAGTTATAAAATTATATCAATCTTCTCCCCAGGCTGCCTATTTTCTTCCCATTCTGTAAAAGTTTGGGAA
Source organism: Kogia breviceps (assembly GCF_026419965.1). NCBI lineage: Eukaryota > Metazoa > Chordata > Mammalia > Artiodactyla > Physeteridae > Kogia > Kogia breviceps. The sequence continues at coordinate 179,245,783 of NC_081311.1, forward strand.
TCCTGATAACTTAGATGTTATGTAAAAAGTGACTTGCTTCTTTTTTGCTTAATACATGTTGAGATATTTATATTTTTAAATACCTTTATGAACCAATTTGGCTATTTTATTTTTAAATCAGTGTTGGCAAACTATATTCTATGTTTTTTTAATAATATACTTTAAATTCATGTGATATTTGTGGAATATGTGCATTTATAATTTAGTATAATTATTCTTAAAATACCATGCTAAATGACATTTTAAATCTATTCAGGAATTGCATGTTAGGAGACAATTTTATTAAAATGTTATAATGGTTAAATATTTTATTAAAATGTTATAAAATTTAAAAATGTGAAATAAATAAATTATATTTCTATTTTGAAAGAGGCTTATTCACTTTAACATGAACATTGTTGGTACAAGTTTTCATAAATCCTCATAGTACTATTTAAAATTTCATGTCTACCATATTTTAATTCCATTGACCAAGTTTGATGTAGGTACATCTTGTATTCTTCCGAAATTTGTCATTAAGACTGTGACATTGGTATGACAAATGATTCATATTGTAGTGTTTACTTTTTATTGCCAATCATCAGGATATATAGAAAGATAACTATGCACATGTCTCTAAACACTCTGCTTTGTAGAGATGTCACCAATAGTCATACTGTGATTTTTTTTCTTTTGAGAGTGCCACCTCTCTGTCTCTCACACCAACAGATACTGATGTAGTAACTGACACATCCTGGTAAATAATTTTGAAAATCTTCTAACCTAGAAAGAGTTCAGCATCTCAGTTCCCTGTAAAACTAATTTTGGGGTCAGACATTATATGCCATGTAATAATCCAATATACTTTAGAGATGAACATGATTTTATGTATACACACACACACACACACACAATCTTACAGCCTTCTGAAAATGAGTTCAAGTAAACCTGAAAACCTCACCATAAACTTGCTGACTGAAATCTGTTCTAACAAAGACACATTTTTTAGATACCTGAGGCACGGTGCTGCTGAATTAGATAATCCTATCATTAAATTCCAATATTATCATCTTCTCTATGAACAAGCTTTCAGGAATTACCGAGAACTTTCATAAACACTTCCAATTAAAATTTTTTACAGATTTGACTCCAACAAAAGATAATGGTTTAAAAGCTAAATTCTTTCCTTTTTCTTTACAGGCTTTGATTCTGTTTGGTTTTGTTTTCAAAAATAGAAAATGATATTTACCACCTTCCTAGTTGTTGTGTGAAGAATACAAGAAAAAAAGTTATTTGATTCTTAGGAAAGTCACAAACAACAATTGCCTACATTGTGTGGCTGAAAGTGGAATCCATATGTAGTGCCTCTGTCGGCAAAGACTTAGTAGAAGGGGCTTTATAATAAATATTCACATCTGCTGCTTTGGACACTCTAATCCGTCCTAAGGATCTTTGCTGTGTCAGGCTTTGTTCTAGATGAAGAAGCTCAATAGATATAAAGGTTGGCAAATAGGCCATATTTATCATGATTAACTTCACTTTTATAACTTTTCTCTGTTTTTGAGATATTCATGGCAATCTGCGTTATAATTCTTGATTAAATATTTGACTGTGACTTTTATGGCAATATTATTATTGAATTTTTATTATGGAATGGAAAAATTCTATTTTAACAATATATCACCTACTTAACATCTGTCAAGAAGGCATCACTGATAAAAACACTGTGCTGGATGTGGAAAAAATGACTAAAACCTCAGGCTCTGGATTCAAAGTGCTTGTGATTAAATGCTAGATCCCTCCGTATCTATGGTGTCATCTTAAGCAAGTTACTTAGCCTTTCCAGGACTCTCTTTCTTCACCTATATAATGGAGTTAATATTATTTTCTTTATCATTAGATAGTGTAAGGATTATATGAAATTATCAGTATATATGTTAGTTATACTAAATTATCAGTATATATGTTAGTTATACTAAATCTAGTATCTAACGTGTTGAAAGAGTTTAATGAATTTTAAATGGCATTACTGGAATGATAATATTATATGCCTTCTAAGTATGATTAGATAATCCCAGTGACAGTACTGAAGTCATTTATTTAACCCACATACTTATGTAGACATATTCTGTTGTTTTTACTTACCTCCAAATTCCCTGATAGTTTGCTGCTGGACTTCTTTAATAAAAAAGTATGAGTTAGAATGGGATTGCTTATATGTTTTTCACTTTAAGGAAATTATTAACTCACAAATATATAGTATAAATATTATGAGAATACTCTGTGCTGTATTTAGCTCTCTTATGACACAAAATTTTAGTTTAACAGAATTTTGAATTTTAAATTAGAGTAAAAAAACCTAAGACATCTTTGAAATGGAGGTATTTATTTTCACTTCAACTCCAAAAACAATTTGTTGCACTAATGAGTACCACAATTTTTAAAGTATAAATGTATATTATTAGTTCTAAGTAGTGACTTAGTATACTAAACAAATTTAAGTAAAATAAATTTAAGTTATAAATTACCCACTGTGTGTATATATGTATATATGTGTATGTGTATATATGTGTGTATATATATATATATATATATATCTTTGCCTTACATTTTGAATCCTATTTTTTTAACACTTTTTTTTCAGAAATAATTCACTTGAAAAAAAGAAAACTTCATTGCTTCATTGCTTTCAATCTCATCTTCTCAAAATTATTAATCCCAAATATAAGGAGACTAGCAGGGCATTTGATGACCTCTGCATATAAAGTAGATAGAGCATTTTAAAATTTTATAATCCACTCATTGGCATCTTAATTTTAACTGGAATTATTTCCTATACAGCCAGGAGTTAGTTCATATTTAATGACTGACATCTAACGTAAAATGAATCTGAATTACAGTTGAAACAAAACGGTATATTCTGTTGCTTATAAACTGTGACTGCTTGAAATAAAACTTTGATATTCATTCTCTCTCCCTCTTTCTCCCTCCCTCCCTCCCTCTCTCCCTCCTTCTCTCTGTCAGGTCAAGTTTTAGCTCAGGCGAGTGGCAATGGGGTTATCCATTTGCTGGATCTTAAATCGGGGCAGATCCACAAATTGATGGGCCACGAGAGTGAGGCTCACACGGTCGTATTTTCTCATGACGGAGAGACTCTGTTTTCTGGAGACTCCGACGGCACCATTCGAACGTGGTCTTGACGGTCAGCCTATCCCACTGCGGAGGGCATTCCCTTTAAGGCTTGAAAATGCCTTGTATAGAGAGTCCCAAACCAGTAAATATCTGGTTAAATATGCCAGCAGGTAACATTTACAATTTGCTTTAAAACATGCTTTGGACATATATTTTAGTGCTCATTACTGTTACCAATAAAAAAAAAAATAACTTTCTGCTCATTTATTTGTGTCGGGGTCTTTTTCTTACTCCTTTTGATAAGAATTTCGAGACAGAGTATCTTTGCTAGCAGTTTGGAAGAAATAGCTTTACAATGACGCCTAATGACAGACTAGATGAATTACAGGAGATTGATTTTGAATGTTACAAAACAAACTGCAGGAGAACCAGGCTACTTTTTTTTAAAAAAATCAAACCAAAACTGCAGGAAGACCTGAAGTTTAATCATGTAGCACAGGGAAAGACTTTCTGTAAGCAAAGGGTCAAGTAGAATTGGGAGCATACATTTTCACAGATTCTTTAACAATGACTACACTTTATCTGTTAATAATAATCAGAGACTGCAGATGGCTTAAGTCTAAATGCTAGGCTCTTCCAGAACTTTCATCTCTGAAGCCCATGGGAGAATGCATTAAGTATAATTACAATAAAAAATGAAAAGAAAAAAAAAACATCGTAATCTCAATGCAAGTAAGTATCTTGCACGTAAAATGCCTTTTCCCCTTCCAATTCATGCATCCACTGTATAAAGTGCGGCTGCTTAGAGAACGCTCTAGCCTGGCCCAAAGGAGCAGCTCGGATTTCGACCGAGCTCGGCTCAGAAGCCAGTTGTTGGCGCTGTCCGTGGTGCTGAGGAATTCCCAGCTGCCGGCGGAATGAGCTACAAATCAGCAGTCTGCAAACTGCTCTCAGGGATGCAGAAACCCAGCTAAAGTTGCTCCTTTCCTTCACGTCCACAGTTAGTATTTTCTGGTGTTTAAGAGGGGATTCAAGCAACATATCGTGGATGATGCTGACGGTATTGCCAGCGGAGTGGGCTCTAAGCTACAGCATGCTGTTGCTGATTTTGATCCTCAGAGCCTAGCCAAATCACCTCTACTGCCATATCAAACACTGTGTAAGTGAACTCATGTGTGGAGGAGGCGTAATCAGTCGGGAAATTTCATAGAAGGATCTGGGAAAAGGCTAAAAATAAGTTCAACATGATTCTGTTACTGGGGTCTGGATTGGAACAGGACCAGCATTGCTTCTTTCTTTGAATTCTGAAGACAGATCCAAAGCATATTTCTTATGTGTGTCTGCAGTGTTTCTCTCTGGAAGGGCGGGAGACTGCTTCTTGACTGTGTTTTGAAATGGGAGGTAGAATGGATTGCCTTTAATTCAAGCCTGAAAATGTATTCTCTGGATAATTAAAAAGAAACTGCTTTTCTAGAACATATGTGATCTTTTAGTTTGTATTGGTCAATGACCCCCACCACCACCATTTAACCTCCAGAGTGATTAGGTAAGTGTATCTCATGACATGAGTTATGTTTGTTTTTCTCAAAGAAATAGATGCAGTCGTTTAAAACCATATGTAGCAATATGGGGGGGGGGGGAAAGTTTAGCAGGGAAGTGATCCTCAGTTTAGCACTGTTTGCTTACTTATTAAAAAATCTTCAGATAAACACTTTGATTTCTCTAATGTTTCTTCTCTTAAATAAATATTAAACTGCACTAGAGTAGCTTAATTAAGAAGAATGCTCTTTAAAAAAATAACTTTCTTATACTGAAAAGAAGACCTTGTTTTCTCCATGCAGATTTTAAAATATACTTCATATAATAAAAGCATGCTTAATGTTTATATAAAGTAGGTATTACATCCCTATTTTTACCTTTAAGTTTACATTCCCCCTAACCTGACACATTAATGCCTACCTGTAGCTTACAAAGAGATCATTTTCTATGTCCTTTTGAAACAGAATGATATGTGTATTTTAGACGGCTTATCTTGCATATATTGACAGATACTACTAGAAAACTATAAGAAAGCACAATAGCTCCTTTTTCTTCTAAGATAAACTTTCTAAATATGCGGGAAATGCATGCTTTAATTGGAAAATTATGCTTTTTCAGAAGCTTGTATTATGTTTGTGGGCTCTGTAGTAATTTAAGGGAAAAAATGCTTTGTCAAAGGGAGCTTCCAGCTTCTCAAGAATTATAGGTTTGCATTTTTTTTTGTTCTGTCATGACTCACTGTTTTTGACATATCTTAAAAGAAATCCATCTCCTTTATCATTACCTACCCAAAAGGAATTCTAATATTAGAGAGCAGTTTTCTCTTAAAGGAGGTCGTGAATATACTCCCTTCCATTTTACTATTACTAGAATTTGCATATCTAACTTAAAATGCAAGTATAATAGTTCTTGAAGTTTTCTAATGCTGTCTTTATCTTATTTAAAATTACCTGCATATGTTAGACTAAAAATCGATGGTTTATCATTGCTATTATAATCTGAAAATAAACCAACAAATAACATTTATAAATGATCTGAAAATGTCCTATTTACAATTTTAGCAATATTGGCATAAAGCCAGCATCATTTAAACAGGCAAATGAACTATTTTACACTTTTCTTATCTGTTACTCCCTAAAGTCACAGTTTTCCCAAGGCTTTGTATGAGTTAGTCACTCTGATAATTTAAATAAGAGCCCACTGCCAACACTCCCCACCAAGCACTAATACTAAGTGAAGTGTACAACAGTCAATAACACCAAATTAATAAGGCATATTTTCTATGAATTGGCAACACCCTCTTATTTTTAAGAAACTTCAGTAAACAGTTACACTGGCATTTTTGTGCAAATTGCCTAAATGCAAGTATCTTTGGCATGTCAAAAAAGAGTTATGTTTTCCAGAGTGTGTAAATGTCATTTATTTTATATTGAAGTAATTAATTCGAGTAGTATTTATTACATGAATATCAGAGTCAAGTTGCTGTAAAAATAATTTACAGATACATCTTTCCTGCCCACTAGGAGCTTACTTCCTGAGTAAAATAAAGGTGTGGACAATAATACAAATAAATTTTTAACAAATCCTTTTCAATACCTGGCATTTTCTTATTTATTATTTAAAGTTTTCTTTCTTTTATTCACTGTGGAATAGTTGTGCTATTTTCCTTCTTAACTATGTTTCAAAATCCAGATTCATGTTCACTTAAACAAGTCACCTATATTGAGACCATTGTTCTCCAATTATGGGCATAAAGAAGTAGGAAGACCTTTGTAGTAGCTGCATCCAATGATAACTTACATTCAGCTGTTGGTTTCTTCCCTTTCTTTTAGAAGTAGAATGTCCTCTCACTAATCTCTTGAGTTTTCTTTCAGATGATTGTAACATATATACATTCTGTCACTCATTAGTTTAATCAGTGAATTCAAAGAGAACGTGAATTCAAATATTCTCGACTTATTTGTGACTATTAGTAAGATCACCCTTTGAGTCTCGGTAAAACCACTTCTTACAATTTAGACAAAGCTAGACCTTTGAAATTCAGAAGGTAAATTTAAGCTGAAGATTCCTAGGCGAAATGAGTCCATAAAGGACAATTTTAATGCATATATTGCCAAGGATCAACCCTCCAAACTTCATAATAAAGTGTAGATAGTTGCATGAACTTAGTCGATTTGAGGTCTTAGTAGCTTCCAAATAGATCTCAAATAAACATGTTAAGAGCATGGGTTTAAATGAATCTATATTCTCTTTATATATGTCAAATTATTCTTTTTAAATATTCATTTTTCAGCCTACCCCTCTTGTATTCTTATGGAAGGAGCTGAGTATATCTAATATTAGGAGAACATCCAGAATCCTTTGAGGAGGGGGATGGCTCTTCATATTCATGAAGCTTGCATACTTCTGTTGGCCATCCCCGGATTGGTCACCTCTGCTGCCATCAGTCATGAAGACTATCCTGCTGATGAAGGTGACCAGACTTCCAGTAATGACAATCTGATTTTTGATGACTATCGAGGGAAAGGGTGTGTGGATGACAGCGGCTTTGTATACAAGTTGGGAGAACGATTTTTCCCAGGGCATTCCAACTGTCCATGTGTCTGTGCTCTGGATGGACCTGTTTGTGACCAGCCAGAATGCCCTAAAATTCACCCAAAGTGTACTAAAGTGGAACACAATGGATGCTGTCCTGAGTGCAAAGAAGTGAAAAACTCTTGTGAATATCATGGGAAAAATTACAAAATCTTGGAGGAATTTAAGGTATGAGTTACCCTTTTGATTTATTGAATACTAACTTTTTACACTACATACTTAGATTACTACATTAAAAGTACAGTTGGAAAAACACAGTTTTAAATTTCTCTTTGATTTACAAAAATATGACTCCAGTTAGCATAAGTACCAGTGTGGTCAACAGATAGGTAATTGGTTTGTTGATCAGTATCTGTAGGGTTTCGCAATAACTTTTTCCTTCAGAAGTATTTGGAGCATGTTACCATCTTTTATTTTTGCCCTTAAACATTTCTTTGGTGTTATAACAAAATATGTTTTCTGAAGGAAACAACTTTGTTTAAAGGCTATGTGTCCATTAAGTTAATGTTTAAATTTTGTGAGTTTTTGGGTGTGTGGCTTATTAGCCTGTAGTTGGAGCCATTTAATTATAGTCTAGAATTATCTATTTAGTGTATGGAAATGCAAGTGCTACAGAGACACTTCTGAGCTGTGGTCTTTATATTAAGAATATACATTGGACTTACTTGTTGTAGAGCATGGTCCCCATTCTGTTCTCTGCTCATTAGATTTTTTTGTTTTTACTTACAGGACCCCAGAGAGAACTGAATTTTTATCATAGTCCCTTGTAAAAGGTAGTAAAAAAAAAAAAAAAAGACTAATTTTTCAGCCTCCATGGTATTTCTTAGTCTTTCTTTTATGCTTGTGTCATATTTTCAAGTAACTTGGAATTCACTTTTATCTCTTCTTGGAGTCTCTTTTCTCTAATGGCTAGTTTTAATTAGCATTTCCTACAGCCAGGTATGAACCCTTAAGGTATAAATTAATATATCAACATGTCCTGAAATGTAATGGCAGTTTGTGCCTTGGAGTTTCTGTCATACTGATGGCTTGATATAAAGATTTTCATTTCACCTAACCAAGTTCTGTGACAAGGTGCTCAGAATCTTGTAGGCAAAAGAAGATATAGCTAGTTTTCAGTGAGACTGTTTATGTTTGAGAGAAGAAATGTTCAGTTATTAGAACTGACCCAACTTCCTTCTTTAAAAGAAGCAAATGGTGGAAGAAGTCAATACATGGAAAAAGGTTTTAACTGATCATGATCAGAGTACTTCCTGTGTATTGGCAATTCATTGCATTTGGTCTATTCCAAGTTATGGGCTCAAACCAGTTCTAATTTACCCAAGGAACCCATTTATTTTAACTAGATGCCTCAGGACACAAGAGAAATTTTAATGATAATTATCATATTCAACTTTCTTACACATAAGTGTTATTCTAGACTTTTTTTTCACATATTATGATACTTTGTTCCACAATATTGAGAAGAGGCTTGAGAGTCTAGTAAAATTACCATTATTGACATCAAATAATAGTTGAGTATCATATTTATTAATGCCTTTCTGGTCTTTACCATATTGGACACATCTTGATATTAGCTACTTTTACTCTTAGGATAACAAAAGTAAATGCGAATACTCAACACGTGATTGACTCTAGATGTGGTTCTAGAATCATGTCACTCGCCTCTAACATGCATATTTATCTAGAGCAGAATGCAAAAAGACATTTTAAGATAGCCTAGCCCAAGCAAAAAGTACTCCAGATAAAATGTGAGATTATTACATATTGATTACCAAATTATATAAAAGAAAAGATACTGTTTTTTTAACTTAGCTCACCACTTAAAATGCTGTAGTTTTCCCTGTTTTTATTAGATTTGATTTTATTTCAAAGGTAATAATTATTTTACCATGTCAAACAATAAAGACATATCAAGTTAGTAATTCCTTTACTCCAACTATCTGTCCCTGCTATAGTTAATATTTAATCCATTGATATGTACAACTTTTTCCCTGACTTTCAATATCATTGATTTTAAATCAATGTGATTTAAAAAAAGAAAACAGATGCCACTTTTTCTCAAGGACTTAGTTTCAAGAACTATAGAGATAATTAATAAGAATGAAAAACTGAGACCAAGAAAGTTTGTTACCTGTCCAAAATTGTCAAGTTATTTAACCTATTTCTAAATACATTCAAACAAGAAAGCCTATATCAAAGCACTTTGGCTCTAGAGTCAGAAAGATCTGGATTCATATCCCAAATTCATCATTTAGATGTAAGATTTTGGAAGAGTCCTTAAACTTTTGGAGCCACAGTAGCATTCGCTACAAAATGGCCATCATGATCATTACTTCTGATGGGAGGAGATGTTGGAAAGATTTTGTGAGATAATTTATATGAAGTTAGCAGTCTTGTGATGACTGATACACAATAGATATTGAACAAATGGTTGTTTCACTCCTTCTAAACTGATGTCCAGGGATTTACTCTAAATTCTCCATTCCTCCATGTCTTCACCTACGGTTTTATGACGGAAGCTCGATTTTAAAAGTCACTCAAGTGAAAGAATTCCAACACCTTTTAAAAAATGTTCTAGTTATCTATGTGACCTATGTACCCCTAAGTAAATATCAGCCATCTGATTCTCTTCTAATTTAATTTCTTGTCTCTTGTAAGCTGATCTTTAAAGCTGTATGCAACTTTCACATAATAATCTTGGCATGTTATTAAGAAGGTTGTATTACAAGATATTTTTACATGTTATATATTCATCCAACAAGCATTTATTGGGCTTTTTGATATATAAGATACTGTAGATGTACTGTACATACATTAGAAAGTAAGGTATCTAGAAGGCAAAATCTCCACCCACAAGGAAGGCATGAACAACGTGTAGAGAGAAGTGGGGAAAAGGAAGTCTAAAGTATGTGATTGTGAAGGTCAACACCAAGGGATTGTGGTGCCAGAAGCTTATCAACATGGTGTGAGATTTGGTCAGACAAACTTTTTCTTCAGGATGGTCACAGATGAGCCTGTTCTTAAAAAATTAAAATTTATCCAGGGAGATTAAAGTTCCAAAGAGGAAACTGCTTGAGCAAAATCAGAGATTGGGATGAATAAAATCTGCAAGGAGAGGAGGGAGATGAGAATAAGAGGAAGCTGGATCTTACTAAAATGCCATTATAAGGAGAGAGAGGTAAATTTGCATAGCATTTTTGGAACATGGAAAGAGGAACTTGAGTACTGGGCCAAAATATTTAGATTCAGTCTGAAGAATAACAAGGGACAAAATACAGGTTGTTATACATAGAGATGACCTAGTTAAATATGTTTTTTAAGCAAGATGACTTTATAACCAAGTATATAACTGAATAGAGGTGAACAGATATTAATGGCTGGGGAGGTGGGACTGTTTCAGTAAACAAAGAATGAGATGACCAGCATGCAAAGGACAAAAACATTCAGAGCCGTCTTGAGGATAAAAATCTAAATTCCCTAGTATAGCCTAGATTCTACTCATCAACCTCTCCAAGTATCTCAAACTCTCAGTGACTTCTCTTCTCTGTGTGCTTGAACATGCTGTCCCATACTTTTTCACCATTTATACACACCTGTGTAAGTCTTACAAGACTGCTTCAGAATTCCATTTAAATCTCATCTCAACTGCAAAGCCCTCTGTTGACTGTCCTACTTCTGTATCCTGGGCTGCATCTCACACCATTATAACAAGAACAATAATCTTAGCCAGACACTATTAGGCTGTTATATGTATTATAGCACATTTCATAATAACACTATGAGGTTACACTTTTCTTAGCACTGTTTTACAGACAAGAAAACTGAAGCACCAAAGTGTAAGCAGCTTGCCCAACACCATATCTAAAGTAGAAGAACTAGGATTCAAACCCAGGCATCCTGGCTTTACAATATAAACTCTTCACCACCTTTACCACCTCTGTCACACTGCAATAATATAAAGTGAAAGGACCTGTCTCTCCCACTGGACAGTGAACCCTTTGAGGCTAGGGACGGTGTTTTCTTTTTTCTCCTCTGTTCCCAACCCCAGCCCCATATAAACCACATAACAGGCATTTAATATACTTCGGTGAACAAAATGAGTCAGGTTATAACTGAACACATAGAATAAAAAGAGTTCCTTTAAAATGCCTTAATTTCTGTTTATGTGTTGACCTCTCCATTTTAATTAGAGAATCATTCAAGCTTCAGGTAAAGAGTGCTTTTTGGACCCCTAAAGATGACACGCATTGTTCATAAAGCACATATTTCCATACTGCTTCTACTTTCTACTCCTTCACCCTATACCTTCCTAACTGATACTCATCTTGGATTGCATCTCCATCCCAAGTGTTGTAATGACCATCCAGTGTTTTAGTTGTGTGGTCTCACTCTATACAGTTACAAAAACATACTGAAGTCCCTACTTTAGTCTTTTCTGATCACTAAATTTAAATGTAAAACACTATGTTGTACACCTGAAACATAACATTGTACATCAACTATACCTCAGTAAAAATTAAACATTTAATGTGGTTTAAAAAAATTGATATACATTTGTCACCTGATGGAAAAAATAATGTTATTTATAAACATTGGGGTTTTTTCAACACTTATTGATGCAAGCTTTGAAAATGGATTTCTCTCTACCCTTTTTGAAAACTCTAAATTTTCCAGTGTTCTGGTAATATTGTATTAAGTTAAAGGTCATTGTATAGTAGGTTTTCTCATCTTTCTTTTATGTGTACTCAGGCAAAATGACACTGGAACCTACTTTTTGAGAAATAAGAAGTATAAATAATAAATTACAATAGCATTTCCTACAGAAAAACTTGATTGGAAATGTAGGTTCTATCAGCTTTGGCTCTGTGATAACTATCTCATGCTGAATTTCTTAAATGGAGAAATAATTTCTTTCTTTGCTCAGTATTTTTATAACTCTCACTCAGCTAGAATTAGCCATTTTGGATCTTTGTATACTTTAAAACTTGTACTGTTTTAGTTTTATTTCAGACACTGACAGTTGATCAGGTTTCTGGTTTTTATTTTTAATAGGTTCAGTGTGATTATTTTCTCATTTTGCACATTTTGTAGATATGGTATTGCTTTTTTAAAAGAAAAACATGTTTTCATGCTGTGGTAAGGTGCCTAGTTTTTGCCCTGAATTTTGGATTTAACATTTAAATCTTGAGGAAAGCAGCAAAGAGGACAGAAAATTAATCAGAGTATTCTGCCAAATCATCACACCCATAAAAAATGTCAATGCCAGCTAAGGTTTAGAACTAACTTGCTCTTCAATGGGTACATTCATAGGAAGACAGGTTTCCCAACTTTCTCATTAATCTATGCCCCCATCAATGTCCAATTAACATTAATGGACATTAAATGTAACATTAAATCTGTAAAAGTGAGTAGAAAGGATTTTTGAATTTAGGACTGGGAGGGTTTTTTTCTTTTTCATGTCTGTTTGTTTTAATACAGAGAAAGAATGGAAAGTAACACATTCTAGGAACTGATAACCAAATATGTGAAAGAACAGGAAAAAATGGGGGGCTGTAAAGAAATCTCAATTGAGGGGACTAATAGTTAACACTTTGCAGAAATACAACTTCTTGTACCCCACCCACTCATCTGCCATGGCACCAGTTTCTATGAGAGGCACAGAAACGAAGATGTTTGTACCAGACAGAGAGGTACAGAATGCATCTTTCCAGAGGTATGAAGCTTGTATGTATGTATGTATTTTAATGCCACCAAATGGAATCAAATGTGTTATGTCCTGCTGAAATATGAGAGGCAAGGCAGTGAAAGTTTCATCCTAACAAATGGAAGAAGTTTTTTGTTTTTTATTTTTATTTTTTGACCCTCTGTATTTATTTTAATAACAGAGAAATGGGTGAATTTTAAGAATATGGGTGGGATTTTTAAAGATATTTTTCCCAAGAGAGGATATACAAGTTCTCAACAAATGATTAATGAAACAAACAGGGGCATTTGTAAAATTTCATCCAAAGAAAGTCCTAGAAAACATCATAATTTCATACAACAAAGATAATTAAGGTCTTTGTTGGGAGATTGAAAAGACTAATTCCACAATCACTGACTCTGCAAAATGCAGTTTTTGTTTCGCGGAACATGCTGTAGTTTTTAATATTGAAACTGCCTTTGAGTGAATTCAAGAATGGCTTCTCCTTTCAAGTAACTACAAAATAACAGAGATTAAGTAATCTTAATCAGTAATGCCGGTTGCTCCTCTGAAGCTCAGCCCTCAGCCTGTACAACAAACAAGCTCAAAGTGGATAATTCTCAATGGGGAACGTCCATCTTTGTAAATAACTAGGGAGCCTCTGCTCAATTTGTATAATGTGTGACCAGTTTCAAAGATTAGAAGTCAGTTTTGTTAAAACTTTATAAAGTTCCTCAACCTTTCTTTCTTTTTATAGTGTGCTCACTTGACATGTTTTAATTCTACAAAACTACATTAAATCTAGAAAATAGACCAGATTTTTGAAATAATTTTTCAAAAGCCTCGATGAGAACTGGAAATGACCCTCAACACTTTTCAAAATGAGGGATTAGAATTGGAGGAATAAATGGCTTCCAAGTTAACCCCTGAAGGGATGAAGTAGTCTGAAAAAGTCACTTGCTTTACATTTTAAGAGACTTGATGGTCAGCTGGCCCTTTGATTAGTTATATAGACTCACCCACTGATTTTTATCGCTGTCCTTCATATGGCAAGATGCTGCCGTTAATGGTGATAACTGGGTGATAAGCATGACTACAGAGGTTTGTGTATGGGCTTCTGTTCCCTGGGCACACCAGGAGATTGGTGTTTGATCTGCGGCCACATCTGAGATTTGCGGAGCTTATCTGAGGTAGTGACTACCTCAGACTTGAAGTCAGTCATGAGCTGTGTGTAGACTTTGCTGTCCATTCCTTACCGACTCTCCAGTACTGTGAGAAGATGAAGCTGAAAAGAGAGTGACCTGGTAGTCTCCCCTCCAAACTTTCCAACTGTACAAGATTCTGAATATGTCAGAAATGTACTTATTTTTCATTGTGGTTTTACTCAACAAAACACAGAATTAGTCAATGGTGTGATACCAACAAGCATGTTTTTTTCTGTCTCTTATATCTTATTTCATAAATTAGGTCTACATATTTTATGCAGTTTGTGTATTAATCTATAATCTATACAGTCTAAATTGAAATTGCTCATACATGCGTTGTATGTTTATGTGTGTGAAATCTGAGGCAGCTGGGAAATGTTCTCACTTTCAGAAAATCTTTTTCTGCTCCTCCTTATTCTCCCTGACAATATTTTTGTTTTGTTTTGTTTTCCTATAGCTTGACTTATATATCAGGCAGTGTGTTTTATGAAAGACAGCACAAGAAAAAACTCTTGGTCTATTTTTTAGTTGTATTTTGCCAAGCTTTCGAGGAAGAGCTTGAAACAAATAACTAGAGGTGATCTGAAGTGATCAGTGGGTTTGCTTATCCAGGTGATCATTCTCAAGCCAGTCCCCAATTAATAATGACTAAAGGCTTATTTTAGAGTCTGTACTTTGGACTCTTAATCACCACTTATTAGCATCAGTAATCAGTAACAGTCTCACACATCACCAGTGTTGATTTCCTTGCTTCCAGCCTGCCATACAGCACATCACAATAAAGCCATCTTTGCAAGAATTTAATGACACCACGAAAAGAGTGAATAAAGTACCAAAGTGACAAAAACATTCAGTTATGTCCTGAAAAAGCTTTTAGATGATATTATTTTATGACTGTATAAATCTGTTTAAAGTCGATACAAATCCACTGAACACAACTCTTAATTTCCTCCCTATTATGTCATGAGACCATGAACAAAACTCAAATAATTTTAATCCTTCTATCTATAGGATGGCTACAATAATGTCATCATATGTCTTCTGAAGAATTAATACTATTGGGAATTTGAAAATTAAAGTATTGCATATCAATTTATAATTAACAATTCTGACTGCTCACAAGTTTTTTTTTTTAATTAAACATTACTTGGTTGGGATTTTGAAATCATTTTGTTTTAATATTGACCCTGGGCTATGATTGTTATTTGTTGGCATGGGATTGGATTTCTAGTATCTGAGTTTATACAAGTTCTATTTATAAAAGGCAAGCATTATGGGTTGTTGTTTTTTTAAAATCTAAGTCCTTCCTACTCTTAAGAGCTGACAACAGAATTTTGCATATGGAAAAAGACTTTGAACTTATTTTACAGATGATAAAACAAAGACCAACAGAAACTTAGTAAAAACACCACAATGGCTGGCATAGCTTAGTATTTGCAAAGGCAATATAAATATATTTCTTTCCTGTGGTCTTTTATCTACATCTTAAGCCTTCAGGTTTAATGCTCACTTGCATCTTCCTTTCCAATAAATACATTGGATGCAAACATTTATTTCATCCAATTGTCTATAGAAATGTGATATCAGGACCTAGCTCCATGACAACCCAGAGTTACAAGTAGACAAGAACAATAAAATATTGCCATATCTAAAATCTGTCTTTGACACAGGTAGAGGACAATTTGCAAAAGGAGCCTAAGTTTACAAAGGCTCTAATAAAAGGAGGATCTTTTGTCTAAAAATGAAAAATTCTGTAATTAAACCAAACAATATAGGCCAAAATAAAATTATAATATATTAAACACTACCTATTTATTTTCACGGAGACTATACTAGGAAGTAACAAAGGAACTAAATTAGCTGCTCTTGCCATATAGTTGATTTTAGGAACCGAGGACCTGTGTTCTTGATATTTTTCACTCTGCAAACTCCCACCTCTCACTACATGACAGGAATGGAGTATGAAAAATGGATGGAGTGTACAAAAATCTCTAGTTGCATGGCATTAGAACAAAGGGATATCCCTAAACTGGCATATGATCAGTATCATCTAAGGCAAGAATGCTGCAAAAATTCACATCCCTTGACCTCTCTCTCTTCATTGCCAACAATGCCAACTGAAATGATTTAAATTTATATTTTTCTAAAGTTTCCCAGATTATTCTAATGATCAGCTGGAATTTTAGTAAGGATTTTTTTTTTCATGATCGAGTAAATTTGAGAAATGATGCATCCTTTACTATCTCTTGGAAATGTGCAGTGCTTGAATGTATATATTAATATATACTAACAGTGCTTGAACATTTTTTAAAGCTTTGAGAGTCAGTATGTACACAGTTCAACAGCTAAGAGCTCAACAGTATGGTGAAAACTGTATTTTACAGTAGGTTCTACCACTTACCAGCTAAATGACCTAGGCACACATTACTTTACCTCTTATGCCTTAGTGCAAACATCTCTAAATTAGAGATAATAGTAAAAACTACTTGGAACACAATAAGGGATTCATAAAAGTTATCTGACATTTTTACTACTATTACTACTTATCTATTTAAGTCCAGTATTTCACAGATTTATGTGACAGAATACTTTTTCTCTGAACATCTATTAACATCTTAAAATTCATAAGCGTTCAATGAAACAGTTTAAGAAGTATTTTGTTAATGACCAAGATCATCCTTTATTCCTTTATCTGACTCTGATGGGCAGTTAATTTTATCGATAAAAATCTATGTATCTAAGCTTATCTTTTATTGCCTGGTCCTTTTTAAAGTTTCCAAAATTGTAGTTAATGTGGTTATTTATGGTAATTTATTAATTTGTGTTACATAAAACAATTTAAATGGACAATGACTTATTCAAAATAATAATGATGATGCCAGTTACATATAACCAAAAATCTAAGACAAGGATCAGCACACTACAATCCATTAGCCAAATTCAGCTCACCACCTGTTTTTATAAATACAGTTTTATTGGAAAATAGCAATGGTTATTCATTATGTATTGTGCATAGTGACTTTCAGGCTGCAATCCAGCCCTGAGTAGTTGCTCCAGAGATTATATGACCCAAAGAGGTCAAAAATATTTACTGTCTGGTTTTCTGTAGAAAAAGTTTGCCAACTTCTGATCTAGAATCAAATTCTTCTTCTTCCCTTTCTACTTCCCTCAAATTGTACTTTCATGTAACCCGCATTCTTCAAAGTTACAAATTCTTTGGGTACTGTTAGGTATAGGTTTTACTTCATTTGTAGGTGGTCTCGGGGATGTCTTTCCACGTGTGTAAATCTTCAAAGGCATCTAAATTTGCCTATTTTAAAAGTATTATACATACTTAACAGCAGACACATTGTCTCTGCACATTTGTCTCCAAGGAGTACGGCTTTGCACTTTGCATTGATGTATAATAATTTAATAACTTTCCACTTACTCGGATGGAAATAGACAAGCAAAGATGACATTCTTGGATGAAACAGATAAGCAAAGATGGTAAAAATGTCTTATATTTTGATATCCTATCTGCTCTCCTTTGACAGTGTGACAAGTAGGTATTTTTCATTTAGTGCACTATAATAGATATATTTCTTATTATATTAATAAATGAAAATATGTATATTGTCTGCTCACTTATTAAGTTCACTATCATCTTTTCAAGTCAACTTATATAATCCATGGTTGGATTCCATTAGATGTCCTAAATGTCTCTGACATGTAGAGAGGTGATAGGTCTTGGAGGGGTGTACAAAAATGTATAAGACCCTCAAGGTATGCCTAGTCTATCAAAATGAATAACACAGGTACCACTAATAGCAGAAGGCGTGGGCTGATTGCTCTAGGAATTCATATGAAGAAAGAAAGAATTCAGTCTGAAGAGCTTAGGAAGATCCAAAGAGTGAGGATTTCAGTGCACTGAAAACATTTTAGACAAAAGAGGAAAATTGGCAAAAGTCAATGGAAAGCGTGTTCAGAGAAAAGTGAGTTAACCCAAGTGGCCAGAGCAGAGGGTATAGGGAAGATAAAAAGTGAGAGAGAAGAGAGAGAAGAGAGTGTGGCACCCGCTCACAGTGTGGATGCCAGGTTCAGGAGCTTGGGGCAAAGCCTGGACCAAGTGGAAAATTACCAAATGGCTTGAGTCAGGGAAGTGACACAATCGGATGTGTGCCTGAGGGAAATACAAATAACTGTTGACAATTTTATGAAATATTTTGCATCTTTGTTCCTTCATGGAATGATTTAGTTCTAAGATATTTTTATTCTCATTTTATAAACAGGAAGGGAGGCTTCTGACTCTAATTCTAACGCTCCATTACATCTGCCCAGATTCCATGAGTATACTATGGACATTATGAAAGAAATGTGACAGAGATGGCTTATTTTTCACTTGAGTGTGCACATCCTATATTCTGGAATACCTGTTCAATTATAACTCCGAAATATTTCATGTTAAGTCTCATATCTTTCTGACAGAAATGTAGTACACTGCTAACATGAGGGAAATTCTTTGCCTGCTCCACGTTTTACATGGCTCAATTGGCTTCACTTAAAAAACTCCCATGGCAATAAAGAAGGGTGCATCTAAGATGCATTACTATTTATTTTTAAAAAAGAACAACAACAAAAAACCCCCCTACATTCTGAATGCAGTAAGGATTGACCAGGAATATTTTTGCAAATTTAGTTATTGTTTTCATTTTAAATTTCTGCATCAGGAAAACACAAATTAAAAGCAACAACAAAGAAAATGTGGGCCTTGAAAGTGCTTTTTTGCGGCCTTAGAAATACCACGGTCATTGTAGAAACTCCCAGTGGTTACCAGATTAAGTCCTATTTCTGTATGAGGAGAGGACAGCCCAGCTCCCTGAAACTCCACTTATTTTCACTGTATGTTAAATAGGACAGAGAAAAAATTAAAATTGTTCAGTCTAACTTTAATTTTTTTCCAACATTAAAAATAAAAGTCTGCTAAAATAGCAAACCTTTGACTGCGGAGATTTAGAAAACTTCCTTAGGGAGAAAAAGGACAATCACAGAGAATTTTTCTTTTGTTAATGAGACTCTAGGCCTTTCACATTGAAACTAGAAGATACTTTAATCAGGACTCCAAAAAATGTGAGCTCAAGTTACCCTGTTGCAAATCTGTTTTTGGCAAGACTCTGATTAAAGATTGAAGTTTCATTGCTGTAAATAAGAATCTAATTATCAAAAAAATGTTGTCCAATGTCATTCTTAGTCTAAACACAATCTGAGTGCAAACATTGCTACATTTTAGAGATGCAACACAGATTGCTCTCAAAACTAAAATATATATTCTTTACAAATTTAATATCTCAAATAATTCATATTGGAAATGATTATGTGATAATGTAATAAAAATAATTTATGATCAATATACTTTTTGACTAATACACAGACACTGAAAATGAACAAAGGGAAATTAAAATTTAAAAAAAAACTGGTCAAGTTGAAAGCTATGATAACAATGACAGTCATTTACCCAAATGCTGCATAATTTACAAGCTCCTTCAAATATTACATTATTTCCTTTTTGTCTCATAAGAATCCAATGAGGAAAATTAGAGCTCTCTTAATATTATGTTATTATTAACTCCATCTTACAAATAAGAAAACCCAGTGTCAAGTGGGTTTAAATAACCTGTCCAAGGTAATACAACAGTGTTTGATGGCAGGACTTGAGCTCCAAATGTGCCTACTCCACATTATCCAATAGCTGAATTCCATTGGTCCGTAGCACTAACAGTTTTTATACACGGCTACAAAGTTTTGACTGCTTCTGCTTTACTTGCACAAAAGATACACACTAAAGTCAGAAAGGTTATCAAGAAATTACTCAAGATTTTTTCAATTACAATATTCCTTCATATTATTGCCCATAAGCCATCCCAATATATTTTTGTGGAAGAAGGTGTAAGCTAAGAATTAAGCATCAAATAGTGTAGTATAAAATACAGTAGGAAATTGCAGTTTGGACTTAAAAGAAAATATTTTAATATTAGCAATTATAAAGCACTTTATTTTTAATTACTCTCTTTATAACATGGAAAAGAATATTACTAGTAAATGGAAAATGAAGAAAAGATTTGTTAAGTAATAATCTGATCGGCATTCCCAATACAAATAGATTTTTGTATAGGAGTGCCTATAACTCCCATCCCGCAGACCCTGAAAAACCGTGAATTCAGTATCATCCATGCAAGGCTAGAAGGCTAGAGTTTATGGCCCTCTCTGTTATCACCTTCGCTCAGTGTTTCCTGTAGAATAGAACTGATCGTATTTGTCTCTTACGTGAACTTTCACATTGTAGAATTCTCACGGTGATGTATTCTCCCCCACCCACACATGACCTTATTTTAATGCTGTTGTAGATGATAGGCTTTTAACTGATATCAACAGTCTGTCCTTCACAGTGTCAACAGGAAAGTTTGTTGTTTTGTTTTGTTTGTTTTGTTTTTTTGTTTTTTCTGCGGTACGTGGGCCTCTCACTGTTGTGGCCTCTCCTGTTGCGGAGCACAGGCTCTGGACGCGCAGGCTCAGCGGCCATGGCTCACGGGCCCAGCCGCTCCGCGGCATGTGGGATCTTCCCGGACCGGGGCACGAACCCGTGTGCCCTGCATCGGCAGGCGGACTCTCATCCACTGCGCCACCAGGGAAGCCCCAGGAAAGTTTTGAAGTTATGCAGTTGCTCACTTTTCCCTTGTTGCATACATGGGTAATAAATGGAACATCCTTAGCATGGAGACATACAGGCTGTACTTGAAATATTCAGTTATCTGTCAAAGATCTTCGTGCTAAAAGCAATTATCAATCCAGAGTATCAGCGAAGAACTACAGACTGCTGCTTTTCTAGGCTATTTCACAAGTATATGTGTGATATCAATACTTTAACAAAATCTTTATCTTTAATCTGCTAGCCTCTGTCTACACCTTTGGGTTCTCCTTTGAAGATCTTAGAGGCAACTAAAACATCCTTTATTGTCCTCTTAAATACACACCGATATTTCTTAAGTGTGCATTTGCCTACTTAAAAAAATACATCTGTGATTGCAACTGAAGAGTGGTTTTTGCTTACCTTCTCCTTATCTATATTTTATTTTTCTCTATGCTGGTCTTCATTTTTCAGAAAAAGCTATATTTTATTGTAATAAAACTCCTTGAAAATACTCAGATTAAAACAATGGTTCTGTATACCATCAGTTTATCAGAATAGGCAATATATAATTGTAGAGTTGCCTGTCCTTAAAACAAATGCCAAAATATATTTATATAACTTTTAGAAGAAAATATTTTAGAGAAAAAAAACCCCATTAATATAATGTCATTGTTGTGTTGCAACTATAATAATGAGTTTTCAGGAATGAGTAAACTTTCTGTACTTGATAATAATTTTAGACTGGGTATTTCATCAACTGTTTTTGCAATATTCTTGTGTTTTACATTAGCTCAGAGTAAATGCAAATGAGTAGAAGGATTAAATTTAATAATTGTCTTCCATTATAATAGTACCATCAGTTATTCTTATAAATAATCAATTGATTTAAAAACTCAAAATTTATTTTTATAGACATCTAGATTGTCACTATTGCCATTTATTGAGGGAAGGCTAGCTATGGAGTTCATCTTAGTATACCTTATATATATTATCTTGTGTATAATATACATTTAATACATATGCTGAATAAATAATTTTTAAAATTTATATCATTTCTGAATTTTAGTTTATTACCTACCTAGTTTACTGTATCTACATGGGCAAAGCTATGTGCACTCCTTACAACTGCTTCACTGAAATGTTTGTGTTTTCAACAAGCATGAAGTAGTTTTTGACAGACACCCTAGAAATAATATTCCAGCATATATTATCAAAATACCAACTTCTCAGAAAGAATATCTACTACTTAACTTGTTACTCAAATGATACAATCATACACATTTGCTGACCAATGGAGGTGATTATAAAAAAAATCTATACATCTGTTTTTTTATTTGCTTCAGCAGTATTGAAATTCATAAAGAAGTTCCAGCTCTATGTCCATACATTGATTAGACTTAAAACCTCAGTGTTTCAAATATGCTCCAATCAATAGGACAGATCACTGAAGAGGTCACCACAATCCCATTAGGCATAGTACAATGTGGGGCATTTTAATCAGGGACACAATGGGTCTTATTTCAGATGATTGTGAATTTTGGTTAAAATCCATTGGACCCATTGATTATTAGGTGACATCTGCCACATGCAAGTTACTGGCTACAGGATTGGCAGTGGATGTTAAACACTCTTGTACTCTGTAATTTAATGTATATTTTAATGAAGTGAACAGTGAGATTTCTGACAGGCATCAGCAACTTTTAAATAGAGTCTTCCAAATTTCTCATAGAGTCTGAAAGTAATGAGATTTGTTCCATAAAGTGATGAAATTTATGCCATAAATTATCTCTAAGAGAAGAGTGCTTCTTAAAGCAGAATCATTTCCTTGGTAGAGATCAGATTTTAAATAGTTGTTTAATAAGAAGTTTTTGGAAAAGCACTCTGCACTATGTTCTCTCTGAAAATTTTTGCCCGTTATCAAAGAAATGGAGTGCCGCGTGGATCCAAGGCCCACTATCACTTGGGCAGAAGGAAAGCCATTGATATAGTTACTGTGCTAAAACTTGGCACTTAGAATATATCCTATCAATAAAGACGCAGATGTAGAGAATGGATTTGAGGCCACGGGGAGGGGGAAGGGTAAGCTGGGACGAAGTGAGAGATTGGCATGGACACATATACACTACCAAACGTAAAATAGATAGCTAGTGGGAAGCAGCCGCATAGCACAGGGAGATCAGCTCGGTGCTTTGTGACCACCTAGAGGGGTGGGATAGGGAGGGTGGGAGGGAGACGCAAGAGGGAGGAGATATGGGGATATATACGTATACATATAGCTGATTCACTTTGTTATACAGCAGAAGCTAACACACCATTGTAAAGCAATTATACTCCAATAAAGATGTTAAAAAAAAAAGAATATATCCTATCCATTTATGTATCCATCCATTCAATCTTCAACAATATTCACAGAGGACTTTCTAGGAATCAAGTTTTGTTTCTCAGAATATTCAGCATGTGTTTTGTTGGATTTTGTACTTTAACTCATCCTTTAGGAAAAAGGACATGTTTAAAATCAGGGCAGGACAGGAATAGAAATGCAGACATAGAGAACAGACGTGTGGACACAGGGTGGGAAGGGGAGGGAGGGATGAACTCACAGATTAGGTTTGACATCAATACACTACCATGTGTAAAATAGAGAGCTAGTGGGACCCTGCTGTATAGCACGGGGAGCTCAGCTCGGTGCTCTGTGATGACCTAGATGGGTGGATGGGGTGGGGGAAGGAGGTACAGGAGGGAGGGGATATAGTTTTTCATACAGCTGATTCACTTCAATGTACAGCAGAAACTAACACAACCTTGTAAAGCAACTATACTCCAATAAAAAAAAAAAAAAATCAGGGCTTCTTTCTGAAAAATATTTTATAATATACGAAAATCATTTTGTTTAATAAGTAACCATTAAACTTGACACACACTATAAAATGAGGCTAGCTTTTTCTTAGA
This sequence comes from Kogia breviceps, assembly GCF_026419965.1. Classification (NCBI taxonomy): domain Eukaryota; kingdom Metazoa; phylum Chordata; class Mammalia; order Artiodactyla; family Physeteridae; genus Kogia; species Kogia breviceps. The sequence continues at coordinate 179,269,535 of NC_081311.1, forward strand.
TCCTTTAACAATACCTCTACATGTATTCTCATCTTAGTTATCATGGTATTTTCTAATGCGGTAAAAGTCTGTAATCATCAACTGCTAGTCTAGTCAGTGGAGTGCTTGAAAATTGACTTAACTGGTGATCCACATGATGGATATTCAAGGAATTTCAAATTACCTATAGAAAGTAAGATTATTGTTCATTGCGATAATGCCAAAATCCAAATATTTATTTCATGACTCATAATCAGAAACCTTTCACCCTCAAAGTGCCCTTTACAACATTTAAGTAAAATGCAAACATCTTATTGAATCACAATCCTATCCATGTATGATAAACACAGGTGAAACTGCCCAGAGGTATGGTTTAACAAATAAGAAAACGTAGAATATGCATAATTAATTACGTATATGTTAACAAAGATTTCTTGAGTATCTATTATGTACTAAGATATCTTCTTGGTGCCAAGAATACAGCCAAGAACAGTATACTATAAGGAGCTTATAAACTATGGGGAAGGCAGATAAAAATAAACAAATATAAGCAAACCAATAAGGTAATTTCATAAACTGACGAGAGCACTGAATGGGCAATGTGTTGGAGAAAGATGACGGAGGAATAGTCATCTAAGAGCTCCCTGGAGAGAGGGCATTTGAGTTGACACTTAAATGATGAGACTTCAATAAAAGAAAATAGGTTTGTTGACTTTTTTTTTTTCTGAGTGATTTATAATGGTCATTTTAACCTTTCACAATTACTCATTATCTAGAGGCTTCTAATAAGAATTTTTCTTCAGTGTGTTTCTGACATGATTAATTCTATTAGTTCACAAATCTCCCCACCAAACCAAGTCCTTTAAAACTCTATTGCAACCACCTCTGCAATCATATACTACTTCGAATAAGAGAAATAACCTGAATATTCTTTAAATACAGTTGTGTGCTTCCAATTTTATATTTTTTGAATTATTTTTCAGAAAGCCATCACTAGCTAAGTATGCAAGTGAGTTATAATAATAATGTTATATTTCTTACATATTTTATGTGCTTCCCAGTAACTCTGTGAGGCCGGTAATATTGTTATTCTTTTGTTTTATAAATTAAGAAACTAATGCACAGAAAGGCTATGTAATTTTCCCAGGATTCACAACTAAAGTAAAGCATCTGAGACTAGAACTCAAGTCCTAAGGCTCTAGAGAACTTGCTTTTAACCATGATACCACAGCCACTGAAACGAAGCCAACAAAATGAAAATTTTTTTTTCAGTTTTTCCTAATTTAGAATTCCTTAACTTGTAAGAGTGTTGTTATCTGAAGCCTTACCAAATTAAAATAGTAAGCTGAACACTGCCATGTCCCTTGTCACTTTGAGGTCTGAATTTGTATAACAAACCTTACAGACTGTGGCCATTTCCTCCCAGGCACCCTACATGCAAAATGCCAGTAACAGCCATCACATAAATAACAATGCCATGAGGTATTACTGTGTGGACCAAACATCCAGCCTCTCCTCAGGTATGGATAAGTAAGTCTCATTGTATTCGGAGTACAAGGGTGTATTTTCTATAAACATCTGGGAACTTCCTTGCAACCAGTCTCCAATAACACGTTCTAATAATCCTATGTTAACGCTTGATGACCCCATTAAATTCCAAATTCTCACAAAGAACATATTTGATTGTTGTTCTGGAGTTATTCAGTCACTCTGCTAATCTAAGTTATGAGTTCTCAGGCTACATTTTTGCATTTTTAAATTGCGGAGCATTCTACTGTTTCCTGGATTCTGGGATTCAGGAATTCCAATTCTCCGAGAATTCTCAAAAGTCACACTCAGTGGCATTGGGATTTCAGCTTCAAGGTCTTCAGAAGTGAACCATCGTTTAAAGGAGGTGTATTGCCATGTTTCCATTCTAATACCAAGGAGGAAGATTTGAATTCTAGTCACTTAAACCAATATTTTAGAAAGAGCCCCGTTTTATTCTATTAATTTTAAAATAAATATGTATCTAGCAGGAAACCCCTTGAAGTTTAGGAACAGCTGGGACAGCATTTGGATTTGCCATGCAAATATATTCAGTGACAGTGAGAACTACAGATAAAATATATGGTTTCTCCTTAAACAGAGTCCCACGTTAGATATTCAAAAAACACTAAGCTAAAGGCATACAGATTCATAACAGACATATAATATTCAGATCACCTTATACAAACATTAACAAATAATTATTTATTTGTTAATGTTTGTATTAACATTAATAACTTTTTAACAAATTCGTTAACAAATAATTTGTTAATTGTTAACAAATAATTTAAAATAATGTTAATTATTTGTTAATGTTTGTATATATATTGAATGTTACTTTATTTTTCAAAGCTTTCACTGAAATAAAATGCTCTGTGAGATTTCTTAGAAAAAGATTTTCCGTGTATAAAATTTTAGGATGGTGTCATTTAATCATCTTACTGACCAGATCTCTAACTCACAAAAGCCATGTACTGGTCATAATTTCACATGTTCTTTAAAAAAAAAAAAAAGCTAGTAAGAATAATTTTTTCTCAAGTACTTGTTCCAGTGTTCTCTGTTCCCCTAAGGATAGCCTTATTGTTTAATCTTTCGTTTTACAGGCCATATTTTCAGATTTAATCTATAGCTATCACATTCAAGAGCCTGATAAAAGGAAATTTGTAACCAGCTCAGTACTTAAGATGTACAGATTTATTCAAAGCATCAAACCTTTCAGAGTTTTATGCTGTAAGGTGGGAAGGGTTTTTACGGTAATGTAAATAAATGTGAAGGATTTTTACGGTAATGTTAATGTCAAAGTAGCACACTGCTCACCCCTAGGAACTTCTGGCTGTATAAGCAACACCTTTTTAGAAGCACAGTGGGAAGCAGGGGTGGTGGAGGAAGTCAAGCGAGGCAAGAAAACAATGATATGCAAACTGGGCAGTTTATGAAAGGAAAGAGACTTGGTGAGGCTGGAGAGGACGGAGGGGGCTTTAGTGTGAGGTCAGTAGATTAAATTTTATAGAGTGTTTGGAGTGCTGGAGGCAGGCACACAGAGGCTTGAGATGAGAAGAAATGGGCTGTAACAGAGGCATTCTTTCTAAAAACAACTGCATGATAACAAAAGAGGAAATAACATGTTTCTGACAAGAGATTCTGGGCCAAGAAGAGAGAGACTGGTATATGAATAAAGCCAGGTTCAAGGAAGGATTCATGAGAAGTTGCCAATGGCTAGGGTGATAGTCTATAATTTTTCTAATTTATGTTTCTCATTACTCAAAATCCCTTTTAAAACTCTGGCATCCTTTTATCACTAAGCCTTATCGTCTTCGTTCTTCTTCAGAGTATTTCTCAGGACTCCAGTGTATACACATCCAGCCTCCGCTGATTTCAGGCAGAGGCCCCGGAGTCTTTACTGGACCATTATCTGTTATTCCTTCTCCCAGATAACTACCATGAGTGTAGCTACCAGGTTACAAGACTTGAAGGTGCCAAAGTCCCCAAGAACATGAGCCTCATGGCAACCTAACTTCAGCCTATTACAATTTTCTACGAACTCACATTTGCAAAAAGTTTAAAAGCTCTACAGCTCCATAATAATCTATGCACTAACTACCCTAGTTAGTGTAATTCTCTTTAACAGGAAGTATCTATCCTCTATAAATCAATCATTCAGCTGCTAATGGTTATTCCTATGGATCTGGTCTGCCTGAAGAAGTGTACAACACATTGGACACTAAACCACTCAGATGGGAGTACACAGAATAGCCATGCTCGCTATCACGTGGCAGTACCATATAGCAGTTAGGATGCCTGGATTCAAATCCTGCCCTTTCTCCCACTACGTACAGGACCTGGGAAAGCTATTGAACCTCTCTCAGACTATTTCCTTATCTGTGAGATGGAGATAATAACAAATCTTCTTTCATAGGGTTATTATGAAAAATAAGTAAGTTGATATAAGTAAATTGCTCTAGCATGATACCCAGTAGTTAATAATGTTCAAAAACATTGTTTGAGTCAGAATGGTGTTCTTCCTCAGTCTGTGATGGGAATCTAATAATCCAACAAATCTTTCTCAAGGACCAGAGTTACATTGAGGTCGACATTTTGCATTGGAAAATCTAGGGGCTCTTTGGGATTTTTAGTGCCCAAATCAGTCCACTAGAGTTGCATAGATCAGCCCCTCCTTCGGCTAGAAGGGAAACAGCAAGAACAATCACAGCTGTGGAAGAGCAAGGTGCAGAAACAAGATGAGCTACTCCCTTTTGCTCTCATGTTAGTAATAAATGCAGGCCAAGTCCTTGCTGTACTTCAGAAGGCTGTGCAAAAATACTTCTTTGCGACTAATCAAGAACAGGGAGACACCTCTGACAATTTTGCTTGGGAATTTAAGATATCACAAAGGGACTTGCAAAATAAGAGGCAGTATAGCAGCTTGAATATCCATTTCTCACGCTGTTTCCTCACTCAAGATTTCCTTCATCAAATAATGTGTTGTGGTAACAAACCTTTCCTTAATTTACTGAGGTTTTCAGTGGAGGGAGCTTCAGGCAACTTCCCGCCCTTGGGATGATCCAGTAGATTTTTCTGGAATACTTAACACAACTCAACCACATGGTAAAGAGCTTAACTGTACTCTTCAATAAACTTACTGACCATGCTAAGAAATAGCAATATTTCTTCCACAGATTCTATGGTTAATTCTCTTGTTTCTACTAAATTTGAAAGTAAAATAGTTCATTGAAAGCTAGACCATCATTCTTCAAGCAGAAAGCGAAGAGAAAATTAATTTAAAAATAATTAGTTTGAAAGGCTTCCACTCTCACAGACCACCTGAGTCAAGAAACATTGATATTACCCAAACTGTCAAGCTCATGAAGAAACAAGAGCTGGAAGGCATTATGGACAGTAGTCACTGAGATAAAGGCTGTGGACTTTAATTAACACAATTTTGAAGTGAGGCACTGTGGCCCTGTGGCACAGAATTGGAGACAGAATTTTCCAGGAACAAATTGCTTGTTTTGAGAAGTATAGACCTGTATAACTTCTGAGACCTCTAAGTTCTCATTCCAGAATTCTCAATTTCTGTTTTATGAGAAGGGAAACCTAGAAAGTATAAAGGATGAGATAGTCACAGAGTGGCCACTGCTTTAGATTATTTGTGGTATAGAAAGTTTCTAGAAAGGAAACACAAAACCCCAAACTCATTCTTGGTTGGTAAGTATTGTGAAGATGAAAATTTTCTGCTTTTTAATTCTTTTCTCTCAATTCATCACTGTTCAATTCCAGTTTTAGAGTCTCTGACTCTTCAATAGGGACTTTTAAAGTCAATCAGTTTTAGTCCATTCATAAAAGCAAGCAGGCAAGATGAAAGGTATTCACTAAATCATTCAAGAGGCAGTACCTGGATGTTTGGATCCCAAATGCAATCTCCTCTAAAATTCGCATTGGAAAAAAAATGCCCTTTAGAGTCTAGGTTAGCTTGAAAAGGAGTTTCTACCAAGGGTACAGATCTCCATTTACTATTTTCTTCTTTCTCAGTAATCCTTTTCTTTCTTAGGAAATAAAATGAAAAATGGCAAAAACTTATTTCACATGCTCCAGTGTCATTCCCGTTTACCAGAGGAAGGCAGAGCAATAAGTGCATCTGGAAACCAAACCAGGAGGTGGTGACATATTTGTTGTCCAAACCTTTCTTTGAAAAGTAGGAATATAAGACATAAGAAAAGTCATACATGAGCACTCTGGTTGCTCATGGCAACCTGAGCTGCACATGGCAACCCAACTTTGCTTGGATGTCCAGGTGGCCTTCCATGGGGGAAGAGTGATCATACACATGGTAAATGGAGTTATTACAGTAAAGCCAATATAAACACTGATGTTTTGTCTTCTGACAGCATATGAATGTGCAAGCATTAAGTTATAGGAGAAAAGGGGCTAATTTTAGATTTGTTCCTAGCCCTCTCCATGTGAATGGTGTCGCTGTGAGCCCAGCAATGAAGTTCACTGTGTTGTAGCAGACTGCGCAGTTCCTGAGTGTGTCAACCCAGTCTATGAACCAGAACAATGTTGTCCTGTCTGCAAAAATGGTAAGACCATACTGCATTAGCTTTCAAAGAGGGGTTAGTGCAAAATACAGATATTCCACCACTGCACACCATTCGATGCAAAAGCCCTCTAAGATCTGACTGTGGGTTTTCAATGTGGGCATGGCCAATTAATATTTTTATCCCATCTTAAAGTGAAAATAAGCCAGCAATGGGTGAATCGTGAAACTTTCCAGCTGGAGAATTAAAGCTCTTATAAGCTGACTTTGTTGTGGTCCCTATTATTTATTGTTGATCTCTACGGAGAATTTTGGAAAGAATGCAGTACCATCTTTTTATAGTGACTGAATTTCTCTCTTGTGGAGGCTATGAAGCGGTTCCTAGTGCATAACCTGGGACAGAGAGTAGGATTAATGCCAGGTATTTTGTTTTGGGCACAGATAAGACTTTAGGCTTAAAGTTATCAAAGAATTACAGAATTCAATTACTCATACACTTAAGTTGAAGTAAAGAAGACTAGAAAGTTTAGGGCTTTTATTCTAGGTTTTTATTACAATGGAAACCTGCTCTCAGAGTAATTGCTATAGAGGAGAACTTGGCTTATAAATTTATGGGTTCCTTTTGGCCCTCATAGGATGGAGAGGTTGAAATGACTATGGCATGCCAATCACCCAAAATCCAAGTGAGGCTGCAGAGAAGACAATGCAATGCCATTAACCCAGGACAGCATATCAGCAAAGTCAAAATCACACTCTTGCTACTGGTCATATGCCAACCAAAAAACACAGCTTCACTGTGTAACATTCCACAAATGCCCCCACTTGGCATTAATATATGCTTGAAAAAGTAGTTCTAGCTTTTAATTAAGCTGAGGTCACTGTAATGCTGAATCCTTATATGCCTTTCCTTGAATTAGCAGCTCTCATCTTCTCTATTACACATTTTTTTGTCCAGAATTTGGCATTATGTGAGATCACCTACTAATCTTTTTCTCTTGCAGAATTATAATTAGTGAAAAGAGGTATCAGGTTATTTAGCCAAAGAAAAAACACAAGCAACTCTGATTGTTTTTATAATACTTGTAGTGTTTTGGTATCTTCTCAAATGACTTATAAAGAACACTTATGACATTTCTTCAGGCACAGTTTTTATTATTTCTGATTGTGTAAATCTCTTGAGTCTAATATTACTGCACACCTGGCTTCTCTTTTTCTTCTTATCCCTCTCATCCAACTGACGTGTGTCATAGTGAGCATATCTCTGACTTAGAAGGTGGAGATAAATATCCTCCTGAAGTTCAGGCCGATCTAATATATGCAAAGATATCAAATTTAAGACTTTATATTTTTAAAAGGACATTGAAGAAACTGGAAAAGATACAGGGAAGAAAAATAAGATGATTTAATGGTTGAAAAATAGGACCTATGAGGACAGACTGAAGGAGTTTGCATAATTTGTCCTGGAAAAGAGAAGGTGCCAGGGAGACCTAACTGTCATAAAGTATATGAACGGTTAGTCTAAAGTAGAAGAGCACCTGTTATTTTTCATTTTCTCCAAGGACAGAAGGAAGAAAAAAATCAGCTACCTAATCAATCTTTAAAAATAGGATTGACAAGTCTTTGACTAAAGACCATTTTTTTCTAGAAGCAACTGTCTAAACAGGTCCTTGAGGATTTTGTCTTCCCTGGAAGGCCCTGGTTGGCTATGTTACACATTTAGGGTAAACAAAACTACACCGAAAGTTAAAAACTCTCATCTGGACATACTCAGAATATTCAGAGAATTAAAGCATGCTAGACTGTATATTTAGAATACAAGTTTTACACATGCATCTGCCACGTCATCCTAGGTACTCCCCACCCAAACCAATAGTATATCCAGAGTTGATGTCTATGTCAAATGTTAAATCAGCCACTACAAACTAGTTACACTGAATTTTATATCACCCAAGATTATCCTATTTCTGTCACATACCAGAATAGAAATCTGTCCTAGAATGAAACTCTCTTTGTACAAAAATATATAATGAATGAACTTTAATTGTTCGATTAATTAGGTAATTAATTAGTAACCCATTAGTATTCCTGAAAAACATATGTTGAGAGAGCAAAATATATTAGTTAGGTTTTCCGATTTTTTGTTCATGAAGCACTACAAAACAACCATTTCTGTTCCCTTTTGCCATTTCCAAGCAAACTTTTTTTTCTTTTTTAAATAAGGAAAATTAACCTGAATTAAAATTAGCCCAAAGACTAATTCTGGATGTAATATAACATTATGACATGTTATCTTTTTTATTATTAAATGCCCCTAATTAGTCCCTTATGCCCCAAAAGTAAAGTGTAATCATTGTCAAAGAAGAACGTATAGAGGACCTGCTGGAGAATCCTTATGACCATGTACCAGTATTTTTGAGTGAGCGGACTGAGCCCCAATGCTTGCTGACTCTCATTCTGAGTTCAGAAAACAGAAACAGATGACCCATGTGCAGAAGAGCCAGGGAGGAAATAGATGTTTACTCTGACAGAATATAACTCGAACATTTCTTAAATTTCTAACACATGATAAGACTATCTGATTCTAAATGACAAGATTCATTTGCCCAGTATAGTGTAAACTATTTTTAAAGCATTGTACTATTTTCTTAGATTTTGAAAAAAAACCAACCAGAAGATAAACATCTACCCTCAGGATTCAAGGTAGAGGCAATAGATCCTAATTTGTAAACAGTCCTATAATATTTTCTATATTTTCTTAAATCTTCATAAATGTTGAAAAAATTTAGTTTGCACAAATGCAGACTATCTTGGCTGCCAAACTCTTTCTTCATACTAAGATTGATTTTTCTGCCTTCCTGAATTATAACTTGCCAAGAGCAAGAGACATTAAAGATATAAAATGAAAGTTTAAAGCAATAGAATCTACCACAAACAGTATTCAGCTAATATCAAAATCTTTGTTCTTTGTTCTCAGATTAGAGCAAGAAAAAAAAAAAAAAGGAAGTACAATGATATATATGTAGGTATATGAAGTTTTCCCAGAAAACAGTAGTTTTACCAATAAAAATGTAACAATTGCCCTTACAAATAAGTATTTTTAATATTATAAAGTGCAAGATAATCTGATCCCTAGATAAATAATGATAGCCTCTTTATTCTCCATAATATAATTTGTAAGAATAAAGACTTATACTTCTAAAATTTTCCTCTAATGATGTAAAAAAAAAAAAAAAGAAAGAAAATTTTTAATTTATTCGTCTCAATGGTTACCTCAAGCAAGATTTTCCAGTGGTTATCAATAAATATAGCCAAGCCATTAAAAAGACTCCATTCTTATTAAAGTTAGTTTAGCACCAAGAAAAGTCTATTAATTTAATCTGAATAAAATACAATAGAAACATTAAGGAAAGATGTGAATGGCTGGGCACACACAAAACAGGAGGAGAAGGAGGAAAGTAATTTTTTATTTGGGGAGGATTATGGTGATTGATATAGGGATTTATTGTTTTAAACAATTTTATTAAGCATCTGCTTCTTCCTTCTCTATACATCTTCATGAGCTAGCAATTCAAATGCCTTCCTGAAAGATTTAACATTTCTAGATTGTTTTTCTTCCCCCAAGATTGTGTTACTTTGGCCTATCTTTCGGCTCCAGTCCTTTCCATGGAAATTAATATTCTTTATGGTTTTCTGATTTTATAATATGAAAAATAGGTTAGCACAGCACCTGCTTAAAGAAAATATTTCTATTTTGGAGTGTCATGTAAATATTTCAAATATTCAGTAACTGACCATTCATTTAACTAGTGAAGTATTTGATCATTAGATCATACAAATGACTAACTGCATTTTTTCTTTACATTTCATCTGTCAGTATGTCAGTGAGTTCTCTGTTTTCGTCAGAATATATAGTCAGTCATTATTCATGGTTCGGAAAAAAAGTCACTTCATGAAAAATTGAAGTAGAGAGGAATCACCCACAAAATCGTCCATGCACATTAAGTGAGGAGTTTACATATCCTTTTCAACTAAACTGAAGTTGTCATAAGCCCTGTTCAAATATTTAATTTCATATCCCATACTCTCTTCCAGTTTAGTAGTGATACAAATAAAGAAGGAAATAGACTAGCCAAAAGGTAAATGGAAAGAAGACAGCAAAGGGATGGGAAGTGCACAAATAAGAGAGAGGACTTTAGAGCCATCCAACGCCTTCTAAAGGTGCTTGGGTAAAACGCTGCTTTGTGTTGACACATATAATATACAAAGAGCCCCTTGAAATAAATAAGAGAGAAAAAGATTTCCACAGGGAAGAAAATAGGCAAAGGGTATACAAAGAAAATTCAGAAAAGAAAACCAAATGTCTAATAAATATATGAAAATACACTTAGCCTCACAAGGGATCAGGGTGATCGAAATTAAAACAATGAGATACTAATATTGCATTGATAATAATTTGAGATTGATGATACCTCAAATCAGCAAAGATACTAAATGTTGGAACAACTTTTAAGAAATTTAAAGTCAGCAGTTCTGGGCTTCGCCGGTGGTGCAGTGGTTGGGAGTCCGCCTGCCGGTGCAGGGGACGCAGGTTCGTGCCCTGGTCTGGGAGGAGCCCACGTGCTGCGGAGCAGCTGGGCCCGTGACCCATGGCCGCTGGGCCTGCGCGTCCGGAGCCGGTGCTCCGCGGGGGGAGAGGCCGCAGCGGTGGGAGGCCCGCGTATTGGAAAAAAAAAAAAAAAGTCAGCAGTTCTACTTTTTGTACTTTGTCCCACATTCATGCACTAAATTTCCACTGCATTTTAAGTGCATAAAAGTCGGAAAAATGTAATAATACTTCAATGGAGTAGTGAAAATATATTGCAGCCTTTAAAAAGATCCTACTAACATTTTTCACTGCTGTGTAAAATAAGCAAGGAGTGTATAGTAGACTACAAATATTTTATACATAATATAGTAATGTGTTCTATATATAATTTGTACATTTTAAGTGATATATAAGACATTTTTATTTTTAACTTATATATAATTTTAAATAGATATTACATTTATATGTACATAGGAAAAGAGCCAAGTGTGGATACACAATAGAATATTAACAATGATTATTTATAGGGAATAAAAATGTAAAGGGAAAAGTAGAGGAGACAAGAGTTAATCTCTTTAAAATATTAAATCTTTACAGGTTGATAATAAAAACAGCAGAAAAGTACACAAACAGGCAGTTCGCAAATAAAATAGAAATGTTCAAAAAATATAAAAAATTATTCAACCTCACTAACAAATTTGCTTTTTATTTTTTAAACCCTTCTTTATTATGTTTGTATGTAGCATAGGGAAAGTTCTGTAAGAATACATGCCAAATTTTTAACAGTTATCCAGTGATCAGAAGAGTAACTAAAGAGAAGTGAGAAGGTAGAAGCAAAGAACTTTGACTTTTTATTTCATGGACCTCTTTACTGAATGAATTTTCAAACAACTATTTTTTATAAGTTAAAAGTTTCTATCAAACCTTTAAAGAAAAGATAATTCTAATGTCATTTAAACTCTTCCAGAGGAGAGACAAGAACAGTTTTTTTCTGAAGTACAATACTGATACAAACCAAAGATTACAAACTAAGAAAAAGTAATGGGGATCTATTAAAATACAAAATCCCTGATCATATGTTATATCACCCAATGGGTCTAGAGCAGCATTCTTCAATCAGTCACATGAACCCTTCTGCCACAAAATATATGATAATTATACTAAGGAGATGGAATAAATATAGAGTCTCCCATCATCTCAGGTCAGGTTTTAATCTCAGTTGAGTTTTGGTATCAAAATTGTGAAAAGACATTGGGTTTTCAGAGACTGTGGGAAAGGGATTGTATATTTGTGTTAGCAAACAGAATTTAGAAGTAGGTTAAAATAATTGTGCATTCTGACAAAGTGGAGTTTACAAAGATAGTTCAAAATTAGGAACTCTATATTAATATAATTTATCCTATTACTAAATTCAAGAGAAAATCATATTATTTCTATATAAATATACATACACATATATAAAGATGGCTAAAATTCTTGATAAAATAAGACTAAGTGGATATAAAGTATATTTACCTCAGCCCCAAAAGACAGAATCATGCTTAATAGGTACATATTAAAGGCATTCTTGATAAAGTCAGGAATAAGACAAGGCTGTCCACTATTATTCAAAATTTCAGATTGTAGATATGAACTAGCTAGTATAATTAGAAAAGAAAGAATTCAGAGGAGAAAAACTGAGAGCCAAAACTACTACCATTTGCATATTATATGAGAGTATACTTGAAAAACCCAAGACTATAGACTAAAAACTGCTATAACGAAAATTTAGAAATATAGCAGGGTACAAAATGAGAATACAGAGCGCTCTCTCTCTCTCTCTCTCTCTCTCTCTCTCTCTCTCTCTATATATATATATATATATATATATATATATATATATGGATAGGTACGTATATTATGAAAATAAAATTGTGGCATTGGAACATGATGCAGAGATATCAATGGGATATAAGAAACTTCATAAACAGACCTAACATACATATAAAAATTGATACACTATAGATAAAATAGCATTTCAAATCAATGGGGGAAAGTTAATTTGTAGAAGAAATGGTGTTGGGACAACTGGATAGTTGTCTGAAAAAAATAATTTTAGGGCTTCCCTGGTGGTGCAGTGGTTGAGAGTCCGCATGCAAGGGACACGGGTTCGTGCCCCAGTCTGGGAAGATCCCACACCACAGCTAGGCCTGTGAGCCATGGCCGCTAAGCCTGCGCGTCCGGAGCCTGTGCTCCGCGACAGGAGAGGCCACAACAGTGAGAGGCCCGCGTAAATAATAATAATAATAATAATTTAAAAGTCCTACATTATTTCATAATTCAAGAAAACTTTCAATTCAACAAAGATTTAAATATAAGCTATTTTCCCAAACAGTACAAGAAGAAAACCTAGACATTTGATTTTTAATCCTGAAGTGGCTAGATTTTAAAAACAAATAAAAAAATCTCTACAAAGCAAATAAAACACCACTGTAAACAAATAAAAAACTAAGGGAAAAATAATCTTATATTGCTAAGGGTTAATGTCTCTCATAGAAAAAGATCTCTTTGAAACTAATAAGGAAAAACATCAACAACTCAATCTTAAAAATGGGCAAAGAACTTCAAAAGTTATTCCACAAAAAGCAAAATTTCCTAAAACATACAAAAAATTGCTAAAAGGAAAATGCAAATTAAAATTTGATGCCAGTTTTTTATTTATGGATTGGCCAAATATCCTATAATTTAATAATCTACTTTGTTGTTGATACCTGTGGTAAAACAGGCAGTCTTTCACATCACTGGTGAATGTATGAATTGGTACAATCCCCATGGAAGGAAACTTGACAACATATGTCAAAATTAAAGTACATATATCTTTTATCTCAGCAATTCCACTTCTATTTACAGATCTGTGAAATGACAAATAATGTTGTTCATCTTCTATGTTGTACTTCAGGTTTACTACTAATAAAGAATAATCAGAAAATTTGTAAAAAATAACTATAGATTTAAATTTCCTTTTAACATTCTATTAGTTGATAGTCAAAAAGAGATAATTTCTTTCTTTAAATACTCAAATATTTTTATTGATTTATAATTTTATTAGCTTCTATTTACCTTTATGTTTTTCATCTCATATAATACATTTTAAACTAATTTCAAATAGCTCAAAACTGTGAAACTAATAGAAATCTACTCAGAATCAACAGATAATAGGCTACTTAAAAACATTAAAATAGATATTAATGTGTGGAGGATATATATATAGAGAGAGAGAGATTAAAAAGTCACAAAACCTTACTAAGAACTATATTTTTAAATAGTAAGGAGCCATAACTGATTTCTAAATGTGAAAACTGAAATTTGTTAGAATGCTGTTTTTCTAATGATAAATGGAAATCTATCAAATTTTCCATATAATGTAATTTTCTTTTGTAAGTTGGCAAAAGTTGTAAAATTTAATTACACGAAAAAGAATGTACTTGTTGGGCTTCCCTGGTGGCGCAGTGGCTGGGAATCTGCCTGCCAGTGCAGGGGACGTGGGTTCGATCCCTAGTCCAGGAAGATCCAACATGCCACGGGGCAGCTAGGCCCGTGCACCACAACTAACTGCTGAGCCCATGTGCCACAGCTACTGAAGCCCGCGCGTGCCTAGAGCTGGAGCTCCATAACAGGAGAAGCCACCACAATGAGAAGCACATGCACCACAACGAAGAGTAGCCCCCACTCACTGGAAGTAGAGAAAGCCCCCATGCAGCAATGAAGACCCAACGCAGCCAAAAATAAACAAATAAATAAATTAAAAAAAAAAAAAAAGGAATGTACTTGGTAAGTTTGGGTAATTCAATCTACCAGATATATTAAAATAATATGTAAAGGTATAATAGTTTTAAACAGTGTGATAGTGGAACAAAAATAAATCGATAAATAGAACAGAAAATCAGAAAGTAAATCACATTTGTATCACAATTTAGCATACAATTAAGGTGACATCCAAGTATCTGATGAAAGAATGTGTTATTCTAAAAATAAAAGTTAATCATTTTTTACAAAAGTGAAATTACATTCCTGTATTACCCATTATACAAAAGTAACTATCAGTTGGATTAAAGATCTAAATCTAAAAAATGAGATCATAAAGGGATTTGTTTTTAACGTAAACATTAGCTTACTCTTAGGATCAGGATGGTCTTCCTAAACATAATGCAAATAAAGAATTTATATCTCCAAAGAAGATATACAGATTGCTAACAAACACATGAAAGAATGCTCAACCTCATTAATCATTAGAGAAATGCAAATCAAAACTACAATGAGATATCATCTCACACCGGTCAGATTGGCCATCATCAAAAACTCTAGAAACAATAAATGCTGGAGAGGGTGTGGAGAAAAGGGAACACTCTTGCACTGCTGGTGGGAATGTAAATTGATACAGCCGCTATGGAGAACAGTATGGAGGTTCCTTAAAAAACTACAAATAGACCTACCATACGACCCAGCAATCCCACTACTGGGAATATACCCTGAGAAAACCATAATTCAGAAAGACTCATGTACCAAAATGTTCATTGCAGCTCTATTTACAATAGCCAGGACATGGAAGCAACCTAAGTGTCCATCAACAGATGAATGGATAAAGAAGATGTGGCACATGTATACAATGGAATATTACTCAGCCATAAAAAGGAATGAAACTGAGTTATTTATAATGAGGTGGATGGACCTGGAGTCTGTCATACAGAGTGAAGTAAGTCAGAAGGAGAAAAACAAATACCGTATGCTAACACATATATATGGACTCTAAGGGAAAAAAATGTCATGAAGAGATTAGTGGTAGGACGGGAATAAAACACAGACTTACTCGAGCATGGACTTGAGGATATGGGGAGGGGGAAGGGTGGGCTGTGACGAAGTGAGAGAGTGGCAGGGACATATACACACTACCAAATGTAAATTAGATAGCTAGTGGGAAGCTGCTGCATAGCACAGGGAGATCACCTCTGTGCTCTGTGACCACCTAGAGGGGTGGGATAGGGAGGGTGGGAGAGAGGGTGATGCAAGAGGGAAGAGATATGGGAACACATGTATATGTATAACTGATTCAGTTTGTTGTAAAGGAAAAACTAACACACTATTGTAAAACAATTATACTCCAATAAAGATGTTAAAAAAAAAAGAATTTATAAAAGGAAAAATTAAAATTCAAATTAGATAACATATAATTTATCCTTAAATTTCTTACTAAATTAACTTTGGAAAGGTAAGGCACTCTCAAGCACTACTGATGAGAGTGTAAACCAACATATCTTCTCTAAAGGGCAGTAAAAGTGTGTGGACCTTTGATCCAGCAATGTGTCTTCCAGAAATTGATCAAAAATAAATAATCAGATAAGAATATAAACATGTTATATAGAGAGGTATTTATTACAAAGTTGTTTATAACAGCAAAACCTTGGAAAACCTGAAACCTAAATATTTGACAATAAGGAGGTTGTTTAAAAAACCATAGTGTATCTACATGGACTAACTACTAAAAAATTATTACAAATGATGTCATGGAAAAAAACTTAAGGACATCTCCACAAAAAACAAACAAAAATTCATGTTCAGAGTATATTATTAAATTAAACTAGTAGGCCAGAAAGCACTATTTTTAAAATAATTTTGTTAAAAAGAAAATGTATGTATAGAAAAACACTGGAAGAAAATACTTCAAAATGTTAACGGCACATAATTCTGAATAGTAGTAGGCTAATGAATGATTTTTACCTTTTTTCCCTTTGCTAGCCCCTAGTTTCTAAATTTCCTACAAATCTGCATCATACCTGTGATTTAAAATAACTATTTAGGGGGCTTCCCTGTTCCCTGGTGGCGCAGTGGTTGAGAGTCCGCCTGCCAATGCAGGGGACACGGGTTCGTGCCCCGGTCCGGGAAGATCCCACATGCCGCGGAGCGGCTGAGCGCGTGAGCCATGGCCGCTGAGCCTGCGCGTCCAGAACAGGCGCCGCAACGGGAAGCTACAACAGTGAGAGGCCCATGTACCACACACAAAAAATTACTATTTAAAGGAGAAAATAGAAAAATTCTCTAAAAAGATAATGTAAAAATTTTTCTATTTTTATGATTTAATAATCAATGACTTGCCACTTATTAGAAATTGCACTGATTCCTTATTATAATTTGTACTCCATAGTTAATTAACCAACTAATAATTCTACCACTTGACTTTCAAATCCTTTATCTGTGAGATTCTTTGTAAAGAATTTGGAAAACATCATTGCCCATTTTATGTACCTATTAGGGTAATTGTTAAAATATTCACTTAAGTCTATGCATTTACATTTTCATGAAGCTATTTTGCAAAATAAGCCTTTTAAGTTTGAAAATTAGATGCAAGTCTTTCACCTTAATTTGATATTTTCTCACTTCCTCTTAGGGAGACAATTAGTAACAAATGAAACACAGACATTAAACAAACACACTGAAGATGAAAAATTTTCTGGCACTTGCACATATCCATTGGCTACAGACCCCCTGAAATAATTTGTGATGAAAGCATACCCTATGAAGGGCAGTTTCAAAGCCTGCATTTCATTGACTTCATAACTGAAAGTCAGAATTATCATATTCGTATAAAGTAGATGTCAAAACAGAGTAATTGTAAATAGCTATTTTAATGAGCCACATTTCCTATTGCTTTCATAAAGCTTCCTCCAAAGTATAAAAGGAAATATTTTTATTTATGTTGTCTTAAACCAACAGGATTCCCTCTCAATTCATCAGCAAATTAGATTTCAAAAAGATTATTTTACAAAGTTGACACAATGAAAATTAATGCCGCATTCATTTCCTGCTAATTGCATCTCTACTTAATTATCGGGGCCCCCCAGTCCTTCAGAAAATGAAGGGAAGAAGGCCAACATCTGCAAAAATGAGAACTTTTCTCTTTTTTCTCCTCATCATATAGAAAATGCTTAGGGACTATTTTTTCCCTATGTAATCATCTAGAATGTTGGTTCTGGTCCTCCCACAAAGCACACACTCCTAGCTGAGAAGAGACTTGTTAAGTAGTAGACCTCACTCCTTCAAGTGCCACGTACTACTCTGATGTTCAGCGCACCACCCCAAAGGGAGCCTACGGGCCCCAAAGAAGGGTAATGCACACACATGTACTGAATGTCTCATTCTTACACATTCATATAACCTCACAGATAATCTGGTTCAAAAACAGTTGGTTGGCAGAGGGTTGAATAAATCTCCCCAAACTGCCCATGCATTTCTATTCTTAACCCCACCTTCTCTCTTATTCTTGAGCCTCTCTTCAACTATGTTTTTATAGAATAGTGCTGACTTCTAGGATTGTATACAGTAATCTCTAATAAAACACCTCTGAACTGTGGATGATGGCGGGCGATTGGGATCACTAATATATTTATGGTTGGATGCCCCTCAAATGAGAAAAGGAAAATGGGAAGTTCTTGCATGCATACTTATTTTGCTTACACTAGCTTCATCTGTACAATCCTTTGGAGTTGGCTTTGATTCTGAGTGAATTGAATGGGGTGGGGTCTGACAGGAAAGCCAAGGCATTTGATCTTGCCAAGTCTTATCTAAGGGAGGCTTGAGTCGTTGGCCATGGGAGAGCATCCCTGAGGGAGCAACACAGCTGCTCGTGTCAGGGACATGCAGCCGCCATTCCATGATGGCCCCCAAGCTCTTGTTCACACAGTCCAGGCATCCGTGTAGCTCTCAGAGGCGCCCAGGGACCAATGGGTCACTACCGATGATGAAGGCACAAGGTAAGGCAGAGTTTCGCTTCATCCAAACCTCCTTCCTGAGGTAGACGCGTTAGAAAGCTGTGTTCCCTCCTTTACCTCATGTCTTTGCCATGTAGAAACTCTGGCTTTTCAGATGCAGGAAAAGCCATGTCCATCCACCGGCACCCCTTTTCCCCTTCACTAAATACTAATGTAAACCTTGTGTAGTCAGACAAAAACAAAACAAGGTTGCCGTGCAAACTGTGTTCCTTGAGCTGCTTTGAACTTGAATGTCTTCTAAAGCACTGGGCAAGATGAGCCTGGGAGGCCTCCAGGAAGGTATTGCTGTATCTTCCTCAGAAGTTTCAGAGGTCTGAAGCAAGAGCATCTAACAGCATCTAACTCGTCTCTGAGGCACAGATTCCCTTTCTTACAGATAAGACCAAACTTCTCGGGATTCTACATCCCACGTCGCTGGTAAAGACGGGATCCAGAATTCTGGGTCCTCTTGAAAAGATCCTAACACCTCCCTGGCCAGCAGTCACAGCCTCATCCTCATCGTCGGGCTCGAGACACTTAGGACTGATTTCTCCCTGCTTAGCTCAGACCCCACCAGGAGCCCAGGACCACCAAGTCACCCCTCATCCCCGGAACTCTGATCTCCATATGGTGCAATGAGCTGAGCGGTAACACCCCAAGTCACCACTTCCCAGTCCTGGCCTCTGATTTTTAGTTCTCCGTCACACCTACTGCCACCTGAATAGTATATATTTTACTTATTTAGTTGCTTGTCTCCCCCTGCTCACAGAAGTACAAAGTTCGTGCAAAGATTTCTGTCTCTTTTGTTCACAGTTGTATTCCTACTACCTGCAACACATTGTAGGTGCAAATATATGTTTGTGAACAAATGAATGAATGCACACCTGTATTGTGCCTTTGGAAGAGCCAAAATTAAATAAGAAAATGCATTCTTTGAGTTCTTTTAGCTTCACTTTTGAAAAGTCTCAGTCTTCTATTTCACAGAGAAGAGCTTTCAAATGGAGAGCTTAGGAGGCATCGTGTGGTGGGAAGGAGGGTGCTTATCAGATTTTTTCCTAATTAAGTTTGCTTTAATTTACCACTAGGATTAGTGGTACATATATTGATAGGAAGCATATCAAGGTGATCTAATAGAGACAGACTGATTTCCAGGGGAAACTGACTCAGCTTGATATTTTACTGCTTTATAACCTTGCTAGGGACACCTAAAGCTTCTGTTTCTTAAGAAATGACTGCATGTAACGTATGAGTCACTTCAGTGCAAAATTAATGTAATGCTTCAGCCAGTATTATATACAATGATATATTTCATCTAACAATAGGGATTGGACTATTTACAAGTTAAGGAAGACTCGAGCATAGACTGAATATGTGATTTGTCAGTATTTGGTAAACAGTCGGAAAATGGGACTTGATATCAGGGCAAAGGGAGAACTGATTGCAGGGGCTAATATTTAATTTTAGAAATCAAACTGTGCAACCGAAAAAGATATCAGAAATATGGCATAAAACAGGGACAAAGGAAAATTGCTAACCAATATCTTTTCTGGCATACAGTGATTGGGAAACTCTCTAAGGATGGCTGAGGCTGAGGTAGGAAGCCCTTGCAGTAAGACCTCTGATGTTTAAATGTAGCTCTGAGCTGCTTCAAATCAAACTATCAGAAATATTAAACCTCTTTTGAAACATATTTATGGTTGGATGCCCCTCAATTGAGAAAAAGGAAATGGGAAGTTCCTGCATGCATACTTATTTTGCTTACACTAACTTCGTTTGTACAAGGTGATGGCAAAGAGCAGCCATAAATGCTGCTGCTGGTCAGGGTAGTAACTAGTCAGGCCTGAGTCCTCTCCTCCTTTCACCCATCACTTTTATGCATTCTGCAGAAAGGTCCATAAAGCAACATACCTGCTTTCTGGAAGGCTAAGCTCAGTTAGTTTCCAACAACATTGAATAACAAAATAGTTGGCAGTGTTGTACCCAAATCTTAAAAGCCTGCTCACTCCAACTTTCTGTGTTGGGGTTTAAAATAGAGGTAAGATGCAGGGAACTAGGGGCTGATGGCCTGTGTTTAAGATGTGGGATTCTCAGTGTCTGTTTTATCCTACCCGCTTTGATTTGATTTGATGATTTCTTTAAGAATGGAGATAGATGACAGTAAGCAGCAGCAAAGAAAGAAAACTGCAGTGTAGAGGAGGGCACGCGAGCCTCTCAAGCCAGGTGGATGGCAAAAAACTTAACTGGATTTTCTTTTAACTCCCAGTCAGTGCAAGTGTCAGGTCCCTAAGCTCAGTGAAGTAATCAGCCACCATGCAATGTCATCTGAGATGTACTGAAAGCTGTTCAACCCATCAAAAATAGTGCCC
Source organism: Kogia breviceps (assembly GCF_026419965.1). Lineage (NCBI taxonomy): Eukaryota > Metazoa > Chordata > Mammalia > Artiodactyla > Physeteridae > Kogia > Kogia breviceps. Next base: position 179,290,307 of record NC_081311.1, read on the forward strand.
CTTCTAGCCCGCCAACGTACATGTCCACATACACATTCATACATACTTTCATGCTCATAATTTCTTTTATTTTCTTTTATTATTATTATTTTTTTTTTTGCGGTACGCGGGCCTCTCACTGTTGTGGCCTCTCCCGTTGCGGAGCACAGGCTCCGGACGCGCAGGCTCAGCGGCCATGGCTCATGGGCCCAGCCGCTCCGTGGCATGTGGGATCTTCCCAGACCAGGGCACGAACCCGCGTCCCCTGCATCAGCAGGCGGATTCTCAACCACTGCGCCACCAGGGAAGCCCCAATTTCTTTTATTTTTAAAGTTTTCATGTCACTAAAAACTTGAGAAAAATAGCTAGTACATCAGGTATTAATGACACCAATTAAGTTACATATATTTTTCTTGGGTTTATCAGATGACTAGATCATCAAACATAGGCCCAGTGAGTTTAAATGTGGGGAAGAGGAAACCCGGGATAACAGGGAAACCGTAGGAAGGTACTGGACCAGAGAAAGAGAGAACGCCTGACACAGGTGCCTTTAGGATGAGAGAGGGAGCCATGAACACTGGGAGGTTGAAATGAATCGACATGTCTGCTGATGGTTGAGGGTAATAGTTGCCTTTTTCATATGTTTCCTCAATGACTGATCTAATAATAATAATTAACCTAACTACTAAGAGCAGCACTAGCTTTCATTTATTGCAGGGGAGAAAACTGAGACTAAAGTATGTAAATTACCGTCAGATATACAGCTGGGATTTGAACCATGCTCTATCCAACTTCAAAGCCATAGCGTCTAACCAGTTGTTCTCAAAGTAGCCCTGGGCCAGCAACATCACCATTATCTAGAAACCAGTCAGAAATGCACATTTCTGAGCCCATCCCAAATCTACAGAATCAGAAATTCTGGGAGTGGGACCCAACATTCTGTGCCTTAACAAGCCTTCTAGGTGATTCTGATGCTTAAAGTTTGAGAATCATGGACTTCACAGGCGTCTGTTAGGGAGTCTGTTCTCTTTCAAATAAAGGATGTGTGTGTTGGGGGAAGCTAGGGGAGTAAAAGGTGAATAATTGTTAGTCAGTGGTATCGGAGATAATGGTATACCAGGACAAGAAGTAAGACAAGGCTGGAAAGGAAGGGTTAGACACAAAATGCCCTGGAGTCAAAGCAAGGGCACTTAGGTTGGAGAGGATCCAGGAATGGTAAACCCCAATAGGGGCAAATGCAGGTCCCCCAGGTCCTAGAAGTGATGTAGGTGGGACATACCAGAAAGATGATATTCAAGGTAAACTGTCAAGAATGGTCACACCCAAAGAGATTTCTTAATAACAAAGTCGTGATCATTGAGAACGAAATTCAACTGATTTTTAAAGGAAGCAAAAGTCACTAAGGAAGACACAGTCATGAAAGGAAAAGCAACGTGAGACACTGATCGACTATGAAGTGATTGTTTCAAGTAAATTATTTTCTGAATTTAAGTTATGATAACAATCAACATTTTTTAAGTCATAAATATATTTAAGAATATTTTAATCCCTTTAAATAGCTGTGTCATGGTCTAACTGACATAAAATGAACTCCACATTTTTTAAGTGTACAATTTGATGTTTTGACAGATGTATACCTGTGAAACTATTATTATAGTCAGGAAAGTACCCATACCAATCACTCCCAAAACTCTCCTCATGTTCCTTTGTAATCCTTCCCTTTAGCTGTTCTCTGCCCCATCCCATCCCAGGCAACCTCTGTTCTGCTTTCTGTCATTATACATAAATTTGCATTTCTTAGAACTTGGTATACATGTGATTGTTCAATATGTACTCTCCTGTCTGAATTTTCATTCAGCATGATTGTTTTGAAATTCATCCATGTAGCGTGTATCCTAGTTCATTCCTTCTTTATTTCCGAATGGTACTCAATTATATAGATATACCACCACATAATTTATCCATTCACTTGTTGATGGACATTGGACTGTTTCCAGTTTTTGATTATTACAAATATAAAGCTGTCAAACATTCTCGCACAAGTCTTTTTATGGATATGTGCTTTATTTTCTATTGTGAAAATACCTAGAAGTGGAATACTAGGTCATATGGTATGTGTATATTTCACTATTTTTTCTTTAATGCCAAACTATTTCAGAGTGGCTGTATTATTTGAAATTTCCATCAAAAATGTGTGAGAAGCCAATTCCTGTACCTGTCACCAGTGCTTGGGATCATCAGTCCTGTTTAATTTTGGCTACTCTAATAGAAGTGTATTATTATTCTATTATGGTTTTAAATTGCATTTTTCTAATGGCTAGTGATGTTGAGCATCTTTTCATATGCTAATTTTCCATCTGTATATCTGCTTTAGAGAAATGTCTGTTCAAATCATTTGCCAATTTTTTTAAAGTTGGGTTTTTGTTTCTGTATTATTGAGTTTCCAGAGTTCTTTATATGTTCTAGAGACAAGTTCTTTATTAGACATATGATTTGCAAATATTTTCTTCCAGTCTGTGGTATGTCTTTTCATGCCCTTAACAGTGTCATTTGAAGAGCAAAAGTTTTTAACTATGACAAATTCCAATTTATCAGAGTTTTCTTTTATAAATTTTGCTTCTAGTGTTGTAACGAAGAAATCTTGGCCTAACCCAGAGTCAAGAGCATTTTTCCTGTTTTCTACTAGAAATATTTTAGATTTGACATTTAGGATGATGATTCATTTTGCATTATACTGTGAATATGATGCAAGGAATTGAATTTTTTTTTATATGGATATCCAGTTGTTTTAATGCCATTTGTTAAAAAGACTATTTTTTTCTCCACTGGACTGTATTTGTACATTTGCTGAAAATCTGTTGTCTATTTATGCCTATATACATTTTCATCTATTTCTGAACTCTCCATTCCGTTCCACTAAGGTTATTTTGGCTATTCTAGTTCCTTTGCATTTCTTTCTGAATTTTAGTATCAGTTTATCAGTTTCTACAAAAGAAAAAGTCTGTTTTGATCGGCATTACGTTGAATATTTTACATCAATTTGAGGAGAATTGACATTTTATCAGTATTGAGTCTCCCAATTTATGAACATGATTATGTCTATTTATTAAGTTCTTTAATTTCTCTCAGCAGTGTCTTGGTCAGTTTTATTCCAAAGTATTTTATTTTTTTAATGCTATTGTAGTTAGTATACATTTTTTAAAATCTTATTATTTGCTAACATATAGAAATAAAATTGATAGTTGTATATGGATTTTGGATCCTGAAACATTGTTAAACTCAATTATTAAATCTAGTTTTGGTTTTTTGGTTTTTTGTATTGTGGATTCCAGTGGAATTCCTACATAGACAAGCACATTACCAGCAAGACAGATAGTTCCATTCCTTTCTTACCAATCTGAATGCCTTTTAGTTCTCTTTTTCTATCTTATTACACTTGCTAGAATATCTTATACGGTATTGAATAGAAGTGCTAAAACCATACATCCTTGTGCTTTTCAGATATGAAATAAAACTCATTCAGTCTTTCTCAATTAAATGTGCTTACACCTACAGCTATTTCACAGATGCCTATATCAGGCTGAGGAACTCCCTTTCTATTCCTACTTTGCCAAGAGATTTTATCAGGAATGGAGACTGAGTTTTGTTAAGAGTTTTTCAGTATCTATAGAGATGATCATGTGATTTTATTTTATAATTATAAATATAGTGAATTACATTGATTATTTTTAAATATTAAGCCAACCTTCCATTTCTAAGATAAACTTCATTTGGTCATGAAGTACTATCCTTTTTAAACGTTGTTGGATTTTATTTGTTAAATTTGTGCTTAAATTTTTTTATATAAGTTTATGAGGCATATTAATCTGTAGATTTCTGTTCTTATAATGTTAGGTTTGGGTATCAACGTATTTCTGACCACATAGAATGAGTTAGGAAAATAGTCTCTATTTTTAGTTTTCTGGAAAAGTTTGTGTAGAATTAGTATTAATTTTCCCTTATATGTTTGGCAGAATTCACCAATGACTTATGGAGTTTTATGAGCTGCAGGTTTCTCTGTGGAAAGGTTTTTAACACAAATTTATTTAATAGATGTAGGGTGATTGGGTTATTTCATCTTGAGTTATCATTGGAAATTTGTGTCTTCAAGGAATATACCATTTCATCTAAGTTTCTGAATTTGTAATCATAAGATTGTTAATATTCCTTTAGAATTCTTTAATATCTTCAAATTCTGTAGGGTATTTAATCTTTCTTATTTCTGATATTGATAATTTATCTTTTCTACTTTTTTTCTGATTAGTCTAGTTAAATGTTTATTTTATTTTCTCAAAAAACCAACTTTGGGGTTCACTGATTTTCTCTAATATTTCCTCTCTTATATTTCATTGATATCTATTCTACTCATTGTTTCCTTTCTTCTACTTACTTTGGGTTTAATTTGCTCTTCTTTTTCTAATTTCTTAAGGTAGGATCTGACATAATAAATTTGATTCCTTTCTCCTTTCCTAATACAGGTGTTTCTATAAACAACCCAAGTTCCACTTTAGCATCACCTGCCAATTTTCATATGTTGTGTTCACACATTTATTAAATTAGAATACTTCCTGATGTTCTTTTTAATTTTTTCTCTGAATCATAGGTTATCTAGAATGTGTTAATTTGTTTCCAAATATTGGATATTTCCCAGTTGTCTATGTTATTGATTTCAGATTTAATTTCACAAAGATGAAAGAACATGTGTTTATTACTCAATTTTTTAAATTTTTAATGAGACCTGTTTTATGGCCAAGAATACATTCTATCTTGGAAATATTCCATGTGTGCCTGTAAAGAATATATATTCTGCTGTTTTTGAGTATGGATTCTATAGCTATTAATTAAGCCAAGTTGATTGATAGTGTTAAGTCTTTCATATTCTTATTGCTCTTCTGTCTAGTTTGTTCTATTAATCATTGAGAGAGGGGTATTGAAACCTCTGACTATACTTGGACTTGTCTATTTCTTCTAGCAGTTTTATCAGCTTTGTAACATATACTCTGAAACTATTTTATTATGTGTATCAATATTTAGGATTATGACCTCTTCATAAATTGACTTCTTTCTAATTATTAAATGACATTCTTCATACCTTTATATTCTTCACTCAGTAATCTACTTTGTGCTGACATTAATATAGCTAATCCAGCTACCTTTTGCTTAGTGTTAGATGCTCTATCTTGTTCTGTCATTCTACTTTTATCTATTTCTGTTTGTATATCTGAAGTCCTTTTCTTGTAAGCAGAGTAAGATTGGGTGTTGCTTTTTAATCCAATCTGATCATCATTAGTGGTCTATAGAATTCTTGGTTGACCAGTTTTGGGTTTTTTTTCCAGTACTTTTAAGATGTTGCTCCACTGTATTTTCCCTTTCATTTTTTGTTCAGACAAGCTGCCAGCTGTTATATTTATTCCTGTGAACATGTTTCCCTCCAACCCCACCCCCTCACCACTTTTAAGATTTTCTCTTTACCACTGTTTTTGTGCAATGTGATTATTATATATAGTGACATAGTTTTCTTAGTGTTTCTTATGCTTGTGCTTCAATAATTCTGTGGATTTATAGTTTCGTACAAATTTGGAAAAATTTCAGCCTTTATTTCTTCAAATATTTTTTTCTGTCCCCTACCTTTGTGAACCCGAATTAAACATGTATTAGGCTGCCAAAAATTGTTTCAAACATCATGCTCTATTCACCTTTCCTGATTCTCCATTCTGTTTGATTTTCATTTTGTATAGCTTCTACTGTTGTCTTAAAACTTACTGATCTTTTCCTCTGCATTATCTAATCTGACAATAACCATATCTAGTATATTCGCACTTCGTACTTTTCATCTCTAGAGGGTAGATTTTTTTGTTGTTGGTTTTGGTTTTGCATTCCTGGCTTCAACTTTTTTTTTTAATATATGGAAAAAAGTTATAACTTATTTTTTCCTGCTTATTCTAATATGTGTTAGCTCTAGATCCTTTTTGTTTTTCTTTCTCTTGTTATTGAAATGTCAGACATTGTAAATTTTACTTTGCTAAGTGCTGTACATTTTGCATGTCTATAAATATTTTTGAGATTTGCTGCAATACAAAGTTAAGTTACTTGGAAATATTTTCTTCCTTTTACATCTGGCTTTTAAGAATTGTTCAGCAGGACTAGAACAGTGCTTAGTCCAGGACTAATTATTTCCCTACTAAGGTAAAAATTATTGACTACTGGACTCAATACCCTGCTAATCATATGATTTTTCAGTCTGGCTGGTGGGGATGGTACTTTTCCCAGCCCTACTCCCTGTTAGTTCTTTCCCTGCCTTGGGTAGTTTCCTCACATGCATATGCTGATCAGTACTCAGCTGATTGCTTGAGGGAAACCATCTGCAGGTCTCTGGAGTTCTGTCTCTGGGCAGCTGTCCTCTCACCAGTACTCTGTCCTGCAAACTCAAGGTGCCTTACTCTCCACAAAACCTTAGCTCTGTTTCCTCAACACTGGGAGTCACCTGGGTTTCACTACACAGAACTATGAACTAGAAATTCCCAAGGTAGAAACATAAGGCAATCATAGAACTCCCCTTATTTGCTTCCCCTTTTTCAGGGATAACTGTCCTTCTTTGCCCAATATCCAGTGTCTTGAAAATGACTGTTTCACATATTGTATTTGGTTTTCATGATTTCTAGTGGGGGTATAAATCGTCTCAATTACTCTACCTTGGACATAACTGGAAAAGCATAGTTTAATTTCATAACTTGTATTTTTCAACAGAGACCCACGCTTGTACAATCTCTACCTGTCACAAGAGTGCTGAGCAATTCATAGTTAAACAAATTAAAATAGTAATATCCATTGCCCTCTCAATAACTGCCAAATGGTTGTGACTCAATAAATAATGAGTACCTACTACGTCTTAGCCATTTTGCTAGATAGTTTACACAAATTATTTCTATTCTTAATAACACATTATGAGGTTTCTCCTCTTTTTTAAAAAAATTTTACCTCATGTAAATGAGGGAAATTAGGTTTAGGGATGTGAAATAATGCACCAGATATCCAGTAAGTGATGTATTTAGCTTTCAAATTCAGATGATTCTGATTCCAAGGACTTTTCACTTTCCGTAGTGCTGTGGTTATTATTTACCATAAAATAGAAATAGTACATTTAATAATCGATTATCTAATTGTGCTTTCCAGCTGAGGATATTAAAACATTTTTAACTTACCACCTTAAGAGATTTAGCTGACTAGTAGAATTTTAAAAGAGATTTTCTGAAGATCAGAAGGGAAAGAAAATTTATATTGCAAGAATGAAAGTGATAAAATGAAAAGAATATAACGTGGGTAATTTTGTTACTCAGATTAATGCCAAACACTAAGAACAAGAATTTGTAGTAGAAGAGAAGGGGGCCCAGAGATTCAGAAATCTGAAGGAAGCCTCAGAGGAGGAAACTGCTCCATTTGACAAACCAACAAACAGAGTACATGGTTGCTGACTTAGCAATAAAACTTTTGGACTTTTTAGAAGTTGTATTATTTTGGTGGCATACAAACCCCTTCTTAGATGTTGAAGATATGAGCTTTTTAAAACTGAATATTACCAAGTTAAACTTCATTAAAGGTATCCAATTTTTTTTGACTTAAAAGTATTACCAAAGAAGCATGTTCTTTTTATTGAAAGACACTTTCAGATCTTGGTTTAAATATTTTAAATAAATAAAATTTTAATAAATATTTTCAGCACAAAATATAACCATTTTAAAAACATCTGTGTTACTGTAACTATTACAAAACACCAAATGATTGCATTTTACTACTGAATTACCCAACGATGAAAAGTACACAAAATATGGTAAAGCTAAGAAAACCCCATACATTTTGTGCTAGTGATGCTATCAAAGAGTCAGGAATGACCAGTTAGCTCCAATGTAACCAATGCAGTCAACTACAACCCTACATGAGAAGTGGGTCTGCTTCAGAGTCATACTCCCTCACTAAAAGCTCTTAAAGTATCATGGGTACAATGTATATGGGAGTATGAAAAGAAAATGTAATAGCATTTGATATCTCTGTTTCATCAGAGAAAACTGAAAGCAAAATATCACCTTGGAAGTTATTAGGACAAAATAATAAATTTTCTAAAACTACTCTTTATTCATTTCAGCTTCTTAAAATTTCCTACATTGAAGTAAAATGTAAACTTTGACTATTTCATTGTTGAAGAGAGACCTAAGAAAAAATCTTGGCTGTACAAATGAATACTCGTGATATGACTACTTTTCTTTGTAGCATGGTTGTAAAGAATAGAAATGGAGCTGATTTTCCCTATGTCTCAGCATTCTTCAAGCATCCAAGGAACTTAGAGCTAAATCCTTTAGAGGGAAAAGAAACTCTAATACCTTTAAACAGGGTTTGACTTTAAAAAAAAATGCAAGGAGCAAAGTGATGTTACATCTAAGTCCTCAGAGAAACTATTAATATATGTAAAACAGTATGGTGACAGTGTGGATACAGGCAAAGACCAATTATAGAATAAATATAGTTCTAAGAAGAGGGCTGGACAGCAGACTCTATAAATAAATTTTTTTCCCCAGTTACTTTCTAGAGAAAATTGAAAAGCATAGAAAAATAGAATTTTAAAACTGAAAGAGACCTTGGAAATTATTTGATATAAATCTTTGATTTTACACTTGAAGAAAAACCCAAGAATGGCAAGTGAAGGTGAAATCTTCGAAGACTAAGCAGAAAGAGCCAGGACTACAACACAGCTTTGCTACTCTCAGGGGACCCATGTTTTAAACTAAAGAAATACATATTCTGTGTGATATCCCACAGGTATTTGTTGGTTTGTTTTTATTTAACAGGAATGCTTGTACATGTTTATGACAAGTATTTTATAGAATTTAATTTGTTTTTATATGCCACTGGGTGTTGAGTGCCAATCAAATGATTCTTAAGGCTATTTTTGATTTTGTAAGTACTTGTGCACCTACAAGTAAAAATTGTGGTTAGAATGTTAATGACAATATTTATTAAAGATTAGGGGATCTGGCATGTTAATAGATTTGGGAAACACCATGCCCCAGGGCCAGCTTGAAGGAAGGAAGGAAGGGATGAAAGGAGGAGGGAAACAAGGAACCCATTTCAAAGTAATTCTTGGAAGAAGAGATGCCAACATTTTTTAGTGAAATGTTGAAAAATGGCTGATGAGAATTCCTTTTTAGCATCCATATCTATCTAGTGGCACATATTGTTATGGTCATGATGAATATATCCTGCAGCACAAGAAAATTAAAATATCAACTCTTCTGTGCTCAATTCAGTTTAGCAAGTATTTATTGCCCTCCTTCACTCAGTCAACACTTATTGAGTATCCACCACATACCAGCCGTGTTGCTGGAACTGCTATAAATGCAATGGTGACCAAGATTAGTCCCTACCTTCAAGAAACCTCCAGCTTTAAGGGAAATTTAGGCAAGCAAACAAAAAAGAGGCAATGAATTGTTATTGCAATATGCTCAAAGAAAATTATAGCAAAAATCTGCCAAAGAGTGCCTAGAGGGAGAAAAAAGCAAACAGAACTTGGTCACTTTGGCTATATTGGAAAGAATTAATTATCAGTAACCAATATGGGGAAATCTACTGATCCTTATGCTTTCCCTTCTACAGAATCTTTGAACTATTATGTCCACTAGTTTGAGCACAGCGGCAAAGACTGATTTCATGTACTTGTAATTTAATGTGTTTAATGTCTTTTTATTGGTGTCTGGTTATACAAAGGATTGACAGAGTGTTAGGAATTGGTGGGTCAAATAGATGTTTGCCCTACTTCCTGCTCTCTACTCACACAATAATAAAATAAAAATAGGAATTAAAGATTAGAGCCCAGGAAACTAAGGAGATACAGATTGGAAAGTCTATGTTTAAAGTTCTGGGCTTCCCTGGTGGCGCAGTGGTTGAGAATCCTCCTGCTGATGCAGGAGACACGGGTTCGTGCCCCGGTCCGGGAAGATCCCACATGCCGCGGAGCGGCTGGGCCCGTGAGCCATGGCCGCTGGGCCTGCGCGTCTGGAGCCTGTGCTCCGCAACAGGAGAGGTCACAACAGTGAGAGGCCCGCGTACCACCCCCCCGCCAAAAAAAAAAAGTTCTGTGAGTTTCTTTATTTTCTTCTCTTTGCTCCCACACCACTCGATATTTCTCAATCATCATTCCTCCATGCCTCTGACAGTCCTAGATACTTAAATCATCTATAATTACACTTAAAACACCAGCAGGTAAAGAACAATCTAATCCCAAATGATAACATCTGTGACATATTCCTTTAATTCTTAGAACTGGAAAATATTGACTTCCACTATGGTTTCAGGGACTTCAACAGAAAATGCCTACAGTTGTTTGAAAGACCCCCTATAGGAAAATAAAAGTATTTGCCTTTCAAAGAACAAGCAAGCAGAAATAATAGAACCTCAGTTCGTAGCCCCTGCGTCATGGGGCAGTTTCAGACTAGGCACTAAATACTATGTAGAAAATAAATAAGCTACAAGGATGTATTGTACAGCACAGGGAAATATAGACATTATTTTACAGTACTTTAAATGGAATATAATCTAAAAATATTTAATCACTACATTGTACACCTAAAATTAATATATTACTGTAGATCAACTATACTTTAACTTTTTTAAAAAAAATTTAATTTTGTCCAAGGTCATTTACGAAATGTATGTTCTTGATTCCAAACCATCTTTTTCCCCACAAGAATTTTTAAAGGTTACTTCAATGATTTCTCAATAATTTTTACTGTTCGTACAAATGTCTCAGTAATCTTCCCAGCGTGCAGAAGATGACATTGTCCAGACTGGACATGTTCTAAGCTGCATTACATTCTTGGAAATCTCTTGGGAGAAGAAAGGTTTCAAAGCTTAAATCCTGCCCCCAAAAAGCTTGTAGACTCTTTACTTTGCATCTCATGGGTATGTATGTGACATGTAAATGGAAAACTAAGGTTATTCATAGAAATTCATTGGAGACTAAAATTGATGAATTAATGAATAATTTAAGGCAAGAATGGGTAAAGTAGGCATTGTTTTATGCACTGTAAGATGAGTAGGTTAGATGAAAGTAAAGCTGTAAAAGGTAAATTTGTCTGTGAAATAGACATTTATTGGGCATCTAGGTCAATTACTGTACACATGTAATCTCATTTAATCTTCCCAGCTGTCCTTGTACAGATGAGACTGAGGCTTAGAAACTTATCATTGGGTCACATAGTTGGAAAATTGTAGCACTTATTTTCACCGCTCTTTCCTGTCCAAAGCCCATGCCCCTTCTACTAAAGCACACAGCCAACATGTACTCTATAAGCAGACTTCCTGGGTGTAACACTGTCATTCATATACTTACGTTAATAAAAGGAGAATTGAATGGGGCCTTGGGCCCCTAGAGCAAACGCATGGGACTCTACAGGCTTTAATACTATAGATGCGCTCTGCCCTCTGCCTTTAGCTTCCTTATTTTCCCTGGTTGCTTTGGTGAGCACCTGCTCAGTTGCAAATAACAAAAAACTAGCTCCAGCTGATGTCAGACAAAAAGTTTCACCTAACTGAAAAATCCAAGGGCACCAGCTCTATCTAGACCTAGATGAATCAAGGGACTCGGACAATATGAGGACTTGATTTTTTGTCATTCCTCTGTTCTGCATTTCTCTTGTTGGTTGCATTTTGAGGCCCTTCAATGGTGACAAGATGGCTGCCAGCAGGTTCAGACTTACTTCCTCATATGTCTAGATCTACTGGAGGATGAAGGAATGGATAGATATTTTATATAACATTAGTATTTGATGTGACTCACATTGGCGAAAATAAAGAAATTCCTGAACCAATCCCCCTCGACAGAAGAACGTGACACTCAGCTGGCCAGGCAGGAGCCACATTCCCATTCCTGAAGGTGGGGATGAAGACAAGACCACTAGAGTCACAGGGTAGTGACAGTGGGTATTTTCCCAAGGTAAATAAAAGTACTATACTCAGAAAACAAGGCTAATGTTTCCTAAATGTCAAAAAACATGACACTTCCATTACAGTTCAGAATTAGAAGAAAATACAAGTATTTTCTATAAAAACGTCTCATGCACAGGCACCAAAGCTATAGGTGTTTGCGATTAACAGTGACATACACACCAAGGTTAATTGAGAACAAGCAAACACTGATAGAAAATATATCATGGTCATGCTTCTGCATGTTTAACTCATACCTGATAGTGAGAACTACCTTTTTATACAAGGAATCCTGATATAGAACATCACCCAAAGACAGTCAACAGATGGAAGAGACCTAGAACACAGGTCCTATCTTCAACAGATTGGCATTCCATGTCACCATGGTGGCAGTAATCTCATTTGTTCAGAATATCTATTAGAATATCTATTATATTAGACTATCTATTATATCTATTATATCATGGAACAGACTTTGAGAAATGTTGCATTTTTATGCCTCCCCCTCAATGAATATTCATGTAGGAATATATAGAGAACTACACTTAGTTTACACAGTTTTTTTAACATCTGTATTGGAGTATAGTTGCTTTACAATGTTATGTTAGTTTCTGCTGTATAACAAGTGAATCAGCCATATGTATACATATATCCCCATATCCCCCCCCCTTGCATCTCCCTCCAACCCTACCCATCCCCCCTCCAGGTGGTCACAAAGCAGCCTGATCTCCCTGTGCTATGCGGCTGCTTCCCACTAGCTATCTATATTACATTTGGTAGTATATATATGTCAGTGCTACTCTCTCACTTCGTCCCAGCTTACCCTTCCCCCTCCCAGTGTCCTCAAGTCCATTCTCTATGTCTGCATCTTTATTCCTGTCCTGCCCCTAGGTTCATCAGAACTTTTTTTTTTTTTTTTAGATTCCATATATAACACATAGCTTTTTGATATGCTGAGTTTGGGAAAGAAAGCACTGAGTTTTATAATTTTGGTGGTATCAAAAAAATAGCTCACTTTTCTTGTCCTTTCTACAACCATTGGGAAACAGTCAAGGTCAGGGGACAATCTGTATCTATGGACATGAGCAAAGCTACATCATCATCTTGGTCTCATTAACACATGTCTAAGTGAGCTAATCAAGTATAAGCGGGGTCCCTGATTCTATGAGGAAAGAATTTAATCATCACAGACACCTCTCAAAGATGTCATGCCAGTCTGAAAAGTCTACCCAGGGCAGATAGAAGAATCTGAGGGTTCAAAATGAACAGATTGCTATATCAGTATAACCCAATTTCCAATAATATTTTTGTTTTACTACCATCTGCATTGTAATATTGAAAGAATATTGAGAAAGAAGAAAATAATCTTATATTGAATATTTTACATAGAGAGCAGGTCATTTCTCCTCACTTTGTGAGAGGAGAGGCTCTTTCATACATAAAAATTTATCAGCCTACTACCTACAAGAAGGAGGTAGCATGGCGTCCTAGGGAGTGACAAGCATGGGGCACATGAGAACTATCGCTCAATTCATTTAGCAGTGTGACCTTGAGCAAGCCACTTCACCTCTGGGGACTCGGTTTTCTCACTTGCAAAATGCAGTCATTTAAGACCTGGCCTGCCTGCCTCTTGAGTCTGTTGTGAGAGCTAAATGCGTACGAAAGTATTTTGTCAAATATGAATTATAGGATGACAAAAGAGTGTATTTATAGAGAAATATTACAACATTTGAGGGGGGAAAATACTTTCTATTATTGCATAAGTAAACCATTCATTTTATTCCATGATCTTTCTTTTTTAAAACCACTGAAGCCGTTGTATTGATATAATACAGTGAAGCGGTTTCAAGCAGAGCCTGTGGCAATAGGGAGACCAACTCCCCAGTGCTGCTTGTGTGACCTTGAAGCAGCTCTTCAGCCTCCCAGCACCTGAGACTCCCCCATGTGTATTGAGGAAAATAATATGTTCCTAATAAACTAATTATGAGGGTTAAATGAGATAATGTATGTAAAATACTCTGTATAGCACCTGGCACATAACAGACACAGTAATTTGCCAGCATTTATTATCAGGATGGGTATGAGATGCTATTTCCCTTAGGCTTGCTTCTGTCGGCTTCCCACCCTGCTCAAGGTCACTCTGATTGCCAAAAAAGCTCAATGCAGTTCCAAGGAGAACAGAAATCTTTGGTTCATTGTGGAAATGAAGGAATATACAGGAAGAAATGGAATCTGGTATGGCAAAGCCATTCTCTCTAGCACACAGCAGTCTCACCGAGGCCCCTGAAATAATGCAAATTGCTTGTAACTGTTCAACAAGCTACTGTCTGGCCCCCAGAGCCCTTCCTTTGAAAGCTTTACAGCTTGTATAAGCCCTTCTACTGGCTATCAGACCCAGACATCTTCCCAGAGAAATTCTCTCTTTGTTGTACATCAATGGGACATTTAAAAGAAGGCATCTTTTGAGAAGTTTCTTCATGAAGTTATAGAATTATAGCATTTATTCCTAAATGGCCCAGGGATGACAAATTTAAATGCCTAGAGAGAGTAACATAAACAAGTGAAGCAGGGCTCGTATTCTTTCAACAGGAATGCTTTGTTAGCATCTTAAAACCAAAGAGAGAGTCTGCCTTTAAAAAGGAAATGTACTCTTCCCATATATTTTTGAAACCTGTGGATGCCTTGACTTTTATTTCTTCCACATTAGACAGAGATGGTGGTGGATACTGAAATATATACCCATACTAGAAGAAAATCAACAATAAGCATAGCAAGTGGAACTAGCATTTAGTCCCTGCATTGGGGTGAAAACAGGGAGTGGTGAAGACTGAGACAAATGGGGGAAGCAGATGACCTTTGAACTGGAGGGACCATTCTGCTCTAGTCTATTCTGCCATGTAAGAATGTGAGGCTGGTATTAAGACTTCCAATTTTTGAATGGAGGGCAGAAACCTGGTTTTTAAGTGAAATCTCCCAATTTTTGCGCGTTGGCTTGGCTTGGAGAAATTTACAAACAATGCAGGTCAACAAAAGATATCTGTAGGCCAAATGTGGCTTTGTGATTGCTGACAATTGCAAGAGCCTCCGTAGCAGAGAAGTAACAGATTGCAAAGGAGGCTAAGTGACGTGGTCAAGGTCACACTGATATTGGCAAAGCCAGAAGTTGAACCTGGATCTCCTGACCCCCCAGCCCAGGAAAATCAGTCTGTCTTTTCACATCTAAACAAGTCACAATATTATTGACAGCAGAATTCATGAAAATAGAACAGAGCAGTTAAAAATACATGTTATTATTTCTTCCTCTTTTTTGTTTTTTTCCTCAAGAGATTTCCCCGTTTTCTCATGTATCATCTACAACATGATAAGACACCCTTCTTCTCCTTTCTTAGTGTGATAATAATTCCCCCACTCACAGAAAGCAATCTTCTGCTTGATAGCCAATGTCTTGGTAGATTTAAGGAAATATACTGCAGCCAATATGCAGAGAGATTTGGTACAAGCAGCACATATTGTATCATTTAAATCAATATTTTCAATGATACACATTCAGAACAAAATCACACACATTCTAACTGCTAGCTTGCATAGTTTTTAATACCCAGTATGAAATTTAAAGACCACATATCGACATTCTGGTCAAAATGATAGTTTCCATACAGCATAACAATGGCAAAATTACTCATTAGGTTACAGATCAGGGCATCAAATGCCAAATATTAATGAAAAAAATCTTTTTTTTTTACATAGTGCATCTAATTTCCAGCCTATCATGCTCCAATGCACCACAGGTTTAAACTAAAGAGATTACTTGTGGTCACCTGGTGAGCTTATGCCACCCAACCCAAAAGCTATATGACAGCAGGAACTGAATAGCAAAATATTAGGGAGTGGAAAAACAATGATTAAAACCTAAAGCTGGCCTCCTTACATCCATAATTATTTTTATTCAGCACATTTAGAAGTGAAACCACATTTTTCCCCTGCCTTTTTCATGCTTTTTCCTTTTGAGCTATTGATGTATTTTTGTATTTCATCTACTTATTAACAGTGTGGAAACTCAGTAAGAAAAGCTGAACTTCAAACACTTATTTTGTCAATTGGTTATGTAGCTGAAACCAAGGTGTTCTTTCCACATCTAAGGGCACTGATTAACTTCCCTTAAGGTCTAAAGCCCTTTTAGAACGCTGTACTCAGAGAGACTGAATTTTATGCTGTGATAAAATCAAAAGTTCTGAAGACAGGAAAAAAAGGAAAAGGCTGCCAAATGTAATACATCTTCCATCTGCTAAAGCTACATGACACCTGCAGCTTATACCATCCCTTCAGAACTGAAGCATCAGGAATACCTATGTAAGGACAAAAATGGATAGACCTCAATGAATTAGAAAATGTCATTTGTGTGAACATTCCACTCCCTAATGAGGCTGTGAACTGAGTTCTTACTGTCCTATATCAATGCTGGAAAATTCCCCAAGGTATGGAAGGGACCAGGATGTTCTCTCCTTCAACCCATCACGTTCCTGGAAGCCACAGCTGTGCTTTCGAATTGCAGGCAAGCCTTGACAGAGATGCAGAAGTCATCCTTGGTTCAACTCTAGTGGGAACTCGTTTCTCTGGCACAAATTCTTTGCTAGGAGATTTGCAACACCCCCTTGATTTATAAGAAAACGTTCTTTGCTTCTCTGACCACAACCTCAGAAAAGCAGACAGTCCTGCTTCATTTCATCACTGTCCCTGGAACCATAACAAAAACAGCTAACATGTATAGAACACTTAATATTTTATGGATGAGCTCATTTGATCCTTACAACAAGTTTATGAGGCAGCTGTAATTATCATTATCCCCATTTTACAGCTGAGGAAACAAAGGCTTAAAATATTAGGTGTCTTATGTAAAATCACACAACCAGTAAATGATATGGAAGGATTTGAACCTAGGCAGGCTGGTTCTTAATCCCTATATGTTATGCTGAAGGTACAATGAAAGGCCTCATCTTGCCTTGAGTTTCATTCATTCTTAGATAATACTACCGCAATATTAAAGGAACTCTTTAAGCTATTTCCCAGCTATGATGTTTTCAGGGTTTATTCGTTTGCTTCTTTTTTCTCCTTTTTTATATACATATTTGTATTTTATTTTATTGTGGTAAGAGCACATAACATGAGATCTACTCTCAATAAATGTTTTAATGTGAAATGAGTTATTGTTAACTATATATGTTATATAACAGATCTCGAACTTTTTCACCTTGCCTGACTGAAACTTCATGCCCATTCATTGGTCACTCCCCCAGCCCCTGGCAACCACCAATTTACTCTTTGATTCTATGATTTTACTATTTTAGATACCTCATATAGGTAGAATCATGCAGTATCTGTCTTCCTATGGCTAGCTTATTTCACTTAGCATAATGTCCTCAAGGTTCATTTATGTTATTGCATATTGCAGAATTTTCTTCTTTTTAAATGCTGAATAGTATTCCATTGTACGTCTGTGCCAGATTTTCTTTATCCATTTATCTGCTGATTGGCATTGGGGTTTGTTTCCACATCTTGGCTACTGTGAAGAATGATGTTATGAACGTAGGATTGCTAATATCTCTTTGAGATTCTAATTTTAATTCTTTTGGATAAGTATCCAGAAGTAGAATTGCTGAATCATGTGGTAGTTCTACTTTTAATCTGGGGGGGAACCGTCACACTGTTTCCTAAAACAGCTGTGCCATTTTGCAGTCCTACCAACAATGTGCAAGTGTTCCAATTTTTCCAAATTCTTGCCAACATTTACTATCTTTTGTGTGTTTTTGATAATACCAATCCTGACAATTGTGAAGTGGCATCTTATTGTAGCTTGATTTGCACTTCCCTGATTATGACATTGAACATTTTTTCATATGCCTGTTGAATACTTGTATGTCTTCTTTGGAAAAATGTCTATTCAAGTCCTTAGCCCATTTTAAAATCAGGTAATTATTATTATTATTTTAACTATTGAGTTGTAGGAGTTCCTTATATATTTTGGAGATTAACCCCTTTATAGATACATAGCTTACAAATATTTTCTCCTATTCCACAAATTACATTATCACGGTGTTGATTGTTTTCTTTCTGTCCAGAAGCTTCTTAGTTTGATGTAGTCCCACTTATTTTGTTTTTATTGCCTGTGCTTTTAGTGTCATATCCATGAAGAACAAGACTAATGTCATGAAGCTTTTCCCCTATGGTTTCTTCTAAGAGGGTTACAGTTGAGTCTTATGGGTAAGACTTTAATCCAGTTTGAGTTGATTTTTGTGTATGATATAAGATAAGGATCCAATTTCATTGCATGTGGATATAAGTTTTCCCAGTACCATTTGTTGAAGAGACGATCCTTTTCCCACTGTGTATTCTTGGCACCCTTGTTGAAGATTAGTTGACCATACATGCATGGATTTATTTCTGGGCTGTCTATTCTGTTTCATTGGTCTATATGTCTGCCTTTATGTCAATACCATATTGTTGTGATTACTATAGCTTTGTAATAGAGCTTCAGATCAGAGAGTGCGATGCCGCCAGTTTTGTTCTTTCTCAAGATTGATTTGGCTATTCGTGGTCTTCTGTAAAAATCTTAGATGTTTTTTTGTCTATTTCCATGAAAAATGCCCTTTGGATTTTGATAGGGATTGCACTGAATCTGTAGGTCACTTTGAGTAGCATGGACATATGAACAATATTAAGTCTTCCAATCCACAACACATTTCCATTTGTTTGTGTCTAATTTGTTTCATCAGTGGTCTGTAGTTTTCAGTATACAAGTGTTTTATCTCAATAGTTAAGTTTATTCCTAAGTATTTTATTCTTTTTGGTGCTATTGTAAATGGGATTATTTTCGTAATTTCCTTTTCAGATAGTTCAGTGTTACTGTATAGAAATGCAAAGACATTTTTATGTTGATTTTGTATCTTCAAATTTACTGAGCATTTCTTACTTCTAACAGTTTTGAAGGGGAGGTAGTCTTTAGGGTTTTCCATATATATGCTCATGTCCTCTGTAAGCAGTGACAATTTTTTTTAAATCCAGAATAATCTTTTTATTGATTGATTGATTGATTGATTGATTAATTGATTTTTGGCTGTGTTGGGTTTTCATTGCTGTGCACGGGCTTTCTCTAGTTGCAGCAAGCGAGGGCTACTCTTCATTGTGGTGTGCGGATTTCTCATTGTGGTGGCTTCTCTTGTTGCAGAACATGGGGTCTCGGCACGCAGGCTCAGTTGTTGCAACATGTGGGCTTAGTAGTTGTGGCACTTGGGCTCAGTAGCTGTGGCGCACGGGCTCAGTTGCTCTGTGGCATGTGGGATCTTCCCAGACCAGGGCTTGAATCCGTGTCCCCTGCATTGGCAGGCGGATTCTTAACCACTGCGCCACCATGGAAGTCTCAGCAGTGACAATTTTACTTCTTCCTTTTGATTTGGATGCTTTTTTTTTTTTTTTTTTTGCTTTTTCCTGCCTACTTACTTGCTCTGGGGAGGATTTCCAGTACTCTGCTGAATAGAAATGATAAGCGTAGGCATCTTTACCTTGTTCCTGATCTTAAGGGAAAAGCTTTTAGTTTTTACTGTTGAGTATGATGTTAGCTGTGGGCTTTTTATATATAGTCTTATTTACATTGGGGTAATTTCCTTCTCTTCCTAAGTTTGTTGAGAGTTTTTATCATGAAAGGATGAATTTTGTCAAACACTTTTTCTTCATCTATTGAAATGATCATATAATTTTTCTCCTTTATTCTGTTAATGTGGCCTATCATATTAATTGATTTTTATATGTTGAACCATCCTTGCATCCCAGAGATAAGTCTCATTTGGCCGTGGTGCATGATCCTCTTAAAGTACTATTAGATTCAGTTTGCTAGTATTTTGTTTAGGATTTTTGCATCTATATTCATCAGGGATATTGGTCTGTGGTTTTCTTTCCTCGTGGTGTCTTTGTCTGGCTTTGGTATCAGGGTGGTGATAGCCTTACGAAATGATTTTGGAAGTGTTCCTCCTCTTCAACTCTTTAGAATAATTTGAGAAGGATTGGTATTCTTTACATGTTTGGTAGAATTCTCCAGTGAAGCCATCGGGAGCCAGGCTTTTCTTTGTTTGGAGGTTTTCGAAATAGCTGCTTTAAAATGTCACTTTTTGGGGACTTCCCTGGTTGCACAGTGGTTAAGAATCAGTCTGCCAATGCAGGGAGCATGGGTTCAAGCCCTGGTCTGGGAAGATCCCACATGCCGTGGAGCAGCTAAGCCTGTGCACCACAACAACTGAGACTGCGCTCTAGAGTCCATGAGCCACAACAACTGAGCTCATGCAGCACAACTACTGAAGCCTGAGCACCTAGAGGCCGGGCTCCACAGCAAGAGAAGCCACTGGAATGAGAAGCCCATACACTGCAAGGAAGAGTAGCCCCCACTCGCCGCAACTAGAGAAAGCCCACGTGCAGCAATGAAGACCCAATAAATAAATTAGTTTTAAAAAACTTAAAAAAAATAAAGTAAAATATCATTTTTCAGATGATGTTCTGCATATAGTTTATTGATCAAGGCTAACATAGATTATGAACAAATGCAACTTTATTTTTGACGCTCACCTTCTCTTTGAACTTCTTTGTAAGTTACCTTTCCCAGTGCTTGGATGAAAACTCAGCCAGGGCTTTGGGCACTTAAAGTCACAGACATAGCCTCAACTTATTAATTAGAATGTCTAGTCCAAGATATTAATCAAAACTCTAAACCTTATTTAACGTCAACTCTCCATTTCTCTAGCTTCAGTCTGGAAGCCAGGAATGGGGGAGAAGGTGTGGTCCTACTCTGTGATTTTCTCCATGCTTACCTTCTCCACCTAACTCCTGAATTTTGGTTTCCATTGAGTTCTCCTCACCTCCATGTAACACTATTAAGCAGAACCCAAGACAACCCCACATGGATTCACTTTCTCATGTAGCCCACAAGCGTGCAGTGGCAAATACTCAACCCCTCTTTCTTTGACAAATATTTCTAAGCAGCAGCTCTTTCTTGGTTCTGCCACAAAACAAAGGCAGTCAGTCATTCACTTGCCCTCATTATTTTCCAGTCCCTAATCCCTAAGTGACCTCCCCTTCCCAGGTATAGGTCAGGCATCAGTCTTATATATCTCCGCAAATGCAGGAAACATATTTCAAAGCTCTCAATTAGTCCCCTTCATTAGGCTTGGAGTCAGGAGGTAGTACATCACATATCCCTCTTCCAAAGTGTGACGTGAGGACTCAGGTAGGACAGCCATTTCCACAAAAGTCTCTTCAGCAATGTCCCCTCCCCACCTTGATCCACTTTCTGACACCCTATAATATCCCTGATCTCGCAGAGGAGCCCAAAAACCATGGAGCAGTTTACTCTCTTCGTAAATTCTGCAGATGGGTAAGGTCATCTCAAACTCATCTTTGTTATCATGATATCAAGGAATTCTAAACTGATGGAGCAGACTTCCCATTATATCTTTTTACAGATATATTCATAGTATACCAAAAATATTATATTTTATGACTTTACATTAGCTATAAAAATTTCCTTTCTATTAATGGTTATTGTGTTTTCTTCTCCATGATTGCATAATATTCCTCTTTATTTGTTTTCCATATTTACCTCTTTGTTTCCTGCTGTTGGTCTTTTGGATTATAAAACTTTGAATTTTCATCTCTTTTTGCATCTACCAGAAAAAGTAATCAAAAAAAATTTTTTTAACCTATTAAAAGCTCTACTTTCTCAAAGAATTGAGTGTTCTTAAACTGTCATTTTTAATTGTCTGGAAGTAGAGCAAATAGTAAGAACATTAGATCCAATTACATTTTATTAGTTTTCATGTTTTAGTATTATAAAAAATAATAACTAGCTCCTCATTTTCTATGTTGATTAAAAAGATAGCTGAATTAACAAAATTAGAAAAATCCAAAAGACACTGATTTTAATGTTGTATTAAAGTTACAGATGAATAAGTGCAAGTAAGAAGATAATGAGCTTCCCATTCCTGTATGATATCCAAAGAAGAATAGACGACAACTTGATGATGGGTTCAGTACATTCTGAATGGCTCTCTAATTATAAAATAAAGGGAGATATATTCATGAAGTTTATTCTGAAGATAGTGTTCGAAGAATAGTGCTCAGATGATTTAGAAACGCATTTCTCTTTTACATTCAAGAAACCTGGAAGAAATCAGTCCAGAGCTTGTGTAGCATTTCTTGGGGTCAAGGATTCAGAGGTCCATATGCCTAGCTAAAAAAATAAGGTATTTATTTCTGATGAGGAGGGAAATGATGGATTTTGAAGGACAACTAGCAGTCTTTGCCATAGAAGGATAAATTAATTTATTTACTCTTATAACCTAAAACTAAATCCAGAGTACTCAGCCCAGTAGGAAGATCACAGAGACAGGGAGAAATAAAAACTCCCAAAGGACTTGGCTTAGAAAATGATGATAGAGGGCTTCCCTGGTGGCGCAGTGGTTGCGAGTCCGCCTGCCGATGCAGGGGACACGGGTTCGTGTCCCGGTCCGGGAAGATCCCACATGCCGCGGAGCGGCTGGGCCCGTGAGCCATGGCCGCTGCGCCTGCGCGTCCGGAGCCTGTGCTCCGCAACGGGAGAGGCCACAACAGTGAGAGGCCCGCGTAAGATGATAGAGGTGCACAATAATAACCCCAACATCCTCCTCTGTACACATCCCTTTTTAATGTGACTCTTTCATCCTCCCACCAAGCAGGGGTGGAGTCTATTTCTCTACCCCTTGAATCTGAGTGGACCTTATGAATTGCTTAGACCATCAGAATGAAGCAGAAACAATGTTGTGAGACTTCCGAGGCTAAGCCTTAAGAGACCTCAGAGCTTCTGTTTTCATCCTCTTACAACACTCCTACCATCACGTGGGGAAGCCCAGCGAGGCTAATGAATTATGAGAGACGGTAGAGAAAAAGGCCCAGCTGATAGCCAGCACCTGGATGTCAGACTTGTGAATAAGGTTATTTTTAGACCTCCCAGCACCATCTGAGCTGACAGTTGACTTAAACTTTGTGAGTGAGCTCAGAAGAGGCCCATGGCCCAGTCAATCCACAGAACATGAGAAATAATAACCCATTGCTCTTTTAATTATGAAGCTTTGGGGTGGTTTGTTATGTGGCAACAGACAATTGATACGACTATACGTTTGAAAGTCATCACAAAGAATAACAGTTTGATATCTGACACACCTTGAGATGCTGGCTGTTAAATTTTACACAAACTATACTATAGTCCTGATGTTAAATCATCTCTATGACAAATACTGAAAATGTTAACTTGAATTCTAATTCTGGAGTTTGACAGCATTGGTACTATCAAGGCATCACATAATACTTTACTGGCTTCTTGAAAATAAAAGTAACATAAAGCCTCACTTCCATATTTGTGCAACCTCTTCCCAGATACTGATGCCTAGTATAACTTTTTTAAAAAAATGGCCTTGATTAAAAAGGTGAAGAAATGTTCAATACAAAAAAAAGATAATGCAATAAATGGGCGGGGGGGTTGGGAGTGGGGAGACATGACTAAAAGCAAACCAATTTCTTAGTTTATAGCACATATGCAAGAGACGCAAACAATACTAGGGTCTGGGATACTGACAACTGAAACATTGGCAAAAATATATAAACAGCTACGTGGACATACCAAACGTGGTAGAATGGCTACCATGAATAGTCAAGGACAGCCAAAGACCAAAGGGGCAGCCATATAGTCATAACCTTAAGAAAAGCCTTCAAAACCTTACGCTTTCATCCTCCTCAATGCTCACCAACAGCATTTGATACCCCCGAGTATATGAAAAGATTTTTTAAAATTCTAATAAAGCTTTAAAAAGACCCAAAAGGAGATGTAAGGCTGACCAGATTCCTCCTAAAACATATTACTCAACTCCTCCTTCCTCACAACTCCTTACTGAGGACGTAAACCATCCCCTACCTCATTGACCCCAGCACCAGCTCGGAGAAAATTTCCTCTACGTCTCCCTCCTCTTCTCCTACTCAAGAGCAATAGCTATGTCTGCACGTTGCTCCAAACTGACAAAAAAATAAGATAAAATTTAAATGTTCATTCAACATTGATTTTAGTCTACTTGATGGACAGTCCCCCCTAACCCATTTCTTCCTATGACCTCCTGTCCTGGATTCTGAGCATGTGCACATTCCAGGGGCACACAGCAATGTCAAAAGACCATTTGCACTAAAAGCACTTGTGTTCAGTCTATCGGCCCACTCCTGACAACAAAGCGTCTACCCCTCCTTCTCTCTCTCCTTTGATCACCAGCAGCAGTACACAAGCAGTGGGCTTGAAGTCAATATGCTCTCTCTCGTATAAGAATGAGGGGGCTTGAAATGTGAAGTTCTAACTGACTGGCTGTTTATGCGTCATGTAAACAAAACCTAAGTGCTTCAGTCTCAAATGACATTTCTGGTCACAGAGCCTGAGCTTTCAACTCTACCTTACTCCCGTGTGACTGGAGATTGAGTGCAAAGTAAGAGTAATCAGCTATTGCTACGATGTCCAAGAAGGCGAATAGATGACACCCTAGAGATGAGTTTAGACTCTGATAATCCATAATATAGTCATCTGAGTTAACGGCTCAACTATTTCTTTTTCTGTTACTTTCACCTTCGATGACCTTGGTAAAAATCAGAACAATGTATCTGGCAATTTTTTTTAAAGAGGATTTTGAAAATTGCAATGTGACAGTCAATTCCATGATGATTTAGTACCCAGAATATCAATACTTCTCTTACCCTGACCTCCAATAATCTATTCTTTCTTATCAGTTCTAGATTTCAAGACACATAACACCTAGTAAGTAATTTGTCCATGTTCTATTTGTTTGGTATAAAAGCAAGCAGCGATATATTTACATTCAATTTAAATAGATCACTGCTTCCTATGATGAGATTTAAGGTGATCTACAGCTAATTGGAACAAAAGCAACAGTAAGTGTGTTTGTCAGGTGTGAGTGTAAGAGCCGTCAGTTTACAGATTAAAATGCCGTCCTTCATATTTGCAGCTAGGACCCTTAAGTGTACTGGCAATGGCAGTACACTTTGGGCTTTTCATCTACAAGGATACCCAAGATGAGCTATGGTTAGGCAGAAGAGAGTGTATTTGGTTCCTACGACTGCCATACAAACCAGCTGGCTTAAAACAGCTGACCACAAACTGGGTGGCTTAAAATAACAGAAAGTTATTCTCTCACAGGTCTGAGGACTAGAAGTTTGAAATCAAGGGGTTGGCAGGGTAATCCTCCCTTCAGAGGCTCTAGCGTAGAATTCTTCCTTGCCTCTTCTACCTTCTGGTGGTTTCTGGTAATGCTTAGTGTTCCTTGCTTTGTAATGCATCACTTCAACCTCTGCCTCCATTGCCTTCTCACCTATGCGACTTTGTGTCTGTTTTTTCATCTCATAAAACCCCCCAATCATTGGGTCAGGGCCCACCCTAATCCAGCGTGAACTCATTTTAACAGATTACGTCTGCCAAGACCTTATTTCCAAATAAGGCACGTTCTGAAGTACTGGGTGGACATGAGTTTCGGGGAGACACTATTCAACCCAGTGCAGGGATGCTAGAGAGGGATTCAGGTGGTTTGAATTCTTCCCTGAGACTTGTCACA
The DNA here is from genome assembly GCF_026419965.1 of Kogia breviceps. Taxonomy (NCBI): domain Eukaryota; kingdom Metazoa; phylum Chordata; class Mammalia; order Artiodactyla; family Physeteridae; genus Kogia; species Kogia breviceps. Next base: position 179,315,974 of record NC_081311.1, read on the forward strand.
AGCTAATTGTGTGGCATTGGGCAACTCACTTTACCACTCCAAGCCTCAGCACCTTGCCTTAAAACGGAGGGCTTCGGACTAGATGTTCTCTGAGTGCCCTCCAAAACTCTACCATTTGTGACTCTCTCGTGTGCTCAGTGTCAGCCGTCCCAGTTTCCCCTTATGAACAATGGCACACACTTAGCCAGCTGGGCAGCGGGGAGCAATGCTCATGCAACAGAGCAAAGGGTAAACGGGTAGCTCGGCCAGTGAGAGTGCAAGTTTCAATTTGGCCTTCACGTGAATTCCACTTTAAGATACAGCATCAGATAGAAATCGATGGAGTTTTTACAGCTCAAAAAATATGCTTTATTCCTAACATGCTTATTTTAAATTCTATGGAAAAGCTTTTCTAAGGCATGGTAGAAACTGAAACAACATGATAACACCTGCTTTGTTTTTTCATAATTGAATTTGGTTTTTGCAAGCTACATGTTCTCACAAATTCTTGGCACCAGAGCAAAGCTGATAGAGATCATTCCATACAATGAACTTTTTGGTTTGTTTGTTTGTTTTTCGGTACGCGGGCCTGTCACTGTTGTGGCCTCTCCCGTTGCGGAGCACAGGCTCCGGATGTGCAGGCTCAGCGGCCACGGCTCACGGGCCCAGCCGCTCCACGGCATGTGGGATCCTCCCGGACCGGGGCATGAACCCACGTCCCCTGCATCGGCAGGCGGACTCTCAACCACTGCACCACCAGGGAAGCCCCCATACAATGAACTTTTAAGCAGCACCTTTTCCTGGATCATCTATATTTTTATAAACATAAAAAATATATCATCATGAAAATTATTAAGGGGTTGTTTGAAGCTGAGATATGAAAAACAAACACTTTCTACCTTTAGAACTCCGTATGTTAAACACAACTTGTTGGAGAAGAAATAGTGTGCAGTCGTAAAGAGATAAGACTGGATTTGATTTCTAGCTCTGCCATTCATTAGCTCTGTGATTTTAGGCAAGTTATTTAACCTCTCTGAGTCTGTTTTTCCTCATCTGAAAAATAAGGGTAAAAAAATATTTTTTTCCATAGGGTGGCCATAAGACATGAGAAATAATGTATGAAACTCTCTTAGCTCAGTGTCTGGCACAGAGGAGAAAAAGGAGAACCCGACAGCAAAACGTGGCGGGAAGCTGAAATTCACACCCTTGCCTCACCCTCTAGGGCCTGTGTTTTTCCTTCCTCTGTGCCAGCACTACCTTACATATATCTCTACCCATACTCAGAATTTAGGATTTGTAACTGTTCTCATCTTTCTTCTCCTTGAAGACAAATAACAACCATGTCTCTTTCATCTTTTCCTCTCGTACCCAGCAGATTCAACAGCCTCAAAATGAATGAATACGTGAGTTAAAAGAAAAAAGTACTAGGAAAAGTATCATTATGTTGGTAGATATTTTAAAAACATAATAAAACCTGGAAGAGTTTTTTCATAGAAATAAATGATTAAAGGTACAGTTGGCATAGGCCCTGACCCCTAATAATGAATTTGTTATTTGACCATTTCATCGGAGAATAATCCTGAGAGGTCTTTTTCCTTCCCATGCCATGTAATGTATGAGTGTAGTCTGTGTGTGTGTGTATGTGTAAACAGGAAATAGCCATTGCTATATTAAGGTATATGTATATACTCAGAGCCCTTTCAATTGCTTATGTATCACAACAACCTGATGATGAATGACACTGAGACCATCATTTTTTACAGAGAAGACCCTGAGCCATAAAAAGGTTAAGTGGCTTAGTGAGGCGCACGCAGTCAATCAATGGCAAAGCAGGCATTAGAGCTCGAAGCTCTCGAATCCTCTATTTACCGCTTAGCACCACTGCACATGAGTTATCACCAGTATTTGTAATAGTATGTTCTTACAAGAAGTCTTAGGAGACTGGGGTTGAAAATTGATATGAGACAGGCTGCCACCTCCCGTTAACTCTTCTCATGCCCCAAACAGACTCTCTTGTGCATCTGGCAGCTTCAGAGAGCTGCTCAGAACAGCACCCATACTACTCTGGTAATTATGTGCATATCTCTGCATCAATGAGTAGAAATCAGCCATGATGAGGGAGGCAGGGCAGAGGACCCAACTGCCTCCACATGCAGGAAGCCTGGAAGAGATCTTGATATTTGTTGCCCAGGGGCTTTGCTAGCTGGGCCTTTGGGTTTTTCTGTTTGTTTGTACTTTGTTTTTTTCTAAAGACTTCATTTTTTTCAGAACAGATTTAGATTTACAGTGAAATTGAGAGGAAAGCATAGAGATTTCCCCTATACCTCCGGCCGCCATATGTGCGTACCTCTCTCCCCCATTATCAATATCACTAACCAGAATGATACTGTTTTTACCAAGGATGAACCTACATTGATAGAGCATCATCACTCAAAGTGCACAGTTTACCTTAGAATTCACTCTTTGTGTTGTACATTCTATGGGTTTGGACAAATGTATAATAACATCCATCCATCATTATAATACCATACAGAGTATTTTCACTGCCCTAAAAATCCTCTGTGATCTATCCATCCCTCCCCTCCCCCCGATGCCTGGCAAGCATTAATCTTTATATCGTCTCCACTAATCTTTTATTGTCTTCATGCCTTTTCCAGAATGTAATATAGTTGGAACCACACAGTGCGTAGCCTTCTCAGATTGGTTTCTTTCACGTAATAATGTTCATTTAAGGTTCCTCTTTGTCTTTGCATGACTTGATAACTCATTGCTTTTTAACACTGAATAGTGTTTCTTTGTCTGGATATACCACAATTTATCCATTTACCTACCGAAGAACATCTTTGTTCCTTCCAAGTTTTGGCAACTATGAATAAAGCTGCTTATAAACATCTATGTGCAGGTTTTTGCATGTACATACATTTTCAGCTCCTTTGCCTAAATTCCAAGGAGTATGATTGCTGGATCATATGGGAAGAGTATGTTTAGTTTTATAAGAAACCATCAAACTGTCTTCCAAAGTGGCTTGTATTCCCTTCCAGCAAGGAATGAGAGTTCCTGTTGCTTCATATCCTTACTATCATGTGATGTTATCTGTGTTTGAATTTTGGCCATTCTAATAGATGTGTAGTAGTATCTCACTGTTGTTTTAATTTGCATTTCCCTGATGACATATGATGTGGAGCATCTTTTCATATGTTTATTTGCCATCTGTATGTCTTCCCTGGTGTTTGTAAAAGTCTTTGGCTCATTTTTTAATTGGGTTGGTGTTTTTCTTATTGTTGACTTTAAAGAGTTCTTTGTAGATTTTGGATAACAGTTTTTTTTTTATCAGATATATGTTTTGCCAATATTTTCTCCTAGTCTGGCTAGTCTTGTAATTTCTCTTAATATTGTCTTTTACAGAGCAAAACTTTTTAATTTTAATGAAGTCTAGCCTTACCAGTTATTTCTTTCATTATCATGTCTTTGGTGTCTTATCTAAAAAGGCATCACTATACACAAGTTCATCTAGGTTTTCTCCTGTGTTACCTCCTAGGAGTTATAAAACTTTATAAAACTATAAAGTTTTGCATTTTAAATTTAGGTCCATGATCCATTTTGAGTTAACTTTTGCATAAGGTATAAAGTCTGTGTCTAGATTCATTTTTTTGCATGTGATGTCCAGTTTGGGCCTTTTGTCTTTATTTATTTCATAAAAAATATTTTGTCTATTTTATTTCTGTAATATATAGCCACATTTTTTTCTTCCAGTAATATTGAGATATAACTGACATATAGCACTGTATAAATTTAAGGTGCACAGCTTGATGGTCTGACTTACATACATCATGAAATGACTACCACAATAAGTTAGTAGGAGTCTATCATCTCATACAGATAAAAAAATTAAAGAAATAAAAAATTTTTTTTTTGTGATGAGAACTCTTAGGATTTACTCCCTTAACTTTCATATATTACATACAGCAGTGTTAATTATATTTATCATGTTGTACATCACATCCCTACTATTTATCTTATAACTGCAAGTGGGTACATTTTGACTATCTTCATCCAATTCCCCCTCCCTCCATTCCTCACCTCTGTTAACTGCAAATCTGATCTCTCTCTCTTTTTTTAAAAAATTTATTTATTTATTTATTTTTGGCTGTGTTGGGTCTTCGTCTCTGTGCAAGGGCTCTCTCTAGTTACGGCGAGCGGGGGCTACTGTTCATCATGGTGCGCGGGCCTCTCACTATTGCGGCCTCTCTTGTTGCAGAGCACAGGCTCCAGACGCGCAGGCTCAGCAGTTGTGGCTCACAGGCCCACTTGCTCTGCGGCATGTGGGATCTTCCCAGACCAGGGCTCGAACCCGTATCCCCTGCATTGGCAGGCAGACTCTCAAACACTGCGCCACCAGGGAAGCCCCTGATCTCTCTTTCTATGGATTTATTTGTTTGTTTTTGAAGTATAATTGACCTACAACACTATCTTAGTTCCTGGTGTATAACATAGTGATTCAATATTTCTATACATTTCAAAATTATCTCCACAATACGTCTAGTTACCATGAGTTTTTATTTTTCATTTATTTTTTCCCTCATTGTCAGCTGCAGCTTCTCTGTGTAATCACTGGGTCTGCTTTAGGCTGCTCTTAGTTTGCTTTTAATCGACTTTGCACTTAAAGTGGAACTCAGAGCTTCTAAGGAAACTTACCAAATTTGGTAAGTTAGTGTTATGAGCGGAACTGTGTCTTCATTTGTTGAAGACCTAACCCCCAGTACCTTAGAATATAACTGCATTTGGAGATAAGGTCTCTAAAGAGGTAATTCATTTAAAATGAGTTCATTAGGTTGGACTCTAATTCAATATGATTGCTGTCCTTATAAGAGGAAATTAGGATACACACACAGAGGGAAGACCTGGTAGGGACACAGGGAAAAGACAACCATCTACAACCTAAGGAGAGGTCTCTAAAGAAACCAACCCTGCTGACACCTTGATCTCAGACCTCCAGCCTTCAGATTGTGAGAAAATAAATCTCTGTTGTTTAAGCCATTCAGTCTGTGCTACATTTTTATGGTTGCTCTAGCAAACTAATACATATGGTAATCGTAATTAACTGGCAAGCATTGGCTCAAGGAACTGAAGGTATTCAATCCATCACTTAGTACGTACCTACTGTGCTCACTACTGAGCACCTACTATGTGCCAGGCTCTGTCCAGTTGCTGGGCATACAGTGGTGAACAAGACATAGCTGTGGGCCTTAGGAGGGTTGCAAGCCTTCAAGAGGAGATAGACAGAGGAAGAGAGGATTATCACACAGTGTGATATATTAGCAACGAAACAGTCATGCTCAGTGTGGTGTATGAGGAGAGACATGCAATCCAAAACATGCTGGAGACAAGCAAGTCATCCAAGAGATGTTTGTAACCGTTACGTTTTGGAGAATGCGTAAAAATCAGCCGATGATGAAGGGTCCTGCCATGACACCAGGAGCTGCACGGGAGAATTCGTGTCCCCAAGTACAGTGCATTGGGGAATGTCGTGTAGCCAGCATGCTTAAAGCGTCTGATGTGAATGGAAGTATTAGGAGAGGAAGCTGGAGAAGCAAGCAGACGGCAAGTCAGGATGCCTTGTAGACCATGACGTCTCTGGTTGCACGCAACCAAGCTGCCATACTCAGCTTAAATCAAGTGATAAGGCTTTATTAGATTAGGTGGAAGAGTGAAGAAACACAGAAAACATCTCATAATCCAAACCATCAGGTCTCACCAGCAAAGTGGAATGTTGATCAGCTTGCAGCAATGGCTCTTGGCTTATTGATATTCTGGCTACTTTAGCAAAACTCATCTCCTCCAAAATGCGTGTCTGTTCCTGCTGTTCCTCCGCGGATTCACTACACTTTAGATTTTACTCCCCTAGGCTTTCAATTCGACTGTGCCTAAACCTACATCTTCTCCCCACCAATTCTTTCCTGTCTCTCCAATCCATGGATCTTGTTTACTGCAGCTTCTATGGCTTTATAGCTTTTGCTCACAGATGCCTTCGTTTGATGCACTTCACTATAAGTCTATTACCTATGGTGCTCTTACTATTTATGTTCCTCTCATGCTTCACATTTAAACCCACTGGATAGAGAGTCTGATTGGGTTGATAGTCACAAGTCAATATAGAGAAACCCCGTTGGGCAGAGTTGTAGTACTAAGCTACTTCATTAGCTGCTACACACTAATCAGAAGTCCACTGCTGGTTCAGTCTCCTATCGCTCATCTAATCACCTTGGGCCATAATCATATCAACTAGTGCTCAAAGAAATAATTCCAATCAGTCACTACAGAAGTGGGCTATGATAGTGCCAGGTAAATGGAATTTCATAGATTTTATCCAGAAGATGTTAAGGAGTCATTAAAAGATTAAGAGAAATAAAATATGAATTTTTTAAAACTCTGACTATAGTATAGCAAGAGGAAAGAGTGGTTTGAAGTGAAATAACCTAAAGAGACTAGTTGTAAAGCTTCTGTGGTAACCCGGCAAGAGATGCCAAAGATTAGAACTAAGGCATTGACAGTGGTGATGGCAAGAAGGGAGTAGAACGGAGAGATTTAAAATACGTTAAATTGGGCTTCCGTGGTGGCGCAGTGGTTGAGAGTCCGCCTGCCGATGCAGGGGACACGGGTTCGTGCCCCGGTCCAGGAAGATCCCACGTGCCGCGGAGCGGCTGGGCCCGTGAGCCATGGCCGCTGGGCCTGCGCGTCCGGAGCGTGTGCTCCGCAAAGGGAGAAGCCACAACGGTGAGAGGCCCGCGTACCGCAAAAGAAAAAAAAAAATAAAAAATAAAATAAAATAAAATACGTTAAATTAATAGTAGTTGCCGACCAGTTATAATTGGAAATTACAAAAGATGGAGCCATCAACTATGATGCTGAGATTTCTGGCTTAATGGACAGTAGAACTTGTGAAATGACAGAAAATATGTATATTGGTCTCTGCTCTCAGTTCCTAGCACAGAGCTCCTAAAACCCTTATAAATTCCTAAGTGATTAGAGTACTGGGAGCATCCTTTGTTCTATGGGTGCCACTCTGGGTGGGCTCCTGGATGAGGGCTGGTTACCAGAAAGACCAAACCATAATCATAAGTTTGGAATTTTCAGCATCCCTCCGCAAACACACACACTTCTCCAGAGAGGTGAAAGGGGCTGGAGATGAAGTTAATAACTGAACATTCCTACATGAAGAAGCCTCCATAAAATCCCAATAGCATGGATCTCAGAGAGCTTCCAGGTTAGCAAACACACCCACGTAATGGGAGGGTGGGAGAGTGAGGCACCCCAACTCTAAGGGAACTGAAGCCTCTGCACTTGGGGCCCTCCCAGAGATCTTCCCTATGTATCTCTTTATCTGTTCCTCTGTGTCCTTTAGCATCTCCTATAATAAACCGGTAAATGTAGGTAAGTGTTTCTTGAGTTCTGTGAACCACTGTAGCAAAGAAATTGAACCCAAAGCTTATGGGAACCTTAGACTTAGACCCAATTGGTCAGAAGCACAGGTAATAACCTGGACTTGTGATTGGCATCTAGAGTGGGGTGGGAGCAGTCTTGTGGAACTGAGCCCTTAACCTATGGAATCTGCTATTATCTCCAGGTAAATAGGGTCAGAATTGAGTTAAATTGTAGGACACTCAGCTGGTGTCACAGAGAATCATCTGGTGGGGGAAAATCCCTCACACATCTGGGGTCTGAAGTGTTGTGAGTGAAGGAGAAACACAGAAGGGAAGGCTGGGTTTTTCCTAACACAGAACCATTCCCTAAGATAACAGGCACTGGAGAGAGAGAAGATTAGAAATGAGGTTTTAAGCGTGTTGAATTTGTTATTATTATAATTATTATTTTTGGTGGTACGCGGGCCTCTCACTGTCGTGGCCTCTCCCGTTGCGGAGCACAGGCTCCGGACGCGCAGGCCCAGCGGCCATGGCTCACGGGCCCAGCCGCTCCGCGGCATGTGGGATCTTCCCGGACCGGGGCACGAACCCGTGTCCCCTGCATCCGCAGGCGGATTCTCAACCACTGCGCCACCAGGGAAGCCCTAAGCGTGTTGAATTTGAAGTGGCTGTGAGACAACACATTAGCCAGGGGAAGTAATCTTGTTACAACTGTTATAGCTAAACCTCCTAAATCTCAGAGGCTTAACACTTAAAAGTTTATTTCTTGTTCAAGTGGCCTTGGGGTGGAGGGTGACCCGCTCCATGCAATCATTTAGGACCTTTCATCTTCAATATGTGGCTTCAAGGTCATCTTGACAGTGTCCCACACTAGATGGGGGAAGAGAAAACGTGAAGAAAGCATACCTACTCTTAAGCATCTAAGCCCAGAAGTTAACATATCACCTTCAGTCACATTCTTTTGGTAAGAACTAGTCACTGGATGCAAGGAGGTTGGGACTAGTCTAGCTGCATGCCTGAGAAGAAGAAACAGCCATTATCTAGCCAGTCTCTGTCACAAATTGTTGAACAGAGTTTTCAGAGGCAAATGGACATAGAGAACAAATTTTGAGCTGATGACGTATTTGGGAACGGATCAGATGGATCTCAAGGGCAGGGATGTAGCCAAACTCCAGGAACAGACCTTGGCTTAGAAAGGCTTTTGGTCAACCATTTTAGATTCATAGAGTGTTATGATTCCTTATGGTAATTTTTTCTCAACCTCATCATTAACTAGGAAGCTTAAATAACTTTCCCCAAATTATGAATTTTCCTTCCTGCCCTGAGAACTTTTTCACCTAATGCTAAGAAATAGCATCACATAGAAGAAAGAAAAGAATTTTGTTGCAAGACGGAAATAAGTTTGAATCCCAGCACCATTACTTATGGCACTTTGGTCATTTCACTTAACCTTTTGAGTTTTATTCCCACATGTGTAAAATGGGGAAAATAATATCTACTTTTTAGTCATTATAGTTCCTAGCCCAATAATAGGCACGTAATAAGCTTTCTTCTGTCCCCTTTTCTTCCTGCATTCCAACCTCACTTTCTGGTTTCCTCCCAATTATGAAATACTGAAATTTGTAGAAATCTGGCAACTAATATGGAGTATTATGTTTTTATTTTACATGTCTATATTTGCCAAAAATATGAAAGGGAAAGTAATACAACTCAAAATACTTTAGGGCTTTGGGAACATAATATCAGAGGGATAAAAGTAGGCATGATAACAGCTGATCTTAGAAAATTAAACATGAAGAACAAATCAAAGAGGGAGAAGTCACAATGATTTTCTGTGTGTAACTCTGGGATGCCTGATAGGACGGCGGGTAACCCACTAGGCAACATAAAGCCTCTTGGAAGCAAGAGGACATGATGACTATTCCTAGAGGTAGTCGTTGGTTCCAGGGGTACACAGCATTCAGAGTGGGATGTGTGACAATGGGGAACAGGTGTTCAAAGAACTCCACTGGCCATCAACCATGATTACAAAAGGTTATTACAAAGGAGGTGCAGCTGTGACAAAGGCCTTCTCTTGTGACATTTGTTGGCAGAGCACCCGAGGAGCTGTCAGAACAACAATGCATCAGAGAGATCTACCAAAGCAACAGTTCACTTCCATGGAGTACTGTATCTGTGAGATATACAAGAACCACCAGAGCCCAGAAAAGAAAACCAAGGAAGAAAATGGAGTTACAATACATTCAGGACTGGGGAGGGCTTTACAATGAATGTGTTCACTTATCTAGTATAATTTTTTTTTGTAAATTGAATATTACAATGCACCAGAGGAACCTGTAATTTAGAGAAGACATCCACTGATCCTATAAACAACTGATTTTAAAATAATCATTTTTTCGGGCTTCCCTGGTGGTGCAGTGGTTAAGAATCCACCTGCCACTGCAGGGACACAGGTTCGAGCCCTGGTCCGGGAAGATCCCACATGCCGTGGAGCAACTAAGCCTGTGTGCCACAACTACTGAGCCTGCGCTCTAGAGCCCGTGAGCCACAACTACTGAGCCCGCGTACTACAACTACTGAAGCCCACGTGCCTAGAGCCCGTGCTCCACAAGAGAAGCCACCACAATGAGAAGCCTGCACACCACAACCAAGAGTAGCCCCCACTCGCTGCAACTAGAGAAAGCCTGCACTCAGTGACGAAGACCCAATGCAGCCAAAAATAAATAAATAAAATAAATTTATTTTTAAAAAATTGTAAAATAAAAAAAAATTTTTTAAATAATCAGTTTTTCTTAACTTGAAAGTTTTTTTGTTTGTTTGTTTTGCTGTACACGGGCCTCTCACTGTTGTGGCCTCTCCCATTGTGGAGCACAGGATCCAGACGCGCAGGCTGAGCGGCCATGGCTCATGAGCCCAGCTGCTCCACAGCATGTGGGATCTTCCCATACTGGGGCACGAACCCATATCCCCTGCATTGGCAGGTGGACTCTCCACCACTGCGCCACCAGGGAAGCACAACTTGAAGGTTTTTTATTCCTAATGTACCAGTCAGTGTTTATTAGGTTTTGCTGTTGTAACAAATAAACCCACAATCTTAGGAGCTTACAACAAGCTATTATTTCCTGTTGACATTTACATGTTTGATGTGAGTTGGCTATGACTCTGCCTCTCACAATTTCCTCATTCTGGAGCCTATGCTGAAGGAGCAGCCTCTATCTGGGACCCGTACTTTTCTTGGCAGAAGAGGGAAAAAGCAATGGCAAAAAGAATGTGGATTCTTACAAGTTCTGATCACACACGGGGCTCATCACTTCCATTCACATTCCACTGGGTCAAAGCAAATCATCTGGCCAAGTCTGTGCTAATGGGGCAGGAAAATAGAGTTGTTTTACAGGGAGAGGAGATAAACAATTGAGAACTATATTAAAATCTATCATAACATATATTCCTAATGTAGAGTATATCTGCATATGTGTATCTGTTAAACTTTTTAAATTTCACTAGTTCAGAAGTAATGCCATGTGCAGCAACATGGATGGAACTAGAGACTATCATACTAAGTGAAGTAAGTCAGAGAGAATTATAAATGGAATCTAAAATATGACATAAATGAACCTATCTATGAAGCAGAAACAGAGATGTAGAGAACAGACTTGTGGTTGCCAAGGGGGAGGGTCGGGGAGGGGTGGACTGGGAGTTTGGGGTTTATCAGATGTAAACTATTACATATAGAATAGATAAACAACAAGGTACTAATGTATAGCACAGGGAACTATATTCAATGTCCTGAGATAAACCATAACGGAAAAGAATATATAAAAGAATGTGTGTGTGTATATATATATCTCTGAATCATTTTGCTGTAGAGCAGAAATTAACACAATATTGTAAAAAAAAAACCACACAACATTGTAAATCAACTATACTTCAATTAAAAAAAATAAAGTGCTAGCACACTAAAAAAAGAAAAAATTCACTGGTTCAGGTTAGATTAGATTAGCTTCTCTGAGAAAGCGAGGGAAAATATAACAACACCTTACCACCACAAAAGAATAACTCAGGGAAGAACTTTATGGCTTCTGAGAAGCAGGGTTTAAATGAGTAGTTCAATAAGTATTATTTCTTTTAACCCCTGTTCTACTAAATTAGGCAGCCAACTTTGTGCACATGACAAAACCTAATCCCATGTTAACAAGATCCAAAGGAAAACTATTAGTTCAAAGAACTGAAAAAAAATCTAAGGATAGGTATCATTTCATGCATGGCTAGACCCAGAGGTCCAGAAATATCTTAAGGATACTGTCTCTGTCTTTCTGGACTTTGGCACTTCTCTCCTCTCTATTCCCTTCATTCTTAAGCATCCCACTAATTTTTGTGGCAAAGACAGACACGATAAGTTTTATAACCTACCAACCTAGCAACTGCTGTAAAAAAAAAAAAAAAAAAAAAAAGGAAACGCCTTTCTAATAGTTCTGACAAATTTTCTGAAGAGAATTCTGTCTGATTGAGCTTGAGTCATGTGTCCACCTCTGAAACCAAAAAGGAGAGTATTCTGAGCTCAGGACCTTGTCACCTTCCATCTTAGGTACTGGAGGCAGGGGGCAGGCTGTGGGGGATTACCTGGACCTCATCAACTGAATAGGATTGTTACAGAGATGACAAAGAGGTTGTTGACCAAGGAATTGCTGCACAGAAAGCAAGCAAGCAAAGTACATCAAATCCTCGACTTGTAAACGTTCTGGGGTGAGGTTATTCTTACCCTGTTCACCCACTTTTTTCTCTCACTCTGTCTCCATAATGTACTTGTCTAGTACCTCCAGCTCCTAATAGGCTAAAGAAAAACTATACAGCCAAATTCTATAATCCTACTCCTAGTTTTCGAAAGTTCAAAAGGACATCAGTGGAGAGGTCCACTCTACTTTGCTATAGTTATTATATTTCATGCTAAATGCAGCCACCATATCTTCATCAGTACACAGTGAGACTGCAGTCATCTTACTTAGAATAATGTCACCCCCAGATGAACAGGAAATGCTGTAAATTGCTTATCTCAGGTTTTGTCTTTTGCTACAATGACTTCAATTATTTATCCAGTCCTAGGTATAATAAAATATTATAATTTATTCTCATAGACATGAAGTAAAGTACTTCTCAATTATTCTGATTTGGAATATGTTTTAGCAAAGAAAACTGCTTTCCCATGCAGAGTGAGCACAGGGCTATTAGAATGACTTAAGACAGATAAATATTGCCAACCTCACTGCCAAAAGCATTTTAGCAGCAAACCAAACAATGAAACTCCATTTCTGCGTGTTGCTGAAGAGTTTCCCAGTTGAGGATCACTGGGAACGACTGTGACCTTCACCTTCTTCAGAGCCAGTCTTCTTTGACCTCACACATTTGTGACAGTCTCCTCTTATTCAACATAGTTTTGGAAGTTTTAGCCACAGAAATCAGAGAAGAAATAAAAGGAATCCAAATTGGAAAAGAAGTAAAGCTGTCACTGTTTGCAGATGACATGATACTATACATAGAGAACCCCAAAGATGCTACAGGAAAACTACTAGAGCTAATCAATGAATTTGGTAAAGTAGCAGATACAAAATTAATGCACAGAAATCTCTGGCATTCCTATACACTAATGATGAAAAATCTGAGAATGAAATTAAGAAAACACTCCCATTTACCACTGCAACAAAAAGAATAAAATATCTAGGAATAAATCTACCTAAGGAGACAAAAGACCTGTATGCAGAAAATTATAAGACACCGATGAAAGAAATTAAAGATGATACAAATAGGGGCTTCCCTGGTGGTGCAGTGGTTGAGAATCTGCCTGCCGATGCAGGGGACGCGGGTTCGTGCCCCAGTCCGGGAGGATCCCACATGCCACAGAACGTCTGGGCCCATGAGCCATGGCCACTGAGCCTGCGCATCCAGAGCCTGTGCTCTGCAATGAGAAAGGCCACAACAGTGAGAGGCCCGCGTACCACAAAAAAAAAAAAAAAAAAAAAGATGATACAAATAGATGGAGAGATATACCATGTTCTTGGATTGGAAGAATCAACATTGTGGAAATGACTCTACTACCCAAAGCAATCTACAGATTCAATGCAATCCCTATCAAACTACCACTGGCATTTTTCACAGAACTAGAACAAAAAATTTCACAATTTGTATGGAAACATAGAAGACCCCGAATAGCCAAAGCAATCTTGAGAACAAAAAATGGAGCTAGAGGAATCAGGCTCCCTGACTTCAGACTATACTACAAAGCTACAGTCATCAAGACAGTATGGTACTGACACAAAAACAGAAATATAGATCAATAGAATAGGATAGAAAGCCCAGAGATAAACCCACACACATATGGTCACCTTATCTTTGATAAAGGAGGCAAGAATATACAGTGGAGAAAAGACAGCCTCTTCAATAAGTGGTGCTGGGAAAACTGGACAGGTACATGTAAAAGTATGAGATTAAAAAAAAAAAGTATGAAATTAGAACACTCCCTAACACCATACACAAAAATAAGCTCAAAATGGATTAAAGATCTAAATGTAAGGCCAGAAACTATCAAACTCTTAGAGGAAAACATAGGCAGAACACTCTATGACATAAATCACAGCAAGATCCTTTTTGACCCACCTCCTAGAGAAATGGAAAGAAAAACAAAAATAAACAAATGGGACCTAACGAAACTGCAAAGATTTTGCACAGCAAAGGAAACCATAAACAAGACCAAAAGACAACCCTCAGAATGGGAGAAAAGATTTGCAAATGAAGCAACTGACAAAGGATTAATCTCCAAAACATACAAGCAGCTCATGCAGCTCAATAACAAACAAACAAACAACCCAATCCAAAAATGGGCAGAAGACCTAAATAGACATTTCTCCAAAGAAGATATACAGATTGCCTATAAACACATGAAAGAATGCTCAACATCATTAATCATTAGAGAAATGTAAATCAAAACTACAATGAGATCTCATCTCACACCAGTCAGAATGGCCATCATCAAAAAATCTAGAAACAATAAATGCTGGAAAGGGTGTGGAGAAAAGGGAACACTCTTACACTGCTGGTGGGAATGTAAATCGATACAACCACTATGGAGAACAGTATGGAGGTTCCTTAAAAAGCTACAAATAGAACTACCATACGACCCAGCAATCCCACTCCTGGGCATATACACTGAGAAAACCATAATTCAAAAAGACTCATGTACCAAAGTGTTCATTGCAGCTCTATTTACAATAGCCAGGAGATGGAAGCAACCTAAGTGTCCATCATCGGATGAATGGATAAAGAAGATGTGGCACGTATATACAATGGAATATTACTAGCCATAAAAAGAAACGAAATTGAGTTATTTGTCATGAGGTGGATGGACCCAGAGTCTGTCATACAGAGTGAAGTAAGTCAGAAAGAGAAAAAGAAATACCTAACACATATATGCTAACACATATATATGGAATCTAAGGAAAAAAAGGTCATGAAGAACCTAGGGGTAAGACAGGAATAAAGTCACAGACCTACTAGAGAATGGACTTGAGGATATGGGGAGGGGGAAGGGTAAGCTGTGACAAAGTGAGAGAGTGGCATGGACATATATACACTACCAAACGTAGAATAGATAGCTAGTGGGAAGCAGCCACATAACACAGGGAGATCAGCTCGGTGCTTTGTGACCACCTAGAGGGGTGGGATAGGGAGAGTGTGAGGGAGGGAAACGCAAGAGGGAAGAGATATGGGAACATATGTATATGTATAACTGATTCAGTGAATGGAAAATTACTAAGAGATATGTCAAGGGTAAGGGGAGATATCTGACTAAACAGGCTTGACAGGATTCTTGCTGGAGGCAGACCAGGGTGATGAAATATTCCCTTGGAGATGCTGGGGAATGAGGTACTGGATCAGATGTGGTGGGTACTCAGACAACCAGGGTGGGGATTCTGCTAAACTTCTTTAGCAAGACTATGTCAAAATTGGGCAACGCAAAGATGGACACGTAAGTCCAAAGGTCAAGGCCTAGTTAGGAAGAGGGCTCCTAAGAGCCTGACTAAAATTTGGTCAAGGAGGACGTCTTTGTCAACTTTCTCCTCCCACTATCAAGTCACCAAGGGTTGTATAAGTTAAAGTACATAAGGTGCTGAGCCTCTCCCTGCTCCTCATCATTTACTGACCTATCACTGCTGAACTTCTACCTGGCATTTGCCTGTTTTGAAAGTATTTGCCTTATTCTCTCCAGAAAGCTGAGAGCTTCTCGATGGCAAGGATCGTGCTTTCTCGTCTGTTTTTCACTTAAAATGTCAGAGTAGCTTCTTAACAAACATTTCTTAATTCGAATGATTTCATTTCTCTGTTTCTTTCAAAGATAATGAATTGGAGGGTCTTTCAAACATCAGTTTTGCTCAGTTGACTGACCAGTATTTGGGAACCACCACCAGAGCACCTCACTGTCCCTCTAGTTTAGTGGCATTACTTAATCTCTTTTTGTTTCAGTTTTCTCATCTGTAAAATGAGAACCAATACACTTCCACCAATACCTTTCCAGCATCTACTGCACGGGGCTGTCATGGGTGTCAAAAGAATTATCTCTGTCAAAGTATCTGATAAACTTGAAAACGTTATGACCATTTTTCTGAAAGTATGAAGCATCCAAAACATTCACATTCAAACTCTTATTTTACAGGCAAGAGATATAAACCTGAAGAGCAGCATGACCTCTTTCTGAAATCCTCATGACAGCTTCGAAACGTAAATTATAAGAAAGGTTTCAAAGAAGTCAATAAGTTTGTTCAGATATTTCATGAATTGAATATCCTACATATTTGAAAGAAAGATGAAATAGAATAGCTGCAAGCATAGGAAGCATCATCGTCTCCGTGACTTGTTTTTAACCTTACTCAGGCTATCAAGTATCTTCCCACAGACCATGACACCCGGTGCTATCCTGTATTATTTTACAATATCAGTTACGCTTAGGTCTCCAGACCTGTTCATCTACAAGAGAACTGGCTTTCAGAGCACTGATGAGCCTCTTAATT
This sequence comes from Kogia breviceps, assembly GCF_026419965.1. Taxonomy (NCBI): domain Eukaryota; kingdom Metazoa; phylum Chordata; class Mammalia; order Artiodactyla; family Physeteridae; genus Kogia; species Kogia breviceps. The sequence continues at coordinate 179,332,430 of NC_081311.1, forward strand.
AATTTGCTATTTCTAAGAACAGGTTCACCACTCTGCTTCGTCCACGTTGGAGTTGGATTTCACAAGTACAAAGATGTTTTTAACTAGAGCACCTAATTCCCAAAAGAAACACAATTGAAGAGACAACCTATGCAACTGTATACTATTGCCTAAAGTTGCTGCTGACCAATTCAATCTTCAATAAATGAGTGATGCTTTAACTTAAAAAGTTATAATTTTATCAACCATTTATTCTAAAAGTACACTTCTTTCAAATTCTCTTCTCACCAGATACACATTTCTTAGTAAAAACCTGATGGTGAACATACCTAATAAGTATTCATGATATGGCCTGTAGTTAACCATGAATAGAGGTACATTTTTCATGGTCCTTAGCATTAGATGTGGTGATTTTTACGTTTTGGTCCTTTCACCCCTTACTACAATCTTTCTTTTATTTGTGCTAATTATACAGTACCAAAAGACTATATTTCTTTGAGTTGAAAAGATGGTTTGTTCCACTTAAGGTGAAATGCAGATTTCCCAGTAAAAGGCAAATTCTGCATTTCAAAAGATTGAATAGACTGATACTTACAGAATCCCAGCTGGTTAAATTTAGAGCATTGGAAAAGATCCAATCCAAGAATAGTCTCCGGCCTTAGGCCTGTAATATTTTTATTTGATAAGGCATTGGAAAGAAAAAAAAAAAACATTCATTTTAAGCTCTTGTTTTTCCAACATATTGTTCTCTGCGAGAGGCGAATTGGTGTTGATAGTGGTATTGGCCTCAAAACCACTGCTTCCCTTAAATGATCTATTTCACTTTTGCTATGCTGGTTTAAAGGGGCTTCTGTTAACAAATGTTTATACTGAAACTATCCTCCCCTGCCTCTCTAAATGTCAAGTGCTTCCTTTTTGGCTTCACTCCATTTTGCCATCCCATTTTTGAGACTTTCTCCTCCTTGAGAGATGGCAGGGTCATAAGTGCCCAAGTATTAGTACTCATTGCTGCAGTAGGGAACGTTTCTTTGACAATTTTTCCACTTAGTCACTGATTTCTAATTCATCCAGCTCATACTTTGGCTCAGGATATAACCTGCTGTCCATTTCCAACCCCAGACTCCTAGCTGCCATTTCTGCAAATCTAGTATTCCTCCAAATGTGCATCAAAATCACCTGGAGTGGGGATTAAAAGGCCTATTTCTGGGCCCCATCCCAAATCTAATGAATCAGAATCTGGAAGAGAGGCCTGGAGATTCGTATTCATAACAAACTCTCTCCAGAAGATTCTGAAGTTTGAGAACTATTGCTCTCTGCTCAGCCAGCTTTCTCTAATGATGGTAACTTCATAACCTCTGTTAAAGCTGTAGCATATGTGTAATTGAGGTAGTGCCCAGTGCTATAACAGTAAAAACCACAATCTCTGTGACTTAACCCAGTAGACATACAGGGAGAGATGCTCTGCTCTAGACAGTCATCGTGGGACTGAGCCTGACAGGCTTCTGCTTCTTCACTCCATGTTTCCCAGGGTCACCCTGCATGTCAACATCCAGCCAGTCAACTAGGGAAGAGAGGGTAGAAGACCCCCTAGGAGATGTTTATGGGCCTGGCCTGGAAGTGGCCTCCATCACTTCTGTTTATATCCCCATGGCATGAACTCGAGATTCCACCTTGAGGTCTGGAAAGTGCTAGGGAAAGCAGGCCCTGGGCAGCCAATTTCCAGAAACCACTGTGCACTGCACTGTGCACCACTCTACTGGACCCTGGCATCTCTGCCACTAACGCCACCCAGAGGGTAAGAAACAAAGTGCACAGTTCCACAACACATTAAGCAGTATCGAAGCTCTGTTATTCAAAGACCCTCATTTCCAGAACTTCCTGCTTGAGGAGGAAAACCAGGATCCCCTCAAGGCTTATCTCTTGAACTGTTTGAATCCTCCATATTTCTTTTTCTTAACAATTCTCCCTGGTTATCTAGAAACACAGGTAGATTTTGTGAAATTTTGCAGATGAGCTATATGAATACTATAATACATAAAAGTTGGTGGGTAAAGCAATATGTTCCTGATATTGAAAATCAAGGAAGTTGTGTATTTGTACAACTTTCTTGTTCACACACATACACCCACACACATATTCTATATATATATACACACACGTCATATACATTTTCATATATGTACATTACATGTACATCTGCAGCTGGATTTTGTTGTGTAACAGATATAGTTTTCATGAACATAAACCACTGCTTTGTGTTCATTCTATTACTAAGGAGACATAGGGTATTCTTGCCCAGGAAAAATTAAGGACTACGTGGCCAAGTCAACATAAAGGTGATTTACGAATACGTTCATGTGCCTTTTGAGGCTTATATCCCACTGTTCTATTTCTTTCAGATAAAATTGAAGTGAAGAAATCAGCAAAGTTTGAAAAATTGCCTTCTCACTTAAACATTGCCAGTTACACTGAACAATCTGAACAGACACATTATTTTAATAGGCACAGAGCTATCCTGAAGTTTAACAGTATATTTGAAGTTCTCAACCTGAGATGCGCTCTAAGTTCTAATTCTTCATACACACATTGTTTTGTTGGTAGTTTTCTCAGAAAACTTTCAGAATCAAACGTGCATTAGTTGGGCCTTTTCCATTTCCTAAGTCAATTGTTTAACAAATATTCACTGAGCAACTGCTAAGTATAAGACACTCCTCTAAGCACCGAGGGGACAATAATGAACAAGCATGAAGTAAAAAATGTCAAGAGTAGGCAGTTAATAGAATAAAACTATAGAGTGTTATGGGGCTATTACTATAGGACAGTCCCTTCTGAGCCGTAAACATCTGAATAGAAACTCCAGTGAAGGGAAGGTTGTGCCATGTGAATATTCATGAGAAGAGTATCAGGCAAGGTAAGAAAAAGTGCTAATGCTCTGATGAAAGAGTCTATCTTATATGAGAAATCTCTAGCATATGCCCATTTAAGAAAACTCTCTTATATGATTTTGAATAAATATGTCACCTAAATGGCACATCTTTCTTGGAAAAAGCATTAACCACATACTATTATTTGTCTGCCCTGATAAAATGGTGACTCAGGAACTGTGTTCCACTGCAAAGTAATAGAAACAAACTAACAAAAAACAGGAGCATAAACAAAATAGGGTCTTTTCTTTCCTTCATGTCAGTTTAAGTCGGGGAGCAGGTGATGGAGGGCTGGAAAAGGGGCTCCACCATAGCATCAAGGTTTCAGCCTTCTATCTTTTTGCTTTTCCATGCTTAGGGCATGGATTTCATCTTCAGCTTCACTTCATGGTCACAGTATGACCACTGCAGCTTTAAGCTTTATGTCTAAATTCCAGATAGGAAAACAAGGGCACATAAGCACCTCCTATCTGAATTTGCTTTCTTGGTCTCTACCCCTAACTGCCAGCTTCTGAAGAACTTTCCCACACCCTCACCTAACCGTTTCTGTCACAAGTCAGTTGGTCATATGGCCCCTTTACCTATAAGGAATGTTAGGAGACATAGTTTTACTTGGATACATTGCTATCCTCAACAAGATCAGAGTTATATAAGGATGAAGGGGAAAATCAATATTAGTAGACTACTAAAACCAAATAACTATGGCTTCAGTTATAAGAGTTGTAAACAAATGATCAACCTCCATTTGATAGCCAAATATGAGTCTAAAGTTCTATAATCATTTATCCTCCCTAGGTTATAGAATACCTTTCTCAGTATATTCATCACTTACTCTTCCTTCCTTTTCTTTGAGTCTCCACACATATCTCATCATTTGCAATCTCCTCAGGTTGCTATAATCCCTAAGGAAGTCTACAAATAGCATCTCTCTTCCCTGAATTGGGGAAATCAGACAAAGCAGTAGCGGATGGAAGCCAAGTATCATTTTGGTTACTCATAGTGACCAAGTTGGAAGGTGTGGTTTCAGGTTTATCAGTCAGTAGCTACTACTGAACCCCAAAATAATACAGACCTTCCTACTGGTAATGCTGGACTCCTACAGAAAAAGCTCACTTCCAAGAGGCCAATATGCTGTTATATTTCACAAACTTAGCAATCAGATAAGTCACCCAGTAGTGGAGTATTTCACTGTCACCACCTACCTGGAAAGAAATCTGAGGTGTGGGGGAAAAGTTCTCCCTGACACTTGTGGTATCTGGCCTACTTGTGGCCCTAGGGAATCATTCTTCTCAGAATTCAGGCCCTTGTGTATACCCTTCCCTTCAATCTTCTTGAACCAAAAGAATGCATCAGCCTAAAGCCTAAAACTTAAAAAGGTCACCTGCTGCTTCGATGGCTTTCTTGAGACCTGTGAGCCAATTTGTAAGAATCAAGCTACCCTTCCAGAAAGGCCATTTAGAGAGGGAGGGGACCTGAGCTTACAAAGGAAGAAAGAGAAATCCAGCTGTCCCAGGGTTTCAGCTAAGCCAGGCCCCTACTGATTCACCTGCTTGACTACAGCCCCATGAGTGACCACCCTCAAGGTGAGCAAGACTGCTCGGCTAAGTCAGCCCAGATGGCAAGAATGAAGCAAATAAAGCCTTGGTTGTTTTAGATTGCTAAATCTGGGGGTGGTTTGTTACAGAACAATCAATAACCAAAGCAATTACACCCTGTTATTTCTTCTTCTATAATTTTTATACTGTTTCCTTCTTATCTAGTCTTGGCTTCAGTGTATATTCCCACTGAACTTGAAATACTGGCAAGTTCTCAATAAATATTAGCTATTATTATGTAAGTCGCTCTGTAAATGGAAAATGTAAGAGTAAGTGTAAATATTCAGAGTAACAACCATTTCCAAGCGTTGTTTGCTGCTAGTTGTCTTCTCGGAACTCTAAAATGATACCCAGTCTTCTTAGGGTTCCAAGATTGTCATCTTTATGGTCTTCTATCAGTTGCAGTCCCCCCTCTATTTCTGTACAACATCATGCAGTCTTTCTTATTTGCTTCCTCGTAGAAGCTCTCACGAGTGCTATCATATATTATGAACTTCCTTCTTATCTACACTGTGTTTTTCATCTTCCCGTTCTCTTTCCCCCCATTCTGCTGCTTCTGATAAGAAGCTTTTCTAGATTGCAGCCACTGGGCCCTAATAGTTGCTATTGCTATAGCCTAATATTCCATAAACTTGTATTTTATGTAGCTGTCAAATGCATTTGTTAGTATTAACAAATAGGATGGTAATACTTGGGCAAACTGGTGACCCAGTATTTCCCCCCCTTTTGCATCTGCCAGTATTGAGAAGTCGGTGGAAAGCTTTCTGCTTGCCTTCATATCTAGGCATCCAGCTGGCAGCAAAAGGACAACCTGCACATTTTCTTCATGCAAAGTTGTATCCTCTGAATTCCAGCAAATTTTGATCTGGATCTCATTGTAATACGTCAAAGATACGTTTAGGATCTAAACTTTCAGAATATTTGATTGCCAGTTTTCTAGGTTGACTAATCTTGGATTCATTCTGGGCTGTAGGAGAAACAGGAGGCACAATATCTAATGCCCACAATACTTTTAGGGGCCAATGAAAATATTTATTTTTTTCCAATCAGAAGAAAAAACAAACTTAGGTTGAAGAAAAAATTTTTAATATTATCATATTAACATATTCATCCATATACTAACACAGTAGTAAAATATAATTTAAAATATTTTTATGGAGGAAGAGACCCATGAAGTCAAAAGTGCCTCGAACCCAAGAAAGTCATACTGTGGCACCAGATTTATTAGGCTAATCATTCTCAAAATTTAGAAGGCAGTAGAATTTCCTGTGATCTTTCTCTTATGGATTTTCAGAGACAGCAGCAGTGACTCCATTAATCAGGGCTAGAATAAATCTTAGGAATCTACATTCTTAATGGGCAATCTAGGTAATTCTACTACACACTGAATTAGAGGAAAACTAAAGAAGTAAAGCCAGGAATGATGAAAGTTGTTGTTGAAGCATGGGACAAATAAGGTATGAGTATGTTGCTTTATAACTTTTCTGTCTTAATTGATTTGTTCTCACCACCTGTGTATGACAAGTATTAAGCTGTTGGCTCCATGATCAGCAACTACTTGATATTCCTTTAAAATTCTATCTGTGGGTAGATTATTCTACAGAAGAGGAGCACCGTTTACTGACTACAAGACAACCACTTCTATTGTACACTGGCAAACAAAATATATCAGATTAGCCTTGAAAAAAGCTGAGATTCCAGTGCATTATACAAATTGTAGCTGGGTCTGTGTACACATGGGGCCAACTGGGTAGAGGTTGAAATACTAAGCAAAAAACGAAAAAAATGTACAATTCAAAGCAAGAAGAGAGAAAGTTTCTTTTTGTTCATTTTAAATAGCTTTAGATGATTCCCTAAGAGAAGGGTGAAATCAAGATGTAATAGGCAAAGAGAAAATAAGAGATAGTCGGGTTGGAATGACTGGTGTGGAAACTAGCCACCTGTGATCCCTGCACTCATTGGATGTTATCAAAGGTCCTGCAAGAATGGGCTGCTTAGCATGTGTATGTATTTACAGTCTCCCCCTGATTACTCACTTATGATAGGGTATGTAACAGTAGCCTATGTGGCTGATGGTTTAGGGACCTGAAATTTATTAAGAAGTTCAACAAGATTGCCCAGCAAAAGTCAGCTTCCAGCCAAGCTGATTATACAGAGGCTGGTAAATTATTCTTTAATTAAGATGAATTGAATAACCACCAAAGAATTTGTCAGGGGTCAGGGCCTAAATAAAGCTAGAAATCCTACCCCATTATAAATAGTAACATCTTCCCTAAAAGAGACCATGATGTGAGCCACAGCATGAACTGAAGTCACTGGTTATTCCCTCCAAGCCCTAGAAAATACAATCCAGTGTTTCATGATTCCAAAGTGCCTCATAACATGTATTATTTTATCTTTACAACAAGCCTGTTAGACAGCCTGGAGATATGATTCCCATTTTACACAGGAGGAAACAATCACAGAGAGATTAAGTAACTAACCCAATGTTCCAGAATGAAAGAGACAGACAAGTCGAATTCTGAGCTGTGAATGTCTAGTGCATCATTTAGCTCATTGCCTTGTTGCCTAAAATCCCAAAATAGATTTGACTGTTCTGAACATTTGTAAAAGATAGTATAATTAGTTAAATTAAAGATGTCTTGATGGACTTGAATGCTATTTCTTATCTGCCCCCATCCCCCTTGACATGGTCTGTGAAATTTCTTTTCTCAAGGACAGTGTTGATTTAATTGGAAAGAATCATGTTCTCGTTTCCTATTTTGGCTACCACAGTACCCCAGCCATATGCACAGTGGCCATCTGGAAAAATGTGTTCCTAACTCCAAGGAGTATTGCTTCAGTTTGCCCTGAAACTGTTTACCCACTGGCACTGCTCTTCATTTTCAGAATCTGTGTGATTTCTACTTGGGTTTACTTGAGATTCTGCCTAATAACCAAAACAAACAGTGATGCATAAACCTCCATGGAGAATCTGCACACATATTTAGAGAACACTTCCCCAGTTCTGCTCTATAATTTGTTCCTTTTTTTGAAGTTTTTGTTTTTTAAAAAGAGTTGTTGAATTCAGCTTTTGTTCAATGTATTCCTGACTACAAGTCTTGGTGTTTTGTTTTTTTTTCTTCTTTTCCTTTTTTCAGACTAAGAAATACTCAAAGGTTAATCAGGTCCTTCCACAGTATTTAATTAGCCATAATTAAAAGACATCTACACAAAGAACAGTGTTTTCAAAGTATTTTCTTCTGTTACATTGATAATGAATTAAGAAATTAATTGGCAATGTGAGTTACAATAGAAAATGTCAATGAGAAAATCGTAACTGTCTTATAAAACTATCTTCTTTTGTAGATCATGTTCTGTCACTGTATTTAATTCAATGAGAGTCCCAATCACTAAAATTTTTTTTTAATGCATAAGAATGGTGGGAGAGGAAGGGCAGAAAGAGGTATAAACCCATATTCCAGTAAGATTGTTTAAGATGATCAAATCTCTCAGCTATGACATTAGATTTTGGAGGTTTTTTAAATCTCCAAATCTCTTACGGATAATTGGGAGGGTGTGGATACGGAACAGCAAAAAGTGTTGGAAACATGATGACTTATTTTCACACCGAGCAATCTGACTCTATTGCTTAATAATATATATGGAAATATTATACATATGGTTAATTTTAACAACAATAACAAGGTCTCATGAAGGGCAGTTTAATAAAGAATTTGGAAAATATTATCTCATGCTTCCATCTTTAGTCTTTCACAAGACTGTTTTCTATGGACATGCATAAACTTTATCCTTCTACTTTAAATGATGTATAATAGTTTATATTTGGCAAAAAACTAAAAAAACAAAACAAAAAAAATCAATTATAACAAGTATAACAGATTAATGACATATATGAGTAGCATATAAAAAGCTTATACAAGTCTATAATACAAAAATACCAATGCAGGCAGGCAAGGGGCATGAACAGAATCACATACAAACAATACTGATGACTAATAAACATAAAGTAGGTCAATTTCACCAGTAATCAAAGAAATCAAAATGAAATAACGCTTGGCAAGAATATACAATGGAGAAAAGACAGTCTCTTCAATAAGTGGTACTGGGAAAACTGGACAGCTACTTGTAAAAGAATGAAATTAGAAGATTGTCTAACACCATATACAAAAATAAACTCAAAATGGATTAAAAGACCTAAGTAAGACTGGACACCATAAAATTCCTAGAGGAAAACATAGGCAGAACACTTTTTGACATAAATCATAGCAATATTTGGGGGGATCTAACTCCTAAAACAAAGGAAATAAAAGCAAAAATAAACAAATGGGAGCTAAATAAACTTAAAAGCTTTTGAACACCAAAGGAAACCATCAACAAATCAAAAAGGCAACCTACTGAATGACAGAAAATATTTTCAAATGATATGACCAATAAGGAGTTAATATCCAACATATATAAACAGCTCATACAGCCCAACATAAAAAAAAAAACAAAAAACTGTTTAAAAAATGGGCAGAAGACCTAAAAAGACGTTTTTCCAAAAGGAAACGCAGATGGTCAACAGGCACATAAAAAGATGATCAGCATCGTTAACCATCAGGGAAATGTAAATCATAACCACAATGAGATATCACCTCACACCTGTCAGAAAGGCTATCATCATCAAAAAAACCACAAATAGGTCTTCCCTGGTGGCGCAGTGGTTGAGAGTCCACCTGCCGATGTAGGGGCCATGGGTTCGTGCCCCGGTCCGGGAAGATCCCACATGCCGCAGAGCAGATAGGCCCATGAGCCATGGCCGCTGAGCCTGCATGTCGGAGCCTGTGCTCTGCAATGGGAGAGGCCACAATGGTGAGAGGCCCACATACTGCAAAAAAAATAAAACAAAAAAAACCCCACAAATAACAAATGTTGGCAAGGATGTGGAGAAAAGGGAACGCTTGTACACTGTTGGTGGGAATGTCAATAGGTGCAGTCACTGTGGAAAACAGTATAGAGGTTTCTTGAAAAACTAAAAATAGGACTACCGTATGACCCAGTAATTCTGCTCCTGGGTATATATCCAGATAAAACAAAGACACTAATTCAAAAAGATACATGAACCTCAATGTTCATAGCAGCATTACCTACAATTGCCAAGATATGGACACAACCTAACTGGTGAACGGATAAAGAAGATGTGGTACACACACACACACACACACACACACACACACACACACACACACACAATGGACTACTACTCAGCCATAAAAAAGTGAAATTTTGCCATTTACAGAAACATGGATGGATTTGGAGGGCATTATGCTAGGTGAAATAAGTCAGACAAAATAAATACTGTATGATGTCATTTACACGTGGAATCTAAAAAATAAAACAAACTAGTGAAAATAACAAAAAAGAAGTAGACTTAGAGATATAGAGAACAAACCAGTAGTTGCCAGGGGGGAGAGGGATGGGGGAGAGGCAACATAGAGGAAGGGGATTAAGAGGTACAAGATATTAGGCATAAAATAAGCCACAAGGATATATTGTACAATACAAGAAATATAGCAAATATTTTATAATAACTATAAATGGAGTATAACCTTTAAAAAATGTGAATCCCTATATTGTATACTTGTAACATATAATATTGTATATCAACTATACTTCAAGTAAAAAAATGAAATAACCCTTAACTCCTATATCAGTTTGAAGAATGTTTTAAAATTCATAATACCCGATATTTGGAGAGGCTAGGGTAAAACTGATATTTGGAAATGAGCACATGCTTTGACTTAGTAGTTTTACTTCTAAGAATTTTTTCTAAAATTATTTTCAAAGATGAAGTTAAGGACTTACATAAAAAGTTATTTATCATAACAAATATCACAGTAAATTTGTAATATCAAAAAATAGAAATAATCTAATGTCAACAGTAAAATTTGAAGTATATATTAATCATCCATTTACTTGAATATTATGCCAATAAAACTATTTCTGAAGAATATATAATGACATGGAAAATACTTATGATATAATGTTTTGTGGAAAACAAAATATAAAACTATATTATCCAAAATTTTTTAAACATTATGTCTAAGTACACAGAGAGAATAGAAATATATTAAAATATTAATGGAATTATATCTAGGTGGTTGAAATTACTGGAAATTTTCTTCTCTAATTTTTGTAAAATGTCCTACAAGGAATAGGTTCTATTTTATGATTGTAAAATATGAAATTTATTTGTAAAAAGAAGGTCAGGATTAATATGGTTTTTTGAAGCAATAAGTACTAGAGCAGAAACATGTTTTTAAAATTAGACCTGCCACAATTAAATGTAACTGAAAATATTTATAATGTTTAATCTGTGTATCTAAAGACCATAAAGGCACAATATTCAAACCAAAGATATTTTAACATTAAGGAATTCACTAATAAATTTAAAGTGAAAAATGTCATTATCTACCCAACATAATCAGATAGAGTTTAATTTCAAATTGAACTCTATTTGGATTCCTTAATTCTGTGCTAAATATTTTTTTCACTAAGAACCAAGTAGTTTACTATAATCTTTCTTTTTTTCTCAGCTCTACTTAAGAACTTAATCTGAATTTTAGTTTGGAAGTTCTAACTTTTTTTGTACTGAACAGCCTTGGAGACATGAAGTCATGAGCCTTTCCTTTCTTTCTTTCCTTCCTTTCTTTTCTTCCTCTTCCCTCCCTCTCGTGCCTTTCTCTTTCACTTTCTGGGTATAAGAGCTCACAGGAACCCTGCCCCCTGTTTGATCACTCTAACAAGTTTTCAGTGTCCCAGAGGTCCTCAGTGAGATTGGGCCCCACTTGTACACAGGCTTTTATCACCTCCTTCCTTTCCTTGTCTCACTCCCCTACTCTCCCATTAGAGTTTCTAGAGATCACCTCCTAAATAAACTGCAGTCCTCAGTCAGTACGTGCAGGGGACTGGTTCCAGGACCACCACGGATACCAAAATCTGCGTATGCTCAAGTTCCTTACATAAAATCACATAGTACAGTTTTCCCTCGGTATCTGCAGGTTCTGCATCCTTGGATTCACCCCAAGTGGATGCAGAACGCATGGATACCAAGGCCCGACTGTAATTGCATTGAAACGAAGACAGTAAATTTCTAAAGTGTGTCAGATCTTTGACTGATCATTCACATTAACTGTAAAGTAATTGATTAAATTGTCATAAGGCATTCATTTTGTTGGAAGATTCCTACTTAACCAATTTAGATGTTTTTGCTCTTAAGCGTGAATACCCTTACTACTTGTCATAGCCTCTAGTTCCTAAGACACTGCCCATACACTGCCAAGACATTTGGGTTTTCTTTCTTTAAAGAAAAAATATACTACTTTAAAAACAATTGTGTGCTTGCTGCTAATGTTGAATTTGCCTGGGAGGTAAATGTCCTCACTTCTGGATGTTGCAGATTTGGGTGGTGGGGTTGGTGTTGGGGAGGGAGGTGGCAAGGAGGATACAATTGATTTGAAGATGACCTTGTTACCTACTTCTTCAGTGTCTCTTCTGCTCTACCCAGTGTATCTGAGAGCTGAATTGCTTTGGGGTTCTGCAGGGCATAGTGACTCTGCTTGGCTTTAACCTCTTACTGCATAATTTCAGCAATAGCTTTCTCTGCTCCACTTTAAAGCTCATTTATTCTCCTTCTTCCAGATCATTGCTGAAATTTCCTACTGAAGATGGTTCATTTCCTATTCTCATGACTGTAGGTTTATACATTTTTATATCAGTCACTTTATGATCAACTTAAGGATGGCCTCTTGAAGGAAAGGAAACAAATGCATGTGATCAGAGTGCCATATTAAAATAGATGGTAGCTGTTTGAATTTTATTAATAAAGATATCAGCAAAATGTACTTTATATAACTATGAACTATTAAAATAAGATCCCATTTGTGACTAGAGGATCATAAAATATATACAATTTTGGTGCAGAAAGCACCTGGCTCAATTTTGATGGGCTTTACTTTTTAATTAAATCTCTATTATATCCCAATCTTTATTATAATTTTGTCTCTCTTTCTTCAGAATCAGAAAGCCATTTGACACTCATTCTGGAAACTTTTGAATCCTAATAACTCATTAATGGGATCCAGATGTAAGCTGAATTGACTATCAGAGATTGTGATGATCAATTATGTTTATATTTCTGGGTGCTCTCTGTGGCTCTGCTGAAATGTTTAGACATTTTAATTTATTCCTCTTATGCATTAAGTATTAAGCATTAAGTACTTAATTCATTCACATGTTATCTAACTCCTCTTTTTGGAGCTGCTTTCAGTTAGTTCTAGAAAGTCTCCTGAGAGAACTATATTATTTCTGGTTTCTCCTCCACATCTTATTCTTCAATTTATCCTTCTAGGTGAAGCAGACAAGGTATTTGTGGTTCTGAGATTTTTTCCCCCTCTATTTAAAAGGAGACATCATGTAGTGAATTAACTTCCTTCTAGTAACCCCTCTCATAGTTCTGGGAAGGGCTGCTTAATGTAATGTAAAACACTGAAGGAAAGGTTAATCTTACTTGAGACATTTACTGATCCTTGTAGACACATTCTAATGGCTCCTCTACTCAGTTGGAATTCCACACTCAGCCATTTAAGTATGCACCCACTGAGTATATTGCTTGGCTTGCACTCATTCCCTAACAGATAATTACTGAATAAAAGAATGAATCCTAGAATAGCTCTATTCTTGGCCCATATACTAGGCAAATAATAGCTCCCTCAAAGCTAGCCACATCCTAATCCCCAGAACCTATGAATATGTTACCTTACAAAGCAAATGGAGCTTTACAAATGTAATTAAGGTTACTGTTACTGACCTTGAGATAGGGAGACTACCCTTGATTTGGACCCAATATACTCATCAGTCCTTAAAAGCAGAGAACTTTTCCCAGCTAAATTTAGAGAGATGCAATCTTGCTGACTTTAAAGATGGAACATGGGACCATAAGCCAAGGAATTCTGGTGGCCTCTAGAAGGTAGAAAAGACAAGGAAATGGATTGTCCCCTAGAGCCTCTAGAAAGAAATGCAGCCCTGCTGACACCTTGATTTTAGCCAAGTGTGACAGATTTTAACCAATAGAACTGTGATTTAATACATTTGTGTTGCTGTAAGTCACTAAGTTTATGGTAATTTGTTTCAGCAGCAGTAGAAAATAATATGCCTTTGGCCTCTACGCCTGAAATATCCTCACTTTTGTTTCTGCTTGTCAAAAAGTCTATCCATCCTCTAGCAACCATCTGAAATGCCACTTCCACACGAAACCTTTTCATGTCTCCTCCTCTTCAAATGAACTGATCTTTCCTTTTCATAAATTTTTATGGCCTATTTTGATGTTTCTTTTGTGTCTCTTACACTGTTTTTGCATTGTAAGTCCCTCGAAAGCAAGAAGCCAATAAGCTTTACTGTAAGATCCTCAAGGTTAAGAATCCTGTCTTACTTATATTTTTACGCACCAACATAACACCTTGAACCTATATGTAAATATTCGTTAAAGTGGCCAGGAAATGAAAACCCATAAATCTGCTGCTGTGGACTGAATTCTGTTATGTTAAAGCCTTGACCTCCAGTGGGACAGGAGATAAGGGTCCTTAGGAGGTAATTAAGGTTAACTGAGGTCATAAGGATGGGGCCCTAATCTGATAGGACTGTGGCTTTATAAAAAGAAGAGAGAGATTTCTCTCTGCCACAGGAGAACACGACTAGAAGCCAGGAAGAGAACTCTCACCAGAAACCTCCCCCAGCCCTTTGCTCTCAGACTTCTCAGCTCTAGAACTGTGAAAAATAAATTTCTGTTGTTTAAGTAACCCAGTCAATGGTATTTTGTCATGGCAGCCCAAGCAGACTAATACACACACCTGGAAAAGACATCACATGGCATTTCTCCATAAAATGTACATAATCTGGTGAAAACCTGCATAATTTAAACTAAAGATGTAAGGATGTTGAATTGGATGAAATAAAAGATATATATACACACACACACACACACACACACACACACACACACACACACGATGGTTTGGGCCTTGCTCCCAAGAGGTGATGAACTTAATCCTAATCCTTGCCATTTGTACTTCTGTTTTTGAGATACGTTATTTACAAACTATCCCTCTCTCACAAATAGACCATCCATTTCACCTGATCTCATCTGATTACAGTCTTCAACTCGTTTGATTATAGCCTTGATCTCATTTGATTATGGTTTAGTGTAATACATGTAAGAGGAATTGAAATGAATTTTTCTTTTTACAACAAATTAGCTGGGAAGAAACTGTATTCTACCTGTTCAAGCAAAAATAGGTCAGTAGGTCTTTTGTTTGCCATGTTTACTCCATCTTTATGGCACCTCTTCTATTGAAGTGTGATAAGAGTCATATTCATTTCAAAATCAATCATTATCCCCTTCTAAAATTCTGTTATCAATGTGATAGGTACCTGCTGATGAATAATAGGGTTTATGCTGCAAGCCGAAAACCAGTGCCATCAGGTCAAAATACAAAATTCAAGAGGAGCTGCATTAAATCCAACACCTAAGAATTTCAAATCTAAAGGCTGTCAAAAGAGGTAGTTTCCCCGTACAACAGTGATAGACCATAAGAAGAATGTATAATGTGAACATAACTGGAAACTGAATTGTTTATGACTTTATGTATGAAGGTTGACAAGATGGATCATAGCTAGAAGATGATTGCATAAACTACAGTATCTCAGTAAAATATGTGCTAGAAAGTTCCTCCTGAAACATCAGTGGTTTTCAAGGCTGACTCCTCACAGAATCTACTGACATGATTTTCAAGGTTGAATGCTTCTAGAATCCACTGTAGTGGTAATTTACCTATAATGTGTGGACAAAGGCAGCAAAGCTCTTTTGAAGAAGAAGCCTGCATCTTGGTCATTAAACTCAGTTAGATAAAATATTATTGCACAACTACAAACAAGGGAAATCTTAGAATTGCCCTAGAACTGATGCTAACATCTTAAAAATGAATGTCATTTTGGTCAGACAAGTGATTCCCTTAAGGTCAAGAAAAGCCATCAGTATCTCCCCAATCATTACGTACACTAGACCTTTAATTTGACCTTCAAGCTTTAATGCCTTTATCTTGAAATTTAATCAGTCAGCCTTCCCAATCAGGAACATCCAACGTTATGCAAGCCAGGCTAATGTGTTTGTGAATTGATTATTAAATGATGCCTAAGATGTCAAAATTACAATCCCGAGTAATGTTTCTGAAGATGTGCAAAATCCCAATTCATTCTTCCATTAGGCCAAGATGAGAGGGAAGAAGGTCCTTAACACCTGATATTTTACCTGCAGTTCAAGAATTACATATGAACACTCATAATGTGGCAGAGAAGGTTCTCACTATTGGCGCTCCTTGGAAGTATGACACAGTGGCACAGAATTCGACATGGTATCTGGCCAGATCTGCCATTCATTTATTCAAATATTCAACATATAATTTTGGAGAGCTGCTCAGTAAACAAACGTTGCTACTGATGGTCTTAATGAGACACATTCTCTCTTTTTTATGGAATAAAGGACAAAGTTGGGGGAAAAAACATGTAAGTTACATAACAGAACCCTCCATCCAATGCAATAGTATCATCTTCAGCACCCCTAGCAAGTGGTCATCCAGTCTCTGGTTAAAACCTTCCAGAAAGCTCTAAAGACAAATTCTTAAATGTAGGAAATCTGCTCCCTAATATGATCGCCTGCAGCTACAATGCTCTCTGCTGGTCACATGGCAGGCTCAGTTCAGTCAGCAGCTTGAAGGGCTGTCACCCTGCCAGAAGTGGTCCGCAGATATTTGGTCTACAGCAAAGTGCTGGTGGAGCAAATATCTTTGGCTCTGGGTTTTATTTGTCAGTGAGAACTGATTGATGGTTCAGCCCATATACGTACACTCATGCTAATAGCTTCATCTTTACAACCTGAAATGTAATGCCATGTTAATTTGGATAAACAGTTGTTAAGGTTCACATCAAAGGTTTATTTTATTCTGTAATCATTTACTTAACATTTTAATTTTTCCCTCTCAAACTTTCTAATTTAAATTGTTTAAAGATAATCTCTGTGTTAATACTAGACGCAGACAGAAAGCACCTATATTGTGTCAAGCATAGGCAAGAGAAGCAGAAAAGCATCAATCCCTCATCTTTAGGTAATACTTTTCTTCTTTCTTGACACCATTTCACGTAACACAGTGAAATATGATATTTCTGTGTTTTTAAACTTCCCTTCCCATTCATTTTTGGTCTTTGTCTAGTTAGACAGCTAGACCGATCCATCTACATATGTAGTGGAATAGGTTTTTACAGCTAAAACCCACACCCTACTTCAGAATATTCAGTGGCTAACGGGTTACATTTTACCAAATAGATAGTGCTGTAAGAGGAAATCGTGATACTTTTTTGCAATCCTAGGTTCTGTAGCTATAGGTTATTAAGTGCCTACAGCACTTCACCCAGAAATCTTTTATCAGGTCAACAACACGCAATCTAGTGATGAGAAAAGGAGGGCTGGATCCTGTAAATACATACACATGTCTGAAAACTGGCAGTTGCTTTTTTGGTGGAGATGTATTATTCCATAGTTGGCATAATCACGGTTTCCACCTCATTTATGACCCACATAAAAAATTGCATAAAATATCATGCACAGCTGTAGTCAGAAGGAAGATTCAATTTGGGCCTTGTGTAGACTTGACTGGCTTCCAGCACAGTTATCGACATCATCTAAGGCTACATTTAAAAGGATAAAATAAAATACAGTTTTAATTCTTACAGCAAATTTTTTGAGAGAGATAAAAATGCTCCTGCCCAGTCCATCTTTTGTTAATATAATGTTAAAGTGTTGGCAAAAGATGGGAAAGCCGTAAAATTAAAGGTTAAGACTGCAGTTCTATCTATCCCCAGAATGAGAAGTTATCTGGTGTGACTGCATACTCCTTTTCATTATTTAGACAGCCTCATTGAACAGCCTCAAACATCCCTGCTGGTCTCTTTGAGAAATCTCAAAGGCCACACTGATAGAGAACTGCATGGGCAAGCTACTGAGGAAAGGCAAGGTTTCATCTGAAACCCAAAAGCACAATGTAGCCCACAGTTTTACAGGAGATTTTTCTCCACCTCTACGGAGGAGAAGGCTGACTTCTAGCATCCCATGTGCTACTGCATCACAGCATCTTCAAACTCTCAAGAGCCTTAAAGGGCCAGCTGCTTCATTTCTCAGAGTCCAAAGAAGCTAAGAGAGTTGGCAAAAGCCACATGGCTAATCACGGAATCAGAACCAGACTGCCATTCTCTGGAAATTTACATACCATGTTCTTTCTGTCTCTTCATGCTGCTTCACTTTATGCTGCTACAGGAAGTAAGAATGTCCACTGAGCGATACAGGGGAAAACTTTTTCTTATCTGATGGCGTGCTGGAGCCAGTTTGGTACAGACTCTTCAGAGTCTATTGTTCTCATCTCTTCCTGACTACCATTTAGTGACTTCAAGCTGATAGCTTGAAATTAGCCATGGTGAGAGTATTTACACCACAGAAGTGGGCAAGTACTACAAATCAGGGTTCTTCTTTTTCCTAGAGCTGGTTGTTAAATACTTATCAGCACGTTACTCTTACTGTATCACCCCAGGAGTTAGCTCATCAAGGATTAGGTGTAATACTGCTCTTAACCTACCAACACTCATCCTCTACCTCAATCTCCAGCTACCGACTCTCAGTCATTTACAGCCCAGCTTGTGGGAAGCTGCTATGAGGCTCCTTCAAGAGTATAAGAGATCTTGAGAATTACTTGTGTCAGGGGATCAGGGCTCTACCAGGACTCCTGAAGCCAGGAGATACCTGAATAGGCAGTTTTGTCACTGACTTAGAGAAAGCTAATATGCTCAATGGTTTCATCAGAGCTTCAGGTCCCAAAGATTTCTCTCTTTTAATTTAAAGAGTACATTGGTATCTAGTTTATATAGATTGTATATAGTTTATTGTTAAGCAGAATTTTGCTTTAGGAGAAACAAGTTCTTGAAAATAATAAGCTCAGGAAGAAATGCATATACAGCTGACTTAGCTGCAAATAAAAGGATATTTCTTACCAGTAAGAGCCAAGGGGATATAGTTGCTAAGGGTTTTGTAGGCAGGTAGACTTACATTTGATCCCAGCTCTGATAACTGTGAGCTCTGTGAACTTGGACAAGTCAGACACCTCTCTAAGCCTCACTTTCCTCAAATGTAAAATGGAAATAAAAATAATATCTGCCTCTTAGTACTGCGGCAAGGATTAAATGAGATGGAGTGCACTAAACCCTATCCCTCTCGCCTACCCAAGCATATTGCCCTGGAGATTGTCTCCCTCTCTCTCCTGCATCACCAGTTTTTTGTTTTCCACTCAGGTTGTATTTCCCAACACTCCAATGGCCTCTGTCGATCTTGTCAAGACTACCAGTGACGTCATGTTACTAAATCCATTGATAAGTTTTCTACAAAGAAATAAAACTTTAAAACTCTAAAAAAAAAAAAAAAATGAATGGAAGGAAATACATGAAAATGTTAGAATTCTCAGCACTTGGTGGTAGAATATTAAATCACAGCTATTTTCATGTAATAATATTAATAATACTATATGTACTATTTATTCAAAAGCTTGCATGTTTCAGGAAACATGTTAGGTAACTGACATGCAGTATCTCATTTAATCCTCAGAACTCTACAAAGTTTTAATATGCCATTTACAGAAGAGCATAATCAAGGCAAGAAAACTAGATAGAGGCCAGGCAAGGATTTAAACCCAAGCTAAACTAATTCCACAGATCCTGCTTTTTCCTCTTCTTCCTCCTACTTTACCATATTTTTGCTTTTTGTCAATGTGTATTTGTTCAACGAGTATTTGCAGTGACATGGATGGACCTAGAGACTGTCATACTGAATGAAGTAAGTCAGACAAAGACACACATCATATGATATCGCTTATATGTAGAATCTTAAAAAATGGTACAAATGAACTTATTTACAAAATAGAAATAGAGTCACAGATGTAGAAAACACACTTATGGTTACCAAGAGGGAAAGGGGGGGATAAACTGGGAGATTGGGATTGACGTATACACACTACTATATGTAAAATAGATAAGAACCTACTGTATAGCACAGGGAACACTACTCAATACTCTGTAATGATCTATATGGGGAAAGAATCTAAAAAAGAGTAGATATATGTATATGTATAACTGATTCACTTTGTTGTACAGCAAAAACTAACACAACATTGTAAATCAACTATATTCCAATAAAAATTAATTTTTAATAAACCCTTTAAAAAATCATAAAAAGCAGTAAATGTTTTTTACAGCCATTCTCAAATAAAAGGGTTCCTTACCAAAACTGTTGTCAATAAAATTTGACCAGCTTTCCCAGAAATAGATCTTACCCTCTAGCTCAAGAAGATATGAATGTGAGATACACTGGGTGTCCCACAGTGGCCGTGGGTTGCCCAAATGCAAGGGATCAGCATTGTTATAACTTGAAGCATCACTTCCTGACATTGGGAGTTGCTTATCTCAGTAAAGATTAACTGGGCCTTGGCTTGTAACATTACACTCTGTCCATGAGAAATGCCACCTCTGTGAGCAAAGTGGCTATATTAGGGAGACAAAGTCAGAATACAAACTATTGTCCTTCCTGCATTAATAGGATGATTGTACTTTCTCTGTATTAGTATTGAGTTTAATAAATTTTAAGAAGATAGAAGACAGGAAACAATGATGTAAATATGATATGTTCTCGTGTTTATAAATGGCAAGTTTGCCTCTATTTTTGTTAAAATCCAGATAACGACTAGACAATTTTTATGGTAGTTCTTAAACATATCCACAGTATTTTAAATATATATTACCTACCTAAAAAATTTAAAAAAAACAAAAAAACACCCCTACCATTTGAGTAAATTTTAAAAAACATTTTACTTAATGATCATTATGAGCTATGAAAATACAAGTTTGCACATAGACAAATACCATAGCTATTTTATAGACTAAGAAGCTACTTTTCCAAATGTTATCTCTGTTTTGGGTTTTATTAAATCTTGATATGTTAAATATTTATATTGAAAACAATACACAGAATAAAAAGAAATAAAGAACATTTGTATACAAGGTAAAAGTCCCAAAGCTACCTTTTTTAATATTCAAGAAACACGTTGATTGCTTGTAAATGTAATATATTTCAGACACATCGTCAGACATTATATCCATGTAAAAATAAGCATTAACAAATCAGACTTTGTTAATAAACTCTCAGGTGAAAGGAACCAGGTGAACATCTGTTGACTTTTGTCAGAAAAGGAATAACTTCATAATAATTCTATCATTTAGCAGTGACTTCTGTCTAAGGCTACAGTGTCAACGTCCAGGCCTGTTCTCCTGGTCTCACACCATCACCTCATTTCATTTTAACTCCAGTCATGTCCTAACTTTCTGACCTCTAGGACAACAGCAATCAAAGCACAGAAGCCTTTGGGGCATTCACATTCTATAGAAAAGTGCCACGGAGTTACCTATTTCTTATTTTCCAAGATCCAGTAAAAGCCTGGGAATCTGATAAGTTTTTGCTTTTCCCATTTCCCTAAGATGTCCAACACATTTACAATAATTTGACAAGCTTCTAATTTGCCGGTGTCCTTTGCATTATAAATGTGAGGATTCCTCATTAGAAAAGAAAAGCATTTTAGAAATCCTAACGTCTACTTCCTTTAACTGAGAAGCTGAGATCTTTTTTTTTTCAAAGATGGAAAAAGAAATGATTTGAGACACCAAAGAGAAATGAATACGAAATTACTGTTAAAGTCTTGAAGAGGGCTGCCCCAGTGGCGCAGTGTTTGAGCGTCCACCTGCCGATGCAGGGGACACGGGTTCGTGCCCCGGTCCGGGAAGATCCCACGTACCGTGGAGCGGCGGGTCTCATGAGCCATGGCCGCTGGGCCTGCACGTCCGGAGCCTGCGCTCCGTGGCGGGAGAGGCCACAACAGCGAGAGGCCTGCGTACCGCAAAAAAAAAAAAAAAAAGTCTTGAAGAGACTCAAGTTTTGCCAAATTGCCTGCCTTTACTGGTAATAATTACTTCCTGGGGTTAGCTATGCTTATGAAGGAAAGCATGGTGGATGGAATAATTTAAGGTTAATTTGGGGAGGAAAATTAAGAAATTCATTGTTGGGGGCTTCCCTGGTGGCGCAGTGGTTGAGAATCCGCCTGCCGATGCAGGGAACACGGGTTCGTGCCCCGGTCCGGGAAGATCCCACATGCCGCAGAGCGGCTGGGCCCGTGAGCCATGGCCGCTGAGCCTGCACGTCGGAGTCTGTGCTCCGCAACGGGAGAGGCCACAACAGTGAGAGTCCCGCGTACCGCAAAAAAAAAAAAAAAAAAAAAAAAAAAAAAGAAATTCATTGTTCATATAGCCATAAGCTTATTTTAAGTAAATCATTGTTTATTCATTACAGGAGAACAAAATGAAAGAAGAAAATTTCAAACAGATTGAACCATACCACATCCTGTTACACAGTCATTTTTAGAAAGCAAATTATCATAATACATGCTTTGTCACCGAACAGCAATAAAATTCACATTACATTGGTCCCTCCTTGTCTGATTTCTGTCTTGTCAACCTCTCAGTTTCCTGGTTCTATCCATCCAAGTTATTCTCAGTTGTTAAATGTTGAAGTTCAATCACATAATGTCACCTTAACAGTAGAATGAACAGCAACTCAGTTTTCTAAAGGTAACCAGACCTGGTTCTGGAAATTCTTTTTCCAAGAGTTTCTACCTTCTGTAACATTATTAGATCTCTGCCAAGTTCTGAGAATTTTTCTCCCTTAGTCTGAGTTAGAGCCTAGGTTTTCTCATATATTAAAAATGAAAGGGGCTTCCCTGGTGGCGCAGTGGTTGAGAGTCCGCCTGCCAATGCAGGGGACGCGGGTTCGTGCCCCGGTCCGGGAAGATCCCACATGCCGCGGAGCAACTAAGCCCGTGAGCCATGGCCGCTAGGCCTGCGCGTCCGGAGCCTGTGCTCCGCAACGGGAGAGGCCACAACAGTGAGAGGCCCGCATACCGCAAAAAAAAAAAAAAAAAAAAAAAAAAGAAAGGATTAAGCCAGAAGGACTCCCTGAACATTCTGGGCAATAAAATGGAAATTATTCTGTCTCTAAGCCCCTCTGTTTATTCAGTCCACAAATATTGAGTGAACACTGCTACGTGCCAGGCACTGTGTTAAGTACCAAGAACACAATGCAGAGCACAGCACAGGGTCCCAGCCTGCACCTTACTTACCCCCTTGTGAGGGAAATGCGATGCTGTGTTGTGACCTCCAGTATCGCTGTTCTCTCACTCATGTCCTGGTCTCCTCAAAAGCAAGACTCCACTTTTCACAGACCATCTGACCGTCAAACTAAATATGTATATATTACAGACAGTTATCATGTAATCTTGGCTCAAACAAAGGTTTAAAGGAACACAAAGAGATTTCATTTTCATTTTTTCACTGATGGCTTCAGAGGAAAGCATACTTCGGTTAACTTTATGCTTTCTAGAAATGCCAAGTACAAGACAGAGCCACACACTTATTGAGTGATTTGTATTTTTAAAAGCCTGGAATTGGAAGGGGTCAGGGAGAGCAGCGTTCTCTCTTTTATTTTCTTAACTTTAAATAAACAATGAGCTCATTGGTCCCTCTATACATTCTTTTTATACTAGCTATAAAGGATCTCATTCTATCAAATATGTTCTTCTGCAGCGAAAATCCCTGTCTGGGATTCTTAACCATTCTGGGGGTCAGATGTCCCTTGGAGGGTCAGAGGTCCCTTTGAGAATCAGAGGAAGACAATGAACCTGAGACCTGGGAGGTAGGGGGGCCTAGAAAAGGTGGGCAGTACATAGGTGCAATAAGCACATATATACACAATTTTGCAGCTAGTCTTAGGAAGTTCGTGGATCCCAAGTTAATCAACTCCTATCAGAGTATCAAGTTGACTGCTATATTCTACAAAAGACTGCACTTCATTATGTGTGTTCTACAAAAACTGGTATTACTATTACTTTGAAGGGAAAATGTCTCCATAGTGAATGAGTCTGGAAAATTCTGGGCTTAAAATGAGTCTTCAAACTAATTTTTAAAAATGCTTTAGTAAATTAATGCTCACCGCACCTCCCTGAAAAGATGCTGTAGGTGGAGCCGTTCCCTGAGTGCTCTGAGCATGGAACCCCCTTTCAACATCCTCCCTTGAATTGCGTTTTCTAACTGGTGGTCTAAGAAACACTCTGAGAAATAAGTTATTCCTCATGTCCCTAGCACGCTCCTAGATCCATCAATGAATCTGGCTGAAGGAGATCATCTCCTATGAGAAAAAAGTCAGTCAATAACCCTACTGGTGAATGTTGAGACGTAGGTATTAAAAACATATGTGTCCCCTTATTTTGATGGAACTTTTTACTGTTTATCGAAAACTTTGGCCTTTTAAACTTAACGTGAGTGTGGTTAGAGCATGTTTCTCAGCAAACCACTCTCTTCTTCAGTTTTCCCACATGTTAAACATGGGTAAAAAATAGTACCTACTATGTATGCCATTCCTGTGAGAATTAAATGAGTTAATACATATAAAGCACTTCAGTTAGTGTCCAGCAGAGAAGTGCCCAATAAATATTAGCTATATTTTCTGTACCTACATTAATATATTTTGCTGCTTAAGTATTGCTCAATCGGCTCAGAATATTTTATATAGTCAGAGAGAGGTGATAAGTATTAGTATTTTCAGAAGCAGGCAGTGGCTACTGTTTCTCAGAGTATCTGAATATAAACTGAAATATTTGGGAGGAAGAAAGTCAGATATTTGGGAAAATATCCATTTTCTATCCAGAGAGTTGGATACATTTCCATTTTGTTCTGTACAGATACGCAGAGCTACATCAACATTTAGATACTTGGTTAAAGAAACAATAAAGACAGATCAATCTTCCTGCCAGCACTGCCCCATCTCCATACGACAGTTCTTTTGCATTAGTTAAATTTTTAGGGTAAAATGAAATAGATGACACAATTAGGGTCTGAGGTATTTAATGGCAAAACCACAGCCCACAATTTTTTTTAAAAGTCATTATTATTGATATAAGGACAAAATGCATAAGGATGATAGATGACTCAAGCCTAGCTTAGTTCTACTTTGTCTACTGAGTTCTACTTAGTTCTCCTTTGACCTGATTCATTATCATAAACCCAACTAGAAGGGACTGGGGAAAGTCTCTTCTTCCTTCTACTGGTCTCCCTTTTCCCACTGCTTTGCTTGTCACTAAAACCCACTTACCACATGATAGCCAGCTTATTCCCCTACTTATTACTCTCCAGTGACTTATTATGCTTAGAAGGGAATCCTTAACTCAGTCTATGAGGCCCCAGATGATATGGCCTGCTGCTGCCTCTGACCCCTCATTTCACATCACTCTTCCCCATCTTGGCCTGCTATTTTTCTGTTCCTTGAACCGAGCTCCCTCCTGCCTCAGAAGCTTTGCACTTGCCATTGCCTCTGCCTGGAATGTTTATCCCCCAGATCAAGCGTGACCTGACTTCATCTTACCATCTGAGCTGGTAGGAGATGATAAATGACATGTCTTCCAAAAGGCATTCCCTGATCACTCAGTCTAAGGTAGCCGTCCTACTCTTCCTCTCCCTACTTAAGTGTATCATACCACCAGTTTTATTTCCCTTAAAGTACCAATATTTGACATTAATAAATTAATATTAGCACAAAATTATTCTTATTAGTTATCTGCACAGCACAAGGGAAATCTTTCATCTGTTCTAACTTTATGGAAGTTATTTAGTTATTGTTATTGACCTATAAGTCCCAGCCACTATGATAAACATTAACTCATTTTTTATGAGTCACAGTAAATTGCAAGGTATATATCTCAACATTAATTTTAAAACACTCCTTTGGTGTAGGAATAATGGTAACACATAGAATAAACTAAAGTTTACATAGTTCATATGCAAAGTGTTTTACAGTTCTCAACTAACGGGCCTCTCTGTTTTTTCGTTGATCCTGTAACAACCCTGAAAGGATCAAAATTTTATGAAGTCATACAATTTCAGCACTAGAAGACCATGAAAAAGCCTTAGAACCATCCAGTCATCTAATATTTGAATCCCTTCCATAATGTTCCTACAAAGTACTTGTCCTCCATTAATAACGGATTCACAGCCTCTTAAGGTAACCCTTTCTTCTTTGGAGACGTCTGACTTTTAGAAAATCTAAAACCATGAGATGAGACAGGATCACATTAACTTCTACGCATTGGTCTGATTTCGGTATCTTAAATCTCAGTGGAATAAACCTAATCTCTCTTAAACACATAGCTTTTTATGTTTCTGAAGACAACTGTAATATCCCCTTAACTTTTCTCTTCTCTGGGATATCATCATTAGTTCTTTCAACTCTTCTTAACACGCCATTGTTTCAGGTTCTCACTGGTGGCAATCTTCTTAATTTACACCACTGTCTCTAGAGTCCTCTTAGCAGGGGGATCCCAGAAACGAACCCCTCGCCACAAGTGACCTGATCACTGCAGAATAAAACAATCTGTCGAAACCTATATTCATGCTGTCAAAACAACAACAACAAAAAAACATAAAACCACCCAGGAGTTTAACACAGAGAAGGGAAACAATAAAAGGAAAGAATCTGGAAAATACTGGCCTCCCTTTTACCCCCCAAACCTCCACCACTCTCTAATCATTTCCTGTCTCTTTATTTCCTTTTTTTGCAATTAAATTTGAGACCACTGTGATAGTCTCTCTAAATTTATAAAGATAAAAAATCCTACTTAGCTCAAATTACATGAAATTGCCAATATGTGGTAATTTTAACTTACAAAAATAGCAATTTTTAAATCAAACCCACAGTGAGCTGTCACCTCAAGCCTGTTAGAATGACTATCATCAAAAAGATAAGAGATAGGTGTTGGCAAAGATGTGGAGCAAAGGGAACCCTTGTGCACTGTTGGTAGGAATGTAAATTGGTACAGCTGCTATGGAAAAGAGTACTGAGATTCCTCAAAACACTGAAAATGGAACTACCATATGATCCAACAATTCCACTCCTGGGTATATATTCAAAGGAAATGAAATCAGGATCTGGAAGAGATATCTGCACTGCCATGTTCACTGCAGCATTGTTCACAATAGCCAAGACAACCTAAGTGTCTGACAACAGATGAATGGATAAAGAAGATGTAGTGTATGTGTATATGTATATATATACACAATGAAATATTATTCAGCCATGAGAAAGAAGGAAATCCTGACATTTGTGACAACATAGATGAAACTTGAGGGCGTTATGCTAAGTGAAATTAGTCAGACAGTGAAAGACAAATACTGTATGATATCATTATACATGGAATCTAAAAACTGAGACCAGATGGTGTTTACCAGGGATGGCGGATAGAGGGTAAGGGGGTGTATGTGGAATGGGGAGATGTTTGTCCAAAGGTACAAACTTTCGGTTACAAGACGAATAAGTTTGGGGTATCTAACGTAGGGCATAGTGATGAGTTAACAATACTACATTATACCCTTGAAAGTTGCTAAAAAGGTAGATCTGAAATATTCACAGCAAAGAAATGGTAATTTTGTGAGATGATAGAGTTGTTAGCTAACGATACGTGGGTAATTATTCTGCAATGTATTAGTGTACCAAATTAGCATGGTGTACACCTTAAACTTACAAGATGCTATATACTGATTATATCTCAATAAAGCTGGAGAAAATAGTGATTTCTTAGAACTTGACCCACTATATCATGTATATAAGAACAAAGTACACTATCAACATTGTTCAGGTGAAGAAATTAGTTAGTGGGGAGTCAGTAACTTGCCCAGGATCACAAGCCAGTTAGTGACAAGAGCAGGATCAGAAGCCAGACTCCTGAGCCAAGGCTCCTGTCACCGTATCACACAGTCTCTACCTGAGGGCAGCCTTTCGGATTCCTAGAGAGGAAGCAAATGTGTTATACTGCCAGGCGGATTCCATCATCTTGTCCACATTAAAAAAATGAAGAAACTGAATCTCAGGGAAGTTTATTACCTTAGCTAAAATCACAAATCAGGGAGCTGGGAATTGAAACACAGGGGCTCTGACTAAGTGTGACAGTTTCATTATTTCACTGCTACCATTTGCCTTTACTATTAATAGTTCCTGGCTGTGAGGGGTTTTCTGACATTTTTTAACTTGAAAAAGTCAATAGGAGCAAAATGACCAAAATCTGTTTTCTCGTTTTAATGTATGTTTTTTTATAAGTCATTTCTCCCTCCAAGTACACAAGAAAGCCTATTTGTTTTACATCTTTAGGCAGGGGAACCCATGGAGATAATTTGGCACAGCTTGTGAGGCAAAAAGCACTTGTACTAAAGCCATCGCCAGGTTCAGGTTTTGCTCCATTGCAGGTTTACATCTAAATTATGAAAGTTTTCTACAAACTGGGTTCAGATGGAAAGTGCTGAGTCATTTCCATTATTGCATGGATCCTGAATAGGGCATCCATGTGTGAGGAAGTCAAACAGTCACTCAGGTTTCTTTAATTTCTCTCAGACAGATGGAATTACCAAATCATGTCTGAGCATCTATTAAAGTGATTCATGCTTAAGCTTAGATATTTGAT
Organism: Kogia breviceps; assembly: GCF_026419965.1. Lineage (NCBI taxonomy): Eukaryota > Metazoa > Chordata > Mammalia > Artiodactyla > Physeteridae > Kogia > Kogia breviceps. The sequence goes on from NC_081311.1 coordinate 179,360,663, forward strand.
AGTTTTATCCCTGATCTTCTATCAGGTGAGGGACTGGCAGTTCCAGGAGCCTCCATTATAAAGTCATACAATTCAGTAAATTCAATAGCATCCTAACGTTAAAAAAAACAAGCTTCCTCCCAACTGGTAGTTCTTCAGATCTCACAGCACCAGCAGCTAAAATAGCAATAACCATGTCAGAGTCATGAGAATTACAGTAGTTCAGAAAATAACTTAACCATGTGGGGGAAAAAAATGAAATTACTCTGTACTTAGGTCTCTATTTTCTTGTGGAGTACTTTTAAAATGAATTCCTGCCAAGTGAGGCTCAAGCCAAACCTTCTCTCCTTCACAGCTCACCTTTCCTTAGTTAAAATGTGGAATTCATGACAGCATCCTTTCCATGGCTCATGGTGTGTGGGTAACACAGACAACCAGCAATTATTCCATGAGGAAGGCAAGTTAATGCCAAAAGCAGGTGGGAGGGGGTCGAGACTGCTGTTGAGTTCAGCTGTGAGTGATGGCAGAGTCCTCATTTTCTAATATTAATACTGATCCTCACTTAGCCATTTGTTAATAATACACAACAGGTAACATTTATCTCTGCCCCAATGCCACAGCAGCTGGTCCTTTAATATAAACACATTCTTAGCACAGATGAAGCTGCAAAGATAGGCAGACCTGGCCACCCACTCCTGGCTCATGGGCTCACGATCACCTGTGAGAGTAAAGAGAAAAACACCAGAAGAGGAGCCACTTGGGGAATCCAATCTGAGCTTTCAGGTAGTGAGAGGATAAAGAGGAGATGAGGGATTGAAATCAACTTCAGTAAATTATGCAAAACTTGTGCAAGTTCTAAAAGTAAATTAGTTTCAGAAGAAGCTGTTATATGTTTCCATCCTGTAGCAAGTTAATGATGTAAGGATACATAAAATGTATGCATTACTACTGATTAAAGCTTGTTACAAAAAAAAAAAAAGCATTAACATGGCACCTGTTAATGCACAGAAATCTCTTGCATTCCTATACACTAATGACGAAAAATCTGAAAGAGAAATTAAGGAAAAACTCCCATTTACCATTGCAACAAAAAGAATAAAATACCTAGGAAGAAACCTACCTAGGGAGACCAAAGACCTGTATGCAGAAAACTATAAGACACTGATGAAAGAAATTAAAGATGATACCAACAGATGGAGATATATACCATGTTCTTGGATTGTAAGAATCAATACTGTGAAAATGACTATACTACCCAAAGCAATCTACAAATTCAATACAATCCCTATCAAATTACCAATGGCATTTTTTATGGAACTTGAACAAAAAATCTTAAAATTTGTATGGAGACACAAAAGACCCCAAACAGCCAAAGCAGTCTTGAGGGAAAAAAAAAGGAGCTGGAGGAATCAGACTCCCTGACTTCAGACTATACTATAAAGTTACAGTAATCAAGACAATATGGTACTGCCACAAAAACAGAAACATAGATCAGTGGAACAAGATTGAAAGCCCAGAGATAAACCCACGCACCTATGGTCAACTAATCTATGACAAAGGAGGCAAGGATATACAATGGAGAAAAGACAGTCTCTTCAATAAGTGGTGCTGGGAAAACTGGACAGCTACATGCAAAAGAATGAAATTAGAACACTCCCTAACACCATACCCAAAAGTAAACTCAAAATGGATTAAAGACCTAAATGTAGGACTGGACACTATAAAACTCTTAGAGGAAAACAGGAACAACACGCTTTGACATAAATCACAGCAAGATCCTTTTTGATCCACCTCCTAGAGTAATGGAAATAAAAACAAAAATAAACAAATGGGACCTAATGAAACTTAAAAGCTTTTGCACAGCAAAGGAAACCATAAGCAACACGAAAAGACAACGCTCAGAACGGGAGAAAATATTTGCAAACGAATCAACGGACAAAGGATTAATCTCCAAAATATATAAACAGCTTATGCACCTCAATATTAAAAAAACAAACAACCCAATCAAAAAATGGGCAGAAGATCTAAATAGACGTTTCTCCAAAGAAGACATACAGACAAGAAGCACATGAAAAGCTGCTCAACATCACTAATTATTAGAGAAATGCAAATCAAAACTACAATGAGGTATTCACCTCACACCAATTAGAATGGGCATCATCAGAAAATCTACAAACAACAAATGCTGGAGAGGGTGTGGAGAAAAGGGAACCCTCTTGCACTGTTGGTGGGAATGCAAATTGATACAGCCACTATGGAGAACAGTATGGAGGTTCCTTAAAAAACTAAAAATAGAATTACCATATGATCCAGCAATCCCACTACTGGGCATATACCCAGAGAAAACCATAGTTCAAAAAGACACATGCACCCCAATCTTCATTGCAGCACTATTTACAATAGCCAGGTCATGGAAGCAACCTAAATGCCCATCGACAGACAAATGGATAAAGAAGATGTGGTACATATATACAAAGGAATATTACTCAGCCACAAATAGGAATGAAACTGGGTCATTTATAGAGATGTGCATGGATCTAGAGACTGTCATACAGAGTGAAATAAGTCAGAAAGAGAAAAACAAGTATCATATATTAATGTATATATGTGGAGCCTAGAAAAATGGTACAGATGAACCAGTTTGCAGGGCAGAAATTGAGACACAGATGTAGAGAACAAACGTATGGACACCAATGGGGGAAAGCCGTGGTGGGGTGGGGGTGGGGGTGTGATGAATTGGGTGATTGGGATTGACATGTATACACTGATGTGTATAAAATTGATGACGAATAAGAACCTGCTGTATAAAAAAATAGAATAAAATACAAAAATTGAAAAAACAAAACATGGCACCTTTATAAAAGGGAGACCCCCAGATCTCTAAACCACTGCCTAAACAGCCATATTAACTTTGTGTGTTTTCGTTAGAGGCATTGGTAATCATGTTAGGATGAATAAGTAGAACGAAAGCTACAGTAGCATCTGCAAGAGGGGTGGTTTAATATTGCCACCAACAAAGTAATTTTAGTGTTTCCCAAATCTAGGATATTTCTGTTCTCATTCTTAAGTCAACTTTGCTGGGTTTTGGCACTGAACTTGCTACTTCTCTGTAGACTCAATGAGATTGAAAGCAAAGTGGTTACTCCCAAAGGGCCTTCCAACCGACACCTCTACAAATCTTGGATCATGTTGGGATCACAGAAAACATAAAAAATGCAAGCAATGCAGGAAAACAAGCAAAACAACTAGCAGGCTGTATCTCTCCAGCAAATATATATAGGAATTTCCACATGTCAACACGTTCCGATTGTATTAGTCAGGACCTATTTTTCTGCAGAGGATGTGAAGAAACAGTGCCAAATAATTATTACTTGGAAGTAACAAATGCCTTTTAGATCAAGTTCTTTTTTCCTTAGTCTGCCCTTCCTTCTTCCAAATGTATAGAGGAACAGGTAATTTGTTCTGGCACAGCAGAAAAATGTGGAAATAAAAGAAGCAATTTTGCATTTTCTCTATATTGGAGTATTAGCTCTATTTTGCAGGTAATCAACTTTCCTGGGAGTGAAGTGTTCTGTCTTTTGGGGAAGGTGAACTCTTCACTAGGCAGATGTCGAGCAAAGCCATTTCTTAAGTGGGCTCTTTGCAGAAGTGGCTTGCTTCACATTAAGGCAGAGTCAGAGCTACAAGTGGCCCATGGGACACCACAACCAAAGTAGTTTATCATGTTACTGACTGTTGGGGGTAGAGCCCACAAAGGAATACGACTGTCAGTGGAAGCTCCCACTGTCATACTCTGTTAGTGAAACAGAGCCAGTTTAAATGTCAGGATTCAGGTTCCCTCAGTTACCTTACTAACAGATTAAAAGGATGAGTAGAAATGAAAACTAGGAGATAGCTTCAAAGTGGTAGAGAAGTAAGATGTGGAGATCACCTTCCTCCCCCTAAATACATCAAAAATACATCTATATGTGGAACAGCTCCTACAGAACACCTACTGAATGCTGGCAGAAGACCTCAGACTTCTCAAAAGGCAAGAAAATTCCCCACCTACCTGGTTATGGCAAAAGATAAAAGAAAAAACAGAAGCAAAAGAATAGGGATGGGACCTGCACCTCTGGGAGGGAGTTATGAAGGAGGAAAAGTTTCCACACACTAGGAAGCCCCTTCACTGGCACAGACAGGGAGTGCACAGGGGAGGAAGCTTCAGAGCCACGGAGGAGAGAACAGGAACACGGGTGCAGAGGGCAAAGCGGAGAGATTCCCACACAGAAGATCAGTGCTGACCAGCACTCACCAGCCCGAGAGGTCTGTCTGCTCACCCGCCATTGGGCGGGGGCTGGGAGCTGAGGCTCGGGCTTCAGTTGGATCGCAGGGAGAGGACTGGGATTGGCGGCATGAATACAGCCTGAAGGGGTTAGTGCGCCACAGCTAGCCGGGAGGGGGTCCAGGAAAAAACCTGGAACTGCCTAAGAGTCAAGAGATCATTATTTCACAGTGTGAGAGGAGAGGGGATTCAGAACACTGCCTAAATGAGGTCTAGAGAAGGGCACAAGCTGTAGCTATCAGCGCAGACACCAGAGAGAGGCATGAAAACATAAGACTTCTACTGCAGCCACCAAGAAGCCTGTGTGCAAGCACAAGTCACTCTCCACACCTCCCCTTGCAGGAGGCTGTGCAGCCCACCACTGCCAGGGTCCCACGATCCAGGGACAACTTCCCTGGGAGAACACATGACACGCCTCATGCTATTGCAACATCATGCTGGCCTCTGCCACCAAAGGCTCACCCCGCATTCCTTACCCTTCCCTCCCCCAAGCCTGAGTAAGCCAGAGCCCCCTAATCAGCTGCTCCTTTAACCCCGTCCTCTCTGAGTTAAGAACAGATGCCCTCAGGCAACCAACATGCAGAGGCAGGGCCAAATCCAAAACTGAAAGCAGGAGCTGTGTGAACAAAGAAGAGAAAGGGAAATCTCTCCCAGCAGCCTCAAGAGCAGCAGATTAAATCTCCACAATCAACTTGATTTACCCTGAATCTGTGGAATACCTGAACAGACAACGAATCATCCCAAAATTGAGGCAGTGGACTTTGGGAGCAACTGTAGACTTGTGGTTTGCTTTCTGCATGTAATTTGTTTCTGATTTCATGTTTATTTTACTTTAATATTTAGAGCTTATTGTCACTGGTAGATTTGTTTACTGATTTGGTTGTTCTCTTCCTTTTTTAAATATATATATTTTGCCTTTTCTGAGTATGTATATGTATGCCTCTTTTTGTGATTTTGTCTGTATAGCTTTGCTTATCCATTTGTCCTAGGGTTCTGTCCAGCTTTTATTTTTATTTTTTTAATATAGTTTTTAGTGCTTGTTATCATTGGTGGATTTGGTTTTTGGTTTGGTTTCTATCTTCCTTCCTTCTTTCTTTTTAAATTATTTTTTATATATTTATTTTAAATATTTTTTTATTTTTAATTTAATTTTATTTTTCTTTCTTTCTTTCCATCTGAGCCATGTGACTGACAGGGTCTTAGTGCTCCGGCCAGGTGTCAGGCCTGAGCCTCTGAGGTGGGAGAGCCGATGTCAGGACACTGGTCTACCAGAGACCTCCTGGCGCCATGTAATATGAAATGGTGAAAGCTCTCTCAGAGATCTCCATCTCAATGCTAAGACCCAGCTCCACTCAATGACCAGCAAGCTACAGTGCTGGACACCCTATGCCAAACAACTAACAAGACAGGAAAACAAACCCAGCGATTAGCAGAAAGGCTGTGTGAAATCATAATAAGGTCACAGACACCCCAAAACACACCACTGAACGTAGTCCTGCCCACCAAAACAAAATATTCAGCCTCAACCACCAGAACACCAGCACCAGTCCCCTCCACAAACCACTGAACCAACCTTAGTCACTGGGGACAGACACTAAAAACAACGGGAATTACGAACATGCAGCCTGCGAAAAGGAGACCTGAAACATGGTAAGTTAAGCAAAATGAGAAGACAGAGAAACACACAGCAGATGAAGGAGCAAGGTAAAAATCCACCAGACCAAACAAATGATGAGGAAATAGGCAGTCTACCTGAAAAAGAATTCAGAGTAATAATAGTAAAGATGATCCAAAATCTTGGAAATAGAGTGGAGGAAAAACAAGAAACGTTTCACAAGGACCTAGAAGAACTAAAGAGCAAACAAACTGATGAACAACACAATAAATTAAATTTAAAATTCTCTAGAAGGAAACAATAGCACAATAACTGAGGCAGAAGAACGGATAATTGACCTGGAAGATAAAATAGTGGAAATGATAGCTGCAGAGCAGAATAAGGAAAAAAGAATGAAAAGAATTTAGAACAGTCCCAGAGACTGCTGGGACAACATTAAATGCACCAATGTTTGAATTAAAGGGGTCCCAGAAGAAGAAGAGAAAAAGAAAGGGACTGAGAAAATACTTGAAGAGATTATAGTTGAAAATTTCCCTAATATGGGAAAGGAAATAATCAATCAAATCCAGGAAGTGCAGAGAGTCCCATACAGGATAAAAGCAAGGTGAAACACGCCAAGACACATATTAATCAAACTGTCAAAAATTAAATACAAAGAAAGAATATTAAAAGCAGCAAGGGAAAAACAACAAATAACACAGAAGGGAATCCCCATAAGGTTAACAGCTGATCTTTCAGCAAGCCAGAAGGGTGTGGCAGGACATATTTAAAGTGATGAAAGGAAAAAACCTACAACCAAGATTACTCTACCCAGCAAGGATCTCATTCAGATTTGATGGAGAAATTAAAACCTTTACAGACAAGCAAAAGCTAAAAGAATTCAGCACCACCAAACCAGCTTTACAACAAATGCTAAAGGAACTTCTCTAGGCAGAAAACACAGCAGAAGGAAAAGAACTACAAAAACAAACCCAAAACAATTAAGAAAATGGTAATAGGAACACACATATTGATAATTACCTTAAATGTAAATGGATTAAATGCTCCAACCAAAAGACACAGACTGGATGAACAGATACAAAACCAAGACCCATATATATGCTGTCTACAAGAGACCCACTTCAGACCTAGGGACACATACAGACTGAAAGTGAGGGGATGGAAAAAGTTATTCCATGCACAGAGAAATCAAAAGAAAGCTGGAGTAGCAATTCTCGTATCAGGCAAAATAGACTTTAAAATAAAGACTATTACAAAAGACAAAGAAGGACACTACATAACGATCAAGGGATCAACCCAAGAAGAAGATATAACAATTGTAAATATTTATGCACCCAACATAGGAGCACCTCAATACATAAGGCAAATTCTAACAGCCATAACAGGGGAAATTGACAGTAACAAATTCATAATAGGGGACTGTAACATCCCACTTTCACCAATGGACAGATCATCCAAAATGAAAATAAATAAGGAAACACAAGCTTTGAATGATACATTAAACAAGATGGACTTAATTGATATTTATAGGAAATTCCATCCAAAAACAACAGAATACACTTTCTTCTCAAGTGCTCATAGAACATTCTCCAGGATAGAAGATATCTTGGGTCACAAATCAAGCCTTGGTAAATTTAAGAAAACTGAAATCATATCAAGTATCTTTTCCAACCACAACGCTATGAGACTAAATATCAATTACAGGCAAAACATCTGTAAAAAAAAAAAAAAAAAAACACATGGAGACTAAACAGTACACTACTAAATAACTAAGAGATCACTGAAGAAATCAAAGAGGAAATTTAAAAATACCGAGAAACAAATGACAATGAAAACACAATGACCCAAAACCTATGGGATGCAGCAAAAGCAGTTCTAAGAGGGAAGTTTATAGCAATAAATCCTACCTCAAGAAACAATAAACAACTCAAATGAACAACCGAACCTTACACGTAAAGCAATTAGAGAAAGAACTAAAATCCCCCAGAGTTAACAGAAGGAAAGAAATCATAAAGATCAGATCAGAAATATATGAAAAAGAAATGACAGAAACAACAGATAAGATCAATAAAACTAAAAGCTGGTTCTTTGAGAAGATAAACAAAATTGATAAACCACTAGCCAGACTCACCAAGAAAAAAAGGGAGAAGACTCAAATCAACAGAATTAGAAATGAAAAAGGAGAAATAACAACTGACACTGCAGAAAAACAAAGGATCATGAGAGATTACTACAAGCAACTATATGCCAATGAAATGGACAAGCTGGAAGAAATGGACAAATTCTTAGAAAAGCACAAACTCCCGAGACAGAACCAGGAAGAAATAGAAAATATAAACAGACCAGTCAGAAGCACTGAAATTAAACTGTGATTAAAAATCCTCCAACAAACAAAAGCCCAGGACCAGATGGATTCACAGGGGAATTCTAACATTTAAAGAAGAGCTAACACCTATCCTTCTGAAACTCTTCCAAAATATAGCAGAGGGAGGAACACTCCCAAACTCATTCTACAAGGCCATCATTACCCTGATACCAAAACCAAAGATGTCACAAGAAAAGAAAACTACAGACCAGTATCACTGATGAACATAGATGTAAAAACCCTCAACAAAATAGTAGCAAACAGAATCCAACAACGCATTAAAAGGATCATACACCATGATCAAGTGGGGTTTATCCCAGGAATGCAAGGATTCTTCAATATATGCAAATCAATCAATGTGACACACCATATTTACAAATTTAAGGAGAAACGGTCATCTCAATAAGTGCAGAAAAATCTTTCAACAAAATTCAGCACCCATTTATGATAAAAACTCTCCAGAAAGTAGGCATAGAGGAAATGTACCTCAACATAATAAAGGCCATATATGACAAACGCACAGTCAACATCATTCTCAATGATGAAAAACTGAAACCACCTCCACTAAGATCAGGAATAAGACAAGGTTGCTAACTCTGACCACTATTATTCAAAATAGTTTTGGAAGTTTTAGCCACAGCAATCGGAGAAGAAAAAGAAATAAAAAGAATCCAAATCGGAAAAGAAGAAGAAAAGCTGTCACTGTCTGAAGATGACATGATACTACACAGAGATAATCCTAAAGATGCTACCAGAAAACTACTAGAGCTACTCAATGAATGTGGTAAAGTAGCTGGACACAAAATTAATACACAGACATCTCTTGCATTCCTATACACTAATGATGAAAAATCTGAAAGAGAAATTAAGGAAACAATCCCATTTACCACTGAAAGAAAAAGAATAAAATTCCTAGGAATAAACCTACGTAAGGAGACAAAAGACCTGTATGCATAAAACTATAAGACAATGATGAAAGAAATTAAAGATGATACAAACAGATGAAGAGATATACCATGTTCTTGGATTGGAAGGATTAACATTGTGAAAATGACTATACTACCCAAAGCAATCTACAGATTCCATACAATCCCTATCAAACTACCAATGGCATTTTTCACACAACTAGAACAAAAAAATTCACAATTTGTATGGAAACACAAAAGACCCCAAAGAGCCAAAGCAATCCTGAGAAAGAAAAATGGAGCTGCAGAAATCAGGCTTCCTGACTTGAGACTATACCACAAAGCTACAGTAATCAAGACAGTATGATAATGGCACAAAAATAGAAACATAGATCAATGGAACAGGATAGAAAGCCCAGAGATAAACCCATGCACATATGGTCACCTTATTTTTGGTAAAGGAGGCAAGAATATACAATGGAGAAAAGGCAGCCACTTCAATAAGTGGTGCTGGGAAAACTGGACAGTTACATGTAAAAGAATGAAATTAGAACACTCCCTAACACCGTATACAAAAATAAACTCAAAATGGGTTAAAGACCTAAATGTAAGGCCAGACACTACAAAACTCCTAGAGGAAAATATAGGCAGAACACTCTATGACATAAACCACAGCAAGATCCTTTTTGACCCACCTCCTAGAGAAATGGAAATAAAAACAAAAATAAACAAATGGGACCTAATGAAACTTAAAAGCTTTTGCACAGCAAAGGAAACCATAAACAAGACGAAAAGACAACCCTCAGAATGGGAGAAAATAGTTGCAAATGAAGCAACTGACAAAGGGTTAATCTCCAAAATTTACAAGCAGCTCATGCAGCTCAATATCAGAAAACCAAACAACCCAATCCAAAAGTGGACAGAAGCCCTAAATAGACATTTCTCCAAAGAAGATATACAGATTGCCAAAAACACATGAAAGGATGCTCAACATCACTAAATCATTAGAGAAAGGCAAATCAAAACTGCAATGAGGTATCACCTCACACTGGTCAGAATGGCTAGCATCAAAATATCCAGAAATAAGAAATGCTGGAAAGGGTGTGGAGGAAAGGGAACCCTCTTGCACTGTTGGTGGGAATGTAAATTGATACCGCCACTATGGAGAACAGTATGGAGGTTCTTTTAAAAACTAAAAATAGAACTACCATATGACCCAGCAATCCCACTACTGGGCATATACCCTGAGAAAAGCATAATTCAAAAAGAGTCATGTACCACAGTGTTCATTGCAGCTCTGTTTACAATAGCCAGGACATAGAAGCAGCGTAAGTGTCCATTGACAGATGAATGGATAAAGATGTGGCACATATATACAATGGAATATTACTCAGCTATAAAAAGAAACGAAATTGAGTTATTTGTAGTGAGGTGGATGGACCTAGAGTCTGTCCTACAGAGTGAAGTAAGTCAGAAAGAGAAAAACAAATATCATAAGCTAACACATATATATGGAATCTAAAAAAAAAAAAAAAATGGTTCTGAAGAACCTAGGGGCAGTGCAGGAATAAAGACGCAGATGTAGAGAATGGACTTGAGGACACAGGGAGGGGAAGGGTAAGCTGGGATGAAGTGAGAGAGTGGAATGGACATATATACACTACCAAATGTAAAAATATAGCTAGTGGGAAGCGGCCACATAGCACAGGGAGATCAGCTAGGTGCTTTGTGTCCACCTAGTGGGGTGGGATAGGGAGGGTGGGAGGGCGACGCAAGAGGGAGGAGATATGGGCATATATGTTTATGTATAGCTGATTCACTTTGTTATACAGCAGAAACTAACACACAATTGTAAAGCAATTATACTGCAGTAAAGATGGTAAAAGAAAAAAAAACGAAATGAAAACTATAGTAACATACTCAGTTTCAATATTATTATATTTCTCCTTACACACGAATTTTATATTTTTGCAATGCACAGTCTTTCCTCCAAAAGGTGCTATCCCTTAATACGTGCTATTTCTCTGTAGGCTCAGTAAGATTAGGGGAAGAAAAAGAAATCTAATTCTCTGGGAATTTCCACAAAGCATGTTTATAAACCTTTAGATCACAGAATGCACAGGTAGCCATGGAGATAGGAAACAGACCAGGGCTGACAAAAACCTGCTCTATGATTGACATAATCAACTTCCAATCACAGTGAAACACCTGCACAGCACTTGGTACATAGTAGGGAAGCAATAAATAGTAGACATCACAGTAAGGGTAGTAATAATATTAGGCACATCATCATTACTTCAGATTCTAGATGTAAAAACTGGCAATAACATCTGATTTCTTGCTTTACTCACATAGATACTGAGGTAAGAATGTGCGTTTTTTGATAAGTATTCTAGGAAAAAAAAAATTATAACTCACTTCATTGGATCCACACTAAGAAACAGACCCCACATATGCGACATGAGTAGCCTTTCCACTGACATGTAGGATCAACCAAATTCCCATCATTTCTTCCAATGGTCTAATAAAAATTTTATGAATATGTGGAAATGTCTTTTAAATCCATCTCTATTCTGTTGGTACCAAAATTTGGAGAGAAGGAGAAAGGCTAATATCTCTGATTTTTAACTCCACAGTAATGTTACTGGCTTTTATGAATTGATCAAATTTTTTGTGTGTTGCTGTATGTTTTGTTTTTAAGTCACATGTTTCTGAACATAAGAGACTGACAATGGCAACTTTATCTATTTGATGGTTTCAACTAACTGGGACTAGAAGGTGGGGTGGGGAGCAACAGGCAGCATTCACTTCAGATGTCAGTCTACAGACCTCAAACTTTCTCCCACCTGAGTCTCTGCCACCTGAGCCTGGATGGGAAGAGCCAGAGGCAACCCCATTAAAACCCATGAGGTTGGCCTGGGGAACTAGATGCCAGAGCCAGTGACCTTGTGCTGGAGGGATTGGTCTCTGGTAATCTAACTTCCATGTTCATTTTCATGACCCCCTCCCCTCAACCCAAAGTAGTTTCTGATACATATACCAACTTCCAGAGTCATGGCTCTTTTTGTAGAACAAAACCCAGGAAAGCCCACAACCTCTACAGGCGAGCAGAATAGAATTCTGCCTGCCTCACTAGACCTGATTCACAGCTCTGCTCACATTTACCTGATAAACCACTTAACCTCACCAAGCTCCAGTCTCTCTTGTAACCCAGAAACACAGAAATGTGCAAATCTACCTCATGGGATTGTTTTGAGCAGTCATTATAAATACATATGTATATGTGTGCATACATATATATTTAAAGCACTAGCTTTATCAGATGCTGTAGCAATATTTAAAGATAAAGTCAGAATAATTGAATAAGTCTGCAGCTGTCATAGTCTGCTCTACACGAGGCTGTTAGTACTGAGCAGTCGACTTAGAGCTGTTCTTGCCAGGTCTCTACCCTCACCCCCGACTTGTACTGTGTAACTTCCACTCTGGATTCTCCCTGCCTCAACACGCATCCTTAAATCAATCTAGAGTAATGAACTCCCTTAAAAGGCTAGGGAGGGGAAAAAGAAAAAAAGCCAAGGGATTTAATAAGTGTAATTGAAAAAAACAGATAAGAGACAGGATATATCCCTCAAATGCACACTTGTTATTTCTCTTCATATAAATGCAAATTCAGCCCAAGAGTAAAATCACATGGAATTCTCTGATTTAAGGCATTTGTCTAGTAAGTCACAGGCATTTTTCTGGTTTTAACCAACTAAGTGAGAAACAGGAGGTTTTAGGGACTGCCTATAACTTTGCCCTGAATTATCTGTATGAGGCTTCTATAATTTAAATTGTTGGGATTATCTATAGATAACGGCAGGCAGAGTTTAGCCATAAACCTTCCACGTAACCGTGACTTCTTGAGTATCTCTTCAAACAAAGATTTCTAAACTGTTTTCCTTGACTCACTGCCAATAAAATGGATGGAACGCTTTCAATTCTCTCTCTTTCTTGGTCATAGCTTCAGAACCCTAGCACGTCTTGATTCCCTTCAGTTGCAGATATTGGTGGCTGAAATCAAGGGCCACGCCCCAGAAAAGGTTCACAGAGGTGACATACTTAGGGCCAAATCGGACCCTCCGATTCACACCGTGTATCTCTGAGCTGTGTGGTAAGTGTCCAAGGTACTGATAATACTGCAGCCAAGATGGTGAAATAGAGCCAACACTGACCTGCACTGAAAAGCCACGTCGCATCCTAATGCCCATCTCACGGCACCGCATCCTGCTCAGGTCACCACTGTCCTGGGCGCTATACATTTTCATCGCACACGCTGCAATTAAAACTTAGGATTTAAAAGAAATTGTTGCATTCCTTGTGTTTCCAGATCATTGCCTAGGACCCCTGGATTCTTTGACAGAAACATTTCAAAACTGAAGTTGTGATATGGATGGAGTCTTAGGACTGTTTTTGAGCACCTCCCACTTAAACAGAGATAACATCACCACCAACGAGAAAGCAGTGGTAGGGGTTGCAGAGAGTATATGACTTCAAGTTGACGCATATCCCTAAGGGGCACCATTCACTCAGATCACAATGTGAACAGTGCCCCCTGGAGTTGTGCTGTGAAGAAATCCTGCAAGTTCACAGATATCCCTAGGGAAGTCCTCCTAAAGAAAAACGGACTCAAATAAGTTAGAAATGTCCATTTAGGAGACATAGGTGCCGGTCTTCTGCTCTCTGGGTCTTGACTTTTCTCATTTTCAACAAGAAGGTTACATGAGATCATCTCCAGTACTAACTCCAGCTCTTAGACTCATATTCTGAGTCAAGATCAATTCATAAACATCAAGTAATAGGACTGATGTAAATGTTTCCCTCTTTCAAGCAGTGTTTTTGCAACTAGTGTCATATTAGTGAAAACAGGAAGAAATTCCCAATCATCTTGTTTGTTTTGAAGTAGGCAAGAGGTTAAACCCTTGGACAGCTGACCAGTTTATTTTCTCTCACAACTAATGAAAATACTACATAAAAATTAAAGACAAAATGGAATCATAAAGAAAAGTTTCATTGTAGTAGTATAGGCAGTATTTCAAAAATGATTTTAGGAGGTTCATTTCCCCCAAGCTAGAAGTATATTCTTTGAGCTAAATAATGAAATCTGCTTTAAATCAAACACAAACAAAGCAACATCCCTGATTTGGGAGAGTGAAATACATACACACACACACACACACACACACACACACACACACACACACATATATACACAAAACTGTTCTTTCCCGTTTTCTCAAACTAACTTTTGTACACCATCATCCAAATTTTTTACTGAGCTTTACAGTCTGTCATTTGGTTTATAAAATACATATACTGAAGATACGTTTTCTGTAAAATTTCCCATGTCCCTCTCAACTGCTCGGGTCCAAGATTCTCACACTGCGTGAGGCTACACACCCCAACCAGGAGTCCCTTGTATCCACATGGGCCTATTGAAATGTGAGCCGAGTTTGGTTTCCTGATGGAAAACACCAGGTTTATTGCATTTAAACAGACTCAGGATCCACTTTAAAAACTATAATCTAGGGCTTCCCTGGTGGCACAGTGGTTGAGAGTCCGCCTGCCGATGCAGGGGACACGGGTTCGTGCCCCGGTCCGGGAAGATCCCACATGCCGCGGAGCAGCTGGGCCCGCGCACTGAGCCTGCGCGTCCGGAGCCTGTGCTCCGCAACTGGAGAGGCCACAACAGTGAAAGGCCTGCGTACCACAAAAAAAAAAAAAAAAAAAAAAAAACCCACAAAACTATAATCTAAGTGGCACTAGGACTGCTTATAAACCATGTGTTTTTATTTTAGAAATATAAACAAAAGGGTGATTCTTAAAATTGTGCAAGTCATCCCAATTTCAAACATTAGGTATTAGGCTGTCAGCCTAACTCAGGCTGGAAGCAGCTACACAGGACTGAGCTCAATTCGGTAAATGGAGTTTTATAACAGAAGCTAACAATCATCAGAGAAATTCAAACACAAGTCACAAAAATGGAAACACACGCACACACAATATTTTATACCTGGGAACATCCAAGAGAGAAGACAGGGCTCTGACCTTACAAAGTGAGTAACTTATGCCCTTTTCTATAAGAGAATGGGCATACGTTGTCTCATTTTCTCGGGTTTTCCATCCAAGGTTAATCTTTGCCCTGGACAGTCCTCCTGGCACACTCATTTAAATATTCTCCAGTATCTTTATTGGTATAAGAAAGGAGATGTGTTTATTCTGTTTTCTTACCCATTCATTATTACACTACACTCTGACTCCCATGAGAACCTATTTTCATCCACCTTGGAGTCCCATTGGCTAACATGTTGTATGATACATAGTAAAGGCTCAGTAAATATTTTTTGGCTTACTGAAAAAAAGACTTCTTTTTTTTTTCATGAAACACACATTTATTGAGTAACTGCCACAGGGCCTTCCCAGCCTATAGTAGCACTCAATAAACATGTATCTAAGTTGTAGTGCACTTTCAATTCAAGGTCAGCTTTCAGGATGAGAAAATACCTTAGATGGACTTGAATTCAGTTCTTAGACCAGCAGTGCCTTCTATATTCCCCATGAGTAGGAGTGAACTTCATGGCCTTGGCTACTTCCTGTACTGTTTGTATTCTTTTCAGCCAACTAAGAGACGGCCTCCTCCTGGCCAGTACCTGCTTAAACCATTATGGGAAATTTCAAACTTTGGTGACATCCAACTGAGGCTCAAAAACTTAAAATTTGTGGGTAAAAATAGAAAAAAGAAACAAAGATTTATCATTCACCTCTTCTACAGGAAAAAATATATATATACCTCTTCTTACAGAACAAAAATTATTATCATTGTTCTTATGATCCTAACAAAGTGTTTTACCCTCACTGCCTCTTGAGAGTTTTCTAAAAATATATACCTGATCTTTTCATTCCACGCTTAAAATTTCCACAAATGCCTTCAGCATAACATCCAGATTCATGGTACGACTTACCGAAAGCTTGATGATCCAGCCCCTGCTTATTCTGCAAGCTCATGCCCTAGCACTCTACCCAACAGTAACCACCACCACCCCCAAAATAAATCTGTAATACTTCAAGTTCCTAAATACATATTTCTTTTTCCTCCCTCTTGTCCTCTCTGTATAATAATGCCTCTCTCTCCTAAACATACAAACTCATATCTGAGACACACACCAGGCTAATCTCTATTCATCTTTTTAATTAGCTCAGGGATCAGTCTTCTAGAAACACATACAAGTCATCACCTGGCACATGTTCCCATAAGCTGGGCTGGGTGGCCCTCTTAAAGGAAACTTTCATTATCATAACTCATCCGTCAGTTCACCCCTTCCCTAGTAGTCTGTAAGTTCTTGGAATGCAGAGTTTGAGTCTTAATGTCTTTGGATCCCCAGGTTCCAATATAATGCTTATTATTATACTCAAAACTTAACAAAACTTCATGGAACAAAGGAATATATCCATGCCTTCTTAATTTTACACTTCCTCCCAGAAAGATTCTACATGGATTTCTTATTGAACCTATTTACTCAATGAATAAACCCAAACAACCAACCCAGGACAAGCAGATTGCTTCCAAATGGATTGGTGGTGGACTTTCTGGTGGGCTTGCTATGGATAAGATTTTGAACTGGCCTCTGGGTAAATTTGTAGGTCATCATGCATGCTCATCCCCTCTCCCCAGGCAGTTTTCTCCTTTGGGGGGCAAGTGTATTCTTATTGCCATTTTACATGAGAGTACTGTAGGAAATGCGATGATTTTGCTCAGAACTGGATTGCAAGAAGATGCGGCTAACAATGTGAGAAGCATATATCCCAATATCAGAATGACCACAAGAGACAAAATAAAAGACTTAGAGACAGACTGGGTACTATTCATTGACTATTGTTGAATGGCTCCTCATGAACTACTAATTTGTTCACATACTTGGAAGCTGTTATCACTCTAGAAAATTATCAGTTTGATTAGACCCATAGACAGCCTCCTACTCTGGAGGTAAGTACAGTTGACTCCTTGTATGAGTAGAAAGACAGTGAGATGCTTAGCCTGTTTTATGCAAGTTAAACAAATACTATCATGTACAAACGTCTCTGATTCAATCAGTTCATCAAAAGTGTGTTGAGCAAGTAACTTTGTGGCTTCAAATGCTGTGGCTGAGGACATACTCTAAATAAAAATATTTTGACTAAAGTAAATATTTTTATTGGGGGACTACTGCAATGCAAACTAAAAAATTCAAACAGATACTTAGAGTTCACTGTCAGTATAATTTAGTATATATACTAGTGTATATATTATATTTAGTATATATAATTTAGTGTAACAGTATACTTTTAAAGAAATGTCTTAATGGAATGTATTCTCCCAAATACATTTATAAAATATTTTACTTCCTGCTACCTTAATTTTGATACTCTGCTTTGTCAACTTTAAGTTACTTAAGAGGTAGAGTTAAGTGGATGAATGCAGGATCACTTCTATCAAAACCCTCAGTTCTCAGTTATTTGAGAGAGGAATTAGCTATCTAGGCTATTTGCACAACACACATTAAAATTTCCACTGGGGATAAACCCTCATAATTTCTAAACTGAGCACTTTTCAATTGCATCTGTAGATCTTCCTTGCATGAATGGATCCCTGGCTTCATATCTAGCAATGCTTGCTGTAATGCCTCCTCATAAAATTAAGCAACTATTCAATCAATTAAATTTTTTAAAAGGCAGTGTGACAGTGCTCTCCTTGGCGGCCATACTGCCTCTGATTTGTTTGGGGACCACCATGCTTAGCTAAGAGTGATAACAAACACTTGATAACATTGCAGAGGAGATGTAAATCAACTTAGAGGCGCAGAAAAGCATAGCTCAGTTGGCATCAAGGAAAACTGTTTATTCCTTAAATGTATTCACTTCAATTGCTGAAAAGTTTATAAAATTATTTCAGTAGCCCTTTCATTCCTTTTTCCAAAATTTGCCACAATCAAAATGCAAATGCAAAATAAATGCTGTGATTAGTTCACTGTTAGTAAAGTTGTCACTGCCAGCTGAAATCTTTGTGTGTACCTTGTACCAATTAGGAAAAAAAGATCAATGAGAATGAAAGAGACCTTTTAGGTCCATTACTGTCTGACTGCTTATTATTCCGAACCATTAAATCGAGAACCTCTAAATTCCATATTTATCCACAAACTTTGTTAATGAATAACGAAGTATTCCTAACCTTGTTTAAAAGTAGCTAATATAAGCTGAGGGTTTTGCCTTGTATTCTGTATTCTCTTGATGTACTGTTTCTTTTTGATAGGCAACTTATGAGGAAATTGCTTAAACTTTTTCCAGCTAGCATTTTAACAAAGATACTAAGTTTCCCGGAACAGACTGTTTTATCTTCATTTAAAATAAACTACAACTTTTAAATATCACCGATATTGGTTAATACAACGTATTGCACAATTTAATTAAAACAGTTTAAATTTCACCTCTAAAATAATTTTGATTTGGAGTATATATTTTTTTAATGCTACCTAGGGCTTTTGGTGTGTGTTTTGCACTGGCAAAATTCACAGAAAACTCAAAATATCAGATAAATTAGCTAAAGGAATGAGGTACAAAATTTAGAACATACCACTTCTGATTCATCCTCCCTAAGAAAGCCTACTTAGAATTGAGTATCTCCCTGGAAGTGTTGACACCTGTTTGGTGAGAGGCTCATATAAAATAGTAGATAATCTCTAATGCTTATTGAATAGAATCTACATGTCCTAAGGATACCACATAAGCCACTTGTATTGGAAAAAATCAGAAGGAAGATAATAGATTATTACAACAAAAACGATATTTAATGGGCACTTAGTAGAATCTCTATGTGCATTATCTCTTGAATCTTCAATAACCTAAGAGCAGGACATCCCATTTTACAACTAAGGATACTGAAGCTCAGAGAAGTCAGGTAACTTGGCCAAGATCCTACAGGTCGCAAATTCTGGAGCAACATCCAAACCCAAGCACTGTGGCCCTATGACCCCCACTGGGAACCAGTGTGCAATACCGTCTAAGAATGAAACATTATTTTTTCCCAGAAGAGATGGTTTCTCCTTATATATGGCGGGCACATATTGGAGAGTTGGGGTCTTTATTTCTTGTGTATAACCAACATCTTCTGTACCTGGATGGAAGACACTTATTTTCAGAGTTTCATGTTTTTCAACATTAAACTTTCACTAATATTTGCATGAGAAGAACCCAGACCTCAACTGTGTTAGAGGAATCCCAGGGAAATTAATTTGCCCCTTGAGAAATGTGTGGTAAATAACAGAGAGCTCTTCTTCTCAAATGCCTAGCATCTGTGAACAACACATCCAAAAGCAAGATGAGAGAGATCTGGGGTAGATTTTATGATGCTGTAACATGTGCCCTCAGCATTGTCAGAATGTCCTCTCCTTTACCAGATAGTGAGCAGATGGACCAAACCCTTTCTTTAGACAACACAGGAAAGAAGCCAATAAAGCACCACACCCCGCCACCAAGTATTTCACTTTCTTTTACCTCTTCACGTCTCAAAATTTAGTTTTTCCTCTCCCATCTCAGGTGGCACTTTGTCATTGTTGGGTTTTTCTGTTTGTTTTTAGTTGTTGTTTTGTTTTTTTTTTAACATGCTAGTTAGATGATAATACTTGGGATAAAATCACAGAACATTGGTACTTCAGCTAGTAAAATTCAGTGTTTTGTTCAGATCAACTTCAGAAACACTTTGGCCCAAAGCGGTGGGGCGCTGTGAAAGACAACTCCCTGGGTTCGGATGAACAGCAATATGTCCTCTCTTCTGCCGTCACCTATCAAAGCCATTTGTCTCTTTACCTAGCTTACTCTTCACTCCTTTTAATTCCCTCATTTTGTTTCCAGCCTTGGTACCACCCTAAGAGGCAAACCAAAACCAAAACTCTCCCCTGCGTGTGTTCTCCTTGTTCGTGTCTCTGAGTGACATCTAGCTATTTCCACCTCACGTTGAGTGTCTCAGGCACACGTTCTCTTGGCGGCTCCTTATTCCATCCCCAGGAGAGCTGCCTCATTACTTCACGTAGTCGTGATTCATCGATGAGCTTGCTCCCCGGTGTAGAATAGGAACTCAAACAACATTTGTCAAAGAAGTAATTGAATGAATCAGCAATTTATAATGGAAGAATTTTCTGAGTGGTGCATGGGTAAAACTAACAGTATGCATCCTGGTGAAGAACTCCAGCTTTGGGGGGAGGGCAGTCTTCATTTCGCATCCCTGCCCTACCATACATCTGCTGGGGACTTGGGCAAGTCACTCAACCCCATCAAACCTTGGCTTCCCCATCCCTAAAACTGGGACAATTAGCTTGTTCCAGGCTCTCTCAGCTCTGTGCCTGACACCAAGCAAATATAACAGTAATAGCACTGCTTATTTTTTCGGTGGTAAGCAGTTAATGCATTTACCCTCATCGTGTGGAGGTTTTAATGAGTCATTGACCCTCCTATACTCTAGGTGAATTTTAGAATAGCATTAGCAGTTCTGGGGAAGAGTAAGCACTGTTGAGCCTTTCCTTCTCCTGAGGTGAAAGTGTTCCATCTAATTTAGAATAATAATAAACAACCACCAGAAGGGAAGTTCAGCTGCAGAAGAGCAGTAGAGTTGTTTTATCCTGCTCAGGTGGGAGAGGGCATTCATTATGGGACAGTGTTGGCTCCCCGGGGCGAATAGAATGCCGATGACAGTCTGTCTGGCTTTAATGGCTTCCCGGCATCTTAGGTGGCTCTGGCGGTAGATTAGTAACAGAGTCCCTTCAGCTTGTCCTTGAGTGCAGCACAGTAAAATCTGGGGAAAACAAGCTGTGATCACTGGGGACGATTTGCATCTGATCATTTGTACACAACCCACCAAGCTTCCAGGCAGCTTGGAAAATAACATCAGCACCTTCAAAACCCGACCAGGAGCGCAGTGCCTCTCAGGCGCCTGACCCCGCAGCTGTGTGCCTGTCTGGGGACGAGCATCGCCAAGTGCCTTTCCATCTTCCACGCTTAGCGCATCAGTGAGCCATCACTGCTGCTGACAAGACTTGATGGTCCTAACACAGGGGTGCGAGCAAAGTTGAAGTGACTGAAAACTTCTCCTGCTGCTGCCTGGCTCCGATTGACCCTGGCATCATTCAGAAATGTGCAGTTAATGCAAGATCCAGATGCCGGTGCTAGAGCTGCGGAGGCCATTCCTATTTTAGCGAGTGTCCACCACGGGGTGACCGGGTGCCCCAGGCAAGCGAAATTGCTGCGGGCATCCATCAAAACAAGCTCTCTGCATCTGATTATCCCCCTAGTGTGTTTCTCTAATGCCCTTTCCAACCTTTCAACCTTCAGCCTCTGTCTGCCTTTCCCACTCTAGGAATGGATTTATCCCAGGGGTGATTATAGCTAATGGCTGTACAATTTTCGTACACTTTCATCCAAGACAAGGTTTTATACAAACCTTCCCATTACAGAAACACATGCACAATTTAGAAACCATGTGCCAACTTGAGGTTCCTTTATTCAGCAAACATTTCTTGCACACCCGTCCTGTGTTAGACTGTCACTGTATCACACTAAGTCCTTTTCTTTGTACGTTCCTGATGGCTCTCATTGACAAATCTAAATCCTACTCATAGAATGACTCGTACCTAAGAGAATGCAGTATTTAGCGTGCATCTCTCTGACAGACATTCAGTAGCAACAGCAACCTCGTGACAGCGGCCCTTTGAGGTTAATGTGAAAACTTGACTTCCAAGTTAAATTACAGAAAGACCCCTCCCCATGTTCCTCCAGAATTCTTAAAAAGGTTGAACAGGAATGATTTTATTCAGATGTGTTCAAACATAATTTCCAACCGAGCCAAACTTTGATTCATTTTTGAGGCCTCTCAATTCTCCAGGGAGTTTTCTTTGACATATATTTGGTTTAACTACAAAAACTATACCGATCATGACAGTAATTTCATGTGGGTGTGGTTCAATTTAATAGAAATTATAGGGAAAACCTAATTCGATTTCACCACTTAAAAAGTTAATCAAGCAAACCAAATCAACATGATCACGTTCTTCCCTTCTCATTTCATAAACAGGGGTTTTTCAACATAGTTAATGAATAACCAACAAAAAGTATTTGTCTTATCTGGAGCACTTTCCAGAAATACAAATTATGTTGTATTTGCTCCCAGAACACTTATAGGTTAGTCATCCTCTAGCAGAATACACTGACCAAAGAAAGCGAGAGAAATGAGAGAGGAAAATAAAGATGGTTGGCAAGGTCTCAACTTAACTGAATAAACAGGGAATTCCAAATAGTGTCCTACATGCCCTCTCAAATCCAAAACAGTCTGGCTAATTCCAAAGTGCTAAGTGGTTCCTACAGGGCATTAAGAAATCCTGGCTTTCAGCCAGATCTGCCAAGTGGCTTCACTTTCACTGTGTTTCTGGGTAAGAGGAAAAACCATTCGCCAGCATTGTGACTATGGAAATAAGAATACCATAGCACTCTGCAAGTTATGGGAATGTTTTCTTACCTATTTTATTTGATAAACTTACAACCCTATGAGGATAAAAATACAGGAATGATATTCCTATCCCTGTCTAAAAATGAGGATTTAAGATTCAGAAAGATTCTATAGCTGAAAAGACAGAGAATTAGAGCTCCTGGCCTCTGATTCCAAGTCTGTTGCTTTGTGTTCACTTAAGGGGACAGGGGAGGGACTCCAGGCATGAACAGCCAAGGCCTGGCATTCAGAATATTCCGGGGCATGTGTCTGTACAGGCATGGAGATGTGTCCGCGAGTTGCTGGTCCATTTTGTAGCTAGAACCCAGTGCTGTGAGAAGATCTGGCTTGTAAAGCCTTCAAGAGGGTAGTAGCTGCCACCAGCAAGCAGCCAGTTGGAGCCACTGACCCAAACTGGATAGCACAGTGCCTCTCCTCAGCCCCTCTGTAACTTACAAGTTCCTTAGGCCTGGTAACCTTCCAGGAACCCCCCACCCTTACACCTGGCTGTCTTTCCTAGGACATTCCAGCCTAAGACTGGTGCCCCTGATACTCCCTGAGCCACCTGCCACTCCATCCTCATAGTTGGGTAAAGACTCTCAAGCCAAGACTTGGTAGCCAACAGGTGACTGAATAATGGTAAATGGTGCAGGGATGTGACATTGACCTTTGGGAAGTCTTTTAACCTGATTTCCAATTTTCTTGTCTATAATGGGAGATATTACTACATTCTTTGCAAATTTTCTGAGAAGAGTACAGAACTTCATGGATTAATCTCTTAGATTGTACTATGGATCAGGCATTATTTTATGTCCTTTGGCAACCCTACGAGGTAAGTTCTAGTACTATGCCATTTTGCAAGACGAGAAAACTACAGCATAGACAAAGTAAGTAACTTGATCAAGAGTATGCAACTAGTAAGTAGCAAAACTGAGATTTGAACCCAGGCTCCCAAGTTCACTATGCTATGCTGCTTCCTAATTATCCTGATTTTTTCACATACTCCATGTGACTTAAACTGTAAAATAATGTTTGTTACTTTGGATAGCAGGATGTAAAATGCCCAGTCTCCAGAAATTCATCGCTAAATGCATCTTCTAGCAATGATAGGGTAGCTGCTATGTAGAGTATGGGGTGTATGTATTCTTCAATAGAACTTTGGAGAATTAGAAAACAGACGATAAAAGCAAAGTAGTAAAATAGTCAAAGTCAGTCTGGAAAGCTGAATTAACAGGTATTTTGTAAAGATTAGTTAAATAGGAAAAAACCCTACCAGGTACTTTAGATGTACTGGCATGTGCTATATCTGTGTATACTCTCACTTTGAAAGTTATTATTAATTGCTCATCCTTAAGTAATATCTCTGCCAACATGCTGCATAACAGTGCTATCCAAGCTGTTGTAGAAAATATAGAATGATCCATGGCTGTTGCCTGGTGGATTAATGACATAACTTATATTTAACCAAGTACCAAAGTAGCACATGATCATTGTAAAGGGTGTGTTTTGAACAAGACATCGTTCTGCTCAAAACACAAAATGTATTTGTGACAGTAATACTAAGTCTAAACAAACATTGCATCTTAACATGAAACAAAACATTTTTTTAAAAATGTGATATTTCTGTTTCAGAGCTAGCAGAAAGCTAAAAGCACTGATATCTCTCCTGAAAAAAACTTTCTCTGTGGCAATTTTATAAGGTTGTTTTTGTTTTTTTTAAAATTTCAGCCAAATTGAAAATATGGTTAAAAAAAAAAACTTTCTTGGTAGATGATCAGAGAAAACACATTCCATAAACATCCTTGGCAACTGTGTTCCAAGAGTCTCACCACAAAGACAACTGTGATATCCCGCTGGTCCTCATGATACAATTTGAGGAATACCTGATTTTCCATACTCCTACAACTTAGAGGGAAAATAATCCGTGAAATCACTTAATCATTCAGCATCAACTGATTCGAATTTTTTACACAGGAACAAAAATAACTCAAGGATGCCCGCCAAAAATAATTCTCTTCCTGTAAACTATTGCTATATTCACTCTCCTCTCACCTCCATCTCTAACCCTACTCACTAACTTTTGGATCTGATTTGCAATCCCATGCCAGAGCATAAATATTAGCCTGCTTGGGGTTGAATGGGGGAGGTAATTTGTATAAACAAGAGAGAAACAACCCTAGCATAGCTATAGGAAATTAACTGCCCCTAAAATCATCTAGCAAGCTAAGCCTTCATCATCTCTTCTTTCTCATGATGTTGAATCTTTCATTTCCTCTTATGGTTGGGCCCATTTACTAAGCAGTGAGAAGGAGAAATCGCTGTGGCATCTGGCACAAAGGTACTAAGATGTACAAAACTTCAGTTTGATTACCATATGTTCATTGTGCTATTTTTCTTTCAAGCAAATGCTCTCTAGATCTTGTTTGCTGAATCTTCTAGCATCTCCCAGATTCTCCTGAATTCTAATGTCTTCCTTCCTTTCTCAGTAACGTTCTAGTGGGGAACATGCAAAAGCTCTGTTTTATTCTAGAGATGGCCACAGTAGGAGTAAGAGTGCACTTCTACGCGGCAGATGTCATCAGTTTCATAAAAATGAAGTGTACCATTTACAGGCAGGCCAAATAATTATTGCAAATATCAGATTTTTAACAACAGAAGAATTCATGTCATGTTCGGAAACCTTGTCATTTGACGTATGATCATGCGGGCACATTTGAGATGAATGTCATTCTTGCACCCCTGAAGTTCCAGTTTTTGTGAACATCATTTTTAGCAAACACTGAGAGCACTGAATGTCACAAACCATGTAAGTGGCTGAGTGAGAAGGGTTTTCATTGGTAGAGTTGGCATGTTCAGGTGATTCTTTGCCAAAACCAAGAGTCACAGAAGGAATCCCAAGGAGAATGATAAGGCAAAACCTCCTTTCAGGAGTTCATTTAGATAAATCCTACAATCATTTACTGAACTCCTTCTGTACACTGTGCTGAGTGCCTTTGTGGTGTTCAAAGTCCAGCATGGACATGAACTTGTAAACAAATACACTTCTGTGACAGATGCCGCAATAGAGAACAGAACCCAGGGCAGGGAAGGCCTTATAGGGAGAATGGGCAGTTGGAACTGGTGGCATTTTGTTAACTGGGGTCTGAAGAATCCCTGGAATGCCGCTATATGTATCCAGCAATGATTTGATGTCTTGGGTAAATTCTCGGAAAACAAATAGAACTCTTGGGGTTACATCCTCAAACCTTTGAGTTTACACTGTCCCAAAATCCTTGAATCAACCGTAGAACTCAAGCAAGAGTAGCACAAAACAGACAGGTGTAGATGAATCCAGCCTAGAGTAGGCTGGAGAACGTTTTATATACACAATCTGGGACAAGGTAAAATTTACTAGGGCTGACAGCACAGGAGATATTCAAAGATTTTTCACCAAGTGATCGGTGATTCTTAACATCTGTGCTCCTGGCTTTATTTAAAAATAAATGCTACAATTAATTTTTTAATGATAAATACCAGCCTCAATATGAAAGTTACTAGGGAGTAAGAGACCAATTGAGCAGCACTCGTTGAAGATCATGCAGAACAAAACTCAGCAAAATCTGACCTAGCTTTCTCCCCTAGTAACAGAACTCAATCATTAAAGTGTTCTAAGTACATTCAATGTCACAGATACCCAAAAGTACAGAAATTCATGGGATTCAAATAAGTGAAAGCACATCCTCTAAGTACCTGGGTTTTAGTGGAAAACAGTCTTGCCAAGATGTCATTCATTCTCAGCTTAGTATGACCATTCTCCCATATTCACAGTTGGAAGCAAATTATTTTGTCCTGAAAAAGCACAGTGCATGATATACAGTAGGCACTGAGTAGAGCTTGTTGAGTGAATCCATAAATACATGAAGGTTTTCCTCTTCTGTATGCATGAGAGTTTTTATTTCTTCTTCCAGCTTCTTTTTCATTGATTTAGGTTTCACACTGAGTCACACTAGTTAATTTGAATTTTGCTTTCTTCAATGTCTTCTCAATTTGGAGGCAATGCTAATGTAATTCTAGGGTTGTCATTAAATCTACAAAAATCCTATGACTCATGAATGTTTTCCTCTCTGGGGCTCGTCGCCCAGAGTACACTAGCAATTAGTCACTTGTACTACTCAGAACTTGTTAGTTCTGTTAAGCCACGTGACTCACCGTCTCTCCTTATGTTATGGGTGTTTCATCACTACTTGACAACACAAGGCTTGTCATTTATAAGCTTAAAACATTTACACAAATTTGTAAAAGATGTTATGCCAGTATTCTCTAGGCTTTGCGTGGGCAATTTTTTTTAAAAACTGCATTTGGCAGAGATAATGTACTTTTGATTTCTGAAAATGAACAGGGCAAGCCAGGACTTAAATTCATAAATAAATTTTCATGTTTTCCCTACAGGATATAAATACTCTAAAATGCTGCCTGCAAATTCAGATCTGAGCAGGGAATTCAACCAAATCCAGTGGATCAAAGTCCCATTCTGAGAGCACTGAAGAATCATTGATTTAAGTACACAGAAAGCAGGTCAGGGCAGACAACAAATGCTTCAGTCAAATCTAACCACGTTGTCAACATAGACAATTTGTCAAGTGGCCACCACAATAACCTGCTTAAGAAGGGCAACTTTTTTGACCTTCTGTGTTTAGGGTGGACCAAATTTTTACCCCTACAGAGATTCTTTTTAAGAGCACTAATAACAGCACTAGTAATCAATATACACTTTGAAATTCTTTTAAAATCCATTGGGAAATACTGTTTGATATCTAAATCGACCCTTCCTGCTCTAGCATCATCTGCAAGTTGACTCAAGGGGTGGCGTTCTAAAATCAAGGTGTAGGCTGGGCTGCTGCATTCCCCTGGGCATCAGGGAAGACTCTGCATGCATTTCCTAGCTCCTAGAGGTCACCGGCATACTTGATTCATGACCTCTTTCTCTCATCACTCCAATCTCTTGCTTCCCTAATCACATGTCCTACTACTGACTCTTATCCTCCCGTTCCCCTCACATAAGAATAATTGTTATTACGTTGGGCCCATGTGGATAATCCATGATAATCTCCCTGTCTCAAAATCCTCAATTTAATCACATCTGTAAACCCCCTCTGATCACATAAGGTCACATATTCACAGGCTCCAGGGATTATGATGTGAACATTTCAAGGAGGCCATTATTCAGCTTACCACAGGTGGTATAGCAAAGAGGACACAAAAACAGAAGCTCCACATATTTAGGACATTATACCCCCCTCAAAAGCATCAGAGAATCACAAAAGAAAAGAAGCAATTAGGACATTAAGTTCTGCCACTGGAAACAAGCTGTATTAAGAAGTTGGCCTAGCCATATATTTATGTTGTGAAAAATTGGCACCTGTCTAGAAATACAGGGTGCATTTCTTGAAACTTCCTTCTTGATTCCTAATCAGGACATCCTTGACACCCCTTCTATTGCCTTATCTATGTGCCTCTGCTAAGGTTGAGAGAAAAACAGTGACTAGATAAGAGACTTTACTTCCTAACCTCTTTCACAATCACTCTGCAAACTTTCTGATGTGAAGAAGTAACAAACTCAGATACACAAATGTTTTAAACGTGCCCAATTCAGTGTTTAGAACCAAGTTGGCTCAAAAACCTGCGTGTGAAATGCAAGTGCTGCACAAATGCTCTTTGTTGGTGGAATGCTCCAGGAAGTACCATCCCTAGGGCTCTGCTGTACCATTTGGAATGAAAATGAGCATCACAGGAAAACTCAGGTATATCTAAAGGTTAGTGGAATTTCAACCAGATGTTTTGCTTCCCCACCACAGACTCGGCAGTAGGAGTGGTTTATAAATTCCACTTGGGGGAAATAAATGTAAACATTTTTAATAACATGTTTCCATTTCAACCTTGGCTCTTCCTTAAAGTTCAAAGCAGTCTCATATTCATTTTTCTTCTAGCATATTCAACCAATGTTTATTACCATAAGTAAATTAGTTTAGAATTTCTAAAACTGATTACTCCCCACCTTCCACGTATCATCACCATCCCCTTCCTCTTCCCTGAACCTGTTTCTCTCTCTACCCATTTCAGTGAACGGCATTACCTATGTCACCCAATCCAGAAACCCAGAGTGAGCTACGGGCTTCCTCCCCTGCCTCATCCCCCCTCCAAGGTCATTAAATCCTACACTGTAGTATATGAAAGCTTTCCTGTCCCTATTTAAAGTTATGGCTCATTTCAGACCCTTGTCTCTCAACTGGACGAACACAATGGTTTTGTAACTCATGTCCTTGCTCTCGTCTTACACATCTCTGTTCAGTACTCCACTCTCTGGACTGGACAGCGTGAGCTTCCAGACGATGCATATCATATCACTTCCCTACTTTACTTTTTAGTGACTGCCTATCTTAGAGGTTAAAATACAAACATTTAATTTTGGTACAAAAGGCATTTCATAATCTTCTACCAGTCCTCTCTCTAGCATACTCTACCCTATTCCTGAGCCCTGTGATTCAGCTAGAACACCTTCTCTTTGCTCAGCAATGCAACAAAAATTAGCAAGACAGCTCCTGATATTCACAATTTTACAGTCTCTTAGAAGGGATGAAACTACTGAGCTATGTTAAAAAATATATATAGAGAGAGACACACACAGTTGAACCTTGAGCAACGTGAGGGCTAGGGGCATCAGCCCTCTGTGTAGTGAAAAATTTGCAAATAACTTTTATAGTTGACCCTCCATATAGGCAGCTCCTCTGTATCTGTATTCAACCAACCATGGATCGTGTACTACAACAGTATTTATTATTGAAAAAAATCTACATAGAAGTGGACCAGCACAGTCCAAACCTGTGTTGTTCAAGGGTCAACTGTATAGTTAACTAGTGTCATAAGGGAAGAACAAAGAGTTTTGAGGTTCAAAATTAAAGAAAAAACATTTGGGTGAAGAATCAGTGTAATATTCATAAAACATACTTCCCGTATACATTTTGCAAATAGCTATTTTAAAAAAGGGCATTCAGGGCTTCCCTGGTGGCGCAGTGGTTGAGAGTCCGCCTGCCGATGCAGGGGACACGGGTTCGTGCCCCGGTCCGGGAAGGTCCCACATGTCGCGGAGCGGCTGGGCCCGTGAGCCATGGCCGCTGGGCCTGCGCGTCCGGAGCCTGTGCTCCGCCACGGGAGAGGCCACAACAGTGAGAGGCCCGTATACCACAAAAAAAATAAAATAAAATAAAAAATTAAAAAGGGCATTCAATGTAGCAAAGAATATCATTCTGATCTTTTAAAGCCCTCAGCCACATCTTAGGAGTCTTCTTATTCCCATTTAAAGAACTGAGAAGCCACAGTTGATATCACAATGAAGATGCTATTTTAGTGGGCAGTTTCAGTGCCTGGAGCAGCCTCAGACTCTAGTTCGATAGGTGACCAGGGGAGAGAGAATAGTGAATGTTTTAGATGTGTTATTTGTAAAACACACAAACAAAAACACTCTGCAGTGAGAAGGAAGAGCTTTTTTAGGATGAGTGGCCACTGTTGCTGGCAGTGTAATAGTTCTCATTTCTATAAATAACTATGATTGACGCCCATTTCCTTCCAGTCTATCAGCTCCCATAGATGTTCATTGACTTCTCTTTCCAACAGAAACCCTGTGGTTCATTCATTCACCCTCTCTCTTGCTGACTCACACTTTTGCTAAAACTCCAAACCTACATCAACCTAAGTGTCTTCCCACTCCTATACCAGCCCTAGGCTGTTGGAGACATCCACACAAACATTCACATGCAGAGCACAGTAAGCTCAGGGTTTCTTTCTCCATCACTTTCAATGTTACCCATTCAGATCCCACTAGCCGGCTATCTTTTTTTTTTTTTTTTTTTTTTTTTAAGAAGATGTTGGGGGCAGGAGTTTTATTAATTTATTCATTTTTTAATTTATTTTTGCTCTGTTGGGTCTTTGTCTCTGTGCGAGGGCCCTCTCCAGTTGCGACAAGCGGGGGCCACCCTTCATCATGGTGCACGGGCCTCTCACTATTGCGGCATCCCCTGTTGCGGAGCATAGGCTCCAGAAGCGCAGGCTCAGCAGTTGCAGCTCACGGGCCCAGCTGCTCTGCGGCATGTGGGATCCCCCCAGACCAGGGCTCGAACCCGTGTTCCCCACATCAGCAGGCACTCTCAACCACTGCGCCACCAGGGAAGCCCCAGCTCTCTTTTACTACATGCACTGCCCCCTACTTATTCTCAGTAAATCACTTCACTCCCTCACAGCAAAATGACATAACATCATTTTAACTCCCTTCTTGGCCAACATCAAGAAACTTATCTGTCCTTATCTTCCTATCTCAGGAGAATGTTCTTTCTTGTTAAAAGGTGGATTCTGGTTGCATAAATCTAGGGTAGGGCCCGACATTACTCATTTCTAACAAGCTCCCTGCTGATGCCTTTGCTGCTGGCCCTAAGATCATGGTACCTCGATGAACAACTCCTAGAACTCATCCCTGCCAGAACATCCAGAACTTCCTCTTCTCCGAACCTGCAATTTTCCCTTCACTGGGGCTTTTTCCTCTAAGCACACAGAAGGGCATATCTCCTGATGTTAAAAACAGCAACAACAACAAAACTCAGAAGTTGACTGAATTACTCAATTCCAGCCCAGTACGTTGTCTCTCTCGTCACTTAGCCCTACATTTCACCTTCTTTTCAAAACAAGTTTTCTTGAATGTGTAGTTTACATATTTTTGTGCACACGTCACTCTTAAACCCACTGATAACCACTTCATCCCCAAAATGACATGGAAATGCTTTTGCCAAGGCCATCAGGGCCTGCTGGATACTAAATTTAATGGATATGTCCAACCCTTATTTCATTTAACATCCAGCAGAACTGACTCCTTATTGAAATCTTCTTCTCCGTTAACTACTCCCATCGCTATAACCATTCATTCACACACCACTCTCAGAGTTCCATTCCTCTACTCATGATGTAAATGTTAGTTCCTTGGGGTTCTGTCAATACTAATCTTCCCATTATTTACTCTCTCTCTTCCTAAGAAACCACTTTCATGTATTCAATAACCATCGATATCCTGAAGACTTCTAAATTAATTGGTGCTTCCAGTTCAAATATCTCCCATGAGATCTCAAGCCAGAGATCCCACTACTTACTCTAAGCTTTCCACTTTTTATAAGCTAAAGACATTTGAAGCTCAGTATGTCTAGAACTGAACTCTGGACTTTCCACCTAAACTTGCGTTAGTTCCTATATTTCTTCTTTCCGTGGAAGATACCACCTGCTAGCCAGTACAAAAGCAAAAAAATATGGACATCATCTCATTTCCTTTCTCTTCCGTATCACTTACATCCACATTCTATTAATTCTCCCTTTAAGATCACCCCAATTTATCCCCTCTTCTCCATTCCTACAGTCACTGGTTCCGTGCGGACCTTCCCCATTTCTTTCCTGGAGCAATTACTGCTCTTGCTTCCACCAGGCTGGGGGCCTTCCAACCCCACCTCACACAGCAGCAGGAGCAATCTGGCTGAAGCAGAAGTATGGTTACAGCCCTCCACCATTTAAAAATTCTTCGGTGTCCCCACAGTGCTGTAGTAGTAAAGTCCATTCTACTCAGTACAGCTTACAAGGTCTTCCAGAACCTGGCCACTGCCCTTTCTTCTCTTCCAGTTTCAGCTCCCTATTCTCCTCCTGGGACCCTAGCCTCCAACTCTACACAATTTCTTACATTTTTCCAATGGGCCATAACCCCTTCTTTGCTTATGCCACTAATTTCCCCACTCACCACCACACCGTCCTGATTCTTTACCAAAATTTTTCCCATTCATCCCTCATGATCCACTCAGTCTTTGCATCTCCAGACAGCCACCTCCTTCCTCTGTTTTGATTAGGTTCCCTCATACATCCTCCTGTAAAATCTTATTTCTAACTTTGTACTTGCCTCACTCCCACTAGAGTATACCCCGTTGAGACTTGGGAATATGTCTTGTGCTCACTGTATCTCCAGGGATGTGCACAGTCTCTGGCATATAGGAAGGTTTCAACAAATGCTTTTGAATAAATGAATAAATAAACTATCCTTAATAACTGACATCTGTCCATTGGCAATTTCTGGGAAGGCAACAGATTAAGGGGGATTTTTGAGATAAGAATGGTGGTATTTGCACCTGGGATAGACCACCCTGATCTCTCTTCTCTCCACCCTCCCCACCTCTAAATGTCTCCTTTAAATTAAGAAAAAATCATTTTCCCAGGCAAGAATAAAATCAAGATTTCTAGACTCCTAGGGGGGGCAGGCCCCAGTCTATAATTGTATTTTATTTATTTGCTTTTTAGCGCATGAAACTATTTTCAGAGAGTTCACTAGGCTTGTCAATAATATTTTTACCATATAAAACCTCAATCATTTTCCAACCTGGAAATAAATGTTGGTGTCTAAAGTCCATTTACATTTATGATTAAAGGCCAGGGTCCCAGCGTGTGATCTGAGTGACCGTACAAAATCTACTCTTGGAGACATAATAACACCTGTGAGTGTCTAGGCCCATGAGCGATGCAGAGAGTTCCTTTCAAATTTCACTTTTGGAGGCTGATATGCTGCAGCAATTCAAGCTTGGGCCAAACTGATTGTTTCTCTGGCTTAAATTTCATTGTGGACCTCAAGGAAAAGAACAGGAAGAGTTGGCAAATGTACAGCCTTTAAACAAAATTGCCTTAACTTGAGGGGATTCCTTTAATATTGCTTCTTATAAATTTGTTTCTTAAGAAAAGAAACTCTCCCATTTCATGGGAATTCAGAACGTAAAGTGTCACACACAGGGTCTGCTTCAAGTTAAAGTTCTCAAAACAGCGACATCTTTTTGATGTAAATTCCTTAAGTATAGAATGGGAGCTGGAACAACAGAGCTCAGAAACTGTTATTCATTTTCCATTAACACTCCAATTCTGTCAGCAAAACTAGCGTATTCTAATCTTAGGCCAGGAATCCATACCAGGAGGACTTCCAGTAATTACAAAACAATCTAGTGATTTTCTTCACTTCCCTTGTTCTCCAGTTTAACTCCTCATCTACAATTTCCACTGCTCTCTTGTTAATATTTCCCATTCCTTTGCTCCTACCATCTCATGCCTGTCAAAACCCCAAAGCTGGAGAATAGCTAACCACTTAATATCCAGGGTATACTATCTACTAACTATTCTCGGTACTTTGTGTATTAACTCATTTAATAATCTCAACAATCCTATCAGATGCATACTCTTGTTATTCCCAGTTCACAGATGAGGAAATGGAGAATAAGTGACTCGCCCAAGGTCACGAGGCTATTCAATGATGCTCTCTGCCTGGGGCACTCTTCCACAATATTGCTGGGCTCCAGTGGGAAGATCACAGAAGCAATCAAATGGGTACCACTGCAAATTATAGTCAGCATCCTCATCTGGACCCTCACCCTGTTCGACAATTCCATTATGCTTCCCCAGGCTGCTTTTTCATTCCTGGAAAGACTATGTCAACCCTCTCTTTCCCTCATCTTCTCCCTTCACTCTCAGCAGACTAGTGTCCCTCCTACTTCCCAGAGAAAATAGAAACTATCAGAAAGAAACTCCTGTAGCTTCCTATTGCCTATTACAATGGAAGAAGTTCCCCCTCTCCCAACTGAGAACACAGAATCCCATGCCCTACTGCTTTCTCAGGGACTCTGTTCTGTCAATTATCTTCCCCCAACATCCCACCTTTTTACGTTCAACTCTTCTTTCCCCCTGAGACTCTCTCACCAGCATTTAAACATATTTCTCTCTCTCTCATCTTAAATACCCTCCCTCAACTCTGGCCTCATTCAGCTACTGACCAGGCTTTCTTTATGTCCACCCCTCCCTCAGCCTTCTGGCTTTTGCCTTTACTACTCCACAGAAAGTGTTCTTGTGAGTCACCAATAAACCTCTCTCAGCCCATATCTCATTGGCCGTCTCAGCTGCATTCAACACTGCTGTCACTGCCCTTACCAGAAACATTTCCCTTCCTTTGCTTTTCTGGCGCCGTGTACTGCTAATTTTTTCTCCTTCCCCTTTGGAGACTTCATTTCAGTCACCTTAGTGGGCTCCAACTGTCCCATCTGCTGTCCTAGGGCCTCTTTCTTCTTGCCCTACACCAAAAGCTCCAGGGACCCCTCATTCACTCCCCTGGCTTCAACTACCACTCGTTTGCCAGGGACACCCAACTCTTCCTGGCAGCTCAGTCAATTCTATTCTGCTATTCATCTCCACCTAGATGACTCGTGTGCATAAATTCAATGTTCCTAACACTAACTGAATTCTCTTTCCTCCAAATCCTGCTCCTTCATCAGTGTCCCATATCCTTACTTGCATCAGGAACTTGAGGAGCATCTTCTACCTCATTCCACACGTTCGCTCCCCCACCAAATCATGTTGATTCGATCTAAATACTGCTCACATCCATTCACTTCTCTCCATTCCCATGGCCACCACCCTAGTCTAGGCCACACTTACCTTTGCCTGGACTAATGTAAGAACTGATTCAATTGGTCTACTTTCTGCAACAGGGCCCTCACCCCTGCCCCAGCTCATTATTTACATTGAAGCCAGAATAATCTAGTTAAAAAGTAAATCTGATGATGGCATGGTTTCAATGGCCCTCTAGAAGCAATCCCAAACTCCAAATATAGTTGTTTTTTTTTTTTTCGGTATGCGGGCCTCACACTGTTGTGGCCTCTCCCGTTGCAGAGCGCAGGCTCCGGAAGCACAGGCTCCGTGGCATGTGGGATCTTCCCGGACCGGGGCACGAACCCGTGTCCCCTGCATTGGCAGGCGGATTCTCAACCACTGCACCACCAGGGAAGCCCCCAAATATAGTTTTTTTAAAATACTAAGAAATTACTCATACTTATGTCTCTGCTTTTATCTTTGGTCCTCACTTCCACTGGCTCTCTACTCTGTAGTAGCTTAAATGCTTCCCTAAGAGCCAAGCTTTTGTTGCACTTAGGAGATGTTCACATGTAGCTCCTTTGACCCCTCCCTCTCATTATCATCTATCACCTCCTCAAGGCACCCTTCTCTGACTTCTAGACCAAATTAAATCCCCTTAATATATTTACTATTTTTTACAAATTTTATCCCATTGTTATTTATATTCAGTATCTATTTTTGCCACATCCATACAGGAAGGAAATACGCCTGCCTACTAAATGTTATATTTCTAGACTAGAAATATTCCTAGACTAGACTCAGTATACAGTTTGTGAACCATTTATTTTTACTAATCTGGTCCTCATTTCTGTGCCACAGTTATTAGCTATCTACAGGCATTGTTAGGTGAACATTAAAGAAAATGTCATTTTGTTTCTTAATTCACACATGGCATGTCTAATAATTCATGACCATGAAAATCATGGAAAGGTCAATAGGGCACCTTTGGTCATGTGATCCACTAATGAAATAACCTGCTCATCACCTTTTTTTCTTTTTTTTCAGTTGCAAGACATTTTGTGTCTTTGAACATAGAAAATGAAAATGGAAAGTTTTCTGTTTCATCTCCGTTATGAAGTATGCTGTGTGGATAGTGTGTGTGTGTGTTGGTACCCACTTTGTTGACAAGCATACCCCACGTCCCATGCCCCTCCCCCACAGTGAGGATGTTACTTCCATTCTAGTACGTTCAGTCAAGCATTTTAAGGAAATGAAAATAGGTTTTCAATTTTTTTTAATCAATGAGGTAGGCAGTTTTACAGATGATACTAAATTCGCTGTCAGAGATAGAAAGTTTGTTGCTTAAAGAAATTCTATCTTTTATATGAAAGTTAGATAAAACTGAGTAGTACATCTTTTCTAACCTGTTTCTATCCCAAAGATAAATATATATTCTTTTCTTTCCAGTGATAACCAACTTGGTTTTGGAAAGTGAGGTCATTAAAGCATCCAAAATGGTTTCAAATGCCATGTTTCACACATGACTCTGATTCTCAAAGGTATCATGTGGATAAAAATCACACTTACCAAAGAAATACAATAATGACAGCTCAGAGGCCAATGCTGAAACTTGAAAGTAATTGAACCATTTAACCACCATTTTCTTGCTCAGAGTTTCTCCTCAGGAGTGACCCACTGCTAAAAGCCTATGTAGCATGCTGAATTCACTGCCATTGGGATAAGCTTAGTCTATTTTGAGGCATCTTCTAAAACTCAAACTAACCACGCTATCTTCCACAGCTTTTATCCAAGCTCTGCCTTATCCTAAAGCAAATTTTAGCCTGCATCAAAATCACCTAGAATGTTTATTAAAACACAGAAACACAGATCTTTTACCCCATACCCACAGTTTCTGATCAGTAGGTGTCTGGTGGGGCTGGAGAACTTGCATCTCAAAGATATTCTCAGTGATACTATTGATCAAGGGTGCATGTTTTAAGAACCCCTGTCTTAAAGTTATGCCCTTTTCCACAATACCTAGCATTCCTCCCTCCCAAATTATGTAAAAATTAGTTTCCTCTTGGCCATTCCTAACACCTCTTCATCCTTTTGTACTAACGGTACTTAAGGCCAGTACTGTCCCATAGAAATATCATGTGAGACACACACTGAGTTTTAAATTCTCTAAACTTAGTTTCAAATTCAAGTAAATTTTCTAGAATTCAATTTTCTAAATTAGCCACATTAGAAAGTAAAATGATGAAATTAATTTTATTGATACATTTAACCCAATATATCCAAAATACTGTCACCCAACACATACTTAATATAAAAAATATTAATGAGTGATTTTACTCCTTTTCCCTTACGTTCAAAGACTTACTAATTCCTTGAAGTCTGATGTTTGTTTTTGACATTTACAGAGCATCTCATTTTGGACTAGCCATATCTCAAGTGCTCTATAGGCATATATGGCTAGTGGCTGCTATCATGGACAGCAGTGCCATAGAACTTTAGAGTCAAGAAAACTGTGGCATTGAGGGCTCTTCATGGTCTGCCCACTTCTATGACTTTCACTACATTCTCTCAGTTTTAAGATGTACCCGATTGTCAGACACATTATTGATTTAACGGAAAAAAGGAACAATTACAGCATTAAATGTACACATTGATTTTAAAGTGCATGTCAGTCTAAAACTTCTATTTTTATACATAGAACCAAATACCTCACGATGAACTTGTTTTCCTCCTGCTACTTGTCCTATCCCCACATCTCCTCCCCCATCAGCAATCCCTTCCTCTAGCAAGATAATCCACATTAACAACCTAGTATTTGTGCTTCTTTATTTTTCCTCCATCCTCATATAATTCTATACAAATGTACACACAGAAGTTTGTCTATATTTGTTTTATTAAAACAGGATATTATACCCACTTCTCTGCACAATTCCTTCCTTATTCAATAATAACTCATGAAAATCCCTGCTAGTCAGCTAGAGGTTATATAGTTCATTCTTTTTCATGGCTACAGAAGAGTCTATGAAGTGGAATACCATAATTCATTCATTATTTCTGTTATTGCTGGGCATTTACACCTTATCCTTTTTTTAAGCACTAAGAAAATGCTATTAAAAAAAAGCAGAGGGCTTCCCTGGTGGCGCAGTGGTTGAGAGTCCGCCTGCCAATGCAGGGGACGCGGGTTCGTGCCCTGGTCCGGGAGGATCCCACGTACCGCGGAGCGGCTGGGCCCGTGAGCCATGGCCGCTGAGCCTGTGCGTCCGCAGCCTGTGCTCCGCAATGCGAGAGGCCCGCAAACCGCAAAAACAAAAAAAATACCAAAAAAAAGCAGAAACCTTTAGATAGATAGGTAGATAAATTATCAATCCATAGATAGCTATCATTGCCTACTCTCTCTTTAAATTAGCTTGCAGGGACTTCCCTGGTAGCGCAGTGGTTAAGAATCTGCCTGCCAACGCAGGGGACGTGAGTTCCATCCCTGGTCCAGGAAGACCCCACGTGACGTGGAGCAACAAAGCCCATGCACCACCACTACTGAGCCTGCACTCTAGAGCCCATGCGCCACAACTACTCAGCCCGCATGCTGCAACTACTGAAGCTGGCGCACCTAGAGCCCGTGCTCCGCAACAAGAGAAGCCACCGCAATGAGAAGCCCGTGCACCGCAGCGAAGAGTAGCTCCCACTCGCCACAACTAGAGAAAGCCCGTGCGCAGCAACAAAGACCCAACACAGCCAAAAATGAATAAATTTAACCAAAAAATTTTAAAAACAGATAGATAAATAAATTAGCTTGCGATCTCTTTGTTAGCCTTTACCTTAGACATTCTCCCACCGTATCTGGGCTCTTTCTTTCCAACAAATGAAACCAGTTGTTTGTACCATCCAAGCAAATCATTTTAAATCAATTTCCTAGTGAATTCTTCCACAGTCAACAACTGGTTCAGACTAATATATCTCCCCTTAACTCTCCCCAGTCATGCTCTCTCTATTCAGCTGTTCTCTTCAACTGTCTGGCTTCCTGGTAAATAGTAAACAAAGCTGGGGAAAATCCACATAGGAATGATTTTTTTGTTGTACATCCACTCACTTTGCAAAAAATATTGGTTGACATTAACCATATTCATTTCTTCAGTGATATTTTAAAATTAAAAAAAGAAACACAGACTAGGAACCAAAG
Organism: Kogia breviceps; assembly: GCF_026419965.1. Lineage (NCBI taxonomy): Eukaryota > Metazoa > Chordata > Mammalia > Artiodactyla > Physeteridae > Kogia > Kogia breviceps. The sequence goes on from NC_081311.1 coordinate 179,400,030, forward strand.
GTCCTGGAATCCATAAGCTACCCAAAGTAGCACAGATGGTAACTCAAGTAATAATAATAATGAGAATGATAAATAGCAACAACTAACATTTATTGTTAGTTCATGATCGGCATTGTTCTAAGTACTTTACATATGTTAATTCATTTGCTTCTTCAAAATCTCCATAAGGTAAATACTCTTATTATTTTAACATTATTCCCACTTTATGGCTGAGGACACTGAGATGATACCTCCAGTAAATGGCAAAAGGAGGATTGAAATGTAGACAGTATGACTCGAGAGCTCTACCTGCTCACCTCGAAATAAAGCGCCTCACCTGTGAAATAAGTAAGTAGTAAAGCACCTCACCTCCCCTCTGTTTGAAACTCAGTGCCCTCAACTGTAAAATGGGTAGACTAGTACCAGCTCTTCCTACCTTTAGGATTGCTGAGAAGAAACATGAAAAACACTGAAAGCTCTAACAAGGGGAGGTCATCTGGTTTAAGGTTGGAAAATTGGGCTGAGATTATTTCATCATTTGACGCAAAAACTAACCAGATAGTGGTTTTTTTGTTTGTTTGTTTTTTGCGGTACGCGGGCCTCTCACTGCTGTGGCCTCTCCCGTTGCGGAGCACAGGCTCCGGACGCGCAGGCGCAGCGGCCATGGCTCACGGGCCCAGCCGCTCCGCGGCACGTGGGATCTTCCCGGACCGGGGCACGAACCCGTGTCCCCTGCATCGGCAGGCGGACTCGCAACCACTGCGCCACCAGGGAAGCCCCAGATAGTATTTTATACAACAGCAAACCAAGCCATTTTCTGACCACACATATCCTTGTGAAGGTGAGACTGGACATACAGGGCCAGCTAATGCAGACTGTGAATGACGCCAGATTCTCAAAGGGGCTGATTTGCCTGGAATTAGGAAAAAAGCAGCCAACCTTTACCTCTATTGTGTAGCCTGACCGTGTCCTTCCTCTCTCTGCTCCAGTCTTCGGACTTTGTTTAATAGGAGCACCATGCTATAAATCTTACATACTTAAGGGCCAAAAAGCTCTCCAGAGCCCTCACACTGAAATTTGTGTGGGAGTTCAGCACTACTGAATTTTCAAATAAAATGATTAACAGGCACCTCTAGGGCAGCCTCTGAGAAAACAATCCTTCCTGACATGCCACCTTAATCCGAGGAAGCTTTTTGTTCTCAGGTTTAATAAAATAGTTGGAAAGTAACGTAGGGATGAGGGTCTAGAAGCAGGTAGAGAGCAGCACCTCATTCTCCAGTCTGCAAGCTCCCGTGAGCTACTTGAATCTCATCTCTGCTCTGCTCTCTGTCCAGGCCTAACTAGGCCACTGGAATGTGCTACTGGGGAGGTTTCAGTCACTTAGTTCAATTTTCACTGCAATCAGCTCTAATTACTGGTTGCTAGAAACATTTTCTCCAAGATTTTAATAGTCGGAAATGGGTTCACCTGATCGGAAGCCTACTTGCTTTATGGTAGCACAATAACATCTGTCAGACTTCCTGAAGCAGAGAATTAAAATCAGTTAAAAGGATGAACGTAATCCAATCCAATTCAATCCCAGACTGATGGCTACAAGCCTCCTATTTGCTGAAACAATGATTTAGATGCCCTGCCAAATACATATAGGATGTTTATAGCCTAACACAATAGGAATCTGACTCATTTATGCAGCAGGAAGATCGTTTACAGCCAATTTCTAAAAGACACCAAGCATCAATAATAAATTTTCAAATCAAGGCCAGAAATTGCAATACTCAAAAAAGGCCTGTCAGGCAATATGAAATGGTTGTCAGAAGGAGGGTTTTCAGGGACGCCATAGACCAGTTTATAATCCAGAAGTGCCTATAAAATGGTCATGACCAGCCTGGCTTTCCAAGTCTCTGGGAAGGAGGAGGCTTGGCTGTAAAGGAGATTTAGGGCAACAAGAACAGGGCATCTGCTACTGAGAGATCTCAGCGCCAGCCTGGTGGCCTTTGGAGACAATCGCTAGAGCCACACCTTTTCTCAGCTACATCTGCTTCTTGGGAGCAATTCCTGCTTTGCACTTACGGAGAAGAGGCTGAATAATGCTGCTGGAGGGACTCAATTCTCTGCCCCACAGTGACTGTGTAGCCAGACCTTCCCTTTACTTACACATGTGTGCATGCCCACACACACATACACACACACACTTAAACAGGAATTTAAACATCCTAACCTTTTCCCTCTAATCCATCCCATACCATCCCAGGTGCTATTAAAACTTGCAGGAAATGAAAAGTAGCTCTACTCACAGGAAGACTGACTTCTGGGACGGAGCCTAGAAAAATGGCTCTGGGTCCCAGCTCAATCACTCACTAGCTGTGTGACTTTGAGAAAGTCATTGACACATCTGTGTCTCATTGTCTGACCTATAATACACAGCAAATAGCAGCTCATGTGAGGCGGAAATAAGGTCGTGCGTGAAAATTCTTAAAAAGAACTCCCAAGGTGTTCACTGAATTCATTGTTGCCAACTGGATCTGGATCTCATCCGAGCTTCCTACAAGAGCAAGCTGGGGAGTCAGGAACAGGAAAGGGTACCATTCTGGCTGATATTTGGAGTGATAGGACACATAAAAAAAGCCTCTCCTCGAGGAAAGTAGTCAGAATAAGACGGTTGGTATTTAAGCTCTCCCATTATCTAGCTCTCTGTCTTTTATCAAGTCCCTTAATCTCTCTGAGCTTTACTTTCCTCATGTATGCAATGGGATTCATGATGACACCTTACAGCATTACGGTGAATATGAAACATGAAAACATATATGAACATGTTCTGTAAACTCTAACGAATGTTCCATCCCTGGGTCTAGGCCCTCAACTACACTGTCTTGTTTCTTTTCTTCATAGCTCAGAATGACTTGAAACGTCCTGTTTGTTTTTCTACTGTTTGTCTGATTCACCCCACTAGAATGTCAACTCCCCGAAGACAGGAACTCTGTCTTAACAGCCGTATCACTCATGCTTAGAGTGGTCTTTTTCTGAATATTTTGTTACCTGATTGCTAGACAAGAACACTGGCAGTCAGCCCCAGAGAAAAAATTTTGAAGCAGTTGAAATCTGCCCTCATTGACCCCTCTCCCCATCCATCTTAGCATCAGAACTGAACAACTGCCTCCTTCCTGTGACTGGGGAATCCTCTATGTATGAAGAAAGTCTCTCTCTCCCTAGAGAAGCTACAAATGCCAGGTACCCACGTCCCAGCTTCCCTTGCAGCTAGGGTGCAGGAATTTGACTGGGTTCTGTCCCCAGGCTCACCCGCTGCACACTTTCCACTGAAAGCTAGTGACTTCAAGAAGAACTACACAATCCTCATCCTGGCAAGAGTGGTCAGGGAGCTAGCTCTGCTGATGGTCCTCACAGCAGCACCCAGGGTCCTGGGTTGGGAATATTGATGGAGCAGGCTGCTATATCTGCACCCAAGGTGTGTCTTCACTGGGTCATATCTGTGGCATGATATTGGCCCTTGTTCCTGATTGTATTACCTCCAAGTGTGGTTCTTCGGGCTATTCTGGATATTCTCTAGATACAACTGTAATTAGTGCTTTTATGTTTGACTTACCCAGGACCGGTTTGTTGCTTGACTGATAGGATCCTCCAATTCCCCAAACAGCCCAGTATCTCCATCAGATTAAAAGTGACCCTGGTCCCCTAAGAGACTCCAGCTAAACTGTCCTCCTAGCAGTTACCTGCTCCCCCCAGCAGCCCTTTGCCTTTTCTGAGATGAAACTGCATGTTTCCTGGTGCTTTTTCCCTTAGGACCTTACTTTCTATAATGGGTAATCTGATCAGTTAATTCAAGCCGATGTGTTCATTGCTGACGCTAATTTAATATTACCCCAGCAATTTAGCAGATACTTTTAATGCCTCAGAGCAAAAGAGAAAGGAATCACACAGTAGCCAGGGCCTGTGAGGATTCTACTCTTTGTCTGCAATCTCAAAGGTCCTACGTCCATTGAGACATCATGGACAGTCCCAAGATGGGTGCATTGTGGACCAATCACATGGTGACCCTGGTGCAGTTTATGGAATCAGTCTTTACTTCACGATTATTGACGTGCCTGCAAATACACAGATGCTATGTGTGCACATACATACACACACACACACACACACACACGAACCCCTACCTAAATAGTTCATTGGCTTCCCATTGCTTTTAGAATGAGAAGCAAAATCTTTAACATTCCCAGTAATGCCCTGAATCCTAAGCCCTAACCTAGTGATATAAATGATTATATCATTTGGCTCTCAGGTGGGGAGAGGGACAGTTAAAATCCTGATTTGTAGCATTTGCTGATTTTAGTGGCATAAATACTTCCCAAATGTTAATTTCAAGCTACCAAAATAATATCAACAAGGTTATAAAATTCCTGAATATTTAATAATGGCTCTCTCAAGCCAACAGGAGCCCCCAGCTCCAGTACACCACTGTTTTCCCAGTCACTTCTCAGTACACTTATCATTCTAAATCCATTGGCTTTTCAACTTCCAACTTCCTCAATGGGTCAAATATTTCTAGATTACTAGGGCTAGGCCTGATATATATGTAAGGCTGGATCTGTAAGTTCAGAAAATAATTTTGCTTCCAATATATAACTAGCTAGTTCATACTATTTCATTCAGTTAAGCAAACACATAACTGAGTTTTTAATATTTGCAAGACACAGTATTAGGCCTGGACCAGCAGAAGTAACAGATACTCCATTCCTGTTTTCAAGGAACTGACGATTTCAATCTACCTGACAGATGAGACCTCCTGTGTTCTGAAAGATCTCTGAGAGAGAAGGTCTCACCACACTACTGGCAACTGCCACACTCAATTCAGTTTGCTGAGTAATTTGTGTGTGTGCTTCTAATTCCTGGAGAATCGATGCACCTCCATTTCCTCTTATTCTGGGTGTCAGAAGAAAGAACATTTGGTCACCATTCTTCACATAATAAGCCTTCACTCCCTGAGAGTTATTGAGTTATACCTTTGTCTTCTCTTTGTAGATTAAATAATTCCAATCCCTTTAACCTCTTCTCAGAGGTCCTATTTGCCAGCCTTCAGTTTAATCATTTTCACTGCACCCTCCGGAGTCTCTCCAAGCCTTCAGCATTAAAATTTGTTGCTTTTGCCATTGAGCTCACTCTTCTAAGCAATTTATTCTTTCACGTAAACCAAGACAAAAGGAAAGCAGCCCCCAGATAAAAGGAAGAGACTAGAGAGAAGGACAGATTTCCTATGTAAGGAATTCATGGAGGACACTCACGCTGAAAGCAAATAGCATTTATTGTCAGCACTATTAAGGAAAAAGGGCCAAGACCAGAAGAATTTCTAAACAGCGCCAACCATTTTGCTTGACAATTATCTAAATCACATTTAAGATAAGGCTATTAACAAGCAAATTTGGGGCTTGCTTTAGTTACACCTGAAGTTCTCAGATGGGTGCTTATAAAATTCCTGTTAATGAGATTAAACAGGAGTTTTTGATTCTGTGCAATACCTCTGGCTGCCAAGTAGACTGTCCAGAGGTTACTATGTTATTTACAGGCAGCGTCTTTGACTGGTCAGTCCTGGCAAAGTGCAAAGGATCCTTCTTTCATTTCATTCTGTCAATCAATAGAAATTAATATTTCCTGAGCTGAGAGTGCAGGAATTCTAAATGAGTTTTAAGAAATGATGTACAGAGGCTGATCAAATACATGCTGATCACTGTATGGTACCAACATATGCCAAAAGGGGCAGATATGAAAACCAGAGCTCTAGTAAAAACCCTCTTCAAGATAAGCATGATGACTTAGAAATCTCTTTTTACCAAGATCCCTCCCTGCCTTTTTCTCTTATTGTTCCACTGAGATGAACCTGCCCCCTGTGAGCCAGTGGTGTGCCACACACACACACACACACACACACACACACACACACACACACACACACAGAAAAAGAGAGAGAAAAGGAGCGGGGGGTGGGGGGAGAGGGGCAGAAAGAGGGAGACAGAGGAGAGATAGTGTGTGAAGATTCTACTGACACATTTCCAAATGCTTTCAAGAAGCTGGGAAATGTAACATTCTACCTGTTCTGTTTCAGGGACTTCTTTGTTTTGGAGCCACTGTTTAGAAAAAATAAATTATTTTCCCATCTGGAAAAGTTAAAAGTATACAATTTTCTCCATATCCAATCAAAGAAAACAGTTGGTTGGATATGGAGAAGTGGAAAGAGAGAAACTATTGCTTTCTCTGGGCTAGTTCTGGGAAAACAGTAGTTAGTGTTCATCTAGTTCAATTGCTGAAGCTAGTATGGCTGTGGTGAGACCCTGTCTGGCTGAGAACCAGTAGGGCTGAGAGAGGTCTGTCAACAGCAGCCATGGGAGAACCAGCTACGTTCTGAAAAAGATTCTTTGCCAAGTTCTCTAATAACAGAACAAATTCATGATTTGGTGTGGAATTTTCTCAGGGACGTGTAGACCCAAAGACAGTTCAGCCTATCAAACAATGACTTAAACGCTAAGACTTATGGAATTGATACAGTGATCCTTAAATAATCAACAGTTAAGATGGCCAAGAGCTTATAACCACAGCATCTTAAGAAGAAGCACCTCCTGGGTGAAAGAAGACACTTCACTAAGCTGTTTAATTTATCCGTGGGGACCCATTATATCCCTCCTATTCTTGCTGGCTCTTCACGCCCAGGCACACGCCCCAGGTGTCTGTCCCCCTGAGTGAAGGAAAGGCATAGTTACGCAAACGCAGTTGGTAAATAAATGCACAGTTGAGCTCCCAGGAGTTCTGAAACAATGGTGATTAAAGCTGTAGCATATTGAATAGTTGTGTGTTGAGAAATCGACACTGTAATGTAATAATTACCATTTTTAGAAAGGCAAGATTCCAATTATGAAGTGAACTACAAATCACCCCGATTTCATTTATTTCATGGTAAAGATAGTCTCGTAAATTCTGATCAAGTGGTAAGCAAATGAAAGTAGGGCACTGATGTCAATGTATGTTGCCATGTTACTTTGTAGTGGTAATGGCAAGTGGCCAATAATGTTGGATGAATAAATCACCAGTAGACACAACTCAGTGCTCCCTCTCTTTATCTAAATACATACCTCAGAGACTTATACCAAATCGTTTCTAAGAAACAGCAATTTGCATCACTCCGCTATAATCCACTGCACCTTGGGAAGCAATCTATATCCCATTTGAATTTGAGAAATAATATCACCAATACCGAACAAGCGCATTTCTACATCGGGAAGGTTAAAAGAAAACAAAAACCAAAGGAGGGGGGGAGAAAACAGAGAAAATAAAAGGAAAGTAAGGAAAAGGGAGAAAGACAAGAAGTAAAAAACAGATTGGTGCATTTTTAAAAACACCCATCTTTAAAGAACAAGTGACATTTTCAGTAAAGCTTTTCTGAATCTGAAAAAGTAAAATAAAATTCCTGCTGACTTTCAAAAGCCAAACCTTTGGGTCATTCTTTAAAAAAATAGATAGCCAGCAGATTAAAGGAACTCCATTTACAAAAATCAAATGAACCTCTAACAAAGCTTGTTTGGGACATGAATAAATCATCTGGTCATGAATTATTCATTGTTATCAAGAAACAAGCTGGGATTCCAGGAACTGGGCTTAGGGAAGTGCTAAAACCAGGGAGTGAGTGAGTTCATTGTCTCAAACCCACCATGGGAAGGGAGAGGACAGGCCACAGTGTACTGACAAGTGATGCTGACCATGCTAAATGGTTTCAGGGGACACTTTGGCAGCATTTACACCCCAGAGCATAAAGCAAATAGAGTTCAATCCTTACTTTACTTTAGAAAATTGCATGTACTTAGTAACAGACCATAAGACATTTTGAGCATTGGATCTTTTCTCTTTTGAATGCGCGACATACATGGGGAATCTGAGCTGTATGCAAAAGACAGTAGGAGTTAAAAGTTTGCATTTAAGGGAGAACACTAGAAAATTCCTTAAAGATACACTGTTAAGAGTGGTCTGACCTACTCATTCATGGCTTTGGGGGTTGGATTCTTTTTATTGGGGTCGGGAAGAAAGAAAGGGAGCCTCTCAGACTTAATCAACTAATCAGCCTGTGTATGTGTTCCAGGTCCAAACTGCTTTGCAGGAACTACAATCATTCCGGCTGGCATTGAAGTGAAAGTGGATGAATGTAACATCTGTCACTGTCACAACGGGGACTGGTGGAAGCCTGCTCAGTGTTCAAAACGCGAATGCCAAGGCAAGCAGACTGTGTAGAACAGATTCCCACCGATGACAAGCTCTTAGGAGAGAATGCGATGGCTTCTACCCTGCACATGTTTAAAACAAGAGACAACAAACGAACTCCTGCCAGCTACAACAGGGTCACCAGCAAAACCTTTTAGGGTTGACAAAAGTGAATATTTTACTAAGAGGAAATTTCTCTTTCTTTCTTGCTATATAAAATATATATAGCATATAGCTATCAAAACTGCTTTTGTAATTATCCATGCTTGACGGTGACTTGACAACTGGATTTCTGGAACAAAAAGAAAGAAATAGCCTTGTACAGGTTTCTTCTCTGGTGACACCTCTGGCCTGCCAGCTCACCATCTACTGACTTTCTCCATTTTTACTCTTCTGTAAACCTGGCATTTTTCTCGTGGAGTGATTTATTTTTTCCTCTTTAGAGTCTAAGGGGGCAGGTTTGACTGCACAGTAAGGTCTTGAATTGTGTCAAATAAGCTTCAGTAAAGCAGTGTCAGGAGTGAGGACCCTCCTGATTAGGAAGATGCAAAATCATCCAAGCAATCACTCCCCTCGAGTGAATCTTGCCCTGCAGGGTCAGAAGAGAGAGGTGTACATAGATGGACCCTCTGCTGGGCTGGGTGGGGAACTGGAGCTCAGTGCATTATGCAGGGACTCACAATTTGATTCTTACAAACGACACATTTCATTCACAAATTTTTGAAACTGCCAATCAAAAACTAATAATGTGAAGAATACCATGAGCTTGACTAAAGAATCCAAAGGGAGACAGGTATTCAAAATTGCAGCATCAATCACCAGACTTTCTCATGATGCTGAATTTAAGTTCGGCTTATAACGAAACACACTACACCCACTCTGTCACCTGGCGCGATAAATACCAGAACCAGGGTGCATAGCCCCACTGTGAATCTGAATCCTTCTGAACACTTCTGGCTTTTGAGTTCAGATTTGGCTGAAAGCCAGTCATATTTTGACAACCAAAAAGCGGTTTTTCCTGGTTCAGGACTGTGTTTGCCATGTTACAGTAACGACCGCTCAGCCCTCTGTCTAAAACACAGGTTCAGGACACTCTTTCCACCTCAAGTGCTGATTTAAAGATTAGGGTAGAGTGAGTCTTGCACAATACAATTCCATTTGTTGAACATTTTTTAAAATGTATATATTAGACACTGAACAATTAAAATGAACCTTTGAAGAGTCTCAAGGTTGCCCTGGTAATGCTGCTAGTATAGTAACAGAAAAAATAAAATACACAGGGTATCTGATGCCACCTCTATTCAAGTGCAAATTTAACAATTCTGAAACCACATGGCATAGCTAGTCATTTATTCCACTCTCCTGTCTTGAAAACCCTGGCACAGATCTGGTAGGGTCCTTGAGGAGCCTTGAAGGTTGTCTGCATTACCAGTGCTCTTTCCTTTTCGGCTCCCACTCCTATCTGGGCTTGGCCATAGCTCCAGTGGAGTTGCCGCATGCCTGTACAGGGTTTCTCACCCTCAGCGCTATTGACATTTGGGGCCATACGATTAATTGTCATTGGGAGCTGTCCTGTGCATTTTTGGGATGTTTAGCAGCATTCTTGGCTTCTATCCGCTAAATGCCAAGAGCAGTACCCTAACTGCAATAACAGAATGTCTCTGGACATTGTCAAATGTCCCCAGGGTGTGTGGAAGGGGGCAGAATTTCACCTGGTTGAGAACCATTGGTCTAGAATGATCAGTACAGAGTGGTTTTCTACCGGGGGGAAGTACCAGCCAAGGTCTGGCTGAGGCTGTGGCTTTGGTGAGCCTCAGAGCCCTCGCGGACAGGCACGATCAGCAGCCCCGAGGGGACGGGTCAGTCTCCTCCAAAGGGAGTGACGCTTCACCACCACAGGTCCACCCTCAGGACACACATCTCTTTAGTCTCATCAACTGGGTTTTCCTTTAAAATCGTCAAGCCTCTCCTCCCTGGAAGCTCCTCCCGTCATCAAGAAAGAGTTGTCATTTCCAAAATTACTGTGTTGACCCGTCGGACCTGACACTTCTCACACACACTGTGCTTGTGTTCTGATACCAATAGTCAGGCTGGCGCCATCCAAGGGAGAACATCAAGCCGCCTTCCCTTAGAACACCAATTCGCAGCAAGGGTGGTGCTTTTCAGTTGCCACCCTGGATACATCATAAAGACAGTCATGAATCATTCATGAACAATTCTGCATGATTTATTCCTGCACTTCAAAGTAAAGGCACTCCACACTTCAGCTTGTTTCTAGACAGAGATGTATTATAGAGCTTTCTTTGCCCTGAGGTTGCCTACTGCCAGCCTCAAAAATCTTCACTCTTGGAAAGAAATAATAATAATAAATGACAGGAGTAAGGTTTGAAACCCAGAAAACATCATTAATAGAGCCATGTTTCATAGTACCCTATCTATTTTTAAGGAGTTACTATGTCCTTTGTAGAAAACAGAAGGCGAGAGCAACTTGGCAGCCAGGGTACAGAAATTTTGCATCAAAGGCTGGGCACCGTGAGAGTCACAACAAGAATTTTCGAGAATGGAGTACAATACCCATCAAGAAACTCTCTTCAGAGAGTTTGTAGAATGAAGGCTGCTCAGCTGCCTCTGTTACCAGCCAGAGAGAGGGATTATTTTATTGTTGCCCTTGGATTTTATTTTTCCTTCTCAGAGTCTCACTACAAGCTGTTTCCTTTAAGACTTTGTAGCACTGACATATTTCCCCCTTTAGGGAGAGATGAACCTATACTGTGACAGAATTTCTCATAAACTGATAAACACTTTACAACTTCCTTCTACCCAGGTCACTGAGAAATCCTTTCTAAACTCTGAACAACACAGTTCTGGTTTCATCTGTTGTTGCTGTTGTTTTTTTCTTTTGAAAGCTTTGTCTGCAGCTACCCCATCACCACTACCCTCCTACATCTCCTCCGCCTTTGGTTCTTGGCTTTAACTACAGCTCTATTTAAATAAGGGATCAACATCCTGACTGACAGCTGATGCCTGTTAAAAAAACGATTCAGTTTCTAAAATCTTTGAAAAATGGTGTGCCTGAAAACTAGTGAGAAAAAAAACAAACACTAAACACTCAACTGTAAAAAGGGGATTCTAGCAACAATATTTGATGTGTAAAAGAATATATTATTAAAAAACTATTTTGTTAAATATAAAGTGTGTTAACCAGCAAACACGGTTTGTGGTATATTTTCCTTCCTAAATTTCTCCCTTCTCCCTACTCTTCATTTAACGACTAATTCTAAGTGACTTCCGTCATCTGAAAATACATGTGTTGTTAGAGCTATATTGAATTAGAATTAGGCTTCAGCTTTAGCATTTGTCTGAGTACATTTTCATTTTTCATAATAGAAGGCAAGGCTGATTTAGGGATCAGAGAGGAACTCAAACCAGCAGTGAGAGGGTAAGTGATAGGAAAAATATTTCCCTGACCCAGATCCATGCACACTATACTAATGATAATCTGTATTTGAGGGCTTACTCTGTGGCAGGCCCTGTGCTGTGCACTGAACCTTTTCTATTCAATCCACACAGCACAGCTACGAGGCAGGGACTCTTATTATCTCTGCTTTGCTGTTGAGGAAACCAGAATATGAAGAGGTTAAATGCTTTGCCCAAGGTCACAGGATCTTAAGTGGCAAAGCAGAAATTTTTTTACTGTAGAAGTTTTCATTCATACACAAAAATTGAGAAGACTGTATAAGGAACCTCCATTTACCCATTGCCAAGATGCAGCAGTTCTCAAGGTTCTGCATAATACTTCATCTATTTTTTCCCTTGAGTATTTTAAAGCAAATATCAGGCATATCATTTCATTCCTACATCATCAAAGAGAGTAATCATCTCTGAAAAAAAGGGATAGTTTTTATCAAACCTAACAAAATTAATAACTTTTTAATATCATCAATATCCAGTTTCTATTCAAATTTCTTAGATTTTCCTAAACTACAGGGGAGGAGGGGTGTTTGCATGATCCAAAGCAAACCGTCTGTAACACTGCATTTGGTCGTTATGCCTCCTAAGTCCACAGTAGGGATGTGAACCCTGCCAAGAGACAGCTGTGAACTCTGAAAGACCCCTGGGTCTGTTGTTGTCATCAGAGGGATGTGTTGGGGAAAATCACTCTTTTAAAGTCCACGTTAAACTCCTCCCTAGACTCTAAGCAGGGCAAGCAGTAGGCAAGAGGCTTTCTACCAATAGCGGCAACAAAGCCCCAGACCGAGAACCATTTCCAATGACCAGCACCCAGAGGACATCGCCTTTTATACGTGTGTAAGCTCTCCTTATGGAGTAAGGGCAAACTGTTATTCTCCTTCTCCTTGAGATAAACATACTGCCTAACAAAGTAAAGCTGAAGAATACTTTACAAATTGCCATCACCTACTGCGTTGTTGGAGGAAGAAAGAAAAAAGCCAACCACTAAGAAAACATCAGCATGGCATCCCCCATACACGGATACACACCCCCGGCTCCACCAACACTTTCTTAAAACAAGATTAGACTATCGTGTTTTTCAGTTTCCCATCCGTCCATCTCTCTTTCCCTATGCCCCTTGCAAAGGATTGTTTACAGTTCATTTCTGATTCAACTTTCATGGAAAGGCACTTCAAAGCATAGTAGAGAAAGCTATGAACTGAGACAGTCCTGTGTTTGTTGTTATTTCAGGGTTTATGTTGGTAATACTACTCTTTTAAAGAAAGGTACCTTCATGATTTTGAAGGACAAATGCTATCTCTGAGTTGGCAACCTTACCTATACTTTCTTACCCTGTTTATAAGGGATTTACACCTCCAACTGGGGGGATAGTCTTATCAGTGAGCCTCAAGCTGTACTGTCAGGTATGAACACCTGATTCACCCTGATCAACCTTAGAGACCCAGAAGGCATATTGCTCTTTTGATGAGCTAGTGCCTTAGTGCCTCTCACAGAATAAGAGTTAAATACATTGAGTTAAAGGAACTTCTTGAATTTTAAGGATTCACAATTTGTTTTATATGCCAAACATTTTCAGTTGTGGTAATGACTTAACGGTTTTCTCTTTAAATTTGAAAATCTTGAACTCATAGCTCTTTGAAGCCTAAACTCCAATTTAATTTATCCCAGGGCTTACCTTACTCCCTGGCTTTGAGTAGGGGCCCTTTTTAAAAAGCTGTATTTTTAAAATTAATTTTCAGTTTTAAAGCCTTTCAAATGAATAGCTATGTGAGGTGGGGGAGGAGTTCGGATATAAAGTTCAGCTATTCAGCTACCACGTCTTGAGACCCTTCTGTGCATAAGATACTATATTGGCTACCTTACAAGAGATAATGACTTACATTCATCAGCTCAACCATTCTGATAACTATCATGAAATCATGAACTAGCATTACCGTTTTGCAGACCAGAACAGTGAGATTCAGAGAAGTTCAGTCATTTTCACAGGCTCGCCCAATTTTATATCAGGGCTGTAAGTATTAAACAGAATGCTACCCATAAAATAGCTTAGAATAGAGCCTGGCACATAAGAAGAGTCTATTATGTGTCAGCTATCATTATGAGGTTACGGTATGATTAAAGAAATCTCATGGATTAGGTAACCCTAGGTTTGGATCATGAAGCTTGAGTAAAAGACAGGCAGGAATTTAGTGTTTGCTATTGGCATATTTAAAAATAAATAGTATCTTTGGAGTGTGACAAGCAGTCAGGTGTGATTTGAGTGTGAAGTTGAAGATGGTGGAACATGGTGAAAGATGTGTCCAGGAAGGAAACCTAGTTTTCGGATGATGGAAAATCATGCTCAGAAAATTGGACTTGGCTTTTGTTGATACTGTGGATTAATCAACATCAAAAAGAGGGTGACACAGCCACATGTAAGTCTTAGAATAACAATTCTGACAGCAGAGTGAAGGACGGGATGGGGTCTAGTGAGAGAGAGGTGGGGACACTAAGGAGAAGCAATTACAAGAGTCCAGGAAGGAATAATGAGGATCTGATCTGGTAGTGGCGACACTCGAACAGACTGGTTGGGACAAGACTTCATGGAGCAACAAATGGGATTCAAGAATTAAAATAGCCCACATTTCTAGTTAGGTGATTAGAAGGATATTGATGCTAATAACAGCCACCAAAAGCATGGAGCTCATGCTTTCTTTGGGGGAGGCATATACCCCACATTAGACTTTACACTGAAGATGCTGATAATACCAAGGTATTTAGGATTAACCTCAGATACGCTTGTCTACAGGGCAGCCCACTCTGTTTCTATTTGCCAATTCTTTTTTCATCCTGGTTTGAATAATTGCAATTTGAAGAGCCAAATTCCTCCACTGGTCATATATGTTTTCATAGTATTCTTAAAATGGAAGTCAAGGTTGGCATCGAAAGAACAACAGAATTCTTTACTAATTTGTGGTAAATATTAATCTCACACCATGGTGAAGTAATTTCTTTTGCACAGTATGATACAAACTGCTTATAAATTTCCAACACCTCTCTCTGTTCATGCCCCTTCAGAATATAAATGTCAGTTTTATTTTTACATTAGCATTCACCAGGGTTTTGGAAATTCAAAAAGAAAGAACTTTTTCAACCATCTGCTGTAGCCTTCTCTCTCTTTTTTTTTTCTTTCAGAACATACAGGATTTGGTGACAAATTAGGTCCTGGGAGAGCCTTTTGATCTGAGATTTCCAAGGATATCCACACTGTTCCCAGTACATTTTTCTTGGCCTTTGTTTGTTTTTGGGTTTCATTCACTTTTTAATTAATCACAACATTGGGTCAGCTAGACCCATTAACTGCATTTCTCATTTAGACCTTTCAGAGATGCAGTTGCAGATGCAATTTAACTTGTTGACCCATAATCAATAGCAATTAATAACATCTCTTTAATCTTGTTGAAAGGTCTGTCTCCAGCTCCCAGGAGCTACCATCTCAAGGGAAAGGTAGGTACACCCACAGGTTATTTAGCTTCTAGGCAATAGCTGCCCTCACCCACCTACTCTTCTCATGACTTACTGGCCATTTCAGAAGTCACTGTTCTCTAGGGCCCTTTCAATTATCACAGAAAAGTTTATCCAGACTCTCTTATCTGATTCCTCCACTGAAAATTCATTATGCAAACAAACTCTGAGAAAAAGACTATAGAGTCATTTTTTAATTCAGAAAAAAAGATTTGACTTTTTAAAGTGCATTATGTTAATAAAGTAAATGCTCAAGTTTCCTGGTTCTTCTCCACGTTGCCTTGTGGCTAACCCAATCACTGCATCCAGACTTTTCCTTTGATTTGTCATATTCAATAAAGTTTATTCAATTATTCAATAAATAATGTTCCAGTTAGGAAACTAGGCACTGGGGTTAAAACTAAATGAGGCAGGGCTTCCCTGGTGGTGCAGTGGTTAAGAATCTGCCTGCCAATGCAGGAGACACGGGTTCGAGCCCTGGTCCGGGAAGATCCCACATGCCGCGGGGCAACTAAGCTCATGCGCCACAACTACTGAGCCTGCGCTCTAGAGCCCGTGAGCCACATCCTATGTGCCACAACTACTGAGCCCGTGTGCCTACAGTCCGTGCCCCGCAACAAGAGAAGCCACCACAATGAGAAGCCCGCACGCCACAACGAAGAGTAGCCCCCGCTCGCCAGAGCTAGAGAAAGCCCGTGAGCAGCAGCAAAGACCCAATGCGGCTAAAAATAAATAAATAAGTAAATAATTAATTTTTTAAAAAAAACTAAATGAGGCATTTTTTTCCTGCTCTCAAGGAGCTTACGGTCTGGTGGGGCAAATTAGCTAGGCAAGTCCACAATGACAGAGAGGGGCGTGCTGTGCTCCAAGTATGAACAGGTATACTGGGAATATTTGCACGAGGCAAGGTATCATCCCAGGCCTGTGGGAAGGCTTCCTGGGAGATGGAATGTGCAAAGTAAGTTTTAAAAGAGGAAGAGACTAGACAAAAGAATGAAGTATCCAATGCCCTCGTGTAGTACTGATATATAAAGTGAACTTTCTACTGATAACAGCTCAGACCATGTAACTTCCCCCCCTGTTGCTTATAATGAAATCCATCCAAATCGGTAAATATGTGCCTGACACTAAACCAAGGACTTTGAGCAAATAAATAAACGTCACCTTCCTACTGTGAAGGAATCACTTACTTATCTTGGTGCCATCTGTCCTTTGCTCTATAGTCAGCTTACTGACCAGTGGAATTCACTGTCCTCTACCCAACTGGGGTACCAAGTACACTGCCTTTTATCAAAACTTGTCCTTGCATCTCAGTAGGAATTTGGGTAATGCTATCCTTCCATCGTATTTACATTTTTGGCTTAATCTATTGACTTGTCCTACCTGGTACCAGCCTCAACTGTGGAATAGAAGCCTGCGGCCCCTATTAAAGCATCAGAAAGCAAAGCAGGAGACATACTGGTGAGCAAGGAGCCCTTCCCAAATGTTCAGAAATGACAATCTAAGGATGACGACGCACTCTATAAACTCATAAGACTAGCCTTGAAACCGACTGTCAATAAGTTTCCTGGGTTAAAATTTTACAAAGAGATAATTTAAAAGATGCTAGGCGACATCTTATAGAGAAGATTTGCGGTTACTGGATGTATAAATATAAGGCATACGATTTCTAAGCTGCAAGTAGAAAATGTCTAAGGTACATATGTGTATTTGTATCCATGTGTTAATAGTACAGGACTGTATATCGACAGAAATGTAAAAAGCTATAGACATTACAGTGGACTGATGGCTGTGTCATTAAGATCACATACTTGCTATGTCTCCATAAAGCTAGAACATTCTCCCACTTTTGTGCCTAACAATTGCAGGCTTGTTTAGCCTACAGTAATTCTTATCCCACCTTTGCCTTGCTGTGAAGCATTTCATTAGTTCTGCTTGTTCATAGATTTAATTTTCCATCCCTAATCATTTGTGTCTCATGTGGTACATTGATTTCAGAGGGAGGTTGAACACGAGCAAAGGAGAGTTGCAGAGGGGAATGAAAATCAAGTTGCATAGAACCTAAAATCATTGCAGTGACAATGAGATATACCTATAAAAAAGAAAAGCTTCTTATTAAATGTGTAAAATATTAACACAAACATATAGTTGGGTTTTTGTTTGATTGCTTTTGGGGCTTGTTTTTTCTTTGTTTTTGTTTTGCACTAGGCAGTCATTTCTTCTGCTCAAGAAGACATATCTTCCATGTATCTGCTCTGTTTACTATCTCTTGTGATCCTGCAGGGCATTACTGCTATAAGATGAACAGAGGAGGACTTCCCTGAGTATCCAGATATGCAGGGGATACCTGCGTGCGGTCAGAGGAGAATGTTCTCCAAGGTGCTTCACTTGTTTACATAAAGCATGCTGCTACCCTGTTGGCTGGGCTGGATGCCACTTTGGGTTCTCCAGAGAACTCAGCAATGTTCCAGGAGGTTCTCACCACTCAATTGCCTGTTTCTCAGACTGACAAGTATTCTGATCTCAGGAATGTTGACTTTAATTGCCTGAGTTTGCTTTAGATACCCACTTGTATCTTCCAGCTCATGAGTGATTGAACAGGTCTACGCAGGCCACTTTGGATATAAATAGTAGAGGGAGAGGCCCCAGCATCAGTCATGAATGAGAGCAGAGACAGCAGTGTTCCACTCCCCACTCCCTTTCTTCCAGCATGTGCTTTTTATCAGCAGCCAGGCCACTGGCTACCCAGCCTCCAGAGTCAGCAGCCTATATAATAGCTTTATTAAGAGATTCTGACTGGGTCTTTTTTTAAAAAAAAAAAACAAAAAAAAAACAAACCTTTAGCTATCCTCCAATGAGCAGGGATGGCTAGGGTCACAGTAGCAAAGTTGTGAAATGATTCATCCAAAAAGCATAAAGTAACTTTAAAAAAATGGGAATGCACGGAATTATATTTCATAACACCAACGTAGTGTGCAATGATACATTCCTTCTTTGTACTTGTGGAAGTAACACCAGAATGTACATCTGTAATCACATATTCCATCCCATTGATTTGCTCTTACAGAAAATGGAAGGTCAGTCATCCAACTCACATGCCTACTGAAATGATGTCAACTCAGAAAAATATTCTTTGTTTACCAAAAAATCTGTATTTCAGGACAGATCAATCCACTGTATATAAACTGGGTATATAGCAACCATACAGTCTTCTTCAGCTGTCTTCTGGAGAAATAAAAGGGCATGTTGGAAATGCACCACACATGTGGTGAAATACAACCTAGAAAAATGTTCTTTTACCCTCAGCTCTGACATACAATGAGAGACAGATTTTTTTTAAACTGTTTGCTTAGTTTGAGCAATTGCAATCTTTAGCATCATCAGACTTGGGGTTGAACTAAATAATCTAGTCCAAAATAATTTTCTTTGAGAACTGATTTATGGCTACTGAGCTGAACCAAAGAAACTGGATCTTTGCAAAGGCCCACTTATTGGCTCTGTAGATATTGCCAGAACCACGTTTGCAAGGCCAAATGCTCTCTTCCTTTGTATAAAGGATTCATTGTAAATGAACATCTTTTAAGCTTCTCATTGACTTCCATTATACATACATACAAGCACACATATAATACTTATGACAAGGGATATACAGGGTGTATCACTAGCACCCCAGGAGTCCCCATGTGCCCCCTTCCAATCAATGCCCGCACCACCACCAAGGATGGTGAACTTCCAAACAGCACAACTCACCTTGGCCTGTTTTGAAACTCAATAGAATCAGACAATATGTATTTTTTGAACCTGGCTTCTTTCATTCCACATCTGGTTTGTGAAATTCATCCATATTATTACATTCCTTTATTTTCTTTATGAAAAGGAGATTTGATTTCATTGTCAGAGCTACATCCCTTGAATTACTAAGAGAAATGTACTCATTAATATTAAAAAAAACTAAAATCTCACCCAGAGATCACAGATGGGGGAAAAAAACTCTTATAAACTTACTTTTTTCTTCTTTTTCTACGGATTTAATAATATACATTAATTTACGAATGTACTGGACTCCTACATAGGGAGCTGCTTCAAAGCAGAAATAAATGTTAAAAAGCACCAGCAGTCAAGATCAGTTTCTATTTTTGAAGATGAGGGCTTGTCCTTCATGGTAGTATTTCATCACTTCTACCCGAATTTGTCATTTATCACCACCTCCCTTCATTCATCAGTAAAGTATGCTGGCTTAGAAAGTGAGCTCAGAAAGCTTAGCCCTGAAATAGAGAAGGAACAAGCAGCATGACATCCAAACTGGGGTCACTGGAGACTAGAGAGAGTGTCAAATATTTCCCAAGGGGGACAACTCATCCTAGCAGGAACTGTGTGCTCTGTAATCTTGGCCTGGCACACCTGGACCCACCCTACCCCCACTCCTTCTCTTTTTCAGCCCTCAGTTCTCAGTGTAAAGGGCACTAGCCTCTCACCCTGATGGGATCAGGTCCTCACGATGTTCTTCCCTAGCCCTCTGGACTTCTCTTTTTGGAATATTTATGACCCCATAAGTAACATTTTTTAGCTGTCCCTTCCACCAGACTATAAGTTGATGAGGCATCTAGCAGTGTTCCTGGCACATAGCAGACATTCATCTAGTATTTTTTGAATGGGTGAATTAGTAAAGGAACAAACTTAAATATTTCAGAAGTCCTCCAGATACAAAATCAATTTTATCCCTAAACTTTATGATTTGTTTCCTTCTTCTTGGTGTTCTCACGTCAGGAGAAATCTGTAAGTCTCTCTATAAACAAACGAACCAGAAACTCTTGAGTGTCAAATAAATCTAGTTCTTTCTAAACACAAAATGTTGCCTCATTTCCAGGAATGTGTGCGTTATAGGTCCCTTAGAGGTCAAGCTGCTCAGCGTTTTGGTGCCAAAACGCACCAAATGAATGAAAAATCAGGAGAGCAAACACATTTGCTTAAAAAGAAGCATATTACCCCATCTCAGACAAATGGATCCATGGAGAGTATTAAATGACATCTTTAAAATAAAACTTGTAATGAGCATACCCCTCCTCACAGCTAGTGGATCCATTCAGGATGAAGTATTTGGCAAAGAGAGGAGACAGTTAAAGTGTTCTGTGTTTTTATGTTAACCTCCTGTTTCTTCAGAGAAATTAGACTTTTTGATTTCTTCTTTCAAGACTCTTAGACTGTGAGGAAATTGACTAAAATGACCAAGAGAGCATGTTAATACAAAGTGCTTTCTTCAAAAGTGATTCAGATGGTCACATGATGAGTTCAGTTTTTGCAGTTACAGATAACCAACAGAACCAAGTGACAGTCTGATTTGGCAGGTACAATAAGGTTAAAACAATTTTTATTTTATTTTATTTTGCGATACACAGGCTCTGGACGCGCAGGCTCAGCGGCCATGGCTCACGGGCCCAGCCGCTCCGCGGCATGTGGGATCTTCCCGGACCGGGACACAAACGCGTGTCTCCTACATCGGCAGGCGGACTCTCAACCACTGCGCCACACGGGAAGCCCTAAAACAATTTTTATTCTGACTTTTTTTAGGGGTGAGTTCTAGGAATTCCTAGAACTCCGAAACTGGAAGGGCCTCAGAGGCTGTGAATTCCTTAATCTAATGGGCATTAATTATTACCGATAATTTACACATAAAGGTACTCACATTTCTAATAAATAAAATGCATTCATAGTACATGTTACTACACAATAGCAACAAATCTATAATGCTGGCTGTGCCACCAGTTCCCAGAAACTTTTAGCCAGTATCTTAAAACACTAAGCTGAAACTTTGGTGTATATCCCTTGGGAGTTTCTTAACACAGTGCTTGCTCTTAAAACCAACCTATAAGGGACACAGAGAGTAGCTAAATCAAGAATCCTTCCAAAGTTCTTTTCCATAATCGATCCAATTACCTAAAACTTTCAGCCAAAGGAAATCTTATATAAAACTATTAAATGTATTAATTTAACCCAAAGACAATTTAATGAGCATTTAAAATCATTTACCAAATGGAAGGCACTAGGCTTCATGTTGAGGGTACTAAGATGAATACAAAGTAGTATTTTTCGCAAAAAACTTTATAGCCTAGAGAAGTAGAGACACAAAACTGTCAATAAAATTTCAACATATAGAGGTTTGCATAAAAGGTGATGGAGCATAAGTGAAGATTACTTCACATTGGATTTTAGAGAAGTCTTCCTGGAGAAAAGGATGCTGCATCTGAGTCTTGAAAGATGAACAAGGGCTAACTGGATGCAAAAAGGTTGAGCAGGTTGTTGCAGCCAAGGGAACACCACGAATAAAGACAAGCAATGGGAGGCAGCACTGCAAGTGTGGAGAGTTATGACCAAATCCATGGTACCCTCGGATTGAGAGACAAAGCTAATAAGACAAGTGTAGACCAAGTCTGAAAGGATCTTGTGAGCTCTGTTAAGAACTTAAACTTCTGTTGGTAGATGTTAGGAAACCACTGGGAGATTCTCAAGAGGGGAGCTATGTGGTCAGAAGTGCACATTGGAGAAAGGATTCTGGTTCTGGCTACACCATGAAAACGCATCTGGGGCAGTGACACTCTACTGAAGCAGTATTAGAGGGCAGCTGTACTCAAAAGTCTACACTAGAGCATTGTTTATAGGGGTAAAGAGAAATGGTCCCATCTGGGCTAATTTAGGCAGTAAAATGAGGACTTGAGAATTGAATATGGGAGTTGAAAGGAGGAAGCAGTGTAGTCTGAGTGAGAGCTGAAGTACAAGGGGAAAAACAGGTTGGGTTTGTAGGAATAGGACTTTCAGCTTTAAGCATGTTAAATTACAGGTGACTGTGTGAGATTTCTAAGTCACTTTCTCCAGCAGACCACTGGATATATGAGTTTGAAGTTCAAGGCCAAGCTTAAAATAGGAACATAGGGTAAAGAGTCCTAACAACATAAAAGACATGAAGCAGATAAGCTTGAACAAGTAAAGACTGTAGAGCTGGGAAAATATCAGTTATAACACATAGAAGCCAAATGAAGATACATGGGATGATGATCAGGAGGTCATCCATCTGTACAGCCACACATTCTTCTGTATCCTATTCATGCTAAAGCCCTTACTCAGGGTTTCCAATGGTCAAAATATTCATAAAATCTTGTCGCTTATATTTTAGAGAAGCAAAGCCAAGAGCTAGTGATGGATTAATGTCGAGCCAAATTTAAGTGGCTTGAATGAAAAGTGAATCTCAGTTATCTCAGAGAGATTCAACACGATGCTTTGGTGTTACCTACCTATGTAGATAAATACATAAATTGCTGAATAAAGGGCATGTGAGTAATTGATTCTCATACAAATAATTTTTACCTATATGTGCTGAAATGCTCATTTCTCAGTCCATTAAGTTCAATTTAATGCACAGAGAACATGTCTAGAATCAATAGGACTTTGAAGGTTTCATTTTTAATTTTACTCAGATGAAACATTCTGAGTGCTGCTTGATAATTCTAGCATCTACACAGCATCAGCAACAGGCCCCACAGGAAGCATGAGGCCAAGGTTAAAGCCCTTCTAAGTCAAGATGCTACCATACCCAAAGAACCAATTTTCACTGTATTGCTTGTCTTCGGGTATTTTATGGGTATGCCCAGAATCAGAGCAGAAGGGTGTCCTGGGACTAATTTCAGTTGCAGATGTGCAACTCTCAACATTCGACTTTCCTTAACTTTCACAAAATTCACGGTTACTGCTTTAGCTTATTAGTCTTTAGTTAATTTTGTATCATGTACAAAAAACAAGAGTAGGAATGCTGTTTTCCTCAAAATACAAAAGACAACAGTATGATGGGAGATGTGGGTTCCAGTTTCTGCTAAGTTAACAATTACATGCTAAAGAACGAACAGCTCAACTCACTTTTCCTCGTGACTAAAGAGGTGATTGTCTGTATACAAAGGGGATGTCCCTCTGGTCCAGTGGCATTCCCTTAAATTGTTTCCTTATTCTTAAACGTGAGTTTGCATAGCCCCAGCTATATTTATATCCTCGTTTGCAAAATGGCAGATTAGAAATAGGACTAGGGTTGGGTTAACCAAGGGTAGAGTATGCTCATTCTGGCAACAGCTCAAACACAATACAGGAAATATCTTTGGGCAAAAAATCTTCTATACTATTTTACTAGCTTGTGTGCCTTAAACTCAGCCTTTACCAACACTTTATCCCTGGTGATTTATGCATTAGTCTGACCCATTGGCTTGCTGAATACTTCACATTTAATTTTATATTTGTGTAGTACTTTGCAATTTCCAATGTATTTTCAAATATGCTAATTAACTTTCTATCCCAAGAACTCACTGTAGCGACAGGGCAGCTCTTAGTGTTGCATTATCATTTTGGGGAAGCTGAAGTTCCAAAAGGTTAAATGGTTTGCACAGAATTACATGATTAGTAAATGGTGGAACTGGTCTAGAAGCTAAGTCTTCAGACTTCTAGGCAAACTTTTGTCTTTACTCTACCCCAAGCATGCAATAAACATACATACATAAAATAAAATAACTGAGGTCTTACTCAGACTATGAAGAGCACCTAGTGTTATGGAATAAAGCATTTTTCTTAGGATTCTTAACTGGCTGGAACAGATGACAATACAGTTGAGAAATGAACTCTGTCTATGCCATTCGTACCCTTTCCCCCCGAAACCCGTTTCTTTACCCATATTTTCACCTTCCAGATCTGGACTTAAGGTTCTCATTCATAGGAAGAATCATTCCCAGCTCTTCCTAGTAAGCCAATACCCCTTGTCCTTCATAAGACACAAATGTGGCCTCCTCTCTAAAGATTGTCCATATTTCTTCTGGAATCATTCATTGTTCCCTTCTCTAAGCTGCCAGAGGATAGCTTTACTGACGTATTTTAATGTCACTCATTATATCATAGTTTAATATTTCATTCTATCCCTTTTTCCACTGGACCATGAGTTCCCAAAAGACAAGTCTCTATGTTTCATCTTCGTGTCATTCATAGTACCTTGAAGAGTCTCGCATATAAGAGACATTCAAGAGATGCTGGGTCTGTGGATCTGAAAACCTATAGCCTAAAGTGTTGGTAACAATGTACTTGCTCCTTTCACAATAATGGATATAAATGTTAAAAGAGATCTTTGGAGAGAGGTCAAAGCACAAAGTAATGAATCTCACACAATGGAATATCAGACAATGATAGTAGGGGAGGAATTCAGGGACAGTGGAGTCTTCCTATTGTTTCTCAAATCATATCACATAGGCAACTTCCAAGACCGATTCAAAGTATTTCAATGGACAAATATTTACCATGGACATCCAACATTCATTATGAATATTTCCAGGGTCCTCTACATATCCTTAAATTCACTATTTCAAAACATTTTGCAAAGTATCTTAGTTTTCTCCATAACCACATTCTACTGAAAATCACCTGTTTCCTTTCCATATCTAACCAATAAATTTACCTCTTTGTAATTGTTTATTGTCATATATCTTATTTCACCTCTATTTTACACACATTAAACAAAAAAAAAATCGGGCTTCCCTGGTGGCGCAGTGGTTGAGAGTTCACCTCCCGATGCAGGGGACGTGGGTTCGTGCCCCAGTCCGGGAAGATCCCACATGCCGTGGAGCGGCTGGGCCCATGAGCCATGGCCACTGAGCCTGCGAGTCCGGAGCCTGTGCTCCGCAACGGGAGAGGCCACAACAGTGAGAGGCCCGCGTACCGAAAAAAACAAAAATCAGTTGTAAGCACTTGATGACGACATGCAATAAAGATCACTTGATAAAGAACAAAGGACCTCAAAGTCATGTTGAGATGCACTCGCTGGAAGCAGCAAAATTCCAGGGCCCTCTGGAGGTCACTTGGGAAAACTCAAAACTGCAAATGTTAAATCTGCAAATGCCAGGGGTTTCTTGGATAATGAGCATCTGTCCTAAACATGCTACCTCTATCTTACTCCATACCTCGATCTCTGTCGTATTATCGTTTGAGCTTACATTTTTATTTAACAGAACTTCCTAGAGAAATAGCCTAAAGGTTTCTAATCAAAATGGTGCCTTGAATTAATACCTCAACTTTCTCTTTGACACACACACACACACACACGCACACACACAGTACTGATAGATGAGACACTTTTAAAAATATTAAAACCACAGACATTTAAAAAAATATATAAATATGCACAAGAGTTGGAAATAGAACAGAAACAGAGATAAGTAGGGCCAGCCAACCAGATCAACCAGATTCCAGAATTATTCACTGTACATGTCTTAGACAGCTCAGGCTGCTATAACAAAATCCTGTAGAGTGGTAGTTTCAACAATAAGACTTTATTTCTCACAGTTCTGGAGTCTGAGAATTCTAAGATCAAGGTGCCAACAGATTCAGTTCCTGGTGAGAACCCTCCTTCTGGTTTGCATTTGGCACCTTCTTGCTGCATCTCACACGGCCTTGTTTCAGTGCATGCTCTTGGAGAAAGAAAGCTCTTATGCCTCTTTCTCTTTTTATAAAGGCACTAATCCCATCTCATGAATTCATCTGAGCCTAATTACCTCTCAAAGATCCCATTTCCAAATACCATTACATTGAGGGTTAGGGCTTCAATATATGAATGGGGTGGTGGGGGGCAAACATTCAGTATATATATATATATATATATATATATATATATATATATATATATACACACACACACACATACACACATATATTTATATATAAATTAATGGGGAATTGAAAACTGGAAACAGCAGCTGAGATTTTTTTATTCCTGTAGAGTGTGGGGAAATGCCTGAAGCAGACTAACTGTATTAAACCAGAGACCTGAAATAAGGCATCAGAAGCATTAAAAAGAAGTTGGGAAAGCTATGCAAATTCTCAGGACACTGGTTCATGTGAAGCAATATACTTTGGTGGGGGAAGTGGGGATAAAGGAAGCAGAGACAGCCGTGCAGGTGGGACCCCAGCCAGGCTGCCCAACAGCTCACAATTGGGTCTGAACTTTCTCCAGCAGCACCATGGGACAAGAGCACAGAGGCACCACTATGGAGCCTGGCTTGAGATACGAGAAAACAGAGTCAGTGTAGAAGCCTCTACAAAACCAGAGACAGGAAGGAATGAACACAGAGTGTGAAAAGGAACTGTCACTCAACATGCACTTGCAAACTAAAATTTCAAGTATGTGACAAATAACAGAGCTAAGGGAAGAAAATCCAAATAGGAAATGTCAAAAATGACCTTAAAGTAGATATGTTTTATATCTTCAAAGAAATAAAGAAATAACTTTTGTAAAATAAGAACAAAAATTGTGAGACTAAAGCAGTCAGATATGAATCAAGAGTACGTAGACTAGGACCTCCCTAGTGGCGCAGTGGGTAAGAATCTGCCTGCCAATGCAGGAGACATGGGTTCAAACCCTGGTCTGGGAAGATCCCACATGCCGTGGAGCAACTAAGCCTGTGCACCACAGCTACTGAACTCTCATGCCACAACTGCTGAAGCCCGCGCCCCTAGGGCCCGTGCTCCGCAACAAGAGAAGCCACCGCAATGAGAAGCCCACGCACCACAACGAAGAGTAGCCCCCTCTCGCCACAACTAGAGAAAGCCCGCACACAGTGACAAAGACCCAAAGCAGCCAAAAACAAATTAATTTCTTTTAAAAAAGAATAAGTAAACTAGAATAAAAGAGAGCCAATTAGAATTCCTAGACATTAAAAATACTAATTTCAATATAGGTTATAAATGATTCACTGGATACAAAGTGAGAAATCATTCATTTGAAGGCAGGTATGAAAGTATTCACCGGGACTAAAGCACACAGAACTACTTTTAAAAGGCAAGGTATAATAATAGCGATGGTGATAATGATATTAAACTGCTTAACATTCATCCTATGACTCAGCAATCTCTTTCCTAGGGCATACAGAGAAACCCTCACATGTATGTACAAGGAGACATATATAACTATATTCAGAGCAATGTTGACTGCCATGGCCAGGAAGTCAGAAACATCCTCAATAGCCATCAAGAGGAGAATGAATAAATAAACTGGGATATGTTTACACAGGGGCATATTATCTAGCAGTGAAAATGAATGAACTGGAACAGTAAAAAGGACAGCATCAACTTAGATTAACTTAAATAAATCTCACAAATACATTGAGTGAAAAAAAGTTGCAATAGAATATATAAAAGTATAATATATTTAGCATAAGTTTTAAAACATGGAAACAATACTATGTTATTTATGAATATATATGTATAGGTGTACATATACATCTATTATATGTGTATATATATGACATTTTAAAATTACAACAGATTGCTAAAAACTTAAAGTCTGATAATACCAAGGTTATGCAGAACTAATTCTCATATGCTGTAAGTGGGAGTATGATTTGGTATGACCCACTTGGAGATCAATTTGACAATATTTAGTAAAAATGGAGAAGTGCCTACCTGGTAACCCATCAATTTGGTTTCCAGCTATATGAATCGAAAGAAAACTCTTGCAAACATACACAAGGGACATGCTCAATGATTTCCACTCAAGCATTATTTACACAGAATTATTTTTACTGGAAAATAAATATAGTGAGAATATTAAAATATGGACTGAATACCAACTAAATTAATGGCTCTGTCTGCCTACAGGGAGGAGAAAAAGGAGCGATCTATAAAGAGAAACACAAGAAAAATATTCATAATGCTTTATGTCTTGAAGAAAAAAGTCTGAAGGAAACATAGTTAAATGTTAACATTTGTTAAATGTGGATGGCACCTAAACGGGTGTTTATAAGCAGTATTCTTTGTGCCCTTTTAAATTTGTGTCTTTTTCCCTTTTTAAGAAAAGGAATATATTTCCCTTAGCTTCCTGGAGTTGTTTTTCTGGGAGTGCAAAACCCACTGTACTTGCAATAAAATGCCTGGTTTATAATTCAAGCTCTTCTACTAGATAGCTGTGTTCCCGTGGACAAGTCTCCTGAGTTTTAAATAGAAATGTAATGACTACATCACAGGGGATGATTAAATGAGATATCCTGAGTTACAGGGCCTTGGATACTGGCTGACTGTATCAGTTTGCTGGGACTGCCTGGCTTCAAAAACAGGTGTTTATTGTCTCCCAGTTCTGGGGACTAGAGGTTCAAAATCAAGGTGTCAGCAGGATTAGATCCTTCTGAGGGCTGTGAGGGAAAGAGCCGGTCCAGATGTCTCTTCTTGGTTTATAAATGGCTGTCTTCTCCCTCGCTGTATCTCTGCACAGCGCCTTCCCTCTGTGCATGTCTGTATCCAAACTTCCCCTTTTTATAAGCACGCCAGGCATACTGGATCAGGGCCTACACCAGTTACCTCATTTCAACTTGATTATCTCTGTAAAGACCCTATCCTCCAAATAAAGTCCCATCTGGAGATACAGGGCATTAGGACTTTAGCAAATGAATTTGGGGAGGACACAGTTCAACCCCAAACACCTACTGCCCATAGTCAATACTTAAAATATATAAAGGAAAAAAATGTTTTCTTTAAGAAGTTTAAGCTCATCCCCAACTAAAGTCACTATTTTATTGATATTAATTCATCAGTCAAATATTAGGAGGGGGGCTGAGGAATGATAGAATGAGGTTTCTAAATTCAGCTTCTTCCTTTTCAGATGTACTATGACACCTGTGTTGGTGAGCTCTGTGGCCAAACAAAAGGCTGGACCTGCCAGCTTCTCATTTGTTGCTCTATGTCCAGCGTGCTCAGCGGTTTGGAGGATAATGCTAGCAATGCCAAGATCCTACGTGTGATTCCCATCAGAGCTCATTAGTTCCCTCATCCCTCCACATCATTAGCCACTTAGCTGTTGCCCACTGACCCCCGGAACAACTGAAGCCAATAAAAAAACAGGGCACTGGCTGTTCACAAAGCCTTGACTTCTGAGTCCCAGAATCTGTAGCCTAATAGCAGGAAAGAGGCAATGGGAGGCTACCTTTATCCCAATTCAAACAGACTCTCCCATGTTATTTCAGACCTCCATGACCACGTGATTAACATTGTGGAAAAAACCAAAAAAATCTTCACAGAACAGAACAGTCTACACAAACCGATGCATAGGCGCAACAAACTCAAACAAAACTATCTGAATGTATCATAGCCTGGGGTTAACAACTCTGTTCTCATGTGACTATTTCTTTTGCACCTAATGAAATAATTACAGGTAAGTTTAAACTGAATAATCATTACTCACAAATATTTTACTCCCATTTATCAACCGTTCTAGCTTTCCCTTCTGTAAAAGATTGGGAATTCTACAGAAAAAGCTATTCTAAACTTTACAAAAAAGAAATGTATCTTCTCTCTCTTGTTTTTGGCTTGGTTTGGTCAAATCTTGGTTGTAAATAAAGACAAGGGCTTTCACATTCAGATGCAGAAGACAGTAACAACGTTCCCGATATCTCATGAAAGCATTCAAGATTTCCAAGTTTGTCCACTTTAAAGTGAGAAACTCTTAGCTCCCTCCTGCCTCAGGAACTGAGACTTAGAATTGATGTGGATTATAATGCAGAGAAATTGGCTAGAAACACCATGCCTTAGACTCTTCATTACACACGTATAACTTGGGAGGACTCTATTTGCACTTTGCTCTGTTAGTATTCTCAGAATCATGACCACAGAACATATGTATAAGAGTACTCTTTTGGTTGCAAGCAATAGAAACCCAATTCAACCCAACAAAAAGAAGGATTTTTAACCTCTCACAATTCAAGAGTTCAAGTGTCTACTTCAGGCATAGCTGGATTCAGGTGCTCAAATTTCAGGCATTTGTACCCCACCCCTCCATCTCTCAGGTCTACTTTCTACAGATAGGCTCTCCTCAAATAATGACACAAAGGTCCAACAGGCACTCTCAAATCACATACTACCAGGTTAGCAACACAAGAAAGACATGAAACTTCTCTTTTCTAAAATTTCCAGCAAGTATCCCAGGTTTCATGATCACATGACTATCCCTGAACCAATCAGTGTATCTAAGCACATGCTGGGCTCTCATCTCCCATGTCTGGTCCATGTACCCAACCCCGGAGTCTAGGAGAGGGACCAACCACCTCAACTGAATGGATTGAAATGGGTGAGGGCTGGTTCTCCCGCCAACACTGGAGTGTTATTATTAGAAGGGGAAATGGCAGCCAAAACCAATAGATAGTCATCAAAGGCTTAAGTTGTTATCTCAGGAAAAAAAACACTATTAATCACAAAGAGGGTGAAGTCAAAAAGCATGGCAAGCCCAGTATGAACTCATTATTATAACTGGAAAAAAATTAATTAAAAATCCATTTTCTACTGCAGGAGGGTCAACACTACACTATCATATGGACAAGTAATTATGGTAAGTAGTAGTTTTCATTTGGAAGCTGCTCTGTAGGTATGGGAAAGCAGCAAATGAAAAGTGACACTGAAAGGTTCTTTAACACATCCCCAGCCAGCGATAAAATCACACCTAAGCCTTCAATTTCTGAAGACCCACAGAAACAAGGTGCTATCATAGTCATTTGGTTATAATTAAATTATTAAGAAAAATGATATCTGCTGCCTTTCTAGGCCTCTCCATGCAAGGGAATAACTCTTTCTGTACATGTCATTAATTAATTTGTTGTAATAATTAGTTTCGGTGCTCCTGCGAGACTAGCTAATCTCTCACCGGGATAAAATGAGGCACTTGGATAAAAGTTGCACTTCTGGGATGCATGAATTTCCAGACCTAATAATGGCTTTTGGATCAAGATACATTCCCTCACCCCCAAAGACCATTCACATGGAGTTCAAAAGCCTGTGAAAGAGAAGATAACCTCACTAGGTGTGCTCTTTCCACTGTCAATGAGGATAGCTCCCCTGTTGGAAACTTGACCTCCTTGAATGACCTGTCCAGTGGTAAAGTCGGACACAAGAATCAGGCATTTTTTGCTCCCATTGTAACACTCTGTTCTATCATAATTAATGACAGTGTCACCCTGCACTTAATGCAAATGAATTCCATGTTTGTCCAAATAACCCAATACAATTTGTTTAAGTTTCATGTGTAGCCAGATTTAATGCATTATCTGGAAGATGGAAAAGACATTCCTTTACAGAGGTTTTTTTTTTTTTTTTTCTTTTAGGAATTAAATAAATAAAGGGCTCACTTTATGTGCATCCTGGGACATTGCTCGCAGCATTTAGCAGGGTCAGATTATCAAGTTTTATTATTTGATACATTTTTCAGAGTCACCAACAATCGATGGGAGCAGTAAATTCATTTTAAAACGGGTTTATCACTTCATCGGGTATTCATTTAAGCAGAATCCACAGCCTAACTGGATCTCTTTGGCTCTGTGTGACATGTTTTTCCAAATGGAATGATAATAAGTATAGAGATGTAGTATGTAGTTAAAGACTTCCCATCTCCATGAGGCACAGATATTCAGAGGAAGAAAGTACTTTCATTCTCAAGCCACTGCTCACTAGAGGATCAATGGCCAGCTGTTTTAGGGCCTTGCTAAAAGGAAATCTAGAGATGCCATAATCCTTTTGGTTCTTAGTGAATGAGGCTAACAGCTATGTTTTGGAGATATCACCATAGGAGATTTCATTTCCAGTAAGAAAAAATTATAAATTGAGCATTAAATAAACTATTATAATACATTTTCTTAGCGCTATTAAGCCAGATCAAATCGAGAAATGGCATGAAATTAGTTAAGAAGATAAAATTATAATTCAAAAAATGTTACTGAGAAACTTCAAGCTCGTTCAGATTTCCAGACCATGGTAAATTATGCATGTGATATGTACACCAATCCAAAGTCTACAATATCCAACTTCTAGTCCAAGATGAAGATTGTTCATTTTCTGAGTTCTTATAGTCTTCCATTTAATGAATTCTATCATGATCTCCCCAAAATATTAATCGTCGATTTTCCATATATATATTGACATTATATTTTAAAAATATAAAAAGCTATAGGTGGCGTAATGCTATGTACACTTGTTTCATATAACAAAGTCTTCTTAGTTAATAGACTTCATATGTCATCATCACTGGACTACCACGGGCACAATAAACGACGTGTAAAGTGTCACCCTTATTACTGATAACGCGAGAGCATAGCTTAGATCTGCTACCTAAGTGGGTTGACTCCTGCCGTACAGTCTGGACAAGGGGTCCCCAACCCCTGGGCCACGGACCGGTACTGGTCCGCAGCCTGTTAGGAACCCGGCCACAAAGCAGGAAGTGAGCAGCGGGCAAGTGAGCAAAGTTTCTTCTGCTGCTCTGCATCGCTCCCCACCACTCCCCATCACTCCCCACTGCTCCCCACTGCTCCCCACCACTCCCCACCGCTCCCCATCACTCCCCACCGCTCCCCACCACTCCCCACCGCTCCCCATTGCTCCCCACCGCTCCCCACCGCTCCCCACCGCTCCCCATCGCTCCCCATCGCTCCCCATCGCTCCCCACCGCTCACATGACCGCCTGAACCATCCCCACCATCCATGGAAGAATCATCTTCCACGAAACCGGTCCCTCGTGCCAAAAAAGCTGAGGACCGCTGGTCTAGACCACTGGTTCTCAACGTTGACTGTACTTTAAAAATACCTGGAAAACTTATGAACTATTCCATGCTTAGGCCAATGAAATCAGAAGACTCACTAAGGACTTGCCCCAAGCATCAGTAGTTTTAAACCCCCTCCAGGTGCTTCCACTGTGCAGCCAAAGTTGAGAACCACTGGATTACAGCAGTGATTCTCAAAGTGAGGTTCTTGGAACAGCAACCTCAGCATCACCTAGGATCTTGTTACAAATGCAAATCAGGGTCAGACCCCCTGACTTAGAATGCCTGGGGGAGATGGGTAGCGGAACTGACAATCCAGGTGATTCTGATGCATGCTATAGTTTAGGAACCACTGATTTGAAGCACAAACAGAGAAAGTGTGGATCTGCAGGGCAGACACACTTACCTAGAGTTGCCACCTCTCACTTGTCTATAGTGGAAAGTGCAGAAAGCGGGGGTAGATCCAGGCTTTGAGGAGCTTGAAGTCAACACAATTTCAAGGTCTTTTTTAAGGAAAAAAAAATACAAAATCAGGTACCAAGTAAATATTCATTTAGAATCAGAGAAACAAATTTAACAAAAATTTAACCCTAACAAGTATCAAAAACTACAAGATAACATAATACTTTTATTAATTTATTTCCTAGGACTCATCTCTAACCCTCTTACTCCTTTTTTTTTTTTTCCCCCACTGAGTACTCTGGGTTCCTTTGCATAGGATAAAAATTTTATAATATTTCTACAGAGATAAAAATGATAATTCATTCTTTTCTCTAGAATGATTTTTTTTTTTTTTTAACTGAGAGTTTAGACAAGGTGTCTTTGGGCTTGAATTTGGAAAAATTTCTGTCAAGTTTCATTCACATATGAGCTGTACGATTTTAGGACATTTTAAGTATTTCATTGCAGCAACTAATCTTAATCACTCTTTGAGTTGAAGAGGCCCTAACCAGGGCCTTGGAAGTAGTCTGTGCTAAGGAGGGGCCTAAGGCTTTTTTTTTTTTTTTTTTTTTTTTTTTACTTCTTGCTAAATCCACCTTGCACAGACTTGATCAGTTAACTTGCAGTCAACCCATAACCTAGGTAAACTCATTCTACTTCTGTGGGAGAAGGTGATGGTAGAGCTGGAGACTTTAGGAAAAATCCCTTCTGATGGAAACTAAATGAGGAGAATCTTTGCTCCCCTGAAAAAGAAGGGCAGCCTTCGGGGTTATCTACATATGGAGAATTGTGTGCAGTCTACATAGGTCACATGGCCAGACTCCCTTCCCTCTATTGCTCTAAAAAGTGTGATGCTATAGCATCTGAAGCTAGAAAGGCCCCATGGGGTCTAGTGTAATTTTGTAGATAATGAGGTAAGGCCAAGATGCATACTGTGTTGAGAACCAAAGCCTGCTTCCTACTTTGTAAGGCATGACTGTTCAAAACTAGAGTACTCAAGACCTTATCAGATACCTCCTGCATGAGAATTATCACAAGGACACAGTTCAAAATGGGTTTTTACTTTGGTCTGCTGTCAAATAAGCAGAACATGGGAGGGACAGTGGACAAAGGACAGAGGACAAAGATACAACCGCTGATACAAAGGCATAGCATGGCTTCCTATATCACCTCCCAGGGTACCACCAGCTGAGATGCAGAGTGAACTAACCACCCCTTAAGAGGAGCTCGAATGGTGTGTGGGCTTGCTGTCTCTTACACCCCTGCCCACTTTAGCACCCAGACACACCTTATTTACTATATAAAAACAATTCTGCCACTTAAAGGAACACATGTCCAGTTCCTGTTCTTAACATTCTGGCCAGGCCAGCACTGAGACATCTCTCCTTACACGCATGTGCTCTATGCACTCGGGGGCTTTCCATTTCAGCCCACTCAGGAGCAGAGTACCTAGAACATAGCATGTGCCCGACAAATATCTATAAGATGAATGTGTGGATGAGCTAGCTTCTAGTTCACAGGATTATAAGATAGAATGTGGTAAGTACATACATGAGAAACAAAAAAATGTGCCTGGTACAGTGTTTTTCTTTGAATTTGATAGTTTAATAAATAGCTGCCAAAATGAACACATGTTTACAAGCTGTCTTTTATTAGTATTTGTCTGCTGACGAGCTAAAAAAAAAAAAGCAAACATATCTGGTTGGGGAACTCAAGAACAGCTTAATGAAGTGGGTGGCATTTTGGAGGGGTCTTGAAAGAATTTGACAGGTGACATATTTCAGGAAGGTATTCCAGATGGAACCTCATTAGCAAAAGACACAAAAGCAAGAAAACATGAGGTGTGTTGGAGAAGAGCAGTAATACAGTTTAACTGCAATGTAAGATGCCTGGAGAGGAGGAAAATGTACTGAACCTTTGGGTCTGGAGGGTCCATTTGGACAGTTGGGGTTTCTTTTAGTAGAAATGTGGGCACCACAGAAAGCTGTGACAAGGAGAGTGACATATCAGAACCGTACATATAGAAAATGACTCTGCCATCACAGGAGTATCATGGTCTAGAGAAGAGAATGACCACAGATCCACAAGATCAGCTAGTTTATTAAAGTCATGATCCAGGTACGAAGGAACAAACCTTCACTAGGATGATAGCTCTGGAAATAAGAAGGGAATGAATTTGAAGAACAAGGTAGAGGAAGCTTTTGCCAAATGTCTCAAGGGAGAGAATTTGTGATCAGGAGTCAACGGGAGAGTAGGGCATCAGGAAGGAGTCAGCCAAGAAAGCTCTGAAGTTTGAAATTTGGAATCATCATAGTAAAGCATGCTGAGAATATGCTGTGTAATTTCCAAGCCTTGATCCTAGAGACGGGGCCAGCAGACCACTGGATGAACAGGTCTGGACTTTGGAAGTCACCTGCAGACCTAAACCTAAGTTCCGTGAAGACAGAAACTGTGTCTGTTTTCCTCACTGTTGAATACTCAACACATAAACTGATAACTACTAAGAGTATTTACTTAATAAATATTTCAGTGGGGAAAAAGGGAGATGTTGGTCAAAGAGTACAAACTTGCAGCTACAAGTTGAATAAGTTCTAGGGGTCTAATGTACAGCATACTGATTGTGGATAACAATACTGTATTATATTTTTGAAAGTTACTAAGAGAGTAGATCTTAAATGTTCACACCACAAAAAAGAAATGGTAATTACGTCATGTGATTCAGGTGTTAAGTAACCTACGGTAGTTATCTTTTTGCATTACATAAGTTTATCAAATCAACACACTGTAGACCTTAAACTTACACAATGTTTTAAGTCAATTATATCTCAGTAAAGCTGGGGGAAAATATTTGTTCGATAAAAGAATAAAGATTATAGCTGAACCAATGGAAAAGACTAGGATAGCAAAGTAAAATGATGTAGAAATTAGGGAAATGGATCAAACACTGAACCTTAAATAACACCTACAAATTATACTTTGCAAGAGGAAGAAAACCATCTAAAGGCAGCAAGCAATACTACTATGTAGTATATAAAAAAATTTCCAACACTTAGAGTAAGCAGGTTATAACTCATAAGCTTAGAGTTCTCTGGAAGATAGGCAAGAATTTGTACAGAGGATATGTGTAGAACTTGGAGCAAATAACAACTTGTTTTAAAGTTTATTATTAGAAAGGGATGAGGAAGATTAAGTCTTATGGGGGGTTGGGATGTGTGAAGACCTTGATGTCAGAACCATCTTTCTATAAGTCAAGCCTGTTACTCCTCAGTTTAAAACACTTCAATGACTTTCCGTTACGCTTAGGAAAAATCCAAACTCCCTAACATTGTCCTCATCGTCTGGCAATACCTGTTCCCTGCCAACATCTCCTGTCCCGTGTTATGCCTCCACCTCCGACAACCATGATCCTCCAAACACACCGGCCATCTTCAGTTTTCCCAAAGTGGCTATGCTTCCTATTTCTCCTTCTGATTGAAAGAAAGGCCAGCACTTCAACCGCACTTCTTTCCCCCACCTACTGGCTTTATCTAGTTAATGTCTATTCATTCTTCGATCTCAGTTCAAACATTTCTCCAGGGAAGGTTTTCCCTGCCCCTTGGTTTGTGTCAGACTCCCCTGTTATATACTACTAGAATTTCAAGTATCTTCACTTTGTGGCATTTCTTACAGTTTATAACTAGAATTTTGCCTCCTTTTTAATTATCATTCTCTGCAAATTCACCATCATCTCCACGGGGATAGTGTCAGCTTTAGTTCACTTTTATACTCCCAACATCTAGCAGAGTGACTGGTATATAACAATGTTCTGCAAAAATTTTAATAGCAGCAGCTTTCTCATACACATATAATAAGCATTTTCTAAGTCCCAGATATTGTTCTAAATGCTTACAAAAACTGAAGGCAACTGAATGTAGTGTAAAAAACATAGACTTGGAAACTGACAACCTGGGTTCAAACCTCAGCTTTACCATTTATTAAATGTGTGAGGTCAGGAAAACGATTAAGTCCTCTGTACTTGAGCATCTCCATTAATAAAATCGAAGTAAGGTAGAATTGCGAGATGATTAGGTAATTGAGAACCAGAGACACTGACTAACCTACCCAAGGTCTTAAAGCTGTAGGGCTGAGAACCAAACCCAAGCAATCTGAATCTGCTGTTAACTACTACATAAAGTTATAACAATATACATTATATATGAAAATAACTTATCTCTATAGATCGGCAGAGACATGCAGAAGCACCTGTAACTATCCCTCACACCCTACCCTGCCCCTCCCTTTTCTTCAAAGTATTAAGTAGGCCTTTAGGCCTAGACCCATGAGAAAATATCCTCAGCAGTGAAATTGGACTAAGATTATCTTTTCCACCAATGCAAGAGTCAAAACTAGAACAGAAAGACCAATCGCTACAGGTGCCCTGGCATAGACTGGTAACAAACACAGCTGCACTTGTGCCTTGCTTTTAAGTGGGATATCACTTTACTAACAGATTTCAACTGTCACTCCTTTGTACAACATACCAATATGCTTCATTTGATATTTATTACTTAATACTTGAAGTTACACAAAATCTGTGTCCAATGATCCTTGATGACAAAGCATTAGTGACCCAATCCTTTTCCAGACCTAATGATATTTTGCTCGAGAAGCCTCATGCTATATCTCATATGAAACAAATAAGGCACTCATGCATAAAATTAATACAGTAAGCTCTCTAGGCAGTGATAAATTTGGAAAGGAAACAGGCCCTCATAGTCATTTCATCCCTCTTGAAAGCAGATTTCCTATAAAACCCTGAGTCACCTACATCTTAACTTGTAAGGCTCTTTTAGAAATCATGCTATCATCCCTATGAAACCCAATAGGGCATGTGCAGTCAAGGTGGAAATAAAGGTGCAATGAAGCTGTTGAGAAAATGCTTAGAAAAATGACTACTTCGGCTTACGTGGAAAGGCAATTGATCTCTAAGCATTGAGAGAGCTCTCAGCTTGCCCTCTGCCATTAAGTTATCCTCACCAGGCTGCTCCTTTCTGTTTACCTGTGTGTAAACGGGTCCTGAGTTCTCTTGTTATGTGTAGGAGAGTTGAAGGTGATTGCATGCCTTGGAAACTGTGATTAGCAGCAGTATCATGATACCAACATGGAAAAGCAGGGTTGCCTTCATTTCTTTCGTGATCACTAAAAAGTACCTCTACTTCGGAAAACATGAATCTCATGAGGACATTCACAAATAAAACCCATGTGACCTAGGAAACATGTCTTAGTCACCCACACAATGAGTCTTACTGCTGAGGTCTGAACTTTTTTTGTTTTTAACATCTTTATTGGAGTATAATTGCTTTATAATGGTGTGTTAGTTTCTGCTGTATAACAAAGTGAATCAGCTGTATGTATACATATATCCCATATCCCCTCCCTCTTGTGTCTCCCTCCCACCCTCCTTATCCCACCCCTCTAGGTAGTCACAAAGCACTGAGCTGATCTCCCTGTGCTATGCGGCTGCTTCCCACTAGCTATCTATTTTACATTTGGTAGTGTATATATGTCCATGCCAATCTCTCACTTCATCACAGCTTACCCTTCCCCCTGCCTGTGTCCTCAAGCCCATTCTCTACAACTGCATCTTTATTCCTGTCATGCTCCTAGGTTCTTCAGAACCATTTTTTTTTTTTAGATTCCAAATATATGTGTTAGCATATGGTATTTGTTTTTCTCTTTCTGACTTACTTCACTCTGTATGACAGACTCTAGGTCCATCCACCTCACTACAAATAACTCAATTTCGTTTCTTTTTTATGGCCCAGTAATATTCCATGGTATATATGTGCCACACGTTCTATATCCACTCATCTGTCCATGGACACTTGGACAAGTTTGCTTCCATGTCCTGGCTATTGTAAATAGAGCTGCAATGAACATTGTGGTACATGACTCTTTTTGAATTATGCTTTTCTCAGGGTATATGCCCAGTAGTGGGATTGCTTGGTCGTATGGTAGTTCTATTTAGTTTTTTAAGGAACCTCCATACTGTCCTCCATAGTGGCTGTATCAATTTACATTCCCGCCAACAGTACAAGAGGGTTCCCTTTTCTCTACACCCTCTCCAGCATTCATTGTTTGTAAATTTTTTGATGATGGCCATTCTGACAGGTGTGAGGTGATACCTCATTGCAGTTTTGATTTGCATTTCTCTAATGATTAGTGATGTTGAGCATCCTTTCATGTGTTTGTTGGCAATCTGTATATCTTCTTTGGAGAAATGTCTATTTAGGTTTTCTGCCCATTTTCAGATTGGGTTGTTTGTTTATTTGATATTGAGCTACATGAGCTGCTTGTATATTTTGGAGATAATCCTTTGTCAGTTGCTTCATTTTCTCCCATTCTGAGGGCTTTTTGTCTTATGGTTCCCTTTGCTCTGCAAAAGCTTTTAAGTTTCTTTAGGTCCCGTTTGTTTATTTTTGTTTTTATTTCCATTTCTCTAGGAGGTGGGTCAAAAAGGATCTTGCTGGGCTTCCCTGGTGGCGCAGTGGTTGAGAATCCGCCTGCCGATGCAGGGGACACGGGTTCGTGCCCTGGTCCGGGAAGATCCCACATGCCGCGGAGCAACTAAGCCCGTGAGCCATGGCCGCTAGGCCTGCGCGTCCGGAGCCTGTGCTCCGCAACGGGAGAGGCCACAGCAGTGAGAGGCCCGCATACCGCAAAAAAAAGAAAAAAAAGAAAAAAAAAAAAAAAAAAAAGGATCTTGCTGTGATTTAAGTCATAGTGTGTTCTCCCTATGTTTTCCTCTAAGAGTTTTATAGTATCTGGCCTTACATTTAGATCTTTAATCCATTGTGAGCTTATTTTTGTATAAGGTGTTAGGGAGTGCTCTAATTTCATTCTTTTACATGTAGATGTCCAGTTTTCTCAGCACCACTTATTGAAGAGGCTGTCTTTTCTCCACTGTATATTCTTGCCTTCTTTATCAAAGATAAGGTGACCATATGTGCGCGGGTTTATCTCTAGGCTTTCTATCCTGTTCCATTGATCTGTGTTTCTGTTTTTGTGCCAGTACCATACTGTCTTGATTACTGTAGCTTTGTAGTGTAGTCTGAAGTCAGGTGGTCTGATTCCTCCAGCTGTTTTTCTTTCTCAGGATTGCTTTGGCTCTTCGGGATCTTTTGTGTTTCCACACAAATTGTGAAATTTTGTGTTCTAGTTCTGTGAAAAATGCCATTGGTAGTTTGATATGGATTGCACTGAATCTCTAGATTGCTTTGGGTAGTATAGTCATTTTCACAGTGTTGATTCTTCCAATCCAAGAACTGAACAACATTTTGAAAGTGGGTTTTGAACTCTGAAAACTGAACGATACTGCATTCAAAACTTCACATTTAGAGGTTTGGAAGAACAAAGAGGGTAACCATTGCTACATGGTTCCCATTAGAACTCCCTGAGGAGAAAATGAAGTGTTTGATCTCTTTAGGGAATACACTGTTTATTCACTTTGTGTGTCATGTTATACTTGAGTAGCATTTGAGAAGAATAAGGGATTCTGAGTGAAATGATCCTGAGGATGGTGATTGCTGGTTTTACTTCACCAAGCTCAAAAAGAACATCTGTCATGAACTTCAGATGCCTGCTGTGGCATTTTTTAAAATTTTCACTGCAACTCCAGTTGTAGGGCGAGTTTTCTGAATGCATGTGTCTCATGTTGCTACTGTACACTCAGTAAGTTACGTATGTGGATGTGTTTGATGGATTCCTTTCGACCTTGTTGTTTGCTGTCGTGTCATTTTGAAGAAAATGAAAAAAACAAACAATAGCTTCTAAGGTTCTCTTTTCCAAAAGGGGAACTGGCTACCATTTTACCTTTTAGCTGTTCCAGGCTGGGGGTCCTCAACCAGAGTAGTTTACATACTAAATTAATCACTTGAGTCTCTATGGAAAATGAAAGACAAGGTACAACACACCTCAAGGGGATTCCAAGGTGCAGAAACGTGATCTTGTTTCTGTATAACCAAGGCATTAATATTAATAGTGAGTTTGCTGTGCTTGCTTAGCAAGCAACCCTTCTCCCCAGAGTATTCTCACAGCACTGACAATACCCTCTGGTTCTGATTCTGTTTCCTGACTTTGAAGTTCAGGCACCAGGATGTTAGCATTTTCTTGCAGATTCCTCCCTTTCCCTACAGGTCAGAAGGAGCCCAGATTCAGCCTTCAACCAAAATAGAGACTTCGTTCCATAGTTACACAGTGATTTCCCTTCCTCCACCCTCCCTCAATGAAGGGTTATTTTCCTTCTATTTCCCCCATCCTTGTATTATGCTGAATTCCAATAGTAACATTTCCAATAGTAACAGTCCGACATCCTTGAATTATGGGAGGTAGGTTTAATTAAATGTTAACTGAAAAGTAATATCTTCTAAGTGCACATATGAAGTCCCCAGAAAAATACAATCTACCAGAAAACAAACTGTATTCTACTCACCGTGATCAGATTTCCTCTCTCATGAGCACAGTTTTGTACCTCACACTTCTGTTTTAGTGGTACACAACTTTGGAAATCTGGAGAAAACAATGTAAATGTTATAATTACTGGCAAATAATATGAGACAGCTTGTTCAGGATGGTAGATTTTTATGTTACTACTAGTGTTTATTTGTAAAGCATTTCAATGAACAACAGTTAAGATCACCCCATCTTGTAGACCATAAATCATTGTAAAAAGCTACTCCTACACATTAGAGCTGCCACAGCACACATAGGGTCATTTGGGATTATGAGAGACTGAGTCAGTTTCCTAGCGTCTGTTTTGGCTTTTTGAAGGATGATCAGATCTCTGTGCAAAAACAGACACAAGGATTTTCTATGTAAAAGGACAAAATGTCCTCCTATCTCATTCAAAAGCTGCTAACAGGAATCATTGCTAGAATA
This sequence comes from Kogia breviceps, assembly GCF_026419965.1. Classification (NCBI taxonomy): domain Eukaryota; kingdom Metazoa; phylum Chordata; class Mammalia; order Artiodactyla; family Physeteridae; genus Kogia; species Kogia breviceps. Next base: position 179,442,176 of record NC_081311.1, read on the forward strand.
ATGATCATTGTAAACTCACTTAAATCTACATCACTCTTTTCTTCTCCCCTATAATTGTATCTTGTGGTAGGCATGCACAAATAATTCTGAATATTGGAAAAATAACTATCTGCCTAGAACCCCAATGAACTAAAATGTTAAACCTGAAATGTTTGAAAGTTCATGTTGTTTACCCCAATCATTTTATAGATGAGGAAGCAAAGCCCCAAAGAGAGAGGTTTGCAGTGATAACATAGTAACAGAACATAGTATATAACTGTACAGAATTGGGATAGCTAGAATATTACAGAATTTTCTGTTTAAAATAATGGATTAAACACTCATTTTTATTTCTTTATACCACTAAAATATTAGTATTCAGTATAAATTCATAACAGTAAAGAAAATGAGAAATGAGGCAGCCTACAGGGTAGATAGAGGTGTATATGACAAGCTGAAAACAAAGCTAACTTGAAATGCCAGGAAAAACAATTGCTATGCAAAAGAAGAGTATAATCATAGTTAGCTGTCAGACCTATCCTAAAACCAGATATTTTATAACTGGTGAGATATTTCAACTTAACAAGCATCTATTGAGCATTTACTATAGACAGAGAACTGTTGAAGTTACATGTTGAACAAGAAAACATCCTTGTCATTCAGGAGCTTAGGTCTGGTGGGGCAGATGACCAATATGCCAAACATATAGACAATCTAATTATAATGTAAGGCATCCTCATATGCATTCTATGGAATGGGGCAAGTAACTTGTGGTAGTCCAAAAAGAGAAAGACAATTCAGATTGTAGAATCCAGAAAGACTTATTAGACTTTAGCCTTAAAAGAGAGGATTTTGAAAATTAAGAAATGATAGTGGGAAAGGCTTTCATGCAGGGAGACTAGGGAGAGCTAAGTTGTGTATGCTAGGAAGGAACACTCATATTTGGGAATGGTGAGTAAATTGGTAAGTGTGAGCATGGGATGAATCAGGAATTGCCACGGAGAATGCATTTGCCAGATCATGGAAGCCTGGAATCCCAGAGAAAATAATTTGGATATATTTACAATATTTAAGCAGCATGGAGCCCTTGAATATATATGGTACAGGAGAAAAGTAATCATATGTTAAAAATCAATCTAATAAAGGTATGATTTAAATTCAAAAAAATGCACCTGTTTTTTTTAAGAGTTTGATGAGTTCTGACAAAAGTATACACTGTGTAACCACCATCCTGATCAGGATATAGAACATTTCCATCACCCCAAAAGTTCCCTCCTGACTTTTCCCAGTCAGTCCCTCCACTGCCTACCCAGGCAACTACTGATTTGATTTCTATCACTATAGATACATCTTGTCTGTTCTGCAAATTTATATAAATGGAGTTATATATTATTTATTCTTTTGTGTCTGGCTCAACTCACTCAGTTTCTTGAGCTTGATTTTTGCCTTGCTGTTCCCTGCCATGTACTTCAAAAGGAAACTCCTCCATTAACAGAGCTTGCCCACCTTCACAGTCTCTGTTCCAGTCTCTATTGCTGTGTAACAAAACCACCCCCAAACTAAATTTAAAATAGCAGTAAGCACTTATTTTCCTTAGGAGTCAGCTAAATGGCTGGACTTGATGAGAACAGCTCATCTATGCTCCACATGGCATCAGTGGGGCAGTTCATCTGGGGTTGGAGGTATTCACTTCCCAGATGACTCACTAACATAGCTGGCCAGTGAGTGCTGGCTTCTGGCCGAGAGCTTGCCCAGGGCTATCCGTCAGGGGCCTTAGTTCTTCACCATATAGGCCTCTCCTCAGGGTTGCTCGGTCTTCTTCTCAGCATGGTGGCTGGATTGCAGGAACTAGTTTAAGAGACAGGAAGTAGAAGTAGCTGATCTTTTAAGGCCTGGTCTCAGAAACTGACACAACATCACTTCCACTGTATTCTATTAGTGAAGCAGTAACAGAATCTATCCAGAATCAAGGGGCAGAGACATCAACCATCACCTCTTGAGGAAGGGAATACCAAAGAATTTGCAGCCATTTTTAATCCAACACACCTTCCCATTCAAGGTCTCTTTAATAGATTTATTCAATGGCAAAGGAAACCTATGCTAGCCATCTACAGAAATTAACCCAGTCTTCTTGTCAGACACTGGAAGAAAACCAACCAGGAAAGTAGATGACCAAGATGAACAAACAAGATAATGGTGAGGGAATCAGAACTGATACAAATAGTTGAAATAACTTGGTTCCATCTTAAGTTTAATTCTATTTTAATTAATTTGTAATTACCCCCAGAGATAATAAAGAGAATATTATTACATCGGTAAAGTAAGCACAGAGTTGCTTTTTATTTTTTGTTTAAAGGATTCTGAGAACAAGAATGGATTCCTGGAAATTATATATAATTATCAAAATATGAAATTCACTAAAGAGATTGAATCTTAGAATGAATATGGCTGAAGACCAAGTTAGACATCTGAAAGATAAAAAATAAATCACTTGAAATTTGAAGCTAAGAGACAAAATGATGAAGCAGAGAAAAATTAAAGCACACAGAAGATCAATCCAGAAGGCACAACATCTGTCTACTAGGCATTCCATAAGGAAAATACAGAGAGAATTAAAAAGGAAAGGTGAGCAAAGAAAAAGTTACTAAAAAAAAAACATCTTCAGATGGAAAAGTCACCTAATGTCAAGAAGACTGAACGACAAAAGGCTCACACTTTGTGGTCTTGGGTGAAATTTTGGAGGTCTGAAATTAAAGAAAAAGCTCTAAAAGTCTCCAGAGAGGGTGGTAAATCTGGTATTACATTTCCTTCTCTCTGGATCTAGACATGAAGTTCTTCGTTTAGTTTTATGATGAATACAACTTACAGAATCATAATATAATATGTAATGTTCATTATTTTAATTTTTATAATTAACCTATGGCAGATCTCAAAATCGTAGAATAAATCTCTCAAATTATATATATACATATATATACACACAAATACATTTTTCCATATATATACCTATGCATGCACAAATGACACATAAACATATACTGTACCTGTACATACTATGTATGTCTATATCCTTATACACCTCTCCTCTATAAAACAAACAAGCAAAAAAACAAAAAACCAAAAACCAATAGAACAGCTGACCAGAGGAGTGAAAAAGAGTGGCAGAGAGTGTAGTTATGTTAATATCCTAATTTTACATAATTAAACACTGCTTAATATTAATGGCTCAAAAACCAGAGGTTTAGGTAATTTACAGTTCTAGAGTAATAATTAGAAGAACTAAAAAGAATAACATAACTTTAAAAATCCAGAAGTGAGACGTGGATAGGACATGTATACTAAATTCCTCAGTTTTTCCAGTGGTAAATATATAGAGGTTAAAGTCATCAAATCAAGAAATAAGTTTAGAAGTATGCCATTTAGCATTACTGAGGTAAGCTATGTTGGTTACTGAGGTAACCAACTTTTGGAGGAGGTAGGAATGGGAAGGGAGGCCAAGACACATCCATCCTATTGCCCCCCAAGAAGGGGCAGGACCTTTTTCTGGAACAGCAGCTCTTGAGCTGAAGGCAAATCCTTGCTAAGTTGCTGGGGACTGAGAATTTCAGTCCTCGAGGGGATGTGGGTGTGGCACCACAGCATCCACTACAGTGAGCAGCTGTACTTGTCTTTCATCCCTCTGAGCTCATATAAATGGAACTCAATTGGGATTTTTGTTGTGTAGATATTTCCTAGGTCACTCAGTAATTATGAGGTGGTTCTTTCTCATTTGTATTTAAAATATTATTCGTGTTACAAATGGCATAGAAATAATTTCAAATAATTCCTTCCAACATGAATATCTTTTTGTAATAGACTCTCTCTAGATTCATGTGTAAGTAGGACATATTTGCTCAAACCCTCCAAAACATAAGGCATATTCTTCTTCTGATGCAAAATGAAGCCTTAAAAGTATGTGTGGGGGCTTCCCTGGTGGTGCAGTGGTTGAGAGTCCGCCTGCCGATGCAGGGGATGCGGGTTCGTGCCCCGGTCCGGGAGGATCCCACATGCCCGTGAGCCATGGCTGCTGGGCCTGTGCGTCGGAGCCTGTGCTCCGCAGCAGGAGAGGCCACAACAGTGGGAGGCCCACGTACCGCGCAAAAAAAAAAAAAAAAAAAAAAAAGTGTGTGTGAAAGTCAAGTCACATCTTTTATTACAAATTCTCTGTTAAATTTATTCTACTTCTACTCTGCACGATGAAAAGATAATAGCACATATGCAATTCCACCACTTCTTTGCCTACAGGGTACAACTACAGTAAAATTTTGTTAATTCTGTTCCACTAAGTTAGATTTATAATTATTGTAACAGAGGATGGATTGACATTCATTTTCTAGTCACTTTTTATATGATTTTTTAAAATTTTATTTATTATTTTTGGCTGCATTGGGTCTTTGTCGCTGCGTGTGGACTTTCTAGTTGTGGCGAGTGGGGGCTCCTCTTCATTGCGGTGCGTGGGCTTCTCATTGCCATGGCTTCTTTTGTTGTGGAACACGGGCTCTAGATGCACAGGCTTCAGTAGTTGTGGCACACAGGCTCAGCAGTTGTGGCTTGTGGGCTCTAGAGCACAGGCTCAGTAGTTGTGGCACACGGGCTTAGTTGCTCGATGGCATGTGGGATCATCCCAGACCAGGGCTCGAACCTGTGTCCCCTGCACTGGCAGGCTGGTTCTTAACCACTGTACCACCAGGGAAACTTGACATTCATTTTTATTCTGTGATTTTTTAAAATAATATCTTTATAGTTTTTACAAAAAAATTGTACATATTCATAAAATGTTCAACAATTATAGAAAGTATAAAGAATAAAGCAGTTAATCACTTAAATCACACCACTCAGAAATAACCAGTATTAATATCACTCTAGATATATCTCTGTACAGATGGTTAAGTGGATGGGAGGGTGAATGGATGAATGGGTGGGTAGATGGAGGGTGATAAGACAAGATAGATAACTTTAAAAGTTTATATAAATGGGATTACATGTACATACTATAAATCTTTCTTTTATTTACAAGAGAGTAATGACTATGTGTCAAATTCTTAAAATATTTTTGACAATAATCTTCTAGCCCCTTAAAGCATCTCATTAAAAATTATTGTGCTTTGTCATGCACCCCAGTGTTCATTGCAGAACTATTTGCAATAGCCAGGACATGGAAGCAACCTAAATGTCCATCAACAGAGGAATGGATAAAGAAGATGTAGTACATATATACAATGGAATATTACTCAGCCATAAAAAGGGACAAAACTGTGTCATTTGCAGAGATGTGGATGGACCTAGAGACTGTCATACAGAGTGAAGTTAAGTCAGAAAGAGAAAAACACATATCGTATTTTAACACATATATATGGAATCTAGAAAACGGGCATAGCTTACCTTATTTGCAAAGCAGAAATAGAGACACAGACATAGAGAACAAATGCATGGATAACAAGTTGGGGGTGGGATGAATTGAGAGATTGGGATTGACATATATACACTACTATGTATAAAATAAATAACTAAAGAGAACCTACTGTATAGCACAGGGAACTCTACTCAGTGCTGTGTGATGACCTAAATAGGAAGGAAATCCAAAAAAGAGGGGATATATGTATACATTTGGCTGATTCACTTTGCTGTACAGCAGAAACTGACAAAGCAGTGTAAAGCAATTATACTCCAATTTTAAAAAAGGAAAAAAATTATTATGCTTTGTGAACTAGCCTTTTTCCAGTTTCATTTTAAATTAAATCATTTCTGAATTTATAATGTTTGTTTTCATAATAAAAGCAATGCTAACATATAGTAAACATTTACAGTGTGTGAGACTATGTTAAGCACTTTTACAAGGGCCATCTCATTCAATAATTCCAATACACCCATAAAAAAAGTGAATCTGAATAGAGAGGTTAAGCCACATGTCCCAGGTCACACAGCAAAGTATTGCACTGGATCTGAACCCAGGCATTTGGATTCCAGAGCCTGCACTCTTAAGCACTAGTCCATACAAAATTAATAAACCTCTCATTAAGATAACACAGTAGCAAGATCAAGAAATTAATCACATTTTATTTCTCATTTTAAACTCATGACAATACACTTCCATATTCAGTAAGTAATTATTAAGAATCTACTAGATATCAGGCACTGTGCTATGGGAAAAAGAATTAAGGGGAAAAAATAGAAAAGGAAAAAAAAATGTTTGTCTAAAGGATTTTATTGTAAAAAAATAAAGTCATAATCAAAAGAAACTGCCTGTCAGGGCTTCCCTGGTGGCGCAGTGGTTGAGAATCTGCCTCCTGATTCAGGGGACGTGGGTTCGTGCCCCGGTCCGGGAAGATCCCACAGGCTGCGGAGCGGCTGGGCCCGTGAGCCATGGCCGCTGAGCCTGCGCATCCGGAGCCTGTGCTCCGCAAAGGGAGAGGCCCGCGTACCACAAACAAACAAAAAAACTGCCTGTCTACTTTTGTAATGTTTATATTTACTGATTGGAAAATGAATTGTGGTTTATTTCTTGTCTGTCCTTTTTCTATATACACAATATGTAAATATGCATTTTCTTATAAAACTGAGAAAATACTTCCCACTTCATTCCGTGGTCTGCTCCTTTTTCACATAACATTGTAGATGAGCATTTCCCATATCATTAAATATTATTTTAAAAAATGATTCTTAGTAGCTCTTTGGATGTAATTTTAATGAGCACATTCTAGCATATGGTTGAGCTATAAAATAGTTTAATTATTCCCCAAATGCTTAATGTTTATGCTATTAACTTTTTTCTAGTATAAAATAATATATTTAACAACCTTAGGAAGGTCCTAGAGCAAAAATAAAATATTTCAGCTTTTTCAATTAGTCAAGGCAAGAACAGGATGAAAATTTACTGAAGAGATTCTCTGATACTTAGAATCCCAAGATCATCTCCAAAATATGGTTTTTATGCCTAAGTAGTATTCTCTCTACTTTTTATCCTTGTATGAAGTAACAACTTTATTTTCTTCTTTAAATCTCTTCCTTGTTCAATGTATTGTTTTTTTACAGTTATTTATTTTTCCTGTGTGAGGGTCTCCTCCGACACTGAAAATAGTTGACTAGAAAATATATAATTTCTCGGAAAAGCAACACTTATTCTCTCATTATTTTACTGTCTTTTCTTTTCCAGTTAACACAAACAGATTTACACTGCACCATTCTGCATTCGGTCGCCTAGTCTGAGAGTCCACCATCATCTCTCAACAAAATTTGAAGCTTTGGTTTAGAAAATTCAAGCACTTCCAGCTGAAGTCCAATTCTCTTAAAGTGATGTGATATTAATGGCTTTGATTGTTTTCTTTCCCTTAGCAGGAGGCAAATAGTTCAGGGCTTAATTTTTCATGCTTTCATGAACTTAAAAAAAATAAAATTATCCAAACGCAAAAAATTATTCTTCATGTTACTTAGTCTTAAATCCCCAGGTAATTTTTTTCTATCAGTTCCACATATACTTTTTCCTGTTCCATAATACTTCAGATACCAGTTAATAAATACGTGTGCCTGCGCGTTGATCACTACGTTTAATCGCATGAATGTTTTTCAAATCCAAGGGACTGATTATTATAAATTTTCTACTGCACTGAGGAGCATTTTGCTGCGAGTTGAAAGTTAAAAATGCAAAAGGTCTCTCTCTATGCAAAATGTAAACTGATTTATTCTCACAAGAAAAGGTAGTAAGAAAGCTGAAAGAAAATTAGCAAAGAAAGCAAAATATATTCTAATTGGCTTCCTTCATTTTTTTTCTTAATAAAGAGTTGAAGAAGGAACCATTTAAAGTAGTTAGCACAGAAAGACTAGAACCAACCATCATATTTGGTACTAAAAATGCTTCTGGAATTCCAACTACTACATTTTGGGGTTAGACATTATAGCTATAGCTATATGGGTAAAGAAGTGGTAACCAATGTTTAAATCCAGAACATGACCTCATGTGTATGAAAACACATCTCTCATGGGTCAGTTAATTCAGAACATCTGCCCTAAGGCTTTTACCAGTGTAAATTAAAAACTGACAATGGGAGAAATACCAGCATTATGAGTTTTGTTAAATGCCATCATGCATTTAAAGGATGCAAACTGACTCATGGCCTAGACCATAGATAAAAGCAGTCACAAGTTGAGGGAACATTTGTTTTTGACAACATTGAGCCATTTGAGAATACCTATATGCATTTTGGCTGGTTATTAGTGCTGGGAATAGGCCTCAGAGACCATTTTGCCCATTTTGCCCAGTGGTTTTTTTTTTTTTTTTTTTTTTTTTTTTAGTGATATGCAGGCCTCTCACTGCCGTGGCCTCTCCCGCCACGGAGCACAGGCTCCGGACGCGCAGGCCCAGCGGCCATGGCTCACGGGCCCAGCCGCTCCGCGGCACGTGGGATCCCCCCGGACCGGGGCACGAACTCGCGTCCCCTGCACCGGCAGGCGGACTCCCAACCACTGCGCCACCAGGGAAGCCCTGCCCAGTGGTTTTTAAACTGTATTTCCTAGCATCCTGGGAAACTTCCAGAGAGCTGGCATAAATGATGTAGAGAAAGAGGTGAAGCCTAAGCAGGCCTCCCCCACCTTTTTAACCAAAGTTGCTCAGCTTTTATCTGTTTTATAAGTTGGGGGGAAAACCCCAAATTTCATTTTTGAAATGAGAAGTAAAATTATTTGGTCCTTCTCCCTCATTTTACAGGTGAGGAAACTAAGTACCAGATGGATTAAGTGTTTACCCAACTCTGCAATTATCTATTGGTAAAATCAGATGTACTACCCAAACCTTTTACAGAGCCCAGTACTTTTTTTTTTTTTTTTTTTAATGACAACACTTACATATTCTTAGGAGGCCACTTTGTGGCCAGATTGCTGTCCATTTGATCCAAAAGTCAGATTACTTTTGGCCAGCTTTCTTTTCTATAACTTGTTGAATACAAGTCAAGTCAAGCTTGGAAAGAATTATCAACCGGGAAATATGTTATTTCAGTGCCCAAACTTTCCTTTTCTATGCTCTAGGAATCTCTTCTAGGTCTATGACTTTAAGTTATTAAATTTTATTGTACATTAAAGTCTCTATTTTTAAAATAAGAATAATGTGATAACATACTAAAACAACAATAAGATACCATTTCACATCTATCAGACCAGCAAAGATAAAAATCTGATGATAACAGGTATTATGGAGAAATGAAGAGTGAGAACACCGCTCACTCATGGGAAGGTAATTTGGTTTAACCTTTGAAAACAGTTTGGTAGAGTAGACTTGACAGCACAGCATCTTAAAAACCAGAAATACTACTTCTAGTTTTATGTACCCAAGTAGCTTACAGGAGACTTATATGAATATGGTCTTGGTAGCATTATTTCCTACAGTGGAAAACTGGAAACAGATGGCCATCAACAGAGGAACAGGAATGGTGGGTTTCCAGTTGCCCATTTAAGGAGCTTGCAAGGTCCCCAGTCCGGCCAAACAACAAGTTAAAAGCTTAACAGACTGAAAAATTCAACAACTCTTCTTGCAGTCATAACGCAGGGGAGGACACAGAGCAAACCTGAGGCCCCAAGACCGAGGAGACAAACAGGGGAACACAGGGAGTTGTGACTTACCAGAGCACAGACTGTCAAGAGGGGGAAACCCGCCGGGGAGCCAGCTCCAGGAAGGAAACGCTGAACTGTAATTGACGAATTCCTGGAGGCTCAGGGCAGACAAGTCACAGGGGAGCCCAGCCACTGGGGGGCTCCCACAATATAGTGAGATTTACCTGCAGGAGCTCGAGCAGAGCCAGTAAATACTGGAGAAAAATCCCGTCAAGCTTCCAGCAGGGAAAGGGAAGGGAACCATTTTGAAATTCATCAGCGCCCTCTGTTCTTCTTAATAAGGCCTGGCTTCAGCAGAAACTAATTAACAGAGCCTAACCTGCTGAGATAATATCAGAGCCTAACTAACCTGGGGGAAGGGAAATACCCAACTGCAGTGAGTCCTAGGCATCCATTCCCACCTGAGGCGATAGAAAAAAGTAGAAACACTTGTGAAACACATAGTCCAGAGGTATAAGCTTACCAAAAGCCTGAGACCTAATTATAAAACTCTAGAATGCTTCCTCCCCAACACCTCACCACCACATCACTGAAGCCCTACTTACCCAGGACATCATGTCCAGCTATCAGAAAGAAATTACAAGGCATACCAAAAGCAAAAAACATAACATAAAGAGATACAGCAGGCATCAAGACTAGGCACTGCAGGGATGTTGGAATTATCAGGCCAGGAATTTAAAACAGCATCATTAATACGCAAAGGACTCTAATGGATCAAATGGACAGCAATGCAAGAACAGATGGACAATGTAAGCAGAGTGTTGGAAATCCTAAGAAAGGACCAAAAAGAAATGTCAGAGATAAAAAACACTAACAAAAATGAAGAACGCCTAAGATGGACTTATTAGTAGACTGGACACAGCTAAGAAAAGAATCTCTGAGCTGGAGGATGTATTAATAGAATCCTTGAAAACTGAATAGCAAAGGCAACAAAAACTACAAAAAATTGAATAGAATATCCAACAACTGTGGAACAGTTAGAAAAGGTGTAACATACACATCATGGGACTACGAGAAGAGAGAAAGGAACAGTGGAAATATTTGAAACAATGACTGAGAATTTCCCCAAATTAATATCAGACTCCAAAGCACAGATCCAGGAAGCTCAGAGAACAAGTAGGATAAATGCAAACAAAATCTACACCTGGGCATATCATTTTCAAACTACAGAAGATCAACAATAAAGAAAAAACTTGCAAGAAGCCAGAAGGAAAAAATACCTTACCTATAGAAGAACAAAGATAAGAATTACATCCAACTTCTCCTCAAAAATGATTCAAGCAGGAAAGAATTGAATGAAATTTTCAAGTATTGAGAGAAACACCTCCCAACCTAGAACTCTGTACCCTGTGAAATTATCCTTCAAAAGTGAAGGAGAAATAAAGAGTTTCTCAGACAAACAAAAATTAAAGAAATTGTTTCCAGTAAACTTACTTTGCAAGAAATGTTAAAAGAAGTTCTTAGAGAGAAGGAAAGAGTCAGATCTACAGAAAGTAAGAAAGAACACTGAAGAAGGAATAAGTGAAAGTAAAACAAAAATTTTTTTCTAATTCTTAATTGACCTAACAGATAAGTTTGTTCAAAATAATACCAATATTGTATTCAATTATGTATGCTTATGTGTATATGTATGTGCATATATATATATATATGTATGCTATATATGCTTATTTATATAAGTAGAAGGAATGACAGAAATGATACTAATAATGGAAGAGAGGAATTAGAATTATTTTGTTATGATAAGGTATTCACAACACCCATGAATTAGTATGTTATTTGAAAGTGGACTTTGATTAGTTATAAATCTATACTGTAAACTCAGGCACCCCAAAGAAATGTAAAAAATAAAATAAAAAGAAGTATAACTGATATACTAAGAAAGGGGAGAAAACTCATATTCACACACTCTTAATATGGCCACAGTCAGAAGCAAGGCTATCTGGTCAAATGGCGACCACTTCTCCCCTACACACTCCTATCCTCGTTCCTGAAGGCGTCAAACTTAATCTTCAGCAACACTTGTCAGTAACTTCTGCCTGCGACTTGAATGAATTCATTACAATCAGCAATGTCTCTGAGAATTCTATTTTCCCATTTTCCCAATTTCTCAATTGATTCTTCTAAAGATTTGGGATTTAAAAATATATATAAATTACCCAAAAAATGCTCAGAAGGAATTCCCACATGGAAACCATAATCTACATATAAAATCTGGATGCAAGAAATATTAACCATGTTCACAACTGTGATTACAACTAAAAGGGGTAGGGGGTTGAGTAGAGAGAGAGAAATAGAAGCTTAAATTGTATCTGAAATGTGCTATCTCTTTTTTGAAAAATTCAAGACAAAAGTCATAAAATTAAGTCTGTTAATTCTGGTGGAGGGTATACTTGTATTTGATAAATATTAATTTTACTTTCTTGGGTTTTTTAACCTTTCCAAAGGAATTGCTAATGCTGATTCCTAGGCCTTACTTCAGGATCCAGAGATCCTGATTCTGTGGGTCTGGAATGGAGACCAGGAATCTTAGTTTTCACTAGCTCCACAGAGGATGAGGGGGCAGATGGCACAACACCAAACTTGAGTGAAGGCTGACCAAATCCAGGGAAACCCAGATGCAAACCAGAGATACAGGCATAGATTGTGGCCAAACAGGATTTGCAAATAACAGCCTGAGGCCAAAGCAGCAAGCCCCAGCCTCAGGAGTAGCTGGGCATCTTTGCCCTGGGCGGTGTGGTAGGAAAGGCCTCTTGATCCTTGTGACACAGCACCATGTAGATGCCTCTCACACCTCAAGTGGACTGGCGCTGCTGTTTCTGCCAGCTTCCACCCACCGCTGTTCACTAGTTTCAAAATCACGTGCCTGGACGGGGAAGCCAGGGAAGGAAGAAGATAAAGCTCTATACTAAACAGGCAATATTTTAAGAGTTTCCAAAATTATTCCTTTATTTAAGAAAAATTCCAAGACACATCTGTGCATTTGCTTTATGATGTACTTAAAAGGCACTGTCTGACCTCACTGTGTGTCTTCCAAAGCCTTTTCACGGAACTTTATGCTTTCTGATTACTTGGCAATCACAAGCCAGCTAATGATTAAATTACTAGTTTCAAACCCTCATTATGAAGCAATAATGTCAACTTCCTTGTTTCTCTTGATTGCTTGATTTTAAAAATTTTAACTCAGTACCATCAGTTAGTCAATATGCTAATACTTGAGAAATATTTATGCCATGAGAAATTTATGTATATCTTATGATCCTACAAAGTGCAGCATAAGCAAGTTTCAGGGCTTATAATAATTAAGAGAAAATAAATCCAGACTCCTGAGTTCTAAAACCAATGTGTGTCCTCCCTTCATTCTCTTTGTGTAGACAAATGGGGTCTTGATAAAAATATAGGCATAGATACCTGGAGTTCTGTGTTTGACTTCTTGGAAAAATCCTGGTTTCTGCATCAATCCTTAGGCTTCCACCAGCAGCACCATTGAAAGCTTGGTGAACTTGACCTAAGCTTCTGGACCCAAACTTTTCTCTTTCCTCCCATTTCCTTCTGGCTTTCATATCCGATGTCAAACTGAAGGGGAACTCTCCCTCCCAAGTGCAACTGACAAGGCTCATTTTCATCCTGATCAAAGCTACAGCCTGTGGAAAGTATTTGGATATATATCCAAATGCCACCGAGTAAGTGGGATGCCCTCTGTACAGGGACTTTCACCGACCGTTGCTGTGACTTTGGCATTTAAACGGTGTTACAAGCTGCTATTGTGGCGTGATGAGTCATACCAGCTACATACACACACTTTCAATTATAAAAAAAGAATTAAGCTTTTTTAAAAACGTATTTTGCATGATTTCCAGTTGACAGAGACACCTGCCAAGGAACACCTGAAGTACACACTTCCCACTTTCCACTTAAATTCAGTGTTCACAAGTAACACAGTGAAGACTATTGGACAGCCCAGTGCCACAATCTGGGTGGTCTCTGCCCTAACTCTGAGGCAGGTGGACTGAGATGCTGCTGGTGCTGGTGCTGCTATGGGCTAAGGAAAACTCACCCAGGCTGTGCCTCATGAATCACAGGCAGCATGAATTAAGGTAAGAAGACATGTTGATTTCCTTTACTATCTGTTTCCTGACATGAGAGTTCTATAGTCGATAACAACCAAATCCCTGGGCAAGCACCCTTCAACTGCATGAAAGTACTGTTCTTCAAGACAAACAAAACACTATACTCATGACCCTATCCTCAACCTCATCTTTTACTATGAATTGACAAATAGTATATTCCAGAATGCAGCCTGGCAGCGGCAAATGTGATAGTGAAAGAGCAAAGAGGAGAGCCATGGAAATAGTCATTGCACCTGTTTACAAGAAAAGTACTATATGTGGAGGTGATGAAAGCACAAAACCTGCTAGCGTTCCCTGCTGAAAGGTACTGCTTTTTTAATCCATGGGTATAGAATATTTGAGAAAAATATAGTGGGTATAGGAAAAGATGCATAAAGCAGAACTAAATCAGATGAAAATGCTTTGCATGTATTGTTGCTTTAATTCTTGTTTTAACCACCTGATCTAAACACTATGGGCTAGAAAAGTTAATTTTTTCCTAAAGCAAAGTGGGATCGAGTCCCCAGACACTTTGGAATCCATTTATTAATTTAGCACATATTTATTGCATGCCTACAACGGCATAGTCCTGTAGCAAAAATCAAAGCAGATCAGAGACAGATGGTGCACATGTTACCACATGCTGAGCTCCCCAAATCACAAATAACCAAAATGCAGCTGGAGAAACACATAAGTGATCAAGGAGAAGTAAAGATAAAGTGTAATGAGCATGTGGAGGAGGGAAGAGGGCACTTCAAAGGAAAGAAATAAGAACTTTGAACTTCCTAGAAGTTTGAGCCGAGTCCTCAGTTATAAGAATAGGGGCGAGTAGAGGGTAGGAAAAGCATGCCAAGCCAAGGCACTGACGAGAGCCAAGGTGAAGAGCAAGAAACAAACAGAATACGAGTGAAGAGGTAGAGTGGCAGCACAGACTTGGAGAGCCTTGACTATTCAGCTAAAGGGGTCTACAGCTTTTTTCCACATAGAAAGGTACTGGTGATTTGTGAACAATGGAATGAAAATATCAGAGCTGTACTTCAGGAGTCAATAGAAAACAGACAATAAATTGAAATGGAAGGAAGGATCAAAGGAAAGTAGGAAAAAAGTCCATTGAAAGGGCCCAAGTGAGATTTAGTGAAAGCCTGATTCAGAATTATGTTACATCTTATAGATAAGGAAACAAAAGCACCCAGAAGTTGAGTAACGTGTTCAAAGTCACACAGACTGGTTAATGACAGAGTCATGACCCAAGTCTGGGAAATGTAGTTCCAGAGTCCATGCTCTTGACCATTCTGCTGTAGGACTTCTCAATATTAAGACTTTTCAAAAATATACTGTCCTTCCCAGTATTCCGAAAGCAGAGGGCACAGCCATGACATGACATTCAATAAACAAATGCTTAAGGTATAAACAAAAGCAAAAATTAAAATATGAGCAATCTAAAAATCTTATAATAGGCAAGAATGTGGGTATCAATTGTAAAACATATATACCATGGTCATTAAATGACATTTTAAAGAATATTTAATGACATTGGAGTAGTTTCATAATATGTTCAAGAAAAAAATCCAATTACCAACCTGTGCCTATATCTATATGTGCATAGAATCATCAAACACAGGAATGATTTATACAGAAATATTTACAGTTCTCATTTATCTTGAAAGGAGGATTTGGAGTGATTTTTATTATCTTTATTTTTCTGCATCATATGATTTTTCTACTTGACTCCTGTAGCAAAACTGCACACTTTTCTAGTGCTAAATAACCAATTCACTCAGGTTTTTCACCTCTCATACATATTTCTTATGTTGACAGAGCCTCACGGCTTCATGTTTGGTTCCTTTCATGGATTTGAGCACAAAAAGCAGGTACTAGACCCTGAGTTAAGTACTGGAGTTACAACTGTGAGTAAGACAAATAGAATCATAAACCTTACAGCCTAGTGGAGATCAAAATATTGAACAAAGAAGTTAAAATGTGAAAGCTGTTTCAAAAGGGAAATTATGGGATACTAGGAGAGTACCCACGATTATGAAGAGACACTGGCTGAGAAAGGAAGTTTAAGATGAAAAGTAAACATAAAGTAAACTGAGGGGGTAAGAATATTCCAGGACGAGCAAAGAGCATGCATGATGTCCTTAGGAGAGGGAGTCTGGAGGTGGCAGAAAAAAGACAAGGATTCTGGAAAGACGATAGACATCCCGGCTGGAATGGAAGGTGGAGGGTCTTGGAGAGATGTTAATTACAGTGGATTTTGTCCTGAAGATAATGGGAAGCCACTGTTGTCCAAGCCTTGCCTGGAGAAGGTCAAGAGACATTCAAGGAGACAAGTTAGGAGGGTTTTCTAGAAAGGATGGTGGCTTGGACAAAGAAAGGAGCAGAACGTAGAAAATTAAAATGCGAACAAGGGGACTTCCCTGGTGGTCCAGTGGTTAAGACCCCACGCTTCCCCTGCAGGGGGCACAGGTGCGATCCCTGGTTGGGGAACTGAGACCCCCGCATGCTGCGCCGCACAGCCAAAAGGTAAAACGCATACAGGGACAAGGCAAGCGATGCGAATGATTGAAGTGAGCCATGTCTAGAAAAAAATGCAAGCAATGTTATGTGATAAATATCATATTGCCGCAGAGCTGGTAACAGTACAGAGTGGCGGAGACTGTAGCCTTATGGAATGTGCACACCCGATCCAAAAGCTAAATAGCTGCTTGGCTGATTGTTGTCAAGCAGGAGTGAGCCTTGAGTCGCCAGCAATTTTGTTTTGTTTTATCTTAAACATTTATGTGAGCCTCTTGATTTGTATATATTATCAATTAATTCAGCTTATACAAAAAGTGTGTAAAGCAAATAAAACAAGCCTATCCTAGGCTGTCAGTTTACAACGGTGTTAGAGAAAAAACCCAGCAACTTCGCCGATGTCACGCCTTAGTTGAAAGGGGTAGTCCCTTCTGATTATGAATACCTTTAATATCTGGCACCCTCATTTACACAAAAGTCATGAATCCTTTGCGCATGTGCTCCTGACAAGAGAAGGTGCTGGAAAAGCTAAAACTTTGGAGCATAAGACACAAGGCTGAACAACACCTGTGGCATTGCCAGTGTCTGTCGATGAATCCTAAGTGAATCAAATCCATTTTTCAAATTATATTTCAGCGTTTGTTAGGCAATAGCAGAAGACAAGACAAAATGGAAAATGTGGCCTCTGCCCAAGGGGCATGAAGCCTACACAGGAAAGAAAAAAAAATCCTGGAAATAAAAACACCAGCTGGGAAGGAAACATAATTAATGAAATAGTCCTAAAATTATTGTCTTGCTGCAATTATCAGGTGTTTCTCATACTTCAACAGAGACTGATGACCCGTGGTGAAAGGGGCAGAGCAGGGACACACACACTCTGGGTTTGACACAGAACAGAAATGGAGTGTAAAACTCTCAGATACGGCGATGCCTCACTTCTGCCAACAAAATTCAGCCAGTAAAACTAACTGATTTGCAAAGCACTGTAATAGTCCTTAATGATAATCATTCCACAATTACACAATTGCCTTGACCTTTACCGAAAATTGATGACATTAAAGTGCCTTGCCTCTTCCAGATTCACCCCAATTTATTTTTTTAAAGGATTTTGCTATTGTTGTCTAACTTTAAAAAAAAAAAAAAACTTTAGTAAAGGACTAAGGAAAACTGATGGAAAACGTAACTGCAACCAACAGAATACAATCCCAATTTTCTTTTTACAAAATGTATGTAGGCAAAGAAAAGAGGCTGGAAAGAAAAACTGAGATGCACTGGTTATCTGTGGGTGGTTGTTATCTCAGGTGATTGGTACTCTAAGAGCAAGTAGAAACCAGCCATGTTTTCTCAGTGCTGCTTCTATGAATCCACTCTACGAATTTGCTATGCCCTGCCGTTGGATGAAATTTCACAGAGCTTTCATATTTTTTTATGGTGACTCAAATAATAAAGGAATAGTCTTTTCCTGGATAATACAAAGTCCAGTACAATCTATGAATCACGCAATTCCAGTCAGGCGTAGTATTAAAGCTCCAAATTCATATTCAGTGTATCTCTTTACGTATCCTGAGCAGTCCCACTGCTTGGGCCCTCTTTCAACGAAAGATTGCACAGGGGAAAAGGGATGACAGCTCAGCCTCTCCCTTTGCATCCTCCACAGCTTGCTAACTGAAATGTGTGCTTCTTGGGGGTTGGTTGAGGGTGAAGCGTGTGGAGAGGTAAAGGTGCAGGGAAGAGCTTTCCAGAATGACTCACTCATAATCTGGTGTTGGTGCCCTGGAAATGGCAGCCCAGAGCTGACTGTTTCTTTCATAGGGATCTTCTGCAAATTCCTCAGACATTCATCCCTGGATACTCCTGATTACCGTTTCCTCTTACACCCTCAATTCCTCTCCTCTAATACACTTTTGACACTCCCTGGCCCCCTGGACTTCCAGCACTCCACATCCAGGCTGGAGTCCTATTGTCCTTTCACATAGTATTCTGGACAGGCTGCTCCTTCCAGTGGGGTCTGGTCCCCAAGAAAAAAACACCTTTGTCCTACCTTCAGAGGAAGCGCAGTTCACTCCCAGCATCCCCTGGTCAGTCCTTACCTTAGGATTTCCCCTGGAAAGAAACAGGCCCCAGTTCTGAGTTCAGCAGACTCCAGGGGATGAATATCAAGTCCTCCAAACAGATCTGAAATCCCTCGTGTCACTTGACTAAGGTGAGAAAGAAACCACTCACCTTCTCAATGTTCTTACCTCTTCAATGCTCTCCAGGTGGGAGACCACTCTGCCCAGTCCTTCCGTCTCTTCAGGCATCCTGCACAGGTGATACATATCTCACTTTTCAATGTGGGGTACCTGAAACCTATTGTATGATTCTTAGCCTTTGGAGTTTCTGCTGACACGCAACGATTTTTTTTTTTTTAAGTACCATTTTAACTATATTGCTGCATTATTTTCTTCTGTATGTTTTTCTCTTTTAATTTTCCTATATTCATGTGAATTAGTTAACTACCAGAGAAAGAAATGAGTATTTTTTCAAAGCGTATCCAGGGCTAATTTTGTCAAAACAATTTAGCAGCAGTTACATATATTTGTTCAACACACATTTTAAATATTATTTTTAACTGAAGTATAGAATCATTCGCTTTATAATTATAAAAATATTTACAAGCTTCTTTTAGAATTTTGCCACATCTATAACCAGAACAAATGACCTCTACAACATGTCACCATGTCCACATCAATGCCACTCCTCTCCTCTCCCCATTAATATTTTCTGTAGTAATTTAAAGAGTTGTGGTGATAAGGTCAAAGGCTTACAAAGGAAAGACTTCAAGAACACCACATCTCTGGTGAAGTCACCATTATCCAGGACTTAATCACAGCTCTTCACAGCCTAGAAAATCAACTTGATTAGGGACTTCAGAATTTCTCAGACTCAGGAAAATCAAACAAAATCATCTGAAAGTGACAAATGATTTATATGTAATGGGTTCAAATTTCAGATCATGAACCTAGTTGTTCGAGAAGCTTTACTTTATGTTCTCTATCTGAATTAATCTTCTATACTGAAACATCACGTTGCTGAGTGGAGAAATTTACTCTGTTTATTTATTTATTTATTTATTTAAATTTATTTATTATTATTATTACTTTTTGGGCGCTGTATTGGGTCTTCTTGCTGCCCGCAGGCTTTCTCTAGTTGCGGTGAGCAGGGGCTACTCTTCCTTACGGTGCATGGGCTTCTCTTGTTGCGAAGCACAGGCTCTCGGTGCGCGGGCTTCAGTAGTCGCAGCATGCGGGCTCAGTAGTTGTGGCTCCAGAGCGCAGCCTCAGTAGTTGTGGTGCACGGGTTTAGTTGCTCTGCAGCATGTGGGATCCTCCCAGACCAGGGCTCGAACCCGTGTCCCCTGCTTTGGCAGGCAGATTCTTAACCACTGTGCCAACAGGGAAGTCCTGAGTGGGGAAATTTAATATTGGTCATTTCATGATCGTCTGCTGATTTCAGGTCACCTTCATGGATTCAGGGTATCCACACAAGATGGGGTGGATGGCTTACATAACCCGGGGTGGGGGCAATCTGGTCTTCCACTATCCTTGACGAAACACCCCCTTCCTCAGAAATAAAGCCTTCCCTGCCTCTTTCTCACCAAACTCGCTGCCACCTCCTTAAGCACTCACAGGTTGTCATTAATAGAGGTTGGCAGCTACTCCAACGGACTCACTCTAAAAATAGCCTAGAGCCAACCTGTATGAGAAAGAAAAGTATAAACAAATAAATCAGAGGTGCAAGCGGCAAAGCAGGAAAAGTGGGCAAAATGTGATAAGTTTAAAATGTACTCCATTGCCTGTGATTTCAAAATCCATGATAAATGACCTTTCCGTTTTCTAGTTTCAGAGGCACCCATGCAGATTTAGGGGCTAGTACCAAGAAAGAGCTCACAACCCCTCAAAAGACAGTGTATTGTTAACCATGGGAAATTCATCGTCAAGAAAATAACTAAGTCTGGATCATTTAGTAAATTGTAACCCTCATGCACTAAGTGGTGCTTCTGTGGCCTGGGGAAGTTCTTTTTTTTTTTCTTCAAAAGCTCAATAGGCATCCACTGTATAGCTACCCTGGTGGGATCTAACCCAGCAATCATGTTGGATCCAATTCTTTAATAGCATATATTTATTACTAGCCTTCAATAGAAAATACCGAGTCAGATCAGAGACAGTGTTTATGGCTGGGCTTCCAGAGAGCACAAATAACCACAATACACAGCAGAAAGTAGCAAGTGCCCAAGGAAAGAGACAGTGGACTGTTACAGGAGTTGAGAGAGGCAAGCATAGAGAATTTCAAGGAAGGGAACTGGGGACAGCTTCCTAGGGGTTTGAGCTGAATGCTAAATGACAAGGAGATGGATGTGTGGAGGTGATGGAGAAGGGCAGTCCAAGGAACTGGCACGAACAGAGGCAAAGAGCAGGAGAGGGAGGGATTGTAGAATGAAGGTTGAAAAGATAGGTTGGGACACAGACAAGAAGGCCTTGAAAATCCACCTAAATACTTTGGAGGATTTTTGTTGGTGTTTTTTTTTTTGGTTGGTTGGTTGATTGTTGTTGTTGGGTTTTTTGGTGTATTTTTTGTGTGTTTGGGTTTTTTTGTTTCCTTTAGTTGGTTTTTTTTCCTATACTAGGAATGCACTTGTGATTATTGAGCAAGGGAGTGCAACTATCAGAGCTGTGCTTCAGAAAATAATGGGAAAGAGACTGTAAAATGGTTTGGGGAGGGACCGGAGACAGTGAGAAACAGGAGTCTATTGAAATAGTCTGGTGACATCTGCAGAAAGACTCCTCTGGGACGGTGTCACCCTGCTCTTTAGCGATCCCAGAACCTACCTCTTCAAGTGCGAAAAGGATGGGATTAAATGATTGTTGAATGAAGAAGATGAGGGAGAGAGTGAATGAGTCCAGTTCTGGTAAAAGACTGGAAAATATAACTTGAGGACGACAAATGAGTTTTGAGAGGACAACATTGATTCCTACAGATAAATCTAAAACTAGGTGAAAGTTTAAGGTCATCTGACAGGTGAGGAGTTAGGGTCACGAGTGACTAAAAGAACCTTGGAACTCTCTACCCACTGGATCTCTCACTCTCTCCTCGTAACAGAGAAAAATAATTTAATAGGTATATTCTCTTCCTTCCCTTGTTACTAACTGCTATAGTCTTAGAATATATGCAGCAAAGCACAACTTTTTTCATTAAAACACATTTTAAAAACATACTTGATTATATTTTTTCTAGATACAAAAATATCCTCTGTTCACTAAAGGTAAATAATTTAATTAATAACTTGGAAAATGCAGAAAATCACTTGCAAGTTCATCCTGGAGATGAGCACATTTAATTTGTAAAAGCCTTTCTAATAGATATGTATAGATATATGGAATGTAAGTAAGTAGATGGGTAGTTGCAGTAGAGTAATATATGTTGCTAGGTAAACTCTTCCTTTGGAGTGATCATCTAATCCATTCATTAGCTGAAATAAATTCCTGTGCTTTTTTTTTTTTTTTTTGGTACGCGGGCCTCTCACTGTTGTGGCCTCTCGCGTGTGGAGCACAGGCTCTGGACGCGCAGGCTCAGCGGCCATGGCTCACGGGCCCAGCCGTTCCGCGGCATGTGGGATCCTCCCAGGCCGGGGCACGAACCCGTGTCCCCTGCATCGGCAGGCAGACTCCCAACCACTGTGCCACCAGGGAAGCCCCTCCTGTGCTCTTTTGATATCTTAAAATTTTGTCACTGTTGCTTTTACATCTAGCAGAGCCATCTCAAAATTAAAATCTACACCGAAATTAAAGAATTCTGTTTAGCTGTCTCTTGGACCACATTACTGTCTTTAATTAGTTATAATATGTATATAGGAATTCAATGCAAGGGAGCTGGCAGCCCTTGTCAAACTCCAGGAAGTAAATAGGAACTACTTTTAATCTCAGGGCTCAGATACATAAACTCAGGCATCCAGCAGTTCACAATGAGCTCAATGTCACCTGGTCCATAAAAAGCAGGCCTGGAAATGAAAGCCAGGATTCTGCAGACTGAAATCTTTACCCAAGAATGGAAATGTCTTCATAGAATGTTCAGTCTCGTAGATCTAAACCTGAGAGTACAGTTTAACCTCTTCACTTTACAGACATTGAAACAAAGATACAGAGAGGTTTTATGGCTGGTGTGGTTCATGTGGACGGTTAATAACTGACCGAGGTATTTCTTTCCATTGTTTTAAAACTGGTCAGTGGGGCTTCCCTGGTGGCGCAGTGGTTGAGAATCTGCCTGCCAATGCAGGGCACACGGGTTCGAGCCCTGGTCTGGGAAGATCCCACATGCCATGGAGCGACAAGGCCCGTGAGCCACAACTACTGAGCCTGCATGTCTGGAGCCTGTGCTCCGCAGCAAGAGAAGCCGCGATAGTGAGAGGCCCGCGCACCGCAATGAAGAGTGGCCCCCGCTCGCCACGACTAGAGAAAGCCCTCGCACAGAAACGAAGACCGAACACAGCCAAAAATAAATAAATTAATTTTTAAAAAAACCTGGACAGTGTACAGAATTTCCCCCAATCCTGGGAGAATGAAGGGAGATGTTTTTCAAATTTTAAAAAAAGTTAATTGAAAACAAAACCTGATTAGATTGAAAATCAGAGTTTATTAAAAATGAAGAAAAGATAGCCTATTTTTGACTTGATGAAAGTGATTTAAAAGTGAATTTCATTTTCTTTAAAACTGTGTCTAAAAAAAAAATTCAGTGTCTATTACCTCAATGAGTTTTTAAATCAAGTTGTTAAGTCAATGTGTGTTTTACGATTTTTAATTAACTTTACATTTTATACATTGGATCAAGCTTTCCTACACATTTAAAACGGATTCTGTCGATGTGTGATATGATTCTTCTTTTTTTTTTTTTTTGGCTGTGTCGGGCGTTAGTTGCGGCACGAGGGATTTTTGCATTGAGATGTGCAGGCTCTTCATTGCAGCCCAGGGGCTCTCTAGTTGTGGCATGTGCGGGGTCAGTAGCCCCGTGGCTCGTGGGATCTTAGTTCCCCGACGAGGGATCGAACCCGCGTCCTCTGTACTGGAAGGCGGAGTCTTAACCCCTGGACCACCAGGGAAGTCCCTGTTTGTTTTAAGTCTGTCTGTGCGTGTGTGGGCCGGGGGAGTGGGGATTGCGTAGGCAGGGGTTTGAAAAGTCATACATAAAAATATTAACATTCTATGGTGAGATCAGATGCTTTATTTACCTTTTTCTGACCTGTGCTTACTTACTTTCTCATTTTTTTACTATAAGAATATATCAATATACTTTTATATAATGCAAAAAAAGATTTTGCCCGTGTATCAATGACCTTCCCAGCCTTTGTGGGAAAATAGCCATTTGCTCTATTTGAAAAGCAAGGTGCTCTTTGTTCATCATGGCAGATACTGTGCAGCTTGCCTGCGTTATATCCATTCCAGCCTCTTTCTAGTACAGCTTCCTACACTGCAACGTTTGGAAAGCTGAAAATTATAACTCAGACTCCTTGGTGGCTAGGGTTCCAGATGAGACTTGGGTTCTCCCAATCAGACACTGTCATGTGAGGCTAGAATCTGATAGTGAGTTGAATGGGAAGGGAGGCAGTCTGTGGGGCACAGACTGAAGCAGGTCACAGCAGAAGCTGTGTGGCTCTGAGGTCCCCACTCCGCAGCTTCCTGACTCTCTAGCTTCTTGCCTCAGTGGTGGTAACTTGCCCTGATCACAAGGGAGGCAGGGTGTTTCTGGAGGTGCTCCTGGAAATTCCACCTACCACCTGTTCCTTCAGTTTTCCAAGAATATTGTAAGCTGTCTTATACATAGTAAAAAAAAAAAAAAAAAAAAAACCATTCTGCTTCAAACTAGCTCTAATGGTGCCGTTGCTTACAGTTGGGCCCCACCCCATGGAGTCATGCTCAAAATGTTCCCATTCGCCCTCCTTCCAGTCCTTAAGCTCTGTTAATTTTTCTCCTTTTGTAGTTACAACAATAATACCTGCTTGGACAGGAATAAAGATGCAGACGTAGAGAATGGACGTGAGGACCCGGGGAGGGGGAAGGGTAAGCTGGGACGAAGTGAGAGAGTGGCATGGACATATATACAGTACCAAATGCAAAATAGATAGCTAGTGGGAAGCAGCCACATAGCACAGGGAGATCAGCTGGGTGCTTTGTGACCACCTAGAGGGGTGAGATAGGGAGGGTGGGAGGGAGATGCAAGAGGGAGGGGATATGGGAACATACGTATATGTATAGCTGATTCACTCTGTTATACAGCAGAAACTAATGCACCATTGTAGAGCAATTATACTCCAATAAAGATGTTGAAAAAATAATAATACCTGCTTGTTGTAAAAAAAATAAAATTAAAAAAATCAAGCAATACAAAGGTTATTCACTGAAAAATAAAAATCTCTCCTCATACTCCCTACCCATTCATCCTTTATTCTAAAAGAATCCATGTTTACTAGTTTGCTGTTTCATATTCTTCCAGTTATTTTATTTTATTTTTTGCAGTACGCGGGCCTCTCACTGTTGTGGCCTCTCCCGTTGCAGAGCACAGGCTCCGGATGTGCAGGCTCAGTGGCCACGGCTCACGGGCCCAGCCGCTCCGCGGCATGTGGGATCTTCCCAGAGCGGGGCACAAACCCGCATCCCCTGTATCGTCAGGCGGACTCTCAACCACTGCACCACCAGGGAAGCTCTCTTCCAGTTAATTTTTCATGCCTATAGAAACTATGAAGACACAGGGTTTTGTTTGTTTTTCTCATTTTTGCAAAAATGACATACACATAAATCCTGCAACTTGATTTTTTTAATCTTTCCATATTTGTGTGTACTAAGCTAACTTCTTTTGAACTACTATATATTATTCTACACTGTGGAAAAGCTAAAATATATTTCAACATTCTCCTATAAATGGACATATTAACATTTAAAAACAATGTTGTCATAACCATCCTTTATATCTGTATGTGTATGTTTGAATATTTCTTGAGATAGATTCTAAAACCTAAATGCAAGAAAAGTTCAATGTTAGCAGATTGCATTTAGCAATGTGTTTAAAGAAAAATGTCTGTTTTGCTTATTACTGTATCACTGGTGCCCAGCACAGCATCTGCCATGTAGAAGCACTAAATAAATATGCGTGAAATGAATGCCAAATGAATGATTGAAAATAGATTAGGAAATACACTAATGCAATTCATCACATCAAAGGATTAAAGGAGAAAAAAATAAACCATTATGATAGATATCCCCTCAAATTGGGTAAAACTCCACATCCATTCCTGATTTTTAAGAAAAATTATTCATCAAGAAATGGAAGAAAACATCATTAACCTGATAAAAGGACTTATCAGAAACCAACAGCAAAATATATTTCTAAATATTTATAAAAGAATAGTTACTACCTCCAAGGAGTCAATTATGAATAAAAATAAACTTACAGACCTGAGCTGGGAAAGGAGGCAAAAATATTAAAATAAGATATAAAATATTTAAAAACCTATAGACCGCCACAAAGAAATGCAAAACAGGTGTAATCAAAAAGCAAAATCATCTGCCATACAAGTGCACTGAATTTACTCTGATGAAATTCATCCTATTGGGGGCAGGCATGGTGGTACATTTTTAATATCTGGAAAACTATGGGGTCAGACAAGGAAGGATTCTCAGAAAGAAATGAGCAGCCTGCAGCCATTCTGCCTCTTTTCCAGTACTCCTGGCCTCATCAACAGCAACAAAACCTATTCACCTCTTTGCCCTCATGTTCTGCTGTATTGGTTCTAAATGCTTCTCATGCCCTAGTTGTGGTCATTTGTAGGATACAGACAGGCCAAGAACAAGGCACCTTTTAACTTCAGGAAACTCTGTGATATAAATTTAAATTATAGGAAACAATCAAGTGTCCCATAATTTGGAATATTATATAACCATTTAAAAACATAGGCAACTTGGGACTTCCCTGGTGGTGCGGTGGTTAAGAATCCTCCTGCCAATACAGGGGACACGGGTTCGAGCCCTGGTCCGTGAAGATCCCACATGCCACGGAGCAACTAAGCCCGTGTGCCACAACTACTGAGCCTGTGCTCTAGAGCCCAAGAGCCACAACTACTGAGCCCACGTGCCACAACTACTGAAGCCTGCACGCCTAGAGCCGGTGCTTTGCAACAAAGACAAGCCACCGCAATGAGAAGCCCGCACGCTGCGAAGAACAGTAGCCCCCATTCTCCACAACTAGAGAAAGCCCCCTCATGTCAATGAAGACCCAACAAAGCCAAAAATACATACTTATTTTTTTATCAGAAAAAAAATTTTAAAAATAAAAACATAAGCAGCTTTATATGTTCATATATGGAAAAAAACACACTAAGATGTGTTAAATGACAAAGTAAGGTGGCAGTGTGTATACCATAACTATATATGTGGACATTTTTGTTTCTAACATATTTTTTGAGATATAATTTAAACACCACAAGTTTACCTGTTTAAATTGTACAATTCCATGATTTTCAGTGTATTTACAGGGTTGTACACCTAATCACCATAATCTTATTATAGAGTATTTTCATTATTCTAAAAAGAAACTCTGCACCCATTAACAGTCACTGACCATTCTCCCTACCCTCAGACCTAGATAACCATTAGACTACTTTCAGTTTCTCCGGATGTGCCTATTTTGAACATCTGATATTAATGGAACCGCATAATATGTGGTCCTTTGTGACTGGCTTCTTTCACTTAGCATAGTGTTTTCAAGATTCATCCATATTGTACCATACATCAGTACTGCCTTCCTTTTTTATGGTCCAATGATATTCTATTGTACGGATATATCACATTTTATATACCCAGTTGTTCATTGATGGACATTTGGGTTGTTTCCACTTTTTGGCTATAATGAATAATGCTTCTAAGTGCATTTGTGTACAAGTTTTTGTGTGGACATATATTTTTATTCCTCTTGACTATATACGTTGGAATGGAAATTCTGGGTCATATGGTAATTCTATATTTAACATTTTGAGGAACTGTCAGGCTGTTTTCCAAAGTGGCTGAATTTTACATTCCCACCAGCAATGTAAGAGGATTCCAATTTCTCCACATCCTCACCAATGTTTGTTATTGTCCATCTTTTTTATTATATCCATCCTATTGTGTATAAAGTGGCATCTCATTTTGGTTTTAATTTGTACTTTCCTAATGACTAATGATGTTGAGCATCTTTTCGTGTGCTATTAGCCATTCATATACCTTCTTTGGAAAAATGTCAATTCAGATCCTTTGTCCATTTTTCAATTGGGTTATTTGTCTTTTATTATTGAGTTATAGGAGTTATTCATTTATTTTGAATACAAGTCGCTAAACACATATGATTTGATAATATTTTCTTCCATTCTGTGGGTTGCCTTTTCACTATCTTGATGATGTACTTTGAAGCACAGAAGTTTTTAACTTTGAAGTACAACTTATCAAGCTCTTTTTTTTAATATAACTTGTGCTTTTGATGTCATATCTAAGAAATTGTTGCCTAACCCAAGATTTTGTCTACATTTTCTAGAGTACATAAAAACCTATGTGAGTGGGCTTCCCTGGTGACACAGTGGTTGAGAGTCCGCCTGCCGATGCAGGGGACACGGGATTGTGTCCCGGTCCGGGAAGATCCCACATGCCGCGGAGCAGCTGGGCCGGTGAGCCATGGCCGCTGAGCCTGCGCGTCCGGAGCCTGTGCTCCGCAACGGGAGAGGCCACAACAGTGAGAGGCCCGCGTACCGCTAAAAAAAAACAAAACAAGCAAACAAAAAAAAACCTATGTGAGCATATGTGCTTTCTTCTCTAAAGATTCACAGAAATGTTAACAGTGATTAACTTTGTAGGGAAGGACAAGGGGAAGCAAAGAGAATTTCATGTTTCACTTTATTCATGTGTATGGTTGGAATGTTTTACCATCTATATATATCACTTCTATTTTCAGGATTATTTTTTAATCCAAATTGAATACCAGTAAATAACAATGGGCTATGATTAGCATTTTGGAAGGCCTAATAAATGACAATCCTCTTTTCTGCCTGAATTCAGAACTAGTTGAGATACAGATACAGAAATCAGAGAGGTGAAAGCCATAATGGCAACCTGATTTCTGATAAAGCCATATTGGAGAGAATGACTTAGTGTAAAAGCCAAATAGATCTGCTAAAACATCCTGCCCCACCCCCACTCTGGTTTATATTTTGGAACAGTCTACCTAAGAAAAAGTTGGAGTCTAAGAGTATACACAGTTCCTGAAGATCAGTGCCTAGCACTGTTTAGGGGGAAATAGGACAGCTACAAGGGACGGGATCCTCTATGCCTAAGAACTTTTAATACATTGGCTCCACCCAGTCGAAAGCTGTGAATCAATGCCTTTCACCCAACAACAAATTAGCTTATTTCACCTCCATGACTAATGATTGAGGCAAGAGGCTTAGAGCATTTAAGAAAAAACCCTTTCCATAGACTACAGAGAAGTAGAGAAATAAGCAACTCCCCCTAACAATTGCCATGAAATTTTAAACTACAGTAAATAGAAACTTCACCTAGACATTAGCTATCCTTATGTCTTGCTCCTGATGATCCTTTATAAAACTAGTGTGTACATGCAAGTAATTGGTAATTAAGTGAGAAATTGAGAACCTAAACCAGCTCGTAAACTCCAAGGCATTTGGACAGGCATCATATTTCCTGTGAAGGAAATTTTGGGAAAGGAGCTCAAGATTTCAGGATACAGGATTTACATTCAGAAAGCAGAAAACGTAGAAAGAATATTTAAATTCTAAAGCACAAGAATGGAGCTAGAGAGTAGAAGTCTTTTCAAACCAGAAAAAAGAATCAGAACAGTTACTGAAACTGTTAAACTACTACTTAAAAAAAAAATCTGCATATAAGTAGACCCATGAGTTCAAACCTGTGTTGTTCAAGGGTCCACTGCAGTCACTAAAATCCATTGCAATAAATGCTAAAATAGAAATAAGCACAGAGGAGAGCCTCATCTAAGGTACCATAATCATAGCTTATTGTCATTTAGAAATTACTATCTGTGAAGCCTTGTGGTAAGCAGTTTACAAACATTATTTCTATTGCCCATAAGAACCCTCATTGGTAGGTTCTATTATAATTCCCTTTGCCAGATGAAAAGATCAAGACACAGAAGTGTTAGGTAGCTAAGTTTCACAGCTGATCAACAGAGGAAGCAGAATTTGAATCGTGCTGTTTGAACCCTGCCTTTGCCCTTAAGCACTGACCATCAACAAGTTCAACCACCCAGTCATGGTCAAGGAGAAAGTATTAAAATATGCCACTGAATAATGTCTCTCATATGCCTTCTCATTTAACTCATGGAACATTTGTTTTTAGTTCATCCTTGCTTGGAACCATCACACTGAATGGATGACATTATATTTTTAGAGTCTAAACAACCAATAAAAAAAGCTAAAAGCATCACATACATTTAAAGGTAAAGCTCCAAGCTTTGATAGCAGCTGAGCATAGACTCATATCTTCATGGGGACAAAGCAGATATACTGTCTTTTTCATCTTTGGGTCCTTAACACAGTAACTAGTACTATAGATGAGGAAGTCAACAGTGTTTGTTGCATAAGTGATTGAATGAACAAATAAACTAATGAAAAAACAAATTAAATAGCTGTTGAATACAAAAAGTAACAGTCACAGAAGAGAAACGAGGACATCTCATGATGCAAACAAAAACAAGTAGTGACTTGATTATCCCAAATAATACAAAAAT
The DNA here is from genome assembly GCF_026419965.1 of Kogia breviceps. Classification (NCBI taxonomy): domain Eukaryota; kingdom Metazoa; phylum Chordata; class Mammalia; order Artiodactyla; family Physeteridae; genus Kogia; species Kogia breviceps. The sequence continues at coordinate 179,472,235 of NC_081311.1, forward strand.
AATATGAAGATCATAGTTCACAATCTTAACATTAAGCATATCATATTGTTTGAATTCTGGAATATTCCATTTCCAAGAGACATAGAAAATATCTAGTCTGACTCAGTTTGAACCTAACAGGATATCATTAGACTTTCATTTGAATACATCTAATGGTAAAAAGCTGCTTGTGAACAGCTTAAATCACTTAATATAAAAAAATCTTCCCTATCTTGACCTAATATCTGCTTTTTGTCCTAGTTCTACTACTGGAAACCACATAGAACAATCTAATCCTTCTAGCTCATGATAACCCATCAAATATTTGAAGACATTAATCATGTTTTCTTGTTCGCACCCACACATTTTTTCTGTTTTCCTAGAGTACCATTTTTTTCCTATAGCTTTTATGACATGCTCATGTGTGTTTCAACAGAATAGTGACATGATCAACAGAAAGTAGCCACAATTTTGGTTAGAAGCTTGAGAAGTCCTTTAACAGCACATATTTTAAAATTTATAGAGACAAAATTATGTGCTCCTGAATGGAGATAGAGCTTTCCAGGTCTCCCCATTTCTGCATGGAAGTAATAGATGTGAATATCACCTACCCCTCTTCTCAGAGTGGGGATTCTGCCAGGCATATAAGCTCAGTTTTGCATTTTCCTGGGGAAACTTTATGTCCTCATGGCCTCTTCTCAACCTGCCTATGATGGAGTCTTTGTTTATATACTCAACAGGTGCAAAGAAATAATGTAGCATGAGCCTAAGTGTTTACTGTGTTTACTAAGTGTTTACTGTGAGACTGACTTTGAAAAAGTCAAGTTTCCAGGAGCATTCCCCAGCAAGCCTAGGATTCGGGCCTGGCTAAATTTCATTCTCACATACCCAGATTTTTTTTCTCACATTCTGATTTTGCTCCTCTGGTCTTAAGTTTTCCAATATCCAGTTTTCCATTCTGGGAGAATAAATGGCCCCCCACATGATATGCTAAATCAATACTGTTATAGAAAAAAAATCAATTGGGGCTAAGAATATAAAAACAGGACTTCGCTATTTATACGAACTGTCCTGCAGAAAGTAAAGAGCTCTCAAAGAATGAACCAACATATCCAGTTTCCTAACACATCTACATGACAGGCTTTGGTTGGTACCTGACTACAGTCTAAGACCCTCCAAGATTTGCTTTGTAGTCAGCAGGGCAGGGAGGTGACATGATATTCAGTTTAAAAAAAGATGAAAAACCATGGCATTCAATAGGAAAGGATGCAGTGTGTACTTAAAAGTTAGCACAGAACACAAAAGCTTTATGAAAGGGGTACCAATAACATACATCGGAAGGAAGTCACAGAATTGTACAAGAGGACATTTAGGATCTGTAAAGGGTCACAGTGTTTGTCCAGGACAAGAGGACATTGCAGATTTATAAAAGGGCCTCAATATCTGTCCAGGGGGATAAAATATTAATGATCTCTGTTAGCCAAGATTTTTTTCTTTCTGAAACTGACAGTTTTGTGGCTTGTAAATCCTGCTTCCCTCTTCAGAACAGAAGAGGCTGAGAGTCTCATTTTTTCTAAAGGCAGCATGTCCCCTTCCCTCTCCTGAGAGGAGGCTTCCTGCTGTTCACCATGACTGGAGCGGTTTTGCTCATCCTGTCTCCTGCTCCCACTTACTCTTCAGCCACTGGGTACTTTTTTTTTTTTTTTTTTTTTTTGCGGTATGCGGGCCTCTCACTGTTGTGGCCTCTCCCTTTGAGGAGCACAAGCTCCGGACGCGCAGGCTCAGCGGCCACGGCTCACGGGCCCAGCCGCTCCGCAGCATGTGGGATCTTCCCAGACCGGGGCACGAACCCGTGTCCCCTGCATCGGCAGGCGGATTCTCAACCACTGCGCCACCAGGGAAGCCCCACTGGGTACTTTTAATGTCTTCATGTGGGCAGAGAGTAGTTTCAAACTGTCATTACTGAACTAAAACCCCAATAAAAAAAGAAAAAAATTCTCTATCTGGCTCTTTACATTGAAATTATGTTAAGGAATTACTTCTCTTTTTTAAAGAGTCATTTTTTGCCACTTAGTAATGAAACATAATTGCACAAATCAATGTTAATTTATGACAATGAAATAATAAAATATTGATGAAATAAAAATCCCTAGACTTAAGTAATGAGAACAGGCATTAAATCAATTCTCCACACCGGCACCACAGCAGTCTTTCCAAAATGCTAACAAGTTTGTGTTTCCTGCTTAAAATACTTTACTAACTTCCTTCCATTTATAAAACAAAGTCCAAACTCATCAGGAAGATAAAATGTTTCCTTCTTGTTGACTCTTGCTTTTTGCTCAGATCCCACCACTGGACCCAATCTCTTGTTTCATACTACATCAATTCTAAACTACTTACATTCTCCAAATATAATCATTAAATTCTTCAAGTATTTAAAGGAACAGCTTTATTGAGGCATAATAGACAAATAATGAATGGCACACACTTAACTTTTCAAACTGATTATTTTTGATGTATGTTTATACTCATGAACTGATCATTAAAATCAAGTCAGTGGATGTTCCATCACTCTTGAAACTTTCCTGGTGGTCTTTGTAATCCCTTTCTCCCATCCTTCCTTGGCCCCATCCCTAAGAAACCACTGATTTCCTCTTTGTCACTATAGATTAGTTTGCATTTCCTACAGCAGAGTTTCTCAACCTCAGCACTATCGACATTTTGGACCAGATAATTCTTTGTTGTAGAGGGCTGTAATCTGCATTGCAGGGGGTTTTTCAGCATCCTTAGTCTCTACCCATCAGATGTGTGTGTAGTACCTGTGCTCCAATTATAACCACCAGAAATGTAACCAGACATTGCCTAATGTCTCCTAGGGGCAAAATTGGCTCTGATTGAGAAACACTGTTCTAGAGTTTTATATAAAGGAAATCACATGGTGTATGCATACTTTTTCTTGTCTGGCTTCTTTCCCTCACATAATTATTTTGATATTTATCCCACAGGAATCTTTTTCATCAGGCTACCTGAACAGAAGAGTCTCTGAGAGTGAATGTTTTATTGTCCAAGGAGGTGGTACACAGAATATTAGACAATGTAGGAGTCGAAAGTCTTTGGCTCTGAGTCTAGCATTTTCACTCACTGGCTGTTCTATATTAATGACATGAAAATATTTGTCTAGTTCACTTTGCAAGATTACCATGAAGGTCAAGTCTGTATAACATTAAAATACTAGTATTTGCATTCATTTTGCAAAATCTATGAAAATATATAGTACATGTTTTTGAGTAATCTAAACCGTGTCATCTAATTTATATTTTTTATCGAGTCCTTGCATCTACAGAGTGTTGTATGTACCGTGACACAAAAATTAGTTTGTTCCCAAAGACCCCACAAGACACTGTGGTTAAATGAAACAGTAGAAATAGGAGAATGACAAATGACAATGACAAAAAAGTCTCTGTGGTATGAGACAAAGTCTCTACAATCCTCTCTAACTCAAAAATATCACGCTTGTGAGAGGGGCCGTAATCTAGCTTTAGGATGTCATCATGATCTCTTTGAGAATCAACATTTCCTTTCCAAGCATAATCCCTGGCAAGGCATGATATATTACCACTTAAGATGGAAAATAATATAGTAGAATTATATGGAAGATTCAGAATCCAAGTTCTGAGGGTATGATACAAGGCACAAGGTGTTTCTTTATATTTCAAACAAACCAAAGCAATACAGAGATGATGAACATAAACTTCATCCATCTATCACTGGGGGAAAAGTCTGCTGTTCAGACTAAGGACCTAGTAAGTGCCCATCAGTGTGAATGGGTTTTCTGGATCCTAGAGAGCCACCTCCAAGAAATGCCCAGTTGTGAGAGTACTGACTTTCACCTGCCCCCTTTCATTGGTCAGGACTGGAACAGTTAAGACAACTGGGTAGAATGCTTAATGAGAATAGGTGGTAAATCTCAACAAAATTCATACAATTCTCTTGTGTTTGGTCCAGACCATTTGTGGTAGCCAGACTCTAAGATGGCCCCCAATGATCCCACATCTTTGTACTGACGTCCTTATATCGTCTTCTTTCATATTATACCACTGTTAATCTGTATGAACAATAAAATACAGCAGAAATTTGGCATGCCATTTCCAATATTGATTATAACAGACACTTCTGTTTATATCTTGATCTCTCTCTTTATTTCTCTCTCTCTCTCTCTCTCTGACATGCACTCTGGTGTAAGCCAGCTGCCACATAATGACCAGCCCTATGGCGAACCCCACGTGGTAAGAAAATGAGACAGCTGACCAACAGCCAGCAAGAAACAGGCCTGCCAATAGCCAGGTGAGCGAGGATACTCCATCCTGTCAAGCCTTCACATGATAACTTATCGGCAACCTCATGAAAGATCCTGAGCCATGACCACTCAGCTAAGCCACTTCTGAATTTCTAACCCTCAGAAACTGAGTGAGATAATAATAAATGTCTGTTGTTTTAAGCTGCTAAATTGTGGGGTAATTTGTTATACAGCAATAGGGTAACTAATACACCTACCTACTCCTGAAACATGGGAGTTAGACATTGCCTACAGTTCGTATATACGTGGTCTTAGGATATCCACACCCCAACATGAGAACTACTTCTGGGATGGCATCCCAGAGCCTAAAGATGATCCAATATGCTCTTTGGATGATAGAAGAAAAGGAAGAAGGATGTGGGGTGGGCAAAATTGCAGATGTAACTTGATCTGGACTCTCTGGGTCTGTATAAAGATTCCGCGTAAGGGAAGGACATCCCTCTGATCCAGAACAAATACCTGACGCTGGTTGAGAAGCACAACATGTAGACTTTAACAGAGGTCTTTCTTACATATTTGTTCCAAGCAAACAGACTGAGGGCTGGAACATGATTCACGAGTTAAGTGGAGACTTATTACCAAATAATTCACTTAAAATCTGTACCATTAGACCCACAGCTTTGGATAGAAACAAGACATTGTCTCCAGAAGACTCCAGTTAAAATGCACATGCCACATGGGAGAGGAGCAAGAACACTCTTCCATTAAGATTATGGAAGAAGTAGGGTGGGGTTGTTAATAAGGTTAACTTTTTTTCTTTTTTTTTTTTTTTTTTTTTTTGCAAAAGGCACAAAGAGAAAAAAATTAGAATAAAGACCAAGGTGGAGAAAAAAAAAAAAAAAAAAAGACCAAGGTGGTTTTAACTGAAGTGCTATCAGGGGCAGTTGATTTAAAAATGAACAAGCAACAATAACAAAACCAAACCACAAAAATGGCTCACAACCTTAGCTGCAGATGGGAATCATGTAGGGGACTTAAAAATCCTGTTGCCCAGAACACACCCTAGATCTATTACCTCAATGTCTTTAAGCATAAGAAGCAAGAACCATGTTATTTTGTTTTCTGAATTTTTGAATTTTATTTATTTATTTTTTACAGCAGGTTCTTATTAGTTATCCATTTTATACATATTAATGTATATACGTCAATTCCAATCTCCCAATTCATCCATCCCCCCACCACTCCCCCCCGCCACTTTCCCCTCTTGGTGTCCATATGTTTGTTCTCTACATCTGTGTCTCTATTTCTGCCCTGCAAACCGGTTCATCTGTACCATTTTTCTAGAGAACCATCTTATTTTTAAAAGCTCACTGGGTGATTCCTATACGTAGCCAAGTTTGAGAAACACTGAGCTGTGAGATATGAGACTTCCAAGAAAAACAAAGAAGGAGGAAAGAGGCAAAGAAAAACAAATCACTGAATTCAGCAAATTTGTCCTGTCCCTTTCACGGGGATAACCTAAGTGCTCTAGCTGCTGCTGTTTACTTGACAACATAAACTCATCAAGCTATCTCAGTAGTCCTCATTTTTCACAGCATGAAGCATGCTGTTGACATTCTACAAATGCTAAATAATAACAATGGTTTGCTGTCAGGTTTTTTTTTTTTTTTTTTTTTTAATAGTTGTCATTACTGTAAAGCTGGGTATCAGGGGAGAGGTTTTGTTCAGCAAGTTCCAATTATTTGAACACCACAGTTCTAGTCAAATCAGAGTTTACCATAGACCCCAGGGCAGTGAAGGTACAAGTGGAATGTCAACAGAAGCGGTTCCTGGAGTGTCACTTTATTTTTCCCACAACTGCATGGCTCTGTTGGCTTTCCAGAAAATCTGGGTCTCTCTCCTCTCCCATCTTGCAGGCACCCTCCATCCCTCCTCAATGCTAACACGTGCTGTGACCTGAACGAATAACCCAGCAGACTGTCTCCCAAAGAAATCGTCTTCTGGCTCTTCTCCCTCCTAACAAGAGTTTTCTAAGATCACCTGCTCTGAACATTTTGGGTAGTTGTTGTAAAAGGAACACTCTGAAGTATGCAAGGTCTGGGGAACCCTCCAAGTGTTGATAAGGAAAAAACAATTAAGGATCAAAGCCTTAAGAAAATTACATTTCCAGTGTCCTACCAAATGACCTTTAATTGGGAATAGTTTAGAATTATTCCCCATCTAGGCTCTCATGTGTCTATCTAGAATCTTTACATTACAAAATCCAAACTCCTGCTTTGTTTTAATAATGTCTTTAGGCTTCCACTGCGAATTTTTTCAATACACAAAGATTAATTGGCGAACAAAAACCATATTTGAAGGACTTCATGCCCTACAATTATTTGGGGGGAGACTTGGATTTTTCATTAACATATGAAAAAATAGTTGTGCCTCATCTTCTCAGTGATAACTTGCTGTAGCCGTAATTCTATCTGCATGAGGCTGTCGTGTGTTTTAGAATTGCAAAAAAGAGTTTCCTCGGTCAGAGGTAGCATCCCAAGACAACGTAATGAGAAAATAAAGCAAGAAACATGCAGTTCTCTTGTGACTGCAAACAGCTAATTTAATGAATTACACAGTAGATAAAAAATGAAAATGAAAACAAAATTGACTCGATTTATGTGAAACCCCCTCTCTTTTTCTTGCACACACACACAAAAGGCTCAGAGTTTCAAATTTGTTTCTTTCTAATCCAGAGAACAAAGAAGTGGAAGCATGTAATTTTTTTCTTGGTAAAAAAGACTTTTACCATAGTAATACCATGTATTATGACACAGAGTCCATTGAGAAGAGGCAGAGGTGTATTAGAAAGTAGGGTTCACGTTTTGTGGAAATTTGTGTACCTAAATTTCCTTATTAGAATAACTTGAACTGGGCTATGCAATTATTATGCAGCAATTAAAGACTACTGTACTGAAGGCTTACTTGTTCATTACTTGGTTTGGGGTACATTTTTATTGCTGCTTTGTAAATCATATGATGGAATCTGTGGCACATGAAAGCACAATGACATACATGCAAGGCTTTTGATTATAGCACTGTTTGTAACCAAAAATAAATGGGGAAAAACTAAATATCTATCAACAGGAAATATTTTAAATAAATTATGACATCTGTTTAATGAAATTTAGGAAAATGTTCAAATAATGACGTGATTTATGAAATTCTCCTTAATAGATCTAATTACATGAAATTAAAAAGATGCAGTTTACTGTATATAATACACAATCATTTGGGGGACAAAAGAGCAATTAGATACTTATACATAACTTGTCTATGCATAAGTTGGTAATAAAAAATAATAATCATGCAGAAAAGAATTGAGAGAGAGTAAGAATTAGGGGCAGAAAGAAGAATTTTTACCTTTTCTGTGATGGATGTTGTCTGTACATCTCTCTAAAAGACTTTAAACATAGATAGCGTGGTATACATGTGCACATTCAATATTTTAAACTTATCCCTGTACCCTGGGGGTTCAGTTAATTTTTGAAGTGCCTTAATCAGGAATACACACTTAAATAATTATTAATAGTAACTATTATTATTAATAACTTGTATTTAAAAGTATTTACTGAAAAGCCCACATTCCACAAATAGGCTAATATATCACATCATCAATCTTGCTTTCTGATTAATAGCAAAGGTCATGCTAGTTTAAAAAAATAGATTGTATTGATTTATTTATGTATTTAAGAAATATTTATTGAGCAACTACATGATAAAAGGCATTTTCAGCACTTGGTCCAAATGAGTGAACAACAACAACAATTAAAAAAAGATTTACGGGGCTTCCTTGGTGGCACAGTGGTTGAGAGTCCGCCTGCCAGTGCAGGGGACACGGGTTCGTGCCCTGGTCCAGGAAGATCCCACGTGCCATGGAGCGGCTGGGCCCGTGAGCCATGGCTGCTGAGCCTGTGCATCCGGAGCCTGTGCTCCTCAACGGGAGAGGCCACAACAGTGAGAGGCCCACGTACCACAAAAAAAAAAAAAAAAAAAAAAAAAAAAAAAAAAAAAAGAGAGACAGATTTATATTCTTGTAGGCATCTAATATATTTTTTGAAAAATTTTTTTCTTGGTAAGATTAGTGGATTTGACTTCTGCTTCCAGCCATGATGGATTAAATAGTACCTGAATTGCCCTGCCCCCAGCACAATCTGAAAACTAAACAATACAAATAAGTGTTTACAGACACTGAAAAACAGGAAGCCCAGGACAGTGAACAATAAGGGAAGGTAAACAAATAAAGTGAAGCCTACATGTTTCCCTCGCTTTCTGCCTGGAGTCACATTCCAGCCACTAGCACAGAAATTGGGGACCCCCTAACAAACCACAGTGGTCTTGCTGACTAGAAAAGACAAATAGATCAGAGTCATGGAGGCAGCTGAAATTTGCAGGGCAGAGCACCAGAGAGAAAGTTTCTACACAGAGAAAGAACTCAAAGAAACCTGCTTAGGCAACCTCTTGAGTCAGAAAAACTATAAGCTGTAACCTGAATAACTTTCACTGCTCATACAGGGCTGGGAGACATCCAAGTTCCAGTGAGCCAAAGTAGAGAATCACCGAAGCACCTACATGTTCAGTAGAGACCCAGGAAGGGCCAAGCTTTTAGTAATGGGGCTAAACCAGTCCTATAGTGGGGGCTACACAAGACTCACTCAAACAAACTTAAGAACAAGCCTCAAAAGTATCACACTATCTCAACTGCCTGCCAAACAAAATTCAACATTCCTTCTTAAAAAGACAACAAAATCTTGACTCTCAATAATTTAACATGATAATGTCTGACATCTAATTAAAAATTATTATACATGCAAAGAAGCAGAAAAATGTGATCCATAACCAAGAAAAAAAATCAATCAAAAGGAAAAGTCACAGGATGTCAGAGATAATGAAACTAGTACACAAAAACTTTAAAACAACTACTATAAATATGTTCTTGGATTTAAAGGAAAACAGAAGCAAAATGAAGAAAGAAATGGAACCTGTAAAAAAGAAGTAATAAGAACTTCTAGAAATGAAAAGTATGAAATGAAAATTCACCATATTTGCTTAATATCAGATAAGACACATACACTGACTTAAAGTTATGGCAAAAGAAACCATCCAAACTGAATCACAGAAAAAAAAAACAAACCTAAAAATTAGCAAACAGTTAGTTATGGGACAGTATCAAGACTTTAAACATACATGAAATTTAAATATTGAAATTGAGGCATCAGCAGGGGGCAAAGGAAGAGAAATTAAAGAACTAATGTCCAAACTTTAAAAAAATTTATTGAAAAACTAAAACCTACAGAAATCCAATATACTCAACAAACCCCAAGCAGACACATCATAATCAAATTGCTGAAATCCAATGATAAGAAGGGTCTTAAAAGCAACCAGAGAAAAATGACACATCATTTTAAGGAAAACATTCCCAAAGACAATAGAATGACATCTTTAAAGTGATGGAAAAGAAATTATCAACCTCAAATTCTATGTCCAGTGAAATTATACTTTAAAAATGAAGGGAAAATAAAGGCTTCCATCACAACAAAAAAAGGGAGAGAATTATCACTAGCATACCTGTGTGAAAGAAACACTAAAGGAAGTTCTTCAAATTGAAATTAAAGGATATCTCATGGAAATGCAAATGTACATAATGGAATGAAGAGAGCTAGACACAGTTAATGTGTAGATTATATATGACTTGTATTTTCCAAATTTTTGACTTATTAAAAAAATAATAATAATATATTGTGGGATTTATAACACATGAAAAAATATAATGAAACAATGATAGCTAAAGGGACAGGAGAGAGAAATGGACATAACTCTGTTTAAGACTCTTACATATGGGCTTCCCTGGTGGCGCAGTGGTTGAGAGTCCGCCTGCCAATGCAGGGGATATGGGTTAGTGCCCCGGTCCAGGAGGATCCCACATGCTGCGGAGCAGCTGGGCCCATGAGCCATGGCCTCTGAGCCTGCGCTCCACAACAGGAAAGGCCACAAGAGTGAGAGGCCCATGTACTGAAAAAAAAAAAAAAAAAAAAAAGACTCTTACATATGAAGTACTATAATATTATTTTAAGTTAGACTCTGATAAGTTAAAAATAGGTATTATAAATTCTATAATAGGCAGACTGGTTCAAGATGGAAGACTAGAAGGATGTGCTCTCACTCCCTCTTGCGAGAATACTGGAATCACAGCTAACTGCTGAACAATCATCGAGAGGAAGACACTGGAACTCACCAAAAAAGATACCCCACATCCAAAGACAAAGGAGAAGCCACAGTGAGATGGTACGAGGGGCACAATCACAACAAAATCAAATCCCATAACTGCTGGGCGGGTGACTCACAAACTGGAGAACACTTACACCACAGAAGTCCACCCACTGGACTGAAGGTTCTGAGCCCCAAGTCAGGCTTCCCAACCTGGGGGCCTGGCAACAGAAGGAGGAATTCCTAGAGAATCAGACTTTGAAGGCTAGTGGGATTTGATTGAAGAACTTCAACAGGACTGGGGGAAACAGAGACTCCACTCTTGGAGGGCACACACAAAGTAGTGTGCACATCGGGACCCAGGGGAAGGAGCAGTGACCCGACAGGAGACTGAACCAGACCTACCTGCTAGTGTTGGAAGGTCTCCTGCAGAGGTGGGGGGGTGACTGTGGCTCACTGTGGGGACAAGGACACTGGCAGCAGAAGTTCTGGGAAGTACTCCTTGGTGTGAGCCCTCCCAGAGTCTGCCATTAGCTCCACCAAAGAGTTCAGGTAGGCTCCAGTGTTGGGTCGTCTCAGGCCAAACAACCAACAGGGAGGGAACTCAGCCCCACCCATCAGCAGACAAGGGGATTAAAGTTTTACTGGGCTCTGCCCACCAAAGCAACACCCAGCTCTACCCACCACCAGTCCCTCCCATCAGGAAACTTGCACAAGCCCTTAGATAGCCTCATCCACCAGAGGGAAGACAGCAGAAGCAAGAAGAACTACAGTCCTGCAGCCTGTGGAACAAAACCACATTCACAGAAAGATAGACAAGATGAAAAGGCAGAGGGCTATGTACCAAATGAAGGAACAAGATAAAATCCCAGAAAAACAACTAAATGAAGTGGAGATAGGCAACCTTCCAGAAAAAGAATTCAGAATAATGATACTGAAGATGATCCAGGACCTTGGAAAAGGAATGGAGGCAAAGATCGAAAAGACGCAAGAAATGTTTAACAAAGACCTAGAAGAATTAAAGAACAAACAAACATAGATGAACAATACAGTAACTGAAATTAAAAATACACTAGAGGACACTTTTTTTAAGAGCGATTGGTGGGACTTCCCTGGCGGTCCAGTGGTTAAAACTCTGCGCTTCCACTGCAGGGGGCTCGGCTTGAACTCCTGGCTGAGGAACTAAGATCCCACATGCTGTTCAGGTGTACCCCCCACCAATAAAAAAGAGAGAGAGAGAGAGAGAGATTGGTGAAAAATGGCTTCAAATATGAAGAAAAATAAAGCAGAATTCTTACCTTACAACGTAGAGAGGAACTCCACATGAATTCAAGATAGAAGTATAAAAAAACTAGGAAGCTAATGAAAGAAAATGTTGGGGAATAGTTGTGATATAGTGGTGAGGAAAGGCTAAAACCCCACGTATCAAAAGGTTAGAAAATGTGATGAATTTAAGTATATCAAAATGAAGAATTTCTGCTCAATGCAGGACAGATTATAAACTTGAAAAACATAATTGCAATATTTAAAGTTGACAAGAAAAAAAAGTACAAAAACAATACACTAGAAGGAATCAATAGCATAACAACTGAGACAGAAGAATGGATAAGTGACCTGGAAGACAGAATGGTGGAATTCAATGCTGCAGAACAAAATAATCAAAAAAGAATGAAAAGAAATGAAGATAGCCTAAGAGACCTGTGGGACAACATTACATGCAACAACATTCACATTATAGGGGTCCCAGAAGGAGAAGAGAGAGAGCAAGGCCCCGAGAAAATATATGAAGAGATTATAGTCAAAAATTGTCCTAACATGGGAAAGGAAATAGCCACCAAAGTCCAGGAAGCACAGAGAGTACCTTACAGGATAAACACAAGGAGAAACATGCTGAGACACATAGTAATCAAGTTGGCAAAAATTAAAGACAAAGAAAAATTACTGAAAGCAGCAAGGGAAAAACGACAAATAACACTGAAGGGAATCCCCACAAGGTTAACAGCTGATTTTTCAGCAGAAACTCTACAAGCCAGAAGTGAGTGGCATGACATATTTAAAGTGATGAAAGGGAAGAAACTAAAACCAAGATTACTCTACTCGGCAATGATCTCATTCATATTCGATGGAGAAATCAAAAGCTTTACAGACAAGCAAAAGCTAAGAGAATTCAGCACCACCAAACCAGCTCTACAACAAATGCTAAAGGAACTTCTCTAAGTGGGAAACACAAGAAAAGACAAGGACCTATAAAAACAAACCCAAAACAATTAAGAAAATGGTAATAGGAACATACATATCGATAATTACCTTAAATGTGAATGGATTAAATGCTCCAACCAAAAGACAGCCTTGTTGAATGGATACAAAAACAAGACCTGGGCTTCCCTGGTGACGCAATGGTTGAGAGTCCACCTGCCAATGCAGGGGACACAGGTTCGTGCCCCGGTCTGGGATGATCCCACATGCCATGGAGCGGCTGGGCCTGTGAGCCATGGCTGCTGAGCCTGTGCATCCAGAGCCTGTGCTCCACAATGGGAGAGGCCACAACAGTGAGAGGCCTGCATACCACAAAAAAAAAAAAAAAAAAAAAAAGACCCATATATATGCTGTCCACAAGAGACCCACTTCAGACCTAGGGACACATACACACTGAAAGTGAGGGGATGGAAAAAGATATTCCATGCAAATGGAAATCAAAAGAAAGCTGGAGTAGCAATACACATATCAGATAAAACAGACTTTAAAGTAAAGAATGTTACAAGAGACAAGGAAGAACACTATGTAATGATCAAGGGATCAATCCAAGAAGAAGATATAACAATTATAAATATATTGCACTCAACATAGGAGCACCTCAATACATAAGGCAACTGCTAACAGCTACAAAATAGGAAATCAACAGTAACATAGTAATAGTGGGGGACTTTAACACCTCACCTACACCAATGGACAGATCATCCAAACAGAAAATTAATAAGGAAACACAAGCTTTAAATGAAACAACAGACCAGATAGATTTAATTGATATTCATAGGACATTCCATCCAAAAACAGCAGATTACACTTTCTTCTCAAGTGCACACAGAACATTCTCCAGGATACATCACATCTTGGGTCACAAATCAAGCCTCAGTAGATTTAAGACAACTGAAATTATATCAAGCATCTTTTCTGACCATAATGCTATGAGATTAGAAATCAATTACAGTGAAAAAAACGTAAAGAACACAAACACATGGAGGTTAAACAATATATTACTAAATAACCAAGAGATCACTGCAGAAATCAAAGGGGAAATCAAAAAATACCTAGAGACAGATGACAATGAAAACACGACAATCCAAAACCTATGGGATGCAGCAAAAGCAGTTCTCAGAGGGAAGTTTATAGCAATACAATCCTACCTCAAGATACAACAAACATCTCAAATAAACAATCTAACCTTACACCTAAGGGAACTAGAGAAAGAAGAACAAACAAAAGGAGAAGGAAAGAAATCATAAAGATCAGATCAGAAATAAATGAAATAGAAACAAAGAAAACAAGAGCAAAGATCAATAAAACTAAAAACTGGTTCTCTGAGAAGATAAACAAAATTGATAAACCATTAGCCAGACTCATCAAGAAAAAGAGGGAGAGGACTCAAATCAATAAAATTAGAAAAGAAAAAGGAGAAGTTATAACAGACACTGCAGAAATACAAAGCATCCTAAGAGACTACTACAAGCAACTCTATACCAATAAAATAGACAACCTGGAAGAAATGGACAAATTCTTAGAAAGGTATAACCTTCCAAGACTGAACCAGGAAGAACTAGAAAATATGAACAGACAAATCACAGGTAATGAAATTAAAACTGTGATTAAAAATCTTCCAACAAACAAAAGTCCAGGACCAGATGGCTTCACAACTGAATTCTATGAAACATTTAGAGAAGAGCTAACACTCATCCTTTGCAAACTCTTCCAAATAATTGCAGAGGAAGGAACACTCCCAAACTCATTCTATGAGGCCACCATCACCTGATACCAAAACCAGACAAAGAATCTAAAAAAAAGAAAATTACAGACCAATATCACTGATGAGTAGAGATGCAAAAATCCTCAACAAAATACTAGCAAACAGAATCCAACAACACATTAAAAGGATCATACACCATGATCAAGTGGGATTTATCCCAGGGATGCAAGGATTCTTCAATATATGTAAATCAATCAATGTGGTACACCATATTAACTAATTGAAGAATAAAAACCATATGATCATCTCAATAGATGCAGAGAAAGCTTTTGACAAAATTCAACACCCATTTATGATAAAAACTCTGCAGAAAGTGGACACAGAGGGAACCTACCTTAATATAATAAAGGCCATATATGACAAACCCACAGCAAACATTCTCAATGGTGAAAAATTGAAAGCATTTCCTCTAAGATCACGAACAAGACAAGGATGGTGTGATAAATTGGGAGATTGGGATTGACATATATACACTAATATGTATAAAATGGATAACTAATAAGAACCTGCTGTATTAAAAAATAAAATATTCAACAATTCAGAAATAAATAAGTAAATACATTCTACAATAGCCATTAAAGATTCAGCAGACACAAATCTAAAAAGCGAAATACTATTAATTTAAATAATTTATAATTTATATACTTACATAACATAAATTTATATATGAAGAAATGTCCAAAGAATCAGGCAGGATATTATATTATTTGTCTGAATTTTTTACTGTTTGTGGTATCTGACAGCTCCACAAAAACTGAATAATTTTTTTGTGTGATTTCTTTTCTCTTTCTAAATATATACTTATTTTTACCTGTAGTTTTGAATTTGGAGTTTTGTACTATTTTTTTTTTTTAAAAGCACCTCAGGGACTTCCCTGGTGAGGCAGTGGTTAAGAATCCGCCTGCCAATGCAGGGGCACAGGTCCAAGCCCTGGTCCAGGAGGATCCCACATGCTGAGGAGCAACTAGGCCTGTGCACCACAACTGCTGAGCCCGAACTCTAGAGCCCGTGAGCCACAACTACTGAGCCCGCGTGCCACAATTACTGAAGTCTGCGTGCCTAGAAGCCTGTGCTCTGCAACAGCTGAAGCCACCACAATGAGAAGCCCATGCACCACAACGAAGAGTAGCCCCTGCTTGCTGCAAGTAGAGAAAGCCCATGCGCAGCAATGAAGACACAACACAGCCAAAAATTAAATAAATAAATGTGTAAAAAAGAGCTTTCAGAAGTATTTAAGCTTTGGGCCACACACGATCTTTAAGCAAGGTGCTGCCCGAGGGCCTGTAAGAACAAAGAGATGGCTCTCAATCAAGCTTTCAGAACAGGCTGCGTGACTGTTTTTGTGCCTGCTTGCTAATAAAAGTTTTTATATGTGACAGAATTGGGCTCAAGACTTGTTTCCAATATAATATACTACCTGGTAAGGAGATTGTTGGGGTGAAGACCAAAGCAGGGTAACCATATAATTTATCATCCAAGCAGGGCACTTCTAAGAGTGCTAAACTACTAAACTGAATGGAACACTAGAATAACAGGCACTAATGGAATCTGGTCCAAGCAAACTGAACCAATAGCCCCTCACCTTCTTTTATCTACTGTATGCCAAGGATAGCTTCCAAAAAGGACTTTTGACAGATCAAGTGGGCTTAGTTCAGTTCACGACAGTTTGAGTGTATATATGTATGTGTAAATACAGATAAATGTACATATACTTATGTATGTATATATGTATATACAGGTATATATGTACATATGCATATGCATCTATATGTGCACACATGTATGCATATGTGCATATATGTATACACATATACCTGTATATATGTATTTTTTTTTAGTAACAATCATCATTTCAGATACATAGTCTCTTTGGGAACAATTTAAGATGTGTTTTTAATGTCACTTTGTACTAAAAATACACAGCTATCCAAGAACAAAATGAGGGACTTTCTTAAGGGTGAATAATTCTGCTACTTGCGTTATTTGTCTACCTTATGGAGTCCAATTCTTCATTATGAGGGACAGTAAGAAAACCCCAGACATCAGTGCTTTCTCAGAACCCCATTAAGGCAGAGGTGAGAGTGTGGAATATTTAAAGGGCTCTGAAGGCAGGAGCTACACTAAGTGTTTCTGGGTGTCTGCTCGCTACGTATCTGGTCCCCAAACCCCCCTCTTTATATGTAACTATCCTTAAAAGAAATATGCTACAGGAGCTGTATAAAGTTCCTGTCATTATAATCTCATGAAATAAGAAAATATGACTAGAATTCTCACAGTCTTCTATTTTGGTCTGATTCCCTTAGACTCTAGAATTTGAAGCCAAACAACTGTGTAAAAAATCATCAGATTTTTGCCATGTTGTTTTGTTTTTGAAAATCTCA
The DNA here is from genome assembly GCF_026419965.1 of Kogia breviceps. Taxonomy (NCBI): domain Eukaryota; kingdom Metazoa; phylum Chordata; class Mammalia; order Artiodactyla; family Physeteridae; genus Kogia; species Kogia breviceps. The sequence goes on from NC_081311.1 coordinate 179,489,159, forward strand.
AACATTTCCAACTGATGCTCTTTGTCTATTTCCTATTTGGAAAGGAATCTACCATCTCACATTTCCCCAGTCGCCAATAGGCTTTCACCAGAAGAGGTTCTGAGCACATGTCAGTCAATACCCACGTTTCCAAACTCAAGGTGATGGCAGAGTCACTAGGAGAAAATACACCTGGTGTGACTTCACATTTGAGTGACTTTTCAGTTTCTTATTTGATAGCACATTAAAGACAGTGAAAAGTGAAGATGGGCAACACAGAGAAAATGAAACACCCGTTCTTGGTGCCCATGATTAAATCAACATTTAGATGAAGAACAGTTTTTAGAAAATAGATTCTTCTGCCTATGACTTTAATTTTAAAAAATTCAAAAACAGTGCACTTTTAATAGAAGTTGGAATATAGTCAGCAGAATTATATGATTTTTTTAGAGGCTTTAGTAAAAAGGGTATTGGGTTTATTTCTTGTTTTGTCAATATTTCTAACGCTGTTTGTACCAAGTGTAGTTGTTGTCATTGTCGCCAATTTCATCAACAACAAACTTGAAGGAAATTTCCTATGGATTGAATGAATTAATTAAAAGGACTGTAGAAGTTTAGGGAATTATAAACTGATGATTTGCTTGGCCAGTCAGTGCAGTATCTGGATTTTGACTCAAAGTCCCCACTCCACAAGGTCCCTTCACGCTGTTTCACTCTTTCTCCTGCTCTTCTTGTCTTTTCTCTTTATTTTCCTCTTTTTTTTTTTTTTTTTGGTCTTTATTTCCTTTATCTTAGGTCCACACAATTAAGATAATGAGGCTCTCCTCATGGCCCACCGTCATCACTAGCTATTCACTTTGTTTCATTTTATTTTATTACATATCTGCTTTGTCTCTGTCCCCATCCCATTCCCTTTCTCATCTCGTCACCTACTTTACTGTATTTAAAATATACCCATAATATACCATATTTGTGTATATTAAACAGGTACCCATAAAATATTTTTGTTTTATAAAATTTCATAAATAATATTAGATTTAAATCTTAGTATTTATTAAATTTTTCTGGTTACACTTTTCTTGAGTTCTAACCCACACTGTTGTTAATCTAGTTAATTAATTGTGATGGTAGTATAATATTGCACCATGTGGTTTTACCACAGTTTGAGTCTGATTCCCCTAAAGACCATCATGTATCAAGGACCAAATTTTGCCCAATAAAAATGCAGCTGTAAGCTTCGTCAAACACATTCCCTCATGAGTCTGGGCCAGTTTCTCTGAGGTATATACACTGGAATGGGCTTGTGGGGTCTACAAGTACATCTGTATTTAATGTCACTAAGCACAGGCAGGACATTCCCCGAATGACTGTATGTGATGCTTCCCTTGAACAGGGCCTCCTCACTCTCATCATGACTTCCTCAATTTTGATGTTTGTCAAAGTAGTGTTATTCATAAATTTAAGTTACATCTCTCTATTTATTAAAAAAAAGTGAACATATTTTCATATACTTCTTAGCCATTTGGTTTCCCTTTCTCTGAATTACCTATTCACTGTCTTTGCCCAATTTTTGATTGGGTTTCCTTCATTTTCCTTGTTAATTTGCAGACATTTCCTCTATGTTCTAGGTTTTAATCCCTTCTTATATTTTAGAAATTGAAAATATCTTCTCTCAATCTACCATTATATTTTAACTTCATTATGGTAAACTTTGTTAAACAAAAATGTTGATTTATGATAAAAGTCAAACATGAAGTTTTACCTGATGGTTAATGCTTTGAGGAATCTGATTTTTTCAAAACTCTTTCCATAATCCAAAGTCATAAAGACGTTCTCATATGTTTTATTAACTTTAAAATTTTATCTTTAGAGCTAAGGTAACTATCAACAAAACGAAAAGGTTACCTACTGAAAAGGAGAAGATATTTACAAATGATATATCCAATGGATTAATATCCAAAATATACAAAAACTCATGCAACTCAACACTAGAAAAAATAAACAAACAACTGGATAAAAAACTGGCCAGAGGATCTGAATTTTTTTTTAAAAAAGACATACAGATGGCCAACAAGCACATGAAAAGATGCTCAACATCACTAATCATCAGCGAAATACAAATCATAACCACAGTGAGATATCACTGCACACTTGTCAGAATGGCTATTATCAAAAAGACAACAAATAACAGGTGGTAGCAAGGATGTGGAGAAAAGGTAACCCTCAGGCACTGGTGGTGGGAATGTAAATTGGAAAGCCACTATGGAAAGCAGTATAGAGGTTCCTCAAAATATTAAAAATAGAACTACCATATGATCCAGCAATTCCACTCTTGGGTATTTATCTTAAGAAAATAAAAACACTAATTAGAAAAGATATATGCACCCCTATGTTCACTGCAGCATGATTTATAATAACCAAAATATGGAAGCAACCTAAGTGCCCATCAATAGATGAATGGATAAAGAAGATGTGTGTATACACACACACATACGTGCACGCTCGTGCACTATGGAGTATTACTCAGCCATAAAAAAACAGTGAAATCTTGTTGTTTTAGACAACATGGTTGGACCTAGAGGGTATTATGCTAAGTGAAATAAGTCAGACAAAGACAAATACTGGATAATTTCACTTATATGTGGAATCTAAAAAACAAATGAACAAACATAACAAAACAGAAAGAGTTATAGATAAACGGAATAAACAGGTAGTTGCCAGAGGGGAGTGAGGTAGGAAGAGGAAAAAAATAGGTGAAATTAAAAATAGGAAATTAAGAGGTACAAACGTCCAGGTGCAAAATAAATGAGTCACAGATATGAAATGTACACTGTGGGAAACAGTCAACAATTATGTAATATCTTTGTATGGTGACATAATTAGACATATTGTGGTGATCATTTTGAAACCTATAGACATATGGAATCACTATGTTATGCACCAGGAACTAACATGGTGTTGTAGGTCAGTTATACTTCAAAAGCAAACTCAAAGAAAAAGAGATCAGATTTGTGGTTACCAGAAGCAGGGGGTAGGAGGAGGGGAACTGGATGAAGGCAGTCAAAAGGTACAGACTCCCAGTTATAAGATAAATAAGTACTATGGAGGTAATGTATAATATGATAAATACAATTAAAACTGCTCTATGTTATATATTAAAGTTGTCAAAAGAGTAAATCCTAAGAGTTCTCATCACAAGAAAAAAATTGTTTTCTATTTCTTTAATTTTGTATCTCTGTGAGATGACGGATGTTCACTAAACTTATTGTGATAATCATTTCAAGATGTATGTAAACCAAATCATTATGCTGTATACCTTAAACTTATACAGTGCTGTATGTCAATTATATCTCAATAAAACTGGAAGAAAAAAATAAATACATTGAAAACAAAAACAAAAAAGCTGGTGATTTCAATAATAAGGATTGGAAAAAAATTATCTTTACCAGTTTAAATCTTTAACTCATCTGAGGTTCATATGGTATTAAGTAGTAATCCAATTTTATTTTTTCTCTCTATAGAAGGAGAGTTTCTCCAAGATCATCTATTAATAATCCACCCTATACCTACTGTCATATACCAAATACTCATATATATGTGGATCTAACCCTGGGATCTTTACACTCTTCCATTAGTCAATTCTCTTTTCCTGAACAAGTGCCATCTTGTTTTTATTTCTTTGCACTAGATGCCAAGGGTTAATAGGACGTAGTCCTCAATTTTGTTCTTAAAAAGAGTTTGTTTATTCATAGACTTATTTTTACATATAAATTTTAGAAAGCCAGCTTCTCAAATTTCATAAAAGAATCCTCTAGGATTTCTAATTGGAATTGTATTGAATTTAAGATTAATTTGGGGAGAAACTAGGTCTTCACTATATCATATAATCTCATCTTTGAATACATTATATCTATTGACTTATTTGTCTTCTTTTACTAACTTTACAAGCTTAAAAATTTTTTTTACTGAAGATGTTGTGCATTCTGTTAGTTTTATTCCTCAGTATTTCAGTTTCTGTTGCTCTTATGAAAGGCATTTTGTTTTCTTATATTTTGTACTTAGTTTTTATTCTCTTTTGCAGAAGAAAGTTGACTTTTGTATGTGAAACTTGTATCCATCATTATTTACTTAGATATTTTCTCCCTCCCCCCTTTTTTTTTCTTTCTGAGATTAATATTAAAGAAGTATTGGCATTTCTACATCTAACCTTCATAACTCTTTTCTTTCATTCTTTCCATTTTTTAAAAAAACCCTTTTCTGATGCCTTAAAACAAAGTCCCTCAATCGGATCTTCCAACTGACTAATTCCTACTTCGATTGCATTTTTTCTTCATCTCATTCATTGAGTTATTTCAACAGCTTAAATATTAACTGAGGACCACTGATTCACCCTCACTGATGCCACATGGTGTAAAAGAATCACTTGGGTGAGCTCTGACCTAATCCCTGATGCACAAGATTGTGAGATATAATAAATTTTTTTCTTAAAGATGCTGCTAATTTTGGCCTGGTTCACTACACAACAACTGATAACCAGATCGTCATGAGATGGTGGTAAATGAGGATGCAGCTTTGAGAGACAGATGAATCAAATCCCAGTCTAGATTTTGAAAAGAAAACAAAAATAATCTAAATTGTTTTAATCTAGACTTTAAAAGGAAAATAAAAGCAGCCCAGATTGGTCCCAGTACAGACAGTCTTTTCCCTGCTCTTACCTCTTAGTGGTGTCATGGGAGTCCCGGCCTAGTAGAAATGTCAGCTCTCAGGGGGCTTTCACATCACTAGATTCATCTGTGTGGACCACTGTGGAGGCACTTCTATTCATAGTGCTATGGCCTGTTTATTAACTGAAGTAGCTCACCTCATTATGAATACATCAAAATGTGCTTGTGTTCATTCTTTGGATTCTCAGAGTGATTTTTAAAACAGCATTTTTATATGCTGAGAGTCTCTAATGAGGAAACCATCAATTCCAAAAAACATTAGGTTTCATAAGGAACAGCTAACTATCCTTTCTGGTGTTAGTTTACAGCCCACGCATAGGGGCTGAACAATAGATTATCATTCATCTAAAGACAACCTACCACAGATCTTGAAAAAACATGTATTTGCCTTTAATTTGTCTCAAGTATGTAAAATTCAAAAGTCATTTGCCCAAGAGAGAACACTGAGTGGCTGTGTGCGGGGAGAAGAGTTGTTAGTTATGATAAACCCAGCGGACCTTGTGGAAAGAGTAGAAAGGTCCTCGGGAAAGTTGTTTTTTTGTTCTTGTCTTTGTTTTTCCTACTTAGCCTCAGTTTTCTCACCCATAAAAGGAAGATAATACTACTCATTCTCAGGACCAATGTGAGAATTTAGTGAGAATTTTTGTCTAAATTGCCTGAGAAGCATTCAATAAATGGTAGCTGTCACTTTTATTGTTATCATCATCATTATCATTAAAAAGGGGAATGAACCTCAGTAATTCAGAGCAGGGTTAAAACCTAGAGAGATCATGGAAAGAAAGCATTTTGTCAAGATGTCACTCCAAAATCAGTGAAGCTTTAGATTAGCTAGAAAACCAGCAGAAGCACCACAATTAAGTCACTTGGGGGTGCTGGACCAGAACCCAAAAAGTCAGTTTAGACAGAGTACTCAAATGGAATCAAGGGAATGAAGACCTCATGTAGAAAGAACATTTTTGACCCATATAGCCCATCCCACTCTCTATGCCATTTTTAAAGGGAAATATGCCTTGATCATTTCCCTCATAATGTTCAAGAGCAGGGAAGTCTTCTGGTGAAGGGCAATAAGGATAAAATAGGAGAGAAAGATGTCATCAAGAATTCCTCTTGGAAAGGGCAGTCACTATTTGGAAAGAATACTTTGATAGGGTAGCAGACACTGTCGGTGTCCAGCCTACCTCTTCTTGGGTCCCTCATTCTGTTTCTTTGTGCACCTTCACCCCAGCTTCCACGTGCACTTGCCCCTCAAGGTCCATGGTAGTACCTCTTCTTTGAGGGACTGCACTTAGACTCCTGGAGTCCTTTGCCTGCACATACAGAGAGCCTCAAATACATGAGAGCTTATTACCCTTAGGTTGGCCCTTGGCCAATGACCGATGGTGCCTGCGCATGGAAGCCCAGTCTTCTTGCCTTAAGTCACAAACTATGAGGTGTAATTTGTATCACACAGCATCATGTCAAGGGTAGGGTTTCGCCTGAGGTTACACCTTTGCTTGGCTTCTTCCTGTTCTATGTTCTGCTTCCTTCATTTCTTCTCCAGTTTCTCCTAGGAGCATCTGAAATAAATCACTTGCACTTGACTTCTCACCTGAGGGTTTGCTTCTGAGAACCCAACCTAAGACAGTGAGCCACTTGAGTGTTGGCTGCAACAAGAAAAGAATGCATAGGTAAAAAAAGGCAATCTGCCCTCTGAAACTGGCAGAGCCTATTAATTGGAGAGCCCTTTGTTTCAGTGGATTTGAGAATTTAAATTTTGCTAAGACAGAGCTGGTATTTGTGTGATATAACCACTCCCTCACATAAACACATATTCAAGTCATCTCCTCTGTAAAATATCAAGTAATGTCTATGTCACACACTAAGATGTTCACACACAAGTGGATTCTTTTGAAAAACTGACCACGTGCTGAGTTCCTCATTAGGAGAGGCAAAAAACAAGTGCCGAAATTGCTCCTGTGAACCTATACAGGTCCAGAGATTTAGGGTGCATTTCACTCTGGTTACACATATAAAATACAAGATTTTAAGTTGTAACAAACAGACAGAATGGAAAAACAACAGCAATATATTAGTCTTATCCTAATCTATTTGTTCTCCTCTTTCCTTAACTGGGCTTCCATGCGCAGGCACCATCGGTCATTGGCCAAGGGCCAACCTAAGGGTAATAAGCTCTCATGTATTTGAGGCTCTCTGTATGTGCAGGCAAAGGACTCCAGGAGCCTAGGTGCAGTCCCTCAAAGAAGAGGTACTACCATGGACCTTGAGGGGCAAGTGCACGTGGAAGCTGGGGTGAAGGTGCACAAAGAAACAGAATGAGGGACCCAAGAAGAGGTAGGCTGGACACCGACAGTGTCTGCTACCCTATCAAAGTATTCTTTCCAAATAGTGACTGCCCTTTCCTTTAGTCATATAAAATGCTTAACTCATCTGTGCCAAATTTCTCATTCTGTTATCAAAAGTTGAACATAATTATAACATTTGCTTCCCTCCTTCCTTCAGTGATCAAACACTACTCTTCACCCCCTCAACTCCTCAGCAGCTCTTTTCCCACCTTTTCCTGTCTCCTTCCTCCGGGTGTCCTCCCACCTTCCTGTAATAGAAGAGTGATGTCATCTTGAAGGAACACGTAGTCTCTATTTTCAAGGGCTCTGTCATCATTGCAGCCATCTGACATCCTGTCATTGCCCATCTCTGTCAGTTAATACAGAAACACAAACCTTCAGTGACATTATGCAAATGTGTCACCTTCTCTGGAGAAATTCTGCCTGGATGCCATTGTCTAGGTATAACTGAAATAACACATTGTCTAGTCAGACAGCTGTAACCTACTCTAGTGTGTCAGAAAAACAAATAAAAATTATCTTGACCTCATTTGCTAAGAGAATCTACAATTTTTAGCATGGAGTAGCCTTCTAGACCAAAGCTTCCACAAGGAAAAAATGCTTTAGCAATCCATAATCCATGTCATCTGAGAGGAGCCCTCGATAGAAGTTGAATTTAAAACTCACTGAGTAAAATTTCTTCTCCTGGGATCCAACAGGCAATGCAGGCTTTTCAGGATCCAAATCACACTCAAACTGAAGGGGAAATCACTCCATTTTAATCGTGTTCTCCTCTCCTTCAGGTTCATCAGGCCAATGCAAGTAACCTAGATGCACTAACCTTTCAAGATACTAAAGCATATAAACTCTTGTTATTTAAGCATCCTAATCGACTCACTCACCAACAATTGCTTTTCATGACCATTTTAGCCACCGACATCCTTAGTTTTCTCTTTCACTCAACAAATAGTCCTTAACTATTAATTGTGTTCACACACTCAGTAAGTCCTGGGAAAAACACAGCACTCAATCACCAACGGTCTGTTGTCAATGAGCTTGGAACCCAGAAGGGGAACTAAGAAATATATACACACAAAATCAATGAGAGATTGTGCATTGTCTTGAAAACCCAGAAGTGCTTCAAGAAGGTAACATTTATAAGCAAATAAAGAAAAGAAGGCTACAGTGATTTTCTAGTTGCAGCTGTAACAAATGACCACAAGCTTAGTGGCTTAAAACAAAACAAATATTGTCTCATAGTAAATACAGTTCTGGAAGTCAGCAATCTACCGTAAGTATTAGAGAAAATCAAGGTTGTCAATAGGTCTGGTTTCTTTTTGAGGCTACAGAGGAGAATCCAGTCCTTGCCTCTTCCAGCTTTTAAAGGCTACCTTGGCATTTTTTAACTCATAATAGCATCATTCCAATCTCTGCTTCTGTCTTCACATAACCTTCTCCCAATGTGATCTTCCATGTCTCTCTTATAAGGACCCTGTGCCTATATGGGGCACACCTGGATAATACAGAATAATCTTCCCATCCCCAAATTCTTAACTAAACCACATCTGCAAAGTTCCCATTTCCATATAAGGCAACATAGTCACAGGTTTCAGAGATCAGGATGTGGATATCTTTGGGGCAGGGGAGACATTATTCAGCCTACCACAAAAGTGTTCCAGGCCACAGGTTTCTGACGAAAGGCATGGAAGCAGGTGGGGGTACCACCACTGGAGGAATGGTGAGGTAAGGGTTTATGCAATGGAGTTAGGAAATCTCCATTTAAGTGGTAGGACAAAATGCTAATAAGGAGGCTGAAAACTATTTAAAGACAACTAGAAGAAATCAAAAGTGTAGAACAGAAGAGTGTTTCTAAAAATCAATATGACAGTATTGTACAGAATGATTTGGAATAGATGTCTCAAATATAAATGGTCTAGGGGCCAATCAGTTACCTTAAGTGAATGAAATGCTCATAGTGTAAAGAGAACCCAGCTGTGGGAGGAAAGGAGACCACAGGCTCCCTTCTAAAAACGCCAGCACTGGGCAGCCTGAGCCAGTTGCGGCCCTGATGGATGCAGACCCAGTGGTGTCATAGCATCAGATCTTTCAAAAGAAGTGAGAAATCAGGATTTTATATAACATCTCTCAATTTGTAAATATTAATAACTATTCAGAAATTTTTTTTTTCAAAAACATTGTAATACTGAAACAAAGCATGTCTGTGAACTTGACACACCCACAGCTGGCAGTCTGAAGCCCCTGAATGAGAAGGCAAGAGGAGTCACTCAGTGCTCAGGGCCAATCTCTGCTCTGTACATGGAAGTGTGACTGGGATTAGGAAAAAGGTCATAACCTTAAACCCTCAATTGTCCTTTTGCTGATTTCCACATGTCAAAATATTATCCACCACTATTATCTAGTTGGGGAAACAGAACATAGACATGAGAGGATAATTAACTCCAAAAGTTCAGATATGCTAAGTGTCAGTGAGTATTATATCAACTGTTGCTTCAGAAATCAAAAGGACACTGGTGGTTTGGCCTGACAGAAAGCCTTTTGGATAGAATATTTCCTCAAGTCTGATCTCAGTTATTTGGTTCCAGTCATTACATGTTCAATCAAATATCTTTGTTCCTATAGCAGTTGTACTTGTGGCCTAATCAATAGCCAATCCCATCTCTGATTTCCTGCGAAGAAAGTCTTGATTCTGTGCAAGAATCTGTATCCTCGTCTTTAGTGGAAGCTGGGCCTCTCCCCAGATCTGTGGGGAAATCTTGTTTAGTATAAGTCTATCATGGCAATTCCATTCCTCTCCCAAGTGACTGGTTTCAGAATTGGTCCAACAATTCAGTTCTGACCACTGAGATGAGAAAGCAATTCTGTTGATGTAACTTGTAGGGGAGTCTTCCTTGCTCTTATAAAGGCACAGACACTCTTCTAGACACGGGAGATTGCTGTGTGATGTCTGGAGCTGCTGCAGCCATCTTGTGTCCATGCTGGGGCAAGCATGAAGCAAGATCCATCATGCTGAAAGTGGTATGGCCAAAAGATGAACCAGTATCATTGGTGATATTCGCTGCTAAAGTTAAACATGGGAACACCACAAAAGATGACATGTGGCTGGCTGGTTCAAGACCATAAGGAAAGAAATCCACAAACACTTATAGTAATGGTTAAAATCAGACCTTTTCAACACCAAAGCCAGATGGGTGGGAAGAACAACAAGAAAAGTAAGAAAGAAGAAAACAGATGAACAGAGTAAAGGGTCAAGGGAGCAATTACGAGCAGAGATGACTATAGAGATTCCAGGTGTAATGATACAGTGACAGCAGGAAGATACCAAGCAGGGTAGCAGGGGAAAGGGACAAGCTACACCCACTTCGGACCCTGCGGCCTTCACTAAGAGCATGGGTGTCCAGCCAGCCCAGCAATCTAGAGAGTGTTTACTAAAATATAAATAATTTTTAAAGAAAAATTTCAATAACTGCATAAAGAATCTTAAATGGTACCACTCTGAAACCCTACTACACAGTAACAAAACTTGGAGGCAGTGAATGGGCAACTTAATTTCTACTCATTTAGTAGCAAAGTCAATTTTATCAACTCAAAGTGAAAAAACTGAGATTATAGGGGCTAATATGTGCAATATGATAAGTTAAATGATAAGGAGGTAAGAGCAAAACAATTGGGTGTATAAGTAAATGCACAAAGCAAAAGAAGCAAAAGAATGAAGACAGAGAAGCAGAAAAAGCTACAGTCATCCTAAAAGAGGAAACATGAGATTGTTATGCAATTTAAATAGAATAATGTAATTAGAAAAGAATTATCAATAAAATATAACTCTATGGAAGTATGACCTAAAGATCAGAAAACAAAAGCTAGTTAAACTTATGAAAACTATGAAAATTAAGGCAATTATGGTCAAGTAAAGCTAATAAATTAGCTGTTAGAAATAATTTGAGCATCTTGACATTTTCTGAATGAATCTCAGTAAAAAAGTAGAGAGTAATTCTCTATCCCTGCTTTTTGATAAATAAATATACAAATTAATTTTTAGTAATAAATGTATTATTTCTGAGTCATATACATTTTCTGAAGGTGCTGATATTGTTGGAAAACTCAATATAGCTTTAAGAAGCTACATGTATTTTAAGAGGGAGAGTCAAAAAAGTATACCTGTTAAACAATTTTCTAAATTCAAAGATATTTATTAATATTTATAAACATTATTAATATTTAATACTATTTCACAGGTTGGAATGCAATCCATTTCTTTTTAACATTTTATTGGAGTATAATTGCTTTACAATGGTGTGTTACTTTCTGCTTTATAACAGAGAATCAGCTATACATATACATATATCTCCTATCTCTTCCCTCTTGTGTCTCCCTCCCTCCCACTCTCCCTATCCCTCTAGGCAGTCACAAAGCATGCTGATCTCCCCGTGCCATACAGCTGCTTCCCACTAATTATCTATTTTATATTTGGTAGTATATATATGACCATGCCACTCTCTTGCTTCATCCCAGCTTATGCTTCCTCCTCCCTGTGTCCTCAGGTCCATTCTGTACATCTGTGTCTTTATTCTTGTCCTGTCCCTAGGCTGTTCAGAACCATTTTATTATTTTTTTTAGATTCCATACATATGGGTTAGTGTACGGTATTTGTTTTTCTCCTTCTGACTTACTTCACTCTGTATGACAGCCTCTAGGTCCATCCACCTCACTACAAATAACTCAGTTTCGTTTCTTTTTATGACTGAGTAATATTCCATTGTATATATGTGCCACACCTTCTTATCCATCATCTGTCGATGGACATGTAGGTTGCTTCCCTGTCCTGGCTATTGTAAAGAGCTGCAATGAACATTGTGGTACATGACTCTTTTTGAATTATGGTTTTCTCAGGGTATATGCCCAGGAGTGGGATTGTTTTTTAAGGAACCTCCATACTGTTCTCCATAGTGGCTCTTTCAATTTACATTCCCACCAACAGTGCAAGAGGGTTCCCTTTTCTCCACACCCTCTCCAGCATTTACTGTTTGTAGATTTTTTTATGATGGCCATTCTGAGTGGTGTAAGGTGTTATCTCATTGTAGTTCTGATTTGCATTTCTCTAATGATTAGTGACGTTGAGCAGCTTTTCATGTGTTTGTTGGCAATTTGTATATCTTCTTTGGAGAAATGTCTATTTAGGTCTCCTGCCCATTTTTGGATTGGGTTGTTTGTTTTTTCGATATTGAGCTGCTTGAGCTGCGTGTATATTTTGGAGATTAATCCTTTGTTAGTGCTTCGTTTGCAAGTATTTTCTCCCATTCTGAGGGTTGTCTTTTCGTTTTGCTTATGGTTTCCTTTGCTGTGGAAAAGCTTTGACGTTTGAATAGGTCCCATTTGTTTATTTTTGTTATTTCCATTACTCTAGGAGGTGGGTCAAAAATGATCTTGCTGTGATTTAAGACAGAGAGTGTTCTATGTCTTCTCTAAATGTATCATAGAAAACTCTAGGTTCATAGAGTTTTTCTCCAAGAGATTTGTAGTGTCTGGCCTTACACTTAGTTCTTTAATCCGTTTTGAGTTTATTTTTGTATGCAGTGTTAGGGAGTGTTTTAATTTCATTCTTTTACATGTAGCTGTCCAGTTTTCCCAGCACCACTTATTGAAGCCACTGTCTTTTCTCGGTTGCATATTCTTGCATTCTTTATCAAAGATAAGGTGGCCATATGTGCATGGGTTTATCTCTGGGCTTTCTATCCTATTCCACTGATGTATATTTCTGTTATTATTCCAGTACCATACTGTCTTGATTACTGTAGCTTTGTAGTATAGTCTGAAGTCAGGGAACCTGATTCCTCCAGCTCCATTTTTCTTTCTCAAGATTGCTTTGGCTATTCCGGGTCTTTTGTGTTTCCATACAAATTGTGAAATTTTTTTGTTCTGGTTCTGTGAAAAATGCCACTGGTAGTTTGATAGGGACTGCATGGAAAATGTAGATTGCTTTGGGTAGTGTAGTCATTTTCACAATGTTGATTCTTCCAATACAAGAACATGGCATATTTCTCCATCTGTTTGTATCATCTTTAATTTCTTTCATCAGTGTCTTATAGTTTTCTGCATACAGGTCTTTTGTCTCCTTAGGTAGGTTTATTCCTAGGTATTTTATTCTTTTTGTTGCAATGGTAAATGGGAGTATTTCCTTAATTTCTCTTTCAGATTTTTCATCACTAGTGTATAGGAATGCAAGAGATTTCTGTCATTAATATTGTATCCTGCTACTTTACCAAATTAATTGATTAGGTCTAGTAGTTTTCTAGTGGCGTCTTTAGGATTCTCAATGTAAAGTATCATGTCATCTGCAAAGAGTGACAACTTTATTTCTTCTTTTCTGATTTGGATTCCTTTTATTTCTTTCTATTCTCTGATTGATGAGGCTAATACTTCCAAAACTATGTTGAATAATGGTGGTGAGAGTGGACAACCTTGTCTTGTTCCTGATCTTAGTGGTAATGGTTTCAGTTTTTCACCATTGAGGATGATGTTGGCTGTGGGTTTGTCATATATGTCCTTTATTATGTTGAGGTAAGTTCCCTCTATTCCTACTTTCTGGAGGGTTTTTATCATAAATGGGTGTTGAATTTTGTCGAAAGCTTTTCCTGCATCTGTTGAGATTATCACATGGTCTTTCTCCTTCAGTTTGTTACTCTGTTTTATCACAATGATTGATTTGCATATATTGAAGAATTCTTGCATTCCTGGGATAAACCCCACTTGATCATGGTGTGTGATCCTTTTAATGTGCTGTTGGATTCTGTTTGTTAGTATTTTTGTTGAGGATTTTTGCATCGATGTTCTTCAGTGAGATTGGCCTGTAGTTTTCTTTCTTTGTGACATCTTTCTGTGGTATTGGTATCAGGGTGATGGTGGCCTCATAGAATGAGTTGGGGAGTGTTCCTCTCTCTGCTATATTTTGGAAGAGTTTGAGAAGGATAGGTGTTAGCTCTTCTCTAAATGTATCATAGAATTCGCCTGAGAAGCCATCTGGTCCCGGGCTTTTGTTTGTTGGAAGATTTTTAATCACAGCCTCAATTTTAGTGCTTGTGATTGGTCTGTTTATATTTTCTATTTCTTCCTGGTTCAGTCTCAGAAGGTTCTGCTTTTCTAAGAATTTGTCCATTTTTTCCAGGTTGTCCATTTTATTGGCATATGGTTGCTTGTAGTAATCTCTCATGATCCTTTGTATTTCTGCAGTGTCAGTTGTTACTTCTCCTTTTTCACTTCTAATTCTATTGATTTGAGTCTTCTCCCTTTTTTCCTTGATGAGTCTCGCTAATGGTTTATCAATTTTGTTTATCTTCTCAAAGAACCAGCTTTTAGTTTTATTGATCTTTGTTATTGTTTCCTTCATTTATTTCTGATCTGATCTTTATGATTTCTTTCCTTCAGCTAACTTTGGGGTTTTTTGTTCTTCTTTCTCTAATTGCTTTAGGTGTAAGGTTAGATTGTCTGTTTGAGATGTTTGTTGTTTCTTGAGGTAGGATTGTAATGCTATAAACTTCCCACTTTGAACTGCTTTTGCTGCATCACATAGGTTTTGGGTCGTCGTGTTTTCATTGTCATTTGTTTCTAGGTATTTTTTAATTTCCTCTTTGATTTCTTCAGTGATCTCTTGGTTACTTAGTAGTGTATTGCTTAGTCTCCATGTATTTGTATTTTTTACACATTTTTTTCCTGTAATTGATATCTAGTCTCATAGCATTGTTGTTGGAAAAGATACTTGATATGATTTCAGTTTTCTTAAATTTCCCAAGGCTTGATTTGTGACCCAAGATATGATCTATCCTGCAGAATGATCCAGGAGCACTTGAGAAGAAAGTGTATTCTGGTTTCTTCGGACAGAATGTCCTACGAATATCAATTAAATCCATCTTTTTTAATGTATCATTCAAAGTTTGTGTTTCCTTATTTCTTTTCATTTTGGATGATCTGTCTATTGGTGAAAGGGGGTGTTAAAGTCCCCTACTATGATTGTGTTACTGTCAATTTCCCCTTTTATGGCTATTAGCATTTGCCTTATGTATTGAGTTGCCCCTATGTTGGGTGCATAAATATTTACAATTGTTATATTTCTTCTTGGATTGATCTCTTGATCATATGTAGTGTCCTTCTTTGTCTCTTGGAATAGTCTTTATTTTAAAGTCTATTTTGTCTGATATGAGAGTTGCTACTCCAGCTTTCTTTTGATTTTCATTTGCATAGACTATCTTTTTCCATCCCCTCATTTTCAATCTGTATGTGTCAGTAGTCTGAAGTGGTTCTCTTGTAGACAGCATATATACAGGTCTTGTTTTTTTATCCATTCAGCTAGTCTGTCTTTTGGTTGGAGTATTTAATTCATTTACATTTAAGGTAGTTATCCATATGTGTTCCTATTACCATTTTCTTAATTGTTTTGGGTTTGTTATTGTAGTTCTTTTCCTTCTCTTGTGTTTCCTACCTAGAGAAGTTCCTTTAGCATTTGTTGTGAGGCTGGTTTGGTGGTGCTGAATTCTCTTAGCTTTTGCTTGTCTGTAAAGCTTTTGATTTCTCCATTGAGTCTGAATGAGATCCTTGCTGGGGAGAGTAATCTTGGTTGTAGGTTTTTCCTTTTCATCACTTTAAATACATCCTGCCATTCCCTTCTGGCTTGCAGAGTTTCTGCTGAAAGGTCAGCTTTTAACCTTATGGGGATTACCTTGTATGTTATTTGTTGTTTTTCCCTTGCTGCTTTAAATATTTTTTCTTTGTATTTAATTTTTGATAGTTTGATTAATATGTACCTCAGCATGTTTCTCCTTGGATTTATCCTGTATCAGACTCTCTGTGCTTTCTGGGCTTCATTGACTATTTCCTTTCCCATATTAGGGAAGTTTTCAACTATAATCTCTTCAAATATTTTCTCAGTCCCTTTCTTTGTCTCTTCTTCTTCTGGGACTCCTATAATTCGAATGTTGGTGTGTTTAATGTTGTCCCAGAGGTCTCTGAGACTGTCCTCAATTCTTTTCATTCTTTTTTATTCTGCTCTGTAGTACTTATTCCACTATTTTATCTTCCAGGTCACTTATCTGTTCTTCTGCCTCAGTTATTCTGCTATTGATTCCTTCTATAGAATTTTAAATTTAATTTATTGTGTTGTTCATCATTGTTTGTTTGCTCTTTAGTTCTTCTAGGTCCTTGTTAAATGTTTCTTGTATTTTCTCCATTCTATTTCCAAGATTTTGGATCATCTTTACTATCATTACTCTTAATTCTTTTTCAGGTAGACTGCCTATTTCCTTTTCATTTGTTTGGTCTGGTGGGTTTTTACCTTGCTCCTTCATCTGCTGTGTTTCTCTGTCTTCTCATTTTGTTTAATTTACTGTGTTTGGGGTCTCCTTTTCTTAGGCTGCAGGTTCGCAGTTCCCGTTGTTTTTGGTGTCTGCCCCCAGTGGCTAAGGTTGGTTCAGTGTGTTGTGTACGCTTCCTGGTAGAAGGGACTGGTGCCTATGTTCTGGTAGACGAGGTGGGATCTTGTCTTTCTGGTGGGCAGGACAGTGTCCGGTGGTGTGTTTTGGGGGTGTCTTTCACCTTATTATGATTTTAGGCAGCCTCTCTGCTAATGTGTGGGGTTGTGTTCCTGTCTTGCTAGTTGTTTGGCATAGGGTGTCCAGGACTGTAACTTGCTGGTCATTGAGTGTAGCTGGATCTTAGCGTTGAGATGGAGATCTCTGGGAGAGCTTTTACTGTTTGATATTATGTGGAGCTGGGAGGTCTCTGGTGGACCAGTGTCCTGAACTCAGGTCTCCCACCTCAGAGGCAGCGGCCTGACACCTGGCCAGAGCATGAACGCCCTTTCAGCCACGGCTGCTGGTGTTGGAGGGGTTCCTGCAGAAGCACAGGGCAGCCCCTTTGACTCACCATGGGAACAAGGACACTGCAGCAGAAGTGCTGGGAAGTGCTCCTTGGTGAGCCCTCCCAGAGTCTCTGCAATCCATTTTAAGGACTATTTTACAAAAGTTCTACCTTAGCAAGGGCTAGTGAATTACATTCTTAGGGAATTTCACCAGTGCCAGGTAACTGCTTGCCTAAATACCAATGCTTCAGGTGTCTCATAAAATATAGACTTATACATGTATAAGTTTTTTTAATAATGTAAAAATTATATTTGTGTCCCCAGATATGTTTTTTAAAGTATAGCTAATTTACAATGTTGTTAGTTTCGAGTATACAGCAAAGTGATTCAGTTATACATATATATGTATATCCTATATATAAATATAGGATATACATGTGTTTTATCCTAATTGCCTACATTAGTGGTTCTCAACACTTTTTTTTTCAGCTTTAACATATGTAATGGACAATGTTCACAAGTTCCATTCCCTTGGTTACACAGATTTTGCTGACACAAAGAAAGAAATAGCTGGGACCTCTGGATGTAATGCAGAGTTATAATTCACATTTTTATTCATACTTTCTTTATCCTTATGGTCTTCCTTACTGGTAAAACTAAATAATAATAATAATTGCAATTTATTAGGATTTAAATGATTCACAATCTCTCACATATTATCAGTACATAAGTAGCAGTTGCATTTCAAGGACAAGGCTGTGAAATACGAACATTTCCCACTTAGCTAATGAATTATAACTCAACCCCCTTCCTCCCATAGAAGAAAGCACATATGAGAGAGAGTCTTGGGTATATCTTAATTTTTAACAAAAGGTAACTAACTCATTTATAAACTTTGGTACTCTTGTTACTAACAAACGACCTATACCTGGGTTCACAACCCATTTTTATCACAGGTGCGTAAGTGTGGCTTGACATCATTTTGGGGAACTGTTAGCCTGTTAAATGCAAACTAAAGTGTTTGTAAAGAAAAAATTCAATTTCATATGTTGTGTCTTCAGAGGGGAGAAAAAGACATAGTAATTCTGGATCATTATAGAACATGCATTTGGAGAACAGGGTCAATGTATATTAATAATTTTTATTATTTTCTATCTCCCAAGGTCACAGCCTTCATTCTACCTATGGACCAGAGTTTAATGAAAATATGAAATGTTACTATAAAAGAAACAGCATAAGAAAATTCATCATCATGCAGATCCTATGCAGATTTTCAAAATCTCATTATGACCTTAATATGCAATTTCTAATGTTCCTTGTGCCTGGTGTGACATGATGGTGAGGGAGGAGTAGCAAGGAAGAAGTGGCTTAAAGTATTTAGGAGGCTGAGTTGATAGTAAAGCTCAGTATGAGTCAACAGTAGTAGGAGGCAATCAAAAACTCTCACACAGTCTTTATTAGAAACGTAATATTCAGAATGAGTTCCCTGCCTCACAGACTATGCCTAGATTAATAGGTGCTATTTGGACCTCACCTTCTTGAATGGGATGTGGAAAAGGAAGAGAAAATTAAAAGAAGAGTGACTGGGATGGGTTTGAAATCCTGTATAAAAGAACTGCCTTGAGGACATGCTAGGTAAGATAAGCCAGTCACAAAAATTTTATGATTCCACTTCTATGAGGGTCTTAGAAGAGTCAAATTCATTGCGACAGGGAGTCAGGGGAAGGTGGCATGTGGAGTTGCCACTTTATTTTATTTTTTGCCCACATTGCACAGCTTGTGGGATCTGAGTTCCCCGACCAGGAATTGAACTCGGGCCATGCAGTGAAAGCCTGGAATCCTAACCACTACGCCACAAGGAACTCTGGAGCTGTCATTTTTAATGAGTACAGAGTTTCAGTTTTGTATGATGAAAAAGAGCTCTGGAGATCGGTTGCACAACAGTGTGAATGTACTTAATACTATGGAAAAATTGACTTAAAAATAGTTAAGATGGTAAATTTTATGTTATGTGCATTTTACCACAATTAAAAGCTTAAAAGGAA
This sequence comes from Kogia breviceps, assembly GCF_026419965.1. NCBI lineage: Eukaryota > Metazoa > Chordata > Mammalia > Artiodactyla > Physeteridae > Kogia > Kogia breviceps. Next base: position 179,508,093 of record NC_081311.1, read on the forward strand.
ATCTGCTGAAAGAACAAAGATTGTTTAATCAGGAAAAGAGAAAGACTCGGGGTCAAAAGATAGAAGAGGTCAAATCTATTAATGAAGAGTCACTACATGGGACAAAAAAAAAAAAAAAAAAAAAACACAACTTATTCTTGTGACCTTAAGAAAAAGCCAGCACCAACTGGTACTAGCTACTGGGCTACAAATTTTAGCTCAACATACTTAAGAACAATTCAACAGTCAGAATGTAGGACAGAAAGATAGAATAAATGATTGATACCTATGATTCATGATATTAGTGACCCTGAATAATTCATGCCCCAGGAACCAGTTAGGAGCAGTGATATAGTATAAACAGCATTGGGGAAGGAGTCAGATGATCTAAGTGTATGTAAGTCCACCTTTGTTACTAAATAGCTGTTACTATCTTAACATACTTTAATGTACCTTAATATCCTTATCTGTAAATTAAGGTCTTGGAAAGGACTTCCAAGTCAAATGGCAAGTGAGGTGGGCGTTTAACTCCACACCACACCAATTTCTACTCAAATAATCAAAAGAGGAAAAAAATTGTGTAGCTATGTCAGAAACGAGGAGATGTGGGGCAGATATAGTGCACGTAGGCCAGAATAAAAGCAGACACCAAGATGCTATCTGCAGCTCTTACCAGTGAGAGAGCATCTAAAGAGCAGAAAGGATCTTGGAGCATCATGTTACAAACCTGATTATCAATATAATTTAGAGGAGTCAGAAATCAATTCATGGCTGAGCTTGGGGAGAGATGAAAAACATCCCTTTGAATCACTTTGACACTGCAGAGCATCAACTGATCAGCTGTTCTAGACTGTGGTTTGACTTTGTCTCCTCTCTTTATTGAACCCCATTCAAAAGATAGTAAAGGATAAAAGTCCTCTAAGACTAGATGGGGGCCTTCAGCAGATGGGTTGTTTCAACATATTTCTAGAAGAGAAAAGCAGACGGAAGAGTGCTGACAAATGAGATAAAATTGTGGAAGCTGTAGTCTAGAGTTCAAACAAAGTAAGATTCAGGGCCGTAGAGAGATAATCAAGTCTCCAACTTAAGACCAAGAACAGGTAAGACAAAGGACAGGAGGGGAGAGGGAGCAGACAATAGGGTAGCTGATTGCCGGTCTGTGTGCACCGCAGAGAAGTTGATTCACTGCCCACTCTACACCCCACCCCATCCCACACTTGCATGTAGAGTATAGGTAACTGGTATTTACCTCCAAGGGAAAAAAGTAAAAGCTGAGAAAATTTCTAGACAACTTTTTTTGAGATGGGGGGATAACTAAGGTAGCTAGTGAGTGTGTTCGTGCCCTCCTGATTCTGACACTTGGCAATAATAGATTGCTCCCTCGGCACTCCCTTTGAAGACAAAAAAGGGAAGAACTTCTTCTTCTTCTCTTAGTTCTTCTCAATGTGGAGGAGAACGAAGACACAAGGAGGTTGGGCAACCAATAACGACTGCCTATCATGTGAGTGACCCATACTGAATGGTCCAACCCAGTCACAGCTACAGATGTCTGCAGTCCCAGCTGATACCAGGTAGAACAGAACCATCCAGGTGAGTCCAATTAAGCCAGAGGTTCATGAAATATAACTTTTAAGCCACTAAGTCTTGTTATACAGTAATATATAACTGACACACACACCCTCCCATGTTAGATTGATGATAAAATACACAATTTGTTTTCATCTGACTTAGACTTAAAATATTTGTTGTCTTTTTAAAATAAGGATCCTTAAACTTGTTAAATCATCAGGAAAAGACAATTTCTCCTCATGAATCAAAAACTATGTCTTATCTTTAAGTCCATACTGTCTTGACCAGTATATTTAAGATATGATGCTTTTCAAGAAATATACATTTATAATGTCAAAACTAAATGGGAGGGGTGGGATAGGGAGGGTGGAAGGGAGGGGTGGGATAGGGAGGGGTGGGATAGGGAGGGTGGGAGGGAGGGAGACGCAAGAGGGAGGAGATATGGGAACATATGTATATGTATAACTGATTCACTTTGTTATAAAGCAGAAACTAACACACCATTGTAAAGCAGTTATACTCCAATAAAGATGTTAAAAAAAAAGACTAAATGGGGTGTAAAGAATGAAAACTTTTTGATAAGCAGCATAAAAATCTCAATAAAAGACATTCTTTTGGAAATTATTTGAGCATTTAAAGGAGAATGACATTAACAGATGGAATGCTTTCCTTCAAAAACATAATCAAAAAAAAAAAAAGAAGAAGGAAAAAAAGAAAATAACGTTTAGTAATCTCTTTGTTGGTCATATTGAATTGACCTTTGATTTCTGATTACTTTTGAGAACATATTTCCTGTACTGTCACGTAGAGTTTTCCAAGTTTTTAAGTTCAAAGCCAAATTTCAAATTCACATATTTTTACTACATTGTAAAGAACAAAAATACATGCATTTTTTAGATACCTCTCATGTGATTACTTTGCGATTTCAATAGTCTATGCCACTAAATTTCCCCTTTTTAATTCTTGAAGGTGATGTTGAATATATGCGTGACTGAGAATCCAATGTAAACATTAATCTTGGTTGCAATTTATGATTATTTGATCCCAGTGAGTGTATGTAATTATGAAGAATAGCTCAAGAAGATAAACTTTCTATTCTGTAAGGTTAAAAAAAAAATGAGGATGAGGAATAAAACATTTTTATTTGAGAATATCTCCTCACTTAAGAATGTAATTAACCTTTTCCAAGAAATAACTTACTACCTTAAATATGAAGGAAGGATAATAAATAATCTGAATTGAATTATTATCAGAACTGCATGATAATTGTATCTGGGTAACAACTAATGTATCTGGGATTTTGATAGAGTGTAAACCATTTATTTGAAAATATCATTGATTTTATTTACCTTTAATTACATGACATCTATAAAATATTTCAAATTTAGATATGTGGCTAATATTCTGATAATAATATTACAATTATTACAATCCTATATCTTGAAACTAGAGAGCATCTGGAGGTGTTATCCATCTCTAAAATATCATACCTGTTTGATGTCAAAAACTCTTCCCATTTCTCCTGACAGCCAATAACTTTGCCTACCTGGATCAAGTACATCTATCAGCAAATTTCTTCTCTTGATAGAATAAACCCTGAATTTAGAAAGGCTAGTATGGTGTTAAAAGACTCTTAAATTATAATTTCTTATATCTATAAAGGACCTAACAATTTACATGCACATTATTACTTGATGTGCAAAGCAACCCCATGGGATAGCCAGAGATGATTATTCTTGTGGTACAGGTCAAAAAAAGGAGACTGTGAAAAGCCTTGTCCGAGTTGACAGTTAGTAAATGGCGCAGTGAGGACTCAATCCAGGACATGCCTGGTTTAATGCACTTGCTACTGTATCATACTGTTTCCAACCACACAATATACTTTAACTTGAGGGATTGATAGCAGAACCTAAAACTGTTGACTTAAAAAGGAAAGTGTACATTTATATTGTATTAGAAATTACAGAATATTGTAAAGGACAGGGACATAACGTGTGGTTATCGTCAAGAAGAGCCTTTGCAAAAACAGCACCTCAGCAGAACATATATTTCCTCCCCATGTGTCTTCTGATTCACCTCTGCTTAGCTTACTCAGAAAAAATAAATTTTTTACTACCACCCCTTCTGAGGAAGCAATCTTGCTACAGAAGAGCAAAATGCATGCTATTCTGTACTCATAAATCAAAAATATAGCTGGCTAAATTCTGATTTCAGAGTCACCATTGTTGGCAATGATATATAAGCCAAAAGAAACTTTGTTTAAAAAAAATGGTTTCAGTGCTATGTTCTTAATATATAAAATAACTACAAATATTTGGCAAAATGTTATATTTGAGCCCTGTTTCAGAAATACTTGAATTTGTCCTGATAGAGGCAGAAATTCTTGACATCTTAATTTCTGGATGAGAGTGCACTCTGATGTAAGAGTGGCAGTTGCATATCTTATTATCAGGAGATGGTGATTTAATTTCATAAATCCTAGACTTTTTTGTGGCAGAAATATGTAGCAAAGCTCCAAGAAATTGAGAAACACTGTACTGGCCCAATCATGCCTAGCTAGCAGTGATTTGAAATTAGGTAAAGCAGAATCCTTAACAGGAGATTCTGTGTGATCGCATCAGCTCTTATCTTTACAATGGCAAACACTGAGCAGCTGAAGCCAGCAAACTCCATCAATGCCACAGTGAAATGGGCTTGACTCATAACTGCAGGACACAAATATGCCTATCTTCCTCCAAGGGTGATGACGACTCTTAAACACTAAAGGCTCAGTTCTGGATTTTCTGGTAAGATCCCAAGACAGCCCAGTACTTAAATATTTCTCCAATTTTTTAAATGCTTCTTTTTCAGTAGATGGGACAAATTTTGCCTCTTTTCTGCATTCTTTTGTTACTAGTACATTTTGCCTAACAAGGAAGAATCTTCTCTGAAATAGCCTATCTTATGAAAGGGTAAAAATGAATTTTATCGGACCAGAGGTGAAAGAACTGTATACAGGTCACTGTCCTCTCTCAAATGCAGGCATATTAAAATCACATTACCTTCATATTTTAAAGCACATAGGGGAAAAAAATCATAGTTATCTTTTTCAGCCAGGCTGTTTCCCAGCATCACTATATAAGAAATTCACCATTAACAGTGAACCTGGGCATTATTCTTCATGGGTTATATTTCTATCTGTTCCATCCATCTTGAACTGGCACTCTTGAATATTCCTTTATTTAACCCATTACATATATGGCTAAAGAAATGTATGTACCTGTTGTTTATCATCTTAGCTATTAAATATTGCCAATGGAATTATTTGAGTGAAACTCAGTATCATTAAAATTATTACCCTGTTTTAGAGTTACAATTTCCTTATTTTAAATCAACCTCAGAAATGTGCTTGGCATAACTGTATCTGCATTTACCCTCAGATGAACTTAAGCCTCGTCAAACGAAAAGACACCAAAATTTCATCTAAATATAATCTGATCATGTATCCATGGTTAAATTAACCTTTGATTATATAATTGTTTGAGCAATGGAGCCTCAGCATTGAAAATCTTTATTTTTCATTACAGATCAATAAGGCTAATGAAATCAACCATTTGCAGGGCAAATGTCAATCCACTGGACCATGTTGGTAAGGAGACCTCCAATGTGAAAATGTCACTCTAGAAAAGAATACAGTGTGCAGTGGGCTGATGACAAATGGGCCCCTTCTGATGGCCGCAAAGCCCCAAGCCAACCATGTGGCTTCTATCACCACAGACCACCTCTTGTCCTTTAGAGCAAAGATGACGCTATCAGTTCATTATCTACTGAGTGGATGTTTTGTGGTCTGGGTTTGCTTTCCCCATGGGAGAGAAGATAGGTTGAAAAAAAATCTACATTCATTACTGTCTGGACTACACTCACTTATGAGAAGGTTGGCCAAGGACAGACGATAAGGGGACAGGTAATTAATCTCTGTGGAGTTCAAGCCCAATACACAGGCTTTGTGGTAACTCTGCCTAACCAATTAAGGTAACTTCTTGAGACATGAATGTGACCTTTATATATATATAAAATGGCATCTTCACACCATTCTTTTGCAAGGGTCAAGCTCATTTTTTTCTGTCTTAATATTTTAATGTTTGTAGCAGGAACATCCTTTCATTCCCTCTCTAACTTATTTCCCCGGCTTCTATGAGGTGTTGCTGCTGCTTACGTTTGCTGCTGGCTATAGCTGCTACGGCTCCAATTCTTCCCTAGTTTTGTGGTAGTTTGTTCTTTCTGTTATGGCTTCTGGTACATAGCACATACATGTAATCACCATGTATAAATACACATGCACACTCACATACCTATGTTGGCTAGCTCCTGCTTCATTGCTAACAGTTCCATTTTCTTTTGTTGTTGTTAAGGGTCAACACTTTGCAGATGGGGTGATCATGTGACTTTCTGATCAATGAGACAGAAGAAGCAGATTTTAGGTGTGGTTGACAGAGCTGGTAGCTCTCCAGCTCTCTCCTTCCAGTCTAAAATGCAGATGAGATGGCCAAAGCTATAGTGAACACCTTTAACAATGCTGTAAGGTGGAGAATGGGACCCACTGTACCAGCCTTGGACCACTTGCCTCTAGATTTTTTTGTTACATAAGATAAAAATAATTCCCTACCTCATTTAGACCGCTGCCTTTCAGATCCATGTGACTGATCTATTCCTAAGACAGATTCCATGTATAATTATTACTCTATTCATGCCAAGCACTTTATATGTATTAATTTAATCTTCATGACCCTTCAAGACATTTTTGTCCCCATTTTACAGATGATGAAACTGAGTGTCAGACACGACTCATTTAAGTTAACTTTATAATTTAAAGTTAGTCCATTGTTAACCACTACACTATGTCCTCTTTCACACCGCTTTTCCGAGTTCATCCTCTTTAGAGTTGTTGCTTCAGTGAGCTTAGGAACTGATTCTTTGCACTAAAAACTCTTCTGGAGCTACATGTGGGTTCCAAGATGTGGAGGGCTGAGGTAGTAAATAGTTCACGCCCTTGAGTGAGATTATCTGGATTCAAGCCTCAGCAGGATAAAGCTATCTGTAAGGCTTTGGCCAAAGTACTTATACTTTCAAAGCCTGTTTTCTTATCTTTAAAATGGGACAAAAATTGTACCAAGGAAATGAAAGCTGTTACAAGAATTATTTAACATTTGTAAACCAATGAAAATGATGTCTAATTATGGTACGCATGCAACAAGAAAGCATTCACTGCTATGACTACTATACAGTTCTGACTTTTAAGGAGCTTATACAAATTAGGACATGGTTTCTTTAGTAAGAGCCAAAAGACCATTGACTTTCACCAGTAACTGGAAATAAAAGTTTTGGTAATCTTCTGATAGCTACACTGAGTCAATGTTGAAGTAAAACCTAAATTCTGGAGAGAAAAAAGGAGAGAAAGAAAAAAAGCTAATAATTCATAAGGCAAAAAAACCCCAAAAGTAGTCTTCTATTTACTGAAGTGGGTGAACCTCTGATGGCTTTATAAAAGTAGACAATTCCAAGAATCCCGTGGAACCTTGTTTCCTCTTGGATGACAAAGCTAGAAAATCACTGGGGAGCATGGAAACAGACCTTTTTGAGACTGAATGCCATTGAACAGTCAATGAGAGGTAAAAATATAGAGAAAGCAGGAGAATGGTGATATCGAGGGAATGGAAGTCTAGCTGAAGCCAAGAAAAAAAAAAGTAAACCAAAGACAATGCAATCAGTCTTCTGTTCAAGATGTAAATGTAGGGCAGAGGTAGAGGCAGAGACCTCTCTATTAAGGAAGAATGTATTTAAAATATCTGGTGGTAGAACTGGCAATAAGAAAACACTCAAATATAAAGTGGAGAAAAATGGGGGAAAATAAAACCCCTTAGGTCCAATTCTGTAGCCTTTTAGTTTATACATGATGTAACATTTTAAACAAGACAACTGAAGCAATATGCTATATTTAGTGATCCTTAGATCACCTACAAATGGAAATTTATAATGGAACAAAATTTTGGAACAGGTTCAAAACAAGAGAAGAAAATGGCTCAGGATCGAGATTCTAATTCACAATTTCCTGAAACTCAACGCAAGTTGACAGTATTACTAGGGATGATCCCATCAAGGACATGTTGAACTCTGAATTTTTTTTTTTTTGGTTCTATGGATTCCTTTCCTTCAAAAATTATTATATAATATTAAGATATTCTCCAGAGATAACCACCTGAATATGATATTTCTATGGATTATTTACCGCTCATAGCAGGGTAAGAGGTTTATTGCCCTAAACTCCCACAATGTACAGATATATTGAGAATTGAATGACTATATTTTCTTACAGATAAAAAGCCACAAAACCACAAGCTTACCTTTGAATGAAGAGGTGTAGTTTACCTGCCAATTCTTAAGAAATTATAGTGTAATTTGTGTATTTATTAAAGCAATTATTATGTATGCTTCATTTTGTTTATTCTTTCTTCCTCTTTCCTCAACCATAGTTATAGGAGATTGATAGACTTTCTACTTGGTATTCCACCTTCCAAAATGTCATCATCAATTGGCCTTATCTTTTTGTGTCATCATTACCTGATAGCTTTCTCTTCTTATGCCCTTTTAAAATCTCCATCACCTCCCCTACATCTAGATGACTTTCATTTCATTTCAGCAGACCTCCTGTGAATACTGCCTTTACTTTTAGGCTCTAAGATTTATAAATCTCAATAGCACTACCTAAAGAAAAACATGCCTGGTCAGGAAACATTAGGTGGGAAGGCTTGCTGCTAAAAAGATTAACCATGAATATCATGATAGTTTGTATACAGAATACTACAGATGGAATCAGTGGTCTTTTCTGGGCAAAGAATGATTCAGCCATTTAAAATCACCATTCTAGGGCCCAAATCTCATTTGGAACTGTTTAACTAAGTTCAGTTAGCAAGTTGATCCAAGCTCCACATGACTAGCCTGCCTTATTTTGTCAAACATTACTCTAAGAGGGCCAGAGAACACCATTTTAAACAAACTATGCCCAGTTATTTCCAAATGACAGAGTAGTCCAAAGCACTGTTTTATTAACTATATATAAAAGGTAAAAATTTCTGGTTTTCAGAAGAATGAGTACAGATGTTAAAGGCATTGTTTCATTGCTTGCTCCTTTCCCTGCCTGGAAACCACACTGCAAAACCCAATATATGGTAGATGAAAACAGTATACAGTAAACAGTGGATGAAAATGATTTCATAGATGGGAGGAAGGTCAAACCCCAGTGCCTGCAGAGGCAACACAGACGAGGAGAAAGAAGTTGACCCACCCCTTAAAACCCCACTCTGAGGGAAAACCATTACCACCTAAGAATTATTTACCAAGCCAAATGTCAGTGGTGATGGGAGCATAAAAACATTTTTCAGACAAAATATTTAGAGATCGTATTGCTTCTCATGAAGCTATTGGAGGATATCCTCCATCAAAATATCGGTGTAAAGCAGAAAACAGGGATTCCAAGAGAGAAGAGAAGCGGAGAGGTTTCCCAGGACATGGGAGAGAAGAGAAGTCTCAGGATGAAAGCTATGCAGCAGATATTACCGGTGAGCAGTCCACACTGGAGAGGGGAAAACAGAGGGCTTAGGAGGGAAGTGTCCAGAGAAACACTGAAACCAGTCTATTACCCAGACAGGTTCATCTTGGAGAAAAATTATATTGTGCAACCTTTCTCAAAGATGTCAGAAAGTAGTGGAAGATGTAGACATAGGTTCAAACATTTGAACATAAATTTTAAAAACTAACAAAAATTCAAGAAAAACAAAAACGTTTGCAGAAAGGAAATGCAATCACTGCAAATAACTTGAAAGAGCAGGGAATATTTCCACAGTCATCACGGTGAAAACCCTGAAGAGAGATTTAAGTCACTTATTAGGAAGATTTGGAGAGGAAAGGAGACAGAATCTCAGACTGCCAAGATGACCATGTACCATAAGCAGAAATCAGTAGGTGTCTAGAATGGATGAATCAAGAAAATGCAGGGCACACATACATACTAATGGAGAAGGCAAATACCTAAGTAAACTGCTGAAAGGGTGCAAAATGATTGTTTCCGGGGAGAGACTGAGAGAGAGATTCAGGAGACTGATGCTTTTTCATCTAAATCTTTTAGTATTATTTAACTTTTTAAACTACGTACACGAATTACTTTGCTACAAAATGGAAATTATTTTAAATGCCAACAATCCATATTAAAAGACTTTCTTACATTAAAAATATCCCTTCTTAATGACTACATCTGAATTCATAGAAAACCAGCATGAATATTAAAAACATTCATTTTTTGGGAAAAAAGGACAGCTTTAACTACTGTTTAAATTATCTTGAGATTAAATGTAACTTAGCAAATTTAACACTGATAGCAAAAAAAACCCAAAAAACCTCATTTCCTATCCATGGCTTCTGCAAGCTACATTTCCTATATCTGACTTGACTTTCTAATTAAAAAAAAAAAACCTAATAACATATTGATAAAATGTCATTCTTAGAAATATCACTCAAGGGAAATCAAAAAATGTTTTATGGTGAATATTAATTCATCTGGTCCTAAGAATGAGTCCTAGAAACCTTTTCAAAACATACCTGTCTGTCCAGAGCAAACGCTGGTTGGTCCTTCTGCCAAGTCAGTCACCTATGGCTGTGTGTGAGGAAGCCTTCTTGATGCCCTGACATAGAAATGCCCACTAGGGGACAGGTCTCCACCAAGGCATTCTTCCTGCACAGGTGACAGGCGCCAGCCTTGCCAGTAACAATACCACCTGTGCAGTCATTTCTCTACTTGCTGGCTCTCCTGCTGGAGTGTAAGCCCCTCAAGGGCTACAGCCATGTCTTATTCACCATCATTGCTCCAAGTGAGCAACAAAGCCTGATATCCAGCAGTTTCCAGATAAATATTTGATGAATCAATGTACAAAGTAGTGAGGGAATCAGTATCAGACTCTTGTTCAACCTCCTTTGAAAACGTAAATCAGATCTATATTTTTCAAATGGAAAGGATAAAATGCTATGTGTAATTACTAGTGAATCTTTGCATAGCACTTGAAGAGGATACTTACTGAAAAAGTTAATTGCCTGCCCTTTGTGCTTCTGTCATACCTGCAAAAAAAAAAAAAAGGTCAATGAAAAATAGCTTCATACTGCATTTACTTTTCACAATGTATTAATTCCTTTTTAAAATAAACTGATACTTATGAATCATTATTTCCACAGCCCAGAAAAATAATATGAATTTACCACCAGGTATCAGAACCCCAGCACTCACAGAAAAAAGAAATGATTATTATAGTGAGAATGATGATTTTAAGGCACATGCATCAACCACATTCTATAGCAAAAACCCGCATACCTTACCTTTAGAAATGCATGTCTTGAGGAATCAGATATATTACGTACACAATATAGTTACATCTAGTCAAATACACACATGCATACTTTGCATTGCAATACGTGCCTGAATCAGAATACAATCTCTAAATGGTGTGACCACATCACAAATAAATTTCCAACAATAAACAGTACCAAAGATGTAACTGGCACTGTGGGAAGTGCAGGCATTAAAATCACCTAGAGAGCTTTTTCAAACCATATTCCTCCTTCCCACTTTCTCCCTGTCTTTGAGCTTTTATCTCCCTTCAACCCTCAACTAGGAGGGCATGGCCTCCCAGTTGAGAATCATTTCTATACTGAGCCACAATTAGTGACTGGAATAGGTCCTATACTTCCCGTATGTTGAGGGGAAAGCAATGCACATATAAAGATTCCTTAAGTTTTTCAAGCATGGCTCAGTTTAGTGATGGTAAATACATCCAAACTGATAAACCAACTTGACCAGTTGGTTGTGGCTGCCTGAAGTTAAGAGTTGAGAAAGATTTTAAGACCCTTTTTGGTCTCAAAAACAGAAGTAATGATTAGTAACGTCTGCTGAGGTAGAGGCAGGTGGGGGTCAGAGCATGTAGGGGATGGATGCCATCTACTCTTCTAGATGCTCTACATCAGCTTAATGAGTTCTTTTAAGTAGAAGTCAGATTATAGGCTCTATAACAGCGAGTGCTTTGGATTTCTTAAAGAAGCAATGTACCCTGGAAGGTGACACGGCAGAAATAGAAAAATGCATGCTTTTAATCTGGGCCCAGCCAATAACGAGGTATGTGATCTAAAGGTCTCCAGGCCCGTTTCCTCATCTTAACACAAGAGCTCCTCACTGGCAAGATGACCCGTTAAGATCTCTACCAAACAGCCTAAAATTCTTTTTTCTGCTTCTTTTTCTAATTAGCTTCTAACCCATAAGAGCTGGAGTGTTCTGAACCTTACATGTAAAGCCTCATCAACTCATGAGAATCATAGCAATCAACGAAGGCTCATTTTCTAATTTTTATATTTTAAGCATAACTATAGGTCTTAATTTAAATATGTAGGGTGTGCACTGAATTTTATAGAAATGGTAATTGTAGATACTGACTTGGCTTGACATTTTAAAGAAAATCTCTCCCTTCCCCCAGGACCAAAATGTATTATAAAGATGTTTATACAGCTTTATCTGTAATGGAAATAACCCAAATATTCAATAGCACAGATTTGATAAATTATACTACATGTTGTTGATAGGTTACTATACAACTACAGGAAATTACATTTAAGAATATTTAATTACATGGAAAAATATGGGAAGTATTTTCAGTGTTTAAATCCTTAGTTATAAAAGCTATATGTGTGTGCTTGCATAGAAGAAAAGATAAGAATGTTAATAGTTGTTATTCTGAGTTGTGGATTAACTCAATATTTCCAAGGCCTAAGTAAATGAGTAAAGTGGAAGCAGGGTAAGACAGTAAGGAGTGATGGGGACTGTGGAAAACCGAAGCATACATGACCTTTCAATAGCATTCAATCTATTTTTTTACATTATGAAAGCCAAAAACCAATTTGTCAGTTTATGGTCCCTGAATTTGGCTATTATTTCCTTCCTTGTGTTTTTGTATGTTGCAAATTTTCTACAGTAACTATGTAATACTTCTGTAAGAAGAGTTATTAAAAAACTTGAAGGTAGCCACATTGGTAAAATTTAGAAAAAGACCTATATATTTCACTGATGGAAGAATATTTTGGCAATATTATTTTAGCCAGCAGGCAATGGGGAGTGATTTTGAAAATTTTGTAGTATTAATAATGAAAATATGACTTTCACAAGTTATAAACCAAAGGCAGCAAAAAATCAACTTTTTTTTTTTTAAAGAGATATGTAAAGTAAGTTTATCCCAAAGTCATACAGCAGAAGGGCTGAGGTGCCCAAAAGGGATTGTGACACAATGCTGACAGGAGAAGTTTGGCCAGTGCTTTCTAAGGGGCATATATTAAATATGGAAGGCAAGTAGTCTTGGTACCCAAAGTACATGCATTCAGGGGATGAAAGCCAAACAAAATCTTACCTGAATGGGTAGGAGAGGCTACATAGCTGGGGAAACTTCACTCATAGCTGGGGAGAGAAGTCAGACGTGAGAAATTAGCCAGACAAGCCAGGTCCTGGATGTTGTTAAGGCTAATGTCAGTAAAGTGAAGATAGGACAGCCAGCAGTTGAGCTGGGGATTGGGACAATAGCCAGGATGATTCAGGACCAAGATGAGCTGTGCTACCCAAAGCCACTTTTCAAGAGCTGCTTTTAGAGATGTCTCTGATCCATCTTGCTCACACAGGAATGAAAGGTGATCCTGTGCCTGCAAGGTGCTCAGTGCTTTCATCCACCTTGACATCCAAGTGAGACAGACAGTATTACCCTAACTTTATAACTGTACACACAGGTTAACTAAACTAGTAAAGAGATGGTAAACAAACCCAAGTCCAATTGACTTCAAAGCTTGTGCAGGAGGAATGCCCTTCCTGGGTCTTTAATCCAATCTTCAAGCCTGATGTTAGGCTCACTGACCTCAGAGTGGCTTGCGCAGGCAAACTGGAGCACTGGGACCAAAGGAATCCTTTTAAGTGCTGGGGTGTTAATCACAAACCCTTTAAGCCAGGTCAGTCAGAACAGTTTAGTGTTTTCCTCACTTCTCCCATATCACCATTCTAAAAGAAACTTCCAGGTATGGAAAGGTGCACTCAGAGCCTTAGAAAGCTACACAAATAATCAACAATCCCTAATTCATAAGAGAGTATGCAGCTAAGTAGCCAAACATAATACATATCAGTTGACTGGGAAAAAAAAATTAGAACTGCTTAGTTTTCATTTATTAGTTGCTTTGATGTGCATATTCTTGAAAAGGGCTGACTTATAAAGATATACATTAAGTTCACAATTTGTAGTTCACTCCATCTTCAAATTAAATAGTAGCTTATCATTATCAAATAAAAACATTATTTCCTGCCACATTTAGAGGATATTTGTGACTATAATGAGGTCCACAAAACCTTTAGAACATCATTGACTCTTTTTTCTACCCCAACTCATGGAGGCAGTAAGAGCTAACGTGTAATGTGGTCCCCCTCTCTGCATCTTATTTCCACAGGAAACATCAACCCTTCCAAAACACAATCTTCATCTATGCAGAGGTCATTAATTGCTGAATTCACAAAGAAGGCTCAAAAGAAATCAAGAAAGATGAAATAAATGATAAGTCTTACCTATGAAAATTTACGTATCTCTTAGGTGAATCATTAAAAATCTCACACATTGTTTATTTAACCTTATTTCATCCATAATTCTAATATACTTCCTATCTGGTTTCCATTTCCCAGAAAGTCAAAAGAAAAAAAAATTAACAAATTAGATAGGGTAATGTATTCATGGAAATAGATAAGTAGCTATAAAGTAGCAGCTGTCAAGGGGAAAACTGCAAAATATAGGTAGAACTAGAAAACAGCCATGTGTAACACTGTAGAAAAGCTCCCAACCCTCTGACTTCAGTAGAACAATAAGACTCTGACAGAGGTGATTCAAGATGGTGGCATAGGAAGAGGCTGAACTTACCTCCTCCCACAAACACGACAAATACAAAACTACATTTGGATCAATTCCTTCTGAATAGAACCTGAGAACTAACTGAATACTTGCTCCACAAGAAAAGATAAAAGGACATCGAGATGGGTAGGAGTGGCAGAAACACTCTTGCCAAAAATCCCACCCACACCTGGTGGCACACAATAAGGAGGGATTTCACCGGGCAGGTGCGTCTCCTGGAGGAGCGTGGAGTTGGGGCCCCACATCAGGCACCCCAGCCCCTAGGATCTATACCAGAGAGACCAGCCTCAAAAATGTCTGGCTTAGAAGAGGTCCCAAAGTGCTATAGGAAATAAGACTTCCCTCTTAAATGGCACACATGTGGTCTCTCTCGAATCAAGACTCAGCTAAATAACACCAGTTTGAAAAGTGCTAAGACTGTGTGTAAGAGAGATATCTGCAAATCTGAAAGCATCAGCTGGAGGGGCTGGGATGGTGGAAACACTACCCAGAGATTGAGCTGCTGGGAAAGGCCATTGTTGCACTCCCCACCTAACCTGCTAGCACAGGTGGGCCAACCCACCCAACGGAACTACACAGACAGCAGACTGAAACACAACCCATCTTCCTTGTGAAAAGCCTATTTACTTAGCCTGGAGCTTGATCCTGAGGGGCAGGCTTCAGGATTTCCCCAGATGTAGAGGTTAAGGGGGCACCCACAGGGAATGTAAGCAGGGTGACACCAACCTTATTCACCTCCTTGGTCTCCCTAGAGCTCAAGGAGACCCCCCATAAAAGAGCTTATACACTCATCAGGAGCCCTAATTTTTGCAACTGTTGCCCAAGGAACACCTCTAGATCTCCTTGGAACACTGACAGGTATTAGCACACCCTGAACAACAGAGGCCTATCAAAAATAAATTAGGCAGTATAGACAACCACAAAGACCCAAGAGACAACCAAGAGCTAGTGCAGGGTTGAATGAGAAGAATCAGCACCTATACGAGGCCACTCCTTCAAGACTGAGAGAAGTAGAAGTTTTGCCTAATACACAGAAAAAATACAGAGAGCCAAGAAGAGTGAGGAAACAGAGAAATATGTTCCAACTGGAAGAACAAGACATCAGAAAAAGACCTTAATGATACAGAAATAAGTAATCTATCTGATAAAAAAAAATGGTCAGAAATATGCTCAGTGAACTCAAGAGAATGAATGAACACAGTGAGAACTTCGAGTTACAAAAATGTAAGAGGGAACCACTCAGACTTGAAGAACACCATAACTGAAATTAAAACTACACAGATCAGCAAAAAAAAAGAACACGAAAAGAAAAACTGAATTTTAAAAAATGAGAATAGCTTAAGAGGCTCTAGAACAACATCGAGTGTGCTAATGTTCACATTATAGGGGTTCCAGAAGGAGAAAAGAGAATGGGGCAGAAAATTTATTGGAAGAAATGATGGCTGAAAACTTCCCTAGCATGGGGGAAAAAAGAGACATCCAGGTCCAGGAAGGACAGAGTCCCAAAGAGGATGAACCCAAAGAGGTCCACACCAAGAAACATTATAATTAAAGTGTCAAAAATTAAAGAGAGAATTTTAAAAGCAGGAAGAAAAAAACTTCTAGTTACATATAAGAGAACCCCCACAAGACTATCAGCAGACTTTTCAGCAGAAATTTTGCAGGCCAGAAAGGAGTGGCATGTAATATTCAAAACACTGAAAGGAAAAAACTTACAATCAAGAACACTCTGACAAGGGTGTCATTCCGAACATAAAGAGAGATAGAGATTTGCAGATAAGCAAAAATTAAAGGAAGTCATCACTACTAAACTGGCCTTACAAGAAATGTTAAAGGGAATTCTTTAAGCAGAAAAGACCATAAATAGAAATAAGAAAATATTGATATATGAAAAACATAAATCTCATTGGTGAAGGCAAATATATAGTAAAGGCAATGAATTAACCACTTACAAAGCTAGTATAAGACAAAAGTAGTAAATCAACTGTAACTACAATAAGAAATGAATGAATAAGCACCAAAAAGATGTAAAATATGTTACAAACATAAATCTTGGGGGGGGATGTGGTGTCTTTATTTTATTTTTATAAATTTATTTATTTTTGGCTGCGCTGGGTCTCCGTTGCCATGCATGGGCTTTCTCTAGTTGTGGTGAGCAGGGGGCTACTCTTCATTGAGGTGCACAGGCTTCTCATTGCAGTGGCTTCTCTTGTTGTGGAACATGGGCTCTAGGCACACAGGCTCAGTAGCTGTGTCTTGTGGGCTCTAGAGCACATGCTCAGTAATTGTGGCGCACAGGCTTAGCTGTCCCACTCCATGTGGGATCTTCCTCTACCAGGGATTGAACCCATGTCCCCTGCAGTGGCAGGTGGATTCTTAACTACTATGTCACCAGGGAAGTCCCTAGTGTTTTAAACTGTGCTCAAACTTAAGCAACTATCCACTTAAAATAGATTGCTTTATATATAGACTGTTATATATGAACCTCATGGTAACTACAACCCAAAATTTCTAATAGATATATCAAAAAATAAAGAGAAAGGAATCAAACATAACATTAAAGAAAATCATTAAACCACAAGGAACAATAGGAAAAGAAAATAGGAACAGAGAATTACAAAAAAAAAAAAAAAACACAATTGACCAAATGGCAGTAAGTTTCTAATTATTAACAATTCCTTTAAATGTAAATTAACTAAATGCTCCAATCAAAAGACACAGGATGAGTGAATGGATTTTAAAAAAAAAAAAAAAAAAAAAAAGAAGACCTATCTATATGCTGCCTACAAGATACTCACTTCAGATATAAGGACACAAACAGGATGAGAATGAAGGGATGGAAAAAGGTATTCCATGCAGATGAAAACAAAAAGAAAGCTTGGGTAGCAATACTTATATCAGATGAAACAGACTTTAACCAAAACTGCAACAAAAGACAAAGAAGGACAATACATTATGATAAAGGGGTCAACCCAACAAGAGGATATGACATTTGAAAATATTTATGCATTCAACAGAGAAGCACCTAGATACATAAAGCAAATATTAGCAAACATAAAGGGAGGAATTGACAGTTATATAATAATAGTAGGGGACTTTAATACCACACTTACATCAATGAATAGATCACCCAGACAGAAAATTAATAAGGAAACGTTGACCTTAAATGACACATTAGGGCTTCCTTGGTGGCGCAGTGGTTGAGAGTCCGCCTGCCAATGCAGGGGACGTGGGTTCGTGCCCCGGTCCGGGAAGATCCCACATGCCGCAGAGCGGCTAGGCCCGTGAGCCATGGCCACTGAACCTGCATGTCTGGAGCCTGTGCTCCACAACGGGAGAGGCCACAACGGTGAGAGGCCCGTGTACCGCAAAAAAAAAAAAAAAAAAAAAAAAAAAAAAAGACACATTAGACCAGATAAACTTAAGAGATATACACAAAACATCCCATCCAAAAACTGCAGAACACACATTCTTTTCAAGTGCATATGAAACATTCTCCAGAACAGATCACGTTATGCCACAAGTCTCAAAAAATTTAATAAGACTGAAATCATCATCAAGCATCTTTTCCAACTACAACAGTATGAAACTAGAAATCAATTACAAAAAGAGAACTGGAAAAAACACAAACATGTGGAGGCTAAACAACATGCTACTAAACAATCAGCCAATGAAGAAATCAAAGAGGAAATCAAAATATATCTTGAACAAATAAAAATGTAAACACAACTTTCCCAAATCTGTGGAATGCAGCAAAAGTAGCTCTAAGAGGGAAGTTCAGAGACAAGATTGTGAATAAGAAAATTTACACCTGAAACTAACACAATATTGTAAGTCAACTATACCTTAATTTTAAAATAAAAATTTAAAAAAGAAATAAAATATACAAATAATCTAACTTTACACCTAAAGAAACTAGAAAAAGAACAAACAAAGCTTAAAGTTAGTAGAAGGAAGGAACCAATAAAGATCAGAACAAAAATAACTGAAATAGAGACTAGGAAAATAAAAAATAGAAAAGATCAATGAAAGTAAGTGCTGGTTATTTGAAAAGATAAACAAAATTGATAAGTCATTAACCAGACTCATAAGGGTGTGTGTTGGGGGGGTGGGGTGGAGAGAGAAAGAGAAGTCAAATAAAGTCAGAAATGAAAGAGAAATTACAACTGATACCATAGAAATGCCAAGGATAAGAAATTACTATGAACAATCATATGCCAAAAAAATCATACAACCTAGAAGAAATGGCTAAATTCCTAGAAACACACAATCTTCCAAAACTAAATCATGAAGAAAGATAAAATATGAATAGATTAATTACTAGTAGTGAAATTGAAACAGGACTTTAAAAACTCCCATGGGAATTCTACCAAAATTTTTTAAAGTTAATACTTATCCTTCTCAAACTGTTCCCAAAAGTTGAAAAGGAACACTTCCAAACTCATTTTACTAAGCCAGCATTAGCCTGATACCAACACCAGACACCAAAAAAAGGCAAACCAAAGTCATCAACAATACATTGAAGGATCATACATCATGATGAAGCACAATGAAATAGGATTTATTCCAGCAATGCAAGGAGGGTTCAATACCTGCAAATCCATCAGTGTGATATACCACATTAACATTAACAAACAAAGGATAAAAATCATACGATCAACTCAACAGATGCAGAAAAAAGCATCTGACAACATTCAACATCCATTCTTGATAAAAACTCAATAACATGGGTATAGAAAATGTACCTCAACATAATAAAAACTATATACGACAAATACACAGCTAACATCATACTCACTGGGGAAAAGTTAAAAGCTTTTCCTCTAAGATCAGGAACAAGACAAGGATGGCCACTTTCACTGCTTTCACTCAATGTAGTATTGAAAGCCATAGCCACAGCAATCTGACAAAAAAAGAAATAAAAGGAATCCAAACTGGAAAAGAAGTAAAAATGTCACTGCTTGCAGATGACATGATACTATATACAGAAAATCCAACACGCCATGAAGAAACTACTGGAATACATAAATTTAGTAAAATTGCAGGATACAAACTTTATAGAAATCAGCTGCATTTCTATATACCAAAAACAAGTTATCAGAAAGTTAAGAAAACAGTCTCATTTACAAATGTATAAAAAGAGAATAAAACACCTAGCAATAAATTTAACCAATGAGGTGGAAGACCTGTACTCTGAAAGAATTTGAAGACAGCATAAATAAATGGAAAAGATATACCTTACTCATAGATTGGAAGAATTACCACTGTTAAAATGTCTACACTACCCCAGGCAATCTACAGATACTATGCAATCCCTATCAAAATACCAATGGTATTTTTCACTGACCTAGAGCAAAGAATACTAAACTTTGTATGGAATCACAAAAGACCCAAATAGCCAAAACAACTTTGAGAAAGAACAAAGCTAGAGGCAAACCATAAAACTCCTAGAAGAAAACATAGGCAGTAAGCTCTTTGACATTGGTCTTATCCATATTTTTTTGAAGCTGTCTCCTCAGGCAAGGAAGGGACACAAAAGCAAAATTAAACAAATAGGACTACATCCAACTAAAATGCTTTTGCATAGCAAAAGAAACCATCGACAAAATAAAACGGTAACCTACTGAATTCATAAATCATATATTCAATAAGGAGCTAATATCAAAACTATATAAAGAATTTTACAACTTAATATCCAAAAATAAAACAAAAAACAACAACAAAAAAAACCCAGAACAACCCTATTTAAAAATGGACAGAGGACCTGAAGAGACATTTTTCCAAAGACATACAGATGGCCAACAAGCACATGAAAAGGTGCTCAACATCACTAATCATCAGGGAAATGCAAATCAAAACACAGTGTTTGTCACCTTACACCTGTTAGAATGGCAATGACCAAAAAGACAAAAAATAACAAGTGTTGGAGAGAATGTGAAGAAAAAGAAACCCTTGTACACTGTTGGTGGGAATGTAATTCATGCAGCCACTATGGAAAATAATATGGAGGTTCCTCAAAAACTTAAAAATAGAACTACTATATGATCCAGCAATCCTACTTCTGGGTATTTATCTGAAGAAAACTCAATCTCTAACTTGAAAAGATATATGCACCCCAATGTTCACTGCAGCATTATTTACAATAGCCAAGGTACAGAAACAACCTCAGAGCCCATCAAGAGAAAATGGAAAAAGATGTGACTTATATGTACAATGTTTGTATACAATATCAACAAATTCAGCCATAAAAAAAGAATGAAATCTTGCCATTTGCAACAACATGGAGGGACATAAAGGGTATTATGCTAAGTGAAATAAGACGGAGAAATGCAATTTCTCTATGATTTCACTTATATGTGGAATCTAAAAAACAAAACAGAAGCAGTCTCACAGATACAGAAAACAAACTGGTGGTTGCCAGAGGGGAAAGGGGTTGGCGGGTTGGGTTCAGGCAGAATCAGTGAAGGGGATTAAGAGGTACAGACTTCCAGTCATAAAGTCAAGTCATGGGGATGTAATGCGAAGCATAGGAAATATAGTCAATGATATTGTAATAACTTTGTGTGGTGATAAATGGTAACTAGTTAACAAGGTGACCATTTTGAAATGTATATAAAATATTGAATCACTATGATGCACATGAGACTGATACAGTACTACATCTATTACACTTCAGTTTAAAAAAAAAAAATGAACCACAAGGGAATCACTGTGTAATAAATGAGTCTTAATGATGATTCCAAACTACCAAGGTTACACTGCATTCAAAAAAGTTTAAGTAATAAAGTACCTAATATACTTTAGAAATACAGTGCTCAAAAAGACAAGCTTTTGTCAGCTGAAAGACTTCCTCACAAGTCTTGCAGAGGCTTGTTCTTCAATAGTGCAGAGTAAGTCACCTCTGTAGAAAAAACAGAGATGTGGAAGCACAAAGAACTTTAGTGATTTATGGTAAATAAAAAGGAAGCTTGAATCTATGACTGAAAAATGAAAATAATTGCAAATATATCTATACAGAAAATACAAGTTTTAAGAGCTTAACATCAATTAGCTGCTGCCAAAATAAATATTTAAAGAAACCAAAAACAAAACCGCTTAAGAGTGGGACACAAAACACTACAAAGAGGGAGGAGGACAAACCAAGAAAGTGAATGAAGGAAAGCGAGTAGCAACTCCCCAAAGTGTGTTTACAAGTGGGGATTCAGATCAGAGGAACAAACACAAACCTGTCTAGGAATATGACCAATGAGGCAATAGAAAGTGACTAAAAGTCAGTTATAAATCAAAAATGACAACCAAAATCCCAGAGACTTAAATTATTTAATCCAGACATTATCTAACCCCTCAGATTTGCTTGGTGATATGTTGTTTATCATTCTCCATTTGAATGAAATGTGGAACAAACACAATACTGGTTGGAGAGAGTGTTTCAGAGCTAATTCACCCTTGAAGGTCAGGGTCAACAGTATTATTGTGTTCACATAATTTATTTCTTCATATGGAAAAATAACATGTCAAAGAAGGGATTAAAGTAAATTTTATTTTGAAATAATCAGCTGAATCTCAAACTTCAAATAAATGGCTCTTAAAATGTTCATGAACTTCAGAATCTCAGTATTCTAATCTAGTGGTTACCAAACTATTCCCTTTGGCCCAAAAGGGACCAAACTGGCAAGTCTCAACAGTAACACCCTTTCCATGTCTTTAATATTATACGTACATTAAATTTCTAGAAAGACTTATTAAAGAATTCTACTACTTAGAAAATGTTTTTAAATGATCTAGTCTACCTTATTGATTCACAAATAAGAACACTCAGACCAGAGTAACCTTTCCAGGTCTCTCCATCCTCAGGTGACGTCCTGTCTACTATTCTGCAGCCTTGATGGTCCTGATATTATGAATAAGTCCTTTTCACTACTACCATTAAACTTACTGTCATAGCCTTTTGTATCACCTGGACAAAAATCTGTTCTAAATCAAGTAATCACCAACTTCTGCCTCCCCAGCAATCCAAAAATGAAAAACAATTTATGAAGAAAGAAATTAAGAGCTACAGGAATATTATTTTAGCAATATGTAAGGTCTACCAGAAAGACTGCTCCCTAACTTATTTACATTTGACTAACAATGTCTCTAAAATGTGTTAGAGAAAATGTTCTACACATATATATATAAACAGTTATAAGTTGATTAATAAGCAAATATATACAATAAAAATATATATCATGAGCCCAATGTTGACTTTCACCACCAGAGAACAGTAATATTGAGACTCAAATCATGATTTCCTGATTAAGAGACAAGATTGTTTTTAAAAAGGGAACAAAAATGTAGGAACAAGTAAATTATAAGTAGCAAAATAAATACAACTGTAGACAGGAGAAGAATTTAACACCTATGGTGGCAAATTTAGACCAGGTAATCTATTTTCATTATAACAAAGCCAGAATAAATTATTTGACAATATTATCTGCTAACTAAACGAAGGCAAGTATTTTTGCTGGTGGCAGGTGTGGATTTTTTTCATCAAAGAACATTAAAAGGGTGAGACATAATGATACCACTTGTATGTTTAACCAACAGTTCTGATCCCCTCTCATTAATCTTTGACAGGTGATAATGTGAATAGAAAGACATGATGAATCAACACATATGCCAGTTTTAAAAAGAAAAATCCCTTAAAGCAATCTCCGCATCTAAATGGTAAACATAGAATGAATTCATAATCTGGCAATTTGGTTTTTTTTAATTCAAGGGAAAAAAATGTATGAATGAGTCTACCTATTTGTAAAAATGTGAATGATCAAAACAGTGCAGTCACTGGGCTCTCACACTGTGTAAGTTCAATTTGAAATGTACATCTGGTATAGGATTCAGCTATCAAGAGGGAGCAACTCAAAGGACATCACACAATCTATAAACCAGCTGGAAGGAGCCATCCAGACTTTGCCCTGCCTAACTCTCTCTGGGCGATGATTAGACATATCCTCATAGATGATATACTGTGTGCAGAAGTGCTGATCAGAATCAGGTTTGGCATGGTATGCGACTGTATTGATGGTTTGAGTCACGTCACTGTCTGGCTTGGGCTTTCTACTGAGGATCTGTCCCCCAGCTGCAGTGACAAGTTTAATAAGGTTGTCCTTTGGATGGTGTATGAAGGTTCCCCTCAAATAGAAATAGCATCCATCAAACAGCTTTGGCAACTGAAAAAAAAACAAAAAAAAAGCTCATTAAAAGCAGACCAAAGTATTTTAAAACACTGCATATGAATAGGGAAATAAAAAGAAAAGTCACAAGCAGTTAAGAAGCTACTTAATGAGGTGCTAGGACAAGTTGTATTTCAAATAAACCATTTAGGTCAAAAACATACTCACGCAAATAAAGGTTTCCTACACAATTTTTTCCTTAAGACTCTGGTGCTTTTCACTCTTCTCACATTTTAGGTGTGCTCTGTGTGTCTGTGTGTGTGTTATACATCCACATAAAACCTATTCATCAAGCGTCTTATACCAGAATATTTATTCATATTTCATGGGACTTAAAGTCCCAAGAATTCCTTCCTAGGGTATCCGAAACATGCTTCACGGATACCAAGCTAAACTTAATTGTAAGAGTAACAGCTTTTCTATGGAGTTTTCCAATTCTGCCCATCCATATTTAGGTTCCTATATACTACCAATCTAAGGTCCCCAGGGCAGTGACGTGGGAGTGTGGCCTCCAGGATTCTAGAGATGTTTTCCTTAGAACACAATACATTATAAGGCCATGGCTAGGGATCCAACTAGATATGAAACACACTTCTGTGAGCTTTACAGAAAAAGTTTCACAAGTCCCTTCTACAAAAACTTTTCTCTGGCATTCTTAATATACCTATATGTTAACAAAGTAATGGAATTTTATCCCTTAAAACTACAATATGTGGTAATAAAGACATGGTTAACTAAATCCGAACAGTAGCTCTAAGTCTTCTCTCAAGCTACTTCCTATATCTGAGACTCACCTCAGATTCTGAAAGGTTTATGCGAATGTTCAAGATGCCCCAAATCTAGTAACAGTATGAAATTATTACCTTCTGGTTTTTCCTGCTCATTGTGATCATCTCTCAGAATCAAGTGCTTGAAATAAGCACAATTAAAATTTTAATCAGTCACCTGTACTTGTTGAAAGGGCAGGAGAAGTTTTTCCTGACGGTAATAATAGTATTAAGTCATAATAAGAACAATAAAAGTAGTATCAAAAGGAAAATACCAGCTGTTCTCTGTTGAGCCTGCTTCTATGTGGTCCTTCAGGAATTTCATACTTTTCTTCCTGTTCACATTCTTTTCTTTGTAGACATGCTTTCACCCCTGGGAAAAAAAAAAAACGAGGATAAAAGCAAAATAAATATCAAATGAGCATTATTTCTTTCACATTGAAATTATGCCATTTACCTAAGTGATTTTTCTTCTTCATGGTTAAATATTGTTCTGAAACAGAAAAAGAAGCCTTACTTATGCCAAAACAAAATGTAATAAAACTGGTTTTCCATATAAAGAAAATGTAAGAAATCTTTCCTTCAGAGGACTAAGCAATGAAGTAGTACTGAATACAAATTTTAGTTTTCTTTCTGAAAAACCTAAATCAGTACATTATTTCATGTACAAAAATAAAAATCTAAATTTTAATTTATAACCATTATCAAAATTAAAGTGAATGAAAAGTCCCTCATTTAGTTCAGCCCACAATGATCTGACCCTGAGGTCTTATCATCTGCCCCACTCATTCCAGCAGTCCTATGCCTAACCTCCTGTTAGACTATAAGTGATCTGACCTTAAGGAAAGTACTTGAGTCCAGAACACCTCGCTTATTAAGCTGGTCAAATAACAGGGACTCTACAGCTCTTGTTAAAATAAACAGTAAAGCAGAGTCTGGGACGTGTTTGGAATTCACAGGTGCACACTGAAGTCACCAGTCTAGAGATGACTTGGTGAATATTTCAAATGTTTTAGAGCTGCTTCAACTGAGATATTCCAAGACATTGCGTAATATATAAAAGTTAGAATATTTTAATGACTGAATACATCTATCTCACCAAAAGCAGAGCTTTTTCAAGGGACTGAATTTTTTCTTAACTTGGGACTATTAATGCATATTCCAGTTGAACACTCAACCCTGGCATATCTATAATTCCCTATCATGTGATTCTTAATTTTTTGCTGGTTTTGCCTGTGTTTTAGTCCCCAGTGTTTTCAATACAAGGATCATATTTAGCTAAGTTTGCTACACTGAATTCTACTCTTCTCACTAACATCATAAATATGATGGTTTTTATAAAAAATTGTTGGTTTTTTGCATGTAGTAAAAATTATATTTTAAAAATAGAATTTTTAATAACTACTCACAGGGTATAAAAAACGATCTTTCCAATGAAGCTAATACTAAAATATTAACTTTACTGTATACTGAAAATGAGTCTCAAAATAAAATTTTTGACTAGGTCAAAATCATACAAGAAACACTGACAGTGTGCTTACATGACATCATATATTGGTTCTACATTAAACACCAATGCAAAAAACTTACCAATCTAGCCAAATCACTGACTTACCTCAAACTCATTATTTCACATATAAATTACTTTTACTTTTTATCACTTAAGCATGTAACCCCCTTCCTAAACCTCCTTTTCTGATGATATTTGAAGAGCATTTATACCAGTATCTTTAGATGAACTGTATATGCCAGCATATAAAGCCAAGGACTGAACATTGAATACTCCTATAATATCAAGTAACTGTAACAAGTAAAGAGCTAATGTCTAACTACAGAAATAAATAAATGGGCTGTGCCTATGCTGGCTGCTTATCCATTTTATGGGTTTATTTGACCGGTTATTTAAACTATCAAAAAAGCACACTAAAATGGTTTCAATTGATCCAGGCAATATGCCAGCATTAGTCAATCAACAGAATGTAGTCTTAACAGATACTAGAATGAGATAAGCATGGCATCAAGAGAAATGAAATGAGATGACCAAGAGGGCAGCATGGCACTCCCAGAGGAAGATGCCAGTACTCTTTCAGTGTAAATATGCCTCAAGTCACAAAACTTTCAGCCTTATAGCAATTGTTCAGTAAATTTCTGTAAAGGCAGGCAGAAAAATCCAATGCTCTAATTACAATTACTGAGCTAAATGAAGAATGTGTTCCTCTGATATCCTTTTATTCCAAGTAACAATTTGCCAACTCTCTCTACCACTTAATATCAGTTAAAGAAGGAAAATACAGCTTCCCCCTGAAAACTAAGGAACAGTTTCTAGGTCTGTAACAATCCTTTAGAATTGCCATTGTAGAACAGAAAACATGGAGAACTTTTTGAAACTCGGTGTGACATCTAGTCCTAAGACTGTAACTCGAATGCCTACAAGGGCCATTCAAATTACATAATCATGTGGGGAACCTTGTGTTGAGTGGTAGGGAGTTATGGAGACTGTAACAAATAGGAAAATGTACATCATACCTAAAGACACAAAAATTAAATGATTATGCTGAACTAAACCACATAAATTGTATCTGTTTTGGACTTAGATTGCCAATTTGACTTGATGCTTGTCTAATCAACCTCTTCATTTCATAGATAAGGAAACTTAAATACTAAGAGATTTAAGCAGCTTTCCCAGTGATACATGTGAGATGAGAACTCAGATATCCTCCAACTTCTAGATCAGTGTTTATCTTTATTTTATTAAAAAAATAAAGCATCTTAGGAAATGCCAGGTACTCTCTACTCAGATTTAATATACTGTATCTTAAAATAAATGACATAACCACTTAACAGATGACTAAATAGGAGGATCCTTATTTTTAAGAGATTAGCCAAAAAGTATACCAAAATGTCAAAAACTGCTGACTACCTGGGAGTGGGGGGTTGGAGGGTGGGAGAACAATGCATTTGGCTTTGTCTTCAGTGAATCAATGAGTTTGTTTAATCTGACTGATGCCAAAGCTGCCACTCTCTCATTTGTACCTTATGAGTTTCAGAATGTTCATACTTCTCAGTAGACATTTACGATAATTATATTTCATATCAACTTCCTAGATTTCTTTTCAATTGAACTGATTTACCAAAACAAGAATGAAATGCTTTAAACTTTCAGCAACCTAAATGCTGATATATTAACATCATCAATGAAATGGAAGAATCTACAAGCCAAAATACTACCTAGTTAACAAACCTAAATAATAGATAATATTTTAAGGTTTTAATTACTCAACATAAGTTAGTTAAGCAAACTGCAGCAAGAAGTGTTAAATCTATTTTCCATGTTAAACAAACTATCAGAACTTTCACAACATTCCTAGTCATAAACTCATCTAAAGTATAATATATACTGTAATCCTTAATCTCTATTATAAAAATTTTAAAACAGGTCTTTTGCCACCAATTTAAAGATATTTCCTTACTATAGAGCACGCAGAACTATATCCAATATCCTATGATAAACTACAATGGAAAAGAATATTAAAAAGTGTATATATATGTGTAACTGAATCGCTTTGCTGTACAGCACTAATTAATACATTGTAAATCAACTACACTTCAATAAAAAAATACATCCTAAAACTCAACCAAATTATATTTTGTATTTGTACTTAATAAAGTCCATACTATTCCATTATCTGCCAATAAAATAGTTCAGCAGAAATGGATTCTTGTGAAGAAATATGCATATGCAAATCACTAGATAAATTTCTCAGCTAAATAGGAGGATGTGAATCCAAACTGAAACGACTATACATGAATAATTTATATTGTTTATGTAAACACAGGAGATTTCTGAATATGCCAGAATGATATATATACGTTAAAATGTGTCAAGCCACTATCCTTGTAAAATGTATGCTTTATATCATCTTTCTTACTTTTCACATGTTCTATTATATTTTAAGATTTTGACCAAAGCTATCATTTTTCAGAAATACAGGAATCAACTACCTATCTTATTAAAACTAAGATTCTTTTCAGTGCAGATGTACTCCAGATCATGTCTACCATTTCAGGTAAGCTTTCCTTTTGCCCTGATTTCATTACTTTTTTATATAGAGGTAAGCAGCCCAATTCCCAAAGTACTGCTTAACTCAAAGTCATTAACTCAAAGTCATTAAAGTAGTTCTGGCTACCTAAGCAAAGTCTAGAATCTGTATACTAATGTAGCTTATGAATTCTGGGATATGATTTTTTTTTTAAAAGAAGCTTGTACCATCCAGAAATGTATTCCTTTATTCTGAATCTCTAGTAGCCACTCTTGCCTCCTACCTCATAAAAGCACATATATCCATGGAGGTATATTTTCATTTCAGCTGCATGAACCACTGATGATGTTCATTAATCTATATTAAGCTTAGTCACTTTTCCTAGTTTTAGAAAGAAAAAAAGGATTGTACAAATGGGAGGGAGTAGAAAAAAGGGTTTCTGAATCTACAGCTATATACAAATGATTATAGAATACAATGAAGACAGAATGAAGCGTTAAAATGGAGATCTGTTAAATGTCCAAAGGGGAAAGTATCCCTCCATGAAGACCACAGAATGTGCTTACTCTCTTCAAAAGCTAGAGCAATAAATTCCTAATTTAAAGAACTGTTATTCTTCTGAAGCCACTGGCTATTTGTAACTGAAATAGCACTGAAAATCAGAATTAAATATTACTCTTAGCCAACACTAAATGTTATCCTAAAAAAAAAAAGAAAATACAGAATCAAATATTTTATATCAAAATCAAAAATCCTAATAAATATGTCATTAGATCTAAACTGGGCACTTATGTAACTCAAGAAAACCGCATATTAGTAAAATAAACACTGAAGAATTTCCTTTCTGATTGCATTGAAAATGAACACCCAAATTGTAAAAACAAAAAAAAATATTTTTAGATGCTTTTCTAGTAGGCTTTTTAGTCAAATAGGCTATGATATCACTAAACTTCAGACAAAAGGAAATGGTTTTTAAGAGGAAACTTTTTACAACAATGACAAAAATGGAAAAACAACTTTCACTCTCACTGTAATTTTTTAAAAATTGGATGGCAAGTAAAAGAAGAGCTAAGCCCAATACTATGAAATTCCACAGTGAAGAGTGGAAGAACAATAAAATGAAGGCTAAAAATGTAAAATAAAAGGTAAATGCTCCTCTCGTGCTATCATAAACATTTAGATTTAGGAAATCAACTGTCACAGATCATTAGATTTTGTGTTTTCATATAAATACCATTGAACAACTGTTTATTTTTGGCTACTTTTTAAGCCAATATTCTAATTATAAGCATATTTACACATAAAAATACATTTCCTCATAGGATAGTTTGCTAAATTTATTTATTTTACTTAATGCATATTGAGAAGCAGGTCAAATTCTATCACAAAAAATATAATACTGTATCATAAAATTTGCTTGGGCAATATCTGGGTATCAATTCTAAAACCTCGTATTATGAATAATAATATCAAAACAATCCTTCTCTTTATAAATGTGGTTAAAGACCAAACTCAGCCTAATGTCCAAAATTTTTCTCAATAATTTAAAAATTCATACTTGGTGTTCATTTTTAGTCATATATTTAAAACTGAAATATTTATGTAAGACTTCCATTTTTACTGGACAATAACCATATTAAAATTTATCTGCTAGGTCTGCACAACAGGTATCAACAATCTGGTGTACCAGATTGGAGCAATATACATACACAAGTTCTAATTTCTCTGATTAAGAATGAAACCCTTACCTACCCATTAATTTTTAGAAAAGATCAAAAAGAAGATCTAATTGTTATTAGAACTTAAGAATTTGAATTTCTTCATAAAAAACTTGAATTTAAGAGACATACACTCATTTTAAAACTGTTATAAACAAAAAGACCTCTACCTACCAATCTACAACTGTTTTGACTGTTTCTTTCCCTGTACATATTCACACATTTATATATTGACAGTGAAGATATAATTGTTTTATGGTCTTTAAAAAATTTAAACAAATTTGTTCTTTCATATTTCAGTCCTACTAATTATCATATAAAATTTTTTTTTTTTTTTCAGAAAACACCTTTAAGCATTCCAGAATGTTCTTAATTTTCTCATATTCCGGTTATTCCCCCCTACTTCTTGCTATAAGAAATAACAATGCAAATAGTTTTTTCTCTTTCTTTTGTATTACTTGCTTGGAGTATATTCTCAGAAGTAGGACTATTATATCAACAGATGTTAATTTTATTTTATTCTTAGACAATCTTTGTAAAATATTTCTCTAAGCATGAAGTTGCCTAATCAATCTTAGCTGACAGAAATGCTTTGGGGTATATTTATTTTTTGATAATTAGCAAAATATGACTAGTAAAAGCTACCTGTATTTTTAAAATTCCACAGCTCACTCAACATCCATTTGAATAAATTTTAATAGAAAAGTATAAGTTTATTAATCTGATTATGAAGTTATTTATAAAATGATGATATAATGATTGCCTCTTAGGCTCCATCTTCCTCATCTAAAACAAAAACAAAGAAACACCGTATCTGGCCCTTCCTCTCCTCACAGACACAAGTCCAGTGCAAAATGTCTGGCACATTCCCACAGCAATTCCCTTAGGTGCTAAGGCCTTTCAGAACTTCTATAGCAGCAATTTTATTTAAACTTAGACGAGAGTGGAGAAGAGGAAGAGATTATGAAAGAAGACAACCATCTGCTCTCCCCTTCACAATGAGATGAGAAATGAAGAGGCAGAATTAATTTTTTTTTAAAAAAAAGGTTAGGCTAGAGGAGATTTTGAAAGCAGTGTACTGAAAGAACAGGTCAGTAAAATACATTTTCACTTTCTGAAGGCTAGTTTACATCCTTAGGATGCAATTCCACCTTTTTCATTCTCTAAGAGATGAATAAAATGGCATATTCATATATCTTCTAATCTTCATTCTAGTCACCTCTTTAATTACCAAAATTCACCCTGTACGGGGATGGTTATTAGTTGCCTGTGAGGAATTAGCACCAAAACTAGGACTAAAGCAGAATCTCAGGCACAAATTTAATCTTGAAGAAGGAACTTTCCTAGCTGTATCTCCCGTTTCTGTAAAATAAAGATAAATACCATTTGATAAAATATTTGTAAGATAAATATGATGAGACAGAATGGCTAGCACAATAGTATAATTATGCCCTATTCTTAGAATGTTCATTCAAAGTTCATTAACTATGACACTGTAAGATGCTCTCTCTATATATAATATAAAAAAATAAGAGATATGAACCAATTAAGACAAAATAAGTTTCAACAGAAGACTTCCAATAGTTAAGTTTGGATCCAATGGATCCAGACTGTTTTGTATAATTCTTTTTGTTAATTTGTTTAAATTTGCTTAAGTTTTTAAATAAGATAGTTCTCTACAGAGAAAGTTTAGATGAAATTTCCTCTTTAATCTACTTGGTTTGTGGAAAATGCCATAAAAGTTGATACTAAACTTTCTATATAGTTCAGCCAGTAAAGCTTCTGTCTACCAGGCAAGCTGGTAGATATCCTCAAACACAAGATCTAGTTTTAATAAGTCATAAATCTTTATGATTAATTTTGAAAGCTTTGGTCCACCACATCTTTCCTTAATATAGATTGTTTTCAACTAGTTTTGAATAGCTGTGAACATTTTTTTTTTAAATCACACTAAGTTGCCTGACATTAAGAACAACACAGAAACCATAGAAAAATGTATTAGGATAGAAAGCATTTGAGGGTTCTTGCTTTCTTTTTATAAACCCAATGGCTATTTAAAGTAATTGTCTCAAACCCTAAACCTATTTCTCAAACCTATTTGAACTTTGTATTAGACAATATGGGGATATGAACTTCAGTAAGAGATTCCATCCATCTTTTATCCTAAAAGAATGACTGATATTAGAGTATATTATTCACTACTGTGAAAATCACCAAGCAGCACGCTATTAGGTCAGCTTGAGTCCATCAGTGATTCTATAAAAATGACGTGACCAAGCCATTAAAGTGAAAAAACTTCCATTTCTTAAAGAAGGCAGATATTATGGAAATGAATCATGTAGTCTGTATACGTAACCAGATGCAAGTCTGGCGAATTCACAAGAACTAGACTTACTGGGTAAGTGGTAAATGTCTTAATATTCAAAATTTCACATGGCTTCTTTATTACTGAGACCTTATTATCATGAAAATCCATTCCTTCCTAAAACCACAGGCAAGGTTTCTGACACAAGTTCTGTACAAAAATCTATAATCATGGAACCATTTTAAGTCATTTTTTAAAATACTGAGGCCCAATAAGACTTGCCACAGATTAGAAAGGGAAATGAAAGTTCAAAAATAAGAGACATAAAGAGAAACCTTTTTTTTCTATGTAAATGGCCAATCAGTCCAATTGTTTATCATACTGGTTTAACTGGTTGACAGGCAGAGTCTAGTAACAGATATTGACAAGAACAGAGAGAGTAGCATGACTAGTCACAGCTGACTCTGCAAATCAGTGGAGACGACCATCACGAGAAAAGTGGTAGCTGTATTTTATAAAGACGTGAATATCAGTTGCTAAAAGGAAACTGTTTTACAAACCAAGTTAATTTCAAACAACAGATTAAATTAATAATATAAAGATTCTGATTAAGTCAAGCATCTCTGTCATAAAACCTTCAAAACACAAAGCTATAAAACAAAAGATTTTTCAAAACTAATCCATCCTTTGCTCCTTAAAAGGAAAGTTTCATTAAAAATACTCACTATTCTTTTTTAACTTTTTAATTCGAAATAATTATAGATTCACAGGCAGCTGCAAAGAAACATACAGGGAGGTTCCATGCACCCTATCTCCAATGTTAACATCTTACACAACAATAGCACAATTATCAAAAGCAAGAATTTGACACCGATACAATCCAAAGAACTTATTCAGATTTCATCAATTATACATGCTCTCTTTTGTGTGTATGTGTGCGAGCATGCGCACGTACATCTGACATTCAATCACATGTGTAGACTGTGTAACATAACTACCACTAGGATCAAGATACTCAACTGCATCATAACAAGATTCCCTGTGTACCCCCTTTATAGCCACCATTCTTTTATAAACAATTAGTTAGCAAAAAAGGTCATTTCACTGTCCTATATTAGCCATCATATCACAAGTAGATACTTTTGTGATTGAGGAGTAGAAAATAACCTTGCATGAGCTTTCTTTGTATTTTGTTAAGTCCTAGGTGAATCCAAGGTTAAGAAAAACAAACAAGTGAGAGCTGGGAAGGTGAGAGGCAGCTCCAAAGGTAGTGGTGTTTGACTACATAACTAGAAAGGGGTAATGGGGCCATATTTTCATCAGAGGTTTAGAGACTACCTAGTGTATTTGCCCCAAACCAGGTAGTACAGGGCAGTCTAAATTGCCAAACAGCTTCCTAAAATATACCATATTAGCTAAGAGAGCAAAAGAGAGTTATACAGTTAAGTTTTTAGGAATCAAAAAGGGAAAGCAATAAACTACTTTCATTTCATAGTTGTATATTTAAAACATGCATTTATTAAGTTAAATATATCATGTAATGGTAATACAGATTGTTTAAGCTTACAGGTCTATTACATGATCCACTTACTCTTGATTAAAATAGTTGGTACTGTAGAATAAAAGATTTTGAAACCAGGACATACTTGTGGATATTTACTAAGAACATCTAAATGATACCATTAATATAAGATGCTTTTTCAAAATGCAGTGACTAACCAGAGGCAAAAAAAATTAGCATAAGGTCCTTAAATAATTATTGGCAGTAGTGCATTATAAAAATGAAATTAGTCAATTTCATTTTATTTCATTACTTAATTCCTTTTGTAATTCTCCCAAATCTAATACTTACATTCAAATTTTAGGATCCAGCAACCACTGAGAATCCCAAGCATACATTTCAGGGTGCTTTGAACTGTATCACCAGGTACAATGACGTGAGTTACTGGAGAACAAAAAATGCAATAAGAGAAACAGAAATATAAACCAAAATAGTTTTTTAACCAGTCTGCTTTTTATAACCAGTTAGTCTACATTTTATAAACGTACACCTGAATTTTCTTGAAGGGCAACAATTTTTATACTTAGGTATAAGACTTCTTTTATTTAGTTTCATTCTCTATTCTGGCTACCAACATGAAAAACCAGATCATAAACCATATATCTTAAGGCCACAGTAGCCAACACATATTTTTCTTTTCTATTTCAAATTATAACTAAGGAATTAAAGCATTACGCTGCATTACAATTTAGTTGTCATTAGCAAACTCATAAAATTGCTCTGACGTACTGTTCTGTCTTAAAATAGGTGCAAAGCTTTAAACTTTATATTTCCTAACTAAATTAAGACTTGTAAGTAGTTTATAACTGTAAAAACATTTCAGAATTATTACCAGATTCAAAGTATATAGTCAGATCCCAATGGTTAAAACATATAAATTATCAAAGGGAGCTCTACAATGGAATTAGCCATTTAAAAATTTCTTCAGAGCTTCCCTGGTGGCACAGTGGTTGAGCGTCCGCCTGCCGATGCAGGGGACACGGGTTCATGCCCCGGTCCGGGAAGATCCCACATGCTACGGAGCGGCTGGGCCCGTGAGCCATGGCCGCTGAGCCTACGTGTCTGGAGCCTGTGCTCCGCAACGGGAGAGGCCACAACAGTGACAGGCCCGCGTACCGCAAAAAAAAAAAAAAAAAATCTTCAACCAAAGATAAATAAATAATCCTCACCTGTACTGTCAAACTCAGCACATTTTTTAGCCTTGAGAATTGCTGCAAGATCACTAAGCATTTTCTGTTGTTCTGAAGAAAGTCCACTGCCTATAAGTACAAGAGGTCCATCCCTGCGCTGACCAGTATTTACCTGTCAATGGAAGAGGAGATGTCAGTGTTAAAAACATTTAAAGATTAGAGAAAAATTAAACTGACTTTCAGTTGATACAAGCTTGGATTTCATTCCTTAGTTTATCTAGTAATTCCCCAAAATTTCCATTGAACCTTAATGCTCAATGCATGTGAATAACTGTTTCTATTTCTTTACCCCCTTCTCTCAATAAAACAATACTTGGGGCTAGCTGTCTGTACCCAGGATGTCTTGTTTCCTTGATTCTATTTTTTTAAAATAAATTTATTTTATTATTTATTTATTTATTTTTAGCTGCATTGGGTCTTCGTTGATGCGCAGGGGCTTTCTCTAGTTGCGGCGAGTGGGGGACTACTCTTTACTGCAGTACGC
Source organism: Kogia breviceps (assembly GCF_026419965.1). Classification (NCBI taxonomy): domain Eukaryota; kingdom Metazoa; phylum Chordata; class Mammalia; order Artiodactyla; family Physeteridae; genus Kogia; species Kogia breviceps. The sequence continues at coordinate 179,543,916 of NC_081311.1, forward strand.
ATGCTTCTCATTGCGGTGGCTTCTCTTGTTGCAGAGCACGGGCTCTAGGTGCGCGGGCTTCAGTAGCTGCAGTGCATGGGCTCAGTAGTCGCGGCTCATGGACTCCAGAACACAGGCTCAGTAGTTGTGGCACACGAGCTCAGTTGCTCCAGGCGGCATGTGGGATCTTCCCGGACCAGGGATCGAGACTGTATCCTCTGCACTGGCAGGTGGATTCTTAACTATTGTGCCACTAGGAAGTCCCTCCCTGATGCTAAATTGGGTCTCTCTAGGGTTTTACAACTTCATTCTGTCACCAGTAAGCACTCCCCCCTCTTTTTAAAGTAACCCAAAATACCCACTTAAAATGATCAATTCTCTATCTCCCCCCAACTAACTTATTCCAATGGAGTTAAACTCAACTTGGTCTTTTAAATTTAAACTGAGATTACGTAAAATATTAAAGAAAACTAAGGCTTCTAGAACAGCACTGATCTCAAAGACAGAAAACAAAATTTTAACACTAAAACAGTTACCTCTCGAAACCAAGAAAGTGAAAACAGACAAAGGAATACCAAAGTTACATCAGATCCACCAACAGTAGTAAGTCAATGCAGCTTATGAAAAGGGAAGTGATCTAACAAAGACTAATATTTTCATTTTAATAGAAAGACTTAGAACTTACAGAAGACAAAAAAGACAAGAATAAAAAGGAGGCACCAATGGATACCGTTAAAGATTAGACATGAAAGATTCAAAGAAGCAACGGGACAGTGTTTTCAATAGTAGACAACAGAAATTTAATAAATGAAATTGGAGTGAGAGTTAGCCAAAAGCTACCTGATAAAAGAAAAGCAATGACCCAGCAGATAAGAAAGAAAACGTAAATCAGCACTACTGTATTACAAGATAAAAAGCCAAACACAATAGTTTAATTTTCAAACACCATACAAAGGGTCCTTCTACATGTATGAGTGTATATGTATTCTGGACATCTGGGCTCTCAAAAGTTCCACAGAACATGAGTGAAACACTGCAGGTATAATTACCAGTATAGTTCAGCAAAGAGATTGGAGAAAATTGATATTAAATATTCACTTCACATATCTGAGTAGTGATAATTTAATTTATCCAGTCTGATGCCATACAATATTACGCATAAATTGTTGGCTACAACTGTAAACAGACTGATCTCAATAATTCATTCACTCAAAATACATTAAGTAAGACTCTACTATGTATTTAAATGTGTATTCAAGACATTTTTTTAAAGATTTCTATAAAAAGTTTTTTTTGTTTTTTGTGCAGTACACGGGCCTCTCACTGTTGCGGCCTCTCCTGTTGCGGAGCACAGGCTCCAGACAACGCAGGCTCAGCAGCCATTGCTCACAGGGCCTAGCTGCTCTGCGGCATGTGGGATGTTCCCGGACTGGGGCACGAACCTGTGTCCCCTGCATCGGCAGGCGGACTCTCAACCACTGAGCCACCAGGGGAGCCCTATAAAAAGTTTCTTTAATGGCAATATTCAACACTTAAAAGTTCGGCTTCCTGAATTACTTCTTTCTCTCAGGTTCAAGTTGCAAAGGTTTTCCTGGATATGCTGTGCACACACCACACACATACTGACATCACATTTCTGTCCACTCATCTTTCCTATTCACTAAATTATAAGATGAGGTAACCATGCCTAACCTAAACACTGTAAACACTCCATACGATGAAAATAGTTCAGTCTACTTCATCAATCATTCAAATGCTATACAATAATATTAAAAAACAGCATTTCAAATATTCTGGTCAGTTATACAAGTAAGTGCCATAAAATAGCTCTAAATGGAACACATTACTTTTCAATTTATATAACTCCACTTCAGCTAAAGTAGTTCTCTGCACAAAATAAAAAATGAAGATATCAATTCTAAATATAGCATATGATACTATTTCCACCAACCTCAGGAAAGCACCAAAGTGGGTCAAGCATTTTCCTATCCAGTTTCTAAATTAGAATAAAAAATAGAAACTGGCACTAATTTTTCATAGTTAAGGAAAGCTCTTTAAAAAATGAATAAAACAAAGCAAACAGCTATCAAAGCCACATTTCTGATATGGGGTGGGAGGTGGGAGTGGGGAAGGCATCTGATTTGAGTAAGCAGAGGTCTCAGAACGAGGAGGTTCAAAAGATGTTCAGAAAACATCCAAAAAGTTTCAATACTCTGCTTTTAGAGAGATTAGATATTATGTACACTGGCATTAAATACACTCTTATTTAAGGAATAATTAGATATGAAACTTTTTCTTAGAAAAATTAGTTATTCTGAATTTATCAAAATTAATGAGTTTACCAATAATAGGAGCTGAAAAACAACACAAAGAGTCGAAGGGAGTGAGGAAGCATGCCACGTGTACATCTGGCTCCCTACATTTGTTCCTGGTGGAGAAAACAGCTCATGCTAAGGACCTGAAATGGGACTGTGTTCGGGGAGGATTCAAGAAACAGCAAGGCAGCCTATGTGGCTGAAAAAGATGAGTGAAAGGGAGTCTGATAGTGGCTGGGGAAGCAGATCCCAAAGCTTGATTTTAATGAGTACACGTAAATAAACAACCCTTTCAACTTAAGGACTTGTTACCATTCAGTATGGTTTCCTTAGCCAAGGATCTACCATTAAGATAGTAAATAACGATATTCACAGGCTATGTCCATGTGACATGAAAAAAGTATAGGTTTCTTACATTTAATAAAAACACGATAGTACTTCATAGTTGAATTAAAAGGAAGATTGCCACTCTCAGATTCCGATAATACCATAAAGATATCTTTATTTTTGACATATCTAAAATAATTCTTTCCCAGCTTTTACATAAAAGAAACATTGGCAGATGACAACTTAGTTATGTTATGTTCTGCCAGCTGAGTTCAAGTCCAAATGAATAAAGTAAGTGCCAATTTATAGTTAAGTATGATGGGACTGAATAAATGCTGATCTAAGATTTAAGAAATTTAAGTTCTAATTGATCCATTTTAAAAGTTTTTTTTTTTTTCTATGGCTGGTTAACCCTGGGCAAATCACACTACATCTCAGTTTTCTCATTTACAAAATGAGGAAATTAAACTGCTAATTTCTAGGTTCTCTTCCAATGCTATAGAAGGGGCACACTTAAAAGGCTGAAGTCTAGAGCAAGACATTAAGAGTTTTCAAAGTATAAGGGTAACCTAACCAGCCTGTGACAGCACCTGTGACCCCCTCAAATTATAAACACTTTCGGTTACCTCCTTATTTAAACAATGGGGTCAATCACTACTCCACGGCCCTCACTAGACAAGAAGTCTTCTCTGAACAGTTCTAGATCTCAGCTCATCCTCTTCTCTCATTTTCCCCCATCTGAGCAATTGCTAAGATACAGTGCGTCCACCATCCCTCTCTCTCTAAAACCCCTCGTCTCCTCTCCACACACCTCCTCCTTCCCCCACCACCTGCAGTTCCAGTGCTCACCATTTCACACCTGGATCCCACTTCGGTAGCCTCCTAACCAGTCTTCAGTCCCAGCCTGCCCCCAACCATCCCCTGCAGAGTCCCATTCCACTTAGAGACATGCTGAAGGTGCCCCACTAACTGGGGAATAGAGTCTAAACTCCTCCACAGGGAACTCAAGGTCTTTCACAATCTCTTTACCTCCAATTCCTCTTTAACACACCTCATGCTCCTCTAACACTAAACTCTAGTTTCTCAAATTTCCAAGGTCCTTCGTGTCTCTGTTTCTCTGACCAGCTGTCCCTTAGATTTGGCCTGCCATCCCTGCTTCGTACACCTGATTGCAGCAGGCAGCCAAAATCCGTTCCTCAATCCCTCCACACTAAGAGAATCCTAATTTTGTTCAGACACCCACTCTTCAAGGACTGACCCTATCTTCAAACCGTGATGTACGCCAAAAACAATTGTGTGACCAGTTCTGACCAGTAAGACATAAAGGGGAAAGTCCACTGGAAGGCTTCTGGGAAAGGTTTTGGTCCTAATGCCAGACACTGTCACATCTGGAATTGTGGCAATTATCCTGCAGCCACTAGGAGGGAGATTAGTGAGGACAAAGCCACCAAGTGGAGGATGGCGAAGTAGAACAGAAAGAATTTGGGTCTTTGGTGCAGCCTCGTAATTGCTAACCTAACCAAATTCAGAGCTATCCTATATTGGGATTATCTTTATATAAGATAATATGTTGTCTCTAAGCATTTGAGTGAACATTTTCTGTTATTTGCAGCCACTAGCATTCTATTAGATACCTTGCTAAAAGTTGTACCTTTAAAGGCTTACTTAAACACCTTGTCACCTTCTCTTCTGATCCCTCCTAAAGTCGGCTTCTTCCTTCACGATTCTACTGTACATTTTCTACGGCATGTATTACAAATTCACTGCAGTGTGTAATAATTTTTTTTACATCCATATTCCCCACTAAACTAGAGGTTCCTAAGGAATAGGCATTCTTGCCACAAGGCAGTAAATGGCACCACCATCTTCTCCACTATTAATTCTACTCCTTCTCCACACTTTGTATGTAATCCATCCAAAAGTTCTGGTGGCATTAACTCAAAAATACATACTAATCTCATTACTTCTCATAATCTCCACTGCTGTTACCTTAATCCAGGACAGTATCTTTCTCCTGTCACAAAGAAACAGTCCTAAGTGATCTCCCTGCTTCCACTCTTGCTGCCACCCCATGTCTCTTGATTAGAAAGCAGCTAGAGTGAACTTTCTAAAGCATAAATCAAATCATACCATTCCTTGCTTTAAATCCTATCAATGGTTTCCCATTACTCTTAGACATGCCCTATTCACTAGCAATAATGACCTTCTCTCTAATCTTCAAATACACCAGGGTCATCCACTGAAGGGCCTACATACTTGCTGTTCCCTCTGTTTGGACACTTGTCCTCCAGATATTCACCTGGATGCCCCCTCATTGTCATTCAGGTTTCAGACCAAGTATTGGTTCTTTAAAGGCCCTCCTCGATGACCCAGCTAAAACAGTGCCTTTTGGGGGGCCCCCATTCTCCACACCATTACACTCTATAAAATCTTCTTCAAAGCACTCATTTATAAGTTTCCGAAATTATTTATTTATATTAGTTTACATATTTACAGTCTTTTTCTTTCCTAGCTCTCACTAGAATGTAAGCTTCTTGAGAAGAAGAGTTCTATCAGTCATATTTATTGCCGTATGAGTGCTGCCTAAAACATAGAGGGGGCAGGTCAATAAGTATTTGTTGATTTATTCTGATTATGTCTTTGAACTTGAATTCACAATAGCTACTACACAGAAGTGCTCAATAATGGGTGAATGAAAGCAGTTCACTAACTGGAAATGTTGCCATTATGTTCATTTTATAGCTGATTTCAATAAAATACATAAATTTCCCCAAGCTAAAACCATACTCACTACTGGACAATGGCTAGCTGATGATGATTCATTCTTCTCTGGTAGCAGCAACAGCGATTTCATATTTTCACTGTCTGTATAATCCACAGGCCGCAGACCAAATATGTTACTGGTAAAATAAGTGCAGATGGGTTTAAGTAAATAAAATGTGTGATTTGATTCTTAACTAAATGAATACACTAGTGGAACAACTTTTTCAACTTCCTTAATAATATACAATTTTTACTAAAATAAATGACTCAAGAATTCACACAAGGCATAAGGATCAAGTACCACAAGCTGCTGAATAGAAAAAAGATATAAAATTTCAATTTGACACCAGACCATTATAGGGAGTATTTCTAACTGAATATATTGTTACTTACACATGAATTTTTTCACAACTCTGTATTCTTGTATATTCATATTCATATTTTAAAATATAGCTTCATAATCATTCATCACTGTGGGGTGAAATGCTTTAAAATGCAAATAAAAATCATTTACTGTAGCTATTATAGGCTCCACAGTCTATATAAACAAATAAAGAAATTAGATAAATTCACAAGATAGGAATTTAGATCCACTAGAAGGAAAACTATGCCACATGACAAACAATTTAATAAAGTAGTAAACAGGGCACTTTAAAAATTAATTTAAAAAAAACTTTTACTATGTATGTACACTATAATCTATAATAATCACAGCCATCACAGAGCAAACTGACGTGATGCAGAGAACATGCTGACGCAGAATTCCCAGCATACACTAATTCACGAGTCACAGAATATTATACTGGAAGAGACCTCAGAAACATGGTACAATGGTTATTTCATAGATTAGAAAACAGAGAGAAAGGTTCCAATGACTTGACAAAGGTCATATTTTCCTTCCGTTCGTTCCAACAATATTCCATACTGCCCATGACTAGTCTTCCAATAATAAATAAATTGTTAAAACTACAGTACCTTGTCTATTATTCCACTTCTTTACATATGGTTTCAAAATGATTTTAATTTATTATACCATGGCAGAAAAATTTTCTAAAATGAGCATTTCTTTTAAAATCTTCTATGGGGCTTCCCTGGTGGCGCAGTGGTTGAGAGTCCGCCTGCCAATGCAGGGGACGCGGGTTCATGCCCCGGTCTGGGAGGATCCCATGTGCCGTGGAGCGGCTGGGCCCGTGAGCCATGGCCGCTGGGCCTGCGCGTCCGGAGCCTGTGCTCTGCGGCGGGAGAGGCCACAACAGTGAGGGCCCGCGTACCGCAAAAATAAATAAATAAAAATAAAAATAAAAATAAATAAATAAAATCTTCTATGTTTTTTAAGATTACAGGATATCTATATAATGGTCATTAATGTTCATGTAAAAAAATTCAATGTGTTAAACAGGATATAAAATTATAAACTTGGTACAATACCAGTTTTTTAATTTGTATTAAATGTATAGAAACAGATCTGGAAGGAAACGGAGGGAAACATAAGGGGAAGAAGAAGGAAGAAGGTGTCAACTCTGATGCTGCCTGGAGGGCAGAGAGATGAGGGATTCGAGCATCTACTGGGTTTAGATATAAGGTCATTAATGACCTTGGAGAAAGCTGTTTTGATGGCAGAGTAGGAAAAGAAAGCTAAAAGATTAAGAAATGAACCACAGCAAATGTTTCCCTAATGACTGCTATTCATGACTATCAGGTTCAGTCACTCTTTCTTCTTGGGAAAGTGCTATGTAAACACTGATCAATCTTTGTGACCACCTGGGTGGGGGGATAGGGAGGGAGGGAGACGCAAGAGGGAGGAGATATGGGAACATGTGTATATGTATAACTGATTCACTTTGTTATAAAGCAGAAACTAACACACCATTGTAAAGCAATTATACTCGAATAAAGATGTTAAAAAAACAAAACAAAACACTGATCAATGTGTATTCTCAGATTCAACTATATGCCCAGGTCCTATAACCTGTAACTTTCTTCTGGCAACAGTTTTTCTCGAACTGAAGTACAATACAATCAACTGTATTTCAACTTCCTGATTTACAGCAAAGTGACACAAGTTACTGTACTGGAAACTGGGTCTTCCCAAATTCCCATACATTAAAGCAGACAAGCTCACCTTATTTCAAAAGGTAGCTGGTCTCATTCACTACACTTGATACTTTGCAATTTCATTCTCTATTATGCCCATGTACCAAATATACAAACTCCTCACATACATATGCTGTAAGTATGTATCAAAAAGGAATCAATAATCTAGATCTTAAATCACCAAGTTCAAAAATGAATAAACAAACCAAAAAAAGGTCACTACATGCATTAAAAAAAAAAACCCAATCAATGCACACATAAGGACTTTTTCACAAAGACAAATGTAGATTTCTCCAAGGAAATAAAATTTAAGAGACCAATCAGTGTACTTTAAGGCACAGTAACTACAGAATAGATATTTTACACAAATACAAATAAAAGTCAACTATGACAACATTTAAAAATGTTAAGTGAAACTACTTCCCAAAGAACGACCATCAGCTAATGAGGACTTTAAATTAAAAAATAACCAATGAAACAACTGTCTTTAAACAAGTGAGATGTCTTCACCATCTAAAGAACAGCTTCATAAAATGACTAGCAAGATCCTAATTTACATTTAGAGTCCTTAATACAAAAGCTTACTATCTGATATGGCTTTTAACCATGTGGTTTCTCCACTTGGATTATGGATGGCTTCTACTTACACACAATTTGCTAAACCCTTAGCCCTCCTGCATTGCTAATGAACTGGAGAATGGCATATTAAAAATGCTACAGATTGAAATAATCAGTTAACCCTTAGTCCTGCTTCGTGAGAGATGGAGCCTATTAAATCCTGTCATGATTCTGCTGTGCTGTGGACCACTGAAATTTGGAATTAGACACAGTATTTTATGTGACACCTTCGAAAACCATAGCAAGAGAAGACAAAGCATACGTAAGACTTCTCTATTATGTGGGCACAAGAAAGTCATTAAACTTTTTTTCTCATAATATTTGAATGGAATAATACTTTGCTTACAGATTTATGTGAAAAATCAGTTTAAAATATATATAGATTTATTCTTTTTAAAAAAATAGGCAGTACATGGAGGACAAGTCACAAGGGAGTATCAATGTGACTATTTTTTAAAATTTATTTATCTTTTATTTATTTATTTTTGGCTGCGTTGGGTCTTTGTTGCTGCCCGTGGGCTTTCTCTAGTTGCGGCGAGAGGGGGCTACTTTTCATTGCGGTGTGCAGGCTTCTCATTGCAGTGGTTTCTCCTTTTGCAGAGCACAGGCTCTAGGCACATGGGCTTCAGTAGCTGTGGCATGTGGGCTCAGTAATTGTTGCTCGTGGGCTCTAGAGCTCAGGCTCAGTAGTTGTGGCGCACGGGCTTAGTTGCTCCGTGCGGCATGTGGGATCATCCCGGACCAGGGCTCGAACCCGTGTCCCCTGAATTGGCAGGCAGATTCTTAACCACTGTGCCATCAGGGAAGCCCTCAATGTGACTATTAATTGAAGACAGTGATAAATCAATTATTCCCCATCTCTACATAAGGAAGAAGTGTGTTTTGTTTGTTTTAGATATATTGTAATACCATGGACTCAGGATAAACATCAATAATTTAATTTGCTATTTTATTAGAATGGGTTACTAAGGGAGCTTATAGAATGATTTTTTTCTAAGTGTTCTTAAATAGAGCATGTTCCCTATTTTCTGACATACTTTACCTAAAACCTTAACCTTAAACTAGGTATTTTAGAAGGATACATAAAACTTAGAAAACACTGTCTTTGCCTGTAATCCTGAGGACAAATACTCATTCAAGAGATAAGTATAAAACTGATAAGGTATAAACCAAGACACAAGTAATGAGGCAAAATGTGAGATAGATTTCAAAGGAGGCTAAAAAAAAAAAAAAAAAAGATACACATTAGCAAATAAAATGACCTCAAACCCAGGACTAGAACCTAGAATCTGGTAGATGAATGTGAAAGGCCTGTAGAGGGAATAAGCGATGTGATTGTTGAAATGGATGGAATGAATGGAAGAAAGCCTTCCATCAAGGCTGAAGAGTTTAATTACTATATGCTCATGTGTCTGAGCCAAACACGATATGGAGAATTGATGAAATAATCAGGCATAAAGCAATAGTCATTATAGACAATGATAGTATGTAGCTGTGAAAACAGAGAAGCATAATTGTCTACTGGCTAAACTATATGGGTCAATGCAACACCAATATAATTAAAACTATTTTCAGAACATAGGAAAACATCAACATCTTCACTGCTGAATTTACATATAGTACAGGACAGTATATTAATAGCTTTCAAATGCACCACTTTTGACAATGCAGTTCTCTTAATGACCTTATCAAAAAAAGCCCTTTATAATTCAGTGAATTGTAAATGATTAGATATACTTTATCAATCTTAAATCATAAAAATTGGTAACTGAAACATTTTATATAGTCACTAACCAAGAAGGTATCTGATTCTAAATTTTTTTTTTCTGTTACTTCACAACACAGTACATTGGCAAATTTTACCAGTTTTTTTCCATCTGATATATTCGTGCTCTATTCCTTTAGCTGTGATTTTAAATCATAATTTAAAGAATATTTCATATAAAATTTTTGAAGATATGACTTTTGAAGATCTAAGTGCCTGTAAGTTATTGCTTTTTACTATCAAAAAGTTACTAATAAATATTGAAGGATCATTGTTATTGATACAGATTAATGATTCAACATAAAAGCACATGTATATATTAATATGCATAATATACATATATCACAACTAGTAATAATCATTTATTTATTTAACACACACAGAATGAGTATATGTGTACACAGTCAGCCCTTCGTTTCCACGGGTTCCATGTCCACAGATTCACCAAGAGCAGTCAAAACATTAAAAAACAAAATTATTTTTTTAGGAAGTTCCCAAAAAGCAAAACTTGAATTTTGTCATGTGCCAGCAACTATTTACATAGCATTACATTGTATTAGGTATTATAAGTAATCTAGAGATGAATTAAAGTATATGGGAGGGGATTTCCCTGGTGGCGCAGTGGTTTAGAATCCGCCTGCCAATGTAGGGAACACAGGTTTGATCCCTGGTCCGGGAAGATACCACATGCTGTGGAGCAACTAAGCCTGTGTGCCACAACTACTGAGCCCACGTGCCACAACTACTGAAGCCCATTTGCCTAGAGCCCATACTCCACAACAAGAAGCCACCGCAATGAGAAGCCCACACACCACAACAAAGAGTAGCCCCCGCTCGCCGCAATTGGAGAAAGCCCATGTGCAGCAGCAACGAAGACCCAATGCAGCCAAAAATAAATAAATAAAATATAAATAAATTTATTTTTAAAATAAATAAATAAAGTATATGGGAGGATGTGCATAAGTTATACGCAAACACTATGCCATTTTATATAAGGGACTTGAGCATCCATAGATTTTGGTATCTGTGGGGGGCCCTGGAACCAGTCCTCTGTGGGTACCAAGTGGTAACTGTGTACACATAGGGGAAAAGCTACAAACACCACTTCGCACTCAGTTTGACAAACAGTCGTTCATTCAAGTACTTCTAACGACTCTTTTAGTCACTAAAGAACCAATGAGATATAAGGTCTGCACAGAGCTCAGTGGGGCAAAAGCAGAGGAAAGAAAATAGGAAGAACTTAAAAGCCTAGTGAAGCTGCTTAGATGTGAAAGGAGAAAGAATAAAAGGAGGTACAGAAGTAGAATGAGTCTCCCAGAAGAGAGGAAACCTTGTGCGAAGGCACTGAAGTGAGCTAGTGTGGCCAATGAGAAACACCAAAAAATTTAAAAACAAAGAGAAGAGCAATGGGCTTCCCTGGTGGCGCAGTCGTTGGGAATCTGCCTGCCAATGCAGAGGACACGGGTTCGAGCCCTGGTCTGGGAAGATCCCACATGCCGTGGAGCAACTAAGCCCGTGAGCCACAACTACTGAGCCTGCGCATCTGGAGCCTGTGCTCTGCAACGGGAGAGGCCGGGGCAGTGAGAGGCCCGCGCACTGCGATGAAGAGTGGACCCCGCTCACCGCAACTGGTGAAAGCCCTTGCACAGAAATGAAGACCCAACACAGCCATAAATAAATAAATAAATTTAAAAAAAAAAAAAAAAAAAAAAAAAGAGAAGAGCAAGAAAGATAGAAGAGAAGGAGGAGGAGAAAGACAGAGAGAGAAGAGACAGAATGCATAGAAGAATGGGGTGTTCTGGAAATGTAAGCTGTGACCAGAAACAAAAAGGATGGTACTGAAGAGGTGGACTGTCTCCTTAGGGCACAAGAAACCCTGAACAGCTCCCTAGACGGTTCTGAGCAGAAGGGGTATCATCAATACAGCAGGGCAGCTAAGCGCTAGAGTTACACAATCAGACAGCCTGAATTTAGATTCCAGCTCTGCCACTCAATAGTTGTATGACTTTAGAGGTATTTAACCTCCTATGCCTCTGTTTCCTCATCTGTAAAATGAGAATACAACCTACTTTGTAGGATTAATATATGTAAGGACCAAATGAATTAATGTATATGTAAGGACCAAACAAATTAATGTATCAAAAGCACTTAAAACAGTGCCTGGAAGAGAGTAAGTGCTCAATAATTGCTTGCTATTAATATTATCAGATTGGCATTTGGGGGGAGACAGATACAAAATGAAGATATAGGAACATAAGTTACATCTCCAGTGTTGACCTCTTCTCTTCATTTTCTCCAACTTTATGACATACTTCATGTATGCTTTGTAATGACAATTTAGATGTACACTAAAGGGAAGGACAGAAGCCTGGTTTCTTAGCAACATTAAAATAGGAGTAGATTTAGGTTTTTCTATATGGTACAACATAAAAGATAAAAAGTATGAATGGTACAATGTAAAGATAAAAAGTATAAATTGGATGACTCTGAAAATTCCTTTCCTCACTAGGATTCTTTTTAATCACTAAGGCTAATAAAAAGGAAGTTTAACACTTCAGCTTTTTTTCAGGAGTTTAACATTTTGGCTTTACCCCAAAGGTAGAGTTCAGAATATAGTATAGCACTTCAATGTCCTCTTCCCCTCAAGAATGATAGAATAGACACCCACTTACAACTGTGCCCAAGATGAGTTTTACCACTAGTAGAAGGGTGGAAGGAGAGATGGGCAAATTTAAACTTGCACTTGCACATATAGATAGATCATTCAATCCCAAACACACATGCAAAAAGGCTTTTTTACTAATGCTAAACCTATCATGCATGACAGAATACCAAGATGGTCCGTGATGAAATCCTTTATGAACAACTATGAAATTGCAAACATAGATTTTAAGTTTTCAAGTCACCTGAATTGCGGTGAAGCAAGAAAAAGCAGAGAAAGTCGAAAGAGCAACATGTTTTTTTAAAAGCTATAAAACATAAATTATCTGTTACAGATTAATTTTTTAAACATTAACTAGGGCAGTGGAATAATAAGTCCACTAATTAAGAATTCTACATCCTTGCAAGGAAAACTCTGTTAATAGCAGACCAAGTAACAAATCCTAAACTCTGTATTTCTGTTAAAAAAAAAAAAAAAAAAGCATATGATATTCTCCAAACACTCAAAATAGTTCTGAGGTGACTGGAATAGCTTTGGTTTTAAGTTCACACTGGGATGCACAGAAGGCAGTGCAGATGGACAGCCAGTGAGGTTTTGGACAGTTATCAATATAAATATTCTTGAGCAACAAAGAAGTATAGGAGATATGAACCTTATTCTCATATCTGAAGTTAATATAGAATGAATTTTCCTTCTTAGGTAATGGACTCTTATTTTAGTCCTTAAGAAGTAAATTTCTCATGAAAAACACAAGAAGATTCAGAGTTAAATGAATTAACACTGTATTCAAATGTAAGAGGCATTTAAAAAATGCCAAAGTTTGCACAGCAAAAGCTCAAAGCACATAAGAAAGTACTCTAAGCAAAATGTGACTTTAAGAAAACAGTAAAGTATTAGAATATTAAAATTAAATCAAAATAAAAGATAAAGTCAGAAGTACATATATGGCCTCAGATAAAACTATAAAACAGGTGAACTTTGTATTATAGTCCACAGGGATGATTTCAGAATAAATTTAATGGGATAACAAAAAGTCCGTTTCTCTTTAGTTCCTGTACTCTATTATTAATACATTAGTATTTCTGAGTGATAACAACTAGTAACCAAATTGAGAGAGATCTCCAAATACTATACAGTATGAAAGTTATCAAAATAAATAATGTTCTATCAGGTTGGAGACAAGGGACAGGGGATGGAAAACAGGAGGTAGGGTGGGAATTATTTCTGTAAGATACACCATTCACATCCCCCAGACCAGAGAAGGTGAAAAGCATCCTGATTATTTTTAAGAAGCTGTAAGTATGATTTTCATATCAAAATCTGAGGGCAAAAAATGAAACCTAAAACAACAAACCATTCTAACTTACACCTATAGATGCAAAAGTCTTAAATAAAACCCTAGCAAACTAATGTAAAGTATTTGTTTAAAGAATAACAACAATACACTAAGTCAAGTTTATCCCAGGCATGCAACATAGTGTAATATTTTAAAATGTGTTAATGACATCAACAGGCAAAAAGTCGAAGATCATCTCAAAATCATTTAATAAAATAAAATAGAGTCTTGTTTAAAAATGGTAAAATAACTGGGAGGAAGATCTTTTTTTTTTTTAATTGAAGTATAGCTGATTTACAATGTTGTGCTATTTTCTGGTATATAGCAAAGTGATTCGGTTATACATACATATATACACATATATATATATATATTTTTCATATTCTTTTCCACCATGGTTTATTATAGGATATTGAATACAGTTCCCTGTGCTATATACAGTAGGACCTTGTTGCTTATCTATTTTATTTATAGTAGTTTGTATCTGCTAATCCCAAACTCCTAATTTATCCCTCCCCCATCCCCTTTCCCCTTTGGTAACTATAAGTTTGTTTTCTATGTCTGTGGGTCTGTCTCAGTTTTGTAAATAAGTTCATTTGTATCATATTTTTAGATTCCATATAAAAGTGATATTGTATGGTATTTGTCTTTCTCTGTCTGACTTACTTCACTTAATATGATAATCTCTAGGTTGATCCATGTTGCTGCAAATGGCATTATTTCATTCTTTTTCATGGCTGAGTAATATTCCACTGTATTTATACATATAGCACCTCTTCTTTATCAATTCCTGTCAATGGACGTTTAGATTGCTTCCATGTCTTGGCTATTGTAAGAAGTGCTGCAATGAATATCAGTGTGCATGCAGCCTTTCGAATTATGGTTTTCTCCAGGTGTATGCCCAGGAGTGGGATTCCTGGATCATGTGGCAGCTCTATTTTTAGTTTTTTAAGGAGTCTCCATACTGTTTTCCATAGCAGCTGGACCAATTTACATTCCCATCAGCAGTGTAGGAGGGTTCCCTTTTCTCCACACCCTGTCCAGCATTTACTACTTGTAGATGTTTTGATGGTGGCCATTCTGACCAGTGTGAGGAGGTAGGTACCTCATTGTGGTTTTGATCTGCATTTCTCTAATAATTAGTGATATGAGTACCTTTTTCATGTGCCTGTTGGCCATCTGTATGAGAAGATCTTTATTTTTAATACTGATTTTAATAGTGACTTATAAACTACAGTCAATATTTTTTTTAAATGAGAATAAAACAAGCATGCCAACTATCAATATTATTTTATAATATTGTTCTGGAGACTGTGACAAAGGCAGTAAGAAATAAAAGTTAATAAATGACCATTAAATCCTTCAAATTAGGTGTTGGCTAGGTGTAAGAGAAACTCACTAAAATCAACAGCTTTCCTCTATATCAGGAATAACAAGTTATATTTATTAACAGAATATCCACTTCACCAGGGCAACTAAAGGCTCATATACCTAGGAAAATCTCAATAAATAGTTAGTTGCATGTGTATACAAACACACATATATAAAACAGATTAAAAACTTGACTAAGGGGCTTCCCTGGTGGCGCAGTGGTTGAGAGTCCACCTGCCGATGCAGGGGGCGTGGGTTCGTGCCCCGGTCTGGGAAGATCCCACATGCTGCAGAGCGGCTGGACCCGTGAGCCATGGCCGTTGAGCCTGCGCGTCCGGAGCCTGTGCCCCGCAACGGGAGAGGTCACAACAGTGAGAGGCCCGCGTACCGCAAACAAACAAACAAAAAAAAACTTGACTAAGATGTATAACAGAAGACTTAAAATAAACAGAGAAACATACCAAGGTCCTGAGTGAGAAATCAACTTTATTAATCCACTATAATCTAAACACTTACCCAATTTTAATCAAAACATAATAGGATATTTTTGAAACTTAACATAGTAAATCAAACTTCATGTGAAGAAATAAATTGATAAAAACAGCCAATTCCCCCTCCACCCCCCACTGCTACTGTCACCACTTTAATTCAGACTCTCATCACTTGTCCCCTAGATTATTGGACACACCTCTTCACTGAACTTCCTGCCCAGTGTGGAGGTAAAAGCTTTCAACTTAAAATTTGAACTCTGGCACACAAGGCCTTTCACTGCTTCTGCCCACCTTCTCTGGTCTCTCATCTCATCCTCCTCCCTCCCTTCATTCCAGTCTTGTATCAGCTCCTAGAAGTGAACCAACAAGCAGTCCGGACATAGTACCTTAGCACCCATCATCCTCTTTCTGAAAAGCCCATCCTCCTATTCTTTTTCTTCAAATTCAGTTGAAGTGGTACTTCCTCTAGAAAGCCTTTCATAACATCCTCTAGTCATATTTCTAGCCCCTACCCTGGATTTTCATAGAATCTTGGGGCATTGAACTATGAAGGCCTGTATCATACTGTTCTGTAACCACTAATATAACTGTCTGTTCACTCCTACTAGAATACAAGTAGCAGATAAAACAACTGGGGAGGTGAAGAAGTAAAGGGAGTGAGGGAGAAGAGAATGAGAAAACCTAACAGCATTTCATTGGAAACCCAGGAAAAGCAGGCATCTAAGTAGAAAGAAGACTTCAACGTTGAGATAATAAAGATCGCCAAAATGTCTGTTCTAGAGCTAAAGAATGCCATTTAGAAATTTAGAATAAGCAACAGGACCCTACTTATCTACAACTTCAATTAGTCAAAGTACCAAGGTCTAAAGAAGGAAGATAAAAGAATGGTTTTTGCCCTTTCTTCTACTCTAAGAGTAGGGAGAAGGTCCCTACTCTTCTCCCAGGGATGGAGAGAGTCTAGTCCTGGTTATTGAGAAAAGAGATACATTAAGAGTAACCGAGAAAAAGAAGAAGAGCATGTTTGCCAACTCAGAGTCTGGAGTCTGAGATATTGATGGCTTAAAAGGAACAAGAACTTCAGGCAAAAAAAAAAAAAAGAGTAGTAAGAACACTGTACAGTCCCCATGCCCCGCTTCCTAGGGATGGAGGAAGGCACAGGAACAAACTTCACCTATTCTCACCTGGAAGTACTTAACTCTAGAAAGACAATAGACAGAACACTGGCAGAAAGAAAAATAGACCTTAAAAATGCCAAGGCTGGAGGAATTACTTTGGGAAATTATTTTGTGATCCCACAAAAGGAAACATGGATGCCTAATGGGCAAGAGACTAGCAATGCTGCTCAGGGAGCACACGTCATTTACTGTGACATCTACCAGGAACCCATTCTACCGGCCTAGACGAGGTGCAGCTTACGGAAGCTTGGTTTTAGACGTCCTCTTCACAATTATAGTCAAGTTGGGAGCAGAGGGAAGCGATTCCTATTTTCAGCTCATCAGCCCCTTTTATCGAGAGGACAAAAATATACCATCTTTTTATGCATTCGAACACTTACTAATTCACTCTACAGATAAATGTGGGTACGGACTACGTCAGGCACTCGGCAGGACCTGGGACAGCAGGCACGATCCCTGGCACCTGGAGCAGACCACCTGATGAGAAGATAGTAAGAGACAGAGGCACTACCACCTCGGGTCTATGACTGGGAGGAAGCGTCACATACAGACAAAGGATTCGGGAAAGCCAGCCAAAAAGAAATGACACCTAAGATGAAACCCAAAGAATGAGAAACTGACCACCAAAAATGAATACTCCAGACAAAGGGAAAGCATATTTAAAGGTTAGGAAGCAAAAGAGCTTGGCACATTTTAAGGAAATAAAAATTTAGAAATGCTAGTGCAAAAAAAGGCTGAAGGAGAAGGGGAACAGGAGGAACTGTGGAGAGACGGGGCTGCAGGGATGAGGAGAGCCAGACCGTCTGGGGCCCCACAAACCACGTTCTGAAGTCTGAGTTGTATTTTAAAAACATTAAGAGGTGCCAGTGAAGGGTTTTAAGCAAGTAAGTCATTTGACCAGAACTGCATATTTTTAAAGCTCTTGGGCTGCTTTATGAAAAGTAATCTGAAAAGGAAACCAGTTAGTAAATGGCAAAGCCAATCAGGTCAACAACAACTACCACAAAATAAAACAGAAAGCGGAAAACACAGAAAATACTTAAGTATAATGACCAATAGTCCACAAAATAAGGATGTTTAGAAACAGCTCCCACCCTGTTATACCCTAGATTAAATCGACTCATGCATTTGCCCTACAGTTGCCTTACTATCCTCTCTCCAACATCATTCGGAACTTCTGTCACCAAATAAACCTTCCTTCCCCACTATCCTAACTGTATCAACCAGCTCTCTGGAATGCAGTAGCCACTTGGCATATGCGACTATTTAAATTAATTAAAATACATTTTGAAATTTATTTCCTCAGTAGCAACAGCCACATTTCAACTGTTGAATAGCAACAGATGTCTAGTAGCTACTGAGTGCCCAGCACAGATATGGAGCATTTTGAGCGCAGAAAGATCTACTGGACAGTGCTCGGCTATCGATGTACCTAAAACTGCCAGTTCACTATGTAAGCCTACTGAGAAAAACACAGCTATCTGAGAAGGCACCTGTGAAGGCAGACCCGCTCGCTGTCTCAGGCCCTCACCTTGTGTATTAATGAGCTTCACAATGTAGTGAAGAACCATGGTGTATACACCATAAGACAGGCCCTGTGTTTTGGCTCATTAATCCTCACTATGCTCTGAAGAAATAGAAAAGCAGCCGCCATCACCCATGTTTTATAGGTAAGGACACCAAGGCACAGAAACTAACCTGCCTAAGGCTACAAAGTCAATAATGGAGTCACAAATAAAAGCTGGAATCCCTAATGCCCTGACCAGTGCTCCATTCATTAGAGTAGTCACGGCTGATTTAAGAACCCATGAATAGAAACTATTCTGTTTCACCTGACCCAAGCAACCACTTGCTCTATCAAATGGACTGTTATGCCCACAGGAGGGTCATATCTGTTAGATATGTATATATATGTATATAGATACACAGACACACAAACCATGTACGTGTATGTGTGTGCATGTAAAAAAACAGAAAAATTTTAAAATATAAGATATGTATTCCCTGAGCTTGCCCTATCTTATTATCATGTGACGGGAAATAAAGTATATTAAAAAACACTTACCAAAACTAACAGCACCAAGGTATGGTACATTCCTGTGTTATTAACTTGTTTTTCAATTACATTATATGATTACCTATAAAAAAATTACAACCGGTTTCCCTGGTGGCACAGTGGTTGAGAGTCTGCCTGCTGATGCAGGGTACACGGGTTCATGCCCCGGTCTGAGAGGATCCCACATGCCGCGGAGCGGCTGGGCCCGTGAGTCATGGCCACTGGGCCTGAGCGTCCGGAGCCTGTGCTCCGCTACGGGAGAGGCCACAATAGTGAGAGGCCCACGTACCGTAAAAACAAAAAACAAAAACAAAACAAAACAAAAAAAATTACAACCTAGAAGCTCTGCATTTTGTAATCCTTATTTGCCTCTGTAACCAGCGTTAAGTCCTGACTTTTGTGTGCTCCTTCCAAACCTGTAGAAGTAATGCTGGCACAGAGAGGCAATTCTTGCATTTTCATTTCAACTACCTCATTAACTGAAAAGAGCAAAATAATACATAGGGAGACATGAACCAAGTTAAAGATATAAGACCCACATACAGCATTTGCTTGTGACACTCTTGACAACAGCAATTTTTAAATGCAGCTGCCAGCATTCACTATGTGTCTCTCTGCCCTAACACTGCAAAACAATTTACCCAGAGCTCATCTGAATGATGTAAAAAAATCTAAGAAATAACGTGACTGCACTTGCCTAACATCTGAATTCTTACATATTTTAACTGTGGTTACACTAAATATGCAAAAGAAAAAGGAGAAAAGGAATAGAATATTTAAAACAATTCTAAAGTATTGGGAAGCATACAAAGTAGTTATATGCTTCTAATTTTTGCCTTATTAATAAGTATGAATCACTTTATATAATATAAAAACTAAGTGAATTTTTCCAGAAAGTCAAAGCTTCCAAAGTTAACTTGACAACTGTTTCTGAATTAAAAGAGCAAATCTCCCTCAAATATGTATCATAAAGGAAAAGGGCATGAATGCTGATTTTAAATCCAGAATATAATGGCCACATCTAAATTTAGTTGTGAAAGAAAACAGAGCCATCAACTTGGGTAGTAAAGTCTCTGTTTCATCACAGACCTTGATTCAAGAATAAGTCAGCGAAAAAAAACAGTGTTTAAGTTGAACTACTTACACTGCGTTCCTGGAGGCTCCATAGGAGAGTAACAGCTTGACTATATCCACGTGCCCATTCTTGGCTGCATCGTGAAGAGGTGAGTCGTTCTGATATCCAGTGGTGTTCACCAACGCCTTGTGCTGGAGCAGCAATTCCACCACCTTCAGGTGCCCGTGATTGCAGGCTTCATGCTAATTAAAGAAAAAGAAGAGTGAGGAGGAAGAGCAATGAACAGTATCATAACAAAACCACACTTTAGAAAAATAAATGTGAACCTCAATCAGTAAATTGGTTCTTACCTGAATACTCATACTAAACCATAAGTTGTTGACAGAGTAAAAGCCACTATTAATAGTCTTTATGGTAAGATGCATGGCGATCAAGATTTATGCAATTCATGGAAAAAGATTTTTTTCATTTGAGCCTTGGATCAAGCTCTCTTAATTTGGAAGAAAATATAGCTTTGGGCCAATTATGGGTTCTAAATTGTTCTATAGTAAGAAATTTGAAACAAGAAAAGAAAACACATAGAAAATATTTAACAACCAGATCATGCATAAAATATGAAATCCTCCAAGGCTGAATAGAACTCAGCAAATCAGGGGCTTAGCCATAAGCTAAGCAGTGCACCTGCATGTATATATAAGCGCCCAACAAAGTGAATATCCTAGAATACGTATTTATAAGAAAAGCCTCTCCAACTGCTGAAGCTACAGATACTGTATGGCTGGTGCCAATGATAACAGAAAAAACATAGAGTAGGCACTCAAAAAGAGCTTACTGAATGAATGTTCAAAGATGCTTTACATGCACATCTTTCCTTATGTTTAAAGATCTGCTAACAATGCCACTATGTTGTATTATTCTAATAAACCTCTGGCATGCCATACTTTTTAAGTATATACATTGAAATCTTAATAGGTGATACACCACATTAAATGTCTGTAGGTCTATTTCTAGGAGAAAGGGATCCAAATAAGGCATCAGGTCCTCTAAATCATTCATCAACTTCTACTACAGTTTGCCTTCGTGGCTTAAAAGAAAAATTAACCATTCTTTGAAAAGGTTAGCCAGCCTGTGGAGTCCAAACAACAAAGTGACTCTGATCCAGACTAAACACTCCCAGCTTAAAAAATTGGCATGGAGAAGTCATTATATACAACTTTAAAACCCTATTTGCACCTGTTCTAATGAGACTCTCTCAATTTCTGTGAATTTACAGTTCACAGAATAAGGGCATACACCTCATCTCTTAACACTTCTATGGCTGCATTCAAGCCACATGCTACTTACTGTCCTAATGTAATTAGCCGATATAGCACTTGTTCCCATATATTTGTACCATTCGTTTTCCAGACTATCCTTCACACTTTTTTTTAGTAATAATAAGCAAAGACTTTTTAAAAAATGTTTAACATGAGGAAAGATTTCTCCTGCCTCTGTGTCTCATACCCTGGATAGGGTATAAGTGAGACTAAGACAGATCCTCGATAAGAATCACTGCCTTGTGATACATTGCTACACCCAGTTCCTCTGACCTCTCTTTGTTCCAAGAAATGTGGTTCTAATGACATGCAATGCTGAAGAATGGAGCCTGATGCCCGCTGTAGCAGTTACCTCTCCATAAATGAGCTAAATTCAGCAATATGGTATAAATGGATTCTTAAATCTAAATGTAATCAGTCAAAAGGTAGCCAATTTTTCGCCTGTCACAACAGAAAAGCTAGATAAAACATAATCATTTACTCTTATTTGTTGAAAATATAAGTTCTCCAGATTAAAAAGAGGTTGTATATGTGGTAGAGGATGATATATAGATGACTACATAACTATAAAACACAAACAGAATGATAATAAAAAAACAAACAACTAGAAAACTACCAATGGTGTCCATCCAGCATGGTCTTTAACATTCGGGTCACTTCCATTTTGTAAGAGGTATTCAACAGAAGGTATGTCGCCCTAGTAGAAAAATGAAAAGGTAGAAAGAAATTAAAAATCATCAAGGACAGAAAAAAAATATTAAGATTTTACCTTCTTCAAGATAAAATTTAAATCTTTTCTCTTCTATGCCTATTGCTCGTGAGTCAATAAATA
Organism: Kogia breviceps; assembly: GCF_026419965.1. Classification (NCBI taxonomy): domain Eukaryota; kingdom Metazoa; phylum Chordata; class Mammalia; order Artiodactyla; family Physeteridae; genus Kogia; species Kogia breviceps. The sequence continues at coordinate 179,566,091 of NC_081311.1, forward strand.
GTAAGCATCATGGACTGTTCTGAGATGCCAACTCATCAAAGCCATGTGGTCCATCACTGAATACAGAGTACAAAATCTCTGCTATTAACAACCTGTATCAAACTTCATTTCAAAATACCAAGGACACTAGCCAAAGATCACCTGATCAAAATGAAGTTTTTAAAGTCACCATTTCGTTTTTAAAAAACATTCTTTCTGAGCACACATGAAAATGGTTTCTGATTTCTGTTTAAAACAAAATTAAAGGGCTTCCCTGGTGGCGCAGTGGTTGAGAGTCTGCCTGCCGATGCAGGAGACACGGGTTCGTGCCCCGGTCCAGGAGGTTCCCACATGCCGCAGAGCGGCTGGGCCTGTGAGCGATGGCCGCTGAGCCTGCGCGTCCGCAGCCTGTGCTCCGCAGCAGGAGAGGCCACGACAGTGAGAGGCCCGCGTACCGCAAAAAAAAAAAAAAAAAAAAAAAAAAAAAAAAAATTAAAGCCAAGAGGGATGCTCAGTGAAACCGATGTTAGAAAGTCAAAAACTGTTGTCTTATTGGCAGTTAATCCACTTATCCTCGAGATATTAATTTAGTGTATATTCACCTTATTTGCTCAAAGATATTTTTTAGGCAAAAGCAAAGCTTATTTTCTCCAAAATAACTGACAGCTTACTCTGAAAAAGGCTGAATAAATAACAGTTACATATGACAAAAGTCATACGTGCCAATGTTGTGTTTTGAAAAGAGCTTCTTTAGGGAGAAGGACATCTCCTCCCTCCTACCACTCCCAGAGCCAGCACTCTTCTGAAATGAGTTTTTCTCTATTGGTTTGAAAATGTAGAAGTCACTAAGTCCCCTAAATACAGTAACATTTGCTTTTATTGGATTGTTTTGGACTACCTCTCAAATACAGCAAATCTTAAGATGGTAGCTTACTCAGTTTTCTAAAAACAAACAAACCTGCATACAACATAAGATCCTAAATTAGCAAAATGACCTTAAATATTAAATGGGCCTAAAAAAACAAGTATTCTATATGTTTCAAATCAATTGCCCCACTTCCAATGAATGAAATATTTCTCATAGTTCCTTAGAGGTACAAATTCTACACCTCTAGCACAAGTTAACATACACTTAGCAACTTTTGCACTCTATTCAAGTCAGTTCCAATAAGCTCAGGAAAATCTGTCAAGATACAAATTTGTTTTTTTTTAAACGATCCCATGAATATTGGGGCAGATGAACTGCCAGAACCACACACATTCCTGACCTTCAAAATGAAAGTAACCACAAAAAAATACATGTAAACCTTCTCAAAAATGTCCTCAGTCTAATTCTACATGGCAATCACAAAAACATATTAACCTAAAGAAGCCTGTAAAATAATATAAACACAACTGTGGAATGGAAGAGTCCCATGGAAGAGTCACAGAGACAATTAGTGACAATTTAGAAGCTAAAAGCAGAATCTCTTTTCAGGTTGCTAGCCAGTGGTATTTTTCTTTCATGTCACCTCTTCATATTATCAAAGGTGTCTTCCGTTAACATTTTACCCCTATACTTCCCTGAAATGTATAGCTGATTTGCAAATTGCTTGCTTTTTATACCCGATCTGCTTTTTCCTCCCTCGTATTTAAAAGTTTGTCATATTTTCTCCTTCTACTTTATGTAAATTGTCATGCACATAAATAAAATTATGATAATTAGATAGGGTCCACAGTAACTACGTAAGCTTGAACCAATATAAAGTTTCCAGGAAACAAATTAACTTCTGCTTCTGATTTCTTTAAATTACTTTCTTTTCAAACAATATTTTCTGAGTAATAAGCACTCACTTTTAGGCTTCTCACAACTCAAAAGAATAACTGAGATTCTCTTAACATCACAGGGGGGGAAAAAAACCATCTAAGAAAAAAGTATTTACCAACGCTTATAAAAAATTTTAAACAGACTTGGTGTTTTCAAATAAAACCTTAAAGGCTGAAAATGAGGGAACATGAGTGTCGCATTGAATTTTCTTATTGCTAACCTTTCATTCAAAGGAAATATTCTTCATACATGCATATGGCAGCAGTACAAGTTAACTTTCCAAAAACAAATACACACACACACATAAAACTCTTTTTCCTTATAAAGGTTAGCTCTTCTAAAATACTATTAAGAATAAATATTTTTATAAAAATAGTACAGGACATTACAATTAAGTACAGTAATGATGACTTGCCCAAACAGTTAAGCTTTTCCACATAAATGAACTAACCAGGTACCTAAAATTTCTCCTTTTAGCAACTAGGTGTTGTTAAAAAAAAAAAAAAAAAAGTTTAGTCATCTGGAACGGAGCTCTAAAGTTTATTAAACATTTTCTGGATGTCTTAGTTATTTACTGAATAAAATAATTTCACAGATGACTCAGACAACCTAGCCATCGTGACAGTAAGTTACTGGTATTACAAAGATGGTGGGTGACAAAGGGAAAAATGGAGACGGACTCCAAGAGGTGCTCTAGAAATTGAAATCTTGAAAATATCACAGATGCCAGTTTGCTTTTGAGTCCTTTGTTATAGTGTGAGAAAGCCAGTATGGAGGATAAGTAATAACATGACTTTACACACAATATAACATGACTGCCTTAAGGTATAATGAATGGTTACAAAGTCAAACCCTAAAGGAGATGCCTCACAAGGGATTTTCTCTCTACCTAAGAAATCCTCACCATCTGTGTTATGTTAGGCATACCATCCCTTGTAAGTTGCCTTCAAAATATTATCTATTATGTCTGCACCTTAAATACATCATGGCATGTCAACTTCAAGCCATTCTTCTATTTCTAATACATTCACTGCTATGGCATGAATTATGAGTAATCATTACCATTTGAAGAATCTGTGCTAGAGAACTTCGGGGCGGTTTATTCCAGCATCAACAAATTCTCAAGCAAAGGTGAAAAAATAGAATAACAAATCAAATTTTTCTCTCTGTATAATGAAATGTCAAATACTAGGATTTCTCTTATTAAATCAGAATAATAAACAATGAGTGTTTATCTTAGTTTCTAGTAGGCATAACGCTTCCTCATAAAATCTCTTGTTTATATTTATAACATAATGTTCTCAAAATCACTTTAGCCATAGGTGACATAGATATTCACGTACAAACATGGGGGGCATGAAGGGAGCACAGTGAATCTCAACTTTTGCTCTGGTTGAATAAGGATACTCACAACATCCCAGACAGAGTATTAATAAATATTCTGCTTGAAATTCCATAGTGTAAGAAAATAAATGTATAAATAACGAATTCAAGAATAATCCTGTCTAAGGTATGCATGCAAATGGCACTGAATGTCCAAAAACTAGTTGGCTGGCCTATAAGCCCATGATCCTGAGGAGAAAAGGATCTGAGAACTGAGAACATAAACATTATCTGCTGATGATACAGTAACTGTCTACATTCAGGCAGCCTGAATATTTAGGCAGTCTGGATATTTAATAAGAGCCTTTTACTGCCAAGTACGGAGCGTTTCAAGATAAATAAGGTTAACAGATGCTTTACATTAACCCAAAAGTCACACTTCTAAGAACTTATCCTAAGGATATACCTGCTCACATATGAAACAAAGATTGCTCACTGCAACACAGTTTATAAAAGCAAAACAATGGAAACACAGGAATCCATCAGTAAGGGACCAGTAAAATAATAAAAATTCACAGAACGCTATGCTACAATAGAATGTACAGAAAGTGTGTACTAATATGGAAAGCATTTACTTATATTTGTATAAAGTAATTCACAAAAGATACACAAGAAAGTAAGAAAGGGCTTGTCAGCAAGAGGGTGGCTGAGGACAGAAATGGGAGTGAGGCTTTCCACTGTAAATACTTTTATTCTTATTTTTGAAGCATGAAGTTATTACTCACATTTTGAAATTACATTTTAAAGGGGGAATAAACTCCACATAACCACAAAGTCAAATTGAGGAGTCATATAATAAACAGAAAGCTAAAAACATACAAAGGCAAACAAAACAATGTCACCATACAGGAAAAACCAACTCTGGGAATTCTGTAAAAGACTGATTCAGAAGGCAGGCTAGGGCTTCCCTGGTGGCGCAGTGGTTGAGCGTCCGCCTGCCGGTGCAGAGGACACGGGTTCATGCCCCGGTCCGGGAAGATCCCACATGCCGCGGGGTGACTGGGCCCGTGAGCCATGGCCACTGGGCCTGCGCGTCCGGAGCCTGTGCTCCGCAACGGGAGAGGCCACAACAGTGAGAGGACCGCGTACCGCAAAAAAAAAAAAAAAAAAAAAAAGGTTATACGAAGATTTCGACTATGTGGAGGTCAGCCCTCCAGACCCCTGCTTTGTTCAGACCCCTGCTTTGTTCAAAGGCCAACTGTAGCTTTAACTCTAGAGCCACCTCAAATCCATTTTTGAAGTAGGTGGATACAAAGCATAAACAAGACAGCAGGATTGCAGCATTTGGTTTTCAAGTATGCACAGATTATTCATTCTCGGTTGCAAACAAAAAAATTAGGATAGAAAATGAAATGAATACTATTTATAAAAGGATAAATATACTGATAAATCCTTTGATTTTTCTTCAAGTATTTGTTTGATTATTAAAATCAAGCTGAGATGGGGACATGCATTCAACTTATAATAAATTTGTAAAAGAGAACATTATTGTTAAATAGGCATTTTAAAAAACAATAGAAATCAATTAACTTTTCTTAAATGTACTATATCAGAATCTGCCAATGAATGACAGTATAGTACTTGATAAGTTCAAGAGAATCAAAATGAGTAATTCTAATTCTGGCAAGACAATTGCTAAGTAAAATGACAATCTGACAAAACTTGTATTGAAGCAATCTTGAACATATCAATGGAGAAAATTCACCAAGATGGCATCATGCCCCCATTTTTTCCTGTCTTAAGATTCCACTGGGCTTTTTTCCACAGCCTACGCCAAGCACACATAAACTACGGCCTATAGGCCCAACAGCTAATTTCATGTGTAAAGTCTTATTGGTTTACATATTATCTATGACTACTTTTGCACTAAAACAGAGTTGAATAGTTAAGACTATATTCCTACAAAGCCAAAAGTATTTACTCTAATTGCCTCTTTAAGAAAGATGTGCCAAACCATGGCCTCGACTCTAGGTCCTAGAGATCCTCACTAATAAAGATAAATGATTCTTACAACTGAGTGAAAAATTCTCCACCAATGAAAGCAGATGCTTAACTGCTGGTCTGCAAATAATTCCCAGTAAGCAAAATGTAGAAACTAAAGCAGTCTACATGTACGTATTAGCCAGAAAAATGAACAAAAAATATTTATTATTATGCTAGCTACTTATATCTATGAAGCATTAATAACATTATAATGTTAGGATTATTATACCTTATATATTATATAATACACATACAAACACACATATATAAATAAAACAAAGAGGACAAAAAATATAGTCTGCTTTTTTAAAATCATGCTTTGCAAAAATCAGACTAAAATGTAACCAGCGCCAACTCCAAAAATTCAATTTGTTCAAAGGATACGAAATGCCTAGAAAGTAGTCATGTTGCAGGTTCTCCCCTTATTGGCATCAGGCGTAGAGATCCTACATTCATCATTTATTGGAAGATAAAGCAAGAAAAAAAAAAGCTTTGGAAGAAACTCACTTTTGTGCTTTTCCCTTTCTCCATAGAAAAATACAGGAATCTCTGGGCTCAATGCCTATTCCATGTTCTTCCCAGACATTTTATGCTGCTCACCCAGCTTCATGTTCAGAGTCTCAAGGGGCTCTTTCCAGACCTCCCAAAGTTCCCTATCCATGCAAAGGACCCAAGGGTTTCTCAGCAAATTTACTGAAAGATCATAAAAGCTATGCTAATTTAGTATTAATCTCTCCCATATTGTATTTTCATAACATTTGCATGAATTCACAGACCGAAGTCTATAAAGATATGATGCTAACTGCTCCCCTCTACGTGCAGCACTTGCGTCAATTTCAAAGATTAACCACTGCAAGTACATACACCACACATGCTCAGCAAAATAGCCAAGTTCCAAAAAACGAACACTGCCGCATCCCAGGTGTAGAGGCAATAAAGGTAGCTCAGTGAATAGGCTAGTAAAAGGAATGGGCTGACTGTGGGCCCCAGAGAAGCCCCTTTGTGGTGAACCACAGGAGCCATTTCTGACAATCAAATTTTCAGGTCATTGGAGAAATGTACAGACCACGTCTTGCAACCTCCCAGATCCCGGCAGTACCCACTAGGAGTGTCAACAATACAGAAGCTCATCCCCTCTCACACTGCCCCTGAGCTCTGAAGTTAGGTAATAAAGATGTGTTGCCAGCAGTAACCTAGCAATTGTCTGTCTAGATCCATAAAGCATGAGAAGAATGGGTAAACAAAATGGTGAAAACTGAAAAAAAAAACATTATGGAATAGACAAAAATGAAAGCACTTGGCAAAGCTGAAGCTGAAATACGGAAATATTGGTTTTCTCCTGCAAGATCACGCTCCTCAGGACCAGGGGCCACGGCTCTGAGGTAGGGATACAGTCCTTATGAATTTTTGCTTCTCTGGTTCACAGGAAGCATCACATCTGGTTAGGTTAATTAGCCTAGTAATCTTGTATCATTTTCCACAAACTCCAAAGAAACTGTTTTATACTGGGTCTCATTCTGAAGCTGTATTTTCGAGTAAGCATCCTACCTTAATTGAAGCAATATGGAGCAGAGTCTCTCCTCGATGATTTCTTTTCACAGCCATAAGACTACTGGGCGATAGCTTCATTGATGAGGGACTACACATCATTCGTCTGTAACTTGGACTATTCAGTGTAGAAGGGGGCGTACCTGGTGACAGGCTAATGGATTCATCTAATATATTACTGCTTTTCCTCCTCGATGTGTCACCAACTTTACGTTTCTTTGAAGGTGGTGAAGAACATCCAGGCAAGGGCATGTTTTTTGAGAGCACTGTTTGCTTAATAGAATTTCCACTGGTGCTCGGACTGCTGCTTCTACATCTCTTAGGAACAGGACTGGAAAGTCTGTTTCTACGCCCACGTTTCCCATTATGACCTGATGGTAAGGATTTCTTAGATGTAAGATCATTTTCACAGAGAGTCTTCTCAGGAATCACTACTTCTTCATTCCTGCTCTCAATTTCTGGAGACTCTATTTGCTCAGCCAATGGTAAAGAGACTTCAGTTAAGCTTCTAAAACATTCAGATCCTGTTACGGAGCCACTTGCTAGTAAGTCTATTTTACCATTTATCTGCGGACTAGCAATAACAGATGGTTGGCTACAGAAGGATACTAGCTTTTCCTTAAATTCCTCTTTGGAGTCAAGTTTACCATCTTCTTTTTCTGCCTCTAAATTCCATTTTTGGTTGATTTCAGTCATAGTTTTCTTTTTCTGTTTTTTTCCAGATTTTGTGGAAGCCTTCTTAGACCTCTCAGAAACATCCACTGGAGGGCTTGTAGAGACAAATTCGTACATGGAGGCCTGCTGAGCATTTTCACTGTTTATCACAGGAGGCTGAGTTTGCACTGAAACTTTACTCACGACATACCTGACTTTCTTACTTCGAGGACTAAACCACATTTTTATTGAATTCTTCTTATATTCTGCATCACTAAATAAACTTTTCCTAGATGTTTCTTCTTTCAAATCTGATAGGAAAAAGGAAAAGAAATCTGTTACACGACAGTCTCTCCCATCTTGAGCTCCCAAAGAACTTTGTTGATAGCTCTCCTAAGGTGTATCACCTTTTATTTGTGTACTTCTTCCTTCCCTCCTAGATTCTGAACTCCTTGAAAGCAGATATCCTCATTCAACAAATATTTACAGAATCCTACTTTATTTCAGACAATGTTCTAGTGGCTGGAGATACAGCAGGGAACGAAACATGGGAAAGATAAAATATACAAATAAATAAGTAGAACATACAGTCTGCTGTATGGTAGTGATAAGAACCATGGAAAAAGTTATACTAAATAAAGAAACAGACTGATAGGCAGGTATGAGATTTAATAAGCAGTAGTCAAAAAAAAATTAAGACTTATTAACTGATGCTTAATTTTTTAAAAAGACTTTTGAAAATCAATCAATATAATTCACTGTATCAACAAACTAAAAGAAAACCATGTGACTTTTCTCAATAGATATAGAAAAAAAATCTGGCAAAATACAACATCCATTCATTATTTTTAAAAAGGTTCAGCATGAGGGATAAAAGGAAACTTCTTCAACCTGATAAAGGACATCTACAAAACTACACACCGCTAGTACCATCCTTAATGAAGAAAGACTGGAACTACTGTTTTGTTCCTATTATCTTGTTCCTGTCATCAAGAACAAGGTGAAGATGTCTGCTCTCACCATCCCTATTCAACGTCATACTGAAAGTCCTGGATAGCACACCAAGGTAAGAAAAAGATAATAAAAGGCACACAGATTGTAAAGGAAGATATAAAACTCTATCTATTCACAGCTGACTTGACTGGCTATATAGACTATCCCAGAGAATCTTTTAAAAAAAATTAATAAAACAGGTGACTGTAACAAGGTCACAGAATACAAGGTCAATGTACCAAGTTCAACTGCAACTGTATTTCTGTATACTAACAATAAACATGTAAACTGAAATTTTTAAAAAATCTGGTACTGTTTATAATAGTACCAAAAAAATACTTAAGTACAAGTCTAACAAAATATGTACAAGCTCTGCTTGCTGAAAATTGACAATATTTATGAAAGAAATCCTATACAAGTGGAAAGACATACCGTGTTCATGAACTGGAATACTCATTATTGTTAAGATGTCAATTCTCCCAGACAGATTTACAGACTGTAACATAATCCCAAGAAAATTCCAGTATGTTTTTTAAAAAAAATAATAGACAAGCTAATCCTAAAATTTACATGGAAGAGCAAAGTAACTATAAAGTGGAAAAGCAAAAGACCTGGATGGCCAACACAACACTGAAGAAGAACAAAGCTGAAAGGACTACACTACCTGATTTCAACTTACTTCAGACAAAATGAATCCAGGGAATTAAAGGTAATAGTCACAACTCTTCAGGTACCATCTAATATAACCTCGAGCTATATGAACAAAAAACTAACAAGAATGAATGAACTATAACTATATACTCAAACACATTCTTGAGCAAAAAAAGCCAGATATAAAAGAGTACATAGAAACAGCTGTAACTAATCTAACGTGTTAAGTCAGAACAGTGATCATCCCTGTGGGGCAAGGAGGCAGTGACCGGAAACAGGCAATGAGAGGGGCTTCTAGAGTACTGTTTATTCTTCTGGGTAAGTTCAGTTTGTGAAAATTCATCAAGTTCTACACTTACGATGTATGTATTATATACTATATAAGAAAGTGTTTTTAAAAAAATACGTATTTCTAATCAGGAATTAAAACACAAAGATTCGGTAGAATTTTTAAAAAGAAAAGAATCATTGTCCCTAAGTAGACAAGGTGTGATATTTTGTGAGCGAGCACTCCTTTGCACAAACACCTTGCTGCTTCAGCTAAGGTCATGAAGAAAGGCCTCTCTGAGGAGCTCACTTTTAAGTTGAGACCTAAATGACAAGAGGGAAGCAGCCACTTAAGGATCTAGGAAAGTGTTTCCCAAGCAGAAGGAAGAGTAAGTGCCAAGGTCCTAAGACGGGAACAAGTTTAGTATATTCAGTGGATAGCATGCTATTGTGTCTGGACCTGGAGAAGGAGCAGAAAATGGAGGGAAATGAAGTCAGGCAGGTAAGCAGAAGCATTCTATAAAAAGCTCAGTCTCGGGTTTTTTTTTGCTGGTTCTCCTCATTCCACTAACTTCTGAAGTGGCAGGGATCAGGACTTTATCTGCAGTCTCTCCCTTAATAATCATAAATATATATAACATACATGCAGCTATTTATGCATACACTGGCAACTCCAAATGTATAAATGCAGCCCAGACCTCTCCCCTGGACTCCAGGCTCCACTATTCAACTGCCTACTTAACGACTCTACCTGCATGTCTGCTCCTAGTAAGTATCTCACACCAAGCATGACCAAAACTGGGCTCCTGATCCACATCCTCCCAAACCTGCTCCTCCTACAATTTTCCCATCTCAGTAAACGGCACATCCATCAGTCTGGCTGCCTTAGGACGAAACCCTTAAGAGTCAAACTTGTCTCTGTTCTCTCTCTCACATCCCATATGCAAATTGCAAGTTCTACCAGCTCTACCTGAAAACTACATCCAAACTCTGACAACTTTTTGCACCTCCACTCTTACCACCAGGGTACCATACTGTCTCACTAGATTACTGCCCCACCCTCCTTTGTCCTCTCCTCTCCCTGACATGTCTTTGCCTCCTCCGCTCTAAGTCGATTCTCAACACAGCAGTCAGTGGTCCTTTTATAACTGGTCAGATCCTGTCACTAAAACCCACCAAAGACTGTCAATCTCACTCTTAATAAAAGCCACAATTTTAGTCTAAAAGGCCAGAAATAACCAGACCCTCCTTTTCCTTCCTGATCTCACCTCCTGTTCTTTCCTTCCTCACCATTCCAGCCACCTGGCCTCCCCGTTCTTCCTCAAACACACAAGGTATGCTTCTGCCTCAAAGCCTTCACATTTGCTGACCCTCTGCCTGGAGACCTCTTCCCCAAATATCTGCATGGATCACTCTCTCACCAACTACAGGTCATTTGCTCAAATGCCACATTTTTTGTGAGATCATCCCTGACACTCTATTTAAATTTACAAATTCTCACCTCCTATTTATTTTACATCTCTTTTTGCGTCTTGTCTCTCTCGTCCTATCAGAATATAAGCTCTAGGAAGGCAGAAGTTTGTATCTCTACCCTGCCATTCCCCAGTGTCTACTCAATGTCTAACACATAGTAGATGTTCAATTAATACCTCCTGCTAAATGAATGAAATTAATGGGATCATAGAATCCAGCTAAAGCAAGCTGGATCTCATTCAGACTCAATTCAGGGAGAATAATGTTTTATGCTTTAGAATGATCACTCTGGCTGCTATTGAGAAGGAACTTTAGAAGAAAAGAATGGACACAGTGACCAATTACATAGCTATCATCCACTAGAAAGATCACAGGGGCTCTGACAAGCACTGTAGCGGTAGAAATGGTAAAATACAAATCCTAAAAGGCTACTAATTAACTGAACAAAGAGGCAGGGGAGAGATGATAAAATGCTTAAAGCCCAGTAGCAAGAGGGCGTATGATGTATTTCAGTAACTAAAAGACAACCAGTATACTTGCCTTGCAGAGAGACCAAGGAAGAAAGTGGCTTAAAGATGAAGACTATAAAGCAACAGGCAGACCGTGCCGATTCCTGCTGGCAATGTTAAAGACTTTGATACCTATGCTAAGAGCAATACAAAACCAATAAATTGCTTTATATGAATCAGGTGGCATGACTACATCTGTGTTTTTAAAAGATCCCTCTTGGCTTGAGTGTGGGAGAATAGGTCGGAAGAAAGCAAGAGTGGATGCAAGAATAACCATTAAGAGGCCGAAATAGGAGACTAAGTAGAAGATGATAGCCTGGGGAGGTGACAGTAGAAAAAGAAAGAAGTACAATTATTTGAAAAATATTTCGGAGATAAGATTTACAGGATTTGGTGATGAAATGAATAAAGGAGAAGGTGACAAAAACAATTCGTATGTTTCTGGCTTATACCACTGAAGGCACCTAGAGAAAAAACACTGATGCTGGAAGAGACAGGCCGCCCAGGCTCCTCAACATCCCTACATACTCTTGCAGGATGTACCAAGAAGGCAAGGCCCTGGCTGCTTTTTACCCAGGCCATTTCTCAGGGCTGTGTTTGCAGCAAGCCACCGTGAGGGATGTGGTAGTATCTCCCCAGGGGGAAAAAAAGCACGCCTATTTCTGCTTACTATAAAAACAGTCAGTTCCCCAAAGCTCAGAGCTCCTTTCCTGATTGCAACCCCCTGTACACGCAGGAAGCCATGATAGGCCCTTTGCCAAGTATCAACAAAGATGCAGCACTGCACTGAGGAATTTCAGGGGCAATGTGATAAAATATTTGCAAATTTTACATGCACATGCTCTTTCACAAAGCAACTTTACCTCCAGTAACCCATCTTACAAAATATACAAAATATTCATACATGTGCCTGCAAACATAGATGTGTGTTAATTGCAGCCATATTTGTAATAGCCCAAATTAGGAAAAAAGTCAGTATTCATTCACTGGAAACTATTGTTACAAAATCTTATGTAGCCGTGATACATGTCAATTAACATGCAAACATCCTCAAGACACTTTAAGTGTAGCACAACCCTATTTACATTTTTAAAGTTCTATTGTGTTTATGTCCAAATATTTTCATAAATTCATAAAAGAAAGACTAGGAAGGTTAAACAATGAAAACAGTACCTCTGAAAAAGATTTTGTGTTTTTTGGTTGGGGATAAAGGGTGAAGGGGGGACTTTCACACTTTACACACTTTTCTATTGCTTAATCAGTTGCTAAGAGAATGTTCTCTTCTATTTCTTAGGTAAATTAAACAAATAGAAAATAAAACTTGCATGAAGTTATATACCTAATTGGTGATAGAGCTGGCATTTGAATTCATATGTTTTCACTAAGTAAACATTCAGAAGTTTCACTAAGTACACACTATATGTGATATTGTGATTTACAAGAAATATATATTTGGTCTTTGTCCACTGTCCCAGGCACATAGTTCCTAAAACCCCTGTAATTTCCTGTATGAACCACAGGGGCATCTTTTGTTATATTTCGTTGTGTTCCCAGTCCCCAAAATAGCTCCAATGAAAAAGGTGAAACGGGTGTCTTTTACTATTCATAACAAGCCCCATTTCAACCACACCTGAGTTTATGTTAATGAGGTGACTTTTGGAAAGCCCCCAATGACGGGGGCTTGTTGCCAAGGGAACCAACCTGGATTATAGGGTTAGCACTTTCAGTCCCACCCCCTGACCTCCAGGAAGAGGAGGGATTGAGGTTGAGCCAATCACCAATGGCCAATGATTTAATCAATCATACCTAGGTAAAGAAGTCTCCATTAAAAAACCCCCAAAACAGGGTTAGAGAGCTTCCAGGCTGATGACCGTGTGAAGCTGCTGGGAGAGCGGCCCTTTACCCCTTCAACATACCTATTAGCCCTAAGCATGTCTTCTGTCTGGCTGTTCCTGAGTTATATCCTTTTATAATAAACCAGTAATCTGGTAAGTAAAATGCTTTCCTGAATTCTGTGAGCCACTCTAGCAAATTATTCAAACTGAGGAGTTGACGGGAGCTTCCAATCTATAGCCGGTTGGTCAGAAGCACAACCAGGACCTGAGACTGGCACCTGGGGGTGAGGGGAGTGGGGGTGGGGGGGAAAGGAGAAGTGAGCCTTTCTCTACACACATATAGTATAATCTTTGTATGTACTGTAATTTTTCAGACCTACTGATCTTGCCTGTTAACAGATGCTCCACAAAGAGTCAGTGATGAACTGTACCGTTTTCCCTTTCTGATTCTGGCAGTGATCCCTCTTCAGGTTCCCTTGCTTTGTTTTTGCCTTTAAGCCCATTCACTTTTCTTTAAAAAATATTCCCCTGAAATTCTCTTCTCTCACCCCATACAGGCAGGTAAAACCAACCCAGGTCAGCCCAGCACAGAGGTGTGCACATAAATCGTGCTCAGAAAACATTGATGAACTGATGAATAAATTACCTGATATCCTCTCTTAAATCTTGACAGGTATTTTTATACAACGGAGGTTAGAATTCAACTTAAGGGCTAGAAGAAATCTTGAGGATCACCTGGTCCAATTCTCTCATTTTAAATAAGAGGCAGTGAAGTTTAAAAGGAGAGGAAGGGAGTCTCCTAACTCCCAATCCAGTGCTCTTGTCTCCACACAAACCGGATTATCAAGAGGCCATTTCAGGTACAAAAAAGAACACCAGAAAGGCAGGGAAACTAGAAAAAACACCATCACCATGACCACCACCACTTGACAGGACTGACAGTGACTAACAAATAATTTCACACGGCCTGATACTCATTCTCCAAATTAACACAGACTGAATCTCCTATAGGCAACTAGGACAACTGAAATACGTTTTATGTGTCTCATTTTTTAAAGAAGAAGGAAAAAGGACATTATTTGAGTCATGTTTTTCTCCCGAGGTCACTCCTCATTCAAGCTGAAGAGAACTCTGTATAACAGTTCTCTTACATTATGGAATCAAGAGAAAATTTTGAATGAACCAAGTGCTAACACTAAGTTACTTTAAGAAGAAAACCAACAGTCACCGGTGCACCTTTCGCCTAAGGACTGGTAACCGCCACTGTGTAGGGAATAAGCATGTCTGGCGTTACTACAGTGTTATATAAAATTGTCAAGTGTGCTCTTCCTACAAAGCTTTCATAGTTAAAAGAGACAACATAATTTAAATTTCATTTTTCTTATTGTTTCTGGGAATACATTTCAACATTTCTCATGTCTTAAAATATTAGCAAAAGAAAAGGAAGTTATGAAATATTATTTTTTGAATTCCTTTTAGATATTCTTTATTCACACAGAACACTTTATTATTTTATCAGTTTAAAATTATTAATACACAAGAGGATTAATAAACTAAAATCTCAGATCTTCTCTAAAGTTCAAAATCTCTTGCCTATTCTTTCACCTCATGTTTCTTAAGTACAAAAGTCCTATCTTTATAAATAGATCTGCCAAGTAAAAGACAGCACTTTAAACAGACAAGAAAAAATGTAACAGTGGATTCTGAAAAACAATTAGCATTTATCTCTGTAGAAATTTCAGAGATATGATCCCTGCCAAGCAAAAGAATTCAAACTCCACTCCACTCCAAAGAAGCAATCCCTTCCTCCTGGAAATGGAAAAGGAAAGCACTGCACAGAAAAGTCAGTAAATGACAAACCCAGCTGGAAGGAGGAGTGGGTATCCGAATAACAGCAGACCCTCTGATATCCTTTTACATTCGAACTGAACATCACCTGCTCAGAAAACTGCTATTAGGACAGGATCTTGGAAATAAAAGCAATCGGAATGAGGATCCATTCACACAGACTTTATGTCTAAATTCAACAAGGTCTTTTCTCTGCAGTGACAAGTAGATTTCAAAACCAAGTCCTTTCCGACATAATCTCGAGACTAGAGAAAAGGTCAAAATGAAATGTTATCAAGATTACTTTTTAAGAAAGACTCAGGGGCTTCCCTGGTGGTGCAGTGGTTGAGAGTCCGCCTGCCGATGCAGGGGTGACACGGGTTCGTGCCCCGGTCCGAGGGGATCCCACGTGCCGCGGAGCGGCTGGGCCCGTGAGCCATGGCCGCTGAGCCTGTGCTCCGCAACGGGAGAGGCCACAACAAGAAAGACTCAGGATTACAAAGACTTAAAGGTTAATCCTCTGGTAGTCTGTAAAAACTCGTACTTGATTTTTTAAAAATTTATTATTAAACATATATGATGACATTTTCAATTAAAAACAATGTCAAATTCTAAAGTCCTCAACACTTATAAAACTTCCAAAATGTAGAATTAGGCATTTTAAAGGAAAATTAAGGCTTGTAGGTAGTAACAACACAATCAACTAAAAAATCTAAATCTAAAAAGACAACAAAACTTCAAACTCAGGAGCACATATTTCCTAACTTATAAAGGAGTAAATGCAGAGAGCATATATTTATGTAGTTTACATTGTACACAATAATCTCACTAATCATCCAGTAATAAATTTACTTAAGAAGATTTTGATTATGCATCTTGTCCTAACTAAGCAAGAACCACTACAGCAAGCATGATTTCAAGTTCTGGATTTTACACAGTATAACTAAGTTAAGACTGTAAAAAGCAAAATCACCACCACTGCTGGAACATAAATCTTACTACTAACAGCTACAACAGTTTTTACCGGTGAATGCTTCTAAGCATGATAAATTATCATACTCATTTCATGAAGAAAAATATTGGTCCTTCCTCTACACAGTAAATTTCTTAATGATGACATTTTTAAAAGAATTCTATTCTCTGAATTTAAATATTTCTGAGTACACCACAAAATATCGAGGAACAGACACACACATGTTGCTAAGGAGCTGCTTAGCCAAGTGTTTTTCTTAAAATTTAGTAATAAACTATGGAAAAGGGAGGCCATTAGAAAATGTGATTTAGCCATCATTAATCTACATCAAAGGATTATAATGATGTACACGATGTGCCTTTCAAATTATTCTCTATTATAGGTTTCACAACAGAAGTTGAGAAATCTCTTTGACAAACTAGTCCCTTATTAAAAATCAAAGGAAAGTACTTTGCTACCATCTGTGCAACATTAACGCCTTCACTAAAGAATGATTATTTTGTAAGTTAAGAAGTATTCAGTTCTATTTAAAACAAAACAACAGCGACACAGCTATTCAAATGCTCATCTTCATCTATTATAAAAAAGTCACAGCATATATGAAACACTATGTAATTTGCTACAGAAAGACCAGGATCTCTCCCAAACCAGAAAACAGAAAGGAAAGTTGGGATCCTATGAAAGCATAATCAAAGCATTTTTTTTAATGTCACCAACACCAACATATGCTTCACAAAACCTAACCAGCACCTGCAAGGTCTGATTTAATATGATAGGCAGCAAGAGAAAATAAAAACTTTTAAATTTAACGCCACTGGTAGAAAGCAGACTACGTTTTAAAGAATAAGGTAAAATTATTCATAAATGGTTGTCAGAAAAATTTATGACAGACAAACTCTTCTCTTTAAAAGTACACTGAACCAAGAAAAATTTCTTCAAGTATTGAGAAGTTGATTTGAGAAAGTATTACTATAAATCAAGCTTCTTTATCTCCAGTATACTATATACTATGTCCACGATTTAACAAGTTCTTCCTAATTACCCATCTTAACTATAGTAATTATATATTTTATAGTAAATGAAAGTAACAAGGTTCATTTGGAAGATGAATTGTGAACTACAGGTTTAAAAAAATAAATACAGAAAATGTGGGAGATGTCCAACCATTCCGCTTAATTCACCATCTTCAGGACTTGACTATTAAACAGAACCATATGATTTTGGAGCTAGAACTCAGGAATCACTTAATCTAACACCTTTATTTTATAATGATATCATTTTCCAATTTCCTCATTATAAAGAGGATCAACCATTATTTGTCCCCAACTGTTAGTTTCCTCTACATATTCACTGAGTTTGCCTTATACTTTAGTTTTAGAAGTACTTGCTAGATAATAAACTAACAAAAAGGTATATATACACGAAATATATTGAATAGATAAACTATAAGGAACCAAGGGATATACCGAAAGAAAACACCTCAAATGCCCTTCAAGGCTAAATTTGTTTTGGGGGACCTTAGGAGGAAAAGTTGGTAACAATGCAACTCACAATAAGTAGAAAACACTTTGTACCATGGAAATTACAGATCCAGATAGAAAAGTAGGTTTATACTATAGACTTATTTCATCTTCTCTTAAATGTAGCAAAGGAGGATGTCACCATTATAAAATGGATTATTGAAACCAAAACCTAAGAGTTTGTTTTAAAATTGTTTTAATTAAGTCTAGTCTCTAGGATATGAATTAGTCTTAACACTGCCAATTTTTCCTCCAACACAATTCAACAACTAAAACTAATGCCCAAACTTCTAACAAAAGCACCATGTTAAACGATAAAACAATAAGAAACTGACAGCACGACCACCCTGCTTAACCTAGGCCCTCAATTTCCTCACCTACAGCATAAAGATCCTAAAATTCTGATTATAGGTTAGGCAATTAGTGAAATTTCACTTCACCTTAAAATAAGTAAACTATTAAAGCCGGCACAGCTAAAGTCTGGTAATGACTAAGGTAATTATTATTCATTATAGTAAGGAAAATGAACACAAAATGGCCTTTGGAAAGTGAATCACCATAATTCCTTCCCCAAACTCCACCTCTCCTGTGAGATGAGAAAGACAGCATTCCAAAAGGCCTCAGGGTCCCACACCAAAACTTGTTCTCAACTCAGCAATTTTCCTAAATATCTTTAATGATGAAATATTAAGGCATTTCATATTCCATGGTCCACAAAATATGAAAGACTTACTGACAGTTCAAACATCACTAACTACAGTAAAATTTCTTGAGGAGTCATCTAATTCTTTGCGCCAAATGGTACGCAATACCCCGGCATGCGATAACTGACTACAAGCAACCCACTGAAGGCTATTCTGCTCCCCCATTATCATCATTAAAAATGTCATATTACTTGTTTATGGGTTAAACTGTGTCCCTCCCAAAATTCATATATTGAAGTCCTAATCCCATTACCTCAGAACATAACCTTATTTAGAAACAGGGTCACTGCAGATATAATTGGTAAAGATGAGGAAAGTGGGGCCCTATGCAATATGAATGGTGTCCCTACAAAAAGGGGAAATTTGACACAAACATGCATACATGGAGAACACCATGTGAACATGAAGACCGCCTTCTACAAGTCAAGGAGAAGTCTGGAACACACGCCTCCCTCTCAGACCTCAAAGTAACCAAACTCACCTAGCCCTTGATTTAGAACTTCTCCCCTTCAGAACTGTGAGACGATAAATTTCTGTTGATAAGCTACCCAGTCTGTGGTACTTTCTTACAGCAGCCCTAGCAAGTTAATATACTACTCTACAGCAACTGAAGAAGAATCGAACATCATGACAGCCACAGACAAAATATAGATAGCACCCAAATTTCAATGTATGGCCAACATTCCTAACAGATCACATATCTTTAAGAATCTGAGGAAAGACTTTCACATAGACATGAACATTTTTCATATTGTACACTTAACTCAAGAGACTCGCTAATTACCCCTGCCCCACGCCCCAACACTGCTAAAGATGCATGGACTCGTAATTAACAACTCCTGTTTTAATCAGTGGTAAGGGGGCGGGGGGAGGGGGTACAGATCATACACTAATCTGTTTTAAACAGAAAATAAAACACTATCAGCACTGTCTGATAAAGAAGGAAAACAGCCCAGATGAACTAATACAACTTTTCCTCACTGTGCTCTTAAAGAGGTTTACTACATATTATTTTTAAGTACTTTTTAAAACATGTGCATATATAGTTACATCTGAAAATCAGTAAAACTTTATCACCATAGCACATTTTGTCATGAAAGAATGGAGTCTAATACAATAATCAGAAAACCAGACGAAGAAAACTTTTCTTAGGTAAACTGTGATTTAAATTCTTCTCAGAAATATAGACCTGGTCAATAAGACTCAAAGTAGTTGCCTTATTTCCTTATTTTGCCCAATCAACTTCACCTTTAGTAGCTGACAATAACACATCATGTTGGAAAATTAAGATCAAAAGTTTTCAAAACAGAAATTCAACCATTTTATATGAGATGTATCAATCATTCGTGGCATACTGCCAGTCAAGAAAAGGTTCTCCCATAAACACAAGCTAAAATGATGTTATCTGGTCAATAAAAAGACAATTTCAATCTGATTATGAAGATTCAAAAACTCTTTACTTGCTTTCCACAGCTAATTAGTTCTCAGCGGAAAGCACAATGGGAAAATATATAGTTAATACACAGTGTAAGAACAATTTGAAAAACATTAACCTCCATTCAAATAGAAAAGAAAATGAATATTAGATTTTTGCTCTTTCAAAAATGTGCAAAATTAATCCAACTAATTTGTAGAAAAGTGATACCCAAAAGGTTGTATTCTATCTGGTGAAATAATAGTTAACCGAGTTTAAGGACAAAATCACTATTCCATATATACTATACAGAAATTACTATAACTAAAAAGCAGGTAGTATAGGTGGTGAAAAAGTCTCTGGACTGACAATCAGAAGAAACGGGCTCTATTTCTCCTGCTCCTGGTACTAACTGCACGTGTGACTTCAGGCAAGATCATTTAACCTCTCTGGACCCTGGTTTCTCATCTATAAAGTAAGGGAGTCAGACCTAATTACCCCTAAGGTATCTGTCACCTCTCAAAATGATTCCTAACACTATAAATCTTAACATCTGAAATATGTCATTCATATTTTACATACTGTATGAAATCAATATGAATTTATCAGTTATTTAACTAAGAGAGACAGTGAAATTTCTCACCTGAAAAATCAGTGTCATGCAGCAAATTCCGAAGCTTACTACAAAGCTGGATCATGCTGTCCAATTGTCTATTTATCTTCACATCTTGTATCCAGGCTGGGGTGTAACACACTGGACATGCGGTTCCAATGCAGTCACTTACACAATTACTTAAAAAGGATCAAAAAATATATAGATATCAATACATTCAGCAGGATCTGAATTGAAAAAAATAAACAGTTTGAACTGAAGTAAAGGAAGCAGAGGCTGTTCTAATAAACAATGGTCAATTATAAAATATTAGTTAAAACAGTGTTTTTGAAAGAGTATGACACTGACACACAAACACACACACACCCTATCTAAATCTAAAGTTGCTTATGTAATTTGCTATGTAGAGACTACACTTGGCCAGACAATAGTTTGCATAATTTTTCCCTGCAAATAAATCTATAGTTTCTAAAGAGAGTACAGAGGGAGATATAAAAAAAATATTTAGTACCTAATGAATGTAAGCCATGCATCTCAACCTTTCCTACTCTAAACCTAACACTGTGCTTCATGGAGATACCTAAAATTATTGCAAAGAAATGGGGAAAGGTGTTTTTTCTTTTATTTTTGTACAAGCGTCTAAAGGCTTTAGTTTTTGAGAAAAGATGTTTGGTTCCTTCAGGTATTTTTATAACCTGTAGACTCAATTAAATTACCTCAGGTTGTATGTCCAAGAGTTACAGTCTCATAGTTAGAAAGGTTTTTCCTAACTTTGGGGGTTACAAACCCTTTGTGACTCTGATGAAGATGTGCACAAGCGTTTGTTCACAATCCCCCCTGAAGCCTATCTGTGAATCCTGAAATAAGAAAGCTCTAAATCCACACCTCCCTTAGCTTCACCAGATGGGCTCTAGCAGGACTGGGTAATATAACAGTCGTAAAAGCCACATCTCCTCCAAACACTACATCCCTTTTCATGTAACCCTCTCGTTTGTAGGGCCAGAGGATTCTTACAATGGAGCCCCCTTCAAAATATGTAAATATGTAACCTGTCTTCTACTCAGCAAAATAAAGAAATCTGCAAAAATGAGTGCCACTCTTCTATTTTTTCTTTAGTTTGCAAAATAGTTATTTCTCCTTAAAAAGTGTTATTTATTTATTATGTAATGGGTTTTTATTGTTATTTTTAAATGAATTAGTATTTTTTAAATGTCTATTTTATATGGGAAATATGCACACAAGTAAACAAAATCTCTTTGGGGTCATCAATTTTCAAGAGTGTAAAGTGGTCTGAGACCAAAAAGTTTGGGTCCTCCTGCCACATGACTTAAAGACTTCTTTTTTTTTTTTTTAAAGACTTACATCTTAAAGAGAGTCATGGACTACTTTTACTAGGGACTGGCATGAAAGTATTCTGAAGCTAGCAGAACATGGCCATAAGATAAAAATCTGTGTTCCCTCCAACCTCCCCTCGACTCCAATGCTTCAGTTGCACTGCGACATATCAAACCCATCTTTTAAAACTGCATGGCACGGGCTTCCCTGGTGGCGCAGTGGTTGAGAATCCGCCTGCCATGCAGGGGACATGGATTCGTGCCCCGGTCCGGGATGATCCCACATGCCGTGGAGCGGCTGGGCCCGTGAGCCATGGCCACTGAGCCTGTGCGTCCGGAGCCTGTGCTCCGTAACGGGAGAGGCCACAGCGAGAGGCCCGCGTACCACAGAAAAAAAATAAACAAAAAACTGCATGGCAGGAGGTCCCTGGTAGCCTAGTGGTTAGGATTCTGGGCGTTCACTGCCATGGTCCGAGTTCAATCCCTGGTTGGTGAACTGAGATCCCGCAAGCCGCACAGCCCCCCCCCCCCCCAAAAAAAATAACAAAGAATAAAAACAAAACTTCAGGGCTTCCCTGGTGGCGCAGTGGTTGGGAGTCCGCCTGCCGATGCAGAGGACACAGGTTCATGCCCCGGTCTGGGAGGATCCCACATGCCACGGAGTGGCTGGACCTGTGAGCAATGGCCGCTGAGCCTGCGCGTCCGGAGCCTGTGCTCCGAAACGGAGAGGCCACAGCAGTGAGAGGCCTGCGTACCGCACACACACACACAAAAATTCATGGCATTTACAACACTGCTCAGCAGCTTTACATATCTCCAGATCTGCAAAGAATACAAACAGCTACCCTAATTCTTGGCATAATATAATGAAAAATGAACCATACTACACTGAATCAATTCTTTCCTCTGTTCATATACAGATGACCATATTCTCTTTTAAGATGTTCGCATGCCTTCCTTAATCTTTCATTGGCCATTTAAAGTCACAGAACCCTTTAGAATCCAATTAAATGTATGGAACACACACATATAGACAAGCTTTACATACAATTTCATTACATACAATTTCAAGTTTGTTATGCTCCAGGTTTATCACTAATCTATTATATACAGTGAGTACAACCCTTGAAACAAATTTGCTTGCTCCAGAGTGGAGACAGGGAGTGATCAAAATTTTATACAGGAATAATGGGAGGCCTCTTGGAGGAGGTAATATCTGAGCTGAAATGGAACTGATGAAAAGCTAGCTCCACAAAAATCTGGCAGAAGTACATTCTAGATGGAAGAAATAGTAAGTGCAAAAGTCCTGGGGCAGGAGTGAGTTTGATGTGTTTAATGCACTAAAAGGAGAAGGTGGCTAAACAGTGTGAGCCAGAGGAATGTGCAGTCCGAGACGCAGGCAAGGACTGGGCCCTGCACAGGGTCTCCTGGGCCTCAGTGCAGAGTTTGGATTTCATTCTCATTGTAATAGGAAGTCACTGAAGGACTTTAAGAGCCGTAATGATACGAATGTGATTTACATTTTCAAAAGATCTCTTGTGAGATCACTCACAAGAACGTAGAAAATGGGGACGCGAACCAGCTATGAACTTTTGACAATAGTCTGAGGAGAGATAATTTGATGGTGGCTTGGACCAAAGTATAAACAGTAGTAAATATAGAGAAAAGTGGGAAAGTTCAAGATTTAGGGCACATTTTGAGGTGAAACTTAACAGAACTCAATGACGTGGGATAAGGAAGAAAAATAGCAACCAGGTATGACTACTGGCTTTTGCTTTGAGCAACTCTGATACCATTTATTCCAGTGGCACCAGTTACTGCTATAAAGATTACCGAGGCAGGAACAGGGTAAAGGGGAAGATGATCAACAGATCTGCTCTGAACATATCAAGTCTGAAATCCCATTTCGTCATCCAGATGGAGACATCAGGTAGGCAATAGATACTATTTCCTACCCCATCCTCCTTCTGGATATGCCCTATGTAACAGACCTATGTTTCTAGAAACAAAATTGGGACCCCAAGCACAGCTGCCCTCCACACATCCCCAGCCCACTGAAGTCATACAGTAAATTACTTCCACATGTGCTTAAACTTCATATTACAGTCTGCGCATGCCAGATAATCACAGTCATAACTTGAAATAATTAAAAGACTGATTCAGAGGAGGATATATTAACCCTGTCTCAGACAATTAAACTATGACATTCGCTCCTTTAATTGATTCCTCCTGAATAAGAAATAAGATGAGATGAAAACCTAATATACTAACCTCTCAGCCAGGGCGTTAATGGATATAATTTTATAATAACTGTTATGGCTTAAATTGTGTCCCACCGAAAGATGCTGAAGTCTTAAACCCGAGGACCTGTGAATGGGATCTTATTTGGAAATAGGGTCTTTGTAAACGATGAAGTTAAGATGAGATCATCAGGGTGAGTACCCTAATCCAATATAATTGGTATTTTATAAAAAGAGGAAATTCGGACACAAAGACAAACATGCACACAAGGGAGACTGCCATGTGAACATGAAGGCTAAGATCAGAGTGATGTATCTATATAAGCCAAGGACAGAATGCCAGAATCCAAAAATTCTCCACCAGAAGGTAGGAGAGAGGCATGGCACAGATTTTCCCTCATCACCCTCAGAAGGAACCAACCTACCTGACACCTCGCTGTCACATTTCTAGCCTCCAGAACTGTGAGACAATAATTTCTGTTGCTCTAAGCCACCCAGTTTTGGGTACTTTGTTATGGCAGCCCTAGGAAACTAATCCAGTAACGATAAGAACTAAAGTTTCACAATTTGCAAAGTCTGGATTCAAAACTAACTGGAAAAATAAGAGAGACATATTTGGATTATATAACAGATATTAACTTTTCCCCAAAACTTAGCAAAGCCACTTACTAAGCTTTGTAACTGTCAACAAGTCATCCTCCTTGAGCTTTTAGTTTCTGATTTGTAAATTAAGACAGCTGAAAGGACCAAAATGAGATAATGTACAGTAAGTCACTTTACAATCTATGAGAGTTACACAACATAAGGTAATATTAGTATCATATGATTGCATGACTATTACCTAGTAAAAAACATAGTTACACTAAATTTGTGTGTATCTATCATAAACCATAATTACTTACCTACAGAAGATGTGCTCACATCCTCCTAAACACACAGGCTCCCTCAGAATATTAGTGCTGTTTGAAGAAAGAAAAATAATCAAGACTTAGGTCGTTGTTAGATAAACATTTTTTACTCAACGTTTCACAAGTCCAAGACCCAACACTACCATATTTCTTTCTCAAAACAGAAGAAATTAAGGATGTATTCATTTGAAAGGTTGTTACTCCCTGATTAAATATTGTCTCATCACACACCTGCTGAATTCAAATAGCAACTACCAAACTCAGTACAAACTGTAACACTTTTTATAATGCATATACTGTGAAATCATAGAAAGAAGCAACTTTGTTCAATATCTCTGAACCTCTTACAAAAGGCAAAACCAACCCCTGGCTGCTTCTTTCAACTAATGACTCAAAGTGTAGACCATAAATCTCAAAAATCAGACCCACAAGTAGAATGACTATGTAGTATATTGTCCAAATGAGAACACTTCTGAGTGAAAACTAGATAGAACAGCAGGACTGCCACAGAAAAATAGGACATCTGGTCACTCTGACCATAAGAATTTATGGTTTCCCATTAAAAAAAAAAAAAAATTGGTTTCCGGTTGTTGTCAAGTACCCACCAATTTTTTACAGATGTCTTATCAAAAATGCAGCCATTCTTTCATTTTACAGGAAGTTGTTTGTTTTCTTTAAAGCAACTGCAAATGGGAATCATCAGGTTGGCTGTCTGCAGACAATTAAGTATTTCCAACGTTTCCATCAAAAAACACCTGCTGAGTTTGATAATTCTAAGAAGGTAATGCTACTTGACTAATAAGCACATATCAAGTCATTATATTCAGAGGGCATAATGAGGCACGAGCAAACAGGAGAAGTAAAGCTTTTAAAGCGCGAACATTTTTGTGCTCCGTTTATTATTCTAACCCTATAGGACCTGTAGGTATTTACACCATTATTATCCAGTTACCTCTGTACACATACCATATATCAATAAAAACAGTTTTCCACACTTCTTGAAAGATCAAAAGGATCACACTGCACATTTTAATAGATATGAACATTAAAGTGAAATTGAGCTTTCAGAAAGAGTGCTAAAAACACAGCACACCCACAATGTTATATACTCAAGATAATGAAAATGGGGCTCACTGACATTATAAAACCCATCACTTTTTAAAAACTCAGAATATCTGATTTTTCTATCACACTACATAGAACATGGTGATAAAAATATGACTTGTGATGTGCCAGCCACTTCTGTGATTCTGGCAGTTCAGACGATTCTTACTACAATGCTCATGCTGGTCCTATAATTTTTGTTCATTACTTTACCTACCAAACCGAACCTCTGATCTCGAATCACATGTGAATTCTACTCCATTATGAACTCTGCCTCTAAGATCCCCAAAGTGGTGTGATCTCACTTCCTCCTATCATAATATCCCCCTTCTCTTTTATCCCATCACCCTGACCAAACCTCCATATTCAGGTTGCTTTCCACATGGAAAGACTTCCATTCAGTATTAGCTCCTTGGATTCCCTACCAGCCCAGGGCACAGAGCTATCAGCTAACTCCATCTCCTTTCCTTCCTGGCTTTAATTCCCACCACTCTGCTCAAACTGCTCTCCAAAGCATCTTTTGGTCCTCTTTCTCGAACTTGACCCTTCGTGAAATAACATCGACCTCACCTTCTTTCCTGAAACCTTCCCTTCCATTAGTTTTAATTTCCTTACAGCACATTTATGTGCTGATTTCAGCTCGTCCTTAGCTGCTTCTTTTCCCATCTCTCCATGTAGGTTTACCCCCAGGACGCAGTCCACAGCCTTCT
Organism: Kogia breviceps; assembly: GCF_026419965.1. Classification (NCBI taxonomy): domain Eukaryota; kingdom Metazoa; phylum Chordata; class Mammalia; order Artiodactyla; family Physeteridae; genus Kogia; species Kogia breviceps. The sequence goes on from NC_081311.1 coordinate 179,592,520, forward strand.
GGCTTTCTCTGCCAATACCTGACTCAGTGCCTTGATTCTACTTCAGAACTTAAATTTCCATCCTAAGATGACTCTGTACCCCTTGATCTATAGTTCTTACCCTTCACCCTAGCAACAAGATGCTTGCTACAGTGCAAGTAGCAATGAATCTAGTACCACAAATAATTGATCAACTCTACTAATTATTCTAATTAGTGACCTAGAAAATACTTTTTATTGCTGTTAATAGATGAGAAAAGACACTGGGAGAGTGAATGAAAAGTATGTGCACGCATGTGTTGGGGGAAGGAGCAGAGAGAGGAGTGTTATAGCCAAAGCTGGGAGATGGTAGTGCCAAGTTCAAAAGAATTTTAATGGAAGAGCTCAAAGAATAGATACACTACACAGAAGGTGGCACGGATCTTTGTCAAAGCGAGACTTTCTGAAAATGTCTAGAGCTTAGCTGAGAAGACACTCTGGAATAAAAGAATTCTTATTACATCCAGACAGTATCTATCAAAATTTTAAATGTACCAAACTTTAACTCAACTATCCTACTGCAAGGATAATCTCAGATGCTTGAAAAATTGAAATTTCAAAACACTAAAGATATCTATCTAAACAAAATACCAAAAGCTTCCAGAAACTAAGAAATAATAAAATGTCAGATACATATGTGTGTGTGTATAAATATATATATATATTTTAAAGGATTCAGAATTGCATAAGACATCTCACGGGGGACAAGGAACAAACATTTGGCCTTCACAGTAATGAATGAAAATTATTTTGTACTTTGAATTCTATATCCAGTCATCTTCCATAGTAGAAAGTTCATCATTGGTAATAAAAAAAAAAAAACTCATCTTTCAGAGTAGGAAGTTAGGAAGTTAACAAAGAATGTCTAAAATGGAAAAAAAAATCTAGAACTAGCAATAGAAACACATTTTGTAATCTGGAAATTAAAGAATTAAAAGAGATGAAAGAGGTTGTATCTGGAGTATAGAACTCAAGGGTGATAAGGGATGAGGCAAAAGAATGTTTTCATTATAATCTTTGTCCTATTATTGACTTTGTCAACTGTGTTCACGTATAATTCTAATAAAAAATTTTTAATGTAAAGGCACATGGACAAGGAGATTCACTCCAGCATAAGTCTTGTTTATTACAGCACAAGACTGGAAACAATCTAAATTTCTACCAAGGAAATGGTTGAATAAATCATGATACATCTACCTGATGACTGGTACCCTCTCATCCGAGGTACAACCATAGAGAACCTCTTAAAGGATACACAAGAAACTGATCAGAGTGGGTTCCTGAAGAAGATTCAGACTTATTTGTCATTCACTTAACAAATATTTAATAACCATATACCATGTTATTTTAATTCTTTGGCATATACATGTATTACTTTCAATTTTTAAAAACTTAATATTAAAAAGTTCTTCACCGTCTGGTTACTCCAAAGCCAGGCAACCTTTGTTCTCACTGCTCCTCAACAAAACTGCTCTTACCAGGCCAGTCAGTGTCTGTACCATTTGCCAAACACCTTATGACCAATTCCAAGGCTAGTACTGCTCAGACTGTCCCCAGCCTAGAATATACTTCCTCCTACCACAAAACTATTCAAGCCGAACCCATTTTCCAAATACTATCCAGGATGATACAATAAAAATGACACTCAACAAAGAAGCACAGAATTTCTTGGAATTTAGTTTCCATGCCATCACTTGTACAGAATCTGTACCCTGCAGCAGACACATACAAAGGACACAAAGTTGACTGCATTACACTCTTTCCTAAGGGGCTTATAATCTGGCTGGGTAGTTTTATAAGCCGAGTTAACATATGACTTAAGTACAAAATGCTCTAAAGTTCCAGAGATGGCATCAAGCTGGGGCTCTGGAAATCAACGTTGAAAACTAAGTATTTTGTATTTTATCTGCCTGATTCTTTCTTTTCTTTTCTTTTTTTTCTTAAGTCTCCAAATAGATTGTAGTCCTACAGGCAAGAGATCTTGACTTTCAATTCTTCTGAGTTCCCCAACACACCATTACCTACCTAGCTATGGTGCTATGCGAACAGCAGGATTTCAATAAATCCTTAGTGAACGAACTAAGTGGAAGACTACATACAAAATGCATTTATGTTAACAATTCTATTTTATCCTTACTCTATTTTTTGTTTGATATACATATATATTAGAAGGAAAAAAAATCCACAAGAATAACAAAAGACATTTGCATGGTAACAGGACTTCTGTACCTTGAAAATTCAGCTACTTTATTTTTTTCCATCTGCAGTCATACGTCTGTTACTTTATATGTAGTTGGTTTGGAAAGACCGGTACAGTCAGAGGATTATAACTTAGGGAAGAACTAAGTAGGGAAAATAAACTTTTTTTTTTTCTTTTTAAAGGTCCTATTGAGAGAAAACTTTCTTTGCAAAGAAGAAAAGGAAAGTAAATCCAGTTGAGATTACAATACAGAGGCAGACCTATTTCTTAACTGAATGACTCCCTAAGCTTCTATGAGATATCAACTGCTATTTAATATTAGGCAAGATAGCTACTACAGTGCGCTTGAGTTTTAGAAAATTCCCATGCTATTTTTAGCTGTGGACCAACACATTTAACACCAAAATGCAGAGGCTCCCCAAGCCAATTAAACAATTGGCTTTATTTTTCTTGAGGAGAATAAATAAAATTGTTAACAAGTAAGGGATATGGATAATGACATGAAAGCATCTTATTTTGTATAGTTATTTTTATGCCATATTAAAGTAAATCACATGGGAAAAATAGTATCTCATGTCTAATTGTTCAGTGTCAATAAATACTGAATAAATCAATGAGCCAAATATCCCCAAAATCAAAGGAGTAATAGAATTCTATCTATTAATGACTATTTATAATAGAATCTACTATTAGGAGACAGATAAGCCACAGAGAATATCATGTATACCCAGCTCAAACAGTTTTGGTTATTTTGTCTTCTATATTCCCTTTCCTCCAAAGCAAAACAGTATCTAAGTAATTGCTGATATTCCTGTCCTTAAAGCATCACTTCCTCCACCCGATGTTCAAATATTGAGTTTCCAGGCTCAGACATAGGCATTCACCTTTATACCCTCTTCCCAGCTCACTTCCAGAAGTATGCCTTCAATTGCCACATATACGCAGATAACTTTCAAATTTGTACTCTCAGCCTGAAAATTGTCCTCTGGGCCCCAGACCTGCATATCTGTAACTTCACTTGTAATTCCATCTCCTCTGCTATGGAGGACAGTACTAAAGGGTGCTCAATGTGTCTGGAAAGTCTCCGTGGCAGTCACAAGCCCTATATAACACCAGGCATGTGTAGCCTGTAACAGGACTGTGCCTGTCGTGGTTCTAGCTTTAAATCCCAGGGGGAAAGACCTGCACCTTCTGCATCTCCCCTGAAACTTTAGTCACTGTTTACTACCAGGAACCTCTGGAGGATTCTTGGCAATTCAAAGTGAATTAACCAGGTCCTCTGGTATTTCCATCTGCAATGTGATCCTAACTTAATCTAAATTTTCATGTCTTAATTTAACAAACACTAAGAAACTATGTGTCCAGCACTGTGACTGCAAATGTGAACCTGTCTTTATGAAATGTGCAGTATAACTGAAGGAGACAGGTGTCAATCAAAGAATCAAAATACCACAAAAGTAAATAAATCCCATAATTTGGAGGAACATATGATACGTGAACACCAATGATTTTGTGCCCTTTTCTATGTGTATGTCAAACTTCACTAAAAAGTTTTAAACAATATTTTGCATCCAAAGGACACTAATAATTCCAGAATCTGTGAATTGGAGAGAGCCTGAAAAATCAATTCATCCATTTTCCTCATTTTACATATAAGGACACAGGGGTCCCAGGAAAGTTACACAAATTGCTCTCCTCAGGGAGTAACTATGTGAAACAATGTTAAGCTTCTAATCCCTAGGATCTGACCTTGTCTTTAACACTGCCCACCTGACTCACTCCCCCTCTATTCTACATACTTTTTAGCATATTTTTATTTGCTATAATCCTCTACCCGGCTCACCTATAAAAATCTCTCCAAGCCCCAATTCAAGAGTCCAGGACTCTTTCCTCCACTGGTCCCACCCAAATACTCTTCTCTGCATCCCCTTGGCCTTCATCCTAATTCACCGTGAACTGTGTGTACACTTCATGTCTTATAACTAAGAATAGCACCTTAAAGGTGGAAAGCCTCACTGCATCACCACTTACACAACTTCCAGTGCCTCAGGGACTGTTTCCTAACAATGAAGGGAGTAATCATCCCATCAAAGGATGAACGGCCTATAAGAATGCCTCTCAACATTCCAAACTAATGAAGAAACACAAAGGCTAATGGAGGAGTCAGGAAATCTACCCTTTATTTTACAAGCATTCATATAGCACTTAGAACATAACACACACTGCTCTGAGTACCTTACAAATTAACTCATTTAATTCCCCTAACAAACTTATAAAGTAGAAACTACTACTAACTCATCGGCAGGTCAAAAAAAGGAAGCATACAAAGATGAAATAATTTGTCCAAAATCACTGAGCCAGCATTTGAAGCCAGGGTCCAAAATCCATTCTCTTAACCACTAAGCTATGCAGCCTCAAAATATAAGAGAAAACAACCTCAATCAACTTTACTAAAACAAGAGATAATTTAGAAAAATAAAATCACCTAACTTAAAAATCACAAGACTGTTTTTTGACTTTTTACTTAAAGTTGATTAGAACAGAGCTTCCCTGGTGGCGCAGGGGTTGGTAGTCCGCCTGCCAATGCAGGGGACACGGGTTCGTGCCACGGTCCGGGAAGATCCCACATGTCGCGGAGCGGCTGGGCCCATGAGCCATGGCCGCTGAGCCTGCTCGGAACCTGTGCTCCGCAACGGGAGGGGCCACAACAGTGAGAGGCCCGCGTGCCGGAAAAAAAAAAAAAAAAAAAAATTCACTAGAACAACAAGGTCCTACAGTATAGCACAGAGAATAGTCAACATCCTGTAATAAACCATAATGGAAAACAATATAAAAAAATGTACATATATGTATAACTGAATCACTTTGCTGTACACTGGAAGCTAACACAACATTGTAAATCAACTACAATTGTAAAAGTCACTAGAGGACTTCCCTGGTGGCGCAGTGGTTAAGAATCCGCCTGCCAATGCAGGGGACACGGGTTTGATCCCAGGTCCGGAAGATTCCACATGCCTCGGAGCAACTAAGCCTGTGCGCCACAACTGCTGAGCCTGCGCGCCTAGAGCCCACGTTCTGCAACAAAAGAGGCCACTGCAACGAGAAGCCCAGGCACCACAACGAAGAGTAGCCCCGGCTCACCACAACTAGTGAAAGCCCACACGCAGCAAAGAGGACCCAATGCAGCCAAAAATAAATAAATAAAAATTTTTAAAAATTAAAAATAATAATAAATAAAATAAAAGTCACCAGAACTCCGAATTAAAATTGTGGCAGATGCTAAACCCCAGCCCCCACCAAAAAACAGATCAAGAGGTATCTAATTATTTAAATTTCCAAAACAGTGTCCTATGACACCTGGACTTTTTCACTACAGCTCCCATTTCCCGCTTCCTTTAGGAACCCATTATTCTCACGCTTCCTGTCTCATTTTCCCAAATCTTTAAATAGCTTCTATCTGGTTGTGAGGGTTGGACCTAACACATATGTCACATCTGGCCTCTTGAACAATTTCATCAGCTTCACCTTGTAGTCATACTTATGTTAAAGGTCAAGAAAAGATGCCCTGTAATGTAGCCAATCCACCCTCACTCACAAGTAATGCTTGCTGCAAAACAGATCCAATATGCTACACAGGACAGGTGACAGCTGGGAGCGCGAGATGGATGACAGCTGCAAGCTGAATGTGAGGGTAATTGGGGTAATCACTAGCCCGCTGGGTAAAACTTTGAAGCTGTAAAAAGGACAGACACACTGACACACAATTTCAAATAATATGACACTGTTTTGAATGATGGGTAGCAAAAGCAAGAAGCAGCCCATCCTGAGTTGCTCCTTTGGAGTAACGATGTCAGGCAGCTACTAGGCAAAGCACAGGAGGGAAGAATGGGTTGGTTTTTTCTTATGCTTTACTCACTACAGACGATGCCAAACGTGCAGTGACAGGGAGAGGAACACTAGTCATTTCTAAACACTAAACCCCATGTGACATTAAATTTTACACCAAAATGGATTTTTAACCTTAAAATGTTTTACCTGTTAAAACAGTTTTGCAAACTACTGCCTATGCACGAAATCAAGCCAGTAGCCTGTTTTTGTACAGCCCTTGAGGTAAGAATGTTTTGTTTTTAAGGGTTGTAAAAAAAAACAAGAACAGACACTGTTTGTGACAGCAAAGTCTAAAATACATACTATATGACCCTTAACAGAGAAAGTTTGCAGAGCCCTATGTTAAAATATGCACTGAAAGAAAGAGCTGAGATTTAGTTAATCCATCAGTGGTTCGTATATTAATTTTTTTTTTTTTCTTAATCACTGGAGGGAATTCCCTGGCAGGCCAGTGGTTAGGACTCCTCGCATTCACTGCCAAGGGCCCGGATTCAATCCCTGGTTGGGGAACTAAGATCCCACAAACCGCATGGCAAGCTGCGGACCAAAAAAATAAATGTTTTTTTAATAAACAAATCACTGGAGTTCAGTATCATTAACCATCCACGACGGGTTGTATTAAAAGTCTGGACCTAGTTATTGATGTCTACTTTCAGTCTTTTGGCTCGTACTGTCTGCTCACTTCAGTTAGAAACTGGAAAAATACTGGTAGGGGATAAAAGTGAAACTGGCTTTATTAGATTTCAGGACAACCTATAGATTATTCCTTTTATTCCTCTTTTGTCTCCCCCAAACCTTTCAGCAAGCAGACTGTATTTTTGTATTTTCATAAAACACCTGCTGTTAATCACTTACTCTGTTAACAATCACCACATTCACCACTTTACTTGTATAATTTCATTTAGTTTCTTCCCTCCCATAGAATGTTAGCTTCATAAGGGTTGGGGTTTCTGTCTGCTTTGCTTACTAATGAATCTCCAATGCCTAGAATAGTCTGGCACTTGGTTGGTGTTCAATAATATATATTTTTTATTATTACTGAATCCTCACAGGAGGATGAGCTGAGCACCATCGTCACTCAGATAAGGAAACTGAGGCACAGAGATGTTGAATGACTAGGGCCATTCAGCAGTATCAAAGCTGGAACCTGACCCCAGCAGTCTGACTCTACGTTCTAAGTGAGGCATCACGCTGCCGCCCTAGTAGTGCCTTCCATACAGAAATGTGCCATCTGAATGTCTAACTTTCGTTGACCTATGAAGGTGTGACTACAACTGCTTCTATTATAGGAACCAGCAGAGCCAGTTTTAAATTTCTTAGTCTCTGATGGATGACCCTTGTCCTATGGGAAAACACACACAACATCAGAATGTCTTCATTTACAAAAGTGCCACTTTTCTAAGGAGGATAATGATGTCATTTTGTCACAAGGTTTAAAGTTTTTGTAAAACAAAATATAAGTGTGAAACTCATACAGTTACATCCTTTCCATTTTTAAAGAAAGAGTTGCTATGTTACTTATGCTTTACGTACAACAAAGTTCTTCAAGTTGGATATCAGAGGGGGAAAAACAATCAAAACAAAGTCCAAAAAAGAAATAGGGTAGAACAGCTACCAGCAGACAGAAAACCTGCCAGAGTGATATTGATGCAGAAATACTGAGCTGTGCACACAGCAGGAGCTCAATAAATGCTTTTGGAAGAAATGAAAAGTGAGATAAGTCCTTCTTGGGTTTTAGAAACCTTCTTTATTTCTATACTAGGAGGAGCTACAGGAAAAGCAGCAGCAAGGAGTACCAGTCAAGAAAGTGATGTCTTCAGATGAAATGAAAACTTTGAACTTAAAGGATTCCCATGGTGTAACAGCATGAAGGAAAATAAAAAGCAAAAAGTAATAATAAACAGCATCTCTTAAGAGCTGGAACCCCAAGCCATACAGTATTTGATCAAACCAAGGAAGTGTGATATTGAAAGAGAAATTGGCGGTGTCCAGCATCCCGCCATCTTCAATCTACCCTTCAAAAAAGTCCCCCAAACTCTCCTCCCTCCCCAAATAAGGCTACGACGGAGAAAAGGTCAATGGGGCCTGCTCAGCAAACGGTGACAGCTGCTTCAAATTTAGTGGGCCTCTTCAAACCTAACAGCCCTCGGCCTAAGGTTCTGGAATTACCCTGGTCACAAGAAACACGGGCCCGATGAACACTGCAAATGCCTCTGCGCTACAGATTCAAACTCTGGAGGAGGGAACAGGAATCCGCATCTTTAGCCACGCCTCTAGACTCTTAGGCCCGCGAAAGTTCGAAAACTACCATCTTAGTTGGGTTTGGTGCAAGAAAGGCTAGAAAGCCGCCCAGAAAGGGTTGAATGGGGGCCCGGAGTGGGGATAAATAACACCGATCTCTGGGCAGGTACTAACTCTGCTCGGCGGCCCAACTGCTGGGGGAGGTGGGGAGACGGGAATGAAAGGAGGAAACTGGAGGTTTGAAAAGACGCCTGCCCCCCGCCGAGGCCCTCCCGGCAGCCCCCTCGAGGGTCGGTCCTTACCAACGCGAGCAGCGCAGCAGCTTCTCCAGCCGGTACAGCGCGGCGCGGCTGTGGGCCCAGGCCCCGCGACCTGCCGGCTCCATGGCGGGCGCGGGATGAGGCTCGTTCCCGGAGCGGACCCTCGGCTGCCGGTTCCCCCGCATCGCCCCGTCCTCGCGGAGAAGACTCCTGGGAGAGCGGGAGGCAGGGCGAACTCGCGCTACCACCCAGATAGCGCAGGCCTGCGACCGGCCCCCCGGCCCCCCGCCCCAGCGGTTCCCGCTTCTGTGCCGGCTGGACGCCTAGGGGACTGGGCGCGCGGGGTGGGCGGGGCATGGCCAAAACGCGCCAAAACTCCCGGCGCGCGGGCCTGGGGCGCGGCCTCGGCGCGGGGGCGCGGCCTCGGCAGGACCCCCGCTGTCGGCGGGAAAGGGGGCGGGGCCACAGGGTTCCCTGAGGCGTGAAGGCAAGAACATGAGCAAGTCCATGCTTTCCCAGGGCGAGGCTACTAGGGACTCTTAGCCGAATTTAATCAATGGAAAGTCCCAAACCTAGAAACTTTTTAGTTGAGCATGATCTATAAGGAGTGCTGTTTCGACTACTGCTGAGCTTGGAAACGCTTTGCTCGTAACATTGACACTCTTAATTCCTAAGAAGGTAACTTTCTTTTCTCTTCCCACCCCCACCCCCGGCTTTAAATTGATGGCCATATATACAGATACACCTAGCACGCACCCCTTCACCCTCCGCATCCAGTCCGCTGCCAAACCCTTGCATTTTTTCCCCCTTACTCTCAAATCTTCCCACTTTTCTCTATCTTCACAACAGGCCCAGTTGTATCATTTTCACCTGGAGTGTTGCCGTAGCCTTCTAGCTGATAACCCGGTGTCCACCCAAGTCCCGCTCAGTCTTTAAGCTATACGGCAGCCATCTAAAACATTTCCAAATAAACACGTGGTTAGTAGACGCAGAACGAGTAAAACTAAATAAGGTCTTATATAGGGTGTTTTACCTGACCTATGATAGCACATGAAATTAACCAAATATATATAAATATATATATTTAACCTCACAGGTAGGCAAGAAGTTAATCCTTGATTTTTTTAAGCCATTGCTTACCCTTTGCAGAGAAATCAAACTCTAGAGAACTTAAAATGTTAAATGAACTTGGAGAGGTGCTATGGTGTATAATGGAGTTAGTTGGAGACTTCAGGAGCCGGGAAGTCCTACTTCTAATCCCACTTCCTCCACTGAATAATTGTGTGATTTAAGTCAAGCCTTAAGTTCTCTGAGCATTTGTTTCCTTATCTGCAAAACGGGGATAATAGTATTTAACCTGTAGATTTGTGGGATTACAGTAAATGTAAAAGCACCTACATCATAAGTACTCAAAACTATTGTGAAGATGATCAGTACTGTGAATGCTTTACTTACCACAGAATGACACTGAATATTTTTATCAGATGCTTTTTTTTTATTAGGGCATAATTTAACTGTGATCAGAGTAAATGAAAATTTCACATTTTGGTCAAATGCTTTGAGGACCAAACAATTGTTACTGGCCTGTTCCTACAGTGCTATTAAGTGAATTACGATGCAGGTGTACTGACTTCTTTCTCCTATTGGTTTCCTCTTCCTTCCTTCTACCACTGCTCCATTACCTCTCCCCGAACTCACAAAATTCTCGGCAGCTGTTTCATGGTGGCCACAGTACACTGGTCAAGAGAATGAGCAAGGTTACTCTCCCATCTGCCACTTCCCCTTCCATTTGCTTCCTCCCAGCCCTGCAGTGCTACAGCTCAGGTGACTGATGCTTAGCTTTTAGCAGAGATGGAATATGTGGGGTTTTTTTGTTTTTTTTTTTTAACATCTTTATTGGAGTATAATTGCTTTACAATGGTGTGTTAGTTTCTGCTTTATAACAAAGTGAATCAGTTATACATATACACATATTCCCATATCTCTTCCCTCTTGCATCTCCCTCCCTCCCACCCTCCCTATCCCACCCCTCTAGGTGGTCACAAAGCACCGAGCTGATCTCCCTGTGCTCTGCGGCTGCTTCCCACTAGCTATCTATTCTACGTTTGGTAGTGTATATATGTCCATGCCACTCTCTCACTTTGTCCCAGCTTACCCTTCCCCCTCCCCACATCCTCAAGTCCATTCTCTAGTAGGTCTGCGTCTCCATTCCCATCTTACCCCTAGGTTCTTCATGACTGGTTTTTTTTTTCTCTCTTTGATTCCATATATATGTGTTAGCATACGGTATTTGTTTCTCTCTTTCTGACTTACTTCACTCTGTATGACAGACTCTAGGTCCATCTACCTCACTACAAATAACTCAATTTCGTTTCTTTTTATGGTTGAGTAATATTCCATTGTATATATGTGCCACATCTTCTTTATCCATTCATCCGATGATGGACACTTAGGTTGCTTCCATCTCCTGGCTATTGTAAATAGAGCTGCAATTAACATTTTGGTACATGACTCTTTTTGAATTATGGTTTTCTCAGGGTATATGCCCAGGAGTGGGATTGCTGGGTCGTATGGTAGTTCTATTTGTAGCTTTTTAAGGAACCTCCATACTGTTCTCCATAGTGGCTCTTTCAATTTACATTCCCACCAGCAGTGCAAGAGTGTTCCCTTTTCTCCACACCCTCTCCAGCATTTATTGTTTCTAGATTTTTTTGATGATGGCCATTCTGACTGGTGTGAGATGATACCTCATTGTAGTTTTGATTTGCATTTCTCTAATGATTAATGATGTTGAGCATTCTTTCATATGTTTGTTGGCAACTGTATATCTTCTTTGGAGCAATGTCTATTTAGGTCTTCTGCCCATTTTTGGATTGGGTTGTTTGTTTTTTTGATATTGAGCTGCATAAGCTGCTTGTAAATTTTGGAGATTAATCCTTTGTCAGTTGCTTCATTTGCAAATATTTTCTCCCATTCTGAGGGTTGTCTTTTTTGAACCAACTCTTCCTCTCAGGCCTGGATCCTGAATTTCAAGAGCCAATTCTTTCTCCCATGTCCATTATGTGTGCAGGTAAATGATGGGTGACCTACCCAGGATGAGGTACACCACACCAACAGTGTGTGAAATCCTGAAATTCTGTTCCCAGAAAAAACTTCCCCAGGCAAATGCAGTCCAGCTATAGGGTCCTGGTAAAGCCTTAGCTTAGGGCGTTAACAATATCACCTCTCCACTTTAAAAAGGGATAAATGGTATCTTATTTCCCTTTCCATTTCCCTGCAAGGACCCCCTGAGTCCATCAAGTTTAGGTTTGTTGCTCCATTTCACTCCTTGTCTATCCTCCTCTTCTTCCAGTTAAGCAGTATTCCCCAGAACCTTAGAACCTTCAACCCTTCCAAAATTATTCATCCTACCCCAGTGTAACTCTCCGGTCCCAGGGGGGATTCTGAGGCATACGAATTGGCTTGCTTTAGCCTATTTACCCATTCTTCTCTTTCCATGCCCCGCCCCGCATCACTTTGATTACCATCTGTAATTCTACTGTACTCCAAAGGCATCTCCAGCCTGGATCTCTTTCCCAATCTCCAGGCTCAATATAACAGTTTGTTGAAAACAGTCTAAATGCTAATTTTTTTCTTCTGTTGTGTTGTGAAGTATTTTACAAGTAGTAACTCTTCCTCCTATTCACTTGGATAAACATATAGAACAAGTAAAATGGGACAAGCGTTAACACCCAGACTCTCAGCCCGTGGAATGTGAAGCTATCTCACAAATTCAGCATGTACACTAATTCTTCTCTGGCTTTTTTTTTTTTTTTTTTTTTTTGCGGTATGCGGGCCTCTCACTGTTGTGGCCTCTCCCGTTGCGGAGTACAGGCTCCAGACGCGCAGGCCCAGCGGCCATGGCTCACGGGCTTAGTTGCTCCGCGGCATGTGGGATCTTCCCGGACCAGGGCACGAACCCGTGTCTCCTGCATCGGCAGGCGGATTCTCAACCACTGCGCCACCAGGGAAGCCCTCTTCTCTGGCTTTGAATTATGGTGTCATGCAGTGAAATCGACCACCTCAATTCTTTTGAGTGCACTCTCTTTGACAGATATAAATTTCGTTTGCAAGGACCTCTATGAAACCTAGAGTTACCCCCAGGAAATGCAGTTTGGAAACAATTGATAAAGAACAATTGAATGTGGTAATTGATGGAGTGGAACAAACCTCCACAGCATCTAGGAGTATGATGTGTGCTCTCTGCATTTGACTGAGCTAGCCTTCCTACGTGAAAATGCCATTAACTTAAGTTAAAGTCATCAGCTCTGTGCCGTTTTTTCTGGAATCCAGTGTGGCATAATGATTAAGTGCCATAGAGCTCTGGAGTCAGGCAGAACTGGGTTATAAACCGACCCCTGCCATTTCCTAGAATTGTACCCATGGGCCCATTGTTTAACCTATCTTGGAATTTAGTTTCATCTTTTGTAAATGTCAGATTAATGTATACTGACCTCTCACGGGGTTGCTGTGAGAAAGGAATTACAAACTATGAAACTGTTCTAAACCAGGAATGCAGCACAACCAATGCAAATCCCTTCACAATGGACTGTCCTGAACTTTAATACATATATTGAAGCTTAAGTCACAGCGCACAACACATTTTCCCATCTTTAGAACTGGTTTTAGCATTGTTGAGTTGCACTAAGCCAGTTATGCTTGCTTTAAAATTCTCTTACGAAAGAGTACATCTTCTGAGCTAGAGGGAGCCGCTCAATTCCGTGACTATGGGACAGAGATACTTGCCGTAGCAATTCCTTTGCAAATATGGTGCAATAACTCTGCAAGGAAGCTTGAATTTTGCTTAATGACCATAATCACTCTTAGTATCATCGCAAATGAAGTCATCTACTGAATTCCTAACACCATCCTTGGCATGCTGTTAGGACCCGTTAACAAAAATCCTTATAGTTTCGTTCAGTTAACTTGGAGATCTTTTATTTATTTTGTTCTTCCTTTAAGAGCAAGGAAACCTCAACAATTAAAAACAGTAATTTTGCCCTATGTACTATAGACAGCTTATATGAAGCAAACAAAACAGTATGGCCAAAACTAATCAGTACCTACCACCCACAGACACCATATGATGAATGTGGACCCCTACTTGGGCAGTACAGTTGTAGAGACATGTATTGATCAAGTTAGTGGCTACAGTCTCTCTGAGTTGCACATATAGACACGGTCTCAAAGTCATGTAGACCTTGGCATTTACTGAAAAATTACCTAAGTCACTAGAAGCATCTAGGTATTTTGAAATGGTATTTGAAAGGATGTTAACCCCATTCTAGTGGGCACCTGCCAAATTTCTGTTACAGAATCAAAAGTATGCAGTCTAAGGACATAGATATATTATTATGTCCCTTCAGCAATGGTTTTAAAGGTTTTGGTATCTTCTGGATTTCCTGATCATTTATCAAATTCAGTCTGACACAGATATTTCACTCGTCATTGTTTTTGGTTCAACAGACTTCAGAGTTCAGCTCATTCCACTGCCTTTTATTGCTCTCTGTTTTTAAGGCGAGATCTCAGTAGAAACCCCCTTTTTCTGTACAGTGTAATTACTGAAGCACATAAAGTGGTTATAGCAGGAATTTATCACTTTCAGGTGGAATACTCCCAGCCAAATAGAAGATAGAGTAGGAATGCCAGAAGCAATTTATAACAGGCTCACTGACATTTTGTGTTGAGAAACTCTACCACTGAATAAGTATTAAGTCATAAATCTCTGTAAACGTGATTAAAGCCAGCAAGTTATTCTTTGACGGGACACCATAATGAAAGAATGTTGTGATGCAAAGCAAGAAGATTCTGTTGACAAAAATCACCAAAAACAGCTGTCTGTAAAATTTACAAACAGCTTGTTTTAAATTCTGTTGAATTCCAGCAGCTGTTTGTTTGCACATAAAATGTTCATTTAGGAAATGAGCATTGACCCTAGTTTGGGTTCCATTGTGTTTCAAAATTTTGTAATCAGTGCAATCAAAATTCATACAATAATGTAAATTTCTTTCCAAGGACATGTAAGAGGTAACCAGTATATTTAAGTATGCCTTGGACACAGTATATGTTCAATAAATAGGGAAATGAGTGAATGACTGTATACCATTGTCCCTGAAAGCAATGGCCAGTTACCAAGTGCATTTCAGCTTTATTTTTTTTTTCCATTCACATATACTGTTTTGGAAATTATGCCTTGTTCACATTGGATTCATTTTGCTAGTACTGATAATAACCCTTAATAGGCCTTTAGGGGCTTCCCTGGTGGCGCAGTGGTTGAGAATCCGCCTGCCGATGCAGGAGACACGGGTTCGTGCCCTGGTCCGGGAAGATCCCACATGCCGCGGAGCAACTAAGCCCGTGAGCCATGGCCGCTAGGCCTGCGCGTCCGGAGCCTGTACTCCGCAACGGGAGAGGCCACAACAGTGAGAGGCCCGCATACCGCAAAAAAAAAAAAAAAAAAAAAAAAAAAAAAAAAAAAAAAAAAATAGGCCTTTAGAAATACATTTTGGAGTTTAGAACATTGAATTAAAATTTAGTTACTGTTGTAAAGTCACTCTCTGTGACAGAAAGTTTATTAAATCTCTCCTCAATATTTTTGCATTGCCTTCATTTAGTTGCTTTTCTTGCTATCTCAAAAGATAGCTTATATATTTTTTCATCTGTGAAGTAGGGATAATAGAAAATACCTCATTGCTGTTGCATGGATAAAATAAGCCAATAACCTTAGCAAAGTCCTCGACACACAGTAAGTTCTTAATAAATGCTGTCACTTATTACTCTATAATTCTAGGTTCAAGAATAATAAAATGGGGCTCCCCTGGTGGTGCAGTGGTTAAGAATCAGCCTGCCAATGCAGGGGACACGGGTTCAAGCCCTGGTCCAGGAAGATCACACATGCCGCAGAGCAACTCAGCCCGTGCGCCACAACTACTGAGCCTGCACTCTAGAGCCTGCGAGCCACAACTACTGAGCCCGTGAGCCACAACTACTGAAGCCCGCACGCCTAGAGCCCATGCTCCACAACGAGAGAAGCCACCACAGTGAGAAGCCCGCGCACTGCAACAGAGTAGCCCCTGCTCACCGCAACTAGAGAAAGCCCATGTGCAGCAATGAAGACCCAACACAGCCAAAAATATATAAATAAAATAAATTTTTTTTAAAAAAAGAATAATAAAATGATAAGAAATTTATTCTTAGAGAATAAGAAAAATATCCTCTTGGATAGTCAGGTAGACTGCAATCCAGTATATTTCAACTTTTAAAAATATCTGTTCCCCCCAGCCTCAAAATAATATATATATATATATAAATTGCATATATATATATATATATATATATATATATATATATATATATGCAATTTTTAGGTGTTAATTGGGAGATTGGGAAGTTACGTCAACGAATAAACCTTATCTTGAAAATAACTATAACAACACTTTGCATTGTTAAGCCAGACATACACAATGATAGTCTTTCCTTTACATGAATTAATGAAATCATTGAGAAAAATATACAGTCATTCCTCAGAATGGGACAGGGGTCAGGGGGGTAGGGAGAGGGTGTTGGTTCCATGACCTATCACGATACCAAAATCCAAGGTTGCTCAAGTCCCATGTAAGCCCTCTGTAACCGGGGTTCCATATCCAAGGGTTAATCCAACCTTAGATCAGGTATTAAGTTTGGGATCCATGGTTGGTTGAATCCGTGGATGCTGCAACTACAGATAGGGAGGGCCAATTGTGTTTATTGAAAAAAGTCCACGTATAAGTGGACCTGTGCAGTTCAAACCCCTGTTGTTCATGGGTCAACTGTATCTGTTGGTTTTAAATTTCCACAAAGAGTCTATATAATTTAGACTTTTCTTATAAACCTAACAATCACATGAAGGTAAAGAGGTCATTATCTATCCAATTGACAGAAGGGGGAAAGGGGCTTCAGGCTGTTTAGTAATCATCCCAGGGACACAAAGGTTGTAAGCGGCAGAGCAGGGAAATAGATTCAGGGCTGCCTGACTTCAAAGCCCAGATTTTAAGCACCTGCATAACCTAGTTTTAATTAACTTCCAAGGACTTTAAGTCCAAGTCAGTTTAAATGTGTACTGATTTTCAGCACAATTATGCATTGTACGATTACAGAAGAAGTTTAACTTATAGTCTTTCCCCTCAGAGAATTTACTGTCTACAGACAAGATTAATATAAGAAACAATACAAATAATATGATATGAGACAGGTTATAATTTAGTGTTCAATTATGTGGTGCACATGTAAGTATCACAAAAGGTCAGGGAAGAGAATGCTTAAAATTGCTTACCGTTTCCTGTTGGTCCAGTGGTTAGGACTCAGTGCTTTCACTGCTGTGGCCCAGGTTCGATCCCTGGTCGTCAGGGAACTAAGACTATGCAAGCCTTGTGGCCCGGCCAAAAAAAATTGCTTACAGACGACTGGGGAGGACTTCCCTGGTGGCCCAGTGGTTAAGAATCCACCTACCAATGCAGGGGACACAGCTTTGAGCCCTGGTCTGGGAAGATCCCACATGCCGTGGAGCAACTAAGCCTGCATGCCACAACTACTGAGACTGCACTCTAGAGCCTGCGAGCCACAACTACTGAGCCTGCGTGCTGCAACTACTGAAGCCCACATGCCTAGAGCCTGTGCTCTGCAACAAGACAAGCCACCACAATGAGAAGCCTGCACACTGCAATGGAGAGTAGCCCGCGCACCACAATGAAGAGCAGCCCCCGCTCGCTACAACTAGAGAAAGCCTGCACGCAACAACAAAGACCCAACAGATCCTAAAATAAATAAACTTATTTTTAAAAAAGAAAAAAAAAGAAGACTGGGGTGATCGTGGATATCTTTGTGAAAGAAGTGAAAGCAGAAGTTAAGTCTTAGAGATGAGAGGTTTAAAGTAGTAGAAGGGTGGAGAAAGATTATTTCAAATGGGCAAAATTATATAAACACAGAGACACAAATGATGGCGTAACATCGGCACCAGTTTGACCAGAGCAAAGACATTGGACTGAAGCATATGAAATTACTGTTTTTGTAGGTCAGAAATGGTCAGATAACAGCAATTTCATCTGGCTCAACCTAAGGCATATTAGATAGTAGTGATTACATATAGTACATAGCTGAACGCAATAAGGAACTTCTGGAATTTGGGGAGGAATTAGTGAAAAGTCACCTTCTTGAGAGGGAAGCTAGCAGGAATCAACAAATAATGGTTGAGATTATTATTTGCTCATTTATGCATTGTAAGAGAGATTTGGAAATAGGTTGCTTAGAGATTCAAAGAAAAGCCCCAGTCCAATCAAAGCAAATAGAGTAAAATTAAAGGACTGAATTTTTTTTTTAACTTGCCCTTTCAGGGCAACTTGAGCCTGAGAATAAAAATTGTCACATCATTAATAATAACAATCTACATTTATATAGTTTTGGCATCTACCAGTGAGGTGTGCCAGCTGATTTATACAGGCTCATAAGAGCCAACCTTATATTTGTAGGAATTTTACTAGCTATTTGTTAAACATAGCCATTATTAAAAACCATATTGTGTAAACTTAGAATTAAATAATTTCTTAAAACAAAAGTAATAAATATTTAAAACTCATCACTTCCTAAATGTTTACTACATTTTTAAAATTATCTAACCTCTTCATGTGAATTACATTTTAAAAAAATGTCTATGATGGACATGCCATAGTATATAATGGTATGGCCTTGCACATTTCTTGCCAACTCCTCATTCAGTAACATCACCTTGGTAGCTTGAAATCTATGTTAATAATACAGATTAATATGTCACGTCTATAGCTCTTGTATCATGAATATGTACAAAAAATTGATGATTTATTTTTCCAGTATTCAAAACTGATTGAGAAAGCAATTCACTCACATCACTAACAAACAAGTTTCACTTTTATCTTACTCATGAGTTGAACACAAATATCAGTGAACGTGTGTGGGAATTACTCTCAGAAAGCCCGTTGTTCAACATTTACCCATACACCAGCGCATCTTCCTGCTGTGTTGGATCTGGTGTCTCCCCCGCCCAGTGGAAGTCTTCTGGCTATATTTCACGATTACTCACAAACACGGTGCTATTGGCTACCGTACTGGCATCTAGATTTTCCCTCTTCCTAGGCTTTGATTCTGAGCCCTGCAGTGATTTCTGCTGCCTCGGCTCAGAAGCCTGATATGCTCTGAGATGGTGAGATTCTTACTCCTTTGGACTCCACAACCCCTCCAGGTCAAAATCATCTCTAGCTGCTGCCTTTGGAAGGTACTCTGGGTCAACACTGCTTTATTAGAATAGGGAGATTTCCTTTTTCCCAATCTTGTACCTACTCTGTACTAATTATGTTGCCTAGTGCCTTCAAGTATCTCCCCAAAAGGATGTATGAAGTTGACGCTTCTGGTTTTGCTGTGCTTTTGTGTTCACATCACATGCCTGGACTGGAGGAACACTTCCTACCCTATTTTACCTCCTCTGTGTGTTTCTGGTGGGTATCACTAGCTAATACATTACATATTTAACTTATATTTACCTAATTTAGTATCTTCGTTTCCTCGTGGAATGTAAGCTCCAGGAAAGCAGGGATTTTTTTAAAAATTTTTTTTAGATGTTTGGGGTAGGAGTTTTTTTTAAATTATTAATTAATTAATTTATTTTTGCTGTATTGGGTCTTCATTTCTGTGCGAGGGCTTTCTCTAATGCAGAGAGCGGGGGCCACTCACTATCGCGGCCTCTCTTGTTGCGGAGCACAGGCTCCAGACGCGCAGGCTCAGAAGTTGGGGCTCATGGGCCCAGCCGCTCCGCGGCATGTGGGATCTTCCCAGACCAGGGCTCGAACCCGTGTCCTCCGCATTGGCAGGTGGATTCTCAACCACTGCGCCACCAGGGAAGCCCCGAAAGCAGGGATTTTTATCTACTCATTGCTATAACCCCAGCACACAGAACAGCACCAGGAGCTTAGTAGGTATTTACATGAATGAGTGAGGGAATGAATGAGGACAAAGCGACAGATATGCTGTAGTCAGAATCAGCTTGGACCTTTGATGCTGGCGGCATTATTTCTGGACCAAACTTGCTCTACTTTCTCTTCAATTAAGATAAGTTTGTTGTTTTCGTTGTTTTCTCTAGACATTCCTAAATCATTCGTGCCCTCCAAGTTCTCTAAAGATGATTAAATTCTCCTTGGTGGGTGCTGCTTAGATTCTGCTCCCCACAACATTCCCCAGTCATACATGAAGTCATAACTGGAATGTTATAATGTAATCTAACTGAATGAAAAGAAATAAAACCTATGAGTGTGTTAAATCAGAATGTTAAAAAAATGCATTTTCTTAATGGTTCAGAATTTCTTTTGTGAGATGGTTTGGGAAAATTCTTGATAAGGTGCTTGGCTAAGAGGGATATTAGCAAAAGCCAAAGCAGCAACAGGCAGTGTTTAAACTACTTTCCATGGACAAGAGAAATTAGGTTTGGGGCTTGGGAAGGAGGAAGGGGAAGAGAGGGAGAGGGACAAAAGGAGGAGGCAACAAGATTGTCACAAGATGGGAACTGCAACAGGAAAAGGCAGCCAGTGAAGAGTCCCAGGAGTTGGGTGACTAAGAACCTTAAGAACAAGTCCTAAATTATGGAACTCTTTTAGCTGGATATAGGATTACTGTGGAAACAAACCGGAAATCTGTGGATTTATGGGGCCTGGCTCCCTGGAAAATGCTATGGATGCTCTCTGTGTACACTGAGTATAGAGGTGATAATATTTCATGTCTGAACAGGTAGGTCTCTTGTGCAAGTGAACTGACTGAACACATTATTGCTTACAGATCAGAGTCAGAGCACATCATCATGTAGCCAGAAAAGAAAGGTAGGAGCTGGCTGGCAATCCGGGACCTTGAAATGATGAGGAAAGTATGAAATTGTTAGCAAAGACGGTGAGAGCTCAGATTTGCACCAGTCGGGTTTGAAATCTAATCTTTTGTTTTATCTCAGTAGGGCTGGGTGAGAAACTTCTGGTTTTTGTTTTTTTTAAAAAATATCAGATACTTCCTGCCCCCAAGGGGAAACGGTTTCCTACCAGAACAAGATGGACAAAGGCCGTGGTGCTGGAAGATGTTTCAGGCTTTTATCGTCTCACTCTCAAAACTGTCCAAACAGCCCAGCAAATGAAGGCTTATCCTGCCAGAGGCAAGAAACGACAGTCCGGGTGGGTAAAATATATTACCTGAAATTTTTTCTGATCATATTATCTTCTCAATAGAGTTCTATTTTCACACTCAGTGACTTGATGTCAAAGATTTTCACGTCTTTCTGGCTTATTACTTTAAGTGAATGTGGATGCTGTGATAGCAGTAATTATCAAAACCCAGAAAGAACAGGAAAAGGAAAAAGACCCTTTGCTTTCCAGCTCTTTTTAATGGTTAAGAGTATTTAAAACTAAAAGGAGAAATATACTTTAAAGTATACATATTTTTAAGAGAATTCATGAGCATCTCTTGGGGGAGGAGCAGGCAGGAAAAAGCAAGAGAGGTGAGATAACAACTAATGAATAAGCAAAACAAAAACAGGACATTGTTCTTGAAACTATAAGATACATGGTCAAGCCCTGGCCCTGCCATTTGCGAATTTTTTTACCTAAGCCATTTAATACATTCTTCCAATTATCTCATGCATCAGATGGTTCTTGAGCGCTTACACACCAGTCACTATCGTAGGTGTTGGAAGCCCAACCTGACCCCCTCATCACAGAGTTTACAATCTCTGCTTCCCTTTTATTAACTCGACAATGGGAAAAATAATAATTGCCTTCTCATACTGTTTCTGTGACGATCAAATGAGAATACCTTACGTAAAAGCAGTTTGTAAACTATACACGTGAATGATTATCATTATATTTCTCTTTATCCAAACTCAAAATAAGAGGTACTCAGCCAACCCTACATTTGTTAAAATTAAAACAAATATTTTAAACTTCAATCGTCAGTGCACAATGGCCTCTGCCGAAAAAAATACCTTCTTTTAAAAAAATCTATCAAGATTTTGTGCAACTCCCATTATGATCAATAGACAATGTGGCTTGCTTTGAAATGTCTCCTCTTCATTTCATTTCTAAGTAGGAATTAAATTTCTTTTCTTGAATAATAGGGTGCCAGAATAAATGATTGAAGCGTTGGGGGAGAATCACAAAATCACACTCATTCTGTTCTGATATTTGAACCACAGCCAAAAAAAAGTATCCTATAATTTGAATAGAGATATCCTCAGACTTAGGTAGTATTTAATTACACAACATCAGTACAACATAGTTTTAAAAAAAAAAAAAATCTAAAGATCTTTTTTTTTTTTTTTTTTGCAGTACGTGGGCCTCTCACTGTCGTGGCCTCTCCCGTTGCGGAGCACAGGCTCCAGACGCACAGGCTCAGCGGCCACGGCTCACGGGCCCCGCCGCTCCGCGGCATGTGGGATCTTCCCGGACCGGGGCACGAACCCGTGTCCCCTGCATCGGCAGGCAGACTCTCAACCACTGCGCCACCAGGGGAGCCCATAAAGATCATTTTTTAAAATACTGAATTAAAGTAACAGTTTAATCTGCTTACTCAGAGAATAAATTTAATATCAAATCAAACAGAACCATAGCCCCACATCCTCTCTTATTCTCATTCATGTGCTATATCTCTTTAAATAAAATTACAGCACTAACATGGTCACAGGTCGAGCAATCTTGACAAGCTCAGCTCGGCTTAAGTGTGTTATAATTATTCAAAAATTGTTAAGTATTACTTGGAATGAGTATTTCTTATATCTTAAGTATTACTTGCTGACAAGCATACCAGTTTTTAAATGGTGGTAATACCTATTTTAAACAGTATTTGATCCATTGATCTTCTAAATAAAGATGCCACTAACTTTTGAAAATAAAGGTTACCATAAGACAATAAAATAAATACATCACCTTCTTTCCTACAAACTGAACTACGTTTGCAGCCTTTGTCAAGGCTGCAATACAGTATGTGTATTCATTTCTCTGTTGTGCTTTACTTAAATTTACAACCAAGTAAACATAGAACAAACCACTACATAATACAACTAAGATCAAATGCATACAAATGTAATAGTATGTACATACAAATATATTATTGTAGTTGGATATAAGATTAAACTGACTCATTCTTAAACTCATAAGGTTAGAGTTGCAGACTCTAGAAATATAGGAAAGAGTTTTTTCTGCAGTAAATTATAGTAGACAGTTGGACATTCCAAAGTGCTAACAACTGAGCCCAAGCAAGCATAAAGAATAAACAGATCACTAAGTTTGGTTTATGCAATGTTTAAGCACAAGCAATGCAGTTTTCGCCTTTATAAGGCAAATGTATTTTAAAATCAATTTGTAATGTGACAGAAAGACAATAAAATAGTTTCAGTAGTCATGTGATATACTGTGATGGTTTAGTTCTGTGCAAACATGAATCAAGACATCCATATCCTGTCAAGGCAACAAAGGACCTAACCTTGCTAAGCGAGAGCAATATGAAATCCAAGCAATGCGCTTCTTAAAGGAAACATTTAAGGAGAAAAATGGCACCAACACCAAGCTCTTTGGAAGAGAAGTACAATCTTATTCCAAGTTTATTGTACTGCAGCCTCTGTATTTTAAAGTAGCTTCACTTGTTATCTTCTTCTTTGGATACTACTTAATACATAGAGTATATTTATTAAAATTCCTAACGAAAATTTGAATACAGTACTCATTATTTTACAAGGTTTGGCATGTCTTTTAATATAGTAAAAGTTAAAAATATTCATGTTTGTGAAAATCAATATTTTTAACTCACTGAAATGAAGTTATAGGAAGAAAAACTTTACAATTGTGAATTTGTTTTTAAAATAATAAACTTTCTTTTGTAGTTTTCCAACATGACTTCGGAGGGGATAACAGCTCCTTTCTATGATATACTATTCATATTCTGCATAAATGAAATGAAGAATATCATGAAACAATTTATAAAAGTTTATAATCAGTCAATGAACTACATTTTACTTAATAACTATTTAAGTGAAATATAATAAAATCCTGTATAAATCATGTTTTTATAAGGCATAATTATTTCACATTTTATATTGGAGCTATGTCACTTGTGAGATTTTCTTTAAAATAATCTATTAAGATCAGTTGTAAGGTATCTGAAGAAAATAAATGGCAAATATGGACAGCCTCTTAAGATTCAAACTCAACCTAAAATTTATGCTTAATATTTTTATTGGGCATCTATACTAGAACTAGGGGTGACCAAAAGACCCAGCACTAATGACCTATGGTTCATTAGAAAGCACTGGCAGGGTAGGTACCTATAGTTCTTATTCCTCACTTGTATGGATGTTCTTGGCTGAATCATAATGAGCAAAGCTGTTCAGTCATATCCCCTTTTTCAATTACTCAAGCCAGGGAGAGAATGAAAATGTATTCTGGTGATGGTATTCTCTGATACTTAGAATTAACGAAAAGAATACATTGAATAGAAAGAGATTCCATTTCAAGTCCAGAATGAAAGGGAAGGATGTGAGAGATTTGTTTCCACACGTTGCAGAATAGTAATGCAACCAGAATGGCCTCCTCCTGAGATTGTGCATGTTGTACCTGTTCGATTTGTTGAAACTTGATTTTCATTAGAAAAAAATGTGTTTAGGTCAGACAAGTATTTAGAAAGACCTCCAAAATGTCCCTGTTTACCACATGGTAAATAAAGCATGGTAAATAAAACCTGATTCTCAATAATACAGGACATTCAAGGAGAAAGTATTGAGGAAGAGGGACGAGAACCTCAGGAACTGATGACATTAGGAGGCAGGAGAAGCGAGATGATGCAGATCAAAAGAAAAAATTCAGGTACACGGGAAGCATCACTTAAGTTTGAAAAAACTTATTTTGAAGAAGAGCTTGGGATTGTACGTGAATACGGTGGGTGCTGGAAGGAAGAGACTGAAAAACATCGCGATCACATTCTTCTTTTTAAAAGAACTCTCCTCCAGCGCTGAGAGGTCAAGTGTTGAGAACTGGGAAAAGGCCACTGATTTTGGATATTCTACCCCCGAAAGATGATGGCATTCCAGAATAAGTGTTGTTCCCTATGTCCCAAAATACCTGCTCTTTCATCTTTTTCAGAATATTGAGATCTGAAATGGCTCTGGCTCATTCCTTTTTCTGTTTTTGCCCAGTAGGTCCCTGGGATCTGACACTATTTCGTACTGGGGAAGGTCCACTTGAGGAGGGTCCTCTTAACCCCGGGGCAAAATTTCATAACAAATACTAAAGTAGGAGAATGGAAAAAAAAAAAAAGGAAGAGGCGATGGAGAAGAACGAAGAGGAAGATAAAAGAGATTTGATAGATCTTTAGCTTAAAAAATGAAATTTAGGGCTTCCCTGGTGGCGCAGTGGTTGAGAATCCTCCTGCCGATGCAGGGGACACGGGTTCGTGCCCTGGTCCGGGAGGATCCCACATGCCGCGGAGCGGCTGGGCCCGTGAGCCATGGCCGCTGAGCCTGCGCGTCCGGAGCCTGTGCTCCGCAACGGGAGAGGCCACAGCAGTGAGAGGCCCGCGGCCCGCGTACCAAAAAAAAAAAAAATGAAATTTAAATTGTGAAGATAAATGATCTTAATTAACATTTAGGTTATAACTGCAATTATGTGTTCATTTTAAAAAAAAAATAAATTTATCTATTTATTTTTGGCTGCGTTGGGTCTTTGTTGCTGTGGGTGGGCTTTCTCTAGTTGCCGCGAGCCGGGGCTGCTCTTCGTTGCGGTGCGCGGGCTTCTCAGCGCGGTGATCTCTCCTGTTGCAGAGCACGGGGTCTAGGCACGCGGGCTTCAGTAGCTGTGGCTTGTGGGCTCCAGAGCGCAGGCTCAACAGCTGTGGCTCATGGCCTTAGCCGCTCCGCTAATGTGGAATCCTCCCGGACCACGGCTCGATCCTATGTTCCCTGCATTGGCAGAAGGACTCCCAACCACTGGGCCACCAGGGAAGCCCTTGTGTTCATTTTTAGAATGAACCAAAAATGAGCCAAAAATTCATTGGTTTGAGGTGTAACATGGCAAAGAAATGTTTTTGGTAGTTGGACATGGCATTATTAATCCACTTTTTCCCAAGGGTCTCTTGGCCCTTGGGAAAAAAATTAAGAGATTAAAAAATTTTTAAAAATTAAGAGACTAATCCTTTGATAGTCAAATAATTCTCTTCTGAAGCTCCTACCTTGTCATCATTGCTTCTGCTTTCTTTTCTCTTCTCCAGTGGTTGACTGGTGAAATTCTCCTTGCTCAAGATTCTAGAAACTGTCCATTGTCACTTTCAGTGACTTCAAGAAAGTTTGCATCTTATGCAATATTTGTATTTTTACTTTGAATTTGATTTGCATTGTATTTATATCATATTGTCCAGATGCTGATGCTTTAAGCAACAGGGAGTATAGAATCTAGTGTTAGGCATAGAGAATTCTGTGTTGAGTGAGTACTAATTTTATAAATGGCCAGTTTTGTATTATGTATTTATAAGTATTTTGTATTTTCTTTCCTATACAATCTTGTATAAATCCAGGAATTTGATTATGAGAACTCAGAAGAAAGACCTCTCTGATCTCTAAATAATCAAGAATGGCCTGTCTTCCCAAACATCCTATAAATGACTTGATTTTTATATAAATGAAATGTAATCATTGAGAAATATCATTTTATATAAATGAAATGTAATCATTGAGAAATGATTTCTCATTGAGAAATAAATTGAGAAATATTATTTCACCCTCAGAAATCTTGTTATGCTACTCTCATGTCATAATAATATATTTTGGGAATATATGCCTAGTCTTTTAACAAGTTAATCATTCATCTCAAAATTTAACTTAAAAAAAAGCAGAAAAATAATTGCTTACCCACTGTCTGACTGATGAGCTGTTAGCAAACAAAAGATTCTCTTTTTTTTGCGGTACGCGGGCCTCTCACTGCTGTGGCCTCTCCCGTCGTGGAGCACAGGCTCCGGACGCAGAGGCTCAGCAGCCATGGCTCACGGGCCCAGCCGCTGCTCCGTGGCATGTGGGATCGGGGCACGAACCCATGTCCCCTGCATCGGCAGGCGGACTCCCAACCACTGCGCCACCAGGGAAGCCCAGATTCTCTATTTTAATTGCTTTTCTCTGTGGCAGTTTAAACTGGTTTAAAAAAATGATTAGTCAGATTGTTAGATTTGTCTTTAACTTTGTTGTTTGTATATGTAGGGAAAAGATAACTGTAAATTATGACAATTTGAAATGCAATTATAATCTTATGATACAATGCATATTCACAGTCAGAAAAATACAACATTGGAATGAAACTTGTTGCTAGGAAATGAAGCTCTCTCTACCAATTAGCATTTCTGGAAATTTTCACTTAAAGTGATGTATTGATTCATTTTGAAAGTTTCTCTGGAAAAATTTGAATTTTCAAATCAGGTTTACATAAGGAACTAAGATGATAAAAAATGTAAATCAAACTTAAATCTATCCAATCCTTTTCAAAAAATAATTAAGAATGGTCATTCTGGCAAAATCCCACATATAATTTTAAATCTCCACATTCTATTTGTACTAGTGATTTAGGAAAAATAATCATAATGCATCATAAAATTCACCTGTTTGGCTTTACAAAAAAAAGATTTGCTTTTGGAAGAAGCACTTTCAGTGCCCAAATTGTTTTGCATTTGGTTGCATTAGAAACCAAGCCATTATTGGCCAACAGATATTCAGTAAATGCAAAGACTCAGTAGAGGTGCACCTCCTTTCTGACATCTTTAATGCTTTTCTATTCTAGTAATTTGGTCCATATCTTGCCCTTTTTGAAACATCCTTTTTTTTCAGTCATTTCTTTATTTAGAATCCTGTGACCCTTCTCATTGCTTTAAACAATGGGGACCACTTCTGACAATACACTGTTGATTCTACTTTTCCCCCACTGTCAGCCACAGACATGCTCTAGTAGTTATTAGAAATGACCAACCAATTTCCCTAGGACAATGGCCATAAGATTTGTTTTTAGAACTTGGTCCATGGCAGGAGCAAAAGAACTCTGTCTCATATACACTATTTCTCTCACTTTCAAATGAGTAACAAAGAAGTGCATCCTATAAGAATAGGTCAGGGAAATAATATAAACAACAATGATGTCTTAGGATGATTCTCAATTATTGTTAGTCTTGTTTTGAATTAAATTCTTCGATAAACTCAATCACACAGTAATTTTAGTTCATGCATATCAAAATTTAGTAAGTTCCTAGAAACTCAGCAGTACATAAAAATTACTAAATGATTTAAATTTCCCAAGGAGGTCTAAAAAATTATATATGACTGTGAGAGGTGCATGAGAAATAGATTATAAAAATGCTAGACCGTGGTAACTGCCATGGCTTTCTGCCCAACAATCTCTATGGAAACTATAAACATCATCTGTCATTTTACTCTACCTCTCTGAAGCTTTCAAATTCATGACAAACTAAATGACAGACATCAAATTATGGTAGAAGAACCCTAAATTGTGGGTCTCTCACTCACTAGAGAAGTCATAATACCCATAAATTTAAGCTTCTATTGCATCCCCTCATCTGCTTTGCTCCAACTTAATTCGTCTGCTGAAGTCAAACAAACTGCACCTTGATCTTTCCTATGTGTTTCTCACACTTTTACTTTCTTCTGTATTTATTCCTGCACTGAAAGTATTTTTCACTTCCTTTCTTCCAAAAAGAAGAACCTTTCTTCATGCAAGAAATCAATAAAGATATAACAACTCTTGGACAGTTTTCTCAAATTTAACCCACCTTCCTCTTCACCCTAAGCACTTAGCAATCCTTTTAGCCTTCTATATAGCTGTAACTGATAGTGAAAAAGATTTCATAAATTTGGGTATTCTTCCTTGAATTTATCATATCTCCTCAACTGTAGCAATTTAGTGACCCTCATTACTGCATAGGCTCTAGAATCACGGAATCCATTCCAATTTTACTAAAGAAATTATGCAATTAAACTTGCATTTAGATTGCCCACTTCTGAGAAGCTGCCTACCTTCCCCAGAGAAAGTGCTTTATGCATAACTGGACCCACTGATGCTTATCCCATAACTGTTAGCCCAGGCTAGGCCTGGCACAAAAGCTCTGTCCAAAGGAGATAACCTATTATAAATGCTGCTGGGCAAACCAATTGAATCCTCACCCTGGGGAAGTCAAAACTCAGGCTCAGAGGAGCTAAATTGCCATGATGGTAGACAAACAGACCAGGGAGATTTTCTGTGCTGAAAAATATGATAGTCTGAAAAAATAAGCCGATTCATGCATGGATCACTGGGATGGCCACCAATCTCATGCTTGTGTCTACACTGCATTTACATTTTATGTACCAAGTGAAGGCCAACTAAAATCAGTGCGAGTTTCCCAGGAATGGAACTTAAGAAAAGTGTTGGAAATATTGAGTGATTACACAACATGCTGAGTTCAAAAAAGTCTTCACCACAGTACAACCACACTTGCAAGGAGATTGTGGCAGGATTATAAGAGGGAGGTAGAGGGAGACTTGACTACAGAGACAGAAAAGGAGAAGGTGGTGTGATGGTGAAGCAAAGACAAATCTGAAGATGGAGGAAGGAGCCATAAGCCAAGGAACACAAGCAATGCAGCTCTAGAAGCTGGAAAAGGCAAGGAAACAAATTCTCCCCTAGAGTCTCCTGCGGGAGCTTGGCCCTGCCGACACTTTAGTCCAAACCAGTGAAACCGATTTTGGACTTTTGACTCCAAGAACTGCAAGATGATAAATACGTGTTATTTTATGCCACCAAGTTTGTAGTAATTTGTGCATCAACCATAAGAAACGAATACAGAGGGCTTCCCTGGTGGCGCAGTGGTTGAGAGTCCACCTGCCGATGCAGGGGACACGGGTTCGTGCCCCGGTCCGGGAAAATCCCACATGTGGCGGACCGGCTAGGCCCGTGAGCCATGGCTGCTGAGCCTGCGCGTCCGGAGCCTGTGCTCCGCAACGGGAGAGGCCACAACAGTGAGAGGCCCGGGTACCGCAAAAAAACAAACAAAAAAAGAAACGAATACAGAGATGTATTGTGCATATTCCAGCTTTGTGTTTGGTAAATAGAATCATAGATACACATTAGAAATTTTTTTTTCTTTTCCTCACCACTAACTGGAGTTAGGTACCTATTTTTTTAAAATAAATTTATTTATTTATTTTTGGCTGTATTGGGTCTCCGTTGCTGCGCGCGGGCTTTCTCTAGTTGCAGCAAGAGGGGGCTACTCTGTTGCAGTGCGCAGGCCTCTCATTGCAGTGGCTTCTCTCGTTGTGGAGCACAGGCTCTAGGTGCACGGTCTTCAGTAGTTGTGGCACGCAGGCTTAGCTGCTCCACAGCATGTGGGATCTTCCTGGACTAGGGCTCGAACCCATGTCCCCTGCCTTGGCAGGTGGATTCTTAACCACTGTGCCACCAGGGAAGCCCTAGGTACCTATTTAATGCAAATTTCAATAAATTGACAATCAAGGGTTGCTCTGGACAAAATTTAGTTAATTACATGATCTGATTATCTTCAAATAGCAAGCAAATTCTTGAAATTATTAATACTAATGTGAATTAGCATTATTTGTATTAGTATTATTGAGGTTAAAAATGTACACATATTTTAACATATTATAAGATGGGATTGAAATAATACTGTAAGAAGTGACAGGTAAAGATGGTAGAAAACAGAAAAATAGAATAAAGGTCCTTGATTGTCACAGTGGTTAAAAAAAAAAGTATACATAAATATAAGACCT
Source organism: Kogia breviceps (assembly GCF_026419965.1). Taxonomy (NCBI): domain Eukaryota; kingdom Metazoa; phylum Chordata; class Mammalia; order Artiodactyla; family Physeteridae; genus Kogia; species Kogia breviceps. The sequence continues at coordinate 179,623,001 of NC_081311.1, forward strand.
GAGTCTGTAACTTTCAAATCTTTCTATTATTTATTTTATCCAGTCTTTTATTTAGTTTTCTATTTAATTTTACTGAAATAGTAGCATGAGACAGTTAATGTTTTCAATTTAAATTGCATTGACTTATACTTTGATTTATATTTAATTTGCAATTTTGTTGATTTTTTAATTTCTGTATTTATTTTAGTTTATAAGAGCTATTAGCTTAAGGAGTTTAGGCTGAGTCTTACCTTTGTATATATATACATATATATGTGTGTGTGTATATATATATGTCAACTTCAGTATCAGAAACGTTTTTTTCCCTTTAAAAGCCACTATTTTAAAAGCTATTTTAAAAGCTTGACTTGACTCAGAAACATTATCCAAAGTTTCTGTGAGGCTTAGCTAGGCAATGGCTTTCTATTCCTCCATACTTGCCCAACAAACTTCCAGGAATAAAGTGTATCTCTCCAAGCCTGAGAAACCTGACAGCACCCATACAGATGTGCACCTTATTGATAAAGAAATTCCCAAATACCTTTGCTCTGGGATGTAATTTGCTAAATTCAATCTTTATGATGGATTCAACAATTAGGTGAGTTAAGCATAGTTTTCAGAGTAATTACATACTCACTCTAGTTGGAACTCTTGTAGTTTGAATATGCAAAGTTTCAGTTAAGGTAATATTGTTCCTTAGATGACAGTTTACATGATATAAATTCCACAAGTAAGGAACAACGGACAGTGAATAGACAATGGTGACAGGTGTTAGAAATGTGAACTCCTTAGATCTTACTCATCTCTGAAGACTCAGCTGCTTTGTCATTCCCCTCCAGAAAGGCTTCCTGGGCCCCCAGGCTCCAGCAATGGGCCTGGTACTACTCCTGTAGACTCTCAGGGTACCTGTCCTTGCTGTGCTGTTTCCCCACTGAACAGTGGAGAAAGGAAGGGGGTAGGTGTTGGTTTATTTAATCTCTGTATTAGATAGAAGGCCTGTCTCAAGGCCTCAGACCAGCATGCCTAGTGTAGAGTAGACCCTTGATTAATGTTTGTTGAATGAGTCTAGTTCCTACAAATGCTATGTGCCAAGAGGAAGAATACTTTTAATAAGAGGCCCTTTCTCAGGGGCTATTCAGCAAATGTCAAGCCTTTTAAACTGTTGCCTAGGAAAATCTGACACTGGAAACTTTAACCTTTAGAAGTCATATCAGCATTTCCTTGAAAGCTATGTTTTGCAACGAATAACAGGTTACATCTAATGTCAGCTAACTTGTACTCCAATAATACGGATTTAATAAAAATGTAAAGTGGATAGTGAAATTATCAAAAACCATAAACTCCCAGCTTATTACTCTAAAGCAAAGAACATATTCTCTAGTTAATCTTCTATTTCCCAATGATCTATGGCCACTTAATCATCCCTAGAATCAAGCCAAATTAACTATAGCATTAGTTCTTACAGCTTCCAGGAAGGAATATCCTTCATCTGGCCACATCCTCACGTTTCCTTGTGGATGCAGATTTCATCGTATCATCAGGTGAAAGCTGATTTTTAAAATGACATGTTGAGTGATTTTCCCTATTTGAAAAAAATGAAAAGACAGGAGCTGTGGAATCAGCAACAGTACAATTGCACTTAATCTGTGTCCACTCGGGCTTTCTCTATGCTCACCACTTTGCTGAATGCATCTATAAATAGTTTATGATTCTTAGTTTTTCATGAACACACGTACTCGTAATTATTTTATATTTTATACATATTTGCACTCATTCAACAAATATTTCTTGAGCATATACTATATACCAGGCACTTTTCTAGTTCTATAATATATGTATATTTCTGCTAGTAAAATATTTCTAGCTTATATGATGAAATTAAATATATCAATGCTTTATAAAACTGTGAATCTATGTGTTCCGCAGCTAAACGCAATCACAGCCCTCCCAAGATAGAGCCCATTAAATTATTTGTGCCCATTGTTTAGTCTTTGAAGCAGAAAAAAAGATAGGTCTGGAAGAACCATGTTTCATACCCCCCTAATTGCAGTTCTGCTACCAGTGATTGGTTTATTTTTTGTCTAACCTGATAGATATAGTATTCTGGTATGTTAGCTTCTCCTGCCCGGTTTCATACTCTTCATAGAACTCTGGATTTATCAAAAACTTATCCCTCCCTTAGCCTTCCTATCTCAGTAAATGGCACGGCCATCAACACAGTGCCTCATTTCAAAAATTCAGGAGTTATCCTTGATTTCTCTCATCTCCTCCTCAGTATCTAATCTAGTATTTTGATAACTATTGGCTTTACCTTCAAAGGTACCACAAACCCATTAACTTATCTCCATCCCCTCTGCTCTCACCTGGGCCACCACCATCTCTCACCTCGTCTACTGCAATTACTTTGCTATTAGTTTTCCCATTTCTGCTCTTGCAATTTTGCAACTCATTCCCTGCACACCAGCCAGAGTGATGCCGTAAATGTAAACAGACCCTGTAACTCCAGTACTTAACGCTCTTCTGTGGCTTCTTCTTCCACATGGAGTGAAACCCAACCCCCTTTCTGTGATCTTCATAAGCTTGATGATGTGGGCCCCACTTCCATCTCTAACTTCCTGTCCTGTCCCTCTCCACTCTGCTCACTACGCTACAGCCACTCTGGCTACTTGCAGAAATACTAAAAAGGCCAAGTCTCTTCCTTCTTCAGGGCCTTTGCTTTTCTATCCCCTGGGCCAAGAACATTCTTTCCTAGTTCTTCGTGGGTTTGGCTCCCTCTTGTTCTTCAGATCTTCAAACAGATTTCATGTTCTCAGAGAGGGCTTCCTGGCCACCCAATCTAAATGAGTCACCTTCCCTTTGTCTGTCAATCAGTCTTCCTCATTGCAGTGCTTCATGATCTTGTTTTATGTATTTGTTTATGGTCTGCTTCTACCCACTTTATCGTAATCTCTGTGAACGCAGGGTATCCTTTCTCTCTTATTCATCTGAATGCCTGGATCAGGCACTTGTTCACCTAAATGGTTGCCGGGCACATAGTTGGCCAAAAGTACTTGTTGCATGCATAAGTAAATGAATACTTGAATGAAAAAAAAAATGTTTTTAAGGCCAACACACTCAGAGTCTCAATGTGACTCATGACATTGCAGTTCGCTTATCTGACACTATGCATCTACATAAATGGTTCCATGATGTAGGTACTTGAGTTTGAGGATGGATAGATGGATTTATCTGTTTGTTTACTGTGCATCAGGGTCCGTAAAGCTCAGTGAAGCTCAGTGGCTCATTTGATTTGGGTTGAGAGGGCATTGCCTCTGATTTAGCAACACAAGCAGCCATACTCTTTATTTTATTTTATTTTATTTATTTATTTATTTATTTATTTATTTTTGTGGTACACAGGCCTCTCACTGTTGCGGTCTCTCCCGTTGCGGAGCACAGGCTCTGGACACACAGGCTCAGTGGCCATGGCTCACGGGCCCAGCCGCTCCGTGGCATGTGGGATCCTCCCGGACGGGGACATGAACCTGTGTCCCCTGCATCAGCAGGCAGACTCTCAACCACTGCGCCACCAGGGAAGCCCCAGAACAGCCATACTCTTACCTAGTAGATATCACTTTAACAGAAAATAAACTAACAGATTCTTTTCCTTTTTCCTAGAATAACTCACTGCCTATTTTCTGAAACTATTTTCTGGCTTCAGAGAAAAACACATTCACAAAGACCACTTTAAACAGAGACCAATCTTTACACAAACTTTCAATATGAGTAGACAGTGATCATTTTTATTCATGCAAATTCAAAACATTTGATTAAAGGAAAAATTTAGTGGCTTAGTGATATGCGGGAAATATGAAATACATGCTAATGTTTGAACTGCATACATTTGGTAGGCAGAAAAAAGTAGTTTTTTAAAAGATACGTTTCTATAGCTCTGTGTAATTCGCTCATAAGAAGAAATAAATATAATATTTTCTCCTAATTAACTAGGAGTTAATAAAGGATCTGATCCATTTTTATTGAAAATGAAAAAGTGAGTTATTTTAATAAATATTAAAGTTCAGCTCTTGGATCAGACAGAAAAAAAAAATCAGGTCATATAGGAAAATAAAATGCTCTTCTGGGATAAAAGTAAGGAAGGCTGGCAGATTCCAGCTGAGACAAAAGACAGAATTCAAAAAGATTTAAAAAATCACTGCAAGACACATGTATCATTTTATTCTTAAAGAAAAATGCTTTCTTGCTTTATGACAATATTCAGCACCTCTCCCTAAATCTGCATGGAATTACAAACTCTACTGAATGCAGAACAGAATACAGCAACTTTGTCTGAGGTCTGAGAATTATGAATAAGGAAACTCTAGACTTGCTTTGAATGCCAATGAATGTCAAATTCATAACTTACTAATAATAGCACTAACATTTGTGTAATACTTTATAGTTTATGGACACTTTCAAATACATGATCTCATTTGGTTTTCAAAATAACCCTTGGGAAAATCAGAATATGTTTGGTGATATTTAAGTGATAGGGAGAGTTTAGGGCAGGCCCAAAGTCACTTAAAACCGTACTGAAATAAGCAAAATCCTCCCTGCAGCGTAACTTCATTTTCCTTGGGAACAAAGCCTCTCATTCCACAAAAGTACCTAGGTTTAAACTGCAGCTGCCCTGGGAGACTTAACACAGCAATTTATATTTCCATTAAGATGCAAATGACTGATTACAGATCTTTTTCTGTGGGAAGATTTTAAGAAAAGGTGAAAGAGTCTGGGAGCCCTCAGCTCCAGAAAATGTGGACGTCCTTTAGTGAGGAGGTTGCTGGAAGGAAGTAGGAGCCCTTGAAGAGAAACCTGGCCTTATTCACAGGTCATCTCAGGCCACCCTGTCCTCACTTTAAGCTGTGCTAGTGAACATTGTGTGTGAAAGTGTATTACTGTTCTTGAAAAGGTTCAGATGTGCTGATTTTTTTTACGCGGGCCTCTCACCGTTGCGGCCTCTCCCGTCGCGGAGCACAGGCTCCGGACGCGCAGGCCCAGCGGCCATGGCTCACGGGCCCAGCCTCTCCGCAGCACGTGGGATCCTCCCGGACCGGGGCACGAACCCGTGACCCCTGCATCGGCAGGCGGACTCTCAACCACTGCGCCACCAGGGAAGCCCTGATTTTTTAAAATAATGAATCAAGACATAGTTTAAATTTGCTAAGCGATGTTTAGACTGAGATGGGAAGAGTGAGTAGGAGTTAGTCAGGTAAGGAGGAAGGAAAAGCAGCAGTATTCCAGGCAGGGAAAGTGACATGTGTGAAAGCCAGAGGCAAGAGGTGGTATAGCCCTCTTCACTACTATGTGCCAGAATCATTCACTGAGGAATTAATTTGTGTTTTGTTTGCACAGCTATAGATGGATCAGAAGCACATTCATACATTTAGAATTAGAGATATTCATTTTCACAATGATTTAATAAACTCTATATTTTACAATTGTCACGGTCACCAAGAACAGAAACCAATATATATGAACATAGGCCATGCAAAGGTAGAACATTAACCACATAAAGGTAAAAATAAGAGGAAACGCTCATACACACAGCACAAGCTCTTTTCTAAGTACTGTTTTAAGTGAATGAGCTAGATTAAGTTGCATGATATTCTTAACAACCCTACAGATAGGTATTATTTTTATCCCAAGTGTGACTATTGCCATGAGAAGGATGGTGGATGAAGAAATGCAAACACTGACTAGGCAGGATTTTCCATCAGGAGAGAAGATGATATTGAGCACCAATGAAGTAAAGCTAAAGGTAATTCCTGGATCAAAATCAAATACTATCAAAAGAGAAAAATGATCAATTATTTTTACCGACGTTAAAACCAGACACAACAACTTTTGCCACATAGAGGATGGATGACGTGATTATGTGAACTTATTTTGCCCCCTCCTTTCTGGGAGTCAGTTGTTTTTTGTATGTAAGGCTTTTTGGCATTATCCCTCTTGAGTTTTCATTGAACAATGAAGGCTTACTGTTGGGTGATTTCCAGCATTATCATTAGGAGGCTGCACCACCCTGAATCCAGCCATCATTTCCAGGCATCTAAGGACCTTCCATTGATTGTAATAAGCCAAAATACTCTGAAATTGAAAATTTTAGGTACTATTGCTCAATAGAATCTACTATCCAATTTATTTTACAGCAAAATCTATCACAAAGCATTGAGTAAATTAATCTGGCTTGACTGCCAGGAGATTCTAATGTTCCAGTATTTTCCCCCCAGAGCATCGAGGGGAGTTTGTTCATCTGCCCTTCATATTATTCCAGTGTTTTATTGTCAGCGACATGGCTGGCCCTAGGCAAAATGGCAAAGCAGCCAAAGTACATTTTAAGAGTCCTTCCTTCTTTTCATGCATACCCTCTTCATCTTCTTGAGAAAGCATGGATTGTATCTAGTCCCAGGAAGGCTCAGATATCCATAGAAGCTCGCTGGATTTATGAAGTGTTTAGACAACCAAAATCTGTCATCAGGATTGAATTGACCTTCCCATTGCTAAATCCACTCATAAATGCTTAGTCCTTATTTGACCTAACTTAGCAGCAGCATTTGATACCTCTTCCTTGATATATCATTTTTCTTTGCCCTGTTGGCCTCCCATTTGGACATCCCATTTCCTGGGTTTTCTTCCTATTCTACTGCTAGCTTCCTTTTGATCTCCGTTGTTCCTTCTCTTCCCTAACCTTTTAACATTCGAGGGATGCAGTGCTCAGGCTTTGGTTGTCTTCTCTTTCCCTCTGTATTCACTCTCTTGATGATCTCATTGCTGGAAATATCATCTATATACCAATGACTGCCATTGTATCCCTTTGGTGGAGCTTCCTCCTGAACTCTAGACTCATGTTTCCAACTAACTACTTGAAAGCCTCTCTGGAATATTTAGTAGGCATCTCAAAGTGCAGCTGACCAAAACTGAGCTCTGTATCTTCTCTAGAAAAATTGCTCTTCTTGAAGTCTTTTCCATCTTACTTGAAAGAAACTCAATCATTCCAGTTAATCCAGGCAAAATCTTTACAAATGTCCTGGGCCCCTTCATTACCTCATATCATACATCCAACTATACACATCTAACTTCAAACTACATCCAGAATTCAATCTCTCCTGACAACTCCAATTATCTCCAGTGCTACCACCCTGACTGAACCATCATCGTCTCCTGTTGGATTACTGGCAATAACTTTGTAGCTATTTTCCCTGTCTCTACCCTTATAAACTGTCTTGGCTTGGGTGCCTCCAATAGCAAATCCTGAGCAAGAATTTGGGTATAATTTATTTAGGAAGTGTTCCTGAGAAGCACTGTAGGATGTGGTGCTGAGAGAAGGATAAGGAGAAAAGCCAGTAAAAGATTTAGCGTTAATGAGAAGGTCACCATTGTGGACAACTGGGGCTCAATCCTGCTGGGGATCTTCTGAGAGACTGAGAAAAACATATCTCTGAATTTTACCACGAAGGAGCAAGGAATGTCATATAGTTAACCCTACTGATAGGATATCTCCCAAATCCAAAGAGAACTAAAGTGCTGTGCCTCTTTCTTTGTGGTAAGGGTATAATAACTTGTTTGTCAGGATTGAAGGGATGTCCTGGCATTCCTCAAAACATTGGGCCATAAAAATATCACTAATGTACTATGAATTTTTTTAGGGTTTATTTATTTATTTAATAAATTTATTTATTGGGTCTTCATTGCTGCGTGTGGTCTTTCTCTAGTTGAGGTGAGCAGGGGCTACCCTTCACTGTGGTGCACAGACTTCTCATTGCGGTGGCTTCTCTTATGGTGCAGCACGGAATCTAGGTGTGCAGACTTCAGTAGTTGTGGCACGCAGGCTCAGTAGTTGTGGTACATGGGCTTAACTGCTCTGTGGCATGTGGGATCTTCCTGGAACCAAGGCTCGAACCCATGTCCCCTGCATTGGCAGGCGGATTCTTAACCACTGAGCCACCAGGGATGTCCCTAGGGTTTATTTAATTTCCAGTTCACATATGACTTACCAGAGCACTTGCCACTTCATGCTCACTAGTTTGATTAATATGATGTTATTCACCTAGTGGCCCAGCATGATGTTCTGTGGAGTGCTCCTTTAGCTTCTACTGCAAGAGAAAGCAAGAAAGTTTACAAAGACCTGGGGCAGGACTCTAAATGTATACTGCTCTCCATCCAGATGGATGTAAAGTGCTTTTGATTCTCTTTCCTGATAATGATTTTTTAAAATTCATTTTTCAGGTCAATAGCAGCTGTGTTGGTTTGTTCTAGTAGCAATATAGCATATGACAGCAGCTGTGCATAAGGTCAGTTTTATGGTAGTCCACTATTATGTGCAGTCATCAACCTGATTTTTATATGGGCTATACCAATGGATTAAATGAGAATGCAATGGAGTCTATCTTTTAAGCTTTGAGGATGGCAAAAATCTCTGGCATTCCAACTGAGGTATAGATTGATTTTGATTTACTATTTTGCAGGCCCAGTTTCTGAGACTTGTCGTTGGTTTTTCCTATCACCATGGCACTTATTTAGCAAGTCAAGGAACCAATGGGAGGTTCCTGCTAGCTGCAAGGGATATCCAATTTTGCATTTATAATGGAGAAATGATCAATTACCGGGGGACTCATTGGACTCAGTGTGAGATAGACATGGGACAGGACCCTTATTTGTCATCTGGCCTCCATGTATTCCCACTTGAACAGGGGCCATGATGACATTTTGTGTCCCTCAGCATCAGTGTCATCTTTGACTCATTTCAAGCAGTCCTTGAAAGGTCTGGGTGTTACCCTTTCTCTAGTGGACAGTTAATATGATAAAAGGCCTGAGGTTCTTCTGGAGAAGATTTGGTGAAATCTTTATTTTATATACTTGCTATGACATTGCAAGTCCCTTTTTGAAGGGAACCTGGCCTCCTCTTCTTAATTAATGAGTCGTGGGTCTGATAACTGACTCAGATGTGAACACTAGTTAAGTGATCATGATTTGCTATTGCAATGGCTGACATCAACCATTTGCTTTCCAGCTTTGATTGTTTTTGCTTATACAAATCAAGCAACAATTGTTATTGGTTGCCTACTTATCTAGTTCCAAGGCACACCCTGGTCAATTAACCATCATCACAGATCCTTGTGGATCAAGTGTCCTTGGTTACCACTACAGTCTGTGCCTGTTACACAAATAGTTAAGTGATGCCACCTGGCCTCTGTTATTCCAGAATCTTTTCATCTCCCTCCCTCATCACCAGGATGCTCAGTTTCATAGCAGTCTCCCCTATTGTCAACACTGACCTAGAGATGACATCCATCACTTAGTTTTTCAATGATGCCAGCACCCCCTCACTAGTGCATCTTTCGAGTTTTCTTGAAGAGTGCCTGCCCAGGCCCTTCTAGGTAACAAAGCCAGCTAGTGGGTTCCCTGGACTTAATTAATAAACCCATCCCTTTGAGTATCAGGACCCCTTTCTCAAAATTTTGCTGAGGCAGTGCTGGCATCTCCATCTCCACTGTAGACATCCTTATCTCCAAGTTCAAGGCGTCATTCTAGCAGCGTACTGAGACCGACTCCAGGCATCCTTGTCAAGGTGTTGCACTCTAAGTCACAGGAGAGCACCCCATATTGATAAACTCTTCCCTAGTAAGTTAATATTCTGTCCCCACCTGACCCCCAGCCCCCATTCAACCCCCTCAAAATTCATATCATACAAACCTCCTGGTTCTTGCTGATATATAAACTAGCCAGGTTCTGAAGAACTCTGGGGAAATTAGCTGTTTCCTAGAAAACAGGGACAGTATTTCCCCCATTAGATCCATGCTGAGACCTGACCCCAGTCACTGGTCTAGAAGCCAAGAGGGGAGGTGAAGGCAGATCTTGAGGAGAAGAAACATCATTTTGTGAGGCATCTGCCTCAGGAGAGGTCTTTGCATGAGCCCCAGGCAATGGGAAGCTAGAGAGAAGGAGGTGCCCATGCTACCCAGAGATGCTGGAGGGTTCGTGCCAGTAGTAGCGACCCAACCCTCAACAAATAGCGGAAGGGGCTTGCCTGGGACTCACAACGCAGTGGCACAATTCTGAAGTGTATTCCACACATTCTCTTAAAAAGTCTGCAGCAAGATTGAGCTCTGGTCATTGACCGTGGTAACCTGCTCATCATAACTTTAAATAAAAGATACACAGATGCATAACAGGCCAGGCATCTGTGCTAATCATTTAACAAGAAGTACTCCTATTGTTCTTGTAAGAAAGGGAGGAAAGCCCATATACAGTGCATTACTATCAGATGTTTGCTCCTAAAAACAGAAAATTAAGATGACTAAAACATGGCTTTTGGATTTATTTGAATTTATTTTTGCAAAAAAAAATCTCATAATCGTGTTTTTGGTTTTAATTGGAAAGTTTGAGTTAGTCTAGAGCTCCTAAAGGACTGTGTTCTATCAATCCTTGTCCTTGCAGCAGCTAGCCTTACACCTGGTTCATGGTGACATCACCACTGGCCAGAGAAATTAATCATTCTCCAAGATGTGGGAAGGTAACTATTAGAAGGACAAAACCATTTGTTTCAAGTTATATGTGAAATTTTAAAATATTTTAATTGATCACGTTAAAATCCTGTCAAATGAAATAAATTTTATACTTGTATATGCTAGTATTTGAAAAATTATCAATTCAAAAATATTTATTAGGAATCTACTATTTGTCCCAAAGTGTGCTAGAGACAAGATATTAATTCTCATAATCGCTGTCAGTGGAAGTTTCCAAGGTAGTTAATCCCATTCCTGGTTTTTCTTCTCAGCATCATTCTCATAGGGAAACTGTCCATTCAGTGGATTACAGAAGGATCCTTCTAGAGAATTGTCACTGGGCTGTGATAGAAGTTCCAGGATGTAGAAAAGAGAATAGTCTGCTATAAATCTCAGTTTTCCTTGCTGTGTGTTTCAGAGCTGTGTTTCATCACATGGTTGTCCCCTGTGGCACAACACTGAGCTATACAGGAGAGCATTGATATTTCCCACCTCTGTACTCCATGAACAGCATAGAGACTGGCCTTACTCAGTGCCTCTAAAGAGAAAGGTATTTCTGTAAATGACTCTACACACTAGCTCCCTTTATTGGTTTGGACTCTGAAAGTTGTACTCCGGCAAGGGAAACATGTCAGTGGCATGATGAAAATCAGTGAATCTGTCCAAAGAAAAGCAAAAAAGGTACAAGATTCCTCATCAAATGCTTTAAAAGAAGATCTAGCAATAATTTGTTTCTTGTCCTTGGATGTCGCTGGGGTGGCCCGCTGTGTCCTTACTGTAAAACACCCTGTGGTGTGCTGGAGCTGGTTCTTCCCTGCTCTTGCTGATCACACCCACGTCTTCCCAGCTGTGCACTTGGTGACATCACCACTGGTAGTTTGAAACCAACCATAAGTAAAATGTATGTACATCATGGAAATCTAGCAAATGCTACAAATCCTGGCCTTTTTCCCCCATGGAGACATTTACCAGCATACCACTGACACCCTTTATTTAACAAGTAGATGGTTCCTTGCACCCAAACTCACTGCCTGGAATAAAAGTTCAAAGCCATGAAAAGACATGGAGGAACCAAAAATGCTTATTCTTAAGTAAAAGAAGCCAATCTGAAAAGGCTACATACTGTATGATTTCAATTATATGACATTCTGGAAAAGGTAAAACTATGGAAACAGTGAAAAGATCAGTGGTTATTTGGGGAGGGGGATGTATAGGAGGGCACAGAGGATTTACAGGGCAGTGAAAATGCTCTGTATGATATTGCCGACCTAAAGCAAATAGACTGCCAGATATTTCTCCAGCAAAAATGGGATTTATTCAGGACCAGCAGAGAATTGAAATTTGGGGTACACAACCATGATGAGCCATGTGCAAGTTTCCCTATGGCAAGGGAAGGAGAGCACTCTTACAGAGAGAGAAGGATGGTGGGAGGGCTATAGTAAACAAAAAGTCCACAGCTTTTCACTGGCCAAGTCCTTGCCAGGAAAGAAGAGGCAAGTTCATGTGTTCAAGGCACGATGAGGCCATACAAACTGAAACGTCGCAGCTTGGAGCAGAGAAAGGTTTATTGCAGAGCCAAGCAAGGAGAACAGGTGGCTTGTGCTCAAAATCCCCTGAACTCCCTGATGATTTTCAGGGAGAAGTTTTTATAGGCAAAATTTGTGGTGAGGTCTGCAGGGTGATTGACTTTCTTCTGATTGGTTGGTGGTGAAGTAAGAGGGTGGTACTCCAGGAATCTCAATCATCAGCCTTCAGATTTTAACCAGTCTGGGTTCTCAGCATGTAGTTACTTTCTTCCACATGGGTGGGGGCCTTAGTTCTTGCAGAAGAACTCAGAGATACTGTTACGTATGTTCCTTGAGGAGGAACCAGGACCCTGCCCCATCTGACTGCTCTTCCTTTGTTTCTGCATGCCCTCCCTTCCCTGATTGGCAACTGTTTGAATCTGCCCTTTGGTATTCCAGAAGGTCTAGGAGACTGAAGTCTTCTTCCTGCAAATAAGAAATGGGAGATGGGGGCAATGTGTTTAGGGGGGCAGAATTTGCCACCCCAAAATGTGTCTCTCTGGAATATTATGCTAAGCTGGTTATTTTTTAAGAAACAGTAGACATGGGAAAAACTCTGAAAACCAAGTAGAAGTTACCTTTTCCTAAGAAACATTTACATTTATAAGGGAAATCTCCCTTTGTAATAGTGTCTCTCTCGCTGTACCAGGAAAAGGAGGATGACCAATTCCCTAGAAACTTATCAAAGGATGGTATTTAAGGTGAGGGCTTCAGCTCTTTTGGTGAATTAATCAGTTTTCCTGGGTCTCTCCCACATATACATGTTACTAAACTTTTGTTTGATTTTTTTCCTGTTAATCTGTCTCATGTCAATTTAATTCTTAGACCAGCCGAAAGAACCTAGAAGTGTAGAGGAAAATTTCTTCCTCCCCGACAGGGGTATATGGGAAATCTCTACCCTCCTCTCAGTTTTGCTGTGAACCTAAAACTGCTCTAAAAAATAAAGTCCTTAAAAAATATATCAATGGATACCTTAAACAAGAAAAAAAAAGGGGGGGAATCAAGTTTCAAGTTACTTTTCACTTGGACAAGTTACTTATTCTCTTCGAAGGCCAGTTCCTCATTCACAAAAATGTTAACTATGATACTGCCTTATTTACAGAAAATAATGATTTTATAAGAACCTATTAAAATACAAGTCATCCTATAAAAACTTGATGAAACAGGGATCAACGGTATTTCAAAGCATTTTATTTCTCCTGGGGTAACTCAAGTGTCTAGCAGACAACTTGTTGCTCTGAGCTCCTCCCACAAAAGACAAAAAAAAATAATGCCCCCCATGAAGGTATTAGTAAGAAACATAGGATTTACAAGTAATTTCAGAGGAGAAGCAGAGGAACTTTACTCCATATGTCACTTAGCCAATGATTTAATAATATCTTCTTAAAATTTTCTCTTTTCCTCTGAAATCTGTTAGGTTGGGCAACTGTGTCCTCCTCTTTTTTCCAGAAACTTGCCCTTCCCAGCCCTTATGTCCTCCCCTCCCCCTGCTTCATATTAAAATTACCTTCCTTTTTCAAGAAACGTAGGGGCCAACTGAAAGCTTCCTTAGACCCCACTACTGGCATCTCTTCAACAAATCTGTGTCTTTTCCCACAAAGGAATTCTCCTGCCAGCTGCAAAGAAAAAAGCGTTTTTCCCCAGGTACTACATATTCCCCTGAGAAAATATTTCCTCCCTGACAAAGCATTTATAGAGACTCTGTCCCTTTAGGCTGAATGAACAGAAGAGAAATACAAAATTTATACGTGGTTCTCAAACCTTAGGGTTCAGCCCCTCGTGCTAGGATGGGCGAGGGTACAGGACACAGGAAATGTTTTCATCTCTCCCCATAGGGCATCTTCCCCATGCTAGCCCACCTCCCACTCTGGAGAATTCTCCTGTTCTTCATGCAGAAGTGGATTTCACTGGTTCATTACAGGAGCTTGGGGATATAAATTTGCCTGGGAAAGTAGCTGGGAAGCCCACGCTGGGTCCTCAATTACCCCAGAGCCCAGGGCTCATCTCTGGCCTTTCACCCCTGACCCCCACTCCCACTGTCTCTGAGGGCTACACCTGGCTTGTGTCAGCCTCACCTTCAGGCTCCCTGCCCCTAGTGGGAGGAAAGGGGGCTGAGAAGGTAGTAAGTCTAACAAGCTAGAATACCTTCACAAATACCTAACAAGCTGGACTACATCCCTGCCTTATTTTCTTGTCTCAGTTTCTGGAGGACCAGGGTAAAATTTGTCTCATAGACGTACTCTTTCAAGATGCCTATTCTTCTCAAAATAGGAAAAAAAAAAAAAAAAAAAAAAAAGAAAGAAAAAGAAAGCTGATTGTTTCTCTCAACAGAGTTCCCAGCCCTTCTTTGTCTTCCTCAGAATGAAACAGGAGGGAAGGGGTCAGAGCACTAACTTTAAAAGAATGACAGAGCCATTGATGATATGACATAAACTGGTGAGAACCAATCAGGCCCAAGATGGTGAAAGATTCCACATCCAGTGGACCTGGAGCCTCTTTATGTGCTATTATAATACATTAGGATATGCTAAATGACACACCCACAGGTGTCATGGCAGTTCGAGGCTGACCATAAAAGGCTAAAGAGTGGGCAGTGGCCCAATTCCTAGAAATCCCCACCTCTTCCCTCCCATTCACTAGCCTATAAAACTACCCAGCCCATAAAAACTAACCACCCCATATTTCAGGGCGTGCTCTTGCCTTCTGAGATGGACCACATTCTGCCTATGGAATGCATATCTCTCTAAACAAACTCACTTTCACTTTACTATGGCTGGCTCTTGAATTCTTTCCTGCGCAAAGCCAAGGACCTCACTTGGCGGCCCGTCACAGGGACTCACCTGAGACCTGGGACAAGACCGTCCTCTCAGGCCCCACTTTTCCTGCAACAGGAATACCAGAGGACTGGTGCACAGGTGGTCGTGCCTATCCTTTCAGGGAATAGGCAGCCTAAACCAGCTGTACATGAGTGGCTGGAGCTTAACCAGGACCTGAGCTTCTCTGTGCACCCTTCTGTGGAGGACTGGGTTTTCCTCTTTTTGAGAAATCTTCCTGTGGGGAACTGGACTGGAGCTTGGAGACTGAATCATAACAAGTAACTCTAGTTCCCCAAGTTTGAACTGGGACTTACCTGGGCAAACTCCCTTTTTGGTTTACCTGTAACCTGACAGCGGCCGGATCTCTCCTTTCCTTTCTTCTTCTAAATTATCTACACCAATTTTGGTACATTTCTTTCTGACCTTGCCTCTGTCTCTTAGCTGTCTGAGCTCCTTCAGAAAAATCTTACTGTAAGTTGTTCCTGTACCGACCCACAGAAATCTTTCCGACTTTGTCCCAGAGCATCTAGTTTAAATTCATATCGACACAGTCTCTCCAGTCCTGGTACAGGGGCTGAGGCCTTGTCTTCTTGTAATTGTATCGTCAGAATCGACCTATCGATGCCAGCCCTGGTAAATCCCTATATTCCTGAATATCTATTGATATATTCCCAGACACCTGTTTGAAGGTTACAAGAGACATTCGAGGACTTAAACTCCTGAATAATTCTGAATGCCAGGTCTAGAAATTCTAATTTTCATCCCCAAATCCTCCCATCCAGTTCCTGGCACTGAGCACCGTGAAAATGCTTATATTTTCTAGAAACATGTAGCTCTCACTTGATAGGCACTTGCTACATAGTCCGATGTCAGCTGCTAAAGGATGGAAAAGGACCTGAATTAGCCATTTCTCATAGCTTCAGATTCTGATCTTTCTCCAGGAACACTCCCACTTTCTAAAACACTTCCATGGAGACCGGGTTAACTATTAATTTCTAGCCTGCTACTTCATGAGCTTGTTTCTTGCACTTAACCATGACCCATTCACCCGATCCTGCATTTATCTGATTCCCAGTAGGATCCATATAATCTTGAACCTTGTCATCTCCCCAAAGACTAGATTGCCAATGTCATTATAGTTTCCACATTCTCTTGCAGAATTTCAAAGGGTGTTCCAAGAACTGACAATCTCCTTGAACTCTGTTCTGAAGAGGTCAGGGTTCTGCTGGTGTGGGTACACTCCTGGCTCAGTTCCATGAAAATATCAAGACTCTTGGAATAGTCATAGTGGAAAAGAACTCTGTAGCAGACACAGGAACACTCGGTGCCAGCCTTAGCTCCACCACTAATTAAATGGTGTAACTAAAAACAAGTCACTTAACCTTTTGGTGTCTCATTTCCCTCATCTATCAAAAGGGAAATAATAACTAGATTTGTTGTGAGACAAAATTCAATAATGAGAAAGTGCTTTGAAAAATATGAAACTGTACCAGTGTGAGGCAATTTTGTTATTATATAGCCTAAGTTGCTTTGGTCTTCTAATTTTAGTTGAAATTAAACATTTGAAAACAAAATATCAATTCTATAAAGAGAATACAGCAGAATAAACAGTAGTAAAATGATCAATTTAATCTAGACTTCATGTTTTTATTATGTGAAGTCATTTAAAAAGAAATGGTATTTTTACTTATAACTTTGGTTTAAGAAAGGAAATATACATTGGAGCAATTGCAAAGAATTGGGCTGTAAATTTTATTAGATTTTGACAACCTTTAAACATGCTTCAGGTAAAGGTTATACGTTTGTTTCATGCTACCAAAATGGTAAACTCAAATGATAACACCGTATAGGGAAAATTAAAAGGGCTTTTATCTTTTGTGTTAAAAAAAGAGGGGCTCTTTCTTTAAAAATATTAGTACTGTAAATAGATTTTAATAATTTTTGCCTGTGAATTATTACAAGCCATAAGAACAGCAAGTAATAATTCTTTCACTTATAATTCATTATGATTAAAGATTTTAAGTATAAATTTGCATTTTTATAATTAAAAATTTCAACAGAGTTTTTAAACTCTTGTCCCTTCTGGTTGTTGCTGCTGGTTTACAAGCCTACAGTCAAGGTGATTCAGCAACTCCTCTGCTTGCTTAAAATGATTTGAGTTCTATTCACAATCACCAGGGTGAACAATCACAGTGCAAAGAAATCCCTAAACAATCTTGTTTTCAGGCAGCCTCCCCATCTTAATGCCTTGTATTGCTGGGATCAGAACACCTTGCAGCAGACAGAGCCCATTGTGCTATGCCTGGGCTTTTCCATCAGACAGGTCTATTTTTCCAAATGGAAATTAAAGTTCTTTCCAAATCTGGTGTCGAGAGCACTGGTCTACATGTATGTGAAGGGTGCATGCTGATATATTTTTTACAGATAGGACTGTTGCTCACATATTTGGAGTATACGTGTTTAGAGCACCAGAAAACACTTATTTGATGAATGGTGAAATACCTAGAGATCTACAGTTGAGTTTTGTCTTTTAACAACTTCTTATTTATCTCCTTTTTTTCCCCTTGTCCTCCTGGTTCTCAAAATTGTGAACAATTCAGCTCTGAGTTTGACATTCAGCAAAACAGAAGTCCTAGACTTAAATTATTCTACCCAAGTGAAGAATTAGTTCAGGGACTATATTCCTGCATCTTCAGAATCTCATACACACCCCCAAGTGGCAAAGCAAACTATTTAGTCTCCTCTTTAGGGGTTAGAAGGTAGATATTTGGCATCCTGTTGCTAGTAAAATTTTTTCTATATGTTTACATTTGTAGTTATCCTTGATTTATAAATACAAGTGCTTGAATTTATACTTTTCTATTGTCAGGAAGGAAAAACTTTCCCTCTACACTCTTAGATACAGTGCTGGGGGCCTGCAAATGTAACTGACAAAAGACAGATTAATAGGAGAAAAAGAACAAATTTATTAATTTATTAATATAATTGAATTATATTCACGGGAGTTCACAGAAAAGAAGTGAAACTCAAAGAAGCAGTTAGATACAGAAGCTTATGTACCCTTTTTAACAAAGGAAAGATGGTTTTGAGCTTCAAGGTATGATAAATTGTGGGGAAATGATTAGGAAATATACGGGAAAACTAATGGACAATATGGGTCACTTTAGTAAGCTTTTAAAATGCAGATTCATCTTGGTGCTCGTTCGTTCTCTGGTGATAGGGGTCACTCATCCTGGTATAGGATAGGGGGAAACTTAGGTCTTATTTTTAGGCAGATAAAGGGAAGGCAAAGAACTCTTCCTTTATTTGTTGATTCTTAATTGCCTTCAGCTCAAAATAATCTTTATGCCAATGTGGCATATTTTGGGGTGTCTTATCCAGTCCCCTTCACTGTCAACATCTACAATGAGTCAGCATCTTCAGCCTCTGAGGCAAACACTCGGTCAGATGAGTCACTGTTTTTCCAAAACCCTTTCTCCTTTGCCTTCTTCCATACAGGGGTGGTAAAAGCTACATATTATTTTCCCAGGTTCCCCTCCAGCTAGGGGTGGGCAATAAGACATACTAGAAATCTCTAGCTTTCTTAATAAGAGGACAGCTATGACTTGCCATCTACTCTACTCATTGCTAGTCTCAACATGGCTGTACCATTAGAAGCTGCAGCCAGCATCTTTGCCACCATGATATGCTAATCTGAAGGAAAGGCTGAGAGAATTGTAGAGGCTTTAGCCTGACATATCGTCAAGCCACTGGACTGAAAGCCAGCAGATTCTTTCCCCCAGAATTGTTCTGAGAAAAATATATCCCTCCGTGAGTTGGATTTCTCTATTACTTGAAGCTGAATGCGTTTTGTGACCGTAATAGCCTTCCCCTGCACAAGACAACAATAGTTTGCCTTCGGTTACATCCTGCATTCCTTTCTCAGCAGTTCCCATTGTCACATTAGCTTTTCTTAAATGTTGTACATCGACAAGTCAGATATCTCTGCTTCCTTCTGCTAATTGGATTTTTTTCCTCCTTTTACTGGAGTTTATCCCTAGGAACTCTTTCAGAAAGAACTCACAGATGGTAACTTTTTGAGCCTTGCATGTCTGAAAAATGTCTTTATTTTGCTCTCACACTAAATTGACTGGATATAGCATTCTAGATTTGAGCGGATATTCCCTCAGAACTTTGAAGTGCTTGCCTCACCATTTTCTAGCTTTTCTTGCTAGCAGTGACAAGCCTGGCTAGGGTGCTGTATTACCAACTGCAGGCAGCACAGTCTGTGCCGCGGTCTTATGTGATTGATCCCTCGGGGGCACAGTGAGAGCTGCTCCCACAGGGGATGTAAATTCCTGGGCGCCCTGAGCCTGACACTTATTCGATTTTCATTCCTTCATAGGAATATGTTTGGTTTTTTTTTTTTTTCTTTCTGAAAGTCTTGAGATTTTCTCTTTACTCTTAGGGCTCTGAAATACTTGTAGCATGTGTCTGTCTGTGGGTCTTTTTACATCAGAGTTTCAGCACGTGTTGAGCCTTTTAGCTCTGGTGAATTTCCTCCTTCACCTTCCTTGCCGTCTCCTTCCTTTCCTCTTCCTTCTCCTCTGTTTATAATTTCCTCCCTTTCATTTCCTTTGCTCTCTCTTTCGTACTGCCTGTGGGAACCTCTAAATGAATGATCCAGTCTTATCTTTGCTGTTGTACTTTCTGCCTCTTCTGCTGAGCCGCATTCTCAGAACTCTACTTAGCTCCGCTGGCCCCTAACTAAGTCAGCCTTGGTTTGTTCCCAGTCCGTCGATCTACTGACTGTTTTGGGGTAGGGGTCATATTTTTCATTTCTATAATCTCTCCTTGTTCTTTGCATAGTCACTTATTCTTGTTTTTCTTTTCTTTCTTTTTTTTTTTTTTTGCGGTACGCGGGCCTCTCACTGCTGTGGCCTCTCCCGCTGCGGAGCACAGGCTCCGGACGCGCAAGCTCAGCGGCCATGGCTCACGGGCCCCGCCGCTCCGCGGCACGTGGGATCCTCCCGGACCGGGGCACGAACCCGTGTCCCCTGCATCGTCAGGCGGACTCTCAACCACTGCGCCACCAGGGAAGCCCCTTATTCTTGTTTTTCTATTAAACGTCTCCTTTGATGTGAATTTTCTGTTGAGTTTGGTGCCTCTATTTCACAGTTTTTCCTTCTGTGTCTGGTGATTTTGTTTTTTTTGTCATGTAACTAATTGAAAATTCTTCTTTCTCTCTTGGTGACTCTACGTTCTGTTTAGAGCAGCTTGTCCCTGGCAATTACAGGAGGGGGGAGTGCGTGAAGCCAGGGTACATAGGGATGGTTTGGCATCAGGGCATTTGCGTCCTCATTCCTCCCAGAGAACGTAAGTCACCAGGGCGCTGGCCGACCTCCTCTAGCTCAAGCACCCACTCTTTGTGCCTCCCATATGAGAATTTCTACTTTAGAAAATAATACTTATGGTTCAGGTCAGTCTAGGGATGAGTCAGATTCTCTCTTGCCTTTTCTTCAGTCCTGCTGTTCTTAAGGGGATCTATAGGGAACTCAGAGCCTGCTCTGCATCTCTTCCCAGCCCTAGCACTCACGTCAGGAGAACTTCTAGTCAGACAGTTTCCTAGCTTTAGAAAGCAGTTACCAGGGACTTCCCTGGTGGCGCAGTGGTTAAGAATCCGCCTGCCAATGTAGGGGACACAGGTTCGAGACCTCGTTGGGGAAGATCCCACATGCCACAGAGCAACTAAGTCCATGAGCCACAACTGCTGAGCCCGTGTGCCACAGCTACTGAAGCCCGTGCTCTGCAACAAGAGAAGCCACCGCAGTGAGAAGCCCGTGCACTGCAGGGAAGAGTATCTCCCACTCACCACACTAGCGAAAGCCCACATGCAGCAACAGACCCAATGCAGCCAAAAATAAATAAGTAAAATAAATAATTTTTTTTAAAAAAGCAGTTATCAAAGTGTTAGCTGGAGAGCAATATCCATGCACCAATATTCATGTTCCAAACACAATTAATTAATACTCTGATGATATTTTGATACCTCTCAGTCTCTCTTGTTTCTTTGAGTTTGGGATATATCTGGACTTTCTCTTATCTCTCCAGTCATTTCCTCTGGTGCATTTCCTTCTTTCAGTCTGTTTTTCTACTGATATGCTCCTATCTGTTTTCTATCACTTGGGACTCTCTGTTCCACTGATGGCACCCTTGCTTTTTAGCACCATGATGGAAACACCTTCTTGAAGTTATGTTTTCTGTTACGTAAAAGAATCCTAGACAGGAAGGCGGGTAGATGTTTGATTGGTCTTAATTTTTATAGTAGTGTTTGCTGGTTACTACTCATAAATTTGGAAATGCAACTTGAGCCAAAAATAAAAATTACATAACCCCACTATCTTGAGATCATCAGTATTAATATCTTGATATTTATCTTTTGGGATATTCTACTGATATTTGTTGAAACAAAAATCGGATCACTGAAAATCTGTTTACCTTTGTGTTTAATAAGTGCCTAATGAGTAGCAAGCACAGGGATAGATGAAAAGATTTAGAGATGTGATGAGGACACAAAGGAAAAAAAAATTCTCTGCCTTTAAGTAGCTCCCAATCTAAAGGATACAAAAAAATATAAATATTACTACTTTCTCCCAGTTAATCAAACATGAATCTAAGTATTGCTATTAAGGGATTTTTCAGATATAGTTAAGGTGCTACAGCCGTCAACGTTAAAGTAGCGAGATTATCTATATATGTCTGACCTATTCAAATGAATCTTTTCTTTTTTTTTTGTGGTACGCGGGCCTCTCACTGTTGTGGCCTCTCCCGTTGCGGAGCACAGGCTCCGGACGCGCAGGCTCAGCAGCCATGGCTCACAGGCCCAGCCGCTCGGCGGCATGTGGGATCTTCCCGGACCGGGGCACGAACCCGCGTCCCCTGCATCGGCAGGCGGACTCTCAATCACTCCGCCACCAGGGAAGCCCCAAATGAATCTTTTAAAAGAAAATTTTCTCCAACATGGTTTGGGAAGAGGAAGCCAGAGATTTGAAGAAGGAGAAAGATCAGACACAGAAGGACTGCTGGCTTGCAAGATGTAGGTGTCCACATGTGTAGGAATGCAGCAGGCCTCTAATTGCTAAGGGAAAATCCTGCTGGACAACCAGTAAGAAAATCAGGACCTCAATCCTACCACAGCAAGGAACTAAACCCTGCCAACAGTAAGAATGGTCTTGGAGGCCTTGAGTTTCCTCAGAGCCTCCAGATGAGAACCTAGCCTGGCTGACACCCTGATTTCAGACTTGTGCTACACTGAGCAGGAAACCCAGCCACACCACGCTGGACTTCTGATCAGCAGAACTGTGAGTTAAGAAATGGGTATTGCTTTAAGCCAAGTTGGTAATAATTTGTTTTGCAGCAAATAAAAACTAATACAACCCACACGTTGCTATAGGACTTAGCCAAAATATACTGGCAAATCTGGGGAGTACCCACAGGACTGGATTCTGAGAGTGTTGGATCAAAGGGAACAAAACACAGTGTTGTTTATTGATTTGAGAGCTCTCTTTATCACATTTAATAGTTGAAAAAGACTACAGGTTATGGTGTTTTTCCTAGAAGCATGGAGAGAGTGGTAACCTACAATAAATGAGGTATTAAATATCAGAATTGCCATAGCAGACAGTGGGAGAAAGGATTAAAAAGACTCAAGAGAATTGAACATGCTCTGAAACGGCTCCCCTCTCCAGGCAATACAGTAACTTAAAACCAATACTGCATCCCAAACAAATGGCAGAGATTAGTGTGACCCTCTAAGATCTAAAGGATAGAAGGGTGATGCTCCCTTTCGTATCTCCACTTAGTTCACCAGTTTGGCTCCTGCAGAAACTAGACAGATTCTGGAGGTTATGGTGGTCTACCACAAACTCAACCAAATAGTCTTCCCGGTTGCAGCTTCTGCATCAAAGATCTGTGGGATCTTTACTAGAGTGTATGAACATGGCCGCAGGTAAATGGTAGATAGCCAATGAGCTGCCAATTGCATTATTTTTCCACCCCTTTCAAAAACAGGATCAGAAAACTTTTCATTCACTTAGAACAGACAAATGTACACATTTACAGCTTTGCCCTAGGACTATGGCAACTCTTCTGCCTTCTGTTCTAATATGGTCAGAACAGACCAGGACTGGCTGGATTTCCCACAGAACATCACACTGATTCACTCTCTGGATCCCAGCTTGTCAGGTAGGGGGTCTTTGTAAGACACAAGCCATCCAGATGTGGGAAATAAATCTACAATACAAAGATTCTTGGACCCAACACATCAGTACATTTGGTAGAGGTTCAGACATCTGGGGCATCAAAGACACATGATCATATTTTGAACTTCCTTTGATGAAGAAGGCAATACAATGCCTGGTTTTTTATTTTTGAGGCAGAAGATTCCACACTTAGGAATACTATTCTACTACTCTAAGCTACATATCAGGTGACAGAAAGTGGCCCTGCTTCTTTGGCCACACAGCCTTGGGTTTCCTACTGTATTAGAGGTATGAGTGGTAGGAAGAGATGCTCTTTGGCATTTATGTCAAGTCCCAATGGAAGAATCACAACATAGATCCCTAGGGTCCTAGAGCAAAACTATAGCATCTTCAGTGGAGAATTATACACCTTTCAAAAATAATATCTGGCATGCTATTAGGCCCTTGTGGATACTAAATGCCTGACCATGTTATATCAATTGATCATGTAGCCAGAACTGCTCATCATGAGCTGAGAGCCTCCATACGTGATAAAAATCGGGTAGTGTATGATAAGAAGGAGGTGGCACATTCGATATTAAGCATGAAAAGACTGGAAGCACATGTATGATGCACAAGCCTAGATCTGTTTAACATCCATCACAGTTTCATCAGCATTTCTCCCTCAGTTCACACCTATGACTGCATACTGGTTCCCTGATGACCAGGTAACGGAAGAGAAAAACGTTCAATCTTGGTTCATGGATGGGCTGCGTTGTTATATAGATGCAAGCTGATATGGATGGCAGCTATACCAGGGTCCCACTCAGAGGGGACCTTGAAAGAAAATAGTGAGGCAAATGCTTCTAATGAATGGAACTTTGGATGGTGCAATGAGCCATTACTTTATGTAAAAGGAGACATATTCTGAAGCTAGAACATATACAAGCTCATGCCTTGGCTAACTGGATAGGGACCTGGAAGATCTGCAGTAGAGACGTATGAGTGGATATATGCATGTAGGCACAGAGTGTGAAAATATTTGTATCACGTGTAATGTACTCAGCAAACATTCAGCAAGGAAGAGGCGTTAAACAATCAGGCAGACCAAAAACTCATCCAGTTGATATCAGCCAGCCTCTTCTTCATCTACAACAGTGCTGTCTCAATGGGCATAAGAATGAACAGCTATGATGGCAAGGTTGGAGGCTATGCATGGACCCAACTGCATAGACTCTCACTTATTTAGACTGATGTAGTTACTGATGCTACCAAATGTCCAATTTTCCAGCAGCAGAAACTAATGAGTTCCTCAACATGACACCATTCCTCACGGAGAACAATCAGTTATTTAATAGCAAGTTGATTACATTAGATCATCTTTACCATGAAAGAAGCAGCTGGTTTTTTTGACAGAAAGAGAGAGATATGTGAGGTATTGATTTACATGTCTTGCCCACAAGGCCTCAGGTTTATACAGTGTTTCCTCCATTCATGTGGCATCCTCGTACGTTGTGTTAGAATAAGGAACCCTTTTGATGACAAAGTGTGGGAATGAGTACGTGACCAATGGATCCACTGGGCAGCTCACACTCTACACCACCCAGAAAGCTGACAACACAGCTGAATGGCAGCCCAGAGGCGATACTTTGCAATGATGGCTACCATCCTCCAGTGTATGCCTCCAGTATGTATTTTAATCAGTGCTTCTCAATCAGGGGCAAATTTTCTCCGAGAGACCTTTGGCAAAGTCTAGAGACATTTTTGGTTGTCACAATTGGGGGTTGCTACTGGCATCTAGTGGATGGAGGCCAAAGATATTGCTAAACATCTTATATTACACAGGATAGCTCCACAAAAAATTATCCAGCCCCAAACGACAATAGTACCAAGGTTGAGAAATCTTACTTTAAACTGATGACTTTTATAGGGCAGTTTCCCTGGAGTTGAATACATTGGTCTGAGACCCATGAGTAAGAAACAGAGTGGCCCATTTACCATCACTTCCACCTCTTCTCTCCAGCCCTTGCAATCTCAAGAACATTCCCCAATAAATCGCTTGCATATAACCTCTATCTCAGTCTGCTTCCTCGGGAACCCTATCTATGACAGATTATAAATGGAGCCAAGGCAGTTGCAATAGCAATAAAGCCTGCATAGCAATTTTAGAATATTTTAAGGAAAAATAGAGTTCATTGTCAATTGGATGTAAAAGGAAGAGAAGATGGAAGACTTAATTATAATTTCTAGGTTTACTTGGACAACTGGGTAGTCAGTGGTACATTCAACAAGATAAGGAATATAGAAATAGGAGAGAATTTGAGGGGGAAAATGACCAATTTTTTCTGGTACATTTTCATCATGTATATAAAGGAAAATGCAACAATATAATATGTATAAAGTTATTAGGCTGAATCATATGAAATTGCCATTTTTATAGGTCACAAACTGTCAAATACTGGCAATTTCAAATAGATCAACCTAATAATTACATATTAGCTTCTACATGGGAAAATTTACTATTTTTATTAAAACTGATATAGGCCATATAAGATTTTCAAAAGACAATCTTTTGGGTAATGATATATCATTTACATTTAAGCTTGCAAAGCAAGACTATAAGTCACATATTATTGCTTTAAGGCACATTAGGGGATCTTGATGAAATTGGAAACTGTATTTTATATCAATTTTCTTGTGAGAGTTGAGACATAATTGCTATAAGTAGAGCCAGGAAAGGTCACAGATAACTTTATTTCCATGCCAAAGCGTTCAAAAACATGCTATCATCTGTCGGGCTTCCCTGGTGGTGCAGTGGTTGAGAGTCCGCCTGCCGATGCGGGGGACACGGGTTTGTGCCCCGGTCCGGGAGGATCCCACATGCCGCGGAGCGGCTGGGCCCGTGAGCCATGGCCGCTGAGCCTGCGTGTCCGGAGCCTGTGCTTCGCAACGGGAGAGGCCACAACAATGAGAGGCCCGCATATCACACACACACAAAAAAAAACCAAAAACAAAAACATGCTATCATCTGTCATAAAAAAAAGAATCTAAGACAAATGTAGTATGCTATGGCATTTGATTTCCCTATCAACAGGCTCATCTGCAGAACCCAAAATGCAGTTTTAGGTGAGATCAAAACTGTGAACTTATATAGACAAGCTCACATCACTTTTATAGGCTGAAATACACACTCATTATACCAAGTTATACCAAGGTTGTAGCATGTAATGTTGATTGAGTATGGGCATCCAAATATTGCTGATATAAGTGATTCAGAAAGGTAGGTGACCGGGTGGAGTCAGAAGAAGGCTGTGCTGCTTCTTATTGTGCTAAGCCTGAGAATTTGGTTTTCATTCCTTAAGTAGAGAAGTAACCCCCTGAATCTATACTACATTGATCAAAGAAAGATAAATATTCATGCCTAATATTTTGTTAAACCACTGACCTGGAGACATAGAAAATTAGTACATGCACAAAGAAAAATAACAATGCTTTTTAAAAATATAAGCATCGGTTCGAGGACAGAAGAGCGACATCGTTCACAGAGGATATAAGCGAGAGATGTGGTGAAAACTATCAATACACATATCACTTAGAACAGACTAGGTTGTTCTGAAGTTAAAACAAACAAGCAAACAATCTGGAAATCTCAATGACTTAAAACCACTCAGTTTATTTCTGGCTCACATTATCTGTCCGCTGCAGGTTGGCTGCGGTCTCCACTCCGCATTGTCCTGACTCCAGGACCCCAGGTGAATAAGAAACCATTGACTGAAACACTGCCGATCACCCAACGTGAGCAGAGAGCGTGATGAACTGCACACTGGCTTTTAAAGCTCTGTCCAGGGTAATACACGTCCTTTTTTGCCTCTCCCGTTGCGGAGCACAGGCTCCGGACGCGCAGGCTCAGCGGCCATGGCTCACGGGCCCAGCCGCTCCACGGCATGTGGGATCTTCCCGGACCGGGGCACGAACCCGCGTCCCCTGCATCGGCAGGCGGACTCTCAACCACTGCGCCACCAGGGAAGTCCTACACATCCTTTTTGCTCACACTTTATTGCCAAAGCAAGTCCAAGGCCACTAATAACCCCAGGGGGATGAGAAAGTGCAATACTACAGTATACTTGGGAGGAAAAAATAAAAATATTTGGCGAGCAGCACTAATGACACACTAAGACTGCCACTTCCTTAGTCTGAAGCTGAGACCAAAAAAACGGCAGTGCTGCGAGAGGCAGTAGCGGAAGAGACAGGACCTGGCAGACCAAGGAGAGTAACGGTAGAGGCATGAGGCCAGAACATGACTCACTACAGACGGCTTTGAAGTTTCAGGAGGCACATCAGCCTTTCCTGGAGGTGTGAGAGCAATTATTTCTCCCATACAAGTGCATAACTCCTAGATTTTGTTATCGTCCGTAAGTAGAAGAGACGCTAATATAGGGAAATTCGAGGTTTAAAAGGGAAGTTGTGATGTGCAAGAGTGACTTATGGAATCCTTTCTCCTCTTGGTGACATTCAGGAGCATAAAGTGTGCCACTTTTTATTCATCTCCCAACACCCTGTATTCAACTTCAAATCACTGCTTGAGGCCAACATTATTCATTAAGACAGAATTTTAAAACAGAATAAAAAGTACACGTTTTAATTACTCCCTAAAGTGCTATTTCTGTATGAATTCCACATTTCTACTGGTTTTTCTAGAGTTTATGTATTTGATATGATTTATTAAAATAATTATTCATTTACCCAATTATCAGCTGTTATACTACTTTTTATGGTTTTAATCTATAGGGATAGGAACTGTAACTAAGAAAACTGCATGGAAGCATTTGCATGACTTTAGACGGGCTGTATGTACTGTAAATAATTCTGAGCAAATGGCATCATTCTGCAGACTATCTGCGGCTGCTCAGAAATGTTCACAAAAGAGAGGAAGAGGCCTTTCTATTTTCTTCAGTCTTATGTTTGATTTTATGAATAAGATTTATGCAAAAGCAAAATGATGTGGTTATTAAATCTTACAGTTAGGTTTAAATATACCTGTAAGACAGATTGTTAAAAATTTGGTTGCTGGCAAAAAAAAAAAAGTAAATTGGTTACTGGCTATGATGACCAATATCTTGTCACAAAACTATACTAAAGAAACTGCACCAGGTAGTTCTTAAATTGTTTTAATTATTATGGGCCACTTTAATGCTTCCTTCAATATTCAAACAATAACAACTCCTCCATCTGACCTCGCAGTTACAAAATCAAATAGTGTCCATGAAGTAGAACAGTAACGCCACATTTTAAAGTCAGTGGTCACTTTCATCTTCATAGCTAGTATGGAGAACTTTTGTGAATGAAAACAAGACGCGAGGGAGAGAGAGATAAAGAAAAGAAGAGAAAGAGAGAGAGATTTTTAGAGGCTCTGAATGTTTCCAGTAACTAGCACAATGTTTTGTACATATGAAAAACTCAATGATTGTCAAAATGAACTGAGTTTAGAATTAATTATTATATACTGAAAGTTCTTTAATTCCTCTTTGATTGAAAAAGCTGAATTAGGAGGTTTATGTTATTTTATCTTATATTTTTGGTATCAGTGTAACACTGGCTGTATAAAATGAGTTGTTTATGGATGTATATATGTCCAATCATACAGGATTAGAAGTACTCCTATCACCTCTATTTTCTGAAAGAGCTCATGTGAGATTAGGATTATTTCTCTATTAAATGTTAGGAGGAATTCACTAGTGAAGCCATCAGGGCCTCGAGTTTTCTTTGTGGAAAGATTTTAACTATGGATTCAATTTCTTTAATGGATTTTGGGTCAGTTCTGCTAATATGTATCTTTCCAGGAATTTTTGTTGTTGTTGTTAGTTGGCTGAAACATGGACAAAAAGATGCCCCAGAATGAATGTATTAGAAATGCTTGACCTGCTTCAGTTTATTTTACTTTATTATTTTTAAGACTGTTTTATTTTTTTATACAGCAGGTTCTTATTGGTTATCTATTTTATACATATTAGTGTATGTATGTCAATCCCAATCTCCCAATTATCCCACTCCCTGCCCTCCACACCACTTTCCCTCCTTGGTGTCCATAGATTTGTTCTCTACATCTGTGTCTCTATTTCTGCCTTGCAAGCTGGTTCATTGGTACCATTTTTCTAGATTCCACATATATGCGTAATATACAATATTTTTCTCTTTCTGACTTACTTAATTCTGTATGACAATCTCTAGGTCCATCCACATCTCTAAAAAAGACCAAATTTCCTCCTTTTTGTGGCTGAGTAATATTCCACTATATATATGTACCACATCTTCTTTATCTATTCGTCTGTCGATGGGCATTTAGGTTGCTTCCATGAACTGGCTATTGTAAATAGTGCTGCAATGAACATTGGGGTGCGTGTGCCTTTCTGAATTATGGTTTTCTCTGGGTATATGCCCAGTAGTGGGATTGCTGGATCATATGGTAATTCTATTTTTAGTGTTTTAAGGAACCTCCATACTGTTCTCCATAGTGGCTGAATTTATGTTCCCACCAACAGTGCAAGAGGGTTCCCTTTTCTCCACACCCTCTCCAGCATTTGTTGTTTGTAGATTTTCTGATGATGGCCATTCTGACCGGTGTGAGGTGATATCTCATTGTAGTTTTGATTCACATTTCTCTAATAATTAGTGAGGTTGAGCAGCTTTTCATGTGCCTCTAGGCCATCTGTATGTCTTCTTTGGAGAAATATCTATTTAAGTTTTCTGTCCAATTTTGATTAGGTTGTCTTTTTAATATAGAGCTGCATGAGATGTTTATATATTTTGGAGATTAATCCTTTGTCAGTTGCTTCACTTGCAAATATTTTCTCCCATTCTGAGGGTTGTCTTTTCAGCTTGTTTATGGTTTCCTTTGCTGTGCAAAAGCTTTGCAGTTTCATTAGGTCCCATTTGTTTATTTTTGTTTTTATTTCCATTACTCTAGGGGGTGGGTCAAAAAATATCTTGCTGTGATTTATGTCAAAGAATGTTCTCCCTATGTTTTCCTCTAAGAGTTTTATAGTGTCCGGTCTTACATTTAGGTCTTTAATCAATTTTGAGTTTATTTTTGTGTATGATGTTAGGAAGTGTTCTAGTTTCATTCTTTTACATGTAGCTGTCCAGTTTTCCTAGCACCACTTATTGAAGAGACTGCTTTTTCTCCATTGTATATCCTTGCCTCCTTTGTCATAGATTAGTTGACCATAGGTGCATGGGTTTATCTCTGGGCTTTCTATCCTGTTCCATTGATCTATATTTGTTTTTTTGACAGTACTAGATTGTCTTGATTACTGTAGCTTTGTAGTTTAGTCTGAAGTCAGGGTGCCTGATTCCTCCAGCTCCGTTTTTTTTCCTTTAATTTCTTTATTTTTGGCTGCATTGGGTCTTCACTGCTGCACACAGGCTTTCTCTAGTTGCAGTGAGCGGGGGCTACTCTTCCTTGTTGTGCACAGGCTTCTCATTGCGGTGGTTTCTCTTGTTGCAGAACACAGGTTCTAGGTACATGGGCTCAGTAGTTGTGGCATGCAGGCTCAGTAGTTGTGGCTTGCGTGCTCTAGAGCACAGGCTCAGTTGTTGTGGCACATGGGCTTAGTTGCTCTGTGGCATGTGGGATCTTCCCGGGCCAGGGATCAAACCCATGTCCCCAACATTGGCAGGTGAATTCTTAACCATTGCACCACCAGGAAAACCCTCCAGTTCCATTTTTTTCCCTCAAGATTGCTTTGTCTATTTGGGGTCTTTTGTGTCTCCATACAAATTTTAAGATTTTTTGTTCTAGTTCTGTAAAAAATGCCATTGGCAATTTGATAGGGATTGCATTGAATCTGTAGATTGCTTTGGGTAGTACAGTCTTTTTCACAATATAAATTCTTCCAATCTAAGACCATGGTATATCTCTCCATCTGTTTGTGTCATCTTTGATTTCTTTCATCAGTGTCTTACAGTTTTCTGAGTACAGGTATTTTACCTCTTTAGGTAGGTTTATTCCTAGGTATTTTATTCTTTTTGTTACAGGGGCAAATGGGATTGTTTCCTTAATTTCTCTTTCTGATCTTTTGTTGTTAGTGTATAGGAATGCAAGAGATTTCTGGGCATTAATTTTCTATCCTACAACTTTACCAGATTCATTGATTAGCTCTAGTAGTTTTCTGGTGGCATATTTAGGTTTATCTATGTATAGTATCATGTCATCTGCAAACAGTGACAGTTTTACCTCCTCTTTTCCAATTTGTATTCCTCTTCTTTTTCTTCTCTGATTGCCGTGGCTAGGACTTCCAAAACTATGTTGAATAATAGTGGCAAGGGTGGACATCCTTGTCCTGTTCCTGATCTTAGAGGAAATCCTTTCAGTTTTTCACCATTAAGAATGATGTTTGCTGTGGTTTTGTCATATATGGCATTTATAATGTTGAGGTAGGCTCCATCTATTCTCACTTTCTGGAGAGTTTTTATCATAAATGGGTGTTGAATTTTGTCAAAAACTTTTTCTGCATCTATTGAGATGATCATAAGTTTTTTATTGTTCAATTTGTTAATATGGTATATCACACTGATTGATTTGCATACATTGAAGAATCCTTTCATTCCCTGGGATAAATCTCACTTGATCATGGTGTATGATCCTTTTAATGTGTTGCTGGATTCTGTTTGCTAGTATTTTGTTGAGGATTCTTCTGTCTATATTCATCAGTGATATTGGCCTGTAATTTTCTTTTTTTGCAGTTTCTCTGTCTGGTTTTGGTATCAGGGTGATTGTGGCCTCATAGAATGAGTTTGGGAGTGTTCCTTCCTCTGCAATGTTTTGGAAGAGTTTGAGAAGGATGGATGTTAGCTCTTCTCTAAATGTTTGATAGAATTCAGCTCTGAAACCATCTGGTCCTGGACTTTTGTTTATTGGAAGAGTTTTAATCACAGTTTCAATTTCATTACTTGTGATTGGTCTGTTCATATTTTCTATTTCTTCCTGGTTCAGTCTTGGAAGGTTATACTTTTCTAAGAATTTGTCCATTTCTTCCAGGTTGTCCATTTTATTGGCATAGAGTTGCTTGTAGTAAGGTGTCATGATCCTTTGTATTTCTGTGGTGTCTGTTGTGATTTCTCCTTTTTTATTTCTAATTGTATTGATTTGAATCCACTCTTTTTCTTGATGAGTCTGGCTAAGGGTTTATCAATTTTGTTTATCTTCTCAGAGAACAAGCTTTTAGTTTTATTGATCTTTGCTATCATTTTCTTTGTTTCTATTTATTTCTGGTCTGATTTTTATGATTTGTTTCCTTCTACTAACTTTGTGTTTTGTTTGTTCTTCTTTCTCTAGTTCCTTTAGGTGTAAGGTTAGATTGTTTATTTGAGATTTTTCTTGTTTCTGAGGTAGGATTGTACTGCTATAAACTTCTCTCTTAGAATGGCTTTTGCTGCATCCCATAGGTTTTGGATCATCGTGTTTTCATTGTCATTTGTCTCTAGGTATTTTTTTATTTCTTCAGTGATCTCTTGGTTATTTAGTAATGTATTTTTTGGCCTCCATATGTTTGTGTTTTTTACGTTTTTTCCCCTGTAACTCATTTCTAATCTCATAGTGTTGTGGTCAGAAAAAATGCTTGATGTGACTTAAATTTTCTTAAATTTATCGAGGCTTGATTTGTGACCCGAGATGTGATGTATACTGGAGAAAGTTCTGTGTGCACTTGAGAAGAAAGTGTAATCTGCTGTTTTTGGATGGAATGTCCTATAAATATCAATTAAATCTACCTGGTCTATCATGTCATTTAAAGCTTGTGTTTCCTTATTCATTTTCTGTCTGGATGATCTGTCCATTGGTGTAAGTGAGGTGTTAAATCCCCCACTAATATTGTGTTACTGTTGATTTCCTCTTTTATAGCTGTTAGCATTTGCCTTATGTACTGAGGTGCTCCTATGTTGGGTACATATATATTTATATTTGTTGTATCTTCTTCTTGGATTGATCCCTTGCTCATTATATAGTGTTCTAATTTGTCTCTTGTAACATTCTTTATTTTAAGGTCTACATTAACTGATATGAATATTGCTACTCCAGCTTTCTTTTGATTTCCATTTGCATGGAATATCTTTTTCCACCTCTCACTTTCACTATGTGTCCCTAGGTCTGAAGTGGGTCGCTTGTAGACAGCATATAGATGGGTCTTGTTTTTGTATCCATTCAGTGAGCCTGTGTCTTTTGGTTGGGGCATTTAATCCATTCACATTTAAGGTAATTATCAATATGTATGGTCCTATTTCCATTTTCTTAATTGTTTTGCGTTTGTTTTTGTAGGTCCTTTTCTTCTTTTGTGTTTACCACTTAGAGAATTTCCTTTAGCCATTTGTTGTAGAGCTGGTTTGGTGGTGCCAAATTCTCTTATCTTTTGCTTGTCTGTAAAGTTTTTGATTTCTCTGTCGAATCTGAATGACATCCTTGCTGGGTAGAGTCATCTTGGTTGTAGGTTCTTCTCTTTCATCACTTTAAATATATTGTGAAACTCCCTTCTGGCTTGTAGAGTTTTTGCTGAGAAATCAGCTGTTAACCTTATGGGAGTTCTTTTGTATGTTATTTGTCATTTTTCCTTGCTGCTTTTAATAATTTTTCTTTGTCTTTAATTTGCATCATTTGATTACTATGTGTCTTGGTGTGTGTCTCCTTGGGTTTATGTTGCCTGGGACTCTCTGCACTTCCTGGACCTGGGTGGCTATTTCCTTTCCCGAAAGTTTTCGACTATAATCTCTTCAAATATTTTCTCGGGTCCTTTCTCTCTCTCTTCTCCTTCTGCGACCCCTATAATGTGAATGTTGGTGTGTTTAATGTTGTCCCAGAGGTCTCTTAGGCTGTTTTCATTTCTTTTCATTCTTTTTTCTTTATATTCTGTTCCACAGCAGTGAATTCCACCAATATGTCTTCCAGGTCACTTATCTGTTCTTCTGCCTCAGTTATTCTGCTATTGATTCCTTCTAGTGTATTTTTCATTTTAGTTACTGTATTGTTCATCTCTGTTTGTTTCTTCTTTAATTCTTCTAGCTCTTTGTTCTTTAATTCTTCTATGTCTTTGTTAAACATTTCTTGCATCTTTTCCATCTTTGCCTCCATTCTTTTTCCGAGGTTCTGGATAATCTTCACTATCATTATTCTGAATTTATTCTGGAAGGTTGCCTATCTCCACTTCATTTAATTGTTTTTCTGGGTTTTTATCTTGTTCCTTCATCTGGTACATAGCCTTCTGCCTTTTCATTTTGTCTATCTTTCTGTGATAGTTTTGGTTCCACAGGCTGCAGGAGCATAGTTCTTCTTGCTTCTGCTGTCTGCCCTCTGGTGGATAAGGCTATCTAAGAGGCTTGTGCAAGCTTCCTGATGGGAGGGACTGGTGGTGGTGGGTAGAGCTGGGTGTTGCTCTGGTGGGCAGCGCTCAGTAAAACTTTAATCCACTTCTGTGCTGATGGGTGGGGCTGAGTTCCCTCCCTGTTGGTTGTTTGACCTGAGGAAACGCAGCACTGGAGCCTACAGGCTCTTTGGTGTGGCTAATGGTTGACTCCGGGAGGGCTCACGCCAAGGAGTACTTCCCAGAAGTTCTGCTGCCAGTGTCCTTGTCCCTGCGGTGAACCATAGCCACCCCCCGCCTCTGCAGGAGACCCTCCAACACTAGCAGGTAGGTCTGGTTCAGTTTCCTATGGGGTCACTGCTCCTTCCCCTGGGTCCCGATGCACACACTACTTTGTGAGTGCCCTCCAAGAGTGGACTCTCTGTTTCCCCCAGTCCTGTTGAAGTCCTGCAATCAAATCCCACTAGCCTTCAAAGTCTGATTCTCTGGGAATTCCTTGTCCCTTTGCCAGACCCCAAGGTGGGAAGCCTGACGTGGAGCTGAGAACCTTCACTCCAGTGGGTGGACCTCTGTGATATAATTGTTCTCCAGTTTGTGTGTCACCTACCCAGTGGTTATGGGATTTGATTTTATTGTGATTGCACCCCTCCTAACATTTCATTGCAGCTTCTTCTTTGTCTTTGGATGTGGGGTATTTCTTTTGGTGAGTTCCAGTGTCTTCCTGTCGATGATTGTTCAGCAGTTAATTGTGATTCTGGTGATTTTGCAAGAGGGAGTGAGTGCACATCCTTCTACTCTGCCACCTTGAACCCATCTAGCCTACTTTGGTTTAATGTAGAGGAAGAAATCCAAAGGCTTAGGGAGATTAGAATGTTAGAGTGGATTTGTCATTTAAGACCTATTCACCTACACTGGGAGGGTCCAGAATACACGCTTTCACAGTCTGTGAGAAAATAATTTTTGAGCTGAGCCTCGGCATCCTTGAAGGGTTCCGTGATCACTCTTCTCTGTAGACCAGACTTTGCAGTGGGAACTGCAGTTGCTGAATTGAGAAATCTAAATGAATTGGGAGCAAATTGGATCCCAGAGGTGGCAGGAGCCAAATGGCAGCACTCAGCTGCCAAAGGCAAGATAGGCATGGTTGCTATAACAGAAAGCAGAGTCAAAACAGCAATCAGAATACTCTAACTCCCAAAGACCTATGGTGTTGGCTAGTTGATCTTGGTGTCCTAGAAATAGATGGGAAGCCCACTGAATTCTCACTTGATCTGTATAAGCAGAAATGTTCTAGGTCAAGTGTTATGGACTGAATTTTTGTGTCCCCTTAAAATTTGTACATTGAAGCCCTAACTCTTAATGTGGTGATATTTGGAGGTGGGGCCTTTGGGAAGTAATTAGATTTAGATGAGGTCATGAAGGTGGTGCCCTCATGATGGGATTAATGTCTTCATAAGAAAAGGAAGAGATGTGAGGCCTCTCTCTCTCTCCATATATATAAAATACACACACACACACACACACAAGCACATATCGAGGACAGGGCATGTGAGCACATAGTGACAAGGCAGCTGTCTATGAGCCAGGAATTGGGCTCTCACCAGGAACCAAATCTGCCAGTATCTTGATCTTGGAATTCCTAGCCTCCAAAATTATGAGAAATTAGTGTCTGTTGTGTAAGCCACCTAGTATATTTTGTGATAGCAGCTCAAGTTGACTACAACAAGTACTGCAGCTGAAGTGGTAGCTATAGCTATAGGAGAGTGTTGCCTGCTAGGAGATGGGTTCTCAGTAGAGGAATGCAGGCCTTGGCAAGGCAGGAGGTGAGAATTAATACTCCGAAGTTACTTTCTTCCTGCCTTCCAATATCTTGCTGGTGGCTCCTATGTGCCAAATCTAACTGGAAGCCAGAAGAGTCTGGTTTATGTAGTCCAGGGGTCAGCAAACTGTGGCCCACAGGCCAAATCCAGCCCATGGTCTCTTTTTGTAAATAAACGTTTATTGCAGTTTTATTCATTTGTTTACGTATTGTTGGTGGATGCTTTCTTGCAATAACAGCAAAGTTTATTTGTTGCAACAGGGGCCATATGGCCCTTGAAGCCTAAAATATATATCCTCTGGCCCTTCACAGAAAATGTTTGCTGACCACTGATACAGTTCACATGATTCAGTCTCTCAAGGCACAGAGCAGTGTGGAGAAAGATGGAGAATAAATCTGAAGGGGCAAACAAAGACTATTCAGCATAAAACGTAATTTCATATTTTGTCAGTGCATATTTGAAGTAGGTTCCTAGAAGTGGGATTGCTGAGTCAAAGGCTAAATGCCTGTGTAATTTTTCTAGATATCACCAAGTTCTTCTTCATTGGAGTTATAACATTTTGCATTTTCACTGGCAACATATGACAGGGCCTGTTTCCCCACAGCGTAATCAGCAGAATATATCAAACTTTTGGATTTTTGCCTATCTGATAGGTAAGAAGTGGCAACACAATGTATTATTTCAATTTATAACTTTGTTATTAAAATTGAACACCTTTTTGAATGTGTAAGGGACACTTTTATTTCTTTTTCTCTAAACTACTATTTGTTTATAGGAGGAATAAGATTTTTTTTTCCATTGAAGAATAGCATACTGTAAAGTGCATTGAATGTATAAATATATAGCTCAATGAATCTTTTAAACAAAGTAAATATTCTCATGTAACAACAAACTAGATCAAGTTATAAACATTCTCAGCATCTCTAAAGCTTTCTTCTTGTCCTCTCTTGGTCATTATCCCCACAAAGATAATCACTATTCTGTCCATCATAAATTAGTTTGATTTTTAACTTTCTATAAACAAAATTGTATAGCATATGCTCTTTGGTTTCTTTCATTCATCACTGTATCAGTGAGCTTTGTCCATATTGTTGGTGAAGCACTAGTTTGTTCTTTTTTTATTGCAATATGATAATCTATTGTAGAAATATATAATTCATTTATTCATTATATTGTTGATAAGTATTTAAGCATTTCCATTTTTCTGCAATTAAGAATAGTACTGCTACAAACATTCATGTCCATGTATTTTGGTGCATATATGTATATATCTATGTATGATATATACATAGAAGTGAACTAGAGGGTCATAAGGTATGACTCTGTTCAACTTTAGTAGATAACTGATGAAAGCTTTTCCACAGTGGTTACATTAATTTTTACTCCCATCAGTAGTATCTTAGAGCTCTAGTTGCTGCATTTTTTTTTGCCAGAACTTGGTATTGTCAGAATTTTAAACTTAGGCCTATAAATCAGATATCCATATATAAAAAATATAACTGTAACCTCTAGTTTGCACAATTCACCAAAATTTACTACAGGGCTTCCCTGGTGGCTCAGTGGTTGAGAGTCTGCCTGCTGATGCAGGGGACGCGGGTTCGTGTCCCGGTCCGGGAAGATCCCACATGCCGCGGAGCGGCTGGGCCCGTGAGCCATGGCCCCTTAGCCTGTGCATCCGGAGCCTGTGCTCCGCAACGGGAGAGGCCACAGCAGTGAGAGGCCCGCATACCGCAACAACAACAACAAAATTCAGTCTTTCAAAATTTACTACAGATGGATTTTAAGCCTAAGTATGCTTCAACAGCCTTCAGTGAGAAGGGATTTATGGTCCATGCCAGATTAAGTTATGTCTTTCCTTGTAATTCAGTAAATTATCTACCTATCTATCTATATATATATATTTTTTTTTTTTGTGGTACGCGGGCCTCTCACTGTTGTGGCCTCTCCCGTTGCGGAGCACAGGCTCCGGATGCACAGGCTCAGCGGCCATGGCTCACGGGCCCAGCTGCTCCCCGGTATGTGGGATCTTCCCGGACCGGGGCACGAACCTGTGTCCCCTGCATCGGCAGGCGGATTCTCAACCACTGCGCCACCAGGGAAGCCCTATCTATCTACATTTACATCCATATCTATATAATCACTATTTACTTCTATCTATGTCCGAACATGAATTACTGTCATTTTTATGCTTTTTATTTGCTCCAATTTCTTGTGGTTGCAAGACTGAGGCTCTCAGCTCTTAAAGGTCACCTTCAGTTCCCCACCACGTGGCCTTTTCCATGGGCAGTTCACATCATAACAGCTTACTTCTTCAAGACCAACAGAAGAGTCTCTTTTTTCAGTTTACTAAGACAGGATCAGATAAGGTAACATAATCATGGGAGTAACATCTCATTACCTTTACCATAAGACATAACTGAATCAAGAGAGTGGCATTCATTACATTTGCCCTATTCTATGAGTCAGAAGCAAGTCACAGGTTCCACTTGCACTCAAGGGGAGGGGATTATACAAGGTAATGATTCACTAGAGTAAGTCCACCACAGTGCAGTTATCACAATGTGTACACAACATGCTTGGAAGTAAGGGAGATGAGAAGCCAAGAAGGGTATTGCTCAAACTGTAAAATTAATATAAATCAAAGATGGGGACTTCCCTGGTAGCGCAGTTGTTAAGAATCCGCCTGCCAGTACAGGGGATATGGGTTCGAGCCCTGGTCCAGAAAGATCCCACGTGCCATGGAGCAGCTAAGCCCCTGCACCACAACTACTGAGCCTGTGTGCCACAACTACTGAAGCCTGCACACCTAGAGCCCGTGCTCCACAACAAGAGAAGCCACTACAATGAGAAGCCCACGCACTGCAATGAAGAGTAGACCCTGCTCGCCGCAACTAGAGAAAGCCCACGCACAGCAACAAAGACACAATGCAGCCAAAAATAAATAAAGAAAATAAAATTTAAAAATATATAAATCAAGGATGAATGATCAGGAAACTGAAGACCATCAACTTAGTAACAAGTTATAAACTCACTTCCAGTTTCTGTACCTGAGTCAGTGTCTGACTCTAAACTTAACGATTGAAGAAGGGGGACTGTAACACAATGACAAGTCATTTCTCAACAGGAATGACAGGCATTTACTTGTATAATCAAATTCTGAAGGAAGAGGAATACACAAATATTTTGAGGAGTGTTAGATGTCAGGTCTGAGTTGACATGAATAATAGAGACATAAAGCATCATCATTGTCCCTATGTTAAAGTGAAGGCATATGGTGGCTAGACAGGTAATAGAATTCTGGCATAAGTCCAACTCACAGTAGTTGGTTCACTGGGTTCACTGACTCCCAAAGTGATTGTTTCCTTGGTCCCAGGATATGTAGTTAGAATGGAGATCCTTGGTAATTAGTGTTCATTACAGTGCAGAATATTCCAGTGGGAAGGCTGGGTGGAACTTTCTAAAACTACCCCCCGATCCCCCCGCCATCCCCACACTTGTGAAATATATTGAGTAAAAAAACCCAATATTGCATTTCATGGGGAATAACAGAAGCCCTAAAAGATGCAGAGGCCACGGGTCCATCATATGATGATTTAATTCACTATTTTGGCCCCCTAAAATGTCCAGATGGATCCTGACAATGAAAATAGACTACTGCAAACTCAGCCAAGTAGTAGCACTAATTGCAGTTGCTATTCCAAAAGAGGTATCTTTGTTAGAGTATATCAGCTTCAGGTACATGGTATTCAGTCACTAATTTGTCTAATTCATCTTTTATTTCCTCCTCTGTAAGAAAGAAGGATCAGAAGCAGTTTTGTATTCATGTGGGATAAACGTTTATAAATTTGCCCCATTAACAGGTTAATTTTCACACCCTCTGTCATGATATTGTCTAGAGGGACCCGAGTTCAGACATCTGTATAACATCATTTTGGTCCATGATATTGATGACATATTAATTGGACCACATGCGCAAAAAGTGGCAAGATAAGTACATTGGAAGCCTCATTAAGACACATGCTCCACAGAGTAAGAGATAAACATTATGAATGTCAAGTACCTGCCACCTCAATTAAATTTAGAGACTCATTGGTTTGAGGTATCCTGAGACATCCCCTCCAAAATGGTTAAATTATCGTGTCCTCACATTTTCTATCACTAGAAGAAACACAATGCTTGGTGGCTTTGGGGGATTTTAAGGCACTTTTTTTGCACACTTGGAAATAATGCTCAGCTAGCTTTGAGTGGGACTCAGAGAGAGTAAGGTCTGTGCAGTAGGTCCAGATAGAGAGAATCCAGAGGCAACTGTGATATGGTAGCTGTGAAGTTAATGACAATAGGATAATCACAATTCCAGTACTTGTGCTTTCACGAGTCCACAGACATAAAGGAATTGGACTCCTGGGGCTGTACTGAAGGAATTACACTCAAGGAGACTCATCCACATTTGAACATGATTTAAATGAGGTGATAGTGGACTTTGATCTGATACTGTAATGGATTGAGTTTTACAGGGACCTAGAGGTGGCGAGTATATTTTTCATGTGAAAGGGATGAGAATCACCTGGGGCTGGGGAAATATGTGCTTATTAAATGGCTCCCTATGATTCCCACCTTCTGGTACTCTCCTGTGGAATCCCTTCTCCTTGAGTATGGACTGGACCTAATTACTCACTTTTAGAGAACAGGATATAGCAGAAGTAATGGGATGTCACTTCTCAGATTAGGTTATAAAGACTATAACTTCTGGCTTAGACTCTCTCTTTCCCTGGCTCTTATTGCCTGCTTGTTTTGATAAAGCAAGTTGCCGTATCATGAGATGCCTAATAAGGAAGCCCATGTGGAAAGGAACGGATGGCAGTCTTCAACCATTGGCCAGCAAGGACTGAGGTCCATGAAGAGCTGAATAGTGCTAGTAGCCATGAGTGAGCTTGGAGACAAATCCAAGCTGATCCTTGGAATGACTGAAACCCAGATGACACCATGATTGTAGCCTGTGAGAAATCCTGAAGCAGAAGACAAAGATAAACAGTGCTCAGATTCCTGATGCACAGGAACCTGTGAAATAATGTGTTGTTTTAAGCCACTAAATTTTTGAGTAATTTGTTATAAAACAATAGATAATTAATATAATAGCATGTTATTGCACAGCTTGAAGTTCGTCTATTCAAGAACCTCCCTCATTTTATAGCAGAGGAAAATGAACCCCAGTGTAGTTAAACATGTTCTTTTAACATATATATATATATATATATTTTTTTTTTTTTTTTTTTTTTTTTTCGTGGTACGCGGGCCTCTCACTGTTGTGGCCTCTCCCGCTGCGGAGCACAGGCTCCGGATGCGCAGGCTCAGGGGCCATGGCTCACGGGCCCAGCCGCTCTGCGGCAT
This sequence comes from Kogia breviceps, assembly GCF_026419965.1. Classification (NCBI taxonomy): domain Eukaryota; kingdom Metazoa; phylum Chordata; class Mammalia; order Artiodactyla; family Physeteridae; genus Kogia; species Kogia breviceps. The sequence goes on from NC_081311.1 coordinate 179,664,674, forward strand.
GTGGGATCTTCCCGGACCCGGGCACGAACTCATGTCCCCTGCATCGGCAGGCGGACTCTCAACCACTGTGCCACCAGGGAAGCCCTAACATATTTTTTAAGATAAAAAAGTTTTTAATCACATCGAGATGTTTTATTTTTCTTAAAAAAAACACCAAATCTTTCAAGATGTTTAAATAGATGAATTACTGAATCATGGAATCATAAAGCTGGAAAGGAATTTAGAGTCAGCTAGTTGTATCCACTCATTTTACAAAGGAAGAAACTAAAAATCTACTTTAAAAAATTCCCTTTTATAATTGCCTTCTAAAGTGGTTTATGAGCTACATGAGAAAACTTGGCTCATTACTTTAGCTCACTATATTTTTGAAACCCCAAACAGTATAACCCAATTTAACCAACTACTTTATTCACTAGTCCTGACTTTTGGCAAACTTTAAAAACTCAAATCCCCTGTCAAAGGATGAAGATTTGCTACTATTGAGGACAGTCAAAGAAATTAGCCTCAGGCTCTGAAAGCAATTTCAGGAGGAGTTCTAAAACTGATTTAAGCAATGGCAGTCCCGCTGGAAAAAATGTATATCCTGTCAGGGCAGCTATTTGAACGAGATATAGTAATTTGGATCTGTAATTTCTGCTTTGTTTCTTGAGGAGTAGAAACATTATATACCAAGTGTGCAGAAAACAATAGCCATCCATCTCATCACAACTACAACAAAAAGATTTAAATAAAAGATTTCAAACAGTGCTTCACTCTTCGCTCAACAATCTACACCTATGATCCTGTGTATGACCTCTTTGCATTTTGTAGTTAACAGCTATTTGGGTTTACAATACTCTTTCTAGGAGGTCTGTCATTAACTATTGATTTCTCTAACATTTTCCTTCAATATAGTTATCTAATAGAAGGACTAGATTTATAATTATGTGCACCATCACCCCTCAGTTCCTATCCTTTCAACTTTCCATACAGCTCATACTTTCTCTATAGTTACACATCTTGATTGATGCTTAAAATGTAACCATTACGGTTTTATGACATAGATACTGAATTATAAGTAGGTTTTTATGTTGCTTGTTCATTTTGTTGAGTTGCTTGTGGCTACTAGAATGCCAATATTGAGGAAGCTTCTGTGGCTTCATCTGGTCTCAGTGGGCAAGAATTCCAGGTTTTGTTAAGTCTGCCATGATCAAAGAGGAAAAGTAGCCACATGTATATTGATGACTTTCTTTGGATTACTGCTTTGATTTTTATTGCAATGAAGATATCTCTAGGGTGGATAATGCTTTAATAATTGTCAGCCAATTAAACCTTAAAAGGAATAAATGTTACCATTGTGTAGAAGTAGAGAGCACATACAGCTAGTATGTATTGGGAATATGGGATGTCACCAGGAGGGAAAATGAAACAGAATTGTTGCAAAGATGATCTATACTTCCAAACTTCACAGTTTTATCCTGGTTTGGGCTGAATTGCTTTCAAGTGTATCTTCAATTTGGTATAGTTTCCTCTTTTCACCATTAAGGAAAATGACAGAAACCTGGAAAAATTCATACTTTCACTTATGCTTTCAGGACATGGAGTTAATCTCAGCTCCATTGTGCTACGATAGGTTGATTTCCCAAGCTATCATTTGCCTGGAGAAATGGCAGAATTTATTATGCTTGTACCTGGAAGAACACTTGATGGCAGTATTTTATGATATTCCTGGATATTGAATCAGGAAGCAATCTTACAGTCCTCTATCCCAGTCACATCTATGGTCAATGCCCAGTGTTTGGTTGTGACTCTCCTTTCATCTGTGCCTGGGGCTCAGAGACTGTGAATTTGATGAGTCAAAACTCCTTTTCTTGCCTGCAGTAATAGCTAGACACAAGAAGGTAAGCAATCAGAAGAGTTTGAGAACAACTCATACAGGCACACTTTGACCCTAAGAACCTGAATCAGTTCACGATACTCTAGATTTACCTGGTATTACTCTTATAGCTTCCCTCCCCAGCCCCCGCCATGTTCGTCTCTCCTCTCTCCTCTTATTGGTCTGTATCTCTCTTCAAATCTCCTATTGACATTCTTTTCTTTTTCTTATTTTTCTACCTCACTTTGCTGTAGCCATTCAGAACTAAATAGAGTGCCAACCTCTGAACCAATCTATAGTATATTACTGTGACTTGAATCCCATTTTCTCAGTTACCAATAAATTGCAGTTCATTTCTCATAGCTTCCTGACATAACCTCTGACTGGTTCACACTAAATCTTTACTGTATCCCAGAAATCTAACCTGGTCTAGACTCTAGTTCACTTTTATAGTACCTCAATGTCTTTCTAGGAGAATTATCCTAGTTAGCATTATCAAATTTTTTCTTAAAGTTTAAGATAATATTTAAAACCTAGGGAGAAACCATATTAATTATGAACAAATTCTTTAAAAGTTTTTTAATTCTACTGTCATTCCAGCTGGAAGAAATATGATACTTTGTTATAGAATGGCTGAAATTTACTTTTTCTTTTATTTTATTAAGAAAAAAGTTGGAAAACACCAAAGTACTCATGTTTTCTCAAGTCAAGTTTTTGCTTCGGTGGGTTGGGAACTCTTCTGAACCCTTTCTATGAGAAATAATTGGAGGTGCGCATAAGATGAATTACAATTCAAACCAGTCACTGCAAGCATACTGATTGGCTCCCTTGAAAATACAACAAATTCATTACTGGTGAATTCTCAAAAATCAGTTTGGCAAAGTGAGGTAGAAAAAAATTATTATAGCTTCTCATACCACTAATTATCTAATATATAAATTAGTTTGTATAATTGGGTATTTATCAGTGACACAACTCAATTATGCTTTCTTTAATAGACTGGATATCTCATACTACTAATTGCTACTGCTCGGCACGACGACCACTGCCCTGCCACTGCCAATGAGAAACAGCACAGACCCCAACCACATGCCTTAAAAATTCTTTCCAGATAGAGAGCCTACTCTTCATTTTATATAACAATCTTGTCTCCAGTGTTTGATATGGATCCCAGATGGAAGATATGCTATGAATTATCTGGGTAGGGAATGGAAAAGAAAAAGATATTGTGAACAGTTTATTCCTATAATATTGAAAGAGAATCTTCATCCCCTTATTAGAAGGAATGATACTGGGTATAGAGAAAAAAATTTGTACCCATCCATATCTGCTCTCCTAGCAGTACAGTCTTAGTGAATTTACCTGAGGGCTACATAGCACCACTGAAAACTTCCTTGTTAGCCAGCTATTTGTTTCTGGCTAGTCTCAATTAATGTGCATTTTAAAATAATTGCATGGTCAGAAAAAACTTTCCAAAGCCTCCAAAATGGCATTTCTATCTCTCAAAATATATAGAACATCATTGACCAAAAGGTTGCTTTAGAGTGAATGGCAAATAACATTCTGCAAGGGCAGGCAGGGTAAGGCAGATAGAAAGCCGGGTCACTCTCTAAGTGCCTAAGTGATCACATTTCCTAAAGGGCATTTTTGGAGGAGGTCATCAAGAGGACATGACCACCAGTTGACCCAAGAACTGGACCTGAACAATTGGAGGCTCCTCTCTGCCTCCCTTGTGCTTGAGATGTACTCTCTCCCCACTGTTCCCACAGTGGGAGTCATTTTCAAGGACGCAGCCTTGATAGAGCAATGTGTTGTTGAGACCATCCAGATGGTACATGTGACAGAACCCAGTTAAGGCCTTTATATAAAATTTTAAGATTTGGTGGGTGGGTAGGGAAATCTACTCATCTTGCAACTGCCCAAGATGAGCCTGGTAAGTAAGTTCCCTTGTTTATCAATCCTGCCACCTACCAACATGGAGTGGTCTGCCTCTTTCTTCCATCTCTCCCTGCCCTCCAAGTATGGAGGTGATTTTAGATTATACCTGGGAAACTCCAAGGAAGTTTGTGAACCAACAGGCATATCTCTTTCCATTATATCAACCAAAGAAGAAAACATAAAAGGCATAGCCTGAGGGCAAATGTCAGGAACAAGAGGGATATCCTGCAGGGAGAATCAGAAACAGCATGGAGGGTACAGATTATAGGAAAAAATATGATAAAAACAAACTTGAGAAGTCAAAGCATTGGGCAGTTAGTCCCATAAAAATTATTTAAAAAAGAAAGAAAAACTGAAAAGTAAAACAAACTTTAAGGATTTGCACTAAAAGTAACAGAATTCTAGTAAAAATGGTTTTATATCTAGACATTCAGCTAGTTGCAGAGGCATATTTCTATGTTACACACAACAGGAAAACAAATATAGATAGAAGCTCTCCTACAGATGATGGATACCTCAAGTGGTAGAATGAGTTAGGACACTGTGAGAGAAGGAGAAAAGTTGATTTAGAAGGCAGAAGAAAAGGACTTAACAGAGATCCTTGTGAAAGGCTGTGATTGAACTCTGAAAATGTCACTAACATACAGCAAGATTTTTCCTTCTTAAGAGAGTTGATGAAAGTAACAGATATTCAACTATTCTCACACAAGGAATCTCCTTTCTGAAATATGTGCTGAATATTTACCCCAAGGGAGCATGAGTAACATCTAGAACTTTCATTTTAAAGGCCTTTGTTAGAAACTCTCTTTTTTTTACCCTTTATTTGCATGCCTCACAGATGAGGAAGAAATGTGTACCTTGTTATTCCCGAACAAGACAAAAGGAAATTGTAATTGGATTTTATGAAACCCACATAGTCTTCATGGAGGAAGGCCATAAAAAAGGGCCAGAACCCTCTCTGTGCTGGAATGATCTCAGGGAATCTTGTGTGGGAGTTTGGATAGAGCATCTCAGTAGAGGCAGATTTACTGTGAGGTCCATGATGGGCAAGCTTTAGGGACCCTCACCTGTATGGGCCACAAACAGAAGTTAATGCTTTGGGTATGATCTGATTTTTTTTGCTGTTGTTTTAATTTTCTTTTTGATGTCAGGATAATTCCTATTAATTTTATTATTTTTCATTCCATTTTTTTCATACTTTATTACTATCTGAATTTTCTCAGGTCTTTAATATATAAATGTATGTATGACAAAGACAGTACTATTTATATATTCCATGTTATTGTTGATAATGTCTCATTTGTTTCATCAATGTTAGTGTTGATAATGTCTCATTTGTTTCATCGAACATCTTTAAAATGATGACAGAATGGGCCTCTGAACAACCACAGTTAGGCCATTACTCGCTGTCTCTCACAACTGTTTCTATGTGTGGATTTTATGAAGTCCTAATGCCACCAGTCAGTACCTCTGAGGGTACAGCCACCAGCAACTCCCTCACTCATATTTCCCAGTTTTACCCCTTGAGATGGATTTAGGGATTGCCCCTCTTACATTAGTTCTAATTAAAAAAAAAAAAAAATCTCAGGTGAGTGTAATGTCCATTTTTTTAGAGCATTTTGGACATATTTGTTCTGGTAATTTTGTATTCTTTTTCTTAAGGAGGGCCCTCAAATTGTACAAGCTTCAGGACCACAAAGCCTACATTAGCTTCCAGCTGGGTCATACCTCTTGAAGTATAAAGCAGCCCTAGATTAGAGAATCAGAGCAGTTAAGTGATTCATGAGTCTGATGGCTGATCATTGAGGCATCATCTGGACACATAATGACATCACAATTGATAGGAAATATAGTTATGCTTTGTTGTTGACCAACCCTTTCCACATTGTTAGAATCCAAAGACTAAGAGTACTTCCTAGACTTAAACAGGGAATTTTCTCAAATATTGGCAGATCTCAAAACATTATGTTATTGCCAGGAGAGTTTGGGGGTGTGGGTGCGGCAGAGGTGTTAGAAATTCAATGCAGGATTTATTAACTTCTTATAGAATAATTACATTTATGCTTATTTTAATTCTCAAATCAAATATTTCCCATGAGATGCTCACCAGGTTATTTTCTGTTTAAAATCCCAAATTTAAGAGCTTTAATTGAGCATTGCATATAGTGGAAATGCCTAGTATAGGGACCAATGACTACCTGGTTAATGCAGTAGTGCTTAACAAAGAATGAAAGGAGGCAGAGTTTCAGAATTAACATACAGTAGTGAAGGTCTCATCTCTAAATCTTTAAATTTTTTGTAAAGAAAAGAACTGGCAAACACTCCAGTCTCCACACTAGAGGGAGATGGCTAAAGTTTAGGAATTAATCATATCTCAGAGTCTCTCTTCAAGAAAAAAATTGGAGTCAATATTAAAGGCTAATATAATTAACTATTCAGGTAGACCCTCCAGGCACAGTAATGCTCTAAATGCTACTCAATACAATTATGGGATCCAGGGAAAGGTGAAGGGAGCCATGCCTTGATAAAGGCATAGAGGGAACCTACCTCAACATAATAAAAACCACATATGACAAACCCACAGCAAATATCACTCTCAATGGTGAAAAACTGAAAGCAATTCCTCTAAGATCAGGAATAAGACAAGGATATCCACTCTCACCACTATTAGTCAACATAAGTATTGGAAGTGCTAGCCACAGCAATCAGAGAAGAAAAAGAAATAAAATGAATACAAACTGGAAAAGAAGAAGTAAAACTGTCACTGTTTGCAGATAACATTATACTATATACATAGATAATCCTAAAGATGCCACCAAAAAACTACTAGAACTAATCAATGAATTTGGTAAGGTTGCAGAATACAAAATTAATGCACAGAAATCTCTTGCATTCCTATACACTAACAACGAAAGATCAGAAAGAGAAATTAAGGAAACAATCCCATTTACCATCGCAACAAAAAGAATAAAATACCCAGGAGTAAACGTACCTAAGGAAGCAAAACACCTGTGTTCAGAAAACTATAAAACACACTGATGAGGGACTTCCCTGGTGGTGCAGTGGTTAAGAATCTGCCTGCCAATGCAGAGGACATGGGTTCAAGCCCTGGTCCGGGAAGATCCCACATGCCACGGAGCAGCAAAGCTCATGCACCACAACTACTGAGACTGTGATCTAGAGCCCACAAGCCACAACTATTGAGCCCATGTGCCACAGTTACTGAAGCCTACACATCTAGAGCCCGTGCTCCACAACAAGAGAAGCCACCTCAATGAGAAGATCATGCACCACAACCAAGAGTAGCCCCCACTCACCACAACTAGAGAAAGCCCATGCACAGTAACGAAGACCCAACACAGCCAAAAACAAATAAATAAAATAAATAAATTTATTTTTAAAAAAAACACTGATGAAAGAAACCAAAGATAACATAAACAGATGGAGAGACATACCATGCTCCTGGATTGGAAGAATCAATATTGTGAAATTGACTGTACTACCCAAAGTCATCTACAGGTTCAATGCAATGCCTATCAAATTACCAATGGCATTTTTCACAGAAAAAGAACAAGAACAAGAAATTTCACAATTTGTATGGAAACAAAAATGACTCTGAGGGCTTCCCTGGTGGCGCAGTGGTTGAGAATCCGCCTGCCGATGCAGGGGACGCGGGTTCGTGCCCCGGTACGGGAAGATCCCACATGCCACCGAGCGGCTGGGTCCATGAGCCATGGCCGCTGAGCCTGCGCGTCCGGAGCCTGTGCTCCGCAACGGGAGAGGCCACAACAGTGAGAGGCCCGCATATCACACACACAAAAAAAAAAAAAAAAAAAAAGACTGAATAGCCAAAGCAATCTTAAGAAAGAAGAATGGAGCTGGAGGAATCAGGCTCCCTGACTTCATTCTATACTACAAAGCTACAGTAATCAAGACAGTATGGTACTGGCACAAAAACAGACATATAGATCAGTGGAACAGGATAGAAAGCCCAGAGATAAACGCATGCACATATGGTTACCTTATCTTTGATAAAGGAGGCAAGAATATACTATGGAGAAAAGACAGCCTCATCAGTAAGTGGTGCTGGGAAAACTGGACAGCTACATGTAAAAGAATGAAATTAGAACACTCCCTAACACTGCATACAAAAATAAACTCAAATTGGATAAAAGAACTAAGTGTAAGGCCAGACACTATAAAACTCTTAGAGGAAAACATAGGAAGAACACTCTATGACATAAATCACAGTAAGATTCTTTTTGACCCTCCTCCTAGAGAAATGGAAGCAAAACCAAAAATAAACAAATGGGATCTAATGAAACTTAAAAGCTTTTGTGCAACAAAGAAAACCATAGACAAGACAAAAACATAACCCTCAGAATGGGAGAAAATATTTGCAAGTGAAGCAACTGACAAAGGAATAATCTCCAAAATATACAAGCAGCTCATGCAGCTCAAAATCACAAAAACAAACAACCCAATCCAAAAATGGGCAGAAGGCCTAAATAGACATTTCTCTAAGGAAGACATAGAGATGGCCAACAAATACGTGAAAAGATGCTCAACATCACTAAGCATTAGAGAAAAGCAAATAAAAACTGCAATGAGGTATCACCTCACACTGGTCAGAATGGCCATCATCAAAAAATCTAGAAACAGGGGCTTACCAGGTGGCACAGTGGTTGAGAGTCCGCCTGCCGATGCAGGGCACGCGGGTTCGTGCCCCGTTCCGGGAAGATCCCACATGCCGCGGGGCGGCTGGGCCCGTGAGCCATGGCTGCTGAGCCGGCGCGTCCGGAGCCTGTGCTCTGCAACGGGAGAGACCACAGCAATGAGAGGCCCTTATACCGCAAAAAAAAAAAAAAAAAAAAAAAAAATCTAGAAACAATAAATGCGGGAGAGGGTGTGGAGAAAAGGGAACCCTCCTGCACTGTTGGTGGGAATGTAAATCGATAGAGCCACTATGGAGAACAGTATGGAAGTTCCTTAAAAAACTAAAAATAGAACTACCATATGACCCAGTAATCCCACTACTGGGCATATACCCTCAGAAAACCAAAATTCAAAAATATACATGTACCAGAATATTCATCGCAGCACTATTTACAACAGCAAGGACATGGAAGCAACCTAAATGTCCATCAACAGATGAATGGATAAAGAAAATGTGGCACATATATACAATGGAATATTAGCCATAAAAAGGAATGAAATTGAGTTATTTGTAGTGAGGTGGATGGACCTAGAATCTGTCATACAGAGTGAACTAAGTCAGAAAGAGAAAAGCATGTATGCTAACGCATATATGTGGAATTTTAAAAAGCAGTACTGACGAAACTAGTGGCAGTGTAGGAATAAAGACACAGACGTAGAGAATGGACATGAGGACACGGGGGTGGGACGGGAAGCTGGGATGACATGAGAAAGTAGCATTGACATATACACTACCAAATGTGAAATGGATGGTTCATGGCCAGCAGCCGCATAGCACAAGGAGAGCAACTTGATGCTTTGTGATGACCTAGAGGGGTGGGATAGGGAGGGTGGGAGGGAGGCTCAAGAGGGAGAGGATAAGGGGATATATGTATACGTATAGCTGATTCACTTTGTTGTACAGCAGAAACTAACACAACATTGTAAAGCATTTATACTCCAAAAAAGATGTGGGGGAATAAAAAGAAAATTATTTTTTCACAATATTTTCATCTGGTGTCCCAAATTCAGTGGATAGACGTGTTTTGTTTGGCCTCTTCAGTTTTTAAAAATTGGACATTTCATATGTAAATCCACTTCTCTGAATAAGAGGAGAGAGAGGTGACAGGTCTGTTTAATTCCTGCAAAACAGCCATTTTTAGGAGGTGCATCACAGCTGTGCCCTTTGCGAAAGCATGCAAGCTCATTCTACTCTGTCATAATTCCAGTCTTTGCCCATTAATAACACCAAGTCCATTTCACTCATTTATATTATCTGTTTAAAGTCCAAATGTCTCAATTTGTGATTCTTGGATTAGATTGCCCTATTCTCCCTAAGTTAATGACTTTTCTTGGATTATTGTGTCACTCAAATGTTCCTTAATTATGGGAATCTCTCAATTACAGCATATACTGGTACAGTATTGAAAAAAAAAAAAAATCCAACGAAGAGGCTCCTGCTTCACTATTACCAATGGCTCAGAACCATTTCTCCCTCAGCTGTTCTGTGAGGCGGGGTTATCCACCTGCTTCACTGACCATCTTGCTAAACCCTGGGGCTGCTACTCCATTTCAAGCATTTCACAATGTGGGGTGTTTATTTTAGGAGAGGAAAGGTGATACTGAGCAGAATTCTGTGAGGCCCTGCTGGGTAAAAAAGCCTCTCCATGTTCCCCACTTCTTGTTTGTAGAAAAAGGCTTTAGTCTCCTAGGCCTTTCCTGAGTTCCAAACTGCAGCCCCAAGCAGTTGCTAACTAGGAAAGTGAGAAAATACAGAAACAAAGGAAAAGCAGTCAATCAAGAAAAGTAATGATAGCTTAAACAATACTTTAATGATAAAACAGAGTCCTAGTTCCTCCTCAAGTGATATACATAACAATCCATGCATACCTGTGAGTTTACCTGCCAGGTCTAAGAACCCCCCACCCCTGCCACCCAGGTAAAGGATGGTGACTACATGCCAAACACAAATACCGCAGACTGGTTGGAACCAAAAGGCTGATGACTAAAATTCCTGAAACATCACCCTGTTACCACACCACCAACCAATTATAAGGAAGTCCATGAGCTGCAACTCTCACCCCAAATGTTGCCTTTAAAAACTCTTTCCTGAAAGCCATTGAGGAGTTGGAACTTTTGAGCATTAGCTGCCTGTCCTCCTTGCTTGGCACCCTGCAATAAACATTGTACTTGCCTTAAACATAATCTGGTGTCAGTACATTGGCTTTGCCAATTGGCTTTGCCAAGTTTAGTTCAGGAACAAGGGGATGGATTCAGGAAGAGTTGGAGTGTTCTGTCATGGTGTGTAGAAATTCAGACCAATGACTAGCCAATAAAGATGTCTGAAGGAAACTTAATCAGTCAAGGAGGCGATGTTACCTGAGGACATGGGAGCTAAAAAAGTTGTGGAAAAACCCATGAAGGGAGCTCCTTTTCAGGATCCAGTTCTTAAGTGTCTTCACTCTCAGTTCTCAAGTATAACCTTTGTTGTCTATTTTACACTTCTCTTCTGAAATTGCTCTAATCTTTTAGTAAAGAAATTTGCATTTGGCTAAACATCACGTATAGTAGTCTTTAAGAGACTAAGTGATGGGTTAGTAAAAGGAAAGGAGGCTTTCTCATTCCAAGAATTTCTGGCACCTGGGAAGAGTGGCAGTTCTGGTTACCTATTGCTATGTAACAAGCAAGTCCAAAACTTAAGCCACAAAGTAGCAACCATATTATTATGCTCACAAATCTGCCCATTGGGCAGGTCTTCACATGGCTGAGGGCTGAAGTGGCAACCATGTATGCCCCTCTCTTCATGCAGTCTCAGGGATGCTCCACATGTCCTTTTCACGTAGTTTCTACAGGAAGGTGGCCTCAGGGAGGTCAGAGTTTTTACAAACCAGCTGAGAACTTTAAGAGTAAGTGCAACACTTCCTATATCCTCAACATAGAAATTTTAAAATGTCACTTCTGCAACACCCCATTGCTCAAATCAATCTCTAAAACCAGCAAAGATTTAAGAGGATAGGGATTAAACTATGCCTCTCAATGGTAGAAGCAGCAAAGAATTTGTGGATATATTTAATCTACCTCTGTGGCCTTATAAGCTTACTGGGTACAGCGTGACACAGATTTCAGGCAGTCATTAGCATTACGGAAGGGAGACTCCATGGCCGGGCTGGGAACTAAGGGGCATGATCCATAACACTACAGGAGAACTCTGCAGGGGGAACCTCTCAGCTGAGATAGCAAGATCAAGCCTTTGGATTGCTACTAAAAAGGGAAACAACACTGACATTGGAAAGGGGAATGGAGGGAGGTGGAAATATTTTTGTGAGATTGTTGAATAGAAAGCAGTGAATCAGTTGAAATAATGTCAATGTCTCACTTATTTTGGTTATCTCAAACATACAATGCAATACTGAAGAAAACTAAAAAGGCTTCAGAGCAGCCAGAATAGTGGTAGAAAGTCTAGATGTTAACATGTATTTACTTATTTGTAAGGGGGTCACTCCAGGCTTGACTCAAGACCTCCTTTGCTCTTACTTTACATGCAACTAGGATAAATGCAGTTTGTGGTATTTTAGCTGGTAATAAATTTTAAGTGTCTTAGTGGATTGGTGGGGACAGGGATGGGAGGTGCTGCTAGAGGTAAGTTCATTGACAGTAATAAGAAATAACTCAGTTTTTAAGCCTAAATAGCTGCCAGACCCTAGCATCTTCCTTCCCTTTCCCATGCTCTAGTCTGCACCACATAAAACTCTGGGGCCAACTGTACAGGCTCATCTTCATTCACAGTTCCCGAGGTCAACAAAAAGTTAAACATTGGAAAAACCTCTTTCTGACACTAGGTATTGAGTTACCTTTGGTGTGGATCTGACCCTGAAGTTTTGTGTCTGTTCTAATAACCAGGAATCCTCTCATTCCTGAGCCCCACAATTCTCCTAATTCTTCTACTGGGCTTCAGTCTAGGTCTTGTTTTCAGGATGTTATGCTGATACCTGATGTCCAAATCTCTTCTGGATTAGGGTTCTGCCCTCCTGGGGGGTACCATAGCCCATGAATCCCTATTTAGTTAGTAGGGCTCTTTCACCCTGAAGATGTTTGCAAAGCCAATTCCTATCAGCTGAACTACTAAGTGTCCCTAATCCAAGTCCCCAGAGTCAGATTCTCCTCATGTTAGGATATCCTGATCTTTCATTGAGAAACTCTATTGCTGACTGTACAGGCCACAGCTGAAGAACTGAGGGGGTGACCAAATCTGACCCTAAGTTTGCCACTCTGGCTGATCCTCCACTGTCAGCACTGTCCCCTGTCTGAGTGGATTTATCTCCCCCTAGTGACAGGTCCAGTGCTAGATGATGTAGATGTTACTTCTCTCCCGGCCTGCCCCATCATGCTCTAAGTGGTTGGCCAATGACCATGCCCTCTTGATGCCCTAGATATGCTCTCAACATCCCCAAATTAAAGGAGCAGAAAGAAAATAGATATCTATAAAATAAATACAAAATCAAAAGAAAGAGTGTGGGATTATTTTGTGAACAAATAAACACCTCAAGAATAATGAGAACACTAGACTCACATGTATTGGGTACTTCCTATGTGTCAGACACTCTTCAAAGCCCTTTACATGTATAAACTCACTTCATCCTCACAACAACTTGGTGAAGTGTTCTCATTTTGTGGATGAGAACACTAAGGCACTAGTGTATAAGTAACCAGCCCAGGTTATATGGCTGAGTAAGTGAGGGGTGGGGGGTGAGCATGGGCAGGGGCTAATTTCCAAACTCAGTGATCTTGCCCCAGAATTCTCTTACTCATTTTTCTAAATCCTCAAAAGATGTCAGTGTGTCCTAGCCCATTGTGATAACTCAAGCCCATAATGATGGTCCTGAGTCCTCAAAAATATTCAGTTCTATTCTAGAGGGCAGAAAATTGTGTAAGATACATCAAATAATTATCTCAAAATTGATTTAAAATGATGGCACTTCAAGCAGGCAGCTTCTGTTATCTGGAAAATGAACTCACGAGTTGTTACTGTCTTATGGCCATTCACTTTTTCATCAGGTCTATTTAATACTTGAGACATACCACATCATTAATTTAGACCTAAATCTTTACAGGGCATAGGTACATACACTAATATATTTCTAGAGTTACACCAGAAACAATTTAATTTATGGTGTAATATATTTCGATGTTACATAATTTTTGGATTACTCAGCTCTTTTCAGAGCTAAGATCAACAATAATCAAAAGTGGTACATTAGAATCACATGTAAAAGACAATCACCCCAAACTGAAAATAACTGGTCATTCCCCCATCCCCCCCATATCACATTTGTAGAACTTAGATAAGAGCTTTTAATTTCATCTTCCTAAAAGTTTGGCCAAGTGACTAAAACAAATGTTGTTCCCTACATTATATTTCTTAAAAAATGAATTCCAATTACCTCACAGTCGAGGCACAGTTACAGGTCATGATTTAATTGCATCAATCTAGAGTTTATTGCCAAATTATCTTGTTAGCATCCAGGGCCTCTAGCCCACTGAAAGTCTAACTAAATATTTATGTTGTCATAAATCTTTTCTCAGGAAGGACAGATAGGGGTATTAAAAACACATAAAAATAAAAAAGAAACTGTCCAGGACATTAAACGTTTCTTCTTAAGACGTGGCCAACATTGGTAATGGTTAAAAGGAAAAGCATCACCCGAGAATGACAGCGAGGCCTTGTAACAAATAATTGGGTTTAACCCCAGAATGATTAAATCAGGAACTCAGGGAGCAGGCCTTGGATATTGGTGTATTTAAAATTTCCCCAGCTAATTCTAACATACAGCAAGCTTGAGAACAATGATCTAGGCCAGGGACTGGCAAACTGTGGCTGTTGGCCTGGCCACTTTGTAAATAAAGATTTTTATTGGAACCACAGCAACACCCATTCATGCACATGTTTTCTATGGCTGCTTTGTGGCTGCAAGGGCAGAGCTGAGTAGTTGAGATGGAGACTCTGTGGTTCTAAAAGCCTAAAATATTTACTATGTGGCTCTTTAAGGAATAAGTTTGCCAACCCCTGCTGCACGCTAATGCAATATCACTGTTTTTGAATGGTGTTATTTAAATGTGTTAAATTTTCTCAAAAGAAGGGAGAATAGGTTTAGAAGTACAGTATGTGTCCTCCTCCCTTAATTATCCTTCCAGAAAGTTACACACACCATTTCCGCTTGCATCCTATTGGTTAGAATTTAGTCACATGGCACTGCCTAGCAGCAAGAGAAGCTGGGAAATGTAGTCCTTATTATCATGGCCTTGCCCAGCTAAAATTCAAGTGTTCTATGACTATAAGGGAAAAAAGGAACAAAGATATTGGGTGACTAAAAGAACTCTCTTCCACATCAGTCAGTTTTCATATTTAAATACTATACCCAAGTCCTGAAACAGAACAGAAAGAAATACTCTTTGGATCAGGAAACAACCAAAGACAGATTAAGAATCCATTTGCCATATATGTGTTATGTTAAAACATTTGAACCTTCAGCTTTTGCATATGATATGCTCACTGACTTAGTCTCTAATGGAGAACAGAAAATATTTTTCAGTTAGAAATCTCTCTATAATCATAAGGTTTGTGATTGACTCAGATATCCAAAACTAACAGAACAGAGTACCTAACATTTGCTGCCATATCTGATGGCTGGGGTGAATATATAATTTACGTGCCAGCTGGATAGTTGAGAGTGAAAGGGATGTTATTAACAGCTGTTCTTGGACAACAAGTATAATCTGGAAAATTGAGACAATAGTCACCTTAATTTTGATCTGCAATTTGGGTGAACATATTCTAATTTAGGATAAATAAAGAGGAACAAAAGAAAAAAAAATCTCATTGTGGAGCCGGATCTAATCATGACCAATCATTGAGCCAGATGGTTATCATTACTGTAGGGAAAAGTAGCAAATAATATCATTCCTGGCAGTGATATAAATAAAATGTTACTTTAAATTTCAAGAGATTATATTTTATTACTTAAAATTGTGGTAAATCTTTAAGTTCACCTAAAATCTGTGGTCTCTGTGGGGGCTAAACATACATTAGACAGTCCACAGATGACAAAAGCTTGAGAAACACTCACTAAAAGAGAGAATTATTTTGAGAGCATAGACTTTTAATCACAACATAAGACAGGTAACAAAAGGCATGGGGACAAGTCTTGGCAATTCTAACTTTTAATATTTTAAAATCCACTACCTTCTATCAATCCTTTTCATTCCATCTCTAGTGCCATTATTCTAATTGGGTTCCTTGTCTCCAATGTATTTGTCCCCCAAATCCATGCACCACCCTGTTCCTAGGGCAATTTTCTAATGCACAAATCTGGTCATGTCAACTTCCTTTTAAAATCTTTCCACTTTTCCCCATGCTCCTCATCGCCCTTCAAGGTCAAGTCTAGACAGGGCTACATAATTTGTAAGACCCATTACAGAATGAAAATGTAGGGTTCCCTAGTTCAAAAAGCAAGGAAAAAAATGCCATTAAACGTCATGGAATGTAAAGATTTTTTCCTTTATTCTGTGCTGTGCCTTTCAACTTGTCACAGTGTTTTTATTTGCTATATAATATTCTAAATAAAGATAAAGTAAAATCTTAAATTATTAGAACAAATTTTACTGTTCATGTTTATATAATGTCAGTTTTAAATGTAAAAATAAATGTTTAACTCAAATATAGAATCACCAAAACGACACCATTTCTATTTTATAGCTTGTACTTGCACATGTAGAAATGCTACACAAAACCAACTCAACTGTTTGTATTTTACTTCTTGACTCCTTTACTCTCTCACCTTCAGTCTTGGCAAAACATTCCTCCAACCTGCCTCATCACACCTCCACCATAGCACTTGTTACACAAGGCTCTGCATAATAATATGGTTCATTTCTCCTCGCAACTAAACTGGGAGTCCTAGGAAGTCAAAAGAATATGTTGTTCACCTTTGCTTCTCTAGTGTCCGGCAAATCGTAGATATTCAATACCTGTTTTTTGGTTTAATATGTAAATGACTCATAAATTAATGAACGATGAACCCCATTTCTCAATTTCCAATTCCCAAATTCCACAGACAGAATTGTCAGCTATGTTTTTCAAAGATTCCCAAGGATAGAAACACTATAGGTGTTTTCTGTAGATATAGAAATACTTTCTGTAGATACAGAAGTACTTTCTAATACTTTACGAACTTGATCATTTTTTCTTACTGTCAAAAGGTTAAGTTTTTCTATTTGCTCACTACTCTTTCATAGACACTGAGCAGATTTGTTTTGGCCGTGGTTTAGGGCAAAGATTCAGACAGACTAGGGTCAAGCCCATCTCTAAGTCACTTGTCTAGAATCTTCAGGTGAGTTACTTATTTTTGGATTAGCTACCTTCCTCGAGGAGTTACTGCAAGAATTATCTCAGAGTATGAATACATGATAACTAGTCAAGAGTAGCCTTTCAAGAAATGTTATTCCCCTTCCTTCTCCTTCCCAGACATTTAAACACAGGTATCCCACACTTTTGGAAAGTTCACTTTACACCACTTCGATTTTACCAAAGGCCTATGTTTTCACCAACAAAAAGAAATTCAAAGAGGATTTTCACTTTATGAAAAAAGGCAGAAAGTGAAAATAGCATTCACTGTTTCAGAGGCAGCTCACACCGTGAGCAGTGAGAGTGGCACTGCTAAACTCCTTCCTCGGGAACTAGACTCAGCACCTCAGCATCAAGCCACCAGGGCTTTGAACTGAATCTGTGAGCATCTATGCTTTATCTCCTTTAACAGTAGTCCCCCCTTACCCTCGGGGTTACGCTCCAAGATCCTCAGCAGATGCCTAACCACGGATAGTACTGAATCCCCCCCAATACTATGTTTTTTCCCCATACATACATACTCACTATAGAGGCTAATTTATAAATTAGGCACAGTAAGAGATTAGCAACAATAACTAATAGAACAATTATAACAATATACTGTAATAAAAATGATATAAATGTGGTCTCTCTCTCAAAATATCTTATTGTACAAATGTAATGCCTTTTCCATCTTAACTAAGCACTAACACACCGTGGCCATAACTTTTGCAGTTTGAGGTGAAACAGCAAAGCTAATACAAAATTTCTTTTTCCTTCTTTACAACCTCACGGATAAAAGATTCGTTTTTACCATAGATCTTAGCAACCTCAGCATACAATTTTTTTTCTTTCCTTATTAAGTTCAGAACTTTCACCTTTTTACCTAAAGGAAGCACTTTACAGCTTCTCTTTGGCATATCTGAATTGCCAGCATCACTACTCTCGTGCTTTGGGATCATTCATTATTAAGTAAATTAAGGGTTACTTGAACATAAGCACTGTGGTACCTCTACAGTCGACCCGATAAGCGAGACGCCTACTAAGTGACTAACGGATAGGATTCTCTGGACAAAGGGATGATTCACGTTCTGGGTGGGATGGAGAGAGACAGAGTGAGATTTCCTCACGCTACTCAGAGTAGCTTGAAATTGAAAACGTATAAATTGTTTATTTCTGGAATTTTCCATTTAATATTTTCCGACCAAGGTTGCCGGAGGGTAACAAACCTCAAAAAGCAAAAGTGCAGATAATGGGGAGCTTACTGTATTTTGTGTGTCCATTAGCAAGATGTGTCCTGAGGTCATTGCTTCTTTGATTTACAGCTTCTGAAGGGTTTCATAGGAAGGCTCTACGTTTGGATAGTGGGAGAAACCTGTATCTTTTACATAGTACAGCAATTGTTTTATCTCTGAGATAAATAGCTTTATTTTTTTAAATTAATTTTTTATTGAAGTATAGTTGATTTACAATGTTATGTTAGTTTCTGCTGTACAGCAAAGTGAATCAGTTATACATATACACATATCCACTCTATTTTAGATTCTATTCCCATATAGATCATTACATAGTATTGAGTAGAGTTTCCTGTGCTATACAGTAGGTTCTTATTAGTTATCTATTTTATATATATAATAGTGTGTATGTGTCAATCCCAATCTTCCAATTTATCCCTCCCCCCTTTCCCCTTTGGTAACCATAAGTTTGTTTTCTACATCTTTGACTCTATTTCTGTTTTGTACCATTTTTTAAGATTCCACATGTAAGTGATATCATATGATATTTTTCTTTCTCTGTCTTACTTCACTCAATATGACAATCTCTAAGGCTGTCCCTGTCACTGCAATTGACATTATTTCATTCTTTCTTATGGCTGAGTAATAGTCCATGGTATGTATGTATGAGACAAATAGCTTTAAATCATTGTATCTTAACTCAAGAGAAGACCATTAATGGTCCAAGGTAACTTGAACTTTGCCATTTTTCTTTCATTTGCTTTTTTGTGTGTGATGTTGGTTAGACAATTTAATATATCCCCCCAATACCAGGAAATTATACACGTAAATATATTGAATTTTATTTTATGTATATTATATATCAGTATACCGGACAATATAAGTAATAATAAAGATATGCTAAAGTTATGTCTCTTTCACTTTCTAGTATCTATGTTTCTCTTGGTTCAAACTCCCATATCTCTTCTCCCTCCTGGATCCTTTCATGTTCTCCAAAATCCATGCTCTCTGTATTGGTTTGCAGACACTCCGTAACCAAATACCACAATTAGGGCCCCACCCTACTGGCCTCAGGATCATTTAATCGCTTCTTAGAAGGTGCTGTCTCCAAATAAAGTCATATGGATTGGGGTCCATCCACATGACCTCATTTAAACGTATCACTTCTTCACAGGCCCCATATCCAAGCACTTTTACATTCTGAGATACCGGGGACTGAGACTTCAACATATACTTTTGGGGTGGGGGGGACACAATACAGCCCACAACACTCTCCTATTAACAAATTCCCCTAGTTAAAACCTCCCTGCTTTAACTGGAACCTGACTCACTCCAGCAAAATACTTAGCATATCCTTTCCTCCCAACTGGGAAATACATTTCATCTTACTTTCATTTAGCTAACTCTTATTTATTCTTTAAGTCTTAACCTAAATATCCCAAATATCACTTCCTTAGGGAGGCCACTCCTTAACCCTCAGGTTAGGTCCTCTAGTCCCTGCTCACCACTGCACCCTGTAACCCCTTTTTATTATGTGAAGGTATTTTGGTCAGCTTTACTGAAGTGCAATTTATATGCAATAAAGCTCACCAATGTTAAGTGTACAGCTCAAGTTGTGACAAAATTATACAGCGGTATAACCACCACCACAAACACAATATAAAACATTTTTATTACCCAAAATGACCCCTTGAGCCCATTTGCAATCAATTCCCCCTACCCACAGGACTTCCCTGGCAGTCCAGTGGTTAAGACTTCGGCTTCCAATGCAGGGAGTGCAGGTGTGATCCCTGGTCTGGGAATTAAGATCCCACATGCCTCAGGGCCAAAACACCAAAACATAAAACAGAAGCAATATTGTAACAATTCAATAAAGACTTTAAAAATGGTCTACATCAAAAGAAAAAAAAAAAGACTTAAAAAAAATTCCCCCTACCCACAAGTGATTACTGGTCTATTTTCAATTGCTATTGGTTTGCCTTTTCTAGAATTTCATATAAATGGAATCATACAGTAGGTAGTCTTTTAGGACGGCTTCCTTTCATTTATCATAATGCTTTTGAGCTTCGCACATAGTATGCATACCAGGAGTCCATTCCTTTTTATTAGTGGAATTTCATGTATGGATATACCACAGTTGGTTTAATCCATTCAAGAGTTGATAAAGATTCTGTTGTTTTTTTTCCCCAGTTTTTGACATTTATAAATAGCAAAATTGGGTTGTTTCCAGTTTGGGGCTATTATAAATAGCTACTATTAATATTCACATACAGGTCTATGTTGAAAAGTTTTCATTTTCTTGGAAAATTACCTAAGAATGGAATGTCTGGGTCATATGGTAAGTGTATATTTAACCTTTTTAATAAACTCCCAAATGTTTTTTCAAAGTGTTGTACAATTTCACTTTTCCATTTGAGGTGTTTAAGAGTTAACATTTGTTTCATGTCTTCACCAAAACTAAGCATTTTCAGTTATTAATGTTAGTCATTCTAGTGGGTATTTTAAAGGTATTCATTGTGATTTTAATTTGCTTTTTCTTGATGACTAATGCTATTGAGTTAATTCTCTCTTAATACCTTTAAGTACTTGCAGAATGTCTATCTACCCTCCCTGCTAAACTATAAACCTCATGACAGAAGAAATGGTATATTTCTTTTGTCGTTTTTAATTTTTGGACCTCCATGCTCTTTATTCTTTAAAAATGTTTTAATAGAATATTTCAAAGTTACAGAAAAACTGTGAGTAACAAACCCTCGTGTATTCACAACCCATGTATAAGCATCATCAAGCCAACCCCACTGTGTTTAATCTTTTAACACCCCCGAAACCACTCTCCCACCACAAACATAGATTTATTTTTAAACAAATCTGAGACTATATCTCTCTCTTGCTCACAGATGTATCTCTAGTGTTTAGAATAATGCCCCAAATGGGAGGCACGCAATATTTATTTGAATGACTAGATGCCATTTTTTGTATTTAACTTATTTTATCTTACGGCCTTTTCTCAAAGACAGACCATTACTTTGAGTTAGCTGATTAATGGAGTTGAGCTTTTTTTGGTAAATTTGAACAGGAATATCGTAAGACTCCTTCAAAAACTGCACCCATTCTCTTACTGTGAGAGGGATGGCTAAAGTTCAGAAATATCAAAATTTTCTTTAAGCTGAGCAACATCCCTTGATAACTTGCCAAGATTTTTTGGTTGTGAAACAGGATCTCTGGGTAAATCAGCCATGAAAATGAACTGCTGCTATGGTAGGTTTTAGCTTTCAAAAGTTGTTTTTACTAAAGTCTGTGTTAGGTTGAATACTGAATAGTCAGTCCATCATACCAGTAATGGGGTGAGGATAGAACAGATAAACTCTGGTTTGATGCTGCTTTAATACATAAGTTGTAAAACTGGCTGTCAGGACAGAAGAAACAATCAGAATAGCCTGTAGCAGAAAAACATTCACAGACTGATGATTGGGCCAGAGTAAGGAAGATGTAAGTCAAATTTCTGGAACTGACTTAATTCTAAGGCATAATTCACAACATAACAATGCTTCAAGAAACATGTTCTTCTATTGGTTAAGAGATAAATAAGACTGCCCAAGAAGTAAGACAGGTAAATACATCTCCCATATTCCCCTAGTTTGGTCCTACAATTAATCCTGAACCAAAATGCTTCTGAATCTTCTAGTGAGTTTTGAAAAAACAAATGCCTAAAAGGAAGGACGTTCTTTCAAAAACCTAAGTTCTGTGTGATAGCCTCAGCTCTGCCGTTGCAAAAAGCAATTGGATGACTCAAAAAGCTTAGTGATATGTGATCCCGACTGGCTGACAGGTGACTCAGCCAAGGTAACGGGTGGGTATTAATTGCAACAATTTTCTTAAGCAGTTAGCTTTTTATGCCATGGGCTGTGGAATACATGACACAAAAACATCACATTTTAAAGCAGCAGTTTGACGATTTCTGTTAATCCTTATGTTGTGGTTAGATGCCAATGGCTCCATGAAGGCTACAGTTTAAAACAGCAATTATTTTAAAGTATGTCTCTTTTGTACACCACTAGTAAATTGGATTATGTTTTCTGAGCCTCCCAAGAGCATTAGCCAAAGCATACCTAAAGCTTTTCCAGTGTTATAAATCACCTTTATAGGCTCACAGATATTTTATAATAAAGGCTGAAATTTCCCTCATCTTTTAAATATGAAATTCATGTTTCCTTCTCTCCATTAATCCTTATCCCATTTCTGCAACTCCACTCACACATTAAATTTATCTAGGCTATCAGCCAAAGTGGAGGGCTTGTTTACTTTCTTGTTAAAGCCAGTCTCTTCATCCAAATTACCCATGGTAGATTAGGACTCTATTCTGACTTTGCTGCAAAAAACGGGGGAACTCAGTTATTCTGAATTGTATGTAGGTGATAGGCTTATAAATTATCCACCTGTTTTGTTGGTATTAACTTATAAGAGGAAGCTTTTCTTTTCAGAAACGTATGTTAAAGGTTGTGAGAAAAATAAGGAAAGACCTGTGTATTTGAAACTAATTGAGCTGTAACTCTAGGGCATTAGTTTAAAAACTGCTTATCATTGGTAATTTGTAGTTTTCATTGTTAGATGTCTTCCTACACAACTATACAAAATCTTAATTAAAAAAAAAAAACCTCCCAAATGTCAATGTATTTTAATTCTGAGCTCTATTTATTTGATTTTGTAGAAACTCTTCTCCAACCCCATCCCAAAGTAAAAACAAAATCAAACAAATAAGTAAAAACCACTCTACAATGAGCTCCAGCCTAATTATCAATACCATATTTAAGGGGGAAAATGTCATTAGAATCTGAATCTATTCAAATGTGATTTTTAGGACAAAATCAGAAAAATAATTGCTATTAGAGAGATTTGCTTTAGCTTCAGTACGAGGATACAGTAAATGTAATTAGAATGTTAGGTAAATATTATTTGGTAGAGATATAGCTCTGCATTGCATAATAATCATCAAATTTCCTATCAGTTAATGTGGTGATTTTAAAAATTCTTTTGGCTACGAGTAACAGAATATCCAACTTAAATGGCTTATTAAAAGCAGTATAATTATTTCATCATAAAAGAAGCCCAAAGGCTGGGTGCTTTCAGGATTGGTTCAACAGCTTAGTAACATTATGAAGGATTCTGGTCTTTCTGTATTTCAGCTCTCCATCCTCAGACGATTGTCTTGAAGTTCAGGTTTACTTAAAACTCTTGGATGTAAGAGTGTAGCTGTGGTTTAGGGATCACATAAAGAGATGACAGCATCTGCCATAAAAAAATGCACAGTTGGGCTTCCCTGGTGATGCAGTGGTTGAGAATCCGCCTGCCGATGCAGGGGACACGGGTTTGTGCCCCAGTCCGAGAAGATCCCACATGCTGCAGAGCGGCTGGGCCCGTGAGCCATGGCCCCTGGGCCTGCGTGTCCGGAGCCTGTGCTCCACAACGGGAGCGGCCACAACAGTGAGAGGCCCGCGTACAGCAAAAAAAAAAAAAAAAAAAAATTGCACAGTTGCCTTGCATATATCTTTTTGTAGTAGGAGGGAAATTTTTTCCAGACGTTCCCTAGCAGACTTTCCTTTGGGTCCCTTCTGCTAGGATTGGGTCACATGCCCCTGACCTAGCTGCAAGGAAATTTAAGAAAAGTACGTGTGACATTTTTTTTCATGTAAAGGCATTTTTTTTTTTTTTTTTTTTTTTTTTTCCAGTACACGGGCCTCTCACTGTTGTGACCTCTCCCTTTGTGGAGCACAGGCTCTGGACGCCCAGGCCCAGCGACCATGGCTCACGGGCCTAGCTGCTCCGTGACATGTGGGATCCTCCCAGACCAGGGCACGAACCCGTGTCCCCTGCATCAGCAGGCAGACTCTCAACCACTGCACCACCAGGGAAGCCCCGTGTAAAGGCATTTTATTTTAAATACAGCAGTGTGTACATGTCAATCCCAAGCTCCCAATTTGAGACTCTGTAGTTGAATGTCATCTGGGCCAGCAGGAAGAAGTGGGGAAAGAGAGAACTAGGCCAGTTAGGAAGACAATGTCTAGCAATAGTTTATATCACATTTTGCCACTGTTTTTGTAAAATTAAGTTACTAAAAATTAAGTGTAATTTAATTTAAACTTTTGGGCTTCTTTTGCAAATAAATTTGTATCAATACATTACAGATATTTTTCATAAGAGATTCACAGAGTAATTCTAATTAAACCTCTTGAATTTCTTTCAAGTAAATTTCAGAAGTCCCATTTAAACATACTTGGAAAAAAAAAGAAACCTTATTGTGATATACTATTCCAAGAAATAAAAAACAATAGGATGTGATGACTTGAGAAACCAAATCACACTCTTTCAATGGAATGTGGCAAAGACCACCTGACTAGTAAAATAATTAGGAAAAAAGACCCTAAGCATGCACAAAGGCATAATGGAAAACAATTAGATTAAACAGACATCAGCACTGTGATTACATTCCACAGCAGATGTAGAATTGAAAACACCAGGACACCTGTTCAGTTCAAACTAAAGCTAGATTTTACAATGTTGGAGAGGCAGAGGGCAACATCAAATCATCTTTCTTCATTTGGCTTGATTCACTGGGGAGGCATCTAGATTTTCCAAGGGTGGGACAATTCCATTCAGGAAAAAAAGAAACAACTAAAAAGAATCCAACAATGAAAACAAAACACCAAAACAAAAATGTTTCCTTCTTCTGAATGCCCCTATTCCGAAATATTTCGAAAGCATATTTCTCTTTTCATAGTTTTCTAGTTTTATTCCAAGTGAATACAAAACAAACAAGCTTTAATGCAAAATATTACTCAGGGACACAGTGTAAGCAAGGATTTATGAATCCTCAAATTGGCTTGCTTTACTGTTTCCCTCTCAAGGGAAAAAGAAAGAAAATAACTCGGAGAGTTGCAAAGGGGGCTTAAAATGACTTGTTCGGTAAGTCCCCAACTAAAGGACCAGAGTCTAAGATCGCCTATATTTTCACGAAAGACAAAGGAGAGCTTCAAAGTTTCCTCCAGGCGCCAAAATGAAAACAATTCTGGCTGCATTTAATTTGGGATTAATAGAGAATACAGAAATTACAGTGCATTATTAAGGAACCATTCCACCCCCTGAAAGATAAGGTGCTTTTCTTTCTTTTTTTTTTTTTTTTTTTTTTTTTTTTTTGTGATATGCGGGCCTCTCACTGTTGTGGCCTCTCCCGTTGCGAAGCACAGGCTCCGGACGCGCAGGCTCAGCGGCCACGGCTCACGGGCCCACCCGCTCCACGGTATGTGGGATCCTCCCGGACCAGGGCACGAACCCGTGTCCCTTGCATCGGCAGGCGGATTCTCAACCACTGCGCCACCAGGGAAGCCCCGATAAGGTGCTTTTCTGATGAAAACAAGCACAGTATATTGAAATTTTCTTTAAAAAAAAAAAAAAAAAAAAAAAAAACCCAGAAACTCATCCTAATGAAAATAGAGAAATACCATTTTATTAATCTATTGATTTTTCAAGAATAAAGGCTTTTTATACTCTTCATTATTCTAAAAGTCAAAATCTCCATTTGAATAGAGGGTTTTTAAGGGGAGATGGAGGGAAGTTCTCATGAATATTTATGTCTAATTCTATCTGGATTTGCTTGGTGACAGGACACAGAACTTTTTCATATACTTTTAAAAATGTGCATGGAACTTCACATGAAAAACAGGGCTGGCATCACACTCATAGTGCTGGGACTGGATGTACTTCACCAGGACATTGCAAAGGTCCTAAAAGAATTATGCTTTTTCACAGTAACAAATGGCTTTCCCTCCGAGACGCAATACAGCAAAACCAGCAGTCATTTAATTGCAGCCTAATTGAGCCTAAGATAATAGGTTTAAGTCTGTGGAGTATCTGAATCAGCAGCAGCAATTAAAAACCCTGCATCTGATTATTCCTCCTGTCAGTCAATAAGTCAGCAAATAGTTACTGAACACTTAGTGTGCACAGTGATGGATACTGGGGACACAGCAGTGAACGAATCTTAGATTCTGCCCTCAACTTCCAGTCCTTTTTTTCCTCTTTTATCTTTTCCTTTAGGACCTAGGGGAGAATTCTGAAACCTGTTTTTTGCAAGATTCTCGAGTGATGCTAAGGGATCCAGAAAAAGATAAACACCCATGTAAGTGATATACACACCTTGCAGGTTTCAGCTCAAGCAAAGCTTTATACAGAAAACCTTTCTAGACCCTCCTTCCTTCAAACAACACACAACTTAATCAAATCAGGTCAGACTTTCATGAACTCCAATAGTATGTAAAAATATTTCCTTCCATTTAATTTAGCTTAAATCACAGGAGAGACAATGACTGGGAAATTAATACAGTTGGAGGAACAGCTGCAGTGGACAGTAATACACTCTCTGCATGATCTTGATCCTCATGTTACTTACCATCAGTTTAGTTCCCGTTGTTTTTACAAGCAGCCAAGTGACCGGAAGCAAACAGACCTGAAGCTCTGCTGGAATTTTCTTTTCTTAGAATGAAGATCCTTCCCTCAGACACTTTACATAATGGCATGGGTATGGAGACATATTTCTCTGCTGTATGAGAAACAACAATGCAGACATGACGATAAACTTGTTCACTTTTCTGACAAATACTTATTATGGAGTGTCTGCAATATATCAGGCAGTGTTCTAAGTGTTGGGGTACTGTGATCTCTGCTCGTTTGGAACTTTACTTCTAGAGTGGAGGTGGAGTCAGAGGATAAACAAGTAAGCAGGTGGGCGTGTAAGTTTATTTCAGAGAATCATAAGTATCATCAAGAAAACAGAAGAAGGTGAAATGGGGTAGAGTCACCAGGTTCAGGGAATGGGTGAGTTCTTCAGTATGAATGGTCAAAAAAGGCCCCTTGAAGTATTTGACACTAGACTCAGAGTTAGAAGAAACTCTGAGATGGAGGCAACTAACAAACTAGGGAAATGCATGTCTCACCTGAGACCAGCAATGCCATTGAACTTGTGCAGACTATTTCCACTTGGCAATGGAGGGATATGGGGCAGGACAGGGGAGACCATGGTGCCAGATATGGCTTTCCAAGAGAAGCCAGAGATTTTGATTTCAAAAGAAAATTGCTTTTCAAAATGTTGGCAAATAATTAAAATTTAAAATATTTTGCCAACTAACTCTATATTATTGGGAACTAAGTATTGATACATGGGAGGGCTGGATCAGGGTAGAGGGCTGCCAGTACTTGGAATCTCTGCTCTATGTCTTTCTTTTGGTCTAGATTACCTAGGGCTAATCTAATAAAATAATCTGGCAAAAAATGTTAATGGCAGATAATGACATATCTTCTAGAGATGATATTTACAGTTTACCTGGGACTTCCCATGAAATGCGAATGGTAAGACATGATTGGAAGGAGACTGCTAATCCAGAGTGGTCTGGTTCACTCTCTCTCAAGTCACAGCTATATACTTCCACCCATTTTCCCCCTTGTAATGCTCCTCCTACTTGTGGATGCAAAAACAATGGGAACTAAACTGTCGGTAATTAGCATGATGATTAAGATCCTTCAGATATATTTTTTTTAATGGATCACTGTAGGTAAATTTCCAACTGTATTAACTTCTCAGTCATCTCCTCCCTCATGGTTTAAATTAAAATAAATCAAAGGAAAGAAAATGAAAATTTCACACAGGTTCCCTGATTTAATCAGGAAATACTATGTAGATATTGTCAGTAATGCTTTACAGAACTAAAAACATATGCTTTATAGCAAGAAGCAAATGATATTTAGCCACAGCATTTTCAGTTTTGCTCCATTTTAGGCTTACTTGTAGTCATTTTCCATTGTCTCTTTATCTGTCTCCTTCATCATGTCTCAGCATGTTAGAACTTGGCTATGATTGTTGGAAAAATCGTGCCACATAGTGTTAATGCCTCACCATTTCTAAGTAAAGCCTGTACTCTTCCCATCTTGAAGCACAGAAAGCACTGTAAGCAATTTTCTATTATTTCTTTTTTTTTTAAACTTTATTTTTAGAGCAGTATTAGGTTTACAACAAAATTGAGAGGAAGGTACAGAGATTTCTCATATGTTCCCTGCCCCCAGATATGCATAGCTCCCCTATCAGCAATATCTCTCACCAGAGTGGTACACTTTTTTTTTTTTTTTTTTTAACCAAGGAAAATCCTACATGGACACATCATAATCACCCAAAGTCCACGCTTTACCTTAGGGTTCACTCTTGGTGTTATACATTCTATGGATTTGAACAAAAGTATAATGACATATATTCATCATTATAATATCACACAGAGTATTTTTATTACCCTAAAAATCCTCTGTGCTCTGCCTACCCATCTCTTCTCCTCCTCTACCTGCCTGGCAACCACTGATTTTTTTTTTACTGTCTCCATAGTTTTGCCTTTTCCAGAATGTCATAGAGTTGGAATCATATGGCATGTAGCCTTTTTAGATTGGCTTCTTTCAATTAGGAATATGCATTTAAGGTTCCTCTATGTCTTTTCTTAGCTTGATAGCTCATTTCTTTTCAGTGTTGAATAATACTCCATTGTCTGGATGTACCACAGTTCATTTATCCATTCACCTGCAGAAAGACACCTTGGTTACTTACAAGTTTTGGCAATTATAAATAAAGCTTCTGTAAACACTTATGTGCAGGTTTTTTTGTGGTCAGAGTTTTCAACTCTTTTGGGTAAATACTGAAGAGCACAGTTCATAGACAGTGTGGTAAAGTATGTTTGGTTTGTTATCTATTTGCTTTGTAAAGAAAAAAAAAAACTGACAGTCTTCCATGTGTTTATATAAATAAATACAGATTTTCTTCCATATGTTTGGTTTTACAACCAGATAATGATTTCTGAGACACCTGACCAAGTTTTATCTTTCTTTTAATTCTTAAACATTTCAGATC
This sequence comes from Kogia breviceps, assembly GCF_026419965.1. Lineage (NCBI taxonomy): Eukaryota > Metazoa > Chordata > Mammalia > Artiodactyla > Physeteridae > Kogia > Kogia breviceps. The sequence continues at coordinate 179,693,713 of NC_081311.1, forward strand.
TACAGAAATTGATGAAAATTAATTAGATTCTAAAATATATTAAACAATGTGGTTTTCTTTGAAAAGAAATATTAAAGTAATTGAGTAAAAACTATCCAGGATAAATTCTTTTGGAAAACAGATTATTTAAATTAGAAATCTATTTAAAAATTAAAATAATTACCCCTTTTAGATTTTAGTTTATGATGACCAAAAAAAAAAAAAAAAAGACAAAAAGGAGGGGGAGGAAGAGGAGAAAAGAAAGAAAAGAAGAAAGGAAAAGAGTATCAAACTTTTTTTCTAGGAAACCTTTCTTTTCACCAAGGACAGATGGCATTGGTTAAGGGCAATGGGGTCCTCCATCACACTAATGACAGCAATGATAATGGTGAAGACGGGGAAAAGGATAAAAATATCCCCCATGGTTAGAAAGCTACCATGTGAACCAATTCATTTTGAATTAAAAATTACGGGCTTCCCTGGTGGCGCAGTGGTTGAGAGTCCGCCTGCCAATGCAGGGGACGCGGGTCCATGCCGCAGTCTGGGAAGATCCCACATGCCGCGGAGCGGCTGGGCCCGTGAGCCATGGCTGCTGAGCCTGCGCGTCCGGAGCCTGTGCTCCGCCGAAACCGGAGAGGCCACAGCAGTGAGAGGCCCGCGTACCGCAAAAAAAAAAAAAAAAAAAAAAAATTAGGACCATCTACTAAGAGACTTAAATACAGGTATGAAAATCACAGCCAACTCCAAGGTCTTAATTGCTTTTAGTTTCTTTATTCTAGTTGATTGTTTTTCACTTTCCTATATTTTCATTGTCATTCTTACGAGCAGGAGAGGAGTTAGGGTATTTATACCCTGAATGCAACCACTTCCAAATTGGTATGTTTCTTTTCTTTCTTTTGAAAGTCTTAGTGAATGTTATGTACTTTGAAGAGGTTAAAACACATTATATTGATCCAGGGAGAAAGTATCCTCTGCATAGACTTTCCCTTCCGAGAAACTGAAGAAAACTGTTCGTTTTTGAACAATGCCATTTGACCTCTCTGTTATACTGTCTATTTGGACATATAACAGGCTGCAAACTGTTCTTTCTGCAAAATGAGCTTGTTTTGAAGTTAGATCTTGGTTCAGAGAAGTATTTTACCGACTGTTTAGAGAAGCTGGAATCTGGATGGGGAGCTGTGGGTGTGGACTTGCTTGTGGGATGGAGTTGCCAGGCAGGTTTGGATCTCCGCTATGGAAGCAGATATTTGAGGACCTGATATATTTCCAGCTTGGCTGCTGCAGATGTAATTACTGTTACGTCATTTCAAGAATGTAAGCAAATAGCTGAGTGAACCTCTTACTCAGCTCCCAGACCTCCTGTGCACAGTTCCTGTAAGCTCTCAGAACCCTCCTAAAGTCTCCGTATTCAAACTACTTCCCGTTCTATTGCCAAAGAACTACTTATCACTCCATTTCCAGGGCACATCCTTCAGCATAAAATAAAACCTGCTCCATAACCCAAACTGATCTGTTTCAGCCAATGATTAAAACACCCCTTGGAAGGAAATTCCATTTCCTTCTTTATCCATACATTCGAGTGTTAATACCCTTTTTTCTAAGCAACAAGTTATTTCCCAAGCCCAAGCTTTCTGCTTCATCCCCATCTCAGGAAATGAACACTGATGTAATGAGCACAAGAACAGCTAATCATTAGCTATCGAGAAATATATAATATCTGAAAGTATTTTGTTCATTCAAAATTAGGGTGCATTTGATTAATGGTATTTGGTATAATTAATATTTAAATTACATGATATTTTATTGCCCTCTACACTGTGTAACCATATAATTTTAAAAAGGTTTGAAATAATTGATTTAATATTTTTACAGTCCTCTCAATAAATGATTGACTATGTAACTATGAACAGTTTTGAGAGTGTAAAGAAGCATTATGAGTGACTACGCTTGGTTCGCAGATATAAACCAGGACTGTCCTGTGCAAACCAGGATGCATGTTCTCCCAGCTTCCAAAGCACATTCTCAAGCTAAAGGAGAGTTAAGTTTCCTCAGCCAAGCAGCCAACTTTGTCCCATTTAAAGTTAGAGTTCATATTTGCAAGCAAATGAAATAATCAATTCCCATTCCTGCAAATAGGGAAGCCCTGTCTACTTAAATTTTCAACATCAAGAACTTCTCCAATGTGCATGTAACTAAATTATACTACATCACTCCTCCACCGAAACTGAGGAATAATGCAGCGAGAACTTCTTGTTCCACTCTCTCTGCCCCTCTCTTCTACTATCTGAAAATATCGCTTACACTTTTGTTTTCCAGTTTGTTTTCTGTCGCCCCACTTCTCCCCAACCACCATGTGAGCTCCATAGAGGCAAATACTTTTTCTGGTTTATTACTGTATCCTCACTGCCCAGAACATAGTAGGTGCTCAACAAATATTTACTGAATGAATGAAAGTCCATATGCAATAAGTGTTATTCAATTAAAAGCTGAAAAGGAGATAGATAGGAGGACGACACTCGTGGCAGGGTTCTGTAGGGCCACAGTTTCAAATGTCTCTTAGGGCAGGTAAAGGATGACATGAACACAGCCAGGGGAAATCCTTATGCCTGCAATGCGGGGGCAGTGGGGATCGTGCTCCACTGAAACCTGCAGCTACACACCAGCTCCAGCCAGTTGCTGTTGCGTAAAGGTGGAGAGTCCAGTGATGTCAAATCTTCCACGTTTTCAAGACCAGAAATTTGAATTTCAAGCCAATACCTAGGATGTAACATGTTGGCTGTTTAATCTTTTCTATAATATTGTGCAGATTAAGTGAAACATATCTTGTGTAGAATCTGGTTTTTCAACTGCACGTTTGTAACCTCTGGTATAATTCTAATTCCATCAATTGAAAATTCATTAGGATAAATGCTTTCTTTCTGATATAAATAAATGCTTAGAGTATTAATCTTCCCTCTCATTCTCAATTTCAAAACAATGACTTTTGTTCCATCAATACATCTGCAGCTATTACCTTCCAGAACTGGGAGATTTGACTGTGGGATGAAAAAGGACTAACCTATCATATCTGACTTTGAGAGCGGATCATTTTTTTTTAAATCTCTCTTCTCAATATGACAAAATTATTATTTTTTTACATCTCCCTTCTCGATATGACAAAATTATTTTTAAAATAATTATCATGAAATAAAACTAATAGTAGCCTCAAAAGCAATGAAAACTGTGTAGCTTTATCTTTTATTGAATTTCACATATAGTCATGCCAGTAAAAAATAGAAAATTAATAAACTTAGAGAATAAAATAAATATTATGTTAAACAAAGAAAAAAGTAACAGATTGATACTTTTTAATGATCTTAATACATTTTTTTGTTAGAAAAAGGGAAAAAACACCTTTTTAGTTATTTGTTGCTAAATGAATAATACAGTTTCTGTGTCAAGCCTTAACTTCTGCAAATTTGTCAATGCCTTCATCAAAATAGATTTTTGTGTATTTAAGCTCATTAGCAAGTATAGCCAGACTGTTTAATCTATCTTTGCTCATAGCTTAAAGAACACATTAATTTCAAAACAATTCTCTCGGGCTTCCCTGGTGGCGCGGTGGTTGAGAGTCCGCCTGCCGATGCAGGGGACAAGGGTTCGTGCCCCGGTCCGGGAGGATCCCGCGTGCCGCGGAGTGGCTGGGTCCGTGAGCCGTGGCCGCTGAGCCTGTGCGTCCGGAGCCTGTGCTCTGCGGCGGAAGAGGCCACAACAGTGAGAGGCCCGCGTACCACAAAAAAAAAAAAAAAAAAAAAAAACAATTCTCTCACTCAAAGCAACAATTATATAAATAGTCAGGAAAGCCTTAAAAATAAAAGTTTGGTAGAGATTTACAAAAATTTCATTTCAAAATAAATTTAGCTACCCCAATACTCATCACATCTTTATTTCTTTGGGATTGATACTAGCAGCCTTTAAATGTCTATGTAGTCAAAAATTTTTGAACAGGGCTTCCCTGGTGGCACAGTGGTTAAGAATCCACCTGCCAATGCAGGGGACACAGGTTCGAGCCCTGGTCCAGGAAGATCCCACATGCCGCGGAGCAACTGGGCCCTGGGCCCATGTGCCACAACTACTGAGCCTGCTCTGTAGCACCTGCAAGCCACAACTACTGAAGCCCCCGTGACCTAGAGCCCATGCTCTGCAACAAGAGAAGCCACCTCAATGAGAAGCCCGTGCACCGCAACAGAGTAGCCCTCGCTCACCGCAACTCGAGGAAGCCCGCACGCAGCAACGAAGACCCAACACAGCCAAAAATAAATAAAATTAATTAAAAAAAATTTTTTTTGAACATAAATAAAAACTTGAGGAGCTTACACAGAATGACAGAATTGAAGTAACAAGTGTCCTTTCTTCTTTACAATTACAGTGTTATCAGTGTTTATTTAAAACTTGTTTAAATGCTGGAATACATAATCTCAGAGGAGCTGGAGGTAGAAATCCCATTAGCGCAAGTTGGAAAGATTCTGAATCGTCTTGAACGCATAACCTGGCATTCTCCAAATTTTCCTCCATGTAGAATACAATATTTATCAAAGGATAATTTTTTTAAACTTCTAATTTGAAGTTTGCATATATATTATTCAAACTTAGTAACAACATCAATTGTTTAAAACTTATATTGACAAAAGATGTTTTCGGAAAGGAGTATTATCACTGATGTTTGGAGTTGCTGGAGCTAGGTGAAAATTTTTTTTAAAGAGTCTTTTAGTTGGTTCTATTATTATTTTTAAATTCCCAATTTCATCTGCACTGAGGTGGACAGATTCCACTGCCACTTTTGAAAGGTCACAGGAAAGGAGTAATAAATTGAGGGACAAAAGAAATAGATGAGGAAGAGTATTTTATACCCACACGACCTTTCCCACACGCTCCCTTTCCACTTTTATGGGAGATAATTGCAAAGTGTCTCATGTTTACCCTCTGGATCTGATTTCCTACATACGCTAAGGTAAGTCATTGTTTTTATTTAAAGAAGGAGTCACTGAGGATGCTAAACTCACTGAGCTCTGCTATCCCTCAACTCACTGGAAGTCATTTTACTTCCCTTTGTTCCCCAGGGGCTTAATTCAGGTCCACCACTGCCTGCTGTTCAACTCGAATTTCAGCAACCTATTGTTGCCGGACACGCAGCGATCCAAATGCTGAAACACCAACGTCTGCAGCAGAGAAGGGGTTTACTCACCAGGCAGATAAGTGAGAGGATGGGAGAACAAATCTCAAATCCTCCCCTCCAAAGGTGAGGGGCTCGGGATACTTACAGGATAAAGTTGAGGCTGGGAAGCATGGGGAAAGGTAACTGCAGAAAAGGAAACGGTGAAGGAATCACTGCTCTGCACAGGCACAACTAAGGCACAGATTTCTTCACAGGACGCTGGTCCAGAAAATGGCGCGAATGTGCTCTGAGGGTGAAGCTCCTCGTCTTCCGACCTCAAAAGGGCCAAGCAGACACTCGCGCATGCCCAGTTGGAAGCCCGTGGTCCTAACCAGTCTTAACCGGCTCGGGCCCAAACTACACACAGTTGAGTTCAAGCTCTTGCAAATCAACTCGGGCAAACATCTTGTTTGTATGTGATGCTTGGAGGTCTTTTGTAGCAACAATTAAAGCCAGCTTGAGCAGCGAGGCAGGTTCCAGGTTCCAGATTTAACTGATGATGACCCTCGGTTTCACTCTGGCTCTTATTTCAGCTGTTTCTGATCCGTGAGCCTGTTTATCTTGTTTTCGAAACCAGTTCTGGTTTTGTTTTATCTTTTGCCTTTTATCTACTGTTATTCTATTTTTCTAGTAAAGGTGGGTGCAGCAGAGCTTGGACTCCGAGCTGGCATCTCTGTATTCCACTGGCATGTACATATGCATGCACGTTTGTAAGGTTGATTAAAACTCTTAAAAAGTGCTGTAGTGAAATGCACTAAATTCATCATGGTGCTTATCTCTGGGGAGATGAGGAGGACGCTCAAATTGGGAGTGGTGTCAAAATCACTTTAATCTTATCTGTAATATTTTAAGTTTTAAGGGAGACTGTAGAAATATATTAATTCAGTAATTTAAAATTCATTTAAACATTAATGAAATAAAACCTAATGAGAATGAGGAATGAGGGGAAGTATTTTATAAATACGTGCTGTTTTATTCTTTTTAGTTTTTAACTTAGAAGCATGATTTTACCTCTATTAAGTATCAGTCCATCTATTTATGTGGTGTTACTTTAATGGAGCTTTAAAAATATATTGTTGCACTTCATGCTTTTATTAAGAGATGTTTAATTTTTTTTTTTTTTTTTTTTTTTGGTACGCAGGCCTCTCACTGCTGTGGCCTCTCCCGTTGCGGAGCACAGGCTCCGGACGCGCAGGCCCCGCGGCCATGGCTCACGGGCCCAGCGGCTCCGCGGCATGTGGGATCCTCCCGGACCGGGGCACGAACCCGTGTCCCCTGCATCAGCAGGCGGACTCTCAACCACTGCGCCACCAGGGAAGCCCTTAAATTTTAAAAATTGAAAAATTATTCACAAAGAACAATTGGCTGAAATACTGTCATGAACCATTTACTCTTTGAGTGCTAAAATCTACAGAGACAAAAGTATACATCTGTCGCCATTTTTCTGAAAGTAATTAATTTACTAAGATAACATATTTTTCTGTGGTAGTTCTTACTCACTGATACGTAACATAATGCCTTAATACCTTAACTGGATTGTTAGGTAGGATTTAAATGATTCACAAGTGATTCTGCAACAAAGCCCCTTCTCTAAGAACAGCTCAACACGATTCATGCTCTGTTATATTTTAAGAAAACAAGAAAGAATAGACAAACGACTACAAAAACAGATGGAACAAATACTTTAGAAGCTGTCTTGGTACCTATAAGTGTTGTACAACCACCTGGCTAAAAAAGCAAAAGAATGTTCACTAGGAAAATTAGCAGAGTTGTTGGGAAGAGATTCTTTTGGAAAGCCCCCAAACTAAGGTGTGTCTTCCTCTTTAATGTGGCAGTTGAGTGCATTTCCGGTTTTTAAAATGTTCCATTAGTTTAAAAATATAATTAAAAAAAAAAAAAACTAGGGCATAGCTTGATTTTTACATCATTTAAAACCACTATTTGAGGCCTCAAAAGGCTCTTCTTTCCAATTCTGATTTTAGTGACATGATTATAATACAAGTTTTCAAGGGGCATTAGTACCTGGGATCTATATTGCAGCAATACAATTTATAATTCTATCTATGGAACCGAAGATGAATACAAATTTCATAAGACTCTGAGGAGTTATATATCACTTTTGAAGATTTTCAATGATATCAGTTATCCATAGCAGATAGAACCATGGATCTCAACCTTGGTTGCACATTAGAAACACTTGGAGACCTTTTAAGACTCCCAGTGGCTACACCATACCCTGACCAATTATATCAAAATTTCTAGGAAAGGTGAAACTCTGAAATCACTATAATTTCCCTGGGTAATTTCTTTTTTTCCCTCTGTAACATTTTTATTAGAGTATAATTGCTTTATGTTTTCATCTTGTTTATGGTTTCCTTTGCTGTGCAAAAGCTTTTAAGTTTCATTAGGTCTCATTTGTTTATTTTTGTTTTTATTTCCATTACTCTAGGAGGGGGGTCAAAGAGCATCTTGCTGTGATTTATGTCAAGGAGTGTTCTTCCTATGTTTTCCTCTAAGAGTTTTATAGTGTCTGGCCTTACATTTAGGTCTTTACTCCATTTTGAGTTTATTTTTGTGTATGGTGTTAGGGTGTGCGCTAATTTCATTCTTTCCATGTAGCTGTCCAGTATTCCTAGCACCACTTATTCAGAGGCTGTCTTTTCTCCATTGTATATTCTTGCCTCTTTTATCAAAGATAAGGTGACCATATGTGCATGGGTTTATCTCTGGGCTTTCTATCCTGTTCCACTGATCTATATGTCTGTTTTTGTGCCAGTACCATACTGTCTTGATGACTGTAGTTTTGTAGTATAGTATGAAGGCAGGGAGCCTGATTCCTCCAGCTCTGTTTTTCTTTCTCAGGATTGCTTTGGTTATTTGGGGTCTTTTGTGTTTCCATACAAATTGTGAATTTTTTTGTTCTAATTCTGTGAAAATGCCATTGGTGGTTTGATAGGGATTGCATTGAATCTGTAGATTGCTTTGGGTAGTATAGTCATATTCACAATGTTGATTCTTCCAGTCCAAGAACATGGTATATCTCTCCATCTGTTGGTATCATCTTTACTTTCTTTTACCAGTGTCTTATAGTTTTCTGCATACAGTTCTTTCATCTCCCTAGGTAGGTTTATTCCTAGGTATTTTATTCTTTTTGTTGCAATGCTAAATGGAAGTGTATCCTTAATTTCTCTTTCAGATTTTTCATCATTAGTGTATTGGAATGCAAGAGACTTCTGTGCATTAATTTTGTACCCTGCTACTTTACCAAATTCATTAATTAGCTTTAGTAGTTTTCTGGTAGCATATTTAGGATTCTCTCTATATAGTATCATGTCATCTGTAAACAGTGACAGCTTTGCTTCTTTTCTGATTTGGATTCCTTTTACTTCTTTTTCTTCTATGATTGCTGTTGCGAAAACTTCCAAAACTATGTTGAATAATAGTGGTGAGAGTGGGCATCCTTGTCTTGTTCCTGATCTTACAGGAAATGCTTTCAGTTTTTCAACATTGAGAATGATGTTTGCTGTGGGTTTGTCATATATGGCCTTTATTACGTTGAGGTAGGTTCCCTCTATGCCCACTTTCTGGAGAGTTTTTATCATAAATGGGCGTTGAATTTTGTCAAAAGCTTTTTTCTTCATCTATTAAGATGATCCCATGGTTTTTATTCTTCAATTTGTTAATATGGTGTATCACACTGATTGATTTGCGTATAGTGAAGAATCCTTGCATTCCTGCAATAAATCCCACTTGATCATGGTGTACAATCCCTTTATTGTGCTGTTGGATTCTGTTTGCTATTATCTTGTTGAGGATTTTTGCATCTATGTTCATCAGTGATATTGGTCTGTAGTTTTCTTTTTTTGTGACATCTCTGTCTGGTTTTGGTATCAGGGTGATGGTGGCCTCATAAAATGAGTGTGGGAGTGTTGCTCCCTCTGATATATTCTGGAAGAGTTTGTTAAGGATAGGCATTAGCTATTCTCTAAATGTTTGATAGAATTTGCCTGTGAAGCCATCTGGTCCTGGGCTTTTTTTGTTGGAAGATTTTTAATCACAGTTTCAATTTCAGTGCTTGTGATTGGTCTGTTTACATTTTCTATTTCTTCCTCGTTCAGTCTTAGAAGGTTGTGCTTTTCTAAGAATTTGTCCATTTTTTCCAGGTTGTCCATTTTATTGGCATATAGTTGCCTGTGGTAATCCCTCATGATTCTTTGTATTTCTGCAGTATCAGCTGTTACTTCTCCTTTTTCATTCTAATTCTGTTGATTTGAGTGGTCTCCCTTTTTTTCTTATGAGTGTGGCTAGTGGTTTATCAATTTTCTTCTCAAAGAACCAGCTTTCAGTTTTATTGATCTTTGCTATTGTTTCCTTCATTTCTTTTTCATTTATTTCTGATCTGATCTTTATGATTTCTTTCCGTCTGGTAACTGGTTTTTTTGTTGTTGTTGTTGTTCTTCTTCTTCCTCTAACTGCTTTAGGTGTACGGTTAGGTTGTTTATTTGAGATTTTTCTTGTTTCTTGAGGTAGGATTGTACTGCTATAAACTTTCCTCTAAGAACTGCTTTTGCTGCATCCCATAGGTTTTGGCTCGTCATGTTTTCATTGTCATTTGGTTCTAGGTATTTTTTGATTTCCTCTTTGATTTCTTCAGTGACCTCTAGATTATTTAGTAGCATGTTGTTTAGCCTCCATGTGTTTGTATTTTTTACAGTTTTTTTTCCTGTAATTGATATCTAGTCTCATAGCGTTGTGGTCAGAAAAGCTACTTGATATGATTTCAATTTTCTTAAATTTACCAAGGCTTGATTTGTGACCCAAGATATGATCTATCCTGGAGAATGTTCCATGCACACTTGAGAAGAAAGTGTAATCTGTTGTTTTTGACTGGAATGTCCTATAAATATCAATTAAGTCCATCTTGTTTAATATATCATTTGACGTTTGTGTTTCCTTATTTATTTTCTGTTTGCATGATCTGTCCCTGTGTAAAAGTCCCCTACTATGATTGTGTTACTGTTGATTACCCCTTTTATGGCTGTTAGCATTTGCCTTATGTATTGAGGTGCTCCTATGTTGGGTCCATAAATATTAAAAATTGTTATATCCTCTTCTTGGATTGATCCCTTGATCATTGTGCAGTGTCCTTCTCTCTTGTAATAGTCTTTATTTTAAAGTCTATTTTGTCTGATATGAGAATTTCTACTCCAGCTTTCTTTTGATTTCCATTTGCATAGAATATCTTTTTCCATCCCCTCACTTTCAGTCTGTATGTGTCCCTAGGTCTGAAGTGGTTCTCTGGTAGACAGCATATATACAGGTCTTGTTTTTGTATCCATTCAGCAAGTCTATGTCTTTTGGTTGGAGCATTTAATCCATTTAAAATTAAGGTAATTATCGATATGTGTGTTCCTATTACCATTTTCTTAATTGTTTTGGGTTTGTTATTGTAGGTCTTTTCCTTCTCTTGTGTTTCCTGCCTAGAGAAGTTCCTTTAGCATTTGTTGTACAGCTGGTTTGGTGGTGCTGAATTCTCTTAAGTTTTGCTTGGCTGTAAAGGTTTTAATTTCTCTTTCGAATCTGAATGAGATCCTTGCTGGATAGAGTAATCTTGGTTGTAGGTTTTTCCCTTTCATCACTTAAAATATGTTCTGCCACTTCCTTCTGACTTGCTGAGTTTCTGCTGAAAGGTCAGCTGTTAGCCTTATGGGGATTCCCTTGTATGTTATTTGTTGCTTTTCCCTTGCTACTTTTAATATATTTTCTTCATATGTAATTTTTGATAGTTTGATTAATATGTGTCTTAGCATGTTTCTCCTTGGATTTATCCTGTATGGGAGTCTCTGTGCTTCCTGGACTTGATTGAATATTCCCATTCCCATGTTAGGGAAGTTTTCAACTATAATCTTTTCAAATATTTTCTCAGACCCTTTCTTTTTCTCTTCTTCTTCTGGGACCCCTATAATTCGAATGTTGGTGCATTTAATATTGTTCTAGACGTCTCTAAGATTGTCCTCAATTCTTTTCATTCTTTTTTCTTTATTCTGCTCTGTGGTAGTTATTTCCACTATTTTATCTTCCAGGTCACTTATCTGTTCTTCTGCTATTGATTTCTTCTAGAGAAATTTTAATTTCATTTCTTGTGTTGTTCATCATTGTTTGTTTGCTCTTTAGTTCTTCTAGGTCCTTGTTAAATGTTTCTTGTATTTTCTCCATTCTATTTCCAAGATTTTGGATCATCTTTACTATCATTACTCTGAATTCTCTGAATTCTTTTTCAGGTAGACTGAGTATTTCCTCTTCATTTGTTTGGTCTGGTGGGTTTTTACCTTGCTCCTTCATCTGCTGTGTATTTCTGTCTTCCCATTTTGCTTAACTTACTCTGTTTGGGGTCTTCTCTTTGCAGGCTAAAGATTTTTAGTTCCCATTGTTTTTGGTGTCTGCCCTTAGTGGCTAAGGCTGGTTCAGTGGCTTGTGTAGGATTCCTGGTAGAGGGGACTGGTGCCTGTGTTCTGGTGGGTGGGGCTGGATCTTGTCTTTCTGGTGCGCAAGGCTGTGTCCAGTGGTGTGTTTGGGGGTGTCTGTGAACTTAGTATGATTTTAGGCACCCTCTCTGCTAATGGTTGGGGTTGTGTTCCTGTCTTGCTAGTTGTTTGGCATGGAGCATCCAGCACTGGAGCTTGCTGGCTATTGGGTGGAGCTGGGTCTCAGTATTGAGATGGAGATCTCTGGGAGAGCTCTCGCTGATTGATATTACTTGGGGCCCGAAGGTCTCTGGTGGTCCCATGTCCTGAACTCAGCTCTCCTACCTCAGAGCCTCAGGCCTGACACCAGGCTGGAGCACCCTTTAGCACCAGGCTAAAGACCCTGTCTTTAGTCACGTGTACTGTGTCCATATGGTCTCAGCACCACAATGCTCTCTCAGGGCTGCCTCCTTGAAGTAGCTCCCACTGGGGAAACTGGACAAAACAGAGTACTTGGTCTTGAATCCAAGTCTCCTCATCATCCTTCCAGCCACCTTTGATCCAAGAGTGCCCAGCAGATACTCCCCCTGGGTAATTTCTATGTTCAGCTCAAACTGATAATCCCTGAGATATGGCATACCATAATGGAAAATATATACCTAAAATCATGTTCTTCTCTTCATAAAATATTATAAGTTTTACTCAGATTTTGTTGAGAGGAAAGTTGAAACAGGATTTTTAGGAATTATGTTAATACCTTCATCTGTCCACCCATACCCCCATTTATTCAACAAGCAGTTAACCGATTTCTGATCTGTGCCAAATTAAGCTTAGTTTACAATTGGAATTTAGGGCAATTATCTTTTAAAAAATAAGACTATACTGACCTTTTCTTGGGAGAATTTAACCTGAAGAGATAAAGTGAAGGAACAGTTTTGTAACAACTGGGGCTCACAGTAAGGTGGAAATAATTTTGTCAACTAGAGATCTTCTGCTGTGACTCTTTTCTCTTTGAACAGATGCTTTAAGGGGAATGGAGTGAATGAAATCCAGTTAAGAGGATTCCTGGAATCAAGAAAATGCAGAAAGTTCATTGTAAAACTGTTAAGTGAAAATAGTTATCATGTCATCCACAGGAAATTTTGATTTTAGGATTTTTCTTTTAGAAGATACACTGTAAGCAAAAATGTTTTTAAAATTTGCATTTATTACTGGTCTTGATAGCTGAAACCAAGCCATGGCACCAAGATGTCAATGAGAGCTATCATTTGTGCAAAACTTACCATAAGCAGGGTCTTTTCTAAGCACCTTTAACATCATGCAATCCTCATAGCAATTCTGTGCAGTAGATACTAGCATTATCTCCATTTTTAAAACAAGAAAACTGAGTTACTGAATGTATAAGTAAAATGTCCAAGATTGGTCAGATAGGGCAACTGGAAGTGAACCTCAAAACTGAGTGATGAATTTCAAAACTGGCTGTTGAACCAAGGCAGTTGGTTCAAAGGCCAACTTGTGACCTCAAAGTGTGTCTGAGGGGAAGCAGCAGTGGGCATCCCTGTGAGCTTGTTAGAAATGCAGAGTCCTAGGCTCTTTTCCAGTCCTACTCATCAACACCTGCATTTTAATAAGATTCCTGGGTGATTCATATGTACCCTTAAGTTTGAGAAACAATTTTCTAAAATCCCTGTTTCATACTACCTTCCAGGTTTGATGGGCTCAGTTTTATGAGCTGCTTATAAAAGTGTAGATACAATTAATGTACATGTTGTTGGTATATATATAAATATATATATATAAATATATATATAGGCCATAATGAGGAGCCCAGTCAGAAGTAAGGTATGTTAGATTCTTCTCTAAAAGAATGATTCTCCAAACTCCTTGAAGATAAAAATCACCTGGGTACTTGTTAATAAGAACTACTCCCTAATCGCTAACCTACGAAATCATATTATCCAGGGGAAGGTCCTAGAAAGATGTATTTTTTTTCTTTAATGAAGAGCCCTAAGTTATTCTTTCTTATTACGAGAGAAGTTTGGAAATTTTGTTCAAGTTAAGCTGTTTAATCAATAAATAATGAAGACACAAAATCACTGCATCTGAAAAACTGTATCTTGATTGAAAGTGCTATATTATCATGTCTAAAGAAATAAAGGTCCATCTAAAGGGAGTTGGTTGGCCACAAGAGCAATGAAAGTAGCTTCTCAGAAACAAAGCTTTGATGTCAGAGCTCAGGGCTCACTCAGCTCTGATAAGGAAAGAAAGTTTCCAGAATCAAGGATGTGTCTTTTTTTTTTTTTTTTTTTTGTGGTATGCGGGCCTCTCACTACTGTGGCCTCTCCCGTTGCGGAGCACAGGCTCCGGACGCGCAGGCCTAGCGGCCATGGCTCACGGGCTTAGTTGCTCCGCAGCATGTGGGATCTTCCCGGACCAGGGCACGAACCCGTGACCCCTGCATCGGCAGGCGGATTCTCAACCACTGAGCCACCAGGGAAGCCCAAGGATGTGTCTTTTGAAGGTGTATCCTACCATGGAGATGGATGCTTCAAGCTGGAGAAGCCTGATGACATTAAACATTAGAGTCATGTAATTAACTCAACTTGCCCTGAGTCTCTGCTCAGCAGGCAACCTTCTGATTAAAGCTTGACTTGCTATGTATTATGCTTGCAGGGAAAGAAAATGTATTGGCTGGGGGATAGAAAAGTTCAGTTAAAGTTCTCATTGTATATCAATAATCTGACACTCAGATTTTACACATCAGTCTTCTGTACTTTGATGTGAGTCCACCTATAGGAGATATGCTCCTTTATGCTGGTGAGATATGATTCTGAGCCTGCAGAGCTGAGGTGGGGTGAGAGGTAATGTCTGTCATTCCTTGTGGGAAAGACCTGCTTGGATAGACCTGCCAGAGCCCTCTTCCTTTGAAGCTTTTCTCATTTGCCTTTCTGATTACAGTGCATTTCCTCTTTAGTTTTAGGCATTTATCTGCTGGGGGGGGCAGTGAGCTGGAAGGACAGTAACTCTGGAGGACAGGGTATTAAGAAGGGATTGGCTAAATTTCTTTGATTTTCCTCCTTCCATCCCATTTAGTAGATTAACAATCTAGCCTGGAAAACTAGGGAGTGAGTTCAAAATCACAGAGTTTTCTTGTAATGTAAAGAAAATACATTTTTTGTCTTAAGATTTGCTATTCATTTGTAGAATGGGGATCAGATGTAGATAAAGCTTGCTTGCTTTCCATCCTGGGGAATTAAGGGCAGGAGAAGGGAAAGAGAGTAGGTAAGTGGAGAAGAGAGTGAACATAGTGCTAATTTTCTACCCTGGGTTTTGACACAGGAGTGTATGTGTCTCTCTGTGTTAAATATTTATTAAATGAGCTTAATGTGGAAGGTGAGTCACTGTGTATAACTTTGGAACTTGCCACTTCAAAGTAAACTAGACCACACGGGATGGTACAATAAAGGAGACACTGGGTCTTAGTGTAGCCATCTTGAGTTGAGTGTGGTATGGTCTCGGACTTGAGAGCAGTGTTCCTTGACTAGGTGTCCTCTGTGCTAAGGGTGAACTGCAGTGCCTATGGGAGAAATGGAAGATGTAACAAACACTGAAGGTTGAGGATGAGTCAGCCAGGAAGTACTACCACACTCTTATCAAGCCAAGAAGACCAGATCACAAGTTTTGTCAGCACAGGCTTCAGTCATTAATCCTAACAAGGAAAACAGTGCCCAGGGAACAGGGGACATTGCCCACCCCAGAGACTATCAGAGGCAGAGGACACTACCCCTGGCAAACTTGACCCTTTCCTGCTCATGAGGACACATAAGATCCCTTTTCTGACATAATTGGTAATTCCCCTCCAACTACCACCTAGTTCTCTGTTTCCTTTCCCCTTATGCTCTTGAAAAAGTTAACTGTATATTTCATCTCCACCTTCCCTCCTGTTATTTATTGAACTTATTCCTCAGGTTTTTTTTCTTCTAGCATTCCACAGAAATGTCTCTTGTCAAGGTCACTCATGAGTATGTCAAATCCAATGGTCAGTTTTCAGTTCTTATTTTAATCTGCCTAGCAGCTGCCTAGACAATGTCAGCTATTCCCTCCATTTTAAAAACACTTTCTCTTCTTGGCTTGCATGTTACACATTATTTCTGTATGTTCTTTCTCTACTTCAAAAATACCGCAATGCCCCAGGATGGTCTCTTTAGATGGTTTCTCTGCTTTAGACACACTCATCTCCCTGAATAAACCCACTCAGACTTGTGGCTTGAATGTCCATACCTATGCCAATGACTTTCACACTTTATTTTCCCCAATATGGACCTTTTTCTGAACTCCAGATATATAGATCTGCTCACTCAACATTTCCTCTAGATGTCTAATAAGCATCTCAAACTTAATGTGCCTTAAACCTAGCCCTTGAGTTTCCCTCCTAAACCTCCACTGCCTCTCCAGTTTCCCCATCCTCCAATAAGTGACAATTCTATTTATCCAGTTGCTCTGGTCAAAACTCTTGGATTCATTCTTGGCTTTTTTTTTTCCTTATATATTTCTCACTAATCTGGCAGCAAGTCCTGGCAGCTATGCATTCAAGTTATATCCAGAACCTGACCATGTCGTACCATCTCTGCAGCTACAAACTTTATTCTGCTGTGCTAGTTTCTTAGATTGCCCTGACTTCTGCTTTGCCTCCCTGCAGTCTGTCCTCCATAGCTGCCAGAGTGGTCCATCAGGCTTGCTGGATCTGTGGTTAAAAAATGTCATCAGGACGTGGTTTATTATGTCATTTGTCAGTTCTGCTTGTCTGTGCTTGACTTAATATTAAGTATGTGAGCTCTTCCTATGTTATAAACAAGATGGCAGTTCGGAGCCCTACACTCACTTCCATTCAGTTTAGCAATCCCAGGAAAAGGAAATGTCTCTCTCAAAGTTTAAAGATTAATTAAACGAGAAGGAACCAAGATGGTGAAGTAGAAGGACGTGCTCTCACTTCCTTTTGCGAGAACACCAGAATCACAACTAGCTGCTAGACAATCATCGACAGGAAGGCACTGGAACTTACCAAAAAAGATACCCCACTTCCAAAGACAAAGGAGAAGCCACAATGAGATGGTAGGAGGGGTGCAATCACAGTAAAATCAAATCCCATAACTGCTTGATGGGTGACTCAGACTGGCGAACACTTACACCACAGAAGTCCACCCACTGGAGTGAAGGTTGTGAGCCCCACACCAGGCTTCCCAACCTGGGGGTCCAGCAACGGGAGAAGGAATTCCTAGAGAAACAGACTTTGAAGCTTAGGGGGAGTTGATTGCAGGACTTCGACAGGACTGCGGGAAACAGAGACTCCACTCGTGGAGGGCACACACAAAGTAGTGTGTGCATCAGGACCCAGGGGAAGGAGCAGTGACCCCGGGGGAGACTGAACCAGACCTACCTGCTGGTGTTGGAGGGTCTCCTGCAGAGGCAGGGGGTGGCTCTGTTTCACAGTGGGGAGAAGGACACTGGCAGCAGAAGTTCGGGAAGTACTCCTTGGCGTGAGTCTTCCCAGAGTCTGTAATTAGCCCCACCAAAGAGCCCAGGTAGGCTCCAGTGTTGCGTTGCCGCAGGCCAAACAACCAACAGGGAGGGAAGCCAGCCCCACCCATCAACAGTCAAGTGGATTAAAGTTTTACTGAGCTCTGCCCACTAGAGAAACAGCTCTACCCACCACCAGTCCCGCCCATCAAGCCTCTTAGATAGCCTCATCCACCAGAGGGCAGACAGCAGAAGCAAGAACTACAATCCTGCAGCCTGTGGAACAAAAATCACATTCACAGAAAGACAGACAAGATGAAAAGGTAGACGGCTATGAACCAGATGAAGGAACAAGATAAAACCCCCAAGAAACAACTAAATGAAGTGGAGATAGGCAATGCTCCAGAAAAATAATTCAGAATAATGATAGTCAAGAAGATCCAGGACTTGGAAAAAGAACGGAGGCAAAGATTGAGACGATGCAAGAAATGTTTAACAAAGACCTAGAAGAATTAAAGAACAAACAAACAGAGATGAAAAATACAATAACTGAAATGAAAACTACACTAGAAGGAATCAATAGCAGAAAAACTGGGGCAGAAGAACGGATAAGTGACCTGGAAGACAGAATGGTGGAATTCACTGCTGCAGAACATAATAAAGAAAAAAGAATGAAAAGAAATGAAGACAGCCTAAGAGACCTCTTGGACAACATTAAATGCAAGAACATTCACATCATAGGGGTCCCAGAAGGAGAAGAGAGAGAGAAAGGACCCAAGAAAATATTTGAAGAGATTATAATCGAAAGGAAACAGCCACCCAAGTCCAGGAAGTGTAGCGAGTCCCATACAGGAGAAACCCAAGGAGAAACATGCTGAGACACATAATAATCAAATTGGCAAAAATTAAAGAGAAAGAAAAATTATTGAAAGCAGCAAGGGAAAAATGACATACAAGGGAACTCCCATAAAGTTAACAGCTGATTTCTCAGCAGAAGCTCTAAAAGCTAGAAGGGAGAGGCATGATATGCTTAAAGTGATGAAAGGGAAGAAACTACAACAAAGATTACTCTACCAGCAAGGATCTCATTCAGATTCAATGGAGAAATCAAAAGCTTTACAGACAAGCAAAACTTAAGAGAATTCAGCACCACCAAACCAGCTGTATAACAAATGCTAAAGGAACTTCTCTAGGCAGGAAACACAAGAGAAGAAAAGGACCTACAAAAAGAAACCCCAAACAATTAAGAAAGTGGTCATAGGAATATACATATCGATAATTACCTTAAACGTGAATGGATTAAATGCTCCAACCCAAAGACACAAGCTTGCTGAATGGATACAAAATCAAGACCTATATATATGCTGTCTACAAGAGAGCCACTTCAGACCTAGGGACACATACAGACTGAAAGTGAGGGGATGGAAAAAGATATTCCAAGCATATGGAAATCAAAAGAAAGCTGGAGGAGCAATACTCATGTCAGATAAAATAGACTTTAAAATAAAGAATGTTACAAGAGACAAGGAAGGACACTACATAATGATCAAGGGATCAATCCAAGGAGAAGCTATACAATTATAAATATATATGCACCCAACATAGGAGCACCTCAATACATAAGGCAACTGCTAACAGCTATAAAAGAGGAAATCGACAGTAACACAGTAATAGTGGGGGACTTTGACACCTCACTTACACCAATGGACAGATCATCCAAAATGAAAATAAATAAGGAAACACAAGCTTTAAATGACACAATAGACTAGATAGATTTAATTCATATTTATAGGACATTCCATCCAAAAAGAGCAGATTACACTTTCTTCACAAGTGTGCATGCAACATTCTCCAGGATACGTCACATGTTGGGTCACAAATCAAGCCTCAGTAAATTTAAGAAAATTGAAATCATACCAAGCATCTTTTCTGACCATAACGCTATGAGATTAGAAACGAATTACAGGGAAAAATAAAATAAAAAACACAAACACGTGGAGGCTAAACAACACGTTACTAAATAACCAAGAGATCACTGAACAGATCAAAGAGGAAATAAAAAAATACCTAGAGACAAGTGACAATGAAAACATGATGATCCAAAACCTATGGGATGCAGCAAAAGCAGTTCTAAGAGGGAAGTTTATAGTTATACAAGCCTACCTCAAGAAAGAAGAAAAATCTCAAATAAACAATCTAACCTTACACCTAAAGGAACTAGAGAAAGAAGAACAAACAAAACCCAAAGTTAGCAGAAGGAAAGTAATCATAAAGATCAGAGCATGGATTTCAGTGTTACTCCAGGATGGCTTGGGTACCTGCGATACAGCCTCGGGGAACGGTGACACTGACCACACACTGTCGTACTGACCTCAGCTGCCCAGGCCCACTGTAAGCCCACGCAGGTGAACTACTATGCAGGTGGAAGCACCCGCAGTCTCGCGCAATCCCGCGGGGCCCGCACTGCGACTCTGCCAGCCCCGCGCCCGCCCCTCCGGACACCCGCGGCCCCTCACCTGCCCCTCCCGCCCCGGGCCCCCACCCACGCCTCGGCGACAGACAGCAGCAGCATTCTTACGCCTGCCCTGCCCGCGCTGCCCCCGTGCTCAGCTGGGGTTAAAAAAAAAAAAAAAAAAAAAAAAGATCAGAGCAGAATTAAATTAAATAGAAACAAAGAAAATAGCAATGATCAATAAAACTAAATGCTGGTTCTTTGAGAAGATAAACAAAATTGATAAACAATTAGCCAGACTCATCAAGAAAAAGAGGGAGAGGACTCAATAAAATTAGAAATGAAAAAGGAGAAGTTACAACAGACACTGTAGAAATACAAAGCATCCTAAGAGACTACTACAAGCAATTCTATGCCAATAAAATGGACAACCTGGAAGAAATGGACAAATTCTTAGAAAGGTATAACTTTCCAAGACTGACCCAGGAAGAAATAGAAAATATGAACAGACCAATCACAAGTAATGAAATTGAAACTGTGATTAAAAATCTTCCAACAAACAAAAGTCCAGGACCAGATGGCTTCACAGGTGAATTCTATCAAACATTTAGAGAAGAGCTAACACCCATCCTTCTCAAACTCTTCCAAAATATAGCAGAGGGAGGAACACTCCCAAACTCATTCTATGAGGCCACCATCAACCTGATACCAAAACCAGAAAAGATACTACAAAAAAAGAAAATTACAGACCAATATCACTGATGAATATAGATGCAAAAACCCTCAACAAGATACTAGGAAACAAAATACAACAACACATTAAAAGGATCATACACCATGATCAACTGAGATTTATCCCAGGGATGCAGGGATTCTTTAATATACACAAATCAATCAATGTGATACACCATATTAACAAATTGAAGAATACAAACCATATGATCATCTCAATAGATGCAGAAAAAAGTTTTGGACAAAATTCAACACCTATTTATGATAAAAACTCTCCAGATAGTGGGCATAGAGGGAACCTACCTCAACATAATAAAGGCCATATATGACAAACCCACAGCAAACGTCATTCTCCATGGTGAAAAACTGAAAGCATTTCCTCTAAGATCAGGAATAAGACAAGGATGTCCACTCTCACCACTATTATTCAACATAATTTTGGAAGTCCTAGCCACAGCAATCAGAGAAGAAAAAGAAATAAAAGGAATAGAAATTGGAAAAGAAGAAGTAAAACTGTCACTGTTTGCAGATGACATGATACTATACATAGAGACTCCTAAAGATGACACCAGAAAACTACTAGAGCTAATCAGTGAATTTAGTAAAGTTGCAGGATACAAAATTAATGCACAGAAATCTCTTGCATTCCTGTACACTAATGATGAAAAAATCTGAAAGAGAAATTAAGGAAACACTTCCATGTACCATTGCAACTAGAAGAATAAAATACCTAGGAATAAACCTACCTAGGGAGACAAAAGACCTGTATGCCAAAAACTATAAGACACTGATGAAAGAAATTAAAGATGATACCAACAGATGGAGAGATATACCATGTTTCTGGTTTGGAAGAATCAATATTTTGAAAATGACTATACTACCCAAAGCATTCTACAGGTTCAATGCAATTCCTATCAAAATACAAATGGCGTTTTCTATGGAACTAGAACAAAAAATCTTAAAATTTGTCTGGAGACACCAAAGACCTCGAGTAGCCAAAGCAGTCTTGAGGGAATAAAACGGAGCTGGAGGAATCAGACTCCCTGACTTCAGGCTATACTACAAAGCTACAGTAATCAAGACAATATGGCACTGGCACAAAAAGAGAAACACAGATCAGTGGAAGAGGATAGAGAGCCCAGAGATAAACCCACGCACCTATGGTCAATTAATCTATGACAAAGGAGGCAAGGATATACAATGGAGAAAAGACAGTCTCTTCAATAAGTGGTGCTGGGAAAACTGGACAGCTACATGTAAAAGAATGAAATTAGAACACTCCCTAACACCATACACAAAAATAAACTCAGAATGGATTTCAGACCTAAATGTAAGACCGGACACTATAAAACTCTTAGAGGAAAACATAGGAAGAACACTCTTTGACATAAATCACAGCAAGATCTTTTTTGATCCACCTCCTAGAGTAATGGAAATAAAAACAAAAATAAACAAATGGGACCTAATGAAACTTCAAAGCCTTTGCACAGCAAAGGAAACCATAAACAAGACTAAAAGCCAACCCTCAGAATGAGAGAAAATATTTGCAAACGAATCAACAGACAAAGGGTTAATCTCCAAAATATATAAACAGCTCATGCAGCTCAATATTAAAGAATCAAACAACCCAATCCAAAAATGTGCAGAAGACCTAAATAAACATTTCTCCAAAGAAGACATACAGATGGCCAAGAAGCACATGAAAAGCCGCTCAACATCACTAATAATTAGAGAAATGCAAATCAAAACTACCGTGAGGTATCACCTCACACCAGTTAGAATGGGCATCATCAGAAAATATACAAACAACAAATGCTGGAGAGGGTGTGGAGAAGAGAGAACCCTCTTGCACTATTGGTGGGAATGTAAATTGATACAGCCACTATGGAGAACAGTATGGAGGTTCCTTAAAACACTGAAAATGGAATTACCATATGATCCAGCAATCCCACTACTGGGCATATACCCAGAGAAATCCATAATTCAAAAAAACACACGCACCCCAATGTTCATTGCAGCACTGTCTACAATAGCCAGGTCATGGAAGCAACCTAAATGCCCATCCACAGACGAATAGATAAAGACGATGTGGTACATATATACAGTGGAATATTACTCAGCCACAAAAAGGAGGAAATTTGGTCTTTTTTAGAGACGTGGATGGACCTAGAGACTGTCATACAGAGTGAAGTAAGTCAGAAAGAGAAAAACAAATATCATATATTAACGCATGTATGTGGAAAGTAGAAAAATGGTACAGATGAACTGGTTTGCAGGGCAGAAATTTAGACACAGATGTAGAGAACAAACGTATGGACACCAAGGGTGGAAAGCCGCAAGGGGTGGTGGTGGTGGTGTGCTGAACTGGGCGATTGGGATTGTCATGTATACACTGATGTGTATAAAATCGATGACTAATAAGCACCTGCTGTATAAAAAAATAATAAAATAAAATTCAAAAGTTAAAAAAAATAAAACAAAAAAGATTAATTCAAGGATGATTGACTAATTTTGCTGGAGTCATGTGTCAATCTCTAAAGTAATCAAAATGGTTGCGAGAAATTAGGTACTCTGGCCATCCTGGGTCATCTGCCCACCCTAACTGCTTAGCATCTGTGCTTTATGCAGAAACAACATTTAAATGTAAAATGTTTGGTGATCTGAACATTTCTCCCTAGCAGTTAACATTAAATTGTAATAGCTAGTCTTCTAAAGCTAAAACAAACATAATTGCAAAAAATTCAGAGCAAAATTATGAAAATATTTCTACATTGAAACAGACTTTTTGGTCCCTCAGTGATTTATTGAGCAAGAATAGTTGGTACTCTGCTGGGTATGGCAGATACAATGATGAAGGAATAATAGGTCACTACTCTTGATCCACTTAGAGTGTAATGGGAAGAGAAAGACGGTATAGAGATGATTATGATGCAGCAGGGAAACACTGCTGCAGAGGCCTGCACAGAATGCTTTTGTAATGAGGATAGAACAATGAACTCTGCCTGAGGCTTTCTGGGAAGATTTCCTTAAAGAAAAGGTGAAGAAGAAGAGGAGTTTCTAGATAAAAGCTAAGTGGGAACAGGGAAAAGTTCTTTCAGGAGAAAGGAGTATTGTCAGCAAAGTGGCACAAGAGTGCAAAAAGATCTGTCATAATAGGAAATAGCAAGCAATTCACTGAAGTTGGGCGTAGACTACATGAGGAAGAGAGGTGGAGTGGTGGGGTGCATTATGAAATGTTGATACTTTGAGGGTCAGTTAAGGAGTTTGCATTTCGTTCTACAGATTTTGGAAAACCAGTCTGGGTTGATAAGTAAGCGAGGGATAAGTGTCACAAATGATGCCAAAGGAAATAATATCATTCCCTTTTAGCTTGCTGTTATTATACTTAAAAACTTATATTGATAAGCGTACTTTAATGAAGCAAGCAGGCTCCCAGGCTCCCGTCGAGGTAAGAGGATGCAAGCCTGCTGCATCACCCTCACCCACACCCAGGAGGACATTTGCTGTTGTCTAGGGAATTATCATCTCTGAGGAGAAGAATGAATCATTCCGGCAGAGAGCATATTTGGAGAAGGTAGTTGTACATATCATTTTTCCAAATGTTTTAATATTATGAAAATCAGGTTTTATAGGTGAGGTGAAGATACAATCTTCAGAGGTAATTTAGGTAACTCATATGAAAAAGCAGAATCTGTACAGGTTATCCAGAGTGGAGGCAGTCCTCCAAGAACTGGGAATTCTCAAAACATCTTCTCTACTGCAGAGAAGCCCCAAGGGGTGTGGGTTCAAACAGTTTTTTTTTTTTTTTTTGCAGTATGCGGGCCTCTCACTGTCATGGCCTCTCCCGTTGCGGAGCACAGGCTCCGCGGCCATGGCTCACGGGCTTAGTTGCTCCGCGGCATGTGGGATCTTCCCGGACCAGGGCACGAACCCGTGTCTCCTGCATCGGCAGGCGGATTCTCAACCACTGCACCACCAGGGAAGCCCCAAACAGTTTTTTATGTACATTCCTTACTTATATGTAAAAATGCACTGTGAAACTCTTATACAGTACATCCTCACAGACAAAATGACAAAGAAGAAATAAACAAATAAAAATAAATTTAAAAAAAAAAATAAATAAATAAATAAACAAAGCATTAGCATTCCATTCCCAAAGAAGGTACCTAAATTCTCCTATTCCAGTGGATACACTGGAATATCTGTATCATGGAATAAAGTGTCATCTTTCCTTTTTCTTCTCCATGAATAAACTACCTCGTGGGAAACTTCACTGCATTTCATAGATTTAAACAGAATAAAGATGCTTGGTTTCCATACCAACCATGCCTGCTTCTCTTTTGTTTCTCATTCATTTATTTATTCATCTATTTAACCAACAAATTTTTATTGAGTACCACAAATATTCATCGTCTGTGTAGGTACTAATGGGAAAACTAGGGAGATCAAAGTAGGTCTCTTGTCCTCATAAAGCTTCATGTCTAGTGAGGGAGAGAAATACTAAATAAACACTCAAAAGTGCCATCCCTGTCATCCAGAGGCCAGCTTGGACTTCCCTGCCTACTGAGAGGCAGATGAGATTGGCTGGAACCTCCCAGATCCACATCCTGGGGGGTCAGAAGCTCCACTCAGCACATATCTGGACCCCCTCCGACTTCATGGTCTCCCCTCCCGCCAGGCTTCTCCTGCTCTGTGGTGAAGCAGGCATTGTTCTGTGCCTCTTTCAAAGAAGATAACTCATCCCTTCCTCAATTTCCACAAGACACTCATTCACATAAAGCATTTGTAAGTATGACTGACTTCAACCACGATTTAGGGGTAGGAGGACAGTCCACAGCATGGCTGCACAGCAAATGAAAGTGAAAACATTTGAATACTCATGGTTTTAAAAGTCCATTCAACCACTCAGTTTCTCAATACTAAGTTTCTCTTCAATACTCAGCCTTCTACCATCTCACTGGTTCCTCCTTTCTCCATTTCCTTTCTCTCCTACCCCTGTGTTTCTCTTCCTACAACTGCTCGGAAGCAAGCAACCAACCACCACAATGACAAACACAGTGAACAATAAAGAAAGCCCTTTATTCTCTCATGGACCATTGTTTTGCTTGTTTGGACTCCTGAAGACACTCAACCTCTCAGAATTACACTGTCTATTTCAAAAAGCTTATCTATGTATTATATTCAACAAGGATGTTTTCTATCTTAAGAGAAATTTTGTTGCCATCTGTTAAGATATATATCATTAACCTAGATATATTACAAATTAGGATGCATGCTCTCACAGAAAATTAGGAAGTGCAATACAGTACAGTTTTAGGACTGGGGGATTAGATTTAAACTGAACTAGGGAAGGAAAGCTTCTCTGAGAAAGAACAACACTTCTGAAGACTTAGCTAGGCACACACTGTGGGGGAACGGCATTTCATGCGGGGAGACGTATGAAAATACACGCAGAGGTGTGGAGGGAGGAAGGAGTTTGGTGCACTGGCAAAACCAAAAAGGGGCCAGCATGGCTACACCCTGAAGAGGAAGAGGAGAAAGAAGGCGATGAAGGTGCAGAAGTAAGCAGGAAGTAAGCTCCCATGGGAGCTTGTCGTCCACGTGACTCCAAGTTTTAAATTCCCGGCTCTTGCTTAACAAATGAAATGACTTCATGAACTGTTTTTCCTAAATGTTGATTTTATTGATTTTCAAAACAGAAACGGTTGTGCCAAAGCAAACTTATATAGACACATACACACACACACACACACGCGCGCGCGCACACGTTATGTAAAGCACCTTCCCCAAGGGCCGTATAATTTGGCATTATTACGAAGTCTATTCTATAGCCATATATATGATTCTGGGTCAGCCGGGTAATTAGCTGAAAATTATCTTTATATTCATTTTCCCTCCATAGGAATGTTTCCTTCAGAGAGACCCCAAATATGAACCTTTCTGCAACGGCTTTAAAAAAATGTTTCCTGCCAGTAGCACATGAATTCTGTATCATCTTTCAGGATTTGTATCTGCCCAGCTGACACACCTATTTCCGCCGAAAAGCAAGTAGCTTCTTGCTCTGCTCCATGCCTTACTATTGGCAAGGCATTGCAGGAATAGATTTAAGTTCTGTTTACCACCAGGGTAAACTGCCCTTCTATAGCATTCTTGTAGAAAGGCATTTCAGGCGGGATCAGTATGTCCTCATGTATTTACAGGTACTGAAAATGACATACCCACACACTGTAGACATGGTGCCCACTCCTTACTGCCAGTGTTAATCTGGCCCTTGGAACTTTACACATCACAATAGATTCATGTATTCATGATGATGTTCATTCTGTTATTTTCTGAAAATAAATTATTTTGTTTTCTCTCCCAATTCTACCTACCCCAAACTACCTTACTTTTCTTCTCCACTCTTTCTTTTTACCTGCTAATAGCCATGCTTTTAAGCTGTCTTTGATTGAAAGTAATAAATTAAGGCATTAATCTTCAGTGGTTTCACCTTTGCATAAGAGTCAGCAGCTTACACACTAGCACGCTCACAGTGTTGAGTCGACAGAAATTCATTTCAGTAGTAAAAACATTCACTGACCTTAGAAAGAAAACTTTCCATTTATAGTTACTGCCTAGTCTTGCACAAGTGTAACTTTCCAACACAGTATAATACTTTAAAATTAAGATCTTTTGAGGAATTTGTATCTTCTGTGGCTCTTCCTCAAAATGAAGCCATCGCTGAGACTGAGTTTGCTGGAGGTACTAAGACTACAGCTGGTCATCTTGTGAGTCAGTGCTTATGGTGGAACCTTGGCTACTGGTATCGGCAGTTTCATAGCGCTTTTGGTCTTTGGCAAAGTTGATGAAAACCTGATTTTTCAAGGGAAATAAAGCCATTAGTACTTGGTAAACCAAAGGAAGAAACAAGGTGTGTGTGTAGGCACAATGGGAGAGCAAATAAGAAGAAAACTAGATTTCATAGGGGCACGCCCAACACATTAACTCTCACTAGGAGTCCTTCCTTTAGGAATTGAAATTTACCTGGGGTTTGAAAACAATTTCTATATCTGCAACTATAAACACATTTATAATCATAATATAAATCTAAAGTTATAATTAAATATCTATAGCCACATATTTGTATCTATTTGATCTGTATCAGTATCTTTCAAATATCTTTTAACAAGGAGCCCAACCCAAGCCCTTATCAAATGTTTGTATGATGATGTTGGGAGAAATTTCACCAGTTTCAAGAGTTTCACTAGTTTCAACAGTTAATGCACTAAAATAAAATTTGTATACAAAGTTCACATCAACATTATGTTCAGTTAGCTTATTATTTAACAGGCAGAACTTTATGACTTTGTTTAAAATTCTATTAGTCACAGATTCATCCAGAAAATATTGAGAGTCTACTTTGTGCCAGACATGATACTGGTAATTGGTTACAAGTCAAAGGATAAATCTTCTGTGTTGGCAAAGCCATAAGTGCCTTAACTCCCCATAAAAAATTGTCCATGAGATGCAGCATTATTCAGAGGCCTCTGTAGCCTCACTTTCAGACCCATTCCAGTGATAGGTCCAATCAAATGTTCTATATATCAGGTTGGTTGAACTGTATAAAACTAAAACAGTGCAAAGGTGAGGAAGGATGTTTCATGATGCCTCAAGTTATTGAATATAAATGTAATTAAGACAGATGATGTGAATGAAACAAAAGAATCCTGCATTTACCACTTTGGTTGCCTGAATCTAGCAGATCTAAAGCTTTGGCACCAAAATCTCACTAGATAACCCCATCCTCCCCTAATCTAGGAAGCCAATCAATAGAAATGTTATTTAAGAAACCTACCAAGGAGAAAGTAAGGAAAGTGTTAACAGCTATTTGTTTTATAGATGAAAATAATTGTTGCTTTACATATACAGATAACTGATGGGTGTAGATGTCTTATAGAAGGGAAAAAATCTTTTCTCCATTAAAAATAGTTAACTCTTTTCACATTTTTTTCCTAACATCCCAAAATGCACTTAGAAATAAATTAAGCTAAGTTTTTCATGTGCAAGTTTAGATATTGCTTCAATTAAAAACAAATTCAATGTCATTAAAAAGAAATAATCAGAATGTGTAATAATTAATGTGACTTTGTGCACATGGATCATGGTATCCAGCTTACCTCTTCCAGAGTAGTCTGACTCACTAAGAAATTTGTGATGTTTAAAGCAGTCTTGTTGGTTTCCAGCAGATCAAAAATGTTTGCTACTCCTCCTGCAGTGACCGGCACATGATACTCTAGCATGCTGAGGTGCTGATCCTGTGGGAACCAAAGGGAAAAAATGTATTTCTCAATGTCAGGTAATATTGACTTGACTAGACATAACTTGACCAAGAGCTAAGAAACGTACTGAAATTCATTCCTCTGAAAATGATGTTACATTGTAAATAATGGGTATGTTTTGACAGCTTTCGAAGATGAGATAAAACGTTTTATGAATGTCCAAGAGAAAACAAATTAAAAAGCTAATGAAAATTCCAAAATATTCTACATTCATGTGCACTTATAAAGACATTACAGTCTTGCTTAGGAAAAAAATATTGTGGAATGGTATTGCCAATGTCAGATTATGCTTAGCTCACATAAACGTTTTCAGAGATAACTTTTAGAAATTTCATTTTTTAAAAAAGTTAGAATTGTTCTAAAAGGCTAAGGATTAGCTGTTGAATTATACTGGCTAAAGTTGACAGATTTCAAAAGCACTGTCTATGAGAAACCTCATTCAAATAATGCTACATTCGAAACCTCATTCAAATAATGCTACATTCTTTCTTAACTCACTCTAAAATTCTTCTCAGTTTATTTAGTCTGTAGTATCACGATCGATTTAGTAATCTATTCTTATTTCCTTGGAGTATCTTTAACATCTTGCTTTCCCGCATATTTCATCAATTATATCTTATTTATTTTTCCTCTAAAATAACTCTCAAATGTAACCGTTCCTCTCTATTTGCACCATCAATTTTATTAACTTGATGCTCATCACTCCACATCTGAGTTATTGCAACAGCCTCTTCAGAAGCTTAGAAACCATATACACTCATATGTTCTGGCACAAAGTAGCTAGGATAAGCTTTCCTAAACTCCAGTTTGGTCAGGATGGTTTTTTTACTCCATAAACAATCCCTGTAACCTACATTGATCAGATCAAGATTGTATACTGCAGCCTGGTATTCCAGACCTGCGTTACTGGAAACCCCTCTTCTCACTCCTTTGCTCACTGTCCAGCCCCTCTCATTGATTTGTGTTTACATCATACCTGTCACTGCAATCAGGCTATCTTACTGATACTTATTTTTACTCCCAAATTGTTGCTTGGTTATCTCCCTTTTAGAGATCTAGAAACCATCACATACTTGTAGAGAATGGTCTGCTTAGGAAGTAATCAAACTTTTATCATCACTGTACTTGTCTTGTATAGCGCTAGTCCCCTGAGGAACAGACCAGGGCAAATGTAATCTCATCACTCAGTGAATAAACACAGATTTCAATCCAGAAGTTCACTGAAAGAAGAAGTACTATGACCAATGTGGTTTGTGCAAAAAAAAAAAAAAAAAAAGTGTCCTTTAACTTTTAAAGTTGATTTTAATTTAGATGATAGAAAATCGACTTTGATAAGAATCAGAGGTTGAGGCAAAGGTATTTTGTAGAGATAAAAGAATTGTTTTTAAAAATGAACTCTATTTTGCTCTCCAAAATCACTTCACGTTAATATGGTGCCTGACAGTTTATGAAGTATCTTTGTGGGCTTTTCTCATTTAGTTCTCACACCAGTCTTGTGAAGTAGATGTCAACAGTATTTGTAAAATAGGAATACGAGGCTCAGAGACTTTAAATGTCTTGCTGGAAATCACACAGGCAGAGCTGGACCTCAGCCCAAGTCTTCCAATTTCTTTTCATCATTCCACATCTGACTTCCATTTAAAAACAATCACTTGCTATAATCATCTTATATCAATTACCTGCACATCAAAGATGTTACAATGATAATTTTTTTGTCAAGTGTATTTAAATATGTACTATGTGAGATTCATATGTATATATCTGTGTGTGTCCATCCTGTTGATATGTATATGTAAGATGGAATTAATTGAGCCATGTTTCAGGTAGTGTGGGATTTAAGAACTTGATTTCCAAGCAATTCTCCTCAAAACTTTGTGGGTTTATCTTTCAAGTGAGGAAAGCAAAGGAGATAATCTCTTCTAGCTGTGACATTCTGGAACTTTGTAATTTATTTTTTCTTAGAAGAAATGCCCTTGGTCATATGTATCTGTCATTCCTCAATTCCCTAACATATGTAACTAATAATCTAGTTAAGCATACAACCTGAAAAGTAATACTATCGATATGGTCATAAAGCCTTTGTGAGGAAGAAATAAAGGTATGTAAAAGGACTATGTTACTCTTAAGTAGCTACAAAAATATATAACAAATTTGAAGATTTTATCTGTTAAAACTTAGTGTGCTTCAGAGTATCTTAAGCATCTTGAACTAATAAATATATTAAGATGAATAACAAGGCTATGGTCAGCTTGAAAATGACAAACATCCACTACGATATTAGATTATGACTATCAAAACCAGTCAATCTCTTACTTTTAAGTATGTTTTTGGAAAGTGAAGTCGCATGAAACTTGTGAGGGGCTCCATGCTCACTTTGGCATTCTTCACGTGAACCTTGACGGTAAATCCTCGTCCAAACCTAGAAAGAAGTGCAAAATACAGTATGAGTTATGTTTTGCTAAAATAGCTCCTTTGGAATTCTAGATAATGAAACAGGACCCAAGCTGACCATGATAGCCCCTTTTCCTATATAAAGACTATCATTTTGCTATAAAAGTTCAGGGCATGCTGCAAACTGGAAATAGTGTACTGCCATGACTATTTATTTATTTCTACCACTATACAAAGTTAGATCCTTTGGACAAAAGTTGCATTAGAAAGAAAATACAAAATCTTCGCTATCTTTGGCATCCATGAATTGGTAATTGATGTAAATTCCTGGAGCTACATACTTTCTAATTTAAAGCAAAGAGAATCTTTAAAGGCAAGTTACTGGAGATTTGATGTCAATCGTAAAGATTAAAATCACTGGGTTTTAAAAAATAAATAATAAGTCAATATACTAGCTAACAGTTTGCACCAAAAATAGAGTTTGTAAACAAGTCACAACAGACTCTCTGGGAACAACATATAATGCCTTTTTCATCCTTTTTTCTTATCTTGGTTAATATTATAAGAAAGCCAAGCTGTTGTACAAAGGTATAAAGTAATGTCATGATGTTGGAAGATTAACATGGATATGTACAAATGCATATGCAGTCTGACAAACATAAAAATATTAATTTAATTTGATAGTATGATATTTATGCACATCTCCCCAAAGTATTTTTGATGAAAAGATTTTGAATGTAGTAAAAATGTTAAATAGCTTGCTGAAAGCCCGTGCAAATGGCAAATGAACGTGCTAGATAAAAATCGATGCCTTCATGTACTTGTCAAGATCTAATTTGTTACTGATATAACTCTTTTTTGTGTGTGTGCGGGCTTCTCATTGCAGTGGCTTCTCTTGTTGTGGAGCTCGGGCTCTAGGAGTGCGGGCTCGCAGGCTCTAGAGTGCAGGCTCAGTAGTTGTGGCGCACGGGCTTAGTTGCTCCGCGTCATGTGGGATCTTCCTAGAACAGGGCTTGAACCCGTGTCCCCTGCATTGGCAGGCATATTCTTAACCACTGCGCCACCAGGGAAGTCCTATCATTTACTTTTTTTTTTTCTTTGAATTTTTGAATTATATTTTATTTATTTTTGTATACAGCAGGTTCTTATTAGTCATCAATTTTATACACATCAGTGTGAACATGTCAATCCCAATTGCCCAATTCATCACACCACCATCCCCACCCCCACGCGGCTTTCCCCCCTTGGTGTCCATACATTTGTTCTCTACATCTGTGTCTCAACTTCTGCCCTGCAAACCGGTTCATCTGTACCATTTTTCTAGGTTCCACATACACGTATTAATGTACGATATTTGTTTTTCTCTTTCTGACTTACTTCACTCTGTATGACAGTCTCTAGATCCATCCATGTCTCTACAAATGACCCAATTTCGTTCCTTTTTATGGCTGAGTAATATTCCATTGTATTATATGTACCACATCTTCTTTATGCATTCATCTGTTGATGGGCATTTAGGTTGCTTCCATGACCTGGCTACTGTAAATAGTGCTACAATGAACACTGGGGTGCATGTGTCTCTTTGAATTATGGTTTTCTCTGGGTATATGCCCAGTAGTGGGATTGCTGGATAATATGGTAATTCTTTTTTTTTTTTTTTTTTTTGTGGTACGCGGGCCTCACCGTTGTGGTCTCTCCCATTGCAGAGCACAGGCTCCGGACGCACAGGCTCAGCAGCCATGGCTCACAGGCCCAGCCACTCTGCAGCATGTGGGATCTTCCCGGATCGGGGCAGGAACCTGTGTCCCCTGCATCGGCAGGTGGATTCTCAACCACTGCGCCACCAGGGAAGCCCCGGTAATTCTATTTTCAGTTTTTTAAGGAACCTCCATACTGTTCTCCATAGTGGTTGTATCAATTTACATTCCAACCAATAGTGCAAGAAGGTTCTCTCTTCTCCACACCCTCTCCAGCATTTGTTGTTTGTAGATTTTCTGATGAAGCCCATTCTAACTGGTGTAAGGTGATACCTCACGGTAGTTTTGATTTGCATTTCTCTAATAATTAGTGATGTTGAGCAGCTTTTCATGTGCTTCTTGGCCATCTGTATGTCTTCTTTGGAGAAATGTCTATTTAGGTCTTCTGCACATTTTTGGATTGGGTTGTTTGATTCTTTAATATTGAGCTGCATGAGCTGTTTATATATTTTGGAGATTAACCCTTTGTCTGTTGATTCGTTTGCAAATATTTTCTCTCATTCTGAGGGTTGGCTTTTAGTCTTGTTTATGGTTTCCTTTGCTGTGCAAAGGCTTTGAAGTTTCATTAGGTCCCATTTATTTATTTTTGTTTTTATTTCCATTACTCTAGGAGGTGGATCAAAAAGATCTTGCTGTGATTTATGTCAAAGAGTGTTCTTCCTATGTTTTCCTCTAAGAGTTTTATAGTGTCCGGTCTTAAATTTAGGTCTCAAATCCATTTTGAGGTTTTTTTTGTGTATGATGTTAGGGAGTGTTCTAATTTCATTCTTTTACATGTAGCTGTCCAGTTTTCCCAGCACCACTTATTGAAGAGACTGTCTTTTCTCCATTGTATATCCTTGCCTCCTTTGTCATAGATTAGTTGACCATAGGTGCGTGGGTTTATCTCTGGGCTCTCTATCCTCTTCCACTGATCTATGTTTCTCTTTTTGTGCCAGTGCCATATTGTCTTGATTACTGTAGCTTTGTAGTATAGCCTGAAGTCAGGGAGTCTGATTCCTCCAGCTCCGTTTTATTCCCTCAAGACTGCTTTGGCTACTCGGGGTCTTTGGTGTTTCCAGACAAATTTTAAGATTTTTTTGTTCTAGTTCTGGATAAAATGCCATTGGTAATCTGATAGGGACTGCACTGCATCTGTAGATTGCTTTGGGTAGTATAGTCATTTTCAAAATATTGATTCTTCCAAACCAGAAACATGGTATATCTCTCCATCTGTTGGTATCATCTTTAATTTCTTTCATCAGTGCTTTATAGTTTTCTGCACACAGGTCTTTTGTCTCCCTAGGTAGGTTTATCCCTAGGTATTGTATTCTTTTTGTTGCAGTGGTAAATGGGAGTGTTTCCTTAATTTCTGTTTCAGATTTTTCATCATTAGTGTACAGGAATGCAAGAGATTTCTGTGCATTAATTTTGTATCCTGTAACTTTACCAAATTCATTGATTAGTTCTAGTAGTTTTCTGCTGGCATTTTTAGGATTCTCTATGTATAGTATCATGTCATCTGCAAACAGTGACAGTTTTACTTCTTCTTTTCCAATTTCTATTCCTTTTATTTCTTTTTCTTCTTTGATTGCTGTGGCTAAGACTTCCAAAATTATGTTGAAGAATAGCGGTGAGAGTGGACATCCTTGTTTTATTCCTGATCTTAGAGGAAATGCTTTCAGTTTTTCAACATTGAGAATGATGTTTGCTGTGGGTTTGTCATATATGGCCTTTATTATGTTGAGGTAGGTTCCCTCTATGCCCACTTTCTGGAGAGTTTTTATCATAAATGGGTGTTGAATTTTGTCAAAAGCTATTTCTGCATCTATTGAGATGATCCCATGGTTTTTATTCTTCAATTTGTTAATATGGTGTATCACGCTGATTGATTTGCATATAGTGAAGAACCCTTGCATCCCTGGGATAAAGCCCACTTGATCATGGTGTATGATCCTCTTAAAATGTTGTTGTATTCTGTTTGCTATTATTTTGTTGAGGATTTTTGCATCTATATTCATCAGTGATATTGGTCTGTAATTTTCTTTTTTTGTAGTATTTTTGTCTGGTTTTGGTATCAGGGTGATTGTGGCCTTATAGAATGAGTTTGGGAGTGTTCCTCCCTCTGCTATATTTTGGAAGAGTCTGAGAAGGATGGGTGTTGGCTCTTCTCTAAATGTTTGATAGAATTCACCTGTGAAGCCATCTGGTCCTGGACTTTTGTTTGTTGGAAGATTTTTAATCACAGTTTCAATTTCATTACTTGTGATTGGTCTGTTCATATTTTCTATTTCTTCCTGGTTCAGTCTTGGAAGGTTATACCTTTCTAAGAATTTGTCCATTTCTTCTAGGTTGTCCATTTTATTGGCATAGAGTTGCTTATAGTAGTCTCTTAGGATGCTTTGTATTTCTGCGGTGTCTGTTGTAACTTCTCCTTTTTCATTTTTAACTTTATTGATTTGAGTCCACTCCCTCTTTTTCTTGATGAGTCTGGCTAATGGTTTATCAATTTTGTTATCTTCTCCAAGAACCAGCTTTTAGTTTTATTGATCTTTTCTATTGCTTTTCTTTGTTTCTGTTTCATTTATTTCTGCTCTGGTCTTTATGATTTCTTTCCTTCTGCTAACTTTGGGTTTTGTTTGTTCTTCTTTCTCTAGTTCCTTTAGGTGTCAGGTTAGATTGTTCATTTGAGATTTTTCTTGTTTCTTGAGGTAGGCTTGTATAGCTATAAACTTCCCTCTTAGAACTGCTTTTGCTGCATCCCATAGGTTTTGTATCATTGTGTTTTCATTGTCACTTGTCACCAAGATAACTCTTGAAACTGCTTTCTGAGAGTATTTTGGTTGGGGAATAATAATAATAATTATTATTATTATTATTATTTTTAGCTTTTAGGCCTTCCAGGTTTGGGGGTTATTAATTAAAAAAAATTCAATCCTCAGTACTATAATTTAACTTTAAGGTGAATCAATGATTAGCTTCTCCATTCCAGTTTTACTACTCATTGTGGGATAGGCTGCTGAGATAATCCTTGAAGGTGAGTATAGTACTGGTAGATTGATTACCGTACACCATGTGTTAATCAATACATTTGTTCCTCACCTGCTCTTAATATGCTGCAATGATCCAATACATTGGAACCTTCCATTCACCATAATGGCCAACCTGGTACAGAGAGCTTCACATTCTTCCATGCTGGAAGACAGAATCATGTCAGCATTCCAGGCACAGGAAATTGGTTTAAGTTCATGAGCATAAGCTTAACTTTTTTCATTATGGCACCTTAGAAATACTGTTTGAGTATTTGAGTTCCTTAAAATGTCCTTTCCCTTGAAGAACAAAAAAAATCTTTTAACATATAAATTAAATGTCTTCACATAGGGTTTATTACTGTTTCTTCTCAAACTTGAGGCCATCTCTCTCACCTGGATTGCCCACTCTATCAAACATAGTATTTCTTTTAAGCTCTTTCAAACTTTGACTCAAGACCTACATTTCAGAAGAAATGTTTCCAAAATAATACTAAACTGTTTTCATTACGTCTTATACTCCGTATTCAGTTGGCTTTTATGCTTTTGTGTTTATAACTAGTTAACCTGTACTTGATTATATAATTCTAATTTCATGGACGATGATAACTGGAGGAGATCTTAGGTGTCACCCTGTCCACTTAATACAAAAGTTAATAGAAATTAGGGGAGTTTGGGGGAGAATGGATACATGTATATGTATGGTTGAGTCCCTTTGCTGTGCACCTGAATCTATCAGAATGTTGTTAATTGGCTATACTCCAATATAAAATAAAAAGTTTAAAAAAAGTTAATGGAAATTAAATGATTGGCTTCAGAACATATACTGTGCTAGGGCAAGGCTAGTATATAGGATATACACAAGTCTCTTGATTCTAAACATACCTAGTTCTTTTTCTACTATATGATCATTATAAGGAAAGGATGAACTTAATATAAGGCCGACCTTATAAGAAAGGCAGAGAAAATTCTTTAGTAGCATTTTTACCTAATTGATTGGAAGGGTCTACTTCATGGAGAAGGCTTGTGAACTAGTTCTTAAAGGACTAGTAAGATTAGAATCTGGAGAGATTTTGTGAAAAGATCGACTCTAGTAGAAGGCACAGCCAAAGAAAGAACATGTGATAGGAAAGGGTAGTGTGTGTACACGGAACCACGAGTCATTCAGATTGACAGATAGGAGAGGGTGTCATAGGAAAAAAAGACTAGAAGTTTAGACGAGGCCAGATAATAAAAGGCCTTGCATACTAAGCCGAAAAATGCTGAATTTTATGTGATAGGCAATAGGGAGGCATAGTTGAATTACGAGGGCTGCAAGTTATGGGAAATTTGTTTTTTAAAAGATTTCTTAGGCCCTGTCCCACCACAGGAGCTGGAGTCTCACCATGAAAGCTTCCGGACTTGCTCCTTTGACTATGAACATAAAATACTTTAATCCAATTGCGGAATTCACTATCAGTATATATTACACGGGATTATCTTTCCCATCTCTCATCCTAACATCGTGTCATCTGACTCTGTTTACCTGTGAGAAGTGAGGATGACGGAACATTTATTCTGTACTTCTTCTGAAATGATCTTCCAGAGGTGCCGTTTTGATTTAGGATCCATCCCAGAGCTTGGCTCATCCTTAATAGAAAGTTACAAGAAGAATTTATCAAATTAATTAAATTTTGATGAGGTTCTTTACATGAATCATTGCATCTCACTTGCCTATAACAGAAATCACTTTTCCAGGTCATGTGACTAACTTGTTTTACACTTAATAGGCTTCTTTCTGCTGCTGTCAAAAAGCTCAAAATGAATCATTTAAAATTGTCAATCTGTTTTAAAAAGTGTTTCAGTGAAGTTGTACTCTTACTTTACACTTGTCTCTCATATTTCTTTGGAAAAAATTCTGCTTCAATTACTGACAAAGCAAGAATTTTTACATTTAATACTATATTGTCACATATATATTTGAAGCTACATCAGCAACACTGCTCCTGATGGCAGAATTGTGGCTGTGAGTGATAGATAATATGTTATGTGAAGCACAGAGAATTCAATTTGATTTGTTTTTATTAATATGATTGAGGTGTACTTTCAGTTTTATGTTATTAATTGAAATTTAATACCCCTTGGGGGAAATAAAAGTAAGATTGCAGAAATTGCCATAGAAAGATATAAATTACATTTTAAAGTAAACTATGTTTAGAAAAATTATTCAGACATAAAATTAGAAATGCAGCAATGGAAAACCTAAACAAGCAATAATAAATCCTGAGAGATGACTGAAAAACCAAATTGTAGGTCAAGATTAGGTAAAAATTAAAAACATATGTCTGTAATGGAAAGTATATACATAGGATCATCAGAGGTTTATTTTTATAGTAAGGGGTTAAATTTAAATTTAAAGAAAGAAATGAGTGTTAATTTGGGGAAACAGTAGAGGTTATATTGTCACTGTATCTATTTTTGAAGACAATGGCATTGCAGTAA
Organism: Kogia breviceps; assembly: GCF_026419965.1. Classification (NCBI taxonomy): domain Eukaryota; kingdom Metazoa; phylum Chordata; class Mammalia; order Artiodactyla; family Physeteridae; genus Kogia; species Kogia breviceps. The sequence goes on from NC_081311.1 coordinate 179,732,006, forward strand.
ATATATATAAAAGAAAATATGGTATCTTTCTCTCATAGCCTGATTTTAGTTCAGCTCATTAATACATAATATTTACATAGAGCTTTTAACAACATTTTAAAGTACTTTACATCTATTATCTCACAGGGGTGCCTAAGGATTGTTTTCTTCAATTTAAGGGACACTTATACAACAGAATTCCATTATGAGCATCGATTGGCAGGGATATAATGCATTATAAGCTTCCGGTATTATAGAGAGATGGGTTGTGCATTACTCTATCTGGGCAGTTTAAATGATCTGATCCTCTATATTACTTAATCTCTGGAAGAATGTGATGATTTATAACTGGTGATTTTATTGCACATAGTTAAGCCTCTTTTGGAGTTTGGAAATCCTGGAATGAAGGGGATCTTCCAAAATAAGGGCAAGCTTATTTCTCTGAAATAAACACTTTTCACAGTGTTTGGCCTGCTATGTCACTCCTAGTGTAATTTATATTTCCAGGTGATCAATTTAATTTTTCAGCTCTTAATCAAAATATAAACATGACATGTATTTCTTGCCTCCAAAAAATTCTGATAAAGTAGAAAGGCATATTGTCAGGATTGTATCTCAAGCTAGGTAACTCATATTTTTAAGCAACAAGGAAATAACATTTTAGCACAGAATGTTGTCCTCAAATGTGTATTTCCTTTTTGGCAGAAGTTGGAAAATGTGTTAGTTCACCTGATCAGTTACTAATAGAACTGATTTCTTCAATAACTGGGAATCAAATTCTGTCATAATTTTACTTACTCATTTGAATATCCTGACTTTGTTTCAGCTACTTCCTATTCTCATGTTTCCTCTGAAACTGACTGAGCCATAGCTTCAGACAAAAACATTTTTGAGGGCATATTTTTGTGGCAACAAATTATCTGATATAAATTCCCTTAGTGAGACAATATATGTAAAGTGTTTTACAAAATAAGTAGCATATAGTGAGACCTCAGTAAATGTTTATTGCAATAATGATAATGAACTGTTACACACACTATTGGATATGTGGTTCTAATTAGGTAGTAGCCTTTTTCACAATGATTCTCTTACCAGCAACAGTATGGAAGGTTTCCCTATCAAGGCCAGTGCAGTGGATAATTTTCTTTTTGTGCCGTAACTACACATAGAGGTAGTTTTGTCCTTGTAGGGCACCAGGTGAAGCCTCCTAAGGAGTTTATGAACAGTCTGTGGGTGGAAAAGAGGACTTAAGTTGATTTTCCCTTGCCAAAACCCTTAAAGCATTAAACGGGAAAAAAGCTACTCTGCGAAAAGAAAGGTTTATAATGAAGAAATACATTCCTGAAAAAATTAAAACATTTAAATTCAACATAAATTTTAGCTTATTTTCAAAGGTCCACTTAAACATTAATAGTTCAGGGACTTCCCTGGTGGCGCAGTGGTTAAGACTCCTCCTGCCAATGCAGGGGACACGGGTTCGAGTCCTGGTCTGGGAAGATCCGACATGCCACGGAGCAATTAAGCCTGTGCGCCACAACTACTGAGCCTGCGCTCTAGGGCCTGCGCAGCACAACTACTGATCTCAGTTGCTGCAACTACTGAAGCCCGTGCGCCTAGAGCCCATGCTCCACGACAAGAGAAGCCACTGCAACGAGAAGCCTGCGCACCACAACGAAGAATAGCCCCTGCTCACCGCAACCTGCACGCAGCAAAGAAGACTCAACGCAGTAAAAAAATAAAATTAAAAAAAAGAAATATAAAAAATCAAATTGAGGCTTCCCTGGTGGTGCAGTGGTTGAGAGTCCGCCTGCCGATGCAGGGGACACGGGTTCGTGCCCCGGTCCGGGAAGATCCCACATGCCGCGGAGCAGCTGGGCCCGTGAGCCACGGCCGCTGAGCCTGCGCGTCTGGAGCCTTTGCTCCGCAACGGGAGAGGCCACAACAGTGAGAGGCCCGCGTACCGCAAAAAATAAATAAATAAATAAATAAAATAAAAATCAAATTGGAAGCTATTCTATTTTACTTGGGCATTTTGTAGGTAATTCCATGTTTCAGGACTTACCTGAACACTAAAGGATATACAGGCATCACCAAACATGGCTCAACCCAGAGCCTAAGGCAAATGTCATTCTTTACTTGATAGTTTTTAAAAGACAACTGAACAAACAAGATGTTTCTAAAGTCGAGTTCATAGGTTCATTTATGATATACACAATCAAGCTAATACTGCCTCAATTATCAATGTCAGGAGAAAAATGTCATAATTTTCCAGATGTCAACTTGGTCCCGAGGGTGGGTGTGTGGGAAGCAGAAATAATAATGGTTTTCAAATGAACTGGCTTCTCACACTTATACTCACTTCTTTAATATCTTTTTCTGGAATTCCGTGTATCCTAGCATAGAAATATAAATGTTCTTCCACGGTTACCAGGTCATCCAAAGCATCTTCCTGAGGACAGTAGCCAATTAATGAGCTGTCAGAGCTGTCAGAGTCAACGTGAGCCAGAGACCTGAATTGAAAGAATCAAAAACACAAATGACTTTCAGAAGATGTTTCCCTCTTAGTCCTCAGACATTGGGAAGGTAGCTCTATTTGGTTCATGGTGATTGGTGAGTCTGGTAAAAAGAGGTAAAAACAATCCCACCATCATAGTTATACTTAAAGGTTTAAGAATTTCCACTTGAGTAGCTGTTTTTCCTCTAAGGATTTAATAATATAACCACAAAATAATGTAAAGAGTACATTTTAATTATTTTTCTCATTTAATTATGTTGTGTTCAATAATTTGAAGCATTTGTTTTCATACCCAATCTTATTTCTGATCAGAATGTTTCCACCTGTAGGAATTATGTCTCCAGTCAGCATCTTGAAGATGGTGGTCTTTCCTGCTCCATTCACCCCAAGAAGGCCAAAGCACTGGTTTGAGGGAGGAAAAAAAATAAAGATATAAACTTTAATTCAAACCAAAGACATGGTATTATTATATCTCTTTTCTTCTTCTCCTTGGATGAAATAAATTACCAAGAAAAATAAATCACTTGAATTACTCATGGATATTGCAGTGCTTTGTTGGCACTGGATAAAACTTTCTCTTTTAAAACAATTAGGTACTTAAGTATCTTTTTTCCTTTAATCATCTGAACATTTTACATATACATAGGACTTGTTTTACATACTATATTATAGTACACCTCTGTGTGACGTAATAGAATACCCAAGTCAGATATGCTAACCTGACAAAGTAATTATATTTATAGATTTCAAATTATTCACACAAAATCACAACTTTACTGAATAAGCTACTGAAGCGATAATCTCTTTATGTGGTAGAATAAACCTGATGCATTTAGTTTGCAGCCAGGCTCTGCAAAAAGGGAAATGTCCACATTCTTCTCCTCCTTTCAAAGCTGCCTTACTATTGCTTCTGTGAAAACAGCAAGAATATGAAAATGAATGCAGCTCTAGTACCTCACTTCTGACAACTGATTTCCTTATGCTGTCTTTTGAAGGGGCCTGGAAACAAAGAGTTGAAAAGAGCACCCTGCATAGATTTCTTGACTGAAAGTCCACTCAGGGAGGATAGTAACTTGGGAGGGGGCTCAGGACTTGGTGTGTGGTGAGTCCTCCCTGCCAAAACGAAGACTTACGGGGTAAGTAACACATAGACACATGTAAATTACATATATAGAATCCGTCAAAATATTCAGAGGTCGACTTTCATATTTCTAGAAAAAAATTAAGGAAAGATAAAGATTTTTGTCACTTACCATGTCAATACAAAGCATAGCTAGAAAGAAAACACTGTTCCTTACCTCCCCAGCAGGTATCCCAATGCTGATGTTGTTTACAGCTATAATCTTTTTGTGGATAAGGTGGTAGGTCTTTGTAAGACGATGGAGTTGGACCAGGTCATATTCATTTGTACCATTCTCAACTCTAAACCTCTCAGCCCACACATCTTCATCTTCAACTATTGTCTCAATAACAGGTGAAGAACGAAATTTTTTGAAGAAGAGTCTAAAAAATGGGCCCAATGATTCTGCATCAATGACTCTGAAATGGTACCACTCAGTTTTGACATATTTTAATAAGTTCTCACTTCATTAAAAGTGTGCTATCACATACTAGGTTTTTAAAAAAAATTTTATGCATTATGGTACTCAAATAACTTAAAAATTAGTATGAATGCTCTTTACAATATTTGTTATAATATTTGGGAAACAGCTTTTGCTTTCCATGACTTAAATGCTTACAGATCCACTATTAAAAGTGAGAATCTTAATTTCAGTAACAAGGAAATTAGTTTGGGTTTAAAAGTTACTGCCTAACAGAGAGACTAGAGTCATTAGTAAGACTCAACACTTTACAAGCCCATGATCAATGATCACCTTTTTAAAATCCTCTCTATTTCTTCTTTTGTCATCACGATATGAATGTTATTCTACAGTCTTTTTACTGCGAATGTCTTACCTAGGATCTAGCCAATAAATTAAGGTTATCAGTCCTGAAAACTCACGAAATCTCAAACCCACTACAGTATCTTGCCTAATGAATACCAAAGCAAACCAAACCAACAGTTCAGGCAAACCAATTCAGGTCTTCCTCCCAATGTCCTCTGTTTCTTTTAATGATACTCCCAGAGATTCCAATTGTGATGTTTTCTTTGAAAACATCCCCATTCCAAAATCCACTCATGCAGTCAAACTCCTAACACTGGAAATGCCTTATAACATCTAGTCATCTATCATTTTCTGTCTTTTTCTATTACCTTCACAGGCTTTCATTTTTGTTTCACACAGATCTATCCAAGAACCTCAAAACTGGTCCAGTGTTTCTGACTCTTCCCTTACAGTATGCACTGTCTCCACAAAAATCACAGCTCCTAAAGCACCATTTGATCCTGTTGGTGTCTGTTCAAAAACCTTTAATGTGCTACTATTTGTTTCTTGAATAAAGTCCAAGCTATCGCTTTTTAACCAATCAGTAGACTCCATAATTTTCCAACCCCATGCTTTAGCTCCTACTCTTTCATTACATTTAGTCTATGCTCTAGTCAACTATATTACTCATTTCTCAAATACGCCTCAAGATTTTTCTATCTTTGTTCTTGTCTTTCCTTTCATTATTATTAACAATAGGTGATACATGCACTACATGTATTAAAATTAAAATGGTACTGAAGAATATTTAGTGAAAAGTAAGTCTCCTTCAACCATATACAGTTTTTTAACAGAGGCACTCATAATTAGAAATAATCTATGCATATGTATGCATAAGTAATATATATTCCTTTTTTAAAACTCAAATTGTAATATACTTCATTTATAGTTCTGAACTTGCATTTCTCACTTAATAAATATTAAAAGTAATCCCAAACATTACATAGTGAACTGCATCATTCTTTCTAATGGCTGCATAGTGTTTCACTGATAAATTATACATATAATTCATTTAACCAGCTCCCAAATGAAGGACATTTAGGTTGTTTTCATTCTTTTGCTATTAGGAATTCTTTTGCTATGATGAATAACTTTATACATACACAATTCTGCGTATGTGTTAGCATATCTATTGGAAAAATTCCTAGAAGTAGAATTGTTGGGTCAATGGTATGTGTATTTTTATTTATGATTTTGTCCTCACTTTACTCAATCTACTTTTCCCAAATCCATTGCTAATATTCTACATACTCAAATTCTCTTTCCCCACTTCTATTTTCTATCCTTCCAAACACAATTCAAAAGACTACATCTTTTGTTTATGTACATATTTTCTCTCTACCACTGAATCTTGATCTCTTGGAGGCTAACAATTGTGCTTATTTAATTTTACTCCCTCACTTTACAATACTTGCAGAGAGCCACAGTAAGGTTTGATAACTATTTACTGAATTAAGTAGATTGTGAATTATGCTATAATTTTTAAAAGTTTTTTGAGCAAAACATTTCCATATTACTAATTGAAAAGCTTAGACTACTGACCCCTCTCTGAATATTTTGAATTGAGTTTTGTCATGGATGTCAAACACTGTTTTCATTGTATTTACCTGAGTTTATTTATTAGCCACTCATTGATTAAAAGTCGCAAGAAAAAGAACATGGTTCCTTGAAAAACCAAAGCCACAAACATTGCACCTAGTTTATCCATGTCAAACGTTTCACTTGGATATTCCACTCCATATGCTTTTAAGAAGTCTAGGACTGACTGTTGTTGAGAAAGTTCAATCAAACCATAGCCAAAACAGAACTGCGGGAAAATCAGGAAAATGCGCTTGAGGGTTTCAGAAATAAGTTCTAAAGTCTGAAATAAAAGAAATAAAAATAAAGCTCAGTGTTAGCCTTCTAACAAATTGACAAAAAATTAAACTAGATGTCGATAAATATTGAAACCTGAGAAGCTTATCTAGATTGGCAATTGTTTCACATGCATACTGAATTTACATATAATTTACTGTAACCAAATGGTGGAGATTTATTACTAAAATACAAGCCCAAAAGGATTTTATACATACATATATATATATATTTGAGATGATCTAAGGTGTCAGGCCAAACCCTGGGGGCAGAATCACTTCTAGACCTGCCTTAGGTCCTAGGAATGTAGTAACAGCCAGGGTGCTAGGGTCTGATAGAGTATCTATGGGTAGGTGCCTGAGTAAAGGAGGGATTTAGTACAGTAAAATTTCAGAACCTAAGGTAATTCCTACTAGAAGAGGGAATAAAATGGTAAAATGATACGGAAGGAGAGACAACCTATCTCAACGAGGAGCAAATGGCTCATTTTCATGTTATTGACACTTGGGACCAACCACTTGCACCTCATGAATTTTCTTCTTCCTCCTGGAGTAGTGTGCTTGTCTATTCCTCACTTCATTCTCTTTCTATTCTTTTCCATTCAATTGCCCAGCACTGGTAGGGCTTCCCTTGTCATCAATCATGACTGTTAGCTCTGAACGGAAAGTGATGCTTACAATGAAGTAGACTCCAATACATGACTGAAAGGGAATGAATCAGGTTTTTTCTCTATGGATGTTCAAATAAATCTTAACCCACAGTCATATAACTAAGCCATTGTCCTTGTCCCTACCACACCATAACAATTTGTTAATGAGTAAAAAGTTTAGCTGACCGATTGGTTGCATGATTTTTGTAGTGCCATACAAGGTATCTGACTGACTGTATCTCCATTTACCTACTCAAGCCCTATCAAATGTCAATAGTTTTGACACTGCATAAATATAATCATAGACATTAACCTAGATGGAACCTAAAAAGAATTTTAAAACGCCATAGTTTCCCCTCTACTATATTTAATAGAATCAAATGAAATTCCCCTATTCTCTTTAGAGAATGCAAAATACAGAAAATCTTTCCACCTTGGAACATGTTGAAGCATTTGATCCAATAACTGAAGTTTAGCAGACTAATAAATGACCTTACCATATCATTAGGCTTTTCCTTGGAAAGGAAGTACACCACCGACAGGGAAACAATGGAATTGATGCCAAAAAAAAGGTTGATGCAGACATAAGTGATGAAAGCCACTCCTGTTTCATGGAAGAGCCCAGCCAGCAAGTACATCCAAGAAAATGTGGCATACCTTTATGTTAATAACACTAAGAATTAAAATCATGCCGTAATTATTCGTTTACTAAATAAATAACTTCGATAGTGTTCCAAAGTGAAAATAAACATTAGAGATCAGTTGTCAAGCCTTGTAGTTAGATCTCTCTTTTATCCCTCTTTTTAACAACAGCCAAAAAAAACAAAAGTGAAGCACGCTTTTTAAATGACAGCAAAGGTCTTTTAAGGAATCTTAAGTAGTCATTACAATTACAAATTAATTTTTCCTAGAGATGGTGTTACCCCATCCAGGCAAGACATTTTTTTTTTGGCTCAGAAATGTGAGTTCAATAGATATATCTTATAATTTAAAGTTGAGAAAGAAAACGACATTGTTGGCTAGCTACACAGACAGAGTATGCTTAGAAGCTGCATGTCCTGTTTTGACCAAATACTTGAGCAACTTTTGGGGTAATGAAGTAGAACTAGAGACAGAGAGACCCTTCATCAGCTGCAATTGCTAACTAAATGGATACTACCCATTCATTCAGGGCAGAAAGAACTGCTACAATAAGTATTGGTTATATCAAACTGTATTACCTATATTAATTACCCTAATTCAGAAACAATATTATGTGTGTTCTTAGTCATCGATAAAAATAAAAATAAATATACATGAATATATTTACTTTTTAATGTCTTATATATTTATATATACTCACAACTTGTTAATACATAAATTCATACATGTATACACATTTTTCTGATCATTCTAAGGCCTCCATTTTTACGTAAATTAAATTACATAAGTAAATTGTTAAGTGTGACAGTCAGCACCCTGTAAATGCTCATTAATGATAGGTATTCTATTAACAACAAGAACAACATTAATTTTCACAAGTATTACACTTTACCAACTATGGACTAGCAGGTGTAATGTATTGTTAATCATGACTCATGGCTAATGAAACCCCAAGACAATTGTAAATTAGCTAATGAGATTTAGGTCCTGTTTGTATCTAGGAGCATTTGATTCTGTTAATTCTTTCACTGCAGCTTACCCAAACAACAGAAGTAGGAGAGATACAGCCCTTAGGTTGTTTTCACTGTAGAAGGCAGGTAACTTGAAAATTGCAATGACACCAACTGAAAATGCTACAGGCACCAAATAGAAGGCCTATGGGAATATGTAAAATTATGTTTAATACATGGCAAATATTTTTTAAAAAATCAATAGCCCATCTAGTTTAAAACTGTAACAAACTCAACTAGAAACACTTGAAGAAATGAAGTTTTATCTATGTACTTGTTGCTTGTAACATTCAGTTCATTTTACATTGATTTCACCTTGGAATTTGTCTCCTGAAATATGAGGTCAAGCCAGTCTCCATCTTTATAGAGATACCTGGTGCTCCTCCCTCCAGGCTTTGAGACTTGGGATGATTTGGTGACAAAGGTTCAGTGAGAAAGATAAGACAGCCAGGTATCTTTGTATTCGATTCAGCCCTCAAAGTACTGATTTCATTTTGAATGCTGGAACTCTCTCAGATGGTTGATTTCTAAGGCTTGGTTATCAGTGTGAGCTACTCTGTGCAAAACAGCAGGGCAGTGGGTACCACACATTCTTGGAATCACAAGGATATGAACAAAGAATTCAGTGTTTCATTGGCAAGCAGAAATAGTAAATGCTGAGGGTTTGCAGCAAGATGTACACAATGAAAGAGATGGGAATTTAATTCGGGAGGAAAATATCCTAAAATTGGAATGAGAACCAGAATCTGAGTAGTAAGTAGCCCTTCACAGAAGTGTGTAGTTTAAGCTTTCTTGACATATTAAAGCTCCTATTAAGTCCAGAGGAATCATTACCATTTTTTTTTTTTAGATTTGACTTCTACAACAATCGCATTTCAGACCTCACTGGATACATTAACCAAACGGATAGGCAGTTAATTACTCTCCAACCCTGCAAGCCAATGACAATTTCACCATAATCACCAGGCAAATACATACCCATCCTGGGCTTTTGGCCATACTGACACATTTGGAGTCAAGAAAAAACATCTGAATTTGGGACCATTTTAGGCAAATAAGAGAGCTATCAATTAAATTCACCCTTTATTTTCCCTACTAATCTCAAATGTGTCATTCAGCAGAGGCTACTACTTCGAATTTTTCACTATTAGTTAATTAAATTTTTATAAGCTTGCTTATGTGGTACCACTGGGCAAGGCTATTCTGCTCCTAAGCTTCCATTTCTCCACAGTAGTTGTTCTCAAACTTCGATGTGCTTAAAATAACTTGGAGGAGCGGTTGTTAAAAATGCATATTCTCCATGCTCCACTCCCAAGATATGGACCTCTTAAGCCTGGAGTGAGGACCAGCAATCTGGATTCTAACAAATGTCCTGGGGAATCTGATATAGAAGGTCCTCAGACCACAGAGATAAGGGCAAGGCAGGTGGATTTCTCTTTCTTCCAACCACTGGCTGAATATAAGCCTGATGCATTTTTTTTCTTAATTTATTGTCTTTGTGGTAATAATCTGAACAAACCAGGGCAAATAAATCTCAAATATAAAACTGTCTTCTACCCAAATCGGTCCTGTCTTTCTTGCAAAGACACAAGTTACTCACCATGTCATAAATGAAGTTTGTTACCCAGTAGCATGTGACACCAATGCCTGAAATGTGCTGCAGCTGCTTGGCTTTGGTCTGATGCTCCCGTACAACATAGGTGACAAAGCTGGCAGTGGTGACAGAGTAGCCCAGCAGGATGGAGAGTGCCACTAAAATATCGATTAAGCTGCTCATTCTACATTGAGCAATAGGGAGAGGAGAGCACACGTAAGTTTTGGGAACTCTTTTCTTTTCAGAAAGATTCATGGCTAAAGCCATCAACAAAACAGTGTAAGAGTTGGCTGTGACACAAATAAGTCTTCTTGCAAGGCAGCCAGATAATATCTTCTACATGACTTGGCTGTGACCCTGGGATAAATGTAGCTTGAGTGCATCTGAATTGACTAGGGATATTGGATGGAAAAACCTCAGTCTCCAAGGGCTACAGGGTGTATGCAAGAGATATAGTTCTTGAGCATAGAATCACACTTAAATGCTATGCAGGGAAGTTGAAATGATGAAACACTTATGCACTTGAATTACAAAAGCAGGAGATTCTGTGAATCTACAGTCAACAAGCTCTACTTAGCAACCTCACTCTACACACTTTCAGAAACCTCCTTTAATCCCAGTGAGTGACTTACATTACCAGCTCTTCTAGATTGGCATTCATTCAGATACAACTGTGATTTGCAATTATAGCACTTTATACAAAGGCTCAATAAGCCAAGGAGAAAAGAGTCATGCCATATATGTCTGCTTACGTGGCTTGTTCTTGGTCTTGCACTCCTGGATAAGGATGGCTATACAGGATGATACCTTAAAGAAGAGATGGTTCTTTTCATTAGTAGGTATTAAGTTAATCGGGAATACCAATTTTTATGCACACTATTATATATAAAATAGACAACTAATAAGAACCTACTGTACAGCACAGGGAACTCTACTCAGTAATCTGTAATGGCCTATATGGGAAAAGAATCTAAAAAAAAATGAGAGAGTGGATATATGTATATGTATGACTGATTCACTGTGCTGTACAAATGAAACGAACACAACAAAATCAACTATACTCCAATAAAAATTTTAAAATAAGAAGTACCAATTTTTATTATTTATTTATTTTTTAAACATCTTTATTGGAGTATAATTGCCTTACAATGGTGTGTTAGTTTCTGCTTTATAACAAAGTGAATCAGCTATACATATACATATATCCCCATATCTCCTCCCTCTTGTGTCTCCCTCCCACCCTCCCTATCCCACCCCTCTAGGTGGTCACAAAGCACCGAGCTGATCTCCCTGTGCTGTGTGGCTGCTTCCCACTTAAAGGATTTTACTTTGGGGATACTCCTTTAAAGGAAAATGATGCGCCCACCCCCCACCAATTTCATCAATGCCACACAATTGATGGTACTCACACACATACAAAAAGCCCAAAACAGTTTTTCACACTGTGCATGGAATTTTGGGGGAAGGGGCAAGAATTTACAATTCTTATATAGCCTGTTTCCCCTCTACTACATTTAAGTCATTGTTTTCCAGTTTCTTCCCTCCACCTGGTAATATGGATGTTTGTATTCAGTAGCACTTTAGAAATGCATGACATTTAAAGAAGCACCTCAAAGGGAGACCAATTATATGAGCATCTCCTAAAGAACAGACATTTTCCACCCACATCCCTCTTCATTGTGCTGGTGGCTGCCGTAGGGAAATATTGTAGCCTGAGAGGATCCCTTCCCCTCCTTTACTGCTTCTGAGATGCCTATTGTTCTAGAACTCTACCAAGAGTAGAGCTTGGGAGCTTCAGCCACTCGGGAGGGATTTTCACTGAGACGTAAAGATCCAAAACGGTTCAGAGAAACTAGCTGGCTCCAGAAAAGTAGTCACATATTTCGAATGCAGTCCTAAATTATTTGTACCTCCAAGGGTTGGTTATACTTTCTGAGTATAAGTGTAAGCAAGGTTCTTTCCTCCTTGTCCTTACAGGACATTGGTTAGCCAGTCAAAATGGGCTGATAAGTTTCGCCAAAGGGCCACGGTGTGAAGGCAAAGCCTATACTGTCTGAGTAAATTTGGAAAAGAGCAGTAAGGGTAGGAGTGAGGATATCCCTTAAGTACTTTTTCCTATAAAGTCATAAGGTGAAGAAGAACTTCCTCACTACTGTTCACATAGTATATGTTCATTATATTAGGATATTAAGGCCCTTTGATAGCACCCAAATATTATAGATTATTCTAAAGTTCTACTATTTCCATTAACTTAAACGTATAATTTTTATTAAGTAGAGTGTGACATATTTTGAGGTTGAAATCTGCAATTGTTATATATTGAAGAAAAAATATAATATATAGTTAAATCAAAACAAAGAAACTACCAGCAACAATAATCAATTTGACCTATAATTTTAATCACATCATTGGGGGAATGCACTTCTCTTATCTTTTGTGTAAATTAATGGGCTCTCTTTTTACTGAGATTCAATTTTCTTTGGGCCCTACATACACCTTGTTGCTGGATTATAACACAGGCAAGGGGAAAACATTTCTCTTAGTCCTGATCTGTATTTCAGAATCAAGAAACACTCTATTTCACCAGAGGAATCTTTACAAATACATTTACTCCAATATAAAAAATGCTGCTAAACCAATTTTATTTTTACAGATCTTTAACAGAAACATCAAGTACATATATTAGGGTTTGGAATCTATATGACAATCTTTTCTGTGGGCTCTACAGCATCCAGCATAATGTCTTAAGTACAGTGATTAGTCAATGAATGCTTATTGACTCGAATAAAATCTTAAAATTTCAATTATTTCCCCCATATACAATACACATGAAAAAGAACACATTTTCTGTTATTTCTACATGTGTAAGTCTAAAATGAGTAGCTTCCCATTGACCATTGTTAGTAATGCAATAAGAATAAACAATAGGGTGGAAGGAACAATGTGTCAATATTTTTGGAAAAGAGCCTGGTTGTGTAGCATTTGTTAGTGAAAACAAGTAAATCTGTATTCTAGGGGAAGAAAGAACAGAACTTCCATGTTAAATTAACCACTAGAGGGAACCACATGAATATAACAGATATTGACATTGCAAAGGAAAGCTAATTAAAAGATTTTTATTAGCATGTTAAAATTCAAAGAGAATCAGTTTTATAGCTAAAGCAAAATCTCAATTCATGTAGAATCCGACAAAGGTGCCTTAAGACAGCAGTAGGGGGAGGTGGCAGGAGAATAATTGGGCTGATTTTTAAAGACAACATTATCATGGCAGATCCCATACATGCATTATAAAACAATAAAAGCATTTTAAGGTGACGTGCATTTCTTTTCTGAAAGAAAACAAACTCCTTCCAGAGAAGGTGGAAAGCTACCACTTTCATAAGCCTATATGAGAAAAGTTAATAAAAAATAGAAGGCACACTACTACTAATCTCTATATAATTCAAGCTAAGCCTTATTTTTAAATTAAAAACATTTCCTTTTAGGGTCAATATGAAGTTTATGTTCCAGAATTCTTAATTCTTTAGACTATGTAACTTAAAAATACAGTTGTAGGGGCCACAACAAGCCTGCTGGGATCCAGAGTGATTCAGACTGCTTTCATCTCGGTAAAGAACACTAATAATAAATGAAACCTGAATATAGGTTTCAAAAGCTGATCCTTCAAAAGTGTCATTGTCTCTTTTTCTTACCTACATTCCTTTGCAACATTTCCTCCTAGTCATTTCTATGGTTCTTATACTTTTATTATCCGTCATGGCAACAAATGTCCTTTGCTCTCAATAAGACATCCTACTGAAAGTCAAGTGTTCAGTAGTGTTTCAAACCAGGTTATACCAGACCCACCTGGCTTTAGTCATCATTTAACTTAATTTACCACTTTTGACTCCACACTTTATTGATGCTCTAGGTCTAAGGACTATCTATTAATCTCGTTATTTTCTTCAGGGTTCCTGCTGCTAGGAAAATGCGAAAGCAGTTGGGGAAAAATACTGTTTTCTCTTAAATGAAGACAGATTCTGTTCCTAGAAGGAGTATTTGACTCTACAGTTTACTTCTACAATCACCAGAATGTGCAGCACATGCTATTATGCCCAACAGTAGGGAAATGAAAGAAAAGCAGACAACGGCATTTCTTTTTTTCTTTTTTTAATAGTCTGTTAGCCTATTTATTAGGGTAGAAATTGTTGGCCAGCAAATATTTTACTCTATTTTCTCCATCTTTATTATTATTATTTTGGGGGATCGGTATGGGAAAATAAGTTAAGCAAGGCTTAAGAAGATGGAATGGTCTGATGAAGAGTAATTAAATTAGAAAACAAATCAGTCTCTTTCAAATTCTAAACCCTTTTCAAAAACTATGTGGAAGCTTCTTGGGAAACCCCACTAAAGTAGACCTTGCTGAGTATAGAGAAGTAGTAGGAAAATGAAGAGGCAGGAGCCAGGCACTTCCGATTCCCAGAGAAATAGCAGTAGGAAACAATAATACTCATCCTGAGAGGGAGCTAAGGATTAGCAATATTTTATACAAAGCATGTGTCATTACGGTAAGTACTCAGTTAATAGCAGCACTTCTTTTCTGTTACAACTTCTTAGCTTAAAAGTTTTGTATTCGCATTTAGATTTGTGTACAATATTTATTGACATTATTATATTATTTTTTAGCCTATGTACAAGTAAATAGTTATAAAATATTTTCCTATGAGTATAACTACTAGGTGTGAGAGCAGAAATAAGTGTGAAGTCAGCATTATTATCCTGACTTGATAAATGAGGAAACTAAGTTAACCTGAAGTTAAGGGGATTATCCAGAATGTTCCATCTGGTGGTAGTTACTACTTCCAAACTCCTTTTAAAGATCTGTGATTTAAATACCATAAAATAGCTGCCACTGGGAGGAAATGGCATCTAGTGCACGTTTTCATATGGACAGTAGCAAAAGTTGCAATACAAGAAACTTCTAAGTAAGTCACTTTACCATGTCGGGCAGCATCGTATTTTGACATGTTAACTCGCAGGAGGAAATTATTCAAGCTGTTGAGGTAAGCTGGAAGGGAATGATAGCCTTCTGGATCATACCATACCTGTTAAAATTCCGAGAGAAGGCAAGATCAGTATGGTGTTCAAATAAATCAGGCAGTCTTTACATCTTACAGCCTATATAATTTATATTTAAAATAAGGGCACCAATTTCCCAGTAACTTATTTCATCTTGGCAGATTATGAACCATCCACCAGTGTTGACCACAGAACTCTAAGTTTCCAACCTAGAGATGGGCAGAGATTGGGAAACCGATTTTTTTTTCCCTGCGTGAGAGCACCAAGTTACTAGTTATTCTAGACCTTCTCTAAAGGTAAAGGTTGAAATAAACAGAAGACATCATTATTATCTTCATTTCTGTGACTGGACTGTAGTGATTCTGGAATTAGAACTAAGGTATCCTGTCTCTCAGTAATAATGATAATAATAATAATTAAAAGGCAACTGGCATATAGGCCAGGCTGTAGAAAGAAATTAAATACATATACAAGCATTGTGCCCTTAGCAACAAGATTGATAACCTTGAAATACCCCCACTAACTTTCTATTCGTAGTTGTAACCCACAAGAAAGTGAGCTAGTTCATCTGCTATGTCAAAAGCAGAGGGATTTAGAATACTGGTATACCTCAATTCGAGAAAGCCAGTTGGTAATTCAAAATTACAAATCTGATTTAGAGAGAAATTATTTAATATTAGAACTCCCTTACTCTATGTGTGGAGAGAGGGAGAAAAGGAACAAAGTGGGGCTGGGGGCAGGGGTGGACATTCAAGTCCCTAGCACTACTATTTACTTTCTATATGACCTTATAAAACCCAGCTAAGGGGCTTCCCCGGCCCCGGTGGCGCAGTGGTTGAGAGTCTGCCTGCCGATGCAGGGGATGCGGGTTCGTGCTCCGGTCCGGGAGGATCCCGCATGCCGCGGAGCGGCTGGGCCCGTGAGCCATGGCCGCCGAGCCTGCGCGTCCGGAGCCTGTGCTCCTCAACGGGAGAGGCCACAGCAGTGAGAGGCCCGTGTACCGCAAAAATAAATAAATAAATAAATAAATAAAATAAAATAAAACCCAGCTAAAATAGACTCAATAATATCTATCTCTTAGGGATGTTGTGAGGATGTGTAGGTAGTTTGTATAAAAGGTGATACTAGTTCTTGGTTTATAACAGTCACTAAATGAATATAATTTTCTTCACTTCCCCCAAGATTGTATATATCTCTTACTCCCAAATGAGAAATATGTGAACAACAATTTAAAATTTAAAGACTACTTGTGATCATATGTGTAATCATATGTGTCTGATTCCGTGACTCTAGCTTGTTTCAAATTCAAAGCATAGGTACAATCTAGAAGAAAAAAAGTCAACAGGATTATTTATATCCACCAAATTCTAAGTTTCCATGTTCTTTGAAAAGCAAAGCTAAATATATGACACATATACAAGGAAAAAATGCATAAAACACTAATGTATAGTTTAACAAAAAATTATAAAGGGAGTATACCCATCACTCAGGTTGAGAAACAAAAATTGCCAGCATCCAGAACATCTCCCTAACACTCTGTGTCCTTCCAAATCACAATGTGCTCTCTCTCTCCCCTAGACAATATGGTTGTTTTGCCTACTCTCAAAGTTCATGATAAATGCAATTATAGTTGTGTATTCCTTTTTGTTTTTTCTTTTCCTTACTAATAATGTTTGGAAGAGTTAGCCTACTTGTTGTATGGGAATGAGTTCATTCATTTCGATGGCAGAAAGTTCTGTTAAATGAGTATATAACAATTTATTTCTTTATTTTACTGTGTATGGACATTTGGGGTTGTGTTTTTGGCTAATATGAGAAATATTACCATGCACATTTTTGTATATGTATCCGGGTACTTGTGTGTACACGTTTCCCTAGGATAAATACACAGGATTGGGAAACCACTGTATTATGGAGTATGCATTATTCCAAAGTGCTTTTCAAATCTACTGACCCATGTTTTGTTTTAACCTCAAGAAAATGCTTGAACATTTCAAGTTCACATTCTCATACGTATGACATCCCAAAAGAAAGATCACAGTTTACCTTGGCAAGTGTTCTATTAGCAGGAACTGTTGTTATATCAAAACGAAGATCTTTAGTCAAAGGCAGCCCAAAACTCCAACCTCCATATCTATATAGAAAAATTGTTTTAATGGAGAAAATATTCATAAATAGATCTAAAATGTTTAACTAAGAGCTCATTTTTTTTTTCTTTCCACCAGGAACACATTTACAGTATGAAATAAATACTGTCTGACAAATGTTTTACAGTTTTATCGATTTCTTTTATCATATTTTAGTCTAAAGCATACATTATAGCTAGAAGTTCATGGACTCTTAAAAATAAAAGGTGGATTAAAAAAATTCAAATAGTAATTTTAAGGATAGATTAGTTTAAATATTCACCAAATTAAGACTGGGTTAAATAAATAATGGTGTAGTTACACTAAAATAATTTTCTTGTAACTGTTATCCTAAATGGGATGCTATACAGCTATATTTTTGACATGGAAAGAACACTACAGCACATTCTTCACTTCTTTTAAGAAGTAGGTTTTGGAATGGTTTATTTATAATAAACCTCATTTTGTTGAAAATATTTACATGCACATTCACGTGTACTTACCAACTTCCCCCCCAGCTTTATTAAGACATAATTGACAAATAAAAAGTATATATACTTAAGGCATACAAATGCTTTGATATATGTACACCTTGTGAAATAATCCCCACAATCAAGCTAATTAACACATCCAGTATCTCACATAGTTACCATTTTCTTGTATGTATGTATTGAGAATTCTTCAGGTCTACTCTCTTAACAAATTCCAAGTAACAATACAGTATTCTTAACTATAGTCACATTGCTGGACTTAGACCTCCAGAATGTATTCACCTCGCATGACTGAAACTTTGTACCCCTTGACCAACATCTCCCCATTTTGCCCTTCCCCCCAGACCCTAGAACCCACAACTATACTCTCTGCTTCTATGAACCTGACTATTTTGAATTTCATATATAAGTGAAACCATGCCATGTTTGTCTATTATTTCACTTAGCATATTGTCTTCCAGGTCCATCCATGTCGTTGCAAACGTAAGCCTGCCACGCTTACATCTATGGCAAATGTTCAGATGGCTTAGGAACATGCCAGTGGCTTTGCTATATAAAAAGACATTTTACTCACATGCAGATACCATACTCCAAGGTTTGAGATATTCATATTGGAACTAAGGGCAACTGTCACCAAAAGCTACACCTTAAAATTCTGCAAGCTGGCACAATCTAGTCAACAACTTCACTTTCGCTTCAAGAAAAAAATATGTACACATTTAACAATACATTTTTGAGGCCTAAAACAATGCTTTTCAATGGGCTCAAATAAATCTTAATTTAGAGTCATTAAATTAATTTACTTAAATTTTAATATATAAGGCTGTTTAGCTAAAACAGAATTTACCCATATAAATAATCAATAGAAACTTGCATTTATTGTCACAAATTCAAAAGAGAGTTACTATTAAAACTAGAAAGCATGATATTCTAAATTAAATGTGTTATAAACAGAGGAGTTTTACCTTTTTTGCATAAAATTATTGGCAGTTGATATAAGATAGTTTTCCAAGTGGTGGTCAGTGAGGTTATAAATTACTTGGGAAGAATAAGTTCTTCTATGAGGTGGAGAATAGTTAAATTTAGGACATTCCTGAAAAATAAGGTTAAAAAAAGTTCTCTTTGGACAATGCTGTACAAATTAGACAATGTCAAGGGGCTTCAGTCTCATGATTTGTCTATTAGTGCAACTGGTAGAGTGTGATAAGAGCGTCCTCTGCCTCTAAAGAGGTTTGAAAAGGAAGTCATCTTGCCTATGCCATAAAATGAGAACAAACATTATTTATACAGAGAATATACATGTGTTTAGGACTTGCTTAAAGCCAAGAAAGAACACAAGTTAACTAATGTTCAATATTTCTTTCACTGTACTGACAAGCTTGATATGTTTGGAGAATAAAATGTTAAGATGACACAAAATTCCCTCAATAATTCACAGGGAAGAGAAAAATGTCTGCCCCAAATTGAAAAGATAACATTAACAGACATAAGTTCTCAGGGATGAACAGGAGTGGATAAAAAGTTTGTGTTGTATTAGTTTTAAGGTACCAACCTAGGTGTCAGAACCCAATTTTTCCCATATCCAAATCCAATCTTTATATATATATGTCTTATATATATGTATATATGTGTCACTTATACATATACAAGTTGCAAAGACAGTACAGAGAGTCCCTGCGTGCCTTGCACCCAGTTCTCCCCACTTTTAGCATCTTACATTACCATCATACATTTGTCAAAATTAAGTGCCTTGGTACATTACTATTAACCAATCTCAGAGCTTAGTTTAAACCATTTATTTATCTGTTCGTAGCTTTCTACACTTCCTGACTACTAACTTTTCATTGAATTGTCCCATGCTTCACTGCTGTGAACTTTAGTTTGGGAAAAGCCTAGCACTTTGCCAGCTTTTCCTTCCATCTTTCACATGGTGTTCCAGAGCCTGAGGCTAGCACCACACGTGTATCAAGAGCATAATGCTGCAGGTTGCTCTAAAAATTGAAGGCTGAATTTCACCTTGCATCAAGTTGTATCAACTTGAAGATCACATTCTATAATGCCACTGGTTTCATAAACAGAGATATCCTTATGTATGCAACTTAATTTTTAGCTTTAACTTTTTATTGACTTACATTATACATACAGAAAAGCACATATATTATAAGGATATTGCTTGATGAATTTTGACAAAATGAACACACCCTTGAACCAGCAACTGGATCGGAAAACAGAACAATGCTATTACCCCAGAAGCCCCCTCATCACGCTTCCTTCCAATCCTACCACTCCCAAAGTAACCAGCACAGAAGAATTTTTCCCATTTTTGTATTTTATATAAATGGAATTGTATCATATGTATGCTCTCGTATTTGGCTTTTTTCACTCATTTGTTTCTGAGAATATGATGTGTGTAGTATGGATCATTCTCATCTTGCTGTATATAGAATTTCATTGTGGAAATAGATTACATTTGATTTATCAACTCTACGGTTGCTGGGAATTTGGGTGGCTATTACAAATGGTATTGCTATGAATATTCCGGTATATATCTCTTGGTGAATTTATTCACATTTCTGATGGGTATATAACAGGAGTGGAATTGTTGAGTCCATAGGGTATGTATAACTTCAGCATTAGTAGATACTGTCAATGCTTTTAAAAACTGTTTACATAAATCTGGATTCCCATCAACGGAATATAAGGTTGAAAAAATTTTAATCTACTGGGTTTTTTAAATTAATAAAATTTATCTAGATTCCCATTTTAAATACTAAGTTAGTAGACTTTTACTGTGAACTAAAGAAAATACATGAAGGATTTCAGAAATTAGCTAGGTTAGGTGAGGGATTAGAAAATGCTTTGAGTACTGGATAAGAATAATATTTATATATGCAAGGATTTCAAAAAATGCTTGCTTGATCCCTGCTTTTATTGTTAGTAACCGTCTTACGTGAGACTACAAAAATAGGCTGCATTTACTGAAAACATCTTTATTTTAAAATAGTGTACCAAGACAGTTTAGGACATAATCATATGTCACTTTGAAGAAAATATTGCTAGATTCCTCCCCTATGGGGAGGTAAGTTGACAACATAGTGACTCTCAGAAACTATAATAGTTACCTCTTTTCTTCAACAACCTTTAATTTCCCCAGTGAATTTGTTTTCCTTAACAGTTTATTGAATTGATAGGCCTAGAAAACTAAGGTGTGTATTTATAGAATACACACAGGGTGTTGGTTGGAGAATCTTTCATGTTTCTTTCAGGACATGGATTTTTCTTGCATCCTGGAGGTGCTGCTTGGAGAGACATAACAGAGTTCTGTTCTGGACTTACACATTACTAACTTCCCAGATGACCACTACAGTAGCAGTCTCACTGTGTTTTCAAATATGACAGTTATGTGAAACACAGAGCTTTCTGGTTACAACTGAACTGAGACCAAAAACTCATTTTCTGTCAGTTTCCACAAAGACTGTCATAGAATTACCTACCTCTGGAAGTTTGTCCTGAGATGGACTTAAAACAGTGACCTGAAGTTCAGTGTTTTTCAGCTGCCCAGGTCGACATCACTGAGCTACTAGCCTCCATACAATGAAATTATACCAACTCTTTGGTAACCTAGATAGATCTTTCAAGCTTTGATATTAATCCCTTTCTTTTTCTACTTCACTGAAAGCGAATCCCATCTTACCTGGATAGTTTCTGAGCAGGAGCAAACACCAAAATTAGTGATAGGTTCTCCACTGCTGTTCCATTTTCCCAGACTGTCTTTCTTTAAACACCTTCTGCAAGTAAAAATGATATTGAAGTGAGGTATGTGTACCTTCGCATGCTTATGTATGAGCATATAAGTGAGTATTTGGTATTAAATTCGGGTGTACAGTCCTAAGTTCAGTTTACTGATTTTTCATAACTTGAATATACATTGCACTACCATTTCCAAGTGATTTGACATTTTATGGGAGATTGAGGGAGAGAGCACTTAAAGGTTAAACAGTGAAAAGACCAAAGCTCATTGAATTGTCTTAAGGTGGCAGGATGGAACTTTTTGGACCCCTTTATTTTCTTTGCTCTTTTCATCTTCTCCTCTGAAGGGAAGGAGATACTTTGGCAAAATAATGCACCGATGTCAGGTTTCCATGTGTCATGTACGATCTTGGAAGTTTCAATAAGCAACACTATGTAGTGCAAAAGCATGGGGATTGAACTCGGAAGATGTGGGTCTCAGCTTTAGCTACACAACCTACTTTCCAGATTTCTTTAGACAAGTATTTTAGTCCACATGAGCCTCAGTTTCTTCATCTTTAAAATGAGCTTAATACTCCACAGGGTGGTTGTGACTGTTTAATGAAAAGAAGTACACAAACGAACTTTACAAGTTATAAAGCACCTCTTTATTATTTCAGTATAGCATAACCATGGAATGAACTAAAGGAGATAGATAAAGTCTGTTAAAGATAAGAGTTCAATCAGGGTGCTGACCTCCTCCAGCCAAATCACACACACTCACTTAACCACACTCCCCCACATACATACACACATGCATACACGTGCACACACACACTGGAACGCTGAAAAAAGAAAAAAACAAGAACCACTTACGGATCACTGATATTCAAACAAATGTTGTCAATGCCAGGGAAGCTCCACATTGCTGAGACCAGTTCTTTTGTGCTTGGGTGAGAATTTCTGTAAAAATTAAGGATAGAAACAAATTCATGATTCTTCCACTAGTCTCCCATATTAAACTCATGCTCATAAATAATTTGAAGAAATGAAATATGCTGTCTATAGGACTGCTCTCTTAAAAATCTAAGAAAGACTCAGACTCAGAGAAAAAATGATCACCAAAAAAATAAGTACATGTCTCTATTTGGCTGCCTTATTATTTGTCACATGCATTTAGGGATCACCTACTGTATATATAACATTATATGATACAGAATTCTGACACTGCTATTCAATATTTAGTAAAAAGTTATTTGCTATATATTACAACAGATTGGGAAGCCATACCTAACCTGGCTTTCCTGATTAAAGCCTCATAATTAAAAATAAAGATGTACTATAACTTTATTTTTAGACAAACACAACAATTCTTAAAAAGTTGTTTGTTGGTGACAGAAGTAACACGCTGCAATAAATCAAACTGTGTATTCCTTTGGCAGGATCACGTACTGTGGCCACTAAGTTCTTTAGCACTACATGGCATTCATTCAGGCACAACGTACCTCTGGAGGTATGTGGAAATGTTGTAAAGGGAAGAAACTTACGCATAGAAGGCTGTCTGTTCGGAGGTACCATAAAGAGATGGGGAGATCTGGATCTCTGGATAGCTGTTGTTGGAACTTCTTAGCGTGCCAAAGCCCATGGCAGTGGTTACAAAGATGATGGGGAGAATAACCTGAGCTATGAAACCTTTCCAGTTCCTGCGGGTGTGGTGGAACCTCTGAATGAGTATAGCCATTACCTTCTTCAGTAACAGTCCAAAACCATCCAATCTCTCTCCTCCGGTCAGGATTTTGTCTGATTGGAAAAAAAAAAAAAAAAAAGATTTAACATGGTTCTGGGAAATCCTGATAAATCAAGAACTAAAGTAACTTCAGAACCTATAGATGAATGGTATAATGTGGCATGGTAGGAAAAGCTTATATTTTAAAGATTTGCATTTGAAGTTCAGCTCTTCATTGATCAGCTTTGGGCCCGAGCCTCTCCACCTCATACAGCTTCTGTAAAAGTGCTTTGAAAATTATAAATTACTATATACAAAATATTCTTTGTCATATACATAGTACTTTTACATATCAAAGTGAGATATCTAGAATTTTATAAATGAATATTGT
The DNA here is from genome assembly GCF_026419965.1 of Kogia breviceps. Taxonomy (NCBI): domain Eukaryota; kingdom Metazoa; phylum Chordata; class Mammalia; order Artiodactyla; family Physeteridae; genus Kogia; species Kogia breviceps. The sequence goes on from NC_081311.1 coordinate 179,755,695, forward strand.
TCCCAATCTCTTAAAAGTCTCAATGCAGAATCAGTATTATTATTAATTACTAATATTCAAGAGGTAGCTTCTATCAAGAGACTGAATTCAAATAAAATAAACAGAAAACAAAACAGCAGCCCAGTCTACCTCATTCCTATTGTGGGTAACTTAGTGATGGTAAGTGTAATTGGCTCTCATTGTAATGTAAGGTCCAATGAAGTCACCTTAAACATAGGAAAAGGAAAATGCTCTCCTCCAAAGTATAATTCCAGTTCAAATACTTATTCATTTCATTCCTTTTAGAAATCTGGACTGATTATATGTCATTTCAAAACTCTGTTTTTACCACGTGAGTCACAAAAGAGAACTCACTGGAAAAAAATGTCTACCCTCTTTCCCCCCAAACCCACCCCACACTGCCCTGAAATGCTCTTCAGGTGCTCAGAAGATACCCCGTGGCTTCTGAGAGTGAGAGTAGCTGTGGAGGCCATAAACTGTTGCTTCCTTAACAGTGCTCATACAACTAATAATTTCAGCAGCCCCACTAAAAATAGTTTCAAATATAACATTCCCTCCGAAGGCCTGCCACCAAGCGCTCCTTTACGTGTGATAAGATGACAGTATTTGTCAACTCTGTGGATATTTTTAATTCTCCATCACAAATTATGCAGCACAAAAATCATGATCTTCATTTAGCTGATAAGGAAAAATACAAAGCTGCTTAATTTAAAATGATTTCCAATTAAATAGAGTGAGCAAGTTTAAATGCAAACTCATATCTGTGCAAAGGGGGGCTGCAGAAGGAGCTGAATATTTTAAGTTAATTAGCATGCTTTTCTGTTTCTTGAGAAATTACATGTCGATGACTTACAGGTGTATCAAATGGAGCAAATGTGCTTTCTAAAAGAGAATGTCAATGAGGGGAACATTCTGACTGAAGAATAGTTTCAAATTATGAGACAAACGCAGAGGCAAAAACGTAACATTTACTTCCCGAAGCAGCTGACCACTCTCTAATCAAAGTCTTCCATTCCACAGTCTCGACAATTATATTCCCAAAAGATGATACCTGAGGAATCTAGCAGAGGACAAATGAGACTCCCAAGTTCCAGAATGACACAAACATTAGAGATGATCTTTTCTGAGTTTTAGAGCCAAGCAAATGTTTAATCAGAAGTTCTATGCCTAGAGATTTTTCCCAATTTAAGCAAACTGTTGAAATGACTACTCCATCATTTATACATGATTTTACTATATGCTTCCTTAAGTAAATAGTGTTTCCAAAGGCTTAAATTAACTGTCAGAAAGATAATAAGACAGGATAAAAGTTATTTTCAAAAGAGCCCAATCCCTCAAAGTCATGTCAAGAAACATGATTTTCCAAACATATCTTGTGTGAAGAATTGAGAGGAAACCTATTATTATAGATTCTTAACCATCAAGTCCAACTTCACCAATTCAGAGACCCTCCCCAAAGCATCTCCTCAGAGCCTGAATTTTCTCAGCATATGAATCACTCAGAGGTGGGGGAAGGTTAGACATGTTTTCCAATGAGGTCCCATAAAGAGGGATGACTCTTTTTTACAAAAAAAACTTTTTTTAATGACTAGGACCACCACTTGAACATGTGTAACAGCAGTGAGTGAGCTACCTTACAAGGTAACTTGGCTCATTGCTGGACACCACCAGTTACAAGAAGGATTTTAACTTGCTGAACACAACTCTGGAGTTGTAGTTAAGTCACATCCTGAAAACGACTTCTGGTGGCTAGAAGGAATACTACTCACCACCCTAGCAAAGCATTCTTTCACATTCTTCAAAACGTTTTTGAAACAGAGAATTCAATTTGGTTTAATAAATATTTTTTATATAAAAAAGAAAGCTTATATTTCTTTAGTCTTTTTAAATTTAGAAAGAAAATTTAAAGTTGAATTTAAAAATAATAAAAACCTGTCCTGTGAGTTTTCTCCCTTAGGTCATTTACTGGAATTAAGCAAAATGCGCACATTAGATTTACTATACCATCTCTTTCTGTGAAACTGCTGCTGCTCATAGATAAATCATCAGGAGTTGAGATGACACTGGTACTGGGATTTCCAATTTTCTTTTGTGTTAAGTGCTCAGGACTCAAACCATTATTTTTCTGTGACCCTTTAGTCAAGTTCAGAAAGACCTAGAAAGAGAAGCCAGAACACTTCATTAGTGTAAAACATGCATGTGTTTTCTAGTTTCTTTTTTTTTAATTAACATCTTTATTGGAGTATAATTCCTTTAAAATGGTGTGTTAGTTTCTGCTTTATAACAAAGTGAATCAGTTATACATATACATATATCCCCATATCCCCTCCCTCTTGCGTCTCCCTCCCACCCTCCCTATCCCACCCCTCTAGGTGGTCACACAGCACTGAGCTGATTTCCCTGTGCTATGCGGCTGCTTCCCACTAGCCATCCACCCTATGTTTGGTAGTGTCTATGTGTCCATGCCACTCTCTCACTTCATCCCAGCTTACCCTTCCCCCTCCCCGTGTCCTCAAATCCATTCTGTACTTCTGCGTCTTTATTCCTGTCCTGTCCCTAGGTTCTTCATGACCATTTTTTTTTTTAAAGATTCCATATATATGTGTTAGCATATGGTATTTGTTTTTCTCTTTCTTACTTATGTCACTCTGTATGACAGACTCTAGGTCCATCTACTTCACTACAAATAACTCAGTTTTGTTTCCTCTTATGGCTGAGTAATATTCCATTGTATATATGTGCCACATCTTCTTTATCCATTCATCTGTCGATGGACATTTAGGTTGCTTCCATGTCCTGCCTATTGTAAATAAAGCTGCAATGAACATTGTGGTACATGACTCTTTTTGAATTACGGTTTTCTCAGGGTATATGCCCAGTAGTGGGATTGCTGGGTCGTATGGTAGTTCTATTTGTAGTTTTTTAAGGAACATCCATACTGTTCTCCATAGTGGCTGTATCAATTTACATTCCCACCAACAGTGCAAGAGGGTTCTGTTTCTCCACACCCTCTCCAGCATTTTACTGTTTGTAGATTTTTTTGATGGTGGCCTGTTTTCTAGTTTCTAAGCTCAATTTTGATTTAAAATTTTTACCATATTTATTGAGACAAATAAGTATGATTTTAAGTGAACATTTTTGAGAGTGACTTTAAGTGAACATATTTGTATGTAAAAGATATATGTTCTCTAAGTGAAGCAACAGGTTTTGTTCTCAGAAGTCAGTCTTACATAACAATGGTATTGAGATAATTTTAAGATTTTCTGATTTTGTAAAATGTTTTTTTTTAATTTTTTGTAATCAAAAGCATCTTTATTTTTGGTTCCCTTCTTGAAATGTTTATTTATTTATTTATGTTTAAAAATGTTATTTATTTTTGGCTGCATTGGGTCTTCGTTGCTGCATGTGGCTTTCTCTAGTTGCGAGGAGGGGGGGCTACTCTTGGTTGTGGTGCACGGGCTTCTCATTGAGGTGGCTTCTCTTGTTGTGGAGCACGGGCTCTAGGCGTGCTCAGTAGTTGTGGCCTGTGGGCTCTAGAGCCTGGCTCAGTAGCTGTGGCACATGGGCTTCAGTAGTTGTGGTGTGAGGGCTCTAGAGCGTAGGCTCAGTAGTTGTGGCACACGGGCTTAGTTGCTCCATGGCATGTGGTGTCTTCCTGGACCGGGGCTCAAACCTGTGTCTCCTGCATTGGCAGGCGGATTCTTAACCACTGCACCACCAGGGAAGCCCTGAAATGTTTACTTTTAAATATTTCTTTTCTTTCTAAAAAGAACTGTTCACATTTATTCTAAAGGAACAGCAAGTTAACTAGATTTAAGCAAAAAGGAAATGTCCAGGTGTACCTCTTCCATGGTGGTATCTGAAATGCCATAGCACCCGATGTTGAGGTCACTCAGGCTATTGTCCAGTGCTCTCAGGAGTGAAAGATAGGCCCCTGAGACTCTGGTGTTAAACGGAGGAAGCACATAGACAAGCTCTCCCCCAATGTCCTCCTTGAGGTAGGCTTCAGGGAGATGTGATTGGATCACTGATGTCACAGCTGTCGTGTCACATACTGTACTTGCATTTATCTGTGGACTCTAGAGACAAAAAGAGAAGTTAAAAACTCCCTTGTCTTTACACTGCAGTGCCCAAGGGCCCCAATCAGAGGGTGGCAAGTTGTATTAGGCCAGTTCAGACCTATGCCAGATGACTCATCACTCCTCTTGTGGCTTCCTGTCCCTCTTGGGACCCCTATACTTGCCTATAAGTCACTTTCTACTGGCTCCCCTCTCCCACTTCACCCTGCCCCTTCTCCAACCTGCTTGCCCACCACCCTCTCTTCCCTCTTATGTATGTGCTCCACCCTAGTGACAACGGACTCTTGCTGCTGTCCGATGCTTCAGGCTCAGGCATGCTTCCTCCTCGGGGCCTTTGCAATTGTTCCTGTGCCCCAGATAGAGACATGGCTCACTATCTCTGCCTGGCCTCAACTCTTGGCTCAACTGTCACCTTCTCAGAGACCCGCCCTCTCACTACCCTACTTAAAGTGGCACCACCCAGCACTCCCCATACCCCTTCCCCTGCTTTAGCCTACCCATAGCATTTATCAGCTGCTAATATTCTAAATAATATATTCATCAATTTTGCCACCTGAATTCCCCACACTCCATCAGAATAGAAACTCCGTGAGGGCAGAGATCTTAATATCATCAGTTCACTGCTGTATCCCCAGCGCCCTAGAACAGTGTCTTGGGCACATATTAAGACATCATATGCACCTAATACATAAGTTTTTGAATGAATTAATGAATATAACAATGAACTACTTTTTCATATTTTGGAAGCCACATCTGGCTGATCAGATATAAAATAAATGATAGTCAAAACCTTTCTAATAGCATATACATCTGGCACAGTATTGATAGCTATGCTATTTTAGGTGGTACAGGGAGCCTTAGTAAGCATTTTTGTTCTTCATAGATGTGAAAGCACCACTGGCCTGTCTGAATTAATCTCCACATTGCCATTCAAGGAATACTGATCAGAAAGTGAATACATGACTGCATATTCTCTTCATTTGCTTTTTATAGAGCGGAAAAATCTAATTTTTTTTTTTTTTTTTTTTTTTTGTGGTACGCGGGCCTCTCACTGTTGTGGCCTCTCCCGTTGCGGAGCACAGGCTCCGGACGCGCAGGCTCAGCGGCCATGGCTCACGGGCCCAGCCGCTCCGCGGCATGTGGGATCTTCCCGGACCCGGGCACGAACCCGTGTCTCCTGCATCGGCAGGTGGACTCTCAACCACTGCGCCACCAGGGAAGCCCGGAAAATCTAATTTTTAGCCTTACAGGCTGAAACGCTAGGGAAACTAGCAGGCTGATCCTCCATCAGTAACCTCAGTACAGACCTTTATTTAGCACACCGGTTCTCAGTGTGCACTCCCAGACTCGTAGCAGCAGCCTCACGTGGGCTGATGTGGACCTTGGCAGAAATGCAGTAAATTCTGGAGCCTCACACCAGATCTACTGAATCAGAGACGCTTGGGGGTGGAGCCAGAAATTTGGGTTTAACAAAAGACCTCCTGTGGTTCTGATACTCGCTCAGTTTGAGAAACATGAACCTAACAGATTAATTTTAGCAATGAATAAAGTTGGACAGATTCTGCTTCTGTTTCATACAAAACTTAATTTACGGTCCCATAATGAGGTATGTTTTCTCTCCTACAAACCTTTTTCTTGGTGAGTGTGAGGTGATACCCGTCCCCAAAGGCTTCCTTGAGATAAAATGGTGACCCGCAGCAGCGCAGCCCACCGTCCTCCAGGAAGGCGATGCGGTCACTCAGCACTTCAGCCTCGTCCAAGTGGTGTGTCGACAGAATGATTGTTCTGGCTTGAAAATACAGAGGAGAACAACCAAGAATGAAAAGTGAAGCTGCAGTCGCCAGGATGTACTGATTTAGCACAAGCAAATCCTGTGGTTTATGAGGAGGAGAGTCGTGTTTTATGGGCTAACTGCAAAACTAATCAGAAGGAGCTTTCAAAATGAGAAATGCAGACGGCATATTCCTAAATATTCTTCTTATAAATTGGCAGCAAATACACGTTGGTTATGCTGTCAGGCTAAATGTCCATACTCTGCAGTGGGGGCAACTCCTCCTAATCCCTTCGTCTGTTCCCTTGGCTTCACTTCCATTCTCTCTCTCTCTTTCTGTCTCTCGCTCTCTCCCTCCCTCCCTTCGCTGTGAAAAAGCAGTAATTTTAGACTTTTTGAATATTCTTCTCTGATTAATCCACTCCACTCTGATTGCTCCTTTGCTTCACATCCTGTTAGCACTTATTTAGTCTGTTTTCAGTTTATTTTCATTTGTGTATGTTTGGTATCTCTAATTAGATTCTAAGCTCCTCTAGGCAGAATTTGGAACTTCTATTGGATTTGCATGCTCTCAAAAGGGCCAGTTAAGTGCTCAATTCACAGTGGGCACTACATAGATATTAACTAATTGATCCAGAAATTTAGCTGGGAGAAGAGAATACCTCACAAAAGGAAGAGCACACCTTACATCTTTAATGGAGATTATAAACAGAAAAGTCTTTAATTTCTTTGCATGCATCCCAGAGGGCAAAATTATGACTGTTGCTTGGCGAAGTTATAAGAAGATACTCATACCAGTTTTGTTCTTGGATATAACATCCCATATACTTCGGCGAGAGCATGGGTCAACTCCAGTGGATGGTTCATCTAAAATTACCACCCTTGATCCTCCAATAAGAGCTATGGATATGGATAACTTCCTCTTCATTCCTCCTGACAGTGTTCCAACTCTCTTATGACGATGGCTATATAGTCCAGTATTTTTTAAAGTCCTTAAAAAATGATGTATAGTGGTTATTTTTTTACAGACAGAAAATGTGAACAATGGAAAAATACGAAAAGCACCCTAAATGAGAGGTATTCACTAAGCAACTATTATGTGCTCAGCAAGGTAAACTATTGAAGATTCATAATACAGTTTTCTGTTACTTATCATCTAGCTGGCAGTATAAAACTAATACTCAGAAAACAACATAAGGAATATATGGCTCATTATTTTATTCATTCGTTTGACAAATATTTATAGAGTACCTGTCTGTTTTCTGCCAGACTGTGTTTTAGGTGCTGTGGAAAAGCACTAAGCCGATAATGTTCCTAACCCATAAGGAGATTATGTTCTAGTATGTGTGTGTATCAGGAGGAATGCTGGGGAAATTCAGTAAATAAATATATTCCCAAGTAAGTTTATAATATGCTATTTTGTGTTAAGTGTGATTAAAAGAAAAATAACAGGGTATATGAGATGAGTGCCTGGGATATGCTATTTTAGGCATCTATTTTACACATGGTGGTCCCCTCAGAGAAGCTGACATTTGAGCAGAGACCAGTAAGGTGGAGGAGTAAGTCAAAGGGCTGTCTGGGGAAGGCTGATCTAAGTAGAGGGAACATGGGAAACCCGGAGGCTGGAACAGGCCTAGCACAACTAAGTGTGCACCTGGGTGAGCGTGCCTAGAGCAGAGTGAATGGGGAAAAAGCAGAAGGAAATAAAATCAAAAGGATTGGAGGCAGGTCAGGAAGTGCCTCATAGGCCTTGATAAGAACATTCCTGAGTTTCACACTGAGTGTGGTGAGAAGCCATTAGAGGGTTTTGACAGAGGAGTGACCTGGTCTGATCTGCAGTTTAAAAAGGTCACCTTGTCTGCTCTTTGAATAGATTGTACAAGGGAAAGTAGAAGCCAGGAGTCCAGTTAAGACCAGTATGGTAGGGACTTCCCTAGTGGTCCAGTGGTAAAGAATCCACCTTCCAATGCAGGGGATGCAGGTTTGATCCCTGGTCGGGGAACTAAGCTCTCACATGCCGCAGGGCAACTAAGCCCATATGCCACAACTACTGAGCTTGCATGCCTCAACGAGAGAGACCGCATGTCGCAAACTACAGAGCCCACACGCCCAGGAGCCCACGTGCCACAACTAGAGAGAGAAAAGCTACACGCCACAACTAGAGAGAAGCCCGTGTGCCACAACTAAGACCCGAGGCAGCCAAGAAGAATAAAAAAAGACCAGTATGGTAGCCACGGAGATTAGAAACAGAGGATTGGGGGTAATATGGGAGTCAGAGATGAAGCCAGTTAAACAATTCCAGTATAATAACTGGCCAGTGAGGATAATGCCCTTAAATGTATACAATACTAGAAAAGTAGAAAAACTAAAAACAATTGTTTCCTGAGAAACTGTCTCCTACTGGTATTATTACTATAGTTTGACCTCTTTTTGAGAGGAGCTACCCAGGCATGTTCTCGGTGCTGTCATATCTGACCTTTTTACTTCCTCGTGCAGCTGCTTTTTAGTCCAGTGAGGAGCTTTGATGGAGCCGTATAAGAGGAGGTGCTCCTTGGTAGTGAGGTAACTGAACAGGACATCATGTTGCATGCAGACCCCCAGATTCTTCCTCATGGTGTGGAGATCTGTTTTGATATCTTTTCCATAAACAAAGATGGTACCTGCTGAGGCCTCAAACAGTCCAGTCAACAGGGAGCTGGGAATGAAGAAACCGTAAATTAGGTGTGAACCAAAACTCTGAGTTAGATTTTAGGACTAAATGTATCTCAGTTGTTAGCAAAAAAATGTTACAGTGTATCTTCCCAGGCCAGGTCAAGCTATGAAGTAAAATGGGATCAACTGGGAATAAAAATTAAAATTACTTTTATGCCTCTAATAATTTAGAGCGTGATAGAAACACTATGTGATGATGGACGATGATAAGGATAGTGGCGGGGGGTGATGGTGGTAGTAATGACAGAAATGGTTGTGCTTTTTAACTGCAAATGTACTCCCTCCTTGAGCAAACTCCTGCACTTCCCTGGCATCAGGTAGTACCCATATGCAATGAAGCCTCAAATTTCTGTTTTCCACATGAACTTTGGTCATCTTCAGTCCCTTACTCTACCCTGTGACGAGAATATTCTCACCTACAAACTCCTCACCATATTTCAGATGGTCAGTAAACTGGGGAGTTATTTAATATCCATCTTCTCCACTAAAATGTAAGCTCCATGAGGTCAGGGAAAGGACTTGTTATCTCACCACCCTCAGTACCTAACTAGTGTCTTGCACGTAATAGATCTCAAATGACTATTGGGGATTAAATAGGGAATCAATATAATATGTAATTCTTCCCATAGAAACACATTAAAATCAAATAACATATTTCTTTATATATTATTTATATTCAGAAAATTGAAATGGGGACTTTCTCAGCTAAAATTATAGCCTCTTCAAAATCCTTCTCTATCACTTTTCTTCACTGTCCTCTTATTACCTGTTAGAAAGCTTACATTTTAAGCACTGTATTCTTACTAGAAAGCCAACTCTGAATTGCAACAGGTCATATAAATGAGAGTAGCTGCATGTTCACTCATTTCATAACTTTCCTTTGTCCCCTTTTATTTACTAAAGATTAATTTGTATATGTTTTGGCAGTCACTGAGCTTACTCATGATGATAGCAAATAGCATATCCAACAACAGACACTTGTTCTCAAAGAAGGCCTAGGGCACCGACAGCATCTTAGAGTTGACTCCAAGCTAAGCCCAGTAGAGCACTGGAGGTGAGTCACAGAAAAAAAATTCAAAAGAATGTCACTTTAAGAACATTTGAATCTTCTCCGTTAGGATACGGGAAAATGCTAGTTACGTGAAGAGAGAGGAAGAACAGCTCATGTACCACCTGTGGACTTTTTGATCTATATCTGATAGCTGGTGATTCTTTTCTTTCTTCATGAATCAAGGTAAGCGTTCTCTGTAATAGAGTGGCTGGGGCTGGGTGTGTTTCTACCAAGGTTTGTGAACCCAAACTGGTACACGGGCCAGGATAAAAATGCAAAGAAATGAAACAGACTGAATGTATGAGGCAGTAAAGATTGGTGGGGACCAGGGATGAACCAGAAAGTAGGCGGCCCCTTTGAGAACAGTCACTAACAAGCCGCAAACAACGGTCTCTACCTTAGCCTGTAGATCCAATGTTGCCAGAACTTCCTATTATCTAAGAGATAGCAGGAATATTTATTTTTATTGGAGAACTCTCCCATTTTTAAATGTTGGCACTGAAATTAAAAATTTTAAGAAGTACCAGCGTGCCAATATTAGGTAGACCAAGTAAACCTATCTGGTAGGTCTAATCTGGACTTTGAGCTCACAATTCGGACCTTTGATTTAGACTCCATTTTACAGGAAACAACTCTAGCTATCTTAATCCATCTGGGAGCTGTAACAACTTTATACTTATGAAAGAAGTGAGGGAATATTAAGGAATACGCTTCCATGACACCTAAGTGTTGAAAAGTAACATACATGGTAGTAGTTTTCCCAGCGCCGTTGGGCCCCAGCAATGAAGTAATATGCCCTTCATAAAAGTTCAGACTGAGGTTAGCAACAGCAACTTTTGAGCCATAGTTCTTTGTGACCCCACGCAGGGCAACCCCAACTGTGAGATCTTTAGGTTCAGACTCAGTGTTGGAGGGAAACATGTATTCAGGACCTGGAAAGAAATTAAGAAAAGAGTTGTAAGCTCACAAGGAAGAAAAAGGAAGCTCGAGTTAGACTTTTCATTAATTACAAATGGAAGACTATCAAAGCACAAGCCTCAAAGTAAAAAGTAATTCCAGGAATAAATGATCTGTTATAGTCTTCAGGCTTCTCACTTGTTTCAAAAATGAATGAGAGTGGGCTTCCCTGGTGGCGCAGTGGTTGAGAGTCCGCCTGCCGTTGCAGGGGACACGGGTTCGTGCCCCGGTCCGGGAAGATCCCACGTGCCGCGGAGCGGCTGGGCCCGTGAGCCATGGCCACTGAGCCTGTGCATCCGGAGCCTGTGCTCCGCAACGGGAGAGGCCACAACAGTGAGAGGCCCGCGTACCACAAAAAAAAAAAAAAAATGAATGAGAGTGTTGGAACCACACTCTAAGGTTTATATTGCCCTTCTCTGTCAGAAAAAGTAGTATCAGAATATAGTGTCATAATAATGAATGCTCCTTTATTCCACAGATCTCAAATACTCAAAACACAATTTTAAGGCTTGGTCCCCCAATTGGACAGGATGATATCTACTTACAGAATACATGTCTGCAGTGACAAGGCTCACTCAGATCTGTGGTTTATAGAATCGGTTCATTAATTACTCTCTACATTTCCTTCAGGCATCACAAAAGGACCACGTATATGGGTCATCCTTACTTTATAAAGCTGACACTGCTCACCCAATGTTAGTACAACATGAGCCTTAAACTGTCTGTTCAGTGTGGGTGATGGGTTATGCTAAATTATCCATACTTGTTACTTGGTTACTCGTTATGACTAGTGACAGACGGCTGAGGTGAGGGGTGCAGACTGGGGCCAGGGAACAAAGTTTTTCTCTGTGTGAATCTAACTGGAACACAAAGGGATCTGCCATCTTGGCCTAATTAGCACCATATGCTAACCAACTGAGCTAATGAGCTCAGAAAAAGCCACAATTTAATCTCTCTAAGAGTCCAAACACATATGTGTAGACATATTCATCCATGACTAAAAGGATAATTTTGCCATTTAGAAAAAGATAATTAAAATCACTAGTCATGTAAATTTTATATCACTTCTCTCATAATAATGCATGTTGTTGACCTATTTGTCTTACTGGCAGATGGGCTGGTGTTCTGCATCATGATATTAGTAAACATAAGGCCACCGCTTTTCTCATGCTTCACTTCTGCACATCCGAATCGCTCCTTCCAATAGGAAGGAAGGAATGGAAAATACCATGGAGCTGCCATACCATATGTACCTGTAACAAAAATGTATTAGGAAAAGTAGTTATTAATTGATTGTTAACATTAAGCATCAGAAGCTGAATAACGGAGTACTTACTATACAGCGTTCAGGAAGTATTTTCATTTTTTTGACACTATATAAAACTAAAGTGGTCTCAGTTTTCAAAGTAAAGTAAAAAAGATAGCCTTTTAAAAAATTCTTTCTTTTTTAAACAGTTTCATTGGGTATAGTTACACACCATAAAATTTAATCATTGTAAGTGTAGAGTGAGATGATTTTTAGTAAATAAAGTTGTGCAACCATAACCACAATCCCAAAATCCCAATAACTCCAAAAATTTCTCCCATGCCCTTTGCGGATAATCCCTACTTTCAACCCAAGTTACAGGCAATCACTGATCTGCTTTCTGTCTCTCTATACCTCTCTTTTACAGAAATTTTACATAACTGGAATAGAATAATAGTCTTTTATTCATTTATAGCATCAAAAACGTACAAATATAAATAAGGCTTGATGGAAAAACTCCTGATCATGTTGAAGTTTTAACCACTTGAGACCTAGGAGGGGAATCCCACTAGTCTTGTTCCATTAGAACTGGATAAATTCTCCTTAGAATTAGGAGACTTGATTTTTGCCTTATAATATCTTGTTCTCCCATTTGGAAAGACTGGATTCTATGCTCCTTAACTCACTCTATCCTTTAAAGGAACATCAGAGAAAAAAACTCAACAGTGCATTATCTCATCCTGGAAAATTTTGTTTAGTTTTGGGATTTAAGTATTTCTTTTTGGAGATGATATGTGACAAATAAAAATATTAGAAAATATATATTAGCAGATTTATAATAGGTATAATTTATTACCATAAAATAGCATCTATCTATAGGAAGCATGTTCGTACCTGGGAAAACGTTCCTGATATACCAAGCAATAAGGAAATAAATGAAAGAGTCGGCTAGGATTAGACAGCATAGCCAGCCAAACGAAGTGGTGTCATCCTGAACTGGGGAACTGTACATATTTCCCCACTGAAGACCTAAGAAGAGAACATATAGATTTATTCTTCTGTGAGACATATTGCAGGTGTGAAAGATAAAATCCAGTTGTAAAGGAAGTGAACCTACCAATGCCCTGCTCCTCATATCGTGCAATGTACTGACTTGCATAGCTGAAAGCTGTTGGGGACAGCAGGCTCTGTGAAGAAAATCAATGGCAATGATAGTTCTTGTGATTTCACACATTTGGCCCAGAGGGACCTTAACATACTTCAAACTTTGGGTACTTATATAGATAAAATTGACATTAACTCTCTAAGCATATTTAAAAACACAGAGGTCCCTTACCAAGCATGCTACAACTCTGGAAGAAGAGGAGAGGCAATAGTAGACAACAAAAGCAGTAAAATTATAACTTGAAAAATATTTATCAAAAATCCAAAAAATATGTATCTAAACTTATTAAATGTTGCTTAGCAATTTATAAAACCAGTAATAATAGGGTAATGCAATATTAAGGCTAATATCAAATGAAATGTTAGGGGCCAGAAGATGTTTTTACTTCAGAGATTGACTTCAAGTAATAGTTTTATGCATGAAAATATACCAAAATGTCAACTGAGTACTAATAATGCAACAAATTAAAAATTTAGATGTTGTTTAAACTCAAGGTGGTCAATGTCAAATGAAAATTATTTATCACTTTCTATTTCCATAGCAAATTTTTTTTTTAATTTTTTTTTTTTTTTACTCGGCGGAGGGGCGGGCAGACCCACCAGGAGGAGTAGCCGCCACCATCTTCGCCTCGCCCGCCGCGGGCTCTCGCTCCCGCCTCCCCACCCGCCTCCGCTTTACTACCAATGGAGGCCCCAGGCCAGGGGTGCGACTAGCCGGCCGGCCCACCCCACCCAACAGCAAAGTTTTAACATGACTCTCAGTCAATGATGAGCTCTACTTCTGCTTTCCAAATTTCAAAGTCAGTAAACTTAATGCTTTCATTAAAATTCGTAAATTAATTTAGTACTTTAATTGAAAAAGCAGAAACGAATTCAAAATTGATTATATGCTCTCAGCGTATTTGTCTTTATGCCTGTATGTTATATTATATGTCATAAAAACCATGAGAATTATTCATTTATGAGAATAATGCCAGTTATAGAGGCTCTAAGATATTTAAGGAATTGGGCCAAAGAGAAGTCAGAATTCTTGATGATCTTCAAAACTTGATGCATTACATTTTAACTGTTTTTTCTTCAGGTACTATCTCTTAACAGCATCACATATTATAGTTTTAGAAACCGTGGCCGAAAAGTTTTCTTGTCATAGTCTTATGCTTGTATGGTAGACAATGATGTCTACCATTAGGTGATGACTCACCTAATGACTCTCAGTAGGACAGTTACTCATATTTTGCAAACACTGAACTTTTACATTTAGATAAGTGTATTCTCAGTTGGAGAGCCAAAACCACCAAAAAAGGTCCATTCCTTTCATACCCTGGCCATTCAGTTGTGACAGTTGACTCACCATGAATACTTTTACTATACAGCTCAACTCATTCTCAATTGTAACCAGAACAATAAATGGAAAAAAGGCAATGATGTAGATGAGGCTTCCAATCAGAGCTGCAATGTTGGTGTTGTTGAAGAAGACACTGATAAGGTAGCTCATGGCAAGAACTGAGAAGCTATAGTCCGAAAAATACAGGAACAAAATGAACCCATTTGTTTTAGGAAGAATATTGCCAAACTTGAGTATAATGATGAGGATGATGATGGTAACCAGTAAAAATCCAACACTCTCTATAAGCCAGGCAAAAAAGTGGCTGCAGGAGTTTACACCCATCATCTTCATGTACTGTAAAAAGGAAAAAGTGTTAGCTCCTTCTTAAGCTAATATACACTTAAATAACAATTATTCCTGTATCATTCCAAAACGTCCATGAGACTCTTCATACACATGGAACTAGGCATTTTAATGATTTATCTAAGTCTAGTATTTGTCCATGCTTGCTATGTGAAATTAATATGACCATTTATTCCAGCCTATCTTAGATTGTATGTTCCCAGAGTGCCCCAATATAATGAATGATTTGGATGGTGAGGTTTGTTTTGTTTATTGACGATTTCATTTTATAACTGGTATCTAAGTGATGTCTCCAGATTAAACTAGTTTAGAATAGATCATCAAAATTTACGGTATCCCCTGCAGAATTTTACAACATGAATTTGACATCTGTGCAGGCATGAATATTTCAAGCTGGTGAAAACCCATGGTTTACTTCAAATTCAATGTAGGGACTGAGGTAATAAAACTCCATAATATTTTTAACTAAACATGAATGAACAACGCAATCGGTATTCATATTCCCGAGAGAAATAGAATAGACCTGATTCCTAAAAATTTAAAACAGGCAAACTTTGAAGGGGGACTTTCTGCCTTTTGACATAACGTCTGCATCCTTAAAATCCCCAACAGTCTAGTTCAGGTTTATCATCTTTGTTTTCCAAAAAGATGTCCATGAACCCAAAATGAACTCATGTATCTCAGGTAATCCATACCTCTCTCTCTATCAGTTGATATTCTTTAATAACCCAGTGATATCCCTAGAGACCAAGGCATTCCACCAAGGTAGAAAAACAGACCAGCATGTTTGTACATTAACTCAAAAGGATTCTGAAAGATCTGAAGTCCCTAGGACCTTGGGTGTCTTGAATATAGTGACTTGAATTTGTACCTGGTTTCTAGTTTTAACAACTCTTGATTAATGTTAAGCTTATGAATGTAAATTCCATTTTAAAAAAGAACAAAAGAAATGTTCCACTAACAGCTTTATAATCTAGTATTTCTTTTGTAAAATCAAGGATTTTCAATGCCCTCCCCCTTTAAACCTAACTTGTCCAGGAAAAAAAAAAAAAAGGAACGTGCCAAATCTTTTGCTCTACAAGCAAAATTGTGAATTTTACTTTTTGCCTTTGCAGCTTATTACATTTTGATAACTCTGCTGCTCCAGTTGTTACCATGGAAACAGCTACCTGACTGGCAAGAGTCTAAGCAGTGGGCCTTAAGCTAATCACCACTGCGGAAATCCTGTGACTTTTCCTCTTAACTTTGCTCTTTTCCTCACCCTCTTCTCTCCTACTACTTCTCTCCTCCCAGACCCTGCCACCCTTTGCAGTAAAGACTCAGTCTATGTTTCCATAGGAATAAATGTGTGGGTCAAAGTAAAAAAATCAGCATGGAGTGAAGATTCACTATGGAAGGTTTTCTCCAATTTCTATGTATCTATCATTGAAAAGAAAACTACATTTTGGTGTGAAAAAGACCTCACAGATCATATTTTAGCAATTCTTTCCCTGCACCCCACCCCATTTGAGAAATTACCGTGTCATGTTTGATGACTTCATTTCAGAGATATTCACTATTTTTTTGGTGACTTTCTGGTTATTCGTATTTTGACGTTTTTACTGAGTGTAATGTCTATTTGAATATAATTAAATGGGGAGCTACAGAACCCATATAACTACCCCAAAGCTGATATTCACCACCTAATTTCATGTGACCTACACAAAAAATATCCCCCCCCTCCACATAGCAATGTATGTCAGTAGGAGGCAAGTCACTATACTTTACAAGGTGGATATACAATATCAAGGACTCTATCAAGGACATGAAATACAGCTGACTTAATGTATAAATATGTTTTCCTTCCCTGACAATGGATAGCTTCAATATAAAACATTTATATATCTAGAAAATTCTCCATTCATAGCCTTATTAAAAAATAATTTAGCAAACCCAAAGACCAGGAATGAAGGTGTTGATCACTGTAATTTTGAAATTTTCAAGGCTCAAAATCAGATTTCTATTGCCAAGAGTTGGTAAAAGTTGGAGGCTGATCATTGCTTTTTATCAAAACAGATCAGGTTAGGTGCTTCCAAAAGTGTTTACTACTTAACATTCTAGATCAAACTTCAGTGTTAAACTTCAGGATTTTATGCCATGAGAAGAACAGCTGTTATTCATAAAGAGAAAAGGTGATGAGACCATGTAAGTCATTCATAAATTATTCAGATTCACTGCCAACTTCGGGATAATCAACAAGACCAAACTTGCTAATGGAAGGTCACCCACAGAGAACTGGCGTTAGTGTCTCCTCAGGGTGACAGATTCAGGTGTTGGTTTTGTAATCAGAGTCACTTTTCTAAAGCCCCCCAAACCTGCTGGAGCAAATCATCAATATCTGATAACGTTTTACTGAGGAAAACCCCTCTGCACAGTGGTCAAAGTCTGTTCCAGTTCTTGGCAGAAAATAATGACAAGAAAGAGATTCTGTAAGATTGTGGATAAATGTGTCACATTCAAGAGAAGCTTATGCACAGGCATTGAAATTAATGCTGTCAGGAAAAGAAATCATAAATATACATATATTTACTTGACAGCAATGTCTTCATTCAATTCAACAAGAATGTCAAGCACTGGTTAATAAGAAATAAAATTTTCTACCTCAAATTTTATATCCTATTATAAATATTTATGTTATTGTTTTTAGTTAAGATATAAAGGATATTGTGACCATTACTTGGAATATTCCAAATTCTCACTAGTAGGATGGATAGTGTGTACTAAGAAGACATAAAAAAGAATAAATTAGGCAGAAGGGGAGAGGCAACATGACCAAAGGAGGGACTCTGGGGTGTGGAGTTCTGGAGTTTGGAGGAAAACATATCCCCTTTCTCACAGAGCTGAGGTTGAGGAACAGTTGCCTGGCTGCATAGAGTGAAAAAGAGAACCTGGGTGGGAAGGTTTCCATGCCACTTACTGTGAAAAAAGTAGAGGCATAAAGAGGCTAAATAATTAGTCAAAAATGAAACAGCCAGGAGACCTTCACGAGGGCAGAAGAATAAGACGTGGAGATCACTTCCTCCCCACAAATACGTCAGAAATACATCTACAGGTGGAACAACTCCTAGAGAACACCTATTGAATGCTGGCAGAAGACCTCAGACCTCCCAAAAGGCAAGAAACTCCCCACGTACCAGGGTAGGGCAAAAGAAAAAAACAGACACAAAAGAATAGGGACGGGACCTGCACCAGTGGGAGGAAGCTGTGAAGGAAGAAAGGTTTCCACACACTAGGAAGGCCCTTCACTGGAGGAGACAGGAGTGGCAGGGAGGACGCTTCCGAGCCATGGAGGAGAGCGCAGTAACGGGTGCGGAGGGCAAAGTGGAGAGATTCTTGCACAGAGGATCGGTGCCGACTAGCACTCACCAGTGGGAGAGGCTTGTCTGCTCACCCGCCGGGGCAGGCGGAGGCTGGGAGCTGAGGCTCGGGCTTCAGAGGTCAGATCCCAGGGAGAGGACTGGGGTTGGCTGCGTGAACACAGCCTGAAGGGGGCTACTGTGCCACAGCTAGCCGGGAAGGAGACCAGGAAAAAGTCTGGAACTGCCTAAGAGGCAAGAGACCATTGTTTCCTGGTGCACGAGGAGAGGGGATTCAGAGCACCGCCTAAACTAGCTCCAGAGACAGGCATGAGCCGCAGCTACCAGCGCAACACAAGAGACGGGCATGAGATGCTAAGGCTGCTGCTGCAGCCACCAAGGAGCCTATGTGTGAGCACAGGTCACTCTCCACACCTCCCCTCCCGGGAGCCTGTGCAGCCCGCCACTGCCAGGGTCCCGTGATCCAGGGACAACTTCCCCGGGGGGAACGCACAGCACGCCTCAGGCTGGTGCAACGTCATGCCAGCCTCAGCCACCACAGGCTCGCCCCGCACTGTACCCCTCCCTACCCCCAGCCTGAGTGAGCCAGAGCCCCCTAATCAGCTGCTCCTTTAACAATGAGACACCCTCAGGCGACCTGCACGCAGAGGTGGGGCCAAATCCAAAGCTGAACCCCAGGAGCTGTGCGAACAAAGAAGAGAAAGGGAAATCTCTCCCAGCAGCCTCAGGAGCAGCGGATTAAATCTCCACAATCAACTTGATATACCCTGCATCTGTGGAATACCTGAATAGACAACGAATCAGCCCAAAATTGAGGCAGCGGACTTTGGGAGCAACGATATATATATTTCCTTTTTCTCTTTTTGTGAGTGTGTATGTGTATGCTTCTGTGTGTGATGTTGTCTGTATAGCTTTGCTTTTACCATTTGTCCTAGGGTTCTGTTTGTCCGTTTTTTTTGTTTGTTTGCTTGTTTTGTTTTTGTTTTTAGTATAGATTTTAGCTCTTGTTATCACTGGTGGATTTGTTTTTTGGTTTTGGTGCTCTCTTCTTTCTTTCCTTTTAAAATCTTTTATTTTTAATAATTATTTTTGATTTAATAACTTTATTTATTTATTTATTTATTTATTTATTTATTTATTTATTTATTTATTTATTTCTCCCTTTTCCTCTTAGCCATGTGGCTGACAGGGTCTCGGTGCTCCAGCTGGTGTCAGGCCTGTGCCTCTGAGGTGGGAGAGCTGAGTTCAGGACACTGGTCCACAAGAGACCTGCCAGCTCCATGTAATATCAAATGGAGAAAGATCTCCCAGAGATCTCCATCTCAATGCTAAGATCCAGTTGCACTCAACGACCAGCAAACTACAGTGCTGGACACCCTATGACAAACAACTATCAAGACAGGAACACAGCCCCACCCATTAGCAGGGAGCCAGTCTAAAATCATAGTAAGGTCACAGACACCCCAAAACACACTACTGGACGCAGACCTGCCCACGAGAAAGACTAGATCTAGCCTCCTCAACCAGAACACAGGCACTACTCCCCTTTACCAGGAAGCGTACATAACCAACTGAACCAACTGTAGCCACTGGGGGCAGACACCAAAAAACAACGGGAACTACGAACCTGCAGCCTGTGAAAACGAGACTGCAAACACAGTAAGTTAAGCAAAATGAGAAGACTGAGAAACACGCAGCAGATGAAGGAGCAAGGTAAAAACGCACCAGACCAAACAAATGAAGAGGAAATAGGCCGTCTACCTGAAAAAGAATTCAGAATAATGAGAGTAAAGATGATCCAAAATCTGGGAAATAGAATGGAGAAAATACAAGAAACGTTTCACAAGAACCTAGAAGAACTAAAGAGCAAACAAACAATGATGAACAACACAATAAATGAAATTTAAAATTTTCTAGAAGGAATCAATGCAGAATAACTGAGGCAGAAGAAAAGATAAGTGACCTGAAAGATAAAGTAGCGGAAATAACTAGTGCAGAGCAGAATAAAGAAAAAGGAATGAAAACAATTGAGGACAGTCTCCGAGAACTCTGGGACAACATTAAATGCACCAACATTCTAATTATAGAGGTCCCAGAAGAAGAAATGAAAAAGAAAGGGACTGATAAAATACTTGAAGAGATTATAGTTGAAAACTTCCCTACTATGGGAAAGGAAATAGTCAATCAAATCCAGGACGTGCGGAGAGCCCCATACAGGATAAATCCAAGGAGAAACACACCAAGACACATATTAATCAAACTATCAAAAGTTAAATACAAAGAAAAAATATTAAAAGCAGCAAGGGAAAAGTGACAAATAACATACAAGGGAATCCCCATAAGGTTAACAGCTGACCTTTCAGCAGAAACTCTGCAAGCCAGAAGGGTGTGGCAGGACATATTTAAAGTGATGAAAGGGAAAAACCTACAACCAACATTACTCTACCCAGTAGGGAAATCATTCAGATTCAACGGAGAAACTAAAACCTTTACAGACAAGCAAAAGCTAACAGAATTCATCGCCACCAAACCACCTTTACAGCAAATGCTAAAGGAACTTCTCTAGGCAGGATACACAAGACAAGAAAAGGACCTACAATAACAAACTGAAAACAATTAAGAAAATGGTAATAGGAACATACATATCAATAATTACCTTAAATGTAAATGGATTAAATGCCCCAACCAAAAGACATAGACTGGATGAATGGATACAAAAACAAAACCCATATACATGCTGTCTACAAGACATGCATTTCAGACCTAGGGACACATCATACTGACTGACAGTGAGGGGGTGGAAAAAGGTATTTCACGCAAATGGAAATCAAAAGAAAGATGGAGTAGCAATTCTCATATCAGACAAAATAGACTTTAAAACAAAGACTATTACAAGAGACAAAGAAGGACACTACATAATGATCAAGGGATCAATCCAAGAAGAAGATATAACAATTGTAAATATTTATGCACCCAACATAGGAGCACCTCAATATGTGAGGCAAATGCTAACAGCCATAAGAGGGGAAATCGGCAGTAACACAATCATAGTAGGGGACTTTAACACCCCACTTTCACCAATGGTCAGATCATCCAAAATGAAAATAAATAAGGAAACACAAGCTTTAAATGATACATTAAACAAGATGGACTTAATTGATATTTATAGGACATTCCAGCCATAAACAACAGAATACATTTTCTATTCAAGTGCTCATGGAACATTCGCTAGGACAGATCATATCTTGGGTCACAAATCAAGCCTTGGTAAATTGAAGAAAATTCAAATCATATCAAGTATCTTTTCCTACCACAACGCTATGAGACTAGACATCAATTACAAGAAAAAATCTGTAAAAATTACAAACACGTGGAGGCTAAACAATACACTACTTAATAACCAAGAGATCACTGAAGAAATCAAAGTGGAAATCAAAAAATTCATAGAAACAAATGACAATGAACACACAACGACGCAAAACCTATGGGATGTGGCAAAAGCAGTTCTAAGAGGGAAGTTTACAGCAATACAACCCTACATCAAGAAACAAGAAACACCTCAAATAAACAACCTAACATTACACTTAAAGCAATTAGAGAAAGAAGAACAAAAAGCCCCCAAAGTTAGCAGGAGGAAAGAAATCATAAAGATCAGATCAGAAATAAATGAAAAAGAAATGAAGGGAACAATAGCAAAGATCAATAAAACTAAAAGCTGGTTCTTTGAGAAGATAAACAAAATTGATAAACCTTTAGCCAGACTCATCAAGAAAAGAAGGGAGAAGACTCAAACAAACAGAATTAGAAATGAAAAAGGGGAAGTAACAACTGACACTGCAGAAATACAAACGATCATGAGGGATTACCACAAGCAACTATATGCCAATAAAACAGACAACCTGGAAAAAATGGACAAGTTCTTAGAAAAGCAGAACCTTCCAAGACTGAACCAGGAAGAAATAGAAAATATAAACATACCAATCACAAGCACTGAAATTGAGACTGTGATTAAAAATCTTCCAACAACCAAAGCCCAGGACCAGATGGCTTCACATGTGAATTCTATCAAACATTTAGAGAAGAGCTAACACCTATCCTTCTCAAACTCTTCCAAAATATAGCAGAGGAAGGAACATTCCCAAAGTCATTCTACGAGGCGACCATCACCCTGATACCAAAACCAGAGAAAGCTGTCACAAAGAAAGAAAACTACAGGCCAATATCACTGATGAAATAGATGCAAAAATCCTCAACAAAATACTAGCAAACAGAATCCAACAGCACATTAAAAGGACCATACACCGTGATCAAGTGGGGTTTATCCCAGGAACGCAAGGATTCTTCAATATACGCAAATCAATCAATGAGACACACCATATTAACAAACAATAAAAACCATATGATCATCTCAATAGATGCAGAAAAAGCTTTTGACAAAATTCAACACCCATTTATGATAAAAACCCTCCAGAAAGTAGGCATAGAGGGAACTTACCTAAACATAATAAAGGCCATATATGACAAACGCACAGCCAACATCATCCTCAATGGTGAAAAACTGAAACCATTTCCAGTAAGATCAGGAACAAGACAAGGTTGCCCATTCTCACGACTATTATTCAACATAGTTTTGGAAGCTTTAGCCACAGCAATCGGAGAAGAAACGGAAATAAAAGGAATCCAAATCAGAAAAGAATAAGTAAAGCTGTCACTGTTCGAAGATGATACGATACTATACATAGAGAATCTTAAGGACACCACCAGAAAACTACTAGAGCTGATCAATGAATTTGGTAAAGTAGCAGGATACAAATTTAATGCACAGAAATCTCTTGCATACCTATACACTAATGATGAAAAATCTGAAAGAGAAATAAGGAAACACTCTCATTTACCACTGCAACACAGAGAATAAAATACCTAGGAATAAACCTACCTAAGGAGACAAAAGACCTATATGCAGAAAACTATAAGACACTGATGAAAGAAATTAAAGATGATACACACAGATGGAGAGATACACCATGTTCTTGGATTGGAAGAATCAACATTGTGAAAATGACTATACTACGCAAAGCAATCTACAGATTCAATGCATTCCTGTCAAACTACCACTGGCATTTTTCACAGACCTAGAACAAAAAATTTCACAATTTGTATGGAAATACAAAAGACCCTGTATAGCCCAAGCAATATTGAGAAGGAAAAACAGAGCTGGAGGAATCAGGCTCCCTGCCTTCAGACTATACTACAAAGCTACAGTCATCAAGACACTATGATTAAAAAAAAAAAAAAAAAGACACTATGATACTGGCACAAAAACAGAAATATATATCAATGGAACAGGATAGAAAGCCCAGAGATAAACCCATGCACATATGGTCACCTTATCTTTGATAAAGGAGGCAAGAATATACAATGGAGATAAGACAGCCTCTTCAGTAAGTGGTGCTGGGGAAACTGGACAGCTACATGTAGAAGAATGAAATTAGTGTACACCCTAACACCATACATAAAAATGAACTCAAAATGGATTAAAAAGCTAAATGTAAGGCCAGACACTATAAAACTCTTAGAGGAAAACATAGGCAGAACAGTCTATGACATAAATCACAGCAAGATCCTTTTTGACCCACCTCCTAGAGAAATGGAAATAAAAACAAAAATAAACAAATGGGACCTAATGAAACTTAAAAGCTTTTGCACAGCAAAGGAAATCATAAACAAGATGAAAAGACAGCCCCTAGAATGGGAGAAAATATTTGCAAATGAAGCAACTGACAAAGGATTTATCTCCAAAATGTACAAGCAGCTCATGCAGCTCAATAACAAAAAACAAACAAACCAATCCAAAAATGGGCAGAAGACCTAAATAGACACTTCTCCAAAGAAGATATACAGATTGCCAACAAACACATGAAAGAATGCTCAACATCATTAATCATTAGAGAAACATAAATCAAAACTACAATGAGGTATCACCTCCCACCTGTCAGAATGGCCATCAACAGAAAATCTACAAACAATAAATGCTGGAGAGGGTGTGGAGAAAAGGGAACCCTCTTGCACTGTTGGTGGGAATGAAAACTGATACAGCTACTATGGAGAATAGTATGGAGGTTCCTTAAAAATCTAAAAATAGAACTACCATATGACCCAGCAATCCCAGGAATGAGCATATACCCTGAGAAAACCATAATTCAAAATGAGTCATGTACCACAATGTTCACTGCAGCTCTATTTACAATAGCCAGGACATGGAAGCAATCTAAGTGTCCATCGACAGATGAATGGATAAAGAAGATGTGGCATACATATATAATGGAATATTACTCAGCCATGAAAGGAAATGAAATTGAGTTATTTGTAGTGAGGTGGATGGACCTAGAGTCTGTCATACAGAGTGAAGTAAGTCAGAAAAAGAAAAAGAAATACTGTATGCTAACACATATATATGGAATCTTAAAAAAATAAAAATGGTTATGAAGAACCTAGGGGCAGGACAAGAATAAAGATGCAGACGTAGAGAATGGACTTGAGGACATGGGGAAGGGGAAGGTTAAGCTGGGATGAAGTAAGTGAGTGGCATGGACTTATATATATTATCAAATGTAAAATAGATAGCTAGTGGGAAGCAGCTGCATCACACGGGGAGATCAGCTCAGTGCTTTGTGACCACCTAGACGGGTGGGATAGGGATGCTGGGGGTGGAGACGCAAGAGGTAGGGGATATGGGGATATATGTATACATACAGCTGATTCACTTTGTTATACAGCAGAAACTAACACAACATTGTAAAGCAATTATACTCCAATAAAGGTGTTAAAAAAAAAAGAATAAATTAGCATTCAAAAAAAAAGAAGACAAAAAATTGCCTCAAGTGAAGCACCACAGGACTACAGACTCTTGCATCATTCTTGGTAATCTGTCTGTGGACCACAGATATTTTAGGCTACCTGTCTGAACTGAGAGAGAGGACAACTCCATAATTTTGTCTCCAAAGCAATAAAAACAATCAAGTCCCCATAAATGACTAATATTAGAACAAATAGATGAAACTAACTGTGAAACCGAGGACATAATGTGAAAAACAACTCTTTGGTGTGATATAAAATCAGCTTTTGTACAGATTTAATATTTTAATTTTATAAAGCAAGGAATGCAGAATAAAACTCAATTGCAAGACATTTTGAAATAGTTTTTTTTTTAACTACAGGCTTAATTTTATCAATAAACTTACTGGGCATTAATATTTATGCTAAATTTCTTTAACAAATTAAAGGAGTTTACTAGAATCATACCATAACAAGTTCAAAGGTGAATGGCTTCACTGAATTAGCAACTGACCTGGTTTCTCTGCCTAGCTGTGACAACAATTACAGAAGGAAAAATGTTTTGTTTGTTTGTTTGTTTACTTTTTTATTCAATTGGGAAAAGGAAGAAGAGAATGGGCAGCTTTAGATCTTAGTAAATATTAAAATGATAATATTAAAAAGTGATCTTGAGTCGCTGGTAACCTAAGAGTTTATCCACCATCACCTTCAATAGTCGTTAGGAGTCTAGGCTACTAAAAATTGTGAGACAGAAGGTAGCTATGACATGGAAGAGAATTGGTCAGAAGTCCAGACACTGGACTTTTATACCCAGATCTACCATTAACTAGCCCACAGTTTTCATCAAGTCACCTCTCACTTTCTCGGCTCAGCTTTTTCATCTTTAAAAAGGAGGAGGTTAGTTTAGAACTGTTGGCAGAGGAGGGAGGCTGAGCAGGGTCATTAGAAATATTCTACTCATTCCACACCAGCTTCCATCAACTCATCTCACGAATAGACCATATTCCTTTAAATTTAGGACACTGCTAATTTTAAGATGTGTCATTATTGTACATGCCACAAAGAAAGAAAAATCACTGCCAAATAAGTTACGACACCCTATCAAATACATCTCAGAGGCTTTAAAATGTGAAAAAAAATCATTCTTAGAATTGATAAAAAAAATGAATAATCGAATACCTCTTCTGTTCTGGCAGTGAGAAAGTACATTCTGGAAATATAATGCTGAATGAAGTCTAGATGACAAGACTCAGAGAGTTTAAGGGATTGGGCCCAAGTGAATATGAACTGGAAGACTCAAAGCCTTATTTTCTGATTCCAAGTTCAGTGATCTTCCACTATGTAACTTAGACCCCCAAGACCAGCTAGTTAAATTTTGAAAGTAGATGCGTGCAAAATGAAGACACAGAGCTACCAAACCGAAACTGGTTCATTGTTAAAAAATGTCTTTCGTGTCTTCTATTGAGAAAAACGCTTTATTGTGCTTTGATGTTTTTTGATGACATCCATAGATGCATTCAGAGAGTACTATTTATTTATTTATTTACTTATTTATTGGCCATCATGCAGCATGTAGAATCTTAGTTCCCTGACCAGGGATCGAACCCACTCCCCCCTGCATTGGAAGTGCAAAGCCCTAACCACTGGACCACCAGGGAATCCCCCAGAGAGTACTATTTTCAAACCAAAATAATACAGAATGCATGTATTTTACATATACATATATAATATATACATAATAGACATATATCACAGCACATATATATACACACACACATGCTTATATTTACTTATATTTTTAAGGTAGATTATTTATTGTGCTGTAGAAAAGAACTCAGTTTCTATCACAGTTTTCTATTTCAAAGTTTTCCTTTAATTTGTAAAGATTCACTTCTGAGTACCAGGAACCTGACAGAGAAATCTAAGGTGGGAGCTTGCAACCAAACTTATTGTCCAGGGCATGGATTCGAGTTTCTAAATTGGGGTTAAGAAAACATTGTACACAGTCCTGAAAACAACGGGGCTCAAACCAGTTGATGAGACTTTTACTAAATTATAACTGAAATATTAAAATGCAGCTGAAGATCACCCAGAATTCAAATAGGAAAGATAAAAAGTGTGGGTTCAAACTCTAGGACAACCCTGGAAGTCTGATGTTGAGCTGACAAAAACATAAAGCAGTAATTTGTACTGTAATTTGTAAGGAGAAATAATCAGTTGCCTAAAAGCACTGGCAAAGTAAGTCTGAAAAGTACAATTGGGCTAACAGGTTACTCTAACCTCATTGTTTCAGATTGTCAGCCAGGCCTGCAATAATTAATGTCCCTCAGTTTTTTTTTTTTTTTTTTTTTTTTGCGGTATGCGGGCCTCTCACTGTTGTGGCCTCTCCCGTTGCGGAGCACAGGCTCCGGACGCACAGGCTCAGCGGCCATGGCTCACGGGCTTAGTTGCTCCGCGGCATGTGGGATCTTCCCGGACCAGGGCACGAACCCGTGTCTCCTGCATCGGCAGGCGGACTCTCAACCACTGCGCCACCAGGGAAGCCCAATGTCCCTCAGTTTTGAAATGTTTCTGCTATCTTGTCACTTCATGAGTGAGTGTAAATGGGCTCATTACAGGATTAGCAGATAAAATTATTTCTACTGTAATACAATAAAAAAATCACACAATGCTTTTTCATAAATTCTAAAAAGAAGTGAGATATTTTGGATTTGGGGATAATGATGAAGAATACGCTCAAGAAGAGATCATGCTTTACATCCCAGGTCCTGTCTTTCATCGTCATAGTATTAACCTAATCAGTAGCATAACATGAAATTCTTAGTCTAAATCACAAGTCAGTGAGAGAGAACTGAAGGAGACAAGGTATACTGGAAAGAGAATTTGTTTCTTGAGAGCTGAAACAAGCCATATGTCTCTGTCCAAGTCCAAATCTGTATCTGTCTATATCTATACCTATGTCTATATATGTATATTATCTTCATTTGGACTCATTTTGTTAACTATGCTAACAATTTTCCTGCCTTAATAGTTATTATTGTTATTATTTAAAATTCTTTTGTTAAATCCTAAGTCCTACAGGTAACTTCTTGGGCAAAAATTACTGTTAGGATCACAAATCGTACTCAGATTTCATTACGAATTATTCAGATTTCGTTTTTTAGAAGCATTTACAAAATAAATTCTACGCAACTTTTTTTTTTTTTTTTTTGCGATATGCGGACCTCTCACTGCTGTGGCCTCTCCCGTTGCGGAGCACAGGCTCCGGACGCGCAGGCCCAGCGGCCATGGCTCACGGGCCCAGCCGCTCCGCGGCATGTGGGATCTTCCCGGACCAGGGCACGAACCCGCGTCCGCCGCATCGGCAGGCGGACTCTCAACCACTGCGCCACCAGGGAAGCCCTACGCAACTTTTTGAGAAGACAAAATATTGCCGTACCAGCTGCCTTAATGTTTCACAGTATATTTTTCCATCTAATTCACCAGGTATGAGTCAGGCTTTCTGAGTTTGCATAGGTATGACGAAAATCATGGTAATTAATTATATCCATGTACAACTGACTTTTTTTTTTTTTTTTTTTTTTGCGGTACGCGGGCCTCTCACTATTGTGGCCTCTCTCGTTGCGGAGCACAGGCTCCCGACGCGCAGGCTCAGCGGCCATGGCTCACGGGCCCAGCCGCTCCGCGGCATGTGGGATCATCCCGTACCGGGGCATGAACCCGGGTCCCCTGAATCGGCAGGCAGACTCTCAACCACTGCACCATCAGGGAAGCCCATGTACAACTTATTTAATAAGAGATTCTCAACATACCTCATGAAGTCGGAGGTCTTTCTCATAAACAAGTTTTTTTACAAATGCGGCTATAAATATAACCCAGGCAACCATGAGCACGATTGGAAGGGAATAAGAGACACTGGTTAGGAAGCTGTAAGGAAAAACAAAAACAAAAAAACCCAAAAATCCAGTTACCAAAATGAATGTCACACTTGCAGATTTTAATATATAAAGAACACACTCCCTCCTACATTGAAATTATACTCCTGTTCTGAAATTGAGACTAATTATTATTATGACTCTTTCATTTATGAAGTGTGAAGCTGACTTAACAGTAAGTGCATGATTTTCTTGCCATACTGCTGCAAGAGTAAAACAGTTCTGGATTGTTAGATAAAATTGCCAAATTGTTTAAAGGGTGTTTGTGTATGTCAGGAAAATAATTATTATACAGATATAATTGCAAGGCTCTAAGCCCTTCTGTCTAAACTAAATTCTTATCTAAAAGGCAGATTTAAAATTAGATGATGATTGGTTTACCTAGCTAAAAGATATATCTTCTCAAATTACTGTATTTATCTACTCTTTGGAAGCTCATAGTTATTATTAAACCAAATTTCCCGAAACGAAATAGAATGAAACTCAAAATCATTTGATTGAAAATGCAAAGAACTTGGATTCCTCAAAATAATGCTCTAGGGGATGTTTCATAAACAGTATAGAAATGTTTTCTCTGGTAACTAGAGGGTTGCTGGAAGACTTCATTGGGCCCTAAACATATTCCTGAATGGCTGGCCCATAGTACCTGAATGTTCAAATGCAGTGGGGTTCTCAAAGTTGAGCATGCATCGAAATCACCTGAAGGGCTTTTTAAAACAGATTCTGGGCTCCACCCATGAGCTTCTGATTTATTATATCTGAGATGGGGTTTGGAATTTGCATTTTAAACAATTTCCCAGGTGATGCTGATGCTGCTGGTCTGGAGACCACACTCTAAGAACCATGATTCTGACATTAGCCACCAACTATGGGCTAAGGCAAAGGAGTAGTTTTCAATGAGAGAATCTCTAAATTGATCTGTTTTACATATTAGGCTCCACTGAAACTTTCATTTGCAGAAATGCCCCAAGGCCATTTTCTTTTTAATCTATAAGGCCAAGGAATTACCTTCAAGTTCCCCATGAAAAATGCAAATATTTATGGAACATGACATCATCATCATTCATTTTCACTTTAGCATCAGAGGTGTATCACCAACAGAGATATGAAGGATTTTTTAGAGGGGGAGAAGTGAGGGTTGGGGCCATATCCAGTTTTTTTGGTTCCTGGGAAACTGGCAAGGGGGAAGCACTTAAAGAATATTTGTTGAATTAATTTTGTCTTGGATCAGGTCCAGGCTTGATGCTGTTTCTGGCCCTGGAATTAGGCAAAGGCCTTCATTCATTAATAACAAATCCCCGCTAATGTTTCTTCCAAGTGACTGTGTATTTTAGGTTTAGTATAGTATGAAAGAGAAAATTCTGGTATTGTAATTAATGGACCAATGCAGTACCAGCTATTCAACTTCAGGCAATTTACTTGGATTTCAATTTTTTCATCTGGAAAGCATGGCTGATAATATCTGCTCTCACTTTATGAGGTTGTTTGGTGCAACAAATGAAACAATATATGTGAAAGCACTTTGTATGCAACAAAGAGTTTGTATGGGTACATTAAGGCATTATGTTCATACTCCCATGAAGAATGCAGAGTACAGTTACTTTACTCTTAAAAGAAACATACAGGTAACTACCATCTTAGGTACTAAAATTTACAAGGGGAAGAAAGTCAGAAGGAAAATAGATGAGAATTTTCATTTAATTGAAACCACAGGTCTTTACTATTCATGCAAGCCATTTCAGTTCACACATGGTTTAGGCAACAAGGTCCTGCTGGCTTCTACAATAAGTAGCTAACCTTGACGACCCGCTGACAGAATCATCACCTGTCTTCTCGTCTCACTGCTGCACAAACAGCTACATAACCTCATCTCTATAGCTCTTGACAACAGTCAAAGGAGACAGAAGCATTGATAGAAACAGAAAAAAAAAAATCCAGACCCATCTCAATTGTATACAGACTGCAATAACTGGGCTGAATAACAAGCACAATTCGTTTAAAGTAATATTCAGCCTCAAGCTTTTGTGTAGAATGAGCTTGAAAAACTTAGCCCAGCAACCTTATTTTGTTACTGTGGTCAGAGTGGAAGAACCATTCAGTGCTACCCTACTGGCAAGTTTCTTGACTATTCAAATTCAGTTGTCTAAAAGCATGATCTTTACATTTTTTGTTCATTTAGCAAAACCAATTTAGATAAAGATTCCTACCAAGTGAACTGAGAATACATACGATAGTTTCAGATAGCACAATATTTATCTCAGAGAGTTGATCAATAATGTTCTCTTAATCTTTTTCTGTAAAACTGACCCTACACTCACATATTTCTAAATTTGAGTTGGAAGGGATTTTAAGATTGTTTTGTTTAACATCCTTATTTGATTAGAGAAAAGTAAAACCAGTTGAGAGTTGGTAACATCAAAATCATGCAGCAATGCACTCAAGTCTGGAGTCGAACTCTCTTAATTTGGGGGGCCAAAGTACTTGGAAGGCTAAGGATTATAGTAAAGAAAACATGGATCATTTAGTAAGAACTTGAGCATCATTTGGGTAGTGATGAGCAGCTATAGTGAGCTGTGCCCTATACTGTGGATCTTTTCCTTGAAACAAGCATTTGACAAAGGTTTGGTGAACGTTATTCCTTTCATGTGACACATGCGAATGAATGAAAAGAAATGAATTCTAAAAAAGGTGGTTGATTATTTAAAATGCCTGGAAGTGCATTGACTTACTTGTCTTTCATGTAGCAGGGATAAGGAATTGCTTGGACCTGAACTGCTATTTCCTGGGAGTTCCTTCCAGTCTGCAATTCAATAATTGCTCTTTCAATACTATCCTGTAAGTAAACAAAAGCCCTGCCATAGATCTGGTTGTTTGACGGAGAATTGTGTGGCCCTGGGGCCCATATCTTGGCTCTTATGCTTCTTGTGGTCTGTGAGGTCTTGAGACTCATGCGGATGGTATATTTTACAACAGGAGGAAGAGAGACGTCTTCAGAGTCATAGCTTCTGTGCTGGCTGCTATTAGAAGGAAGCTTAAAAATAACACCTAAAAATAAAATGGCAACAACATCAGAAAGTTATTTTATGGTTGACATTATTCATTGTTTGGAGGGTACACATAGGGGGCAGCCAAACAGGCAACTGACTTAGTAATGTGACAGCAGGTCAGACTT
The DNA here is from genome assembly GCF_026419965.1 of Kogia breviceps. NCBI lineage: Eukaryota > Metazoa > Chordata > Mammalia > Artiodactyla > Physeteridae > Kogia > Kogia breviceps. Next base: position 179,787,662 of record NC_081311.1, read on the forward strand.
CTAATTTACAGAAAAGATGGCTAACTGAAAGTGACAACCTCAGAGATTCACAGCAGGAGTTTGAGAAGATAATCACAAACTAAGTGGCCAGATTAAATATATCACTCTAAGCCACTTACTGAAATTAAACACACACACACACACACACACACACACATACAAATGAATAATCTTGACTGATTATGAGGATGGACTCAACTTCATCCTGTAACTATGTAATCCTTTACAGTTTTAATTTTAACCACACCAACAAAAATGACACATACTGAAGGCTCCTCAACCAATACAGTTGGTTGCCTACATGAAAGGTTCTCATTTCTAAGGACATCAGAGGGGACAGTGTCCTCCCTCCACCCCCAACTACTTTTCTGAGTTCTGGATGAAAGAAGTGAGGGAAGAATTTGGCCAATTTTAGTACAGAGAGAAGCTCAAATTCTAGTAGAATAACACTTACTTCCAAAGAGTTCATTGCTTTTGTAGAGTCTTTTAGCCTCTCTTTCCATTTCATCTATGCTTTTTGCTGCCTGAATACGGTCATATAATACACAGGAGGAAATATTTACTGTCAGGGAAGACAGTGTGTTAAGATGATCAATGAGGTCAATGCCGTTCTCTAATTTTAGCCTTAGACTATCTAAAGAAGAAAAAAAACAGACACAAAGCATATTATAATGTTGTGTTATAATGTTGTTTCTAGTAGTAACAGGACAAAATACTGATTTTTCTGGTAAGTAGTAAGGCTTAAACTAGATTATAAATAATAAGAACTTGTAGAGTTTACTCTAAAAATATCTAGTACTCCATATCTGGGAAAATGTAGCCAGTTGTGCAAATGTTCACTGAGGAGAATGTTGAACTAGTTACAGACACAGTAAACCCAAGTACAAAGAATGGTACAAACTAATTCAGAAGTATATTCTGCTACAATTTAATTAAACAAAGACTAAAGGTGAATAATTTTTTAAAATCTATCTGCATTAGTTAGGAAGAAAACTATGAACTAGAGGTGTTTGAATAAACAGAAATGCTTGCTTTGTTCAGGGAATGTAGATGTAAGAATTTAAGCAAGGAAAGTCTATGCAGAGTGTGTAGAACAAATAAATGACATCATTCAGTCAGTTGTGATACAGAATCATTTCTCAGGTGACAATCTATGCCACATAGTTACAACTTTCTAATACTGTTTGGCTTAAAACCTTATGTGAGCTATCTCTATTCATATCTGTATTAATCTAGATAAAATGATCAAGATTTTTTTCAGGTAATTACTCTGGAAGAAAGAGGATTTAATTGCTCTTCAATTTCATGATTCCTTATGAGGAAATCAACTGAGACAAAGGGTAAATATAAAATTGCAAGTTAATAAATCACTTGGCCAATTAAATTTTCAATGACTTGATCATCATGAATACTGAGAAGGCTGTGATATCATAAATCCCTCTTCACAGAACCCAAACATGTCTCTACCATCGTCCAATAGAAGACTAAATTTCTCACAGAGGGCAACTTCTTAAATGCACCTCTCATTAGAATTTAAAATGAAATGTTTTGCTTCATATAGACATTGGTGGGGGAGGGGTAAAACTGTGGTTGAACAGTGGCCTCCAGTGGCCACTGGAAATCAACACAACAGCAAAGGATTCTTCAGAAATGCTGGTAGATAGAGCTATGAAGAGTCAGTGCTCCCCAAATCCAAACTATAAAACCTCTTTGATACTAAGTTAAATATACAATTATACAAACAGTAAGTCTCACTGCTGTAGTCATTTTAACCTTCTTTTAAATTCTAAAACTCATCTCCTATATCTAAAGTTAGAAATAAAAAAAAACTATATAGGAAATTTGTAGTTTATCCCTGATATTTTGATCAAATGTTTCCTTACCCAAATGATAATTTAGAGAATAAATCACTAACATCTTTCTTTAATCAAACATGGTTGACTATCATAAAGTACATAAAATTATACAGAATATAAATGTAGGCATAATTCCTCCCCATTGGTTTACAACCTAAATCACACAAGTCCCAGTAGCACTGGGGAGGAGGGGCATTTGTTCTACTGCGGTCAAATTCTGGTGCTTTCAATCCCTTCCTCTTACCCATGGTTGCATAGCAACAGGGAATCAGACACAGACTTGAATTAGACATCTTGCATCCCTTATGTTGAAGGTGGGGATGTGGCAGAGGGAATGTAAAAGTTCAGACAGCTTTCTTTGATCTTCTTCTGCCTGTTCCTTTTAAATGATCATGAGAGGAGGAGCCGACCTTGAATAGTGATTTAGGTTTATTTTTGTGAGTCTCTGCATTGCTTTTGTTTTGTTTTTGCTAACTCTATAACTTCTTCTGGTTACATTCTGATTTAGTCAAAGTGATACTAAGGCCAGTGGAGATAAAATTATAAATGTAGCCAGAAATAAACCATTTCATCTTCTTTTGTCCTTAAAGACTTGCTTTTCATCAAGTTACCCCAAAAAAGTGTCCTCCTGTAGCAACCTACCTGTGATTGAAGGACAAGCTGCACTTATACAGAATATATTGCATTATAATTACTGAAACTAACTACAGGCACTGGGTATCAAAATAATCATTACTACTTGTAACTGTACAACTAACTAGGAAGAAGATGGATAGATAGATCCAGGATTTTACTTTTCTTAGGATAACTAGATAGAAACAAATACAGAAGAAAAGGAAAAGAAGATCTTATATGGCACAATGCTTTTCACATTTCTGACATGACAAGTAAATAAAAGTTTTGTGAATCTGGACTCACCGAGTTCATCCATCTGTTTCAAGAGTTCAATAGCATCAAGTCCCACGGAGAATTTTACAAAAACTTGCACAAAGGGGTTTCTTAGAGTATTCTAACAATATAGGGAATCAGTTTCAATACAAAAAGAAAACATGTTTAATCATCGTCTCTCTAATAACACCACAGTGAAATGAGGTACTGCTACTGGTCATTTTCAATGCACCATTTTGCAAAGGCTCCCAACTGATTTGTATTCTAGTCCTACTACTTCCTAGCTCAGAGGCTTTCAGCAAGCACTCAGCCTTTTCCAGCTTCAGGTTACTTTTCTGTAAAGTGGTATCTAATCAGATTAGTCAAATCTAACTTATTATGGTATTGTTTTATACTGTAATAAGTGCAGCTATGTGAACATGGAAAAATAAACTGATGATAAAACTTTACATGCAGTAACTCATGGAAAGACTGAAAATTTTAAAAAAAAGGTGCTTTAAAAATATAAAGTCTTTTTTAGCTATCTTGCAAATTAGGAGACATCAATTCTACCACTGTAGTTGTCTACTAGGTAATACTTATTGAGATTTTACTAAGTGCTGGACACTGTCTAATAGAGTTTACCTTACCTTGATTTTCTCACTTAATTTTCAATAATACCTAGAGGTAAGCACTATTATTATCCCCAGTTAATAGAGGACAAGGTTAGGGCCCAAGAAGCTATGTAAATTTCCCTAAGGATATACAATTAATAAGGGTCGAAAGGAAAGATGAAGGGAGAGACTTCAACTTGATTAAAGAAATGTTTATTCATCTTGTGTGTAAATTCATGGCCTAGTTTTTAGGTGAGCTAGGCTTAAGTTATTTTCCCTTTAGAGGACAGTTCAGTACTACTTATTATTCTGTCCTTCTACCAATATCTTGTTTTGTTATGGAGATAAATGATTAAGAATAATATGTATTAATAGTGCATATATATAATAGAATTAATTTGCTAAATCTATAGTTGCTGAGGAGTCTAAGAGTAGTTGGTAGCATGAAGACAGATGGCTATCATGCAGCTATACACTATGATAACCCAAGTTCTTTAAAATCTAACTATTTACCAGGAATTAATTTGCACATTGTGGAAAATCTGAATCAGAACGTTACTAATAAGGAAAGCACTGTGTTAGCTGCAGTTCAGAGACGATCCATCAAACTCTATTTCCATTCTCTTATCACTCCTGTTACAATCAATCCTGTCTATAATATATAATATTATTTTCAAATGCTTCCACAATATGGTCTTCACAAGTCTGTGGTTATCAATGGATCCATTTTAGAGTTTCATAAACTGTAGCAAGTATTTTAAGTCTTTTGCCTAAGAGTTCACAATGGCAAAGCCAGGCCATGTGCTAAAAGCTTCAAGTTTCAAATTCTGTACACATTTTCAGAACTAAGTTTTCCTCAATAATTGAGAACAAGAACTTATTTTGGTCTAGAACAAAATAAAGATACTCGCATTAGATGATGATCCCTTTATGGACATGGTCATAGCATTTCTTCTTAGCAAATTACTGTACTTTGGAACTGTTATGCACAGATAATGTCCTTTCTTAATTCACTGCTTTAGCCAACAAAACTTTCCTTAATGAAATAATATGTGTAGGATTTTTATCTGCATAGAAAAAAAGCTTTAGGAGAAAAGAGAAATTTTCCACTGAGGAAAACACATGTGTCAAAAGTACCATCCATGTAGCCTTTGTTATCTGAGATTCACTAAGAAAGGCCACTTAAAATATCCATTTGTGATTACCAGAGGTAGGGGGTGGGGAGATGGGGAATTGGATAAAGATGGTCAAAAGGTAGAAACTTCCAGTTATAAGATAAATATGTACTAGGGATGTAATCTATAACATAACTATAGTTAACACCGCTGTATGACATATAGGAAAGTTGTTAAGTGAGTATGGCCTGAGAATTTTCATCACAAGGAGAAATTTTTTTTTTCCTTTTTTAAAAAAAATTGTATCTATAGGAGATGATGGATGTTAACTAAACCTATTATGGTCATCATTTCATAATATGTATATATCAAACCATCATGCTATACACCTTAAATTTATACAGTGATGTATGTTAATTATTTCTCAGTAAAACTGGGGCGGGGGGACTGAGATTTAATCAAGACAGTAATGTGCTCAAGATCAGAGAAGAGTAGAATATTAAAATAAATGGACATGCTTAATATTAGAACTAAATTTAATAGTAAATTGTGGAGAAGATGTTTGATGAAAAGTTTATTTTGTATTAATTGTGTTAAATATCTATTTTAGAAATTAATTTTATCATTTTTAACAAAATTCAAGTTGTAATTGTAACTGTGCACTAATTGATAGTCAAAACAAAAACTGAGTAAAGCATCTTTTGCATATAAATTTTCTAACAAAGTTGTATGACAAATTCTTTGTTCTATGTTTAACTTCTTGATCATGATTATAAAGAAGGGCATTTTTGTTGTTGCAAAAATCTTCTAGGGCTCCATCAATTTTCCTAGGGCCTCTCTCAAGTCTTTGAATACACAAGCCATACTCTCTTGAAGTTCCTAAGTTGTCACCATTCCTGAAAATTTTCTTTTCTCCTATTGATAATGGGTCTAACTCTGCTGCTTGATGTTTAGCTGCCAATAGCTCTCTTTGTGATTAGAATATTTCCCCACACTACTTGCATCCTTTCCAGAAAACCCTGCATCTTTTATGGGAATTGCAGATTATACTTTTCAACTAGTGTGTATTGGATTTGAGTTGCACTGTCAAATCTTTAACCTAAACTAGAGTGTCAAATGTTTCGACCAAAGAACTCCCCAGATCTAACTTTCTTCAGAATATTAGTATTTTAGGAATTTTGGTTCGGTTAAAATAGCAAAACATAATCTAGAGAAATAAAATAAGCATATTTTAAGTAGTTTTTACTGCATTTAATTTTGGAAAATAGATTTATATCACTAGTTATGCCTCAGGATCAACTTGTGAAATGATTTATCTCTGAATTACATACAGAGAAACTGTGGTATAAGAGGTGAGGATGGTTACAAACATGAGTGACAGATCTGTTATCCTGTCTCAGATCTGCTCTCTGGAGCAGAGGCAATTTTAATCTGTTGAATATGGATTCTAAGTTACTATCTGCCCATTCACATAACGATGGTGATTAAAATCTCAAAGAATTACAATTCGTACAAAAGTGAATAACAGAACCATCTCCTACCTGGAGAATTGGAATCGTCTGGTTTAACAGGTGGAAGGAATTCATGAAAAATGGTGACTTTTCCACCCACTCTTGAGATTTTTCTTTTAATTCTGCCAGCTGCCTCAGAGTTACATTAGACTTGAAGAAACAGAAACAAATCTGGTCCATTAGTATTTTTCCTGTGTTTCAAAAAGGTACCTTAAGGTTGTTTTGTTACATAATTTCAAGAAACAGTTCTAAAAAGTAGAGTTAGTAGAACATTGTCAGAAATTTCCCATATGGTTAAAAGTTTTTAAGTGGCAGCTTTTATAGGATCCAGATCACTTATAAAAATTCTGGAAAATCTAGGGTTTACTTCATGTCCACAGAAAATTTACAGCCAAAAGCATGTCTTCTGGAATTCTCACAAGTTACCCATTTTTACCAATGGTACACTTTACTACCAAAGAAACATTCTAGTTCAAGGATATAAGAAGAAGAATACTTTCATGTATTGCTGGTGAATGTATATAGTTTATTTTGGAAAGCAATCTGACAATAGTCATTAAAACAGAATATAATATTCTTCAATCCCTCAATCTTGAACATTCACCTCTGTGAAATAAAAATACCACTGTGTAAAGGCGTAGGCACAAAAGTAGTTGTTGCCGCATTGCTTACGTGAGCAAAAAAAAGAAAAGCAAACACTAGAAACAAAAAGGATATCCAATAATTAAGGATTGGCTGAGTAAATTCCATGGTATGAAAAAATTTACAATCTTCAAAAAGAATGAATAAAAAAAATAGAATGAATAAACTAAATCTACTGAATTGGAAGAATTTCTACAAGGTATTGCCGTGTGACTAAAGTAATATGCAGAAAAGTATTATAATGAAACCTCATTTTAATAATGCAAACAATGACCATTCTGCATATGAATGCACACAGTATAATAATATATAAAGGATTAGAGGAATGCACATAAATTATATAAAGCCACATCCTTGAATGCTAACATTCATTAGTTTACATGAAAGGAAGAGCAGGATCAAGCAGGGAGAAAAAGAGGTGAGTCAAGCAAAAAGAAAAGAAAAAAAAAGACTGCACTTAGAAAAAAAGCATTTAATGACTTCATTTATGCAAAATTATGTAAAAGTGTGTAGTCAATAAAGCAAATAAGGTATTAAAACACAAACAGTGAAAACAAAGATCATTCTAGAAATCAGCAATGACTTCATGTTTATTTTTATATAGACCTCAAACTAATTTATATTTATATAAACTATAGTTTAATGACCAAGTAATGGTAAAGAAGAGTTTTTTTTTTTCACTCTATCATTTTAAAAGCATCAAGTTTATAATTCAAATCACTAAAGCCAACTTTAAAAGTGAGAGAGAAATGCTATTATGGTTATATTAGGTAGGTGATAAGTATAGTTACTATTAATAACGTCTTTCTCAACACCTATCCTCTATATAAGATATTAAGTTGTACAACCAAATATGAAGCCAATAATCTATAATTTAGCAATTGTTTTTGTTCAAACTAGTTACATAATGCCCAATATTGTTTTTTCTAGTGCTATTATTTTTACATACTTTGAAACTTAGATACTAGTTGTAGAAAAATTTTCTGCTTTTGGAGATAAATTGAAAAATCTGAGGTCTTGCTCCAACTAACCTCATTCTCAAGTGTTAACAAGGTTCATTTCTCTTCAAGGAGCTACCACCCAATCTACATTGTTTATACATATACAGGGCAGAAGTTGAGAACTGTTAAGAGTTTCAGAAAGCCAAAGGTAATAGTATGTAGGCTATAAAGAAATCTGAGCCAGCTAGACTAAATTTGGAAGCTGACTCCTTTAAAAATCATCTTAATACCCAAGATAGAAACTTTGAGTGATAATGGTCAAACCTTTTCCATTATTGCCTTTGTGACGGGGGTATATGGTGCATACACAATCCTTCCCAACAACATGGGTTTCAAGAAAGCCCAAATCACAGGTCCAGCAGGCATATTAATGATGTCTTTATAAAGAGAAAAGCAAAATGGTGCTGGAAAGAAAAAGTGTAATAAAACCATTTAATACATGCATTTAAAATCTATTCATGGTAAATTAACAAATATTATTGTTATAGCATCCCAAAATACATGCCTTATACTTCCTTTGTTATTAACAAATGTGATGCATCTGGTGTCAAAGTAAGAAAGCATAGTAACAAATCTTTTTTAAGTGTAAAACTTTAATCCAATAAGCAAGTGCATAGTAAGTGATGGCATTTTGCCAAGAGGAGTTAGAAAGGTTGAAAAGCACATTTCAGAATGTCTTCCAACAGATATTCCTCACCAGCCCTTAATTTTTAAAAATATGCAAAAATTTGCTATTGTACTAGATACATAAGAGCTGTCCAATAAATGTTTGTTGACTGAATAAGAAGATTCATGTATACATCAACCCAACAGCTATATTAAACATCCCTATATTGTTTGGAAAAGCTCAGCCAATCACATTTTACATCTTAAAGCTTATAGATCAAGTAAACAGCTTTGATGTTCCACTGAACGTTTATAGTTCTGCTACATTCATGAAGCTCTTTTGTGTGTGATACAAATTTCTAATTCTAAAAAGTTAAGAAAAAATATTGACCTGAGAAGATTTAAGGCACATCGTTGTATCATTTACTGGCAAGGTGTACTGGTTAAGAGGCTAGACTTTGCAGCAGACTGCCTGGGTTCAAATCATAGCTTTGATACTTTCATGATGGACAATGGTGTCCAGGTTACTCGATCACTTTGTGCCTCATTTCCCTTACTAAGATGCAGCTATAGTAGCTCCTACCTCATAGGTAAGTGAAGAGTGAATGAGTTGATATGCAGAACATGCTTGATGTATGGTTAAGTGCTGTATGAGTGCTTTCTTGGGGAAAATTAATGCTTCATTCATTACGAAAGGCTAAGATTACAGCTCAGCATTAAAAAAACACTTGATTAAAAAATGGGGAGGGGCTTCCCTGGTGGTGCAGTGGTTGAGAGTCCGCCTGCCGATGCAGGGGACACGGGTTTGTGCCCTAGTCCGGGAAGATCCCACATGCCACGGAGCGGCTGGGCCCGTGAGCCATGGCCGCTGAGCCTGCGCGTCCAGAGCCTGTGTTCTGCAACGGGAGAAGCCACAATGGTGAGAGGCCCACGTACCACAAAAAAAAAAAAAAAAAAAAAAAAAAAAAAAATGGGGAGACCTGAATAGTCATTTTTCCAAAGAGGAAATGCAGATGGCCAACAGGCACATAAAAAGATGCTCAACATGGCTAATCATCAGGCAAATGCAAATCAAAACCACAATGAGATATTACCTCACGTCTGTCAGAATGGCTATCATCAAAAAGAACAAAAAGAACAAATATTGGTGAGGATGTGGAGAAAAGGGAACCCTCGTACACTGCTGGTGGGAATGTAAATTGGTGCAGCCATTGTGGAAAACAGTACAGAGTTTTTCTCAAAAAAACTAAAAATAAAACTACCATATGACTCAGCACTTCCACTCGGGTATATACCCCCCAAAAACCAAAAACACTAATTAGAAAAGATTCATGCACTTCGATATTCATAGCAGCATTATTTACATTTGCCAAGATATGGAAGCAGTCTGTCTATCAACAGGTGAATGGATAAATAAGATGTGGTATATATATATATATATATATATATATATATATACACACACACACACACACACACACACACACACACACACACACACACACACACTGGAATATTACTCAGTCATAAAAAAGAATGAAATTTTGTCATTTGCAACAACGTGGATGGACTTGGAGGGCACTGATGCTAAGTGAAATAAGTCAGACAAAGACAAATACTGTATATTATTTTTATGTGGAATCTAAAAAACACAACAAACTAGTGAATATAACAAAACAGAAACAGACTCACAGATAGATATAGAAAACAAACTAGTGGTTACCAGTGGGGAAAGGGAAGGAGGGAGGGGAAAGATGGGGTAGGGGACTAAGAGGCACAAACTATTATGTATAAAATAAGCTATAAGGATATATTGTACAATACAGGGAATATAGCCAATTTAAAAAAAAAGGCCAAGATTTAGCAGACAATGTTGTTAGGAGGCGACATTACCATGCTGATTTTGAAGTATACTCACTGGCATGTAAGGGAATTCCATATTTTGCAGCAATTTGCTCTTTACTTAATTTATAAGTCAAAAAATCCTCGGTGTGGTTGCCTCTCTGCCTCTGAGAAGAGGGCAGCATGGCAACTAAATATTCAGTGGTAATTCCTTGGGAGCACAGTGCTTGGGAAATGGTACTAAATGATCCTTGCGTAGTGTTTAGCCGGTTGTTTCTGTACATTGCCTTTGAGATAAAAATACACGATTTATTAACATTATATGAGCTATAAATGCCACTGAAAACAATATAGAAGAAAACCTGATAATGCTTAGACGATCCTTATAATTCCACAATTCCTTTAACATATGTATTCCAAATGTAAATGTACAACGCTAAACTTCTCCAATTTAAGTGGCACAAACTTTTGCCAGAGTAGAAGAGTTTTGCTGTAAGTGATTTTTGTCAATGTACTATATTTGTAGCTGAATGTATTATAACTAATCTCAAATAAAAGTTAAGATGACAAAAGGAATTTTCCAGCAAGAATAGTACTGGGTGACTTTTCTACCTGTGTTAATGGAAAACTTCTGGGCAGTTGCATTTGTTTCAGGGATCTCATTTTGTCTAGCAGCGGTCGTGTGACAGAAGCCATCTGATTGAGAATCTCCTTTAGCCTTATGAAGAGTTCTATCATCTTTTCTACTGGCTTTTGATTTTCCCTAGGGAAAAACACCTGACAGGAACAGCAACAACAAAAAAAGAAATTATTTTTGTGGAGAAACTGGAACCCTCACACACTGTTGGTGAAAATATTAAAAGGTACAGTAACTTTGGAAAACATTTTGGAAGTTTATTAAATAGTTAAACATAAATTTACCATACAACCAGAAACTGGATTCCTAGGCATTTACCCAAGAGAAATGAAAAAATATGTCTACACAAAGATTTGTATGGGAATGTCTATAGCAGCATTACTCACAATAGCCAACAAGTAGAAACAATCCAAATGAATGGATAAACGAAATTTATATCCTTAAATTGGAATACTCTTTGGTAAAAGAAAGAAATGACTTACTGACACATTACAACATGTATGAAACTCAAAACATTATACTAAGTGAAAAAAGCTACACACAAAAACCACATATTGTACGATTCAATTTAAATAAAATGTCTAAAAAGGCAAATCCATACAGACAGAAAATAGATTAGAGGGTGCCTGTGCTAGAGGTCAGAATGAGAATTGACTGTAAATGGACACAAGGTTTCTTTTTGGGTTGATAGAAATGTTATAAAATCAGATTGTGGTAACGGTTACACAATTCTATAATTTACTAAAAAACCCATTAAATTGTACACTTAAAATGAGTGAATTTTATAACATGTAAATAATACCTCAATAACTTTGCCAAAAATAAATGATTTTAAAAGTCAGAAAGGCAAATGTCAATTACAAAATTCTTCATGTACACCATTATTCAAAAATCATATAATGTGCTCCTTAAAAATCAGAAAAGCTCTGTCAAAAAGCTCATGTGGTCTATCAGGTTTAATCATAATCCCCTAATGTATTTCTGTTGCAGGAAGAAACACTGAAAATATTTTTAAAGTTAAAATTTTAATTTTATTCTCTCATTCACTCAATTATTCAACAAACGTTAACTGAGTGCCTGTTATGTTCCCAGCACTGGGCGAGGTGATGGGTACGAGGTGATGGGTACAGTGGTACACAAACTGGCATCATCCTTCCACTCAGGGAGTTTTGTAATAATAGGAGAAACAGATATGAAACATATCAATGAATGCAAAGCTGGGGAATATGAGGAGGTAGGGAGTTTAGCTAAAAAATCAAAGGAAGTCTTTCCAAGATGACACCCCAAAGGGGAGAAAGAACAAACCACAGGAGGAATAAGGAGAGGAAGGTAATAGACAGAGGGGGAAAGATTTGTGAGGTTCATGAAGAGGGAAAGCTCTTTGTGTGTCCAAGGGGGTCAAAGACCACTGTATGAGGACAAGATTCATTTGGAGAAATATCACAAAGACAGAGCTGTCTCAATAACACAGCTATTAATTGCAATCAGATTTTTCTAAATCAGATTCAACATTTTAATTTTTCTTCCAGTTCTGCCAAAATTCTAGGAATTCCGACACTGATTTGAAATAAACTAATGATGAGAAATTTTTATTATTTTTACTTGCTATACCTGAAAGAATTAGGAATGGTCTTCTTATAAAATGCACATATTTATTTACTATACTCAACAAGAAATAGTTGGTTTGATATGTGCTCTGAAGAGACACTGTAAGATAAGGATTAAAATTTTAGATAAAAAATTAACAATATCAATTTATATGCATTTTACGTTATATAAAATAAATATTCATTTAGTTAATGGGTACTTGCTAAGTTCTTCTATAGGCCAGGCACTGTTCTTGGCATTTGAAATGTTTCAGTGAACAAAGAGGCCCTTGTGGAGCTTACACCAAATAGAGGGAGACAGAAAATGAACAACAAAAGTGAATACTAAATAAAATACATAGTATGCTGGAAGTGTAACAGAAAACAAACAGAGCAACAAGGTTTGAGAGTGCTATAGATGAAAGTTGGTTGCATTTTAAATAGGATTGTCAGGGTATCTTATTGAGAAGGTCAATATTGAGTAAAGACACATAGTGCTGCAAATCAGGTGAAGGGCATGGCCTGGAGTGGTCCCACGCAGCAGCCCTGGGCCCAAGGAGTAGCCACGTAGGAAATGGGATTTTAGAAATAAGGAGAGGTTGTGCAGGCCCTGGGGGCCCCTGCAGGATTTGAGGGTTTACTGGAATAAAATGAGGAGCCACAGGGGAAGGTGTTGAGCAGGGGAGTGACATAATACGATTTAAGTTTTAAAGGGATCACTCTTGCTGCTCAGGGAGTGGTGGGGACAAGTGTGGAGGCAAGGGGGGCCAGTTAGCAGGCCACTGCAGAATATAAGGGTCGGATAATGATGACTTTCAACAAGATTATTTGTAACTAGTCCTAAAATGCCTTCATCCCCTTTGCTGAAATGCATCAACAACATAAGTCAGCCATGCTGCTTCTGGTTTTTCTTACTTTAAAGAGAAAAACATTTTTTTTTCAGTGCTTTCAATAACATGTAAATAATTTTGACCTAGTATAGATTTGGGTGGATATAGGTATTTAATTTTCCTATGTTTATATTTTTCTTTCAGTTTTTTATTCGCTAAGTACTTATAAAGCATCTAGTTACTGCAAGATGGAGTTACTGCCGACTTTACAGCTCTAATAATGACCACTTCTTTGTTGTACTGGATAAATAATGGTAGCCTCTATCAAAACTTGATGAAGGAAACACAAAAAGTACTTTTTTAAATACCCCCAAAAACCTCGATTCTTTTACTTGAAAACGAAAAACTTTGTTCTAGCCTTTGTTTTTATCCCACCAAATTAATGTGCATTCACTTTTTAAAAAAGTTATTATAACATTTGTATTTCATACTCTAGTATAGTGTATATTAAATTTAATTCCTGGTCTTGGATATACAAATTGAGAGTTAATAGGCCATAATATTAATTTCCTCATCTATTAAATATGCAAATTTACAATATATGATCGCTAAGGTCCCACTTAGCTCTAAAATAAAGCTATAATTCCAAAAGCTGTATAAATGGATCACATTCCTTATAGTATCAGGGAGCATACAGGTATAATCAATTTTTATATTATACTATAAATATTAAAATATTTCATCAATAGCAACTTGCCTTGTATGTGAAGTTGTAAATGTCTAAGTAGTGCAGAAGAGTGAGTCCAATGAGGTAAGACAGACGGGATCTCTTTGGAAGAGGTATGCTGCAGAATTCCTTCATTGCATCTTCCAATTTGGGACTGGTCATATTAGCATCACAAGAATGCAACCAGAACACACTAGAAATAATCTACAAGTTGGAGGAAGAAAAATATTTTAGCTGTGAATCCTCTGAATCCACCTGTCCATTTTGAGAGGTTTTCTTATACTTTTAGACTTCATTTTAAAATAAGACAAATTATACTCAAGATCATATAAATTTTTTGTTTAAAGCACTAATTACTATCAATAAAGCTATAAAGAGTCCATAGTTCACTGGAAGGCTTAAGAAGTAAGATGGGAAAAGAGACAGAAAAATATCCATAATGATTCCCAGATTTCTTGCTCGAACGACTGGGTGAATGACGACCCCAGGAAAGAAAACTGGTTTGGATTGTTTGGGAAAATTACTAGTTTAAGACTTTTTCTCTCTCGGGAATTCCCTGGTGGCGCAGCGGTTAAGAATCCGCCTGCCAATGCAGGGGACACAGGTTTGAGCCCTGGTCTGGGAAAGATCCCACATGCCACGGAGCAACGAAGCCCCTGTGCCACAACTAATGAGCCTGTGCTCTAGAGCCCGCGAGCCACAACTACTGAAGCCCACGTGTCTAGAGCCCGTGCTTTGCAACAAGAGAAGCCACCACAATAAGAAGCCCGCGCACCGCAACGAAGAGTAGCCCCCGCTCACCACAACGAGAGAAAGCCTGCGCGCGGCAACAGAGACCCAACACAGCCAAAAATAAATAAATAAAATAAATAACTTTTAATAAAAATTGATAAACTTAAAAAGAAGACTTTTGCTCTCTTTAAAATTTTGCTCTTACTTTATTTAAATTGCATTTCATTTATATAAACATTTGAAGTTATAATCTTGTACAATAAACCCTGGGGTCCAGAGATGAAATGTGAAAAAAAAAAGCCCAGAATCACACAGTAATATGAATCAACCATCCTGGAGAGGAATGCCTGTGTGAAAAGTGATGTGTGACTATGGGAAGTAAGATGGCAACTCTATTGCCACTGAGTTGAAATAAAGAAAAAGTTTATGAAATTCAAGATTCTAGAAACTTTTCTTTCTTTCCTTTGTAAAGTAATAAGAATGTTTGCCCTCTATTTACCTGCTTTTACTTACTAAAATGAACTTGCTCTTCTGAGGCCAAAAATGTGATATCTGAAATTAGATCTTAGGATCATGTAAGTGAAAGGTGAAACCAAAGGGGAAAGAATTAATAAAGAAATATTAATTGCTGGCTTCCCTGGTGGCACAGTTAAGAAATGTGCCTGGCAATGCAGGGGACATGGGTTCGAGCCCTGGTCCGGGAAGATCCCACATGCCATGGAGCAACTAAGCCCGTGTGCCACAACTACTGAGCCTGAGCTCCAGAGCTCATGAGCCACATCTACTGAGCCTGTGTGCTACAACTACTGAAGCCCATGCGCCTAGAGCCCGTGCCCCGCAACAAGAGAAGCCACCACAATGAGAAGCCCACACACCACAATGAAGAGTAGCCCCTGCTTGCCACAACTAGAGAAAGCCCGTGAGCAGCAACGAAGACCCAATGCAGCCAAAAATAAATTTAAAAAAAAAGAAAAAAATATATTAATTGCTATAACAAGAGGAAGAAAAGTGAAGGTAAAGCAGTTTTAATTTTTGTTTGGGAGAACTAATTAAAATGACACAAACATAAATATTCCAAAGTCAACGTAAAGGCTTTTAAAAAACTTTATCCCATACTGGAGAATAACTGGGTTGTGTTTAGAAATGACACACTCTGTCACATGTAAGTTTTGAATGGATGAGGTCTTAAGTGCTGAAATTCTTTTAGAAAATTTCTATGACACTTCCAGACAATGAACTTGGAAAAGCGGTAAAAGATAAAACATTTCAAGTGGAAAACTCTATTATCAGCCTATGAGGAAATAACATTACTCATTTTCACAGCAAAAAATGTTTACTATACCTCCAAACTTACTCAGAGTTCCCTTGACTGTATTTTATATAGTCTGTCTTGTCTTGGGGCTTTTAAAAAATAAAAAGAAGTATTCCTTTTTATTTTAGTTTCAACAAATTGTAAATGGTCTTTTTTCCCCCAAGTAGATTACTGAAACTCGACTTTGATATCATCATAATAGAATGTGAAAATTTACCTCAGATAATGTGAATGTGATAATGAATATAAAGAATTACTGACAGAACCACTTATTTAAGAAAAGCATCTGGGGTAAAGAAAAGGAGAGGACAAAGGAGGCAAAGGAAGGGATAGGAAAAGTAGAAGGAAAGGAACAGACGGATAATGTTCTTGCTTCAGGATTTTTCTTCTATTTTCGCTTAAGAATTAGGCCTCTAATTTTATCATTTGCATGGAAAATTCACCATATTTGCATGCAGCTTCTCAGTGTTTTTACTGGTAAGTGCTCAACAAATACTAAATGCTATTTAAACTTTAAAAAAACTGGATGTAAATACAAACACATTGCACCCCACCTCAGCTCTGTTGTCAGGGATGGGAATGGCCAGCAAATTGTCGATACTCCTATTGGACATTCCTGTTGTTCTCCTCAGTTCTTCTTTCAGCTCTTCAACATTTTTAAACATTTCTATTAACTGACCTGAAAAAAAACAAAACAAAACAAAACTCACATGTGGGTTGCAATGTAATTCTTTTTAGTCGTTCTAACGTAGAGAAACCTTCTAGATAAAACATATAGTCAACATATATGCCTTGTGTCAGGAACAGATGTCTCTCAGTTTTGGCAAACTTTGCATCTTTAGGATCTATTTCTATCTGATTTAGACTTATTCCTATTATGATATTATTAACCTAAGGTAACAGATTGCTCTGGATTATAAATTTTCCTTAAATGTCTACAGCGAAAGGTTGATTCAAAGAAAATACAGTTTCCTCGCAGACTTTGATCACACAATGTGCTAAATATATATTTCTACATTTGATTTAAAACATCACACAAATTCAAAATGCTTTTTAACCTTGGATCATATAATATTGTCAGCTTAGGACAAGGTTTGCGAAATCTGAAACATAATGCCACAGAGCACTTTTTCCTTAACTTTGCCCAGCACCTTATGGCTTATAAAGGGTTTTCACCATCATTATTTCAATTTTTAAACAGAATGTGTTTAACTCCAAACAGTTATTACAATTATTTCATATCTGGGTCATTCAATGAATAGCAAAAAATATTCTGGCATTATTTTAGCAGATTGTGATCTCTATTTTGCAAATGCCTTTCATTTCTTTATGAAGTATCTCTCATGCAAATATACCTTCTTTATTTTTGGACTTAGTGCCCTTCCAATTTTGTGGCTGCCTGTTGTCCAAAATTTTGAATGTCTTTCAGTATTGAGGTATTACGCAAGAATAAATGTATTGCATGATGCATCATGCTCAGAATACTAATACGAGGTTCTGAATCGATATTTCTGTAGACAGCAGCGCATCTTTATTTTCAAAATCCGATTATTCTCACGGAAGTAAATAAATTTCATCCTTGGTCTTGCAAAAGACTATCTAATTCACTTTAATATATCAGAGAAATAAAAGGTGAATAGTCTAACTAGTTAAATTTTTGAAGACATTTTTCTGTGAAACCAAATTTCGCTGTTTCATTCTCTGCTGGCTTGCTGTGTTGTTTATTTTAGACAAGTAACCATATTTGAAAGCTTCAGGTGTCTCACGTATAAGGGCAGATACAAAGAAGGTTTGGTTAGGAGCTTCAAAAAAGCCTTTTCTAAACTGCAGCATGACAATCACATGCATTTTAATAAGACAGCATTTAAAATATGGATGGGGAAACACCTGGTTTTTCCAAGGTGTCTGCACTGTTATTGACATGCAGCACGGCTTCTATCATCGGCATTAACCGTGTGATATTTTCCAAGTAATTCATTTGCAATGCCTGTTCTAGAAACCTGGAACAAAGCAGAAGAGAAGAAATTGAACTAGGCATATCAATAATTATTTGAGAAGGCATTTCACCAAGGAAGAAGACAATGGAAAAACTTACCAATCCATATCTAAATTAATTTTGCTTGGATCCCCAGAAAGCAAATCCCTCAGTTTTTCAGATAGAATATTGTCATGATACAGTAAACTGGTAGCTATTTCGGTGCTGAATTCTGCTGCTTTGAGGAGTTGAACATGAAACGCACTCTCTTCACACAGGTTCCCGAAGTCCATACTAGACAGCTGGCACATTTTCTCCAGTGAACTGAAAGTTTCAGGTTCACAAAGAAGTTTGGTCAAGTTTCGAAGTTGAGACAGCTTTCGAGAGGGGGAAAAATGGGAAACATTAGTTATATTATTCTAAATATTTATTAGTTGATAATAAGCAACCAAAATTGATTTACTTCCTAAAAACATTTTGCTTATGTGTTTAGTGAGTTGGCATTTGGCAACAGTTTTACCACAAAGCACTATTTTGTATCATTTGAGTTTACTATTCTCTTAAGAATTTTATAAAAGTTTTGGACCTGTTAGACCTCTTTCTCAAATGTAGTCATATCTTGTAGATTCATAGGTTGAAAATAGGTAGTTTAGTTTTATCTCATTTAAATCACAAATACTTAAACTAATTTTATATTTTAGTTTATTTTTTAAATCACGTGTAAGGGCAGATAGCAAAGCAGATTTGGTTTGGAACTTCAAAAAAGGTTTTCTTCACACCCACTAGGATGTCTACTATCAAAACAAACAAACATACAAACAAATGAACAAATAAATAAATAAAACCAGAAAATAACAAGTGTTGGCAAGGATATGGAGAAATTAGAACCCTTGTGCCCTGTTGGTGGGAATATAAAATGATGTAGCTACTGTAAAAAAATAGTACAGTGAGTCTTCAAGAAAATTTGAAATAGAATTAACATATGACTCAGCAATTCCACTTCTAGGTATGTACTCAAAAGTATTTATTGAAAGCTGGGTTTTGAACAGATATTTGTAGACCCATGTTCACAGCAGCATTATTCACGATAGCCAAGAGGTAGAAGCATCCCATGTCCATTGACAGATCAATGTATAAACACAATGTGGTAAACACATAAAATGGAATATTATTTAGCCTTAAAAAGTAAGGAGATTCTCTCACATATTATAACATGGATGAGCCTAGAGGGCATTATGCTAAGTGATATAAGCCAGTCATAAAAAGACAAATACTGTATGTTTCCACTTACATGAAGTACCAAGCACAGTCAAATTAATAGCAACAGAAAGTAGAAATGCAGGTGCTAGGGACTAGGGGGAGAGGGGAATGAGAAAATAGGTGTTTCATGGGTAGAGGATTTTAGTTTTGCAAGATTAAGAGTTCTACAATCTGTGTGTATTTAACACAATTGAATTGCACAGTTAAAAATAGTTAAGGTGGTAGATTTTATGTTATGTGTATTTTATCACAAGTTTAAAAAAATTAATTAACCAAAAAAAGACTTTTAAAAACTGCACATGAGAATCACATATATTTTCAAATATGGATTGGTATATATCTTGTTTTTCAAAAGTGTCTGTACTGTTATTGACATTATCTTCTGTCCTCTTACTTACTGAGGGAAACTTTTGTTCTATGGAGTGCTTAAAAGGGCCTAAAATCCCATACTCAAGAGAAAAAGGAGAAAAATGAAAATCAACTACTTTCTTATGCAAGTATATTCCTCCTTGCAGTTCACTATGCTCTGTGTGTTCTGAGGATATATCCCCAAGTCATACTTCCTGGGGTAAAAAATTATGCCTCTGGGGAAGCCAGTTCTGTTGTGCTTGGAAGCAACCCTAGAGCTACTCTTTTTAAGAAGTGAAATAATTTGGAGAAACATCTAAAGAAGCAAATATGTGTCATTCATTGCAGCTGAGATTCTAATCAGAAGTTGCATTTTGACAAATGAATTATGATACAGGATAATGTTCAGGAATATTTCTTTGCCTATGTCAAATGGGAAAGGTACAATGATGTGTCTTGGATGAGAGGTTTATAGTAACTACACTTAGGCAGTAGCAATTAAACACCAATCATCTTAGACAGTAAAAATCATTGGTCTACTTTCCACTGTATTTAATATTCTAATTGACTTCTGGTTTTAAACTATCTAAAATAGTTTCATACGTATTAAAATTCTACTTACTAGTCTTATTACTATGAGAAATTCTCCATTCTGTAATAAACCCAATCATTTTACCAGGTGTAACTGTATGTCACTTGTTTCTTCCTTTGATTTTCCAAATACTAGATATGATTAAACTTCTAATGAATAGAGCCCAACCTCTCTGCCAGTGACTTTTATTTTGGTGATTTCTTAAATAAAAAGATAAATACGGGGAGCCCAATGAATTTTTTTAATTGAGCTTTTAAGGGTGTAGTAAATTTGAATGACTGTACTCAGTAGAGACTGAAATATATTTTTTAATTGCAAGTTTGACATACATGTAACAAGAAACCAATAAAAGTCCATACAGTATAATCTTGGCTTGATAAAAGATATACAAGGAGAAATTGGAAATCTAGCCATGTCACTGAAGTAGAACTGGTCCTCTGAAATAAGAATTTAATTCAGGGTCAACAATGTGGGCTGCACTGTGAGGCACACCCGCCAAGGAGCAACATCATGGTCATCTACTATTTGTCATTATTTACTACTTTCTTCTAAAAGCAATACCTGCATTAAACTTTTAGAAACCTTATAGATCATTAGTAATCAACATACACTCAGAGAATTATAATTATCTCTTCAAAAGTATGTGTCAAGCCCAGATTACAGGTTTGTCACAGCCTCATGTATCACGAAATTGGTCTACATAGTAGGGGCTCAGGCCTAAACTTGAACAATGACCCATAACTAACTCCACGTCCAGCTGTGACTGAATTCCCTAGTGCCTATGGTTCCTAATACATCTGAATCAGAATGGTAAGTAACATGATGGTGTAAACTTCAAAACACTGTATGTGTAAAAATGCTGAAACTGCAACCTCCTGGGCTCTTAGCAGGTAAATGAAAGGAAATGAGACCTATTTGAAAATGTAAAGGCATTACAATATAAATAGTGTCCTTTCTGTATTTCTGCTTAATATACAGAAAATCCATTTTATGAGTATTTCCCCAGTCAGGAAGTTATCCTTCCCGCCAGAGAGACTAGAAATAAAAGAGGAGAAAACAGACGATGAAGGGAGGAGAAAACTCTAAAGTTCAAGAAGAGTAGAATGTTCGGGGCTAGAAAAGAAAAAAAGTCACCAATGAATGACAGGCATTTGGCATTTTGGAGGGTCTAAACCTTCTTAGAAATATCATGAACAAAAATGTTAGGGTGGGCCCTAACTCACTGTCACAATCAAGATACCAATTATGAAGGAGGACAAAGCAGGGAAGTAAAAGCATCTCTGCTTACAAAACTCTAGGAGTCTGTCTTCATTCTTTCAATGATATGTACTGAATATTTTCCACGTGTCAGACTGTGCCAGGTGCTGAGAGTACAGAGTCAAGTGATAGACTTAATCATGTTCCTATGGAGCCTGTAGTCCTGGAATGAACGGGTTCTGTCAATTGCAAATAGCAGCCATGCTTGTTGTAAATGACAATAGATTTCCCACCTAAGGGACAGGATTGTAGTTTATTTCCACTTCTGTGGCTTCTTGAACCTTTTTCATAATGTAACCCACAAGGGGAGCAGTATACTCAAAATGTGGATGCTGTTTTAAGTTGTCCTTAGCTCCATTCCCATACCATTGTTGTAAATGACTGAGAATGTGCTGTTTCCATTTCCCAATGTACATTGCGTGCTGCTCAGTTACTTTGCAAGTTGAGAACTACAATGAGTAATCGCCCAGGTAGTACGATTACATCACCAGGGCTCTACTTTAACACCATCATTTGTTCACAAATTCATGAGTCAAGTCTTAAGATACTACTACGTGCTAGATGTGAGACTTCAGAGATGCAGAAGGCGTAATTCCATCAGATTTTACACTCTAGTGAGGGAAATAGACCCTACATATACAATGAGCTATAATGCTGAGTAGTAAATTCCAAAAGCCAGAAATCTCACTGTAATCGGAGATTCCTCTTCCCTATGCCTCACACCTCACTGGCTGCCAAGTTGTGTCAACCCACCTCCTACAATGCTCTTGAAATTCTTTTCCTTCTACTCTCTGCCACTGACATAGTGCAGGATCTCACTTTTTGCTTAGGTTACTACAAAAAATCACCTACTTGTCTTTCTTCCAATCTGTCCTCCATAATTCTCCTAGAGAGATCTTTTCCTAAAATGCAGAATTCGCCTTCCTCAAATTCACAATTTTCAGGATCAGATTCAAACTCCTTGACTAAACATAAAGAGGTCTTGGGGATCTGGGTCCCCTTTCCTGCATCTCTCATAGGCATCTTGTGCTCCAGCTGGACACATAACTCCAGGTAACATATATCTGTCCTTCAGGTTCACACCTCTGCCTTCTTACCAACGCATGTCTCTATGTCTGGAAATGTAAGACTATAACCTAATCCTATACAGCCTGCAAGACTCAGAGTAAGGAGTATCTCCTTCATGAAATTTCTTCTCTCCACCTTCATGCTCTGCAATCTGAGTCAGATATGCCACCTCCATATACAGGATCCTGTCCATCCACATACCACAACACTTATCTCACTGTGTTATAATCATTGGTCTGCTTTTCCATCTCCTCCACTGGATTGATTATAAGGACTTTGGGGTTAGAGACTATATCTTTTAAATAAATAGATTAGCATTATGGGAGCATAGATGATGGATGGAATGAATGAATGGGTAAATATTACATGCATACAAAGTCATTATCCTGACTTGGAAACAGTGAGAAAGGAGATACTCTAATATTACAAGAGTGACATTTAAACTTATCCTTGAAGGATGAGTAGGACTTTTCCAGATGAATGCATAACTTCCTTCTCATTTGCACAAACTAAGATAGTGCTAAATTAAGTACACTAGAAATTTTGATTCCTGTAGAAGACTAAGACTACAATGTAGGTAATCTAACTAGCATATTTATTTGTAATACACATGGACACATGTTTTGTACGCCTGCTTAATTAGACCAGGTTGACTATACAGCAAGTCATCCTGCTTGCTCTGAATAAACCAGTTCTAATTTTACTTTATCCCTGGCTACATAAATCCAATTAAACTGCTGTTCTTACTAAGAGAGCTGCTTTCCAAATTTAAAGGCTTATTTAAGAAAGACAGTGAATTTCATGATAACCTGCGTACTGTATATATGAGCTAAACAAAGAATAAGAGACAAACAACAACCAATTCAAACTTCAGAGTTAACATTTTTCCCATTGCTTTCCCTCCCTTTCTTCAATATCATACATTTTAATATGATTTACAGTATTAGTTTCGGCTTCTGATGATAATAATACAAATAAGGTGAGTCAACTTCTGAGATTTTTGTACACTGTGAAGTCTAAAACACCAGCTTTAAAATCAACTTTTATAGTTTTAAAAACTAGGGGGCTTCCCTGGTGGCGCAGTGGTTAAGAATCAGCCTGCCAATGCAGGGCACACGGGTTCGAGCCCTGGTCTGGGAAGATCCTACATGCCGCGGAGCAACTAAGCCCATGCACCACAACTACTGAGCCTGCGCTCTAGAGCCCGCGAGCCACAACTACTAAGCCCACGTGCCACAACTACTGAAGCCCACACGCCTACAGCCCATGCTCCGAAACAAGAGAAGCCACCGCAATGAGAAGCCCACGCACCATAACGAAGAGTAGCCCCCGCTCGCCACAACTAGAGAAAGACTGTGAGCAGCAACGAAGACCCAATCCAGCCAAAAATAAATAAATTTATTTTTTTTTAAAAAAACAAAAAACTAGGGACATTTCAAATTAGGAATCAAATTTTTAATGCTTTCTCAAATCGTGTAGCTTAATGAGACAACTACATCAGAAGCTATTCCTTTACGTATTGCATTCTGTAATTAGTCCCTTATGGGTGATTTCAGACAGAGATATCCACTGATTAAAAACAAAATACAATTAGGTAGCACCAGAACTCTTGTCACCCTTTTTCTAGCATTAATCTAGACTCAAAATAGAACCAGTATTTAAAAAAATACAGATTTAAAACTTAAATTACAAATATATCTTGCCAGAGAATTACAAGAAGTTTTTGAGGTTTTTTTTTTTCTTTCATGGCTTACTTTTGATTTCAAGACTTCAGGAACTAGAGGGAAGTAATCCTCATAGGAACCATTTTGAAGAAAAGATTTTTTAAATCGAATTGTAGAGTGCAGCAGTCTTAAATTTTCTGTAAAGGAGGAGAAAAGAATTACCTTATGTGAACTGCAAGGTCAGCTAGGAAACCTATTTGAAAGACACCTTTACCCTAATTTATTACTAAGTTTTTTCTAAGATAATAGCCTATTGCAATCTAAATATAAAATGAGTAAAAATTTAATCTTTCCTTGAACCATGGAGACGATAGAGTTCATTATTTTTAAACTATTCATAAATATTCTGATTAGAGACAAAAATATTTCCAGCAAACGTGCTATACAGTTTTGGTTCTTGGTGAACTGAACATGCTTTTATTTTGGATGTACTATTAACTGGAAGTGTTTGAGAGAGAATAGGTTGTATAATCACTGTGACACAAATATGCCCTTCCAACCTTGATTAATTCATGTCCGGTAAACAGAGACCACACTTAAATATCTGTTGTGCTATTTGCTTGCCATTAAGTCTCAAAAAGCTATTTTGGTGTAGAAACAGTGAATGTATATCTCCTACAAAGTGTAAGAAAATAGATGTTTTATCGTTAAAAAAAGAAAAGAAATATTTGATTAAATGCAATCTTCATGGTTAAAGTGTGTAAGGATCAGAAGTAAAAATAGTCTGCTACGAAAATGCCTTTCTTTATGTAATTTACATCTGCTTTTGCAAGTCTACATTATCCTTCTTCATTATTTTTTGACAACTAATATTATTAAGGGCATAGAAAATGTCATGGAGGGTTATGTGAACTCCTAATTCTGGAGACTTGGAAAGTTTATCCAGGTGGCCATTAACACATCTATTATCTGGCCATTATACATTAAAGTTTGTCCAGGTGGCCAGGTGGTACTAGCAGCAGGAACAGGAGTAATAATATAATAATATGATTAGACAGTCCCTTTATATATCAAACCACTGAAACAGATGCATATGGAAACTAAGATTTTTAAATTTTCTTTCTTTTTTAAGCCAACATAAGATTTACTATTTTAGAACAAAATTACAAGCCATGAGTAGCATTTTGACCCTTAAGAAGAGTATTACCTTTTGATCCCTTGGCCAAATTGTCAGTGACATTTCTCACACATGCCAAGTAAGGAATATAAGGACTATCTACTGATATATTTAAGAGGGCATCTTCAAAGTTTTCCAGTATTAGGAGCCTATAGAATTAGAAAAGAATATATAAATTAAGTCATATAAAAATAAAGCAAAGCCATCTTGTTGACATCACGTGAGTCCCTGGTTGTTTGGCATTGGTTGATTTGAGCACTGAAGTGCTGCGAAGTAGGACATCTTCCCCCATCCAGCCCAGCTGCACAATGGCAGCACTACTCTGGATTCGCTAAATATTTACCTTTTCCATGGGCATTATCTCTATATTTCATTATTTTAATATACAATCATAACTGATCTTAAGATCACTTCTAGGCACATTTACGTGAAAGAAAAATCACTGGGCTAGGGTTGCCAGATAAAATACAGGAGTCCCAGTTAAATTTGAATTTCAGGTAAATAATGAACAATTTTTATGTCCCATGAGTCTTGTATGTCTCCTTCCCCACCCCACCCCTCCCTCTCCTCCTTCCCTTCCCTTCTCTTCTCTTCTCTTCTCTTTTTTCTTGTCTCTTTCCTCCAAATCTGGCAACCCTCTCTCTGGGCTTCAGTTTTCTCTCTTGTCAAATGATCTGCTAGGTCCCTTCCACCTATAATATTCTCTAAATAATTTAAATTCATTTAACTGTGATAAAAAAGAAATGGTAGAATCCAAATGAACAATATAAGTTCCTTTTTTTTCTTTAAACAACCAATTCAGAGTTCCCAAATTAACCACTTTCTGGTTTCCTTTCAAATTGACTGGCATGTGAGGACATAATCTAAGATTTTTGAGGCATACATATGTGAGTGAGTAAACATGTGTATGTTACGCATGCCCTGTCACTTCAACTGTGAGGCTGCATCTCTACTTATTTTGTAATTTTTTCCCTTAGTGTCTACTATTGAATGTTATGTACAGCAGAGATAGAACAAGTATCAATGGTTTATTTGGGAACCATCTATTTTGAATCAAACTGCACAACACCCAAATTAACTAGTTCTATTGGATATTTAATTTATATTTAATTCAAATACTAATGGAAGAGACATATCCTGGCATAGCTAGTAAACATGTAGAATAATGTTTGCATTAACATTAAAGAAGTCTCAGGGTGTTTACATGTGGGTTAGTGGCGCTGGATCTTTGAGGAAGTTTAACAAGAAAAAAAAATCTATGGCAAGAAAAGTCCCTAACTTGGCAGTCAGAGCACAGTTAATTGGTCAGATGGCCGACTCTCATTTAAATACAATCCACAGTCTCCATGTTTAAAAAATTGCACCCATTCCTGAGGCTTCTTGCTTCTGTTTAGGCATTTCCTTGACCAGAGACTCTCCTCTCAGTATTACCTCTCTTTCTTTTGTGTTTGTCTTCCTCTTTGTCTTAATCATTATAGCATTGAGGCATTTCCATTCTGGTGCTGTGCTCAGTAGCAAAATACTGGTCTACCTTTCCAGATGAAATGGCACAAGAATGGTGAATGGTGAATTGTCAAGCTTTTAAATAGAAGAATGTTGAGCTAAAAGTGACCCTGAAATACCATCTAAGCATTGTCTTAGTTCCATAAAGAACATTTGATTGCCAAGATTTTTGAGATGAGATTTAAGATACACCAAAAATTAAGATACATATGTGCCACTGTTTTGGCATAAACATCCAAGTATTCCTTTAAACGATTTAATTTATGTATTCTTTATATAAAAATCTCACCTACTTCTCAGGAATGGTTACAACTAAAGATGAGCTTATGGATGTATGCATGCATGTGTGTACATGCACACACACACAACACAATAAAAAATAATTAACTTTAGTGCAAAAATAATGAGGGAGAAGAGCTTTGAGGAAAAAAATATTTTTGAGCAGCTTTCTTTAGAAAATTCTGGACCATAAACATTTTTATCTCATGCCAAGTACTGCCACTCTATGATTATTTTAAAGTGGGGAGGGAAAGGAAGTCCAAAGATAAGAAATCCCTTAATTACATCAATCTCAACAAGAGCCATCTTAAAAGTATTGAATTCTTTCTAATAAACTGTTCGCTAGCTGTCAGTAACCAACTATATCTGCTGTGGAATTTTCAGGTCTGAAGCGCTAACATTATCAATACTATGGATGCCCCAAGGCTCTGATAAAGATACCTGGCTTCAGCAATAAGCATCCAGTTGTCTCAATTCAGAAGCATTTATATATATATATATATATATATATATATATATCTTTATTGGGAGTATAATTGCTTTACAATGTTGTGTTAGTTTCTGTTGTACAACAAAGTGAATCAGCTGTAAGTATACATATATCCCATATCCCCTCTCTCTTGAGCCTCCCTCCCACCCTCCCTATCCCACCCCTCTAGGTGGTCACAAAGCACCAAGCTGATCTCCCTGTGCTACTGAGAAGCTTCCCACTAGCTACCTATTTTACATTTGGTAGTGTATATATGTCAGTGCTACTCTCTCACTTTGTCTCAGCTTCCCCTCCCCCCTCCCCGTGTCCTCAAGTCCGTTCTCTCCATCTACGTCTTTATTCCTGCCCTTTCACTAGGTTCATCAGTACTGTTTTCTTAGATTCCATATATGTGCATTAGCATACGGTATTTGTTTTTCTCTTTCTGACTTCATTCATTCAATTCAGAGGTTTTTTTAAAAAAATTATTTTTCTGGCTATACAGAGAATGTGTTTAAAAGACTTGATTATTTGGAACATGGAATCCTGTCTGGGGTAAAATTGCCTAGAGCTGTGAGATTGCTCTTGGGAGAAGCATCTGGTTCAGCCACCCTAGAGGAGGAGAGATGTGGCAGCAGAAAGAGGAGATGGTTATTGATGGAAGGATTTTGCCTAGAATTACCCAGAGTTGGGGAACTTCTCATTGAATAATAGAAAGTTTGTAAACAATTGCATAGATTTTATTTTAGAAAAAGAAATGAATGGTTAAAAGTTAGTCCTATTATTTGTTTTTATTTGTACACATTTCCATTAGCACAAAAATATATCCTTTGGGACTAAAGTTAAAGAATTTCAATAGTGTAATTTATCAGGCCAAAACAACCTTTTACATAACAAGCCACCTAGTCTCTAAATTTGCCTTGAACTATATGCATTTACTTCAGCCAGCTTCTACCATAACTATTACAGTCACTTCAGAGAACTGCTTATATTAATGGTCATTAGAAGCTAAGGTAACTGCTGTTATTTCTACTGCCTATTCCTGAGACAACGTATTTACATGCCCCACAAAGAGTCCAAAATTAAATTACCTACGAACAGTTTTGGCTACCTGAATACTACTGAAGCAAACAAAGTTTGCATTACCTTGAGTGAGCATACAAAATATTTTGATTTTTTAAAACCGAAATAAATAGTAATGTAAAAAATTGGAGATTTCTACATCTTTCACGATGACAGACCTGAAAAGAGTTGGAAATTGGGCCTCCAGCTAGATTTTCCTCAGAGACATAAGGTAACCAATCCAGACAGAACATGTGGGATCTAGTTATACAATCTTAGAACTGAAAAACAGATCCTCATGTTGCATTATCCGAAAGTATCATTGAATAACACCAAAAAACAAGTTTCAACTTTACTGCGCTTCAACTGTATCTTTTTCTTTGGTCAGTCAATAATTGATTTTTCTATTCCATGGCCTTATATACTGATAAAAGAATTATGTTTATGAATTGTTTTGATTGCTTATTCAGCCAAGTTACTTACCAGTTTAGAAACAAACCAACAAAGACTTACTGTGCAGCCAGGCTGCTTGGTGATAGAGACTGTCCATCTTCCTCACTCCACACATGCGTTGTATTATCAGAGCCACCTAAAGTGATAATATTTATATAGGAGAATATTTAACAT
The DNA here is from genome assembly GCF_026419965.1 of Kogia breviceps. NCBI lineage: Eukaryota > Metazoa > Chordata > Mammalia > Artiodactyla > Physeteridae > Kogia > Kogia breviceps. The sequence goes on from NC_081311.1 coordinate 179,816,821, forward strand.
TTCCATAAAGGATTTATTTTTCTAAGCAAAAATCATCGCAGGTCAAATAATGGGAAAAAAAATGCAGGAAGTCTGCAGAATTTTTCTCCAAAGGATTTTACAAGAGATGTCTAAGCTCTTTCAGTTGGAAACATTTAAGATATTGATAGGAAATAGATGCCTACTAATTGAAATAATCCCAATGGTCAAGCACATGCATTTCAAACAAATTACTTCTCTGTGCATCAAACCACTGCATTATTTTATCCTAAGACTTGTATGCATAGATGACTCTTAAATATCATAATGCAAATTGACTACCCCATGACTTCGTAATCAAACGAAGCCAATTTCAGTCTTATGGGTCACTGGATTTTTTTGTTTGTTTGTCTCGGGTTGTCTAGAATGTAGCTGTAGGAAACATCTACCATCACTAATGTATATTTTCTATCTCTCAAAAAGCAGCAAGTGATTTCAACTGAATGCAGCTGTGAATGCAAATTGGCTGATGTTAACAGAACCATTCTGAGTGGTCTCAAATAATATGAAAGTTTGGAGTGTGGAAAGCAATCACTAAGTTGGGTCTAATGGAAACCATATGTGAAGATCAAATTCAACACACGGAATTGTCCCCAGAAGTTAAACAGGCTCCTTATTCCGCTTGCTGCATAACATTGTATTGTCAAAGAGTAAGTGTGCAACAACATTCACATGCAGAATTGAAAATGAAATAATTTAAACAGCTTCTACATAAATAAAAACATCAGAAATCCAGTGCTTTCATTCGGCCCCTTTAAGGAAACGGTATTACTTATTTCAGTCTTCCCTGTAGACACTACTAATTCCTTATAAATAATCCAGTACTTTTAGTGCTGTCATTTTTTAACATTGGCCTAAACATTTTCAATAGGATATTTTATTGCCAGCTTTAACGCTTCTCCCAGTGTCTCTAGTTCGCGTGTTCTAAAGCCTTCTAAGAAGGTCCTAGCACAGAACTAGGAAACCATCTGTACTTTCCTCACGCCGATCATTTTGTTTAAGCATGTGTGTAAAAGACTCACAGAATTAAAGACCTCCTTGTCTACGTCTGTATCAGTCATGTCTGAGTCATGTCTGCTCTGTCCCTAGTATCTGGCAGAGTGGCTTTTTTCAGTTTTCCTCTCTGGCAGAAGGGAGTTCTCTGCTCTGCTCAAGATGCAGCTAAGTATTATTGCTCTAATGATAGCAATGCATTAGTGAGTGAAAGGACCAAGAAGAAGATACCCAGAATAAATAAACCTATTATTGGTAATATAACCTATTAATGGTAATACCTATTATTTATTGGCATCCATATATAGAATAATCCAGGATAGGACTCTGGAGACTTATGCTTTTGCAGTGTAAAAAGTATATAAAACCATTTTCCCAAGATCATATCTTGCTCACTTTGAATTCCTATTTGATGCTGAGAAAGCTCATTAGCATTTGTATCCTATATGGTTATGGAGTGTCTCTTCCTCATCACGCTATTCAAATGAATAACTAATAAAAATTAACTTTATACATATCAATTATAGGCTTGACCTTGCTGTTAAGTATGGACTTCTCCCTCTGGCCACTTTTCATTCTGGACTCTGAGGTGTCTGAGAAGAAATACTGTACTAAATAGGCTTTAGTGAAGTGGAAATTGTTACAGACCTTTAAAAAGTCAGATTTTACTTTATTTGTAGAATTGGGCATATATAAAATGGGTGCCCAAAGACACAGAAAGAAATCCAGTGTATAGATAACCTCTTTCACCAGTGAAGATTGCTTTCTGTTTTTAAAGATGTAATTTCATGTAATTTACTACTTTGCAAAACAGCAAACTTCAATGAGCCGAAAAGGTAATCTTTGCTCTCAAAACTCAGTTTTATAAATGAAAATACTAAACTGTGAAGTAGGGATCCTCAGTGGGGGTGGAGCTGAGAATTAGACTCCTTAAAACAGGAAGTTAGGAGATAAGCTTCTTCCCAAGTGTTTATTAGCATCTCCGTAGTATCATGGTTGCTGAGGAGGTTTCTGAAAAATCCTTGAACTATGTTCATAACCAGGGTTGAGTCAGAACTAGACATGGGGTGGGGAAGTCTGAATTAGAAATAGACATGTGGTGTGGAGAGGAATGGGGCAATGGCTATCAAAAAATGTATCACGTGAGAAGGAATCTGACACAAATAGTCAAACTCCATCAGTGGCTGAAAATGGAGCCATTCTGAGGTTTGGTGGTGGCAGGTACTTGTGTGAGCTATCATACTGTATATATGTCCCAGATGGTAAATATGAGAGAGGCCATCTATCAAAGAGCTTGGGGACCTGGCTTTGGGCTTCGACAGATCTAGGCTCTAAATCTCAGTTCAGTCACTTGCTGGGTGTATAACACAGGCTAAGTGCCCAGCCTCCCTTTGCCTCAGTTTCTTAGTCTGCAAAATGGGATAATAACTATCTCTTATAGAGTTGTTCTGATGACAGAAGGGACTTAAGATAATAAAACATTTATCACTGACACAAAAAATACTACCATTTTATTTTCCTTTGAAAGAGAGGAGTGAGATCCTCAAAGCTATCTGAGCCCTGTCATGCATCAGAGAGGACCCAAGCAACTCTGCTATAAGAAACCATTCCACTCCAGTTTACTGAGTGTAAAGCCAAGGGAAGAAGTATGTTCACAAATACTGCTAAACACCATGGAGACTAAGCATGGGTTGCTTGGGCAACGTGGCAGGTATCTGTACTTCAAAACAAGTTTGAGTTTCCTGAAGGATTCCCAGAAATACCTGGAAGGATTTTTCAAAGGCCATGAAATTTCTGCTCAGGCAGGTAGGTAGGGGCTTAGGGTTAATGACTTAGGGATTGACATTAATTCTACTGCGTTGGTATCCTCAGACTGATAAAGTCACACGTGTAGGAAATTAAAAAACAAACAAATATAAGCACATATAATTTTAAAAATAAAAGCACATGTCCTTGATGTATTTCTTTGTCATCCTGACTATCCAATGGCATGGCTTAATACATGCCAAAATCATTAGCATATTCATAGACGTGAAACATGGCCATTGTTAAGTATTGAAAATTGAATTAGTTATACTGTTCAACAGAAAAAAGTGTTCTGCTGCCTCAGTTAATGACAGGTTCTTTTGCTTCTAAGGCACTGAGGAGCTTCTGTCCTTTGTAAAACAATTTTCAACTTCATCCCTCTACTTTACAATTACAAGGTGTGAGTCTGAAGATGAAAAGGAAAAGAATGGTAGGAGAGCTTGAAGTTCTCAAGTCTTTTAAATGAAAATATAAAAATATACAGAGGAAATAATTAGTGTTTCTTACTGTACTGTCTGGTTTTCTGGTCTGGACTTTTTTTAAAGTGCAAGGTTTTTTTTAACCTTAATGTTTGTCAAGACCATTGAATTTAACAACAATCAATCTTGCAAGCTAGCCATTAATTCTGTAATTGATGATATAAAAAATGTTCTAGGCTAACAGAAATTGGTATCCAAGTGTATGTTAGACCCTCCTTCGAGAAGTCTTCAACGCCTTTCCAAACCTGCTATTCATATGAAAACTAATAAAAAATCTTGTAATAAATAATCAGGTTGTGACCTGATGCTCTCAGGACACTTATCAGTAATCCAAAGGTAAAGTCTACATATTTAAAAGCTGACAAACTCAGTTGAGAAAGCCTATTTCTAAATTCATTCAGGAGAGGTAAATGCTAACGAACCATTTTACTTGGGAAGTACGGATTTGTTCCTTACGGCCCTAAATGTTTGTCTGTATATGGCTGTGTGTGTGTCTGTGCATTTCCATGTGTGTGGTATATAATGCTATCCTCTACATGCAAAGGTGATTTTTTCTGATTCACTAGCAACATGCTATAGTTTGTCTTATACCTATAAGTGACAGTAGAGCTATACTGATCTATTCACGCTCTGATGTCCATCATGCATTTTCAAGATGGCTGGTTGAGGGGTATATTTTTACCAAAGACTCATCCTGATAAAAAGACAAAATTTGAAAATGAGGGCAAAGATACTGCGATTCAGTGTAGGCTTTTGTTCAAAAAATAGTGGTAGAAATCTACTTGCTGAGGCTTACTCCCTTACTCTGATATTTATTTTTCATACCAACTATAAACATAGCTTTATAATATAGCTAAGAGAGATCATTTTTAACCAAAATAAAAATCCTAGAAAGTCACAGCCTCTTTTCTGGCCATTTCTCCTTGTCTCCAGACTTTGGTTATCTAAAGACCCACATTTAGTTGTAGCTTATGTCCCTACCTAAGAATAATACCATCCATAACTGATCACTTGTACTTTGTTTTTTATTTTTAATGGAACTGAATACAGAATTGCAACACAGAATTGAATAAAGGAAGATGGAAATATAATACCTTGAGATGGGGAGTCCAGAGTGTAAAGCAGATGTTTAACAGATTTACTGAGAGTTCTGAAACCTTCGTTAGTTGTAACACGTGGATAAACCTTCTGCATGGTCAGCAGTGCACTAACAAGTTGAAAAACAATTAAACCAGATTGCATTTCAAGGTTTGCAGACAGAAACAAAAGGTTATTCAAGGAGAAAATAGCTACAGTATAGAAAACTATTCTTATAACATAAGAAACAAGATGCTGCTTTTGTCGTCTAATTACTTGTTTGTCTGTTTATGCACAAAATCCCAACAAACTGTTCTTGAACCATACAGAGCACTTCAGGGTTCCAGGATTCTAAAACCTAAAAGGCCTTAAAGTAAGAAGTGAATTTCATGCCAGTTTTTCTTTTTTCTTTGTTAAGACCTAAAAATAAGTGGTTAAAAATAGAAGCTTCCAGTGAAAGGATACTTCTTTTTTGTTTGTTTTTAATTAAAGGAAAAAATTAAATATTGGAAATTATTTTCATTAAAAATCAAGCCCAGATAAAAAAATCCAGTTTCAAGAATAATTATTAATTAAGCATTTGATAAATATTTACCTTTATAAAGGTAAACAAATGGTAATGTTTTTGAAAAAAAAATGGAGCTTGCCCTAATTAAAGACTGCATTCTATCCCCTAAATGGCCCATAGGCACTGCTCCAGGGGTAGCTCAAAATTAATATCCAGACTAACTGTCACTGTCTTCCTCTGATTTTTATGTTACTAATAAGATGGGCAGTCTACATTGTGCATGAACAATCGGCAAATTCACTTATGCTGGAGTTCATTCCATACTTCCGAAAAACCAACTAGTGACTTAAGAAATGCCTTTTTTATCCCCTTATTGTCATTAGCACGTTTTAAAAATGTTAGCATTGTACAAGTATGTCTGAATTTCACAAATACGTGAGGCAATGCTTTAATATACATCATGAGTTGTAACTTAAAAGGCTTTGTTAAGGATTTGCCACTGTGGAGTTAAATGTAATACATACTAGGTGATAGTTTTTCCATATGTACCCTAATCAACTGAAGGCTCACTCCAGCAACAGCATGTGCATATACTTTCTACCATATTTTTGGAATTTTTTTTTTTTTTTTTTTTTTTTTTGTGGTACGCGGGCCTCTCACCGCCGCGGCCTCCCCCATTGAGGAGCACAGGCTCCGGCCTCGCAGGCCCAGCGGCCACGGCCCATGGGCCCAGCCGCTCCGCGGCACGCGGGATCCCCCCGGACCGGGGCACAAACCCACGCCCCCCACATCGGCAGGCGGACTCCCAACCACTGCGCCACCAGGGAAGCCCTGGAATTTTTAATATTTAAATTAAGGTCATTTTAATTTTAGCTCCCTAGCTATGAATGAAAATATTTAGAGAGCTAAGAGTATCCTCTAGTTCCTAGTAGATATGTGTCTATATATAAACATACATATATTTATAATTTTATTTACTTCTCTAATACTTCCATAAAGTCACTTTCATTTGTTTTGTTTTATAGACAGGAAAACTAAAGTTCAAAAAGTTAAATAACTTACACGAGGTTATCCAAATAAATAGAACTGGTTCTGTCTAATTTCAAAGTTTATGTTCTTTCCACTTTATGTCTTGCCTCTGGCACTTTGCCCCAACATGGCGGGGAGGAGGACAGGACATTTATGCACTGAGCCCACAGCACCGTTAGCTTGTTTTTACAGCTGCGTGTTTGGCCATCGGGGCATGGCTGTATTTTTTTCATTTCTGCTCTATATACATAACAGTCAATACCGCAGGCATTTTTATATTTGCCCCCAAGACTCTCCTGGTTCTCAGACTTTGAGTTACTTCTGAACCCTGGTCACCATGGAGACCAGTTAAATGTTCTGAGGTTGTAGATCTCTGCCAGCCTTCTCCCAGCTTGGCCTTCTGCTTGACTCAGCCAGTCTGTTGTCTCAAAGTAACACCTTCAAAGACTGAACACTTGGCAATCTCATTGTAACTGTCAGCATTATTGTTATTAATATATTAATAAAAATGTCAGAAGACTTAATTCATCTTTTTCTAACAAAATGTGACTTAAAAATGACACCTGACCATTGTCCTCTCTGAAATCCTTTAAACTATTGATCAAAATACTTTTATTTCACTTCACTGATTTTGTTTTTCTGTCCTTTTCATCATATACAAATGGAAGTTATCCAAAACAAGTCTCCTTATATGTAAAGGTAATTTAAAAAGGAGTTTCTGTGATTCATATCTCAGCACAACTTCTTCCTCATAAATGGTGAATATCATGTATGTTTTTTCATATACAATTCTTGACTTTTGAGATTACTCATTTTTGCTAACTCTGTCATAATCTTAACATTATATAACCTGGTTTTGGTGACTGAACTATATAACAACTTACAACTTTGCAAAATTGCTGGTATAAATAACCTCGAAACCTTTTTATGGGGTTTATTTTTCCATATTACTTGATCAACAAAGAGTAAGATAAACCAATGATTTGATGATAAAATACAGTCATTTGTGAAGAATTTACAGATTTTAGTGATACTGTTAGTTTAATAATAATAGTAAAGAAGATTTAACTTTAAAAAACTAGTGTGTGTTTCCTCTTTTATAAAATGGGGATATCTGTAGTCTCAATCTCAAAGCACTGTTGTGAGAATCAAATGAAATTAATGCAACAACATGAGGGCTTATTATATAATGTCTTTGAACAAATATAAACTCTTGGAAGCTTACCAGAGAAGATGAGAAAACTCTTCTGGTGCTTCAGACATTAGCGATGGAATCCACTGTGCTCTTAGTGACATATTAGAGAGGCAGTCTGGGTTCTGGAGTTCAAAAACCCAGGTTCAAACCCTCCTAGCTGCATGATCCTCAAATATTTAATTTTTATAACCTTCTGTTATCTCACTTAGAACATAAATAATAGTTCTGTTGTAAGTTTCAATGTGATATATATAAAGGGTCCAGGAAAGTGTCTGGCATGTAACAGGCAGTCAGTAATTGCTAGTTGTTAATGCAGTTGGTGTTGTTTTGTTTAGTGCACATTTCCAAATTAGCTAGACAGCCAAAACCTAAGTATGTGTCCATCAAACTCTGAATGCTGGCCATGCTCAGATCGCTTTTATGAGGAATGCAGGTTTTAAAAGGGTTTCTTCTGCAAAATTTTTCAAACCTTTGTGTCATATGTGTCAGATAAAGCCAACCCAACATGCAGGCTTAAGCTGGCTGCACCTGAGGGAGGCCAACCCCCTTGGGGTGGCTTGGTGTAAACTCTAGCCAATAGGGTTGTTTTTTACTGTGTAGTACCAACCAAAACCCAATGAAATATTTTCTTCTTGAACAGTTAAAATACTAGATGCACAGAGCCCTGGTTGTCCCTGAGTGAGCCTGAGCCAAGATTCCAACCTACCATTGGTCCTGCTCTGCCATCTTTCTCAGAAGTTCTGGGATACCAACTGACACTATAGATGTTATGATTAGTGTTCCTCCTTGTTTCCCCAAAAACCTGTCAATAAACCTGACGACCACAATGTGTGTTTCTCCTTTGCTTAATACACTTACTTTCGTTGCCAAAATCTGCAATAAGGTGCTGAAGGATTATCTGCTGTGTTTAAATTACCTACCTACCAGTGACCCTAAAGGTAATATTAAAAAAAAAAAAAAAAGACTTCTTTATGAACAGTAACATTCCCCTTAATTCTTACTTTTTCTTACCTGTTTGCACTTCGAAGAACATCAAATAGATTGCTTAGTGTCACGTCATTCTGGAACACATTTGGAAAACTGGAGAGAAGCTGCCACACAGCTGTCTGCTCTTGCACTTGTGAGAAAAAGGACAGCACTTTGACCATTTCCTGAAACACTGTCTTCTGGTTATTGGGATCACTTGATAGCTTAAAAAATAAAACCACAAACAGGGCGAAATGAGACTTCAATATCTGTAACCACATGGCTAACTGCCTTTGAAAACATTAAAAGTTTAGATTTTCATATAAGTAATTCTTTCAGATTTTCATTCAGTTTGAAGTCATCTTTTACGTGGAAAAACTATAACCATTTCAAATGTTCTTACACATAATTAGATTCTTTCCTATAGTTCCAGAAATTGGCATACTTAATGTTTGGTTAACAAAACTCTTTATATAAAATATTTTAAATTGTGTTTGGGAAATTAAAATTAATTTCTTAAAATAAAATTAGCTTCAGAGTAATATTTTTGTTTTTCTTTAGGATCTGCAGACGTATCTTCTCTATATCCATTAATAAATCTTATTTATTATTTGCATAGAAAACCCTTAAAATTTATGTATTTTATATGTGTGTGAATATGTATACATACAAACATATGAAAATTTCTACTATTACAATTATACATACTTAAAATATTTCCAAAGTTCTGCTGGAATACAAGGAACTACAGTTATAATAATGATTTACAGGGAATAGCCTATGTAATAATCATATCTTCTACTATAAGCAAACAAATAAATGAAAACCATGACCTGTACTTTTGCTCTGAATCACAGGACCCAGCTAATATCTTCATTATATTCCCACCCAAAACAATCTTCTTAATAAGCTCATTCATACTAGTAAAGTCAGGCTTTTGTTCTGTCTTAATTCAAGGTCTTTCACGCTGAAAATGTGATTCTGAACAACATATTCTTAACTACACATTCTACATGACTGCTGAGTTTGTTGAGATACAATTTTAAGTGCTCTACATTGGATTGGGGTTACTATAACAGTGTCTCTAATCTACTTCATTTGGAAAACTCAGATTACTGAAGAGTAATTTAAGCATTCTGCACTTACTTACAATAAAATTCAGAGAATCAAGGGGAAAAATGTTAGATGTGGACATGTTTCATTTATTCCTGTTTAGAAAATTTTGAGAGGATTCTGAATATTGTTGTGAACTTTCATTGTATGTGGAGTTTCATTAAAAGAAGATTATCAGTGTCTTATTTTCACATCTTAATTTAAGACTAGCATATGAAAATGGTCATTAGCACTCCATATTATAAAGTTCTTAGTTTTAATATATAATATTTAGGAAAGAGGGATTATATTATTTCATTAAAAAATCAAATTTTTAAATTGGGTTTGACCTTAGAAGAAACACTTTAAAGATTATCCATTATTCTAACTTCTGAGAGTTATAAGGCTCTGACAGTTTAATTATTAAACTTATATTGTATCCTGAGTAATCTCACTTAAATAAAATATCTCAGAGAAAACAGTCAATCTTCATTCACCATAGAGCAAAGTCAAATTTCATCTACGAAGATGTCTCCACATTAACCATAATGCAATATTTTTGGTTCAACATTAACATAATTTCAATCCTGCACATTTAAATAGCATATAGACATATTACTTAGAATTAGACATTGTATGTGAATCTCTGTGTGAGGAATTCATGCCAAAGGTGAGCCAACATTTCAGTCAGCATTTCCTAGTCCATGTGGGCTACGCATTTGCTCTTTGATTCATTTTGAGTCACTTTGTGTATATGACAATGGAAACAATACACTTCCTTCTATTGTTTATGAGATCTTGATCATGTTAAAATATTTACACTCACCTGAGAGAACTGGTTTGTTAGTTCTTGGAGAGAAGACTCTAAAAGGGTCATGTTGGACAGGCAAAATATGTTAAAAACATTTTTCCCTAGAGTGGTCCAAGAGAAGGCATAATCAGCAGTATATCTTGGATAGCTCTCACACAGTTCTCTTCGTATATCTTCTGAAGTCGAATTTTGCTGTAAAAGCAATGTGTGTGAGACGAGTGGTATAATAATGTTAGTAAATATAGATATTAACATGTCCTAGTCATCAAGGAAACTGACCTGTCTACATAATAGCCATTTTAAGGTCCTGCATTATAGCAACTGTTAAATTAACACTAAAATACAGTGGGTTTACCCATGAAAAGTCACTGAGAGAATGTGTGAGTGTGGGAACTCTTGTCATCTTTATGATTTAAAAGAGTTGCATATGATTTTTTTTAACTGAACACATTTCCTGTCTCTGACTAGACAACCTAAATGTACTAGATCTTGTCTCACAAAAATCTTTAGGCTTAAAAATCTTAAGCTTTTCCTGGACATTTGACAGCAGAGACTTAGGTGTCCTAATAATTTGTGACACTTCGTGGGAAATTGGCCAGGATCTTTGGAAGAATTCCAAAAAGGAAGAGCTTCAGAATCTAGTCTCAAGACCAACAGTGTTTGTTTAGAGAAGTGGAAAAACATGGATTATGTTTCATTTGCAAAGCGATTATTTCATTTAAGAATTATGCATATAAATAAAAAAGAAAACACATATATGAAAATACATACAAGCATATAATTATCAAAGGCAATAATTGGAAAGCTTTTTCATAACGGAAGTCCCCCATATATTTCACAGTACAGACCAGTTAACAGATGCAGCACTATTTTCAGCTATAATATTGATCACATTCACCATTAAGTTGTTTAGATATTTATAGAGCCAATTACAGTTAGCTGCAATATTTAATGCATCCTTCCTAGTAATTAATTATTATAACCTGTGAGGTGAGGGCTAGCTAACTTCATCCTCCCTTTATATCACAAAATCTACACTCTACCTTCCAGTGATTCAACTTCTAAATGTAATGAAACAAGACAGGCTCCACTTATTCCAGGAGATACTCTAAGTGCCAGGTCTTCTAGTCATTCATCCTCATCTCTTTCTTAACATCACATATAAACTCACCCCAGAATGATTTCTCTACTTATTCTCGCAAGGGTTGCAGAAAGCAGTAAACAGAAAGAAAAAGGAATCAGAGAGATTGCTGACAGAGGCATCAATGTGTGATCCTAATTTTTACATCCCTTTTCTGCCCCAACCAGTCTGAAAATATGTATCTATACATAGAAAATTCTTTTTTTTTTTTTGGTACGCGGGCCTCTCACTGTTGTGGCCTCTCCCGTTGCAGAGCACAGGCTCCGGACGCGCAGGCTCAGCGGCCATGGCTCACGGGCCTAGCCGCTCCGCGGCACGTGGGATCTTCCCGGACCGGGGCACGAACCCGCGTCCCCTGTGTCGGCAGGCAGACTCTCAACCACTGCGCCACCAGGGAAGCCCAGAAAATTCATTTTTGACTTATCTCCATCGGATACATGACTCTGTGCTGCCTCACAAAATTCTGAAATTTTATTCCGTATGAGAAAGAGAACCTGGGAGTTTCAATACAATAAAGTGGTTATTTTTGAGAACAGCACTGCTATTCTAGCTAGTAAAGAATTTAACGGATACAATGCAAGTCTGTTTGCTTCTAGGAAGCAATATAGAAGAAATAGAATGGAATAAAATAACTTTACCTAGTTTGCACCCTCGCATGATTTGTGGAGGCTTTATACTGGAATTACGTGGGCACATGGTGGGGCTTCCTCAGCTACACAGGGTGCTTTAGGTACCTCAACTATTAAATAAACTAGACTTTCAAAATCTAGACTGGACTGACCCTGGAAGTCTTATATTTCAACCAGCACTGGCAGAATTGCCTTGATAGCTATGGTGCCTTTTCCTGACTAACATTTTTGTGTTGTTCTTTGGCTTATTGACATAAACAAGTTTATCAAGATGCCTCAGTTATACAGAATGTTAATTCAAGGGGAACTAATAGACACATATTAAGCAGCAGTGGTTATAGTCACAGGAATATGATAAAGACCAGTTATGTCCCTATGTTTCAGATGGAAGAAATGTCTACTACATAAGACATGGATATATTATTAAAAATTCTTATGTGTGTGTGTGTGTGTGTGTGATAGATAGTTAGAGAGAGACAGAGAGAGAGTAGTAGTCTCTCCATGGCAAAATATTAAAAATGATCTCCTCTTAATTTCTGAAGATCATGTAAAGCAGGATTCACATGCCCATGGGCCAGCCAAATAACTTAAATGTATGAATCTGGTTGGATAAAAGACAATAAGGAAAAGTGGGGATTGCAGCTGACAGAAGAGTACCTCTTCTGCCTAAAGGTATTCAAATTCAATTTCTCAAAATCCTTGTACATGTGCACACATACACGTATAGCTCATAGGTTGCCAGTTTACACCTCTGATAGAAATGATGTTTATCATCCTGCAATCTGGAATCTTAAAGTGGAAGACTGGTAAACAGACGGAAATCCATAGGTAAGTGCTTTAAACCATGCTAAGGAAAGGGATTTTATTACTTTGGGGAGATATTTTTTATAGCTCTAATTTTTCCAAAAGCATTAGTATAGATGAGGCAGCAAGTCTGATGGGTGTTAAAGCTTCATCTGCTTTCATACAGCATTTTTTCTTTCCTGCTTCAGGAAATTAAAAGATCACGTGTAACGCCACCCTGTTTTTTACTAAATGAAAATCTTAAGTTCAGTTAAGGGACTTAACAGGGAAATAAATATCCAAGACCTTAAGGAATTTAGACTGGCTCAAAATTAAGCTTTTTATGAAAGAGCTCCCAAGAAAAGAATCTCCCAGAGATATTACTCCAAATGGGAATACTCTTCCTATTTGGAAGATTCCTCTATCAATCTAAGAGGCATTTGTTTACCTGCTTTTTATTATGAGTCCATACAAAACTGAGTGAAATTACCTTTTCCAAACTAAGGATCCAGGCAAGCACTTGACTACCATTGAAAGTATCTGTTCCATTACTTTCCAAATCAGAACTTGGACTAGGAAATACTGTGGCTGTTGTAAAAGAAAGAAGATATTAGCATACTACACACACACACACACACACACACACACACACGGGCAGGTTCACATAAGAATCCATAAATATCACTTACGCTCTCATATACTCCACAGCAAGAATATGCTCAAATATGCATCTTCCATGAAAGTTTCATATTGGCAAAATGGCAAAGTCCATCAGTTTTTCCTTTCACATAAAACTGTGATGGTTTTGGTCTGCTTTGGGTTTTTTTCCAATCATTTCTGGATGTCATTTGCTTTCATTCCAGTTTATATCGTTAAACTTTATCACCAATATTATTGCCTAATAAACTGAATCATTTCTGTTCAGGCCTAGAGGATTTGAGGTGCCTCCACTAGCTCCACAGATACATCAGACCCAACATCTGTTCAAAGGATCTGCCAATGCACATCTGGTGATAATGGTGGTGGTTTTTTTTTTTAATTATTCAATTGGGAGGCTAAAATCTGCTTAGGATCATAAATTCTCTCCTTCCCAAAGTGGTTTTAGAATGGTATTTCAGATCAAATAAATGGGAGGAAGCAATTAGTCCAGACTACAGTACATGCTGGTTAAGTAATTCCCAAAGTGGCCTCATCCAGTACTATTTATAATGTGGCACAGTGTCCCTGGTTAGGCGCATTAGCTGGAAGAGTTTGTTCAGATCTATAGCATGGATGTGCACTAAGCCAGCGTGTTCACTTTTATAAATTGTGTACAGAAGTACTTGATTATCCTCACAACAAAGAATCGTCATGTTCAAAGATACAGCGACCTAACATCAGTGGGGCCTAGGCTTTGTTAAAATGCTCACCGGGCTGAAGAACTTACCAACTGATTCCTCTAGACCAAAGCGATACATTTGTGAGATGACTGGCCAGGCTAAGAAACATAATCTGTGGCTACTGAGCAAAGCAAAGCTTACTGGACCACAACAGTATGATCTTATTTCTACTGGGCTTTAACCTACTCAGCCAAACACACAGAGATCATTCACAACAGCACATTAACTCCTCAAAACCATTCACCACCAATATTCCTACTACAATAACAAAGGACTTTTTTTCATTTGGTCCATCAACTTGTATTGGAACGTTAATACCATAGAATCTTAAATATCGCATGGCATTTTTAAAGGTACTCCTTTTTCCCCCCAGATCACCAATCATATTCTGACATACGGGAATCTTTGTTTTGTTCACGAATGTATCTTCAGTACCTAAGACAGTGCCTACACGATAGCAGGCACCCAATAAGTATTTGCTAATGAATATAAAACAGTCCTGCTGTTTTGAGAGTTTACTCTCAATTCGTGGCTTCTCATGAGTGTCTCTCAAGTCCATCTGCAGCAAAAGCACCTGCACGTAAGGTTCAGGAAGCTCAGCCTGTGGGTGTTCTGCACATTACTGTCTCAGGGCCGCTGGCCCAGCTGTGAATGAAAGAAGTACACACGCACTTGTGAATGAACGACTGTGATGCTGAGTGGTAGAACGGGAGGAGGAAGACTATAGCTAGAAGAGTCCCATCTTGGCAGTTGCTCTAGTACCAGGTCAGCTGGATGTCTGGGGCAGGGAAGGTGCTTACCCTTGTTGGGCCTCATATTCCTCATCTGTAAAATGTAACGTTTGGACAAATCTCTGAGATTCTATCCAACAGTTTTTTTATTGATGGGCATTCTAACCATCCCAGTGTCATCTAATTGCAGGCAACTGAAGAGTCCCTAGTCAATTCTGGGAAAGCGTGTAATTCTCAACATTATACTAGTACCATTTGGGGTTTTGCTCCTAGAGAGCACTTCAGTAAGAACTTAATTTCCAATAATTCTCAAGACCTTTGCATAACTGCACCAGCACACTCAGGCAGCCATAAGGAATATTTAGATCTCTTAGGGATATTCTAGGCATTCCATCTTTGTTTGAAAAGTTAAAAGTATAACTCTTAAAGATTAGACCTTTACTGGTTGTTCCAAAAGGCCTGTTCTAAACTGGGCAGAAGAGGATAGCTTACCCAGTGATGTGTGCCTTTTTTCTGGAACTTCAGTGCTCTGGAGTGATAAATTGCTGTCCTTCTCCAGGTTGGATGACTTTCTCAGAATTTCACTAGAGAAGAAAAAGCAAGAACTCTATAACTTCACTCACATTAATTTCAGTTAGTTACAGCACTGTATTATGTGGTGCATTCCAGGGCTCTCCTAGGACTTTCAAATTTTTAATCTACTTTCTAGGATTTTAATGACAAAACTCACCTAACTATATACCAATGAATATATAAGGGCTTCTGCAAGGTACATTTTTACTCAGAGAAAATGGCCTAGATAAGGTTTAAAATACTTACTTTTTACTTCACTCTTATAGAAAGAAAAAAGGACTTTAGAGCTAAATACTGAAAATATCTATGATACATATTTTTTCTTTTAAAAAGATGGTGGATCCCAAATAGATGGTAGTCAAAGGGTGCTTCAGAGACTGAAATCAAGGTCTGCTTATTTTTCAACCAGGAAAGAAAAAGAAGTTTTCTATGTTAAATTACAGATGGCATTTTGAAGACTGTCAAAGGTGAATACTTGCAAGACCGATTCAAAGAAGAAGGACACACATTTATTGAATATCTAGTCTGTGTCAGGCACTGTGGTTGGTGTCATGAGAGGCGGCACCAGGTGTTACAGAAATAATGATGGACTCAGGGTTTTAATTGTACTGAATGTATCAAGGCTGTACTGATAGCATGTGGTGCCAGGAATCCCTGTACGACATGATCACCCCAGCTTTTGGAAGAAAATATTATTGGACCACTCCACGATTCAGTAACCCTCTTTTTAAGAAATCGCTTCCTGTTTAGTTTATTATTATTAAAATGGAAATAATCATATTTTCTTGAAAACTTGATATACCTAAAGTAAGTGTCTAAAATAAATATATCTATTTCAAGAGTGAAGTAAGTCCAGATGTCTGAAATGGATAATCTGAATTTTGTCTGATTGTGTATAAAAAGCTTACTTACGGTACGTAAGAATGGATACAAAAAGATAACAGTGGAAAAGCAAGAAGCTCTGCTTGCTACTGTGGCTCGATCTGACTTCCCTTTTTAGAAACAAGATCTGAGTCCTGGTTCCAGGATACTTTATGATTTATAATTGGGGAAAAAAAAAAAATCTGTTTTTTTTTCCCCAGCATGTCCTTTTATTTATTTATTTATTTATTTGCGGTACGCGGGCCTCTCACTGTTGTGGCCTCTCCCGTTGCGGAGCACAGGCTCCCGACGCGCAGGCTCAGCGGCCATGGCTCACGGGCCCAGCCGCTCCGCGGCATGTGGGATCTTCCCGGACCAGGGCACGAACCCGTGTCCCCTGCCTCGGCAGGCGGATTCTCAACCACTGCGCCACCAGGGAAGCCCCCCAGCATGTCCTTTTAATAAAAATGATAAGAAGGGGTGATATTTGTTTTCATTCTCTAGTGTTCTTCCAATATTCTCTATAAAATGTACTGGCTGCTCCAAAAGTTCTGCATTCTTAATGTATATTTGAATTATTCATGACCATGACTGTATTCCCCTAAATCTTCTTACATTCCTTATGCTATTTGGATGGGAAAACTGTTCAGATAAAAATAAGAACTGACCTGAACCTTTTCCCTGCTCTCAAACAGAAGTTTTAGAAAGTTGGAGAAAGTCAGGTTCACTTTTCTTTTTCTTGACATTTTTTTAGTTCAGCTTGAAATACCGTAAGAAACACTACTGAATATCAACACATTTTGAAAATAAAGGGAAAAACTGCCTTCATAAAATTTTTAAGGAATAGGGACAGCAACAAATACCAAAAGGAGAGTGACAGACATCCAAAAGAAGAAAGAAGGAGCAAGAGAAAACAGAGACTGAAAAATAAATGGGAGTGGGGGAGAAACAAGAGAGGCGATGGGAAATTAAGAAAGTGTGAGCGTGGAGAAGCAAAAGCTGCATCAACTCTACAGGGGACACCTTGCCCATTTTCCCACGTTCAGATAAGAGCCCGAAAACTATTCCTTCAAATATTCTTTCAGTGCCAAAGACAAGTTCATCCCCTTCCCAGCAAGCTGCTGGCTCAACAGGTTTGAACTTGCTCAACAGAAAATGGCTCTTCCAGACAAGGAACTCTGGAGGCCTCTTTTGTAACAGGACCCGTCCTTGACCAGGAAGTGCCCACAACTACACGGACGCCTGCGAATCCCACATTACAGGAGTGGGGAGGCGGTTCATCTCCTTTTAGGCACGGCCTTTTGTCAGGGAGAGAGCATGCGATCTCACACGTACTTTGCTGGTCATCTTGCTGCAAATTTTCCCCGGTTTTGCTTTGCACTTACAATGTGTAGTGTGATGGCATGTGTCTGTCACTGCTCAACGTAACTGTTGTCTGTCCACTCTTAAAATGGAAACCACAGGGCTTCCCTGGTGGCGCAGTGGTTGAGAATCCGCCTGCCGATGCAGGGGACACGGGTTCGTGCCCTGGTCCGGGAAGATCCCACATGCCGCGGAGTAACTAAGCCCGTGAGCCATGGCCGCTAGGCCTGCGCGTCCGGAGCCTGTGCTCCGCAACGGGAGAGGCCACAGCAGTGAGAGGCCCGCATACCGCAAAAAAAAAAAAAAAAAAAAAAAAATGGAAACCACAAAATAAATGTGCAACAGAAAGCACTGTGGGTAAAAAGATGAATTAAGGCTCTAAGTTGAAATACAGCTTACCTCCCCCAAGCAAAGGTAATTAGTTCTGTTGACTCCCTATTAAATTACTGAAGGAGGACAGGAAGGTCTCCAGTCTTACTGAGTTAAGTGTAATCTCTAATTAGCTTGACCACACTTACAGACAGAGAACTCTATGCTTCTTAGAGTGATGAATGAGAACCAGTATATATTCCATCGTTTTACACAATTTAAGTACTTTGTACATACTTACTTTATATAAATTTTAAGTGTATTATGTTTGTCTGTGTACCTATTCCTACCACTTTTCCATTTTAGGCTGTGACATCTTTGGAAGTAGGCACCATGATGATGCTCTTTTTATTTGAAACACCTAGCACAGTACTGAGCCAAAGGATCGGATGGCTGATTAAATAAAAAGAGACAGTGTTGCTGGGGTGTAGAAGAAAGAACTTCGGAGTTGTCGGACATCTTCTGAATCCCAGCTCTGCCTCTTCCTAAAAAATTTCAGCCTCATCTGAAAATTAGTAATGATGCATCTATCTTGCAAGGCTGTTGCGAGTACTATGTGAGATGTCCTTAACAAGTGCCTCTCTGGGCCCTGTCATCATAGGCACTCACCAATATTAACTGTCAAAGTGCCCACAAAGAAGATGGTACAAAGACACAGCCTTCACCATCAGTATGGAGCTGAAGCCCCATACTTATGTATCTATACTCCCCACGTCATCTTACAATACTAGAACCTTCAAGATCTCTGGACACCAAATGGATGCACCCTTATCATTCATCATCTGGAACCAGCGAGCACTGGCTGGTGAGGTGGGAAGAGAGAAAGTACCTTACCCAGAATTTTGTAACCCTTTCTTCATTTTATTATTTAATTTCTTTATCAGTTTACTCATAAGAGGAATTTTCCATTCGAAGTAATGATCAATTTTCTCCACAGACTGTAAGATGCTTGAGAAGAGTCTATTTACAGTGCACTGTGTTGGCAGATGGTAGGAGGTTTAGCACATGGCAAACAGCACTGAATAATAGATAATAAAGAACACTGCTTGGAAGAACTGACAGCTAAGGAAGCGTCTTTTTTGTTTTGTTTTTTTTAAATAGCCTGCCCTGCCTCCACTGTTGCACACCTGGTTCTGCAAAGGGCCTTGGAAGAGGAAACACCAGAGATGGCACCACAGACACAAACATGTAATCAATCTTACACTGTATCCACCATATTCATTCATAAGCTCACTAACATTTATTAAATTCCCATGATATGTAATATAATGGGCAAGTCAAATAAAAAAAACAGGGATTATAATACATTAATGGTAATAGCTAAGTAAGGACACGCCCGGGGAATGATGGCAACACATGGCTGGGGGTGCTAAATTAGAGTGGTCATTTGCATTTCTTATAAAGCGAGATCCTAAAATCATAACCTAATTCAGGCCTCTTGCTACCTTAAAATCCTTTTCTTCATTACTTCCACTAGACTAGTGGTTTTCAACTGGGGGCAATTTTGTGCTCCCTCCCCTGCTCCCAGGGGATATTTGACAATATCTGGAGAAATATTTAGTTGTCACAACTGGATGGGAGTGATGCTACTGGTATTTAGTGGGTAGAGGCCAGGGATGCTACTATACATTCTAGAGTGCACAGCACAACAAAGAATTATCTGATCCCAAGTAGCAATAATGCTGAGATTGAGAAACCCTGCCCTAGGCAGTGACAGAGAAGTGGATTTATTCAATGATGACTCCTCCCTAATGCCACTCTCTAAGACCAACTCAGGAGATTTAAAAATCCTATTCGGGAACTCTGAATAGCTCTAAGAAAGTCTCAAGGAATCTCTCTCATACTAGATATCTCTGGGAGGTATATTAAGGCATTATACAAAACTTGGATGCCCCCTGAATCCAGCATGTAGGCTCACCTGAGTCCAGAGAATTCAACCTTCTGGGTGAGGCAAGAAAGCCTGAGTCAAATCTCCAAGTGGCATCACTTTACTGCCTTTTACTGGACCCAGCCTCATGTACAGTACCACGGAGATGGCTAAGGGCCTGCCTCTAGGATGTTGAAGAGGTAGAGTCTGCCTCTATGGTATTTAAAGTGCTCTACTTTGAAAAGGAATTTAATAAGGGAAACATCTTGGATTCAAAACGTTAAATTTAAGATACCAGGAGGGAAACTAGGCTCAGAGTAGTTTTACTTCTTCTCAGACATGTCTACCAACAGTTACATTGGGGAAATGTCACATTTATAGATATCGCTGCAACGGTAGGATTTATGCACTTATATTGAGTGTCTCTGTATTTCCTGTGAGTGGCAAAGACTACCTGTGTGGGTGGCATCCATGTGTGCCATGGTAATTCTGTCTTTAAAAGGAATTGCTTCCAGGAAAGACACATATGGCAAATCCTAAAAAGAAAATTCTGACATTCGTTTTTTGTCTTTAAGGATTAGTTAAACTTTTTATATTTTTTCCCTTTTTCCCCAGAATTATAATTATATGGGTATGTAGTGACACCTGGAAAGAAGGCATGAAATCTGCTCCAGGCCCCGTTCTGATTCCAGCTTCAGATGACATTCATTACCGACTTTTAAGTACAAATAAGAACGTTGTAAGGGCATTGAGGCCTCCTCAGTGATTTGATACGGCTGTCCTTCCTGACTCCCCCAAGAAGAAGTCGATTTAATTTTTTTCATTCTTTTCTTCAATTTCATTCTGATGCTCCTTCCTTCAGGGTCATCTATGCTTCAGATGCAACCCCTGCCTGCCCACGTTCAACATACACCTCTCTTCTAGGTAGCTCACCTACCAATCAACAATCTATATCATTAAGGTGTTAAGATTTAGAAATGCCTTCATATGTTGCTCTGCCCTAGGATTTTTTATATTCTTTGGAGGGACTTTGGAGATATAATGTATCTCTGAGCTAATACATTTCTAAAGGCACCATGGGGCTTCCCTGGTGGCGCAGTGGTTGAGAATCCGCCTGCCGATGCAGGGGACACGGGTTCGTGCCCCAGTCCGGGAAGATCCCACATGCCGCGGAGCGGCTGGGCCCGTGAGCCATGGCCGCTGAGCCTGCGCGTCCGGAGCCTGTGCTCCGCAATGGGAGAGGCCACAACAGTGAGGCCCGCGTACCACAAAAAAAAAAAATAATAAAATAAAATAAAATAAAATAAAGGCACCATGAGGGGCAGATGAGGAAATGCCTTGGGGGTAGATGTGTATCAGAAGCATGTAGAATATAGAGGAGATAATATCACAGTAAGCTTTCAGATGACCCTGTGCGTATTATGTTTCACCCAGCCCTGACACAGGCAGACTAGTATGGCAACGCTACAAGGGAATTTGCCATTTTGCCATCACAGTCAGCAGCAAAGCTACCTGCCTATTCCTCTACACTGACTCTACAAGGGCCGCCATTGATTTCTTTCCTTTATTAAGTTCTGAGATTCTTTTTTTATGGCCTATCTCAAATAGACCTTCCTCTAGTCTGGTAACCACCACCCTATCTGTCCTTAATGATCTTACTCACACAGGTCTCTGGAGAACTATTCTGACATCTCCCCACCCAAACCTCTTTCCACTCCAATAATACATGCAACAGTCAGATGCATATTCCTCAGGCAGAAACAATGTCTCAGGGTGTCTGTGTAACTATTCACCACTTGTTGTCTGCCCTTCTGGGCACAGTGAGAACTAAACAAATATTCATCACATTTACCATGTCATAGATTAATTTACCTGTTTAGTATTCTCTCTCTCTCTCTCTCTCTCTCACTAGATTTTAAGTTTATATAGGGATATGCCTTAGTCATCTATGTATCCATAGTGACTTGCATTGTCTCCAGCATGTGGTACATATTCAATACATTCTAACTCAATGAATTAACAATTTTGCCTGTGTGGCAGTTAAGACTTCCTTCCACTTTGTTTTTGATAAATGAAATTTTAACCTTTATTTTTATATGAATACTCACTAAAATGATTACTAGATGGTTAATAATTACTCTGAAATTAATACAGTGTGAGACCTACACGTCTCACCTCATCTTTATAGTCAAATGAGTACACATAACTGTTTTACTTCCACTTCCCTTATATTCCCAATAATACCTTCAGGTCAGTTTCTAAACACATCCATATTTTTCAGTATTAAACAAAAGTCTTGGCACTTAAAAAATTTCCCTGAATAGAATCTGATTATCTATGCTTCAAGTTTTGTAGGAGCCATTCAATAGGAGCAGAGGTATGTATTTGGAAAACATACGTCATGGATGAGTGTCAACATGACAGAGACAGGGAGTAAATCCACAGAGGCAAATACCTCACAGGAGCTGCAGGAATGTTGAACTGCTTCTCCAAATAATGACCCTGTGAGCTCTGCAAGATGATCTTTGCCATTTGCCATCTGTGTGAGCAATGGCACAGCCAGGGGTTCCCACTGTTCTGAGGTATTATTAGAGGCAGGACAGGGAGGAAGGACCACAAGGGTAAGTCCCATGATGTTGGATCATCCGTCGCGCATTAAGGGCCAAAAAATCATAAATGTAGGGGGCTTCCCTGGTGGCACAGTGGTTGACGAGTCCGCCTGCCCATGCAGGGGACGCGGGTTCGTGCCCTGGTCCCGGAGGATCCCACATGCCGCGGAGCGGCTGGGCCCGTGAGCCATGGCCGCTGAGCCTGCACGTCCGGAGCCTGAGCTCCGCAACGGGAGAGGCCACAACAGTGAGAGGCCCGCGTACCACAAAAAAAAAAAAGAAAAAAAAATCATAAATGTAATCATTTCTTCTTTCAGACAGCTAGTTACAGTTGATGCTGAGTATAGTGTTGAATTGTTTTTTAAAGCACCTCATCCTGAAGCTAATGCTTAAGAGAAATATGAATTTAATAACAGAAGGTTGGTGCCAATGCAAAAACTCATGAAAAAACTTGGCGACTGACCAGCAAGTAGTGACTGTGATCATGTCTTGCAAAATAAACATGGTGGGCCTCTTTTGATGAAGCCAAAGATGGCATTTTTTTTTTTCCCTGACTGTTTTGTTTCTTAATGAGGCTATGCTGGTGAATCTTCCTTCACCAAAGGGAAGTAATTTAGTGCAATGGCTTACTTAGTATGGAACGGCTGACCTAGTAACCAAGCCCCAGTTTCATTGCATGGCTATGTAAAGCATAAAAGTTAATAGCATGGTGGGAAATATCATTAATGCAATTTTATTACTGTACATAATATTCCAAATTAAGTTCCAATTACTTGGTAGTTTAGAGAAAATACTGAACATACAGCTTGAGCTCAATAAAATACCTGGAGATTAGAATAAAACTGAAAAAAAAGAGACATGATCAGCTATCTGAAGAATAACCAACAGAGGGTAAAATAAACTTTAATCCTAGTTCCAAAACCAACTCAATGGCTCATCTCAGGGGACTCCATGAATTTGGTTCTCTATTATATTACATAGAAAAATACTTCTTTGGGGAGAGGTATATTTATGGACTTCTTAGATTTTGTTAACTATTTCCCTCATTGTTACTTAGTTCTTCATGGAAAAAAAAAAAAGATACAAAGATGGGAGCCCCAGCTGGAGCTGTAATCCAATTGGTAAATAATGGACATTAATTTTCCCCATATCTTCTCTATCACTTGGCTCACGAAATGTCCATCTCAGGTACAACTTTTCCATGAAGATTTGCCTGATTATGTCAGCTGAAAGCTCTCTTTCTACTTTGAGTATGGAGGGGTCTTGCTTCAGCATCCTCTGGCACTCTTCATTGCACTATCTCCTACTATCGTTGATTTAATATTTACCTTACCCCGCTAGAACATAGGCATAAATCTTGCCTAATTCATCACTCATGTAGGGACACAGAGACCGTCTATGAAGTGGTTGAGTGAATAAAATGTTCATTCACTTTATCTCTACACAAGGGGGCATAGGCTCTAGTCAGCTTTGGGTCTCCTTGCAGAGATACACAACTCAACTAGTTGCTAGCTGAGGTAATGCTTGTATATGCCTAGAATATATTAGTCTCATAGAAAATATATCATGTCATTTCCCTGCTTAAAAATTTCCAGTGGCTTCTCATTATACTAAAAACAAAAGACAAATCCTTTCCCTTTCCTTACCTGTTTGATTCTTCAGGCTGTTTCTCTCATGTTTTTTATTGTTTCACTATATCCCCTATCGCTTTCATTATCCCTCACTATGTTCTAGTCATATTAGCTGACTTTCTGTTCCTCTAAATGATCAGGTTTGTCCCCACTTCAGGATCACTGACTATTTCTCTGCCTGGAAGTTTATCTTCTAGATGTTCACATGCTGGTGTTGGTTTCTCCCTGACCTTGTTGGTCTCTACCCAAATGTCACCATCTAGCAGAGGCCCTTCTTTTGCTACCCTATTAAATTCCCACCTTTCAGTTTCTACCTCTTAATCTGCTCTATTTTCTTGCTAGTACATTTATTATTATCAGTAATTATGCTATTTATTTATTTTATTGCTTTTTTGCTTACTTTTCCATTAGAATGCAAGTAACAAAATGGTAGAGAATTTGTTTGGTTCACAAAACCAATGTGAATTAGCAACCCAATGATTAGGTGTCTCAAGTCATTTCCCAGGACAATTCTTGACATGTTGATATTTTATGCTAAGCAGCTTGTAGTTAGTTACTCTCTTAAAGTATCTCCCATATTATCTGATGATCAAAATCACGATGATAATATTAAAGGAGAAATGGTGCTACATGTCAAGGAATTTAAATTAAAATTTTGGAACCAAATATCTCTGATTATAGATAAATATAATCTTTTCTTGAGAGACACTTAAAAAAATCTCTACCAGGATTATCTCATGGTCAATTCAGATTACAATGTTTCTCTCAGTTCTACAGACACTTGGGCTCTTGGGTGACTCTTTAGGTTTAAAATCTCAGGATGGAAAACTGAGGTTGTAAATGGTCTAGATTCCCTATCTTTATTCTTCAGTTTCTTCTCAAACCATACACATTAACCTCATTTAAAGATTGCTGCTTAATTAAGAATACTTTCAACTCTATTACTTTGATTTCTAGACCTTTAATTTCCTTATTTGCATTTCCTGGTTTCTGTTATATCTAGAAGTTCCACATAGAGCTAGATAAATATGTTATTCTTCCAGGAGATAACATCCCTGACATCGCCCTATATCTTACGCCTGTGATCGAGTCTTAGGGCAACGTCACTGACAACTTGAGGCAGGATAGAGAATCTCTGAGGCAAGTTAAGAAGGACTGCCTTGCCTACCCAGGTTTTTATTTTTTTTTTTGATTTTTATTGGAGTATAATTGATTTATAACGTTGTGTTAGTTTCAGGTGTGCAGCAAAGTGAATCAGTTATACATACACGTATATCCATCCTTTTTTTTTTAAGATTCTTTTCCCCTATAGGCCATCACAGAGTATTGAGTAGGGTTCCCTGTGCTATACAGTAGGTCCTTGTTAGTTATCTATTTTATGTGTATAGCAGTGTCTATATGTGAGTCCCAATTTCTCAATTTATCCCCACCCCCATCTTCCGGTAACCGTAAGTAGTTTCAAAAGGCAAAATTTGAGTAATTCATCAAAGTAGATAATGCTTAATCCCACATAAAAATGGTAATTCCAGTTTATACTCACCTCGTTCATTCATATTTAGATCATCACATTTGTAGATATAGAAAATAAAGTTGTACACCTAACCTAGGATGGCTTCCTGGATATCTCATAAGGAAACAAGATCTGATCTCTCAAAGCAACTGAACACACTTGGAGGTGTCCCTACCTGTCTTTAAATTGCGCATCATCAATTCCTTTCCTACGAAGCAGATCTTGTGGCCCATAGGGTGTGTCTTTGCATTTAGAGTCTGTGTCACAGAGTAGGGTTTGAAGCAATGGGAAGAAGCCAGTACTAGGAAGGTTTCGAGGTGCAAGGTAACCTAAAAGTTAAAAACAAACAAACAAACAATAATTAGATCACTATGATGTTTGCCTGGGAAGGGAAAGGAGTGCAGTAACTGTCTTGTGAAATTATCTTCTGGATTATGACTGCTTGGGTCCCCCATGTATCAAAAGACTTTAAAATGCTTGTTGCCCCACAAATTTCTCTTCCTGGGATTTATTCTAAGGAAATAGCTGCAAGAATGTTTGCCAGAGTGTTTTAAAAATAAATCACAGTGTATCCATATAATAAAACACAAGGCAGCCAATAAAAATGTTGTCAAATAATATGGAAAATATTTGTAATATTGCTTATTAAAAAGAGTAGATCACAAAACAGTATGACCAAAATAGCCATAATTATAAAAAATATATATAAATATATGTAGTATATTAAAAAATCTGGAGTGGGACTTCCCTGGCAGTCCAGTGGTTAAGACTCCACACTTCCACTGCAGGGGTCTTGGGTTCGATCCCTTGTCAGGGAACTAAAATCCCACATGCCGCATGGCATGGCCAAGTAAACAATAAATAAATTTTAAAAATAAAAATAAAAAATCTGGAGGATTATTTTTCCTTGGTGGTTATTTCAAATGACTTTGTTTACTTTCATTTGACTATATATTAACTATTTTCTCCCAGAATGTACATGTCTTCTTTTGTAATCAAAGTCATTATAAATGCAGCCAGTCTTCCAAATACAGGAAATATCTTTGGTATCCTCAAAATTTAACATAATAGCTAAATTAATTATACTGTACACACAACATTTTCTTCCTATTTAAAAACCAATAATAATGGTGTGAATTAATATGCAGATTTTCCCCAATTTTAAAGCCACAAATATTATAACAGTTAATGGTTTTGTAACCTTTAACATTTGCTTTGTAAAATATGATGATGGCATACACATGAGTCAAGATGAAAGGCAAGCTGTGACTTACAAATCTTTTCACAATTAGGTTTGACACTAAAACACTAGCTTCCTCCCTTTGCAGAATACAGAGACAATGAACTTTCAAAAAGGCAGGTTTAACTCTTGGGAGCCTGTGCAGCCCATAACTGCCTGGGTCCCATGATCCAGGGACAACTTCAACACACGTGCAACTCAGGCTGTTGCAACGTCATGCCTGGCTCTGCAACTGCAGGCTCGCCCTGAACTCCGTACCCCTCCCTCCCGATAGCCTGAGTGAGCCAGAGCCCCCGAATCAGCTGCTCCTTTAACAATGTCCTGTCTGAGCAAAGAACAGATGCCCTCAGGTGACTTCCATGCAGACGCGGGGCCTAATCCAAAGCTGAACCCCAGGAGCTGTGCGAACAAAGAAGAGAAAGGGAAATCTCTCCCAGCAGCTTCAGAAGCAGCAGATTAAATCTCCACAATCAACTGTGATGTACCCTGAATCTGTGGAATACCTGAATAGACAACAAATCAGCCCAAATTGAGGAGGTGGACTTTGAGAGCAAAGATATATATATTTTTTTCCCTTTTTCTCTTTTTGTGAGTGTGTATGTATATGTTTCTGTGTGTGATTTTGTCTGTATAGCTTTGCTTTTACCATTTGTCTTAGGGTAATGTCTGTCTGGTCTGTGTTTTTTTGTTTTTATTAGTACAGTTTTTAGTGCTTGTTATCAATGGTGGATTTGTTTTTTGATTTGGGTGCTCTCTTCTTTCTTTCTTTTTCTTCTCCCTTTTATTAAGAGCCGTGTGGATGACAGGCTCTTGGTGCTCCAGCCAGGCATCAGGGCTGTGCCTCTGAGGTGGGAGAGCCAAGTTCACGACACTGGTCCACAAGAGACCTCCCAGATCCACGTAATATCAAACGGCGAACATCTCCCAGAGATCTCTGTCTCAAAGCCAAGACCCAGCTCCACTCAATGACCAGCAAGCTACAGTGCTGGACACCCTTTGCCAAACAACTAGCAAGACAGGAACACAGCCCCACCCATTAGCAGGGAGGCGGCCTAAAATCATAATAAGGCCACAGACATCCCAAAACACACCACCAGACATGGACCTACCCACCAGAAAGGCAAGATCCAGCCTCAACCACCAGAAAACAGGCAATAGTCCCCTCTACCAGGAGGCCTACACAACTCACTGAACCAACCTTAGCCACTGGGGGCAGACACCAAAAACAACAGGAACTATGAACCTGCAGCCTGCAAAAAGGAGACTCCAAATACAGTAAGTTAAGCAAAATGAGAAGACAGAGAAACACACAGCAGATGAAGCAGCAAGGCAAAAACCCACCAGACCTAACAAATGAAGAGGAAATAGGCAGTCTACCTGAAAAAGAATTCAGATTAATATAGTAGAGATGATCCAAAATCTTGGAAATAGAATAGACAAAATGCAAGAAACATTTAACAAGGACCTAGAAGAAATAAAGAGAAACCAAAAAGTGATGAACAACAAAATAAATGAAATTACAAATTATCCAGAAGGGATCAATAGCAGAATAACTGAGGCAGAAGAACAGATAAGTGACCTGGAAGACAAAATAGTGGAAATAACTACTGCAGAGCAGAATAAAGGAAAAAGAATGAAAAGAATTGAGGATAGTCTCAGAGACCTCTGGGACATTAAACGCACCAACATTCAAATTATAGGGGTCCCAGAAGAAGAAGAGAAAAAGAAAGGGACTGAGAAAATATTTGAAGAGATTATAGTTGAAAACTTCCCTAATATGAGAAAGGAAATGGTTAAGTCCAGGAAGCACAGAGAGTCCCAAACAGGATAAACCCAAGGAGAAACACGCCAAGACACATATTAATCAAACTATCAAAAATTAAATACAAAGAAAAAATATTAAAAGCAGCAAGGGAAAAACAACAAATAACATACAAGGGAATCCCCATAAGGCTAACAGCTGATCTTTCAGCAGAAACTCAGCAAGCCAGAAGGGAGTAGCAGGACACCTTTAAAGTGATGAAGGGGAAAAACGTACAACCAAGATTACTCTACCCAGCAAGGATCTCATTCAGATTTGACAGAGAAATTAAAACCTTAACATACAAGCAAAAGCTAAGAGAATTCAGTACCACCAAACCACCTTTACAAGAAATGCTAAAGGAATTTCTCTAGGCAGGAAACACAAGAGAAGGAAAAGACCTAGAATAACAAACCCCAAACAATTAAGAAAATGGTAATAGGAACATACATATCGATAATTACCTTAAATATAAATGGATTAAATTCTCCAACCAAAAGACATAGACCAGCTGAATGGATACAAAAACAAGACCCGTACATATGCTGTCTACAAGAGATCCACTTCAGACCTAGGGACACATACAGACTGAAAGTGAGGGGATGGAAAAAGATATTCCATGCAAATGGAAATCAGAAGAAAGCTGGAGTAGCAATTCTCCTATCAGACAAAATAGACTTTAAAACAAAGACTATTACAAGAGACAAAGAAGGACACTACATAAGGATCAAGGGATCGATCCCTGAAGAAGATATAACAATTGTAAATATTTATGGACCCAACATAAGAGCACCTCAATACATAAGGCAAATGCTAACAGCCATAAAAGGGGTAATAGACAGTAACACAATCATAGTAGGGGACTTTTACACCCCACTTTCACACAGGGACAGATCATCCAAACAGAAAATAAATAAGGAAACACAAGCTTCAAATGATATATTAAACAAGATGGACTTAATTGATATTTATAGGACATTCCAGCCAAAAACAACAGAATACACTTTCTTCTCAAGTGCTCATGGAACATTCTCCAGGATAGATCATATCTTGGGTCACAAATCAAGCCTTGGTAAATTTAAGAAAATTGAAATCATATCAAGTATCTTTTCTGAGAACAACGCTATGAGACTAGGTATCAATTACAGGAAAAAATCTACAAAAAGTACAAACACTAAACAATATACTACTTAATAACCAAGAGATCACTTTAGATATCAAAGAGGAAATCAAAAAATATCTAGAAACACATGACAATGAAAACACGACGCCCCAAAACCTATGGGATGCAGCAAAAGCAGTTCTAAGATGGAAGTTTATAGCAATACAATCCTATCTTAAGAAACAAGAAATATCTCAAATAAACAACCTAACCTTATACCTAAAGCAATTAGAGAAAGAAGAAAAAAAAAACCCAAAGTTAACAGAAGGAAAGAAATCATAAAGATCAGATCAGAAAGAAATGAAGGAAACAATAGGAAAGATCAATAAAACTAAAAACTGGTTCTTTGAGAAGATAAGAAAACTGATAAACCATTAGTGAGATTCATCAAGAAAAAAAGGGAGAAGACTCAAATCAATAGAATTAGAAGTGAAAAAGGAGAAGTAACAACTGACACTGCAGAAATACAAAGGATCATGAGAGATTACTACAAGCAACTATATGCCAATAAAATGGATAACCTGAAAAAACTGGACAAATTCTTAGAAAAGCACAACCTTCCATCACTGAACCAGGAAGAAATATAAAATATGAATAGACCAATCACAAGCACTGAAATTGAAACTGTGATTCAAAATCTTCCAACAAACAAAAGCCCGGGATCAGATGGCTTCACAGGCGAATTCTATCAAACATTTAGAGAAGAGCTAACACCTATCCTTCTCAAACTCTTCCAAAAGATAGCAGAGGGAGGAACACTCCCAAACTCATTCTGTGAGGCCACCATCACCCTGATACCAAAACCAGACAAAGATGTCACAAAAAAAGAAAATTACAGGCCAATATCACTGATGAACATGAATGCAAAAGTCCTCAACAAAATACCAGCAAACAGAATCCAACAGCACATTACAAGGATCATACACCATGATCAAGTGGGGTTTATCCCAGGAATGCAAGGATTCTTCAATATATGCAAATCAATCAATGTGATACACCATATCAACAAACTGAAGGAGAAAAACTGTATGATCATCTCAATAGATGCAGAGAAAGCTTTTGACAAAATTCAACATCCATTTATGATAAAAACCCTCAAGAAAGTAGGCATAGAGGGAACTTACCTCAACAGAATAAATGCCATACATGACAAACCCATAGCCAACATCGTCCTCAGTGGTGAAAAACTGAAACCATTTCCATTAATATCAGGAATAAGACAAGGTTGCCCACTCTCACGACTATTATTCAACATAGTTTTGGAAGTATTAGCCACAGCAATCAGAGATGAAAAAGAAATAAGAAGAGACCTATGTCTCTCTTAAAAACAAGTGAAAACTGCAGTGAACCTTCAATGTTTTCACTGTGGTACAATTCCTTGAATAAGCTCAGAGCAGCAAATTACCTGTTAGCATTTCACATCACCCCTCTATAACAAAATTCTGCCACAGTGAACTGCATACAGCAAGACCTTTATAGTTCTGCAGTGGAATTTCACCATTAATGATAAGTCATCCTTTTACACAGATTCCACCTGGAACCACTAACTCGGAGTGTGGGTCTGCAAGTGGGCTTCTTCCTAGTCCATCTCAAACACATGCAGGGGGTGGTTTGAATGGAAGGCAGATAGAAACAGGTGACCCCTTTGCTCTATACCACTCATCAAGCTGATGGCGTGACTAAGCCAGTGCTGAAAACGATGGCAGCTCAGGAGAAGCCATATCGCAACAGGAAGAAAGGAAAAGAAGGGAAAAGATGTCATGGGAAGAAGGCCTAGGAAGAGGTGGCACATTACATCCAGTTTTACTTACTCTGGCACTAATTACAATTTGAAAATTATTAAAGAAAAATCTGAAAGAATTTAAACCCACAACATTCTTTGCTATGGTTAACAACAGATATGCTAATTTTACAGGAAAATTCATCAAGGAATTTCTTTAGAAATAAGATCCCATGGTGTTTAAAAAGTACAGACAGTCCACGTTTTGCAGTTTTTTTGATAACTGATATTTAATTTGTTACAATGGGTTCATTCAAAACAGGAACTGGTTGAAGTATGTACAAGTTTAAGTTAACACAGCATCATGCAGAATCTGAACTGTCTCCATTATTTATTTTACCATCACTTTGTAACCAAGAACCATACACTCATTGAAACAAGAGAGCAACAACAATAACACTGACTTATCAAGCATCTACTGTATTCCATGTATGTCATTCATGCTTCTTTGATATCCACAGTATACTTTCTCATGCCCATCAACTTGTCAAAATATCTGGGAATCCTCTAGAACTAACAAGTCAGAATGAAATAGATTTAAACTGTACTGTAGCTTTCTTGTGAAAAAAAAATTGAAATTTTCAATCTTCTGCCCATCTTAGTTATGTGTACAAGGAAGTAACTACTCAGAGCAATGGTGGAATCCAACCATCCATCACATGTTTTGAAGAGCTGCTACTTTTAAACTGAACTCATTCTACTTTGAAGGTGTCTCTGGCACTTTCAGGCTCCAAAATTATGTTTGTCTTTATATTCCTAAATGCTAGGATGCTGGAAAGAGAGTCACATTTCTCTATCCTTCATAGAACTTCTGTGCAGTGAGCACGGAGCATGCAAAGTTATAGCTAATAACTGGTGGCCCATGTTCACAGCCACAGCACAGATTTAAGGATACATGTAGAGGAAGATGATAAATGTGCAAACTATGGCACCACTTGTAGGTGAACAACCAGATTTCAGGGTCTTGGGTTGGAGTGTGAGGCAGAATAAAGTCCTTGGTATCACGAGTCCCCCAAATCTCTCACTCAGGACAACATTCATACCCATCTCCAGGAGGAAAGCTGTTGAAGAACTTGCAATTTCGCAGGGAAATTGGAGCCTGAAGACTCCAGCAGAGTCTGGGAGTGAGGTGGGGTGGGTAGTAAGCAAAATTTCAAGCCGCTTGTGCCAGGCATCGGCAGTGAGGTGGGACCAGCAGCCACCCATGGGCGGGAAGTGGGTAGTCCCATAAGATGGACGCAGTCAGCATTATTGACACAGTCCAGTAACACTGACAAGAGTCCAGCGGTATTCCAGGGAGGGGATTCAAACCAAACTATAAAACATTCTTAGTAGTAAACCACCAGTTAACTAAGCCTTTAACTAAATCAAATTTAGTTTTCATCGTTTTCAGAAGGAAACTGGCATTATAAAAAGATCCAGTTTAAGAATTTTCAATAAGATACTTTGTAAAGAATTATGATATCAACCTATACCTCTGTGTTTACCTAGAAGGAGGATCAAGTTTGATTTTCCTTTCCCTTTCTGCATGAATGTCCTTATTCAGTACAACATTAGGGTGACAGGACATAAAAATTAGAGCAGTAGCTCTCAAAGTGCAGTGCCTGGCTCAACGGCATCAGCGTCACCTGGAAACTTATTGGAAATGAAAATGTGAGATCTACTTCGTAAAAAACTTTGGGGATGGGGTTCAGTCATCTTTATTTTAACAAGCCCTCTAGGTAATTCCGACGCACACTAAAGTTTGAGAACAACAGGATTAGACTGCAAACTTTTCCATAAGAGTTAGTTAGATAGTAAATATTTTATGGTGTGGGCCATACTGTCTCCATCACAATTACCCAACCCTGCCATTGTAGCATGAAAGCAGCCGTAGACAATGTGTACATCAATGGGCCTGCTTGTATTCCAATAAAACTTAATTCATAAAAAAGGCAATGGATTGGATCTGGTCCACAGGCTGTAGTCTGCTGACCCCCAGGAGGATAATTTGTTACACATGTCCCTCTCCCTCTCCTGCCTCGTTCATTTCTTGTTTTCACCTGACCTCCATCTTTCTTTTCCTTTTCCCTTATCTCATCTAATCTACTTACTATTCTCTTTTCTCTATTTCTTAATCTTTTGCCCTTTTCTTTCCACTTGCCACCTTCTTCTTTCCATTTCTTCTTTTCTCTCCTCCTCCTGCTGCCCCCTTTTCTCTCACCTACCTCTCTATCTCATTACTCATTGATAGAGCCAAGAATGCACATTTCTCCCAACATCCTCTCTTATTCTTTTTTTTTTCTGTTTCACCACTACAGAAAGATTTTTGCCCACTTCCATAATAAATTCAGGAGCTTTTGCTCATTGGCACTATCTACAGAAGTACTATTTTCTACTTACTGTATTTTTAAAGAAAGAAATGTCACAGTCTTTTTGGTAATGAAGCCACTTCCATTTGACACCATTAGGCTCAGAAAGCATTCTGTAGGCTGCCTTGGTGACATCTGTAAATATTATAATAATGGTAGAATTGGAGAACTTCCACTGTGTTTCTTTGTGTTTTTCTCGAAGCAGGTCAGAACACAACCTAGGTGGTATTTTTGTGTTTCCGGGTGAAAGGAATTTGTTCTTTACCCTAGTGAACAGGTGAATGATAAATCTTGGAAGAAAATTCTGACTTTTTAAAATCGGGAGTTATTCATATGGAGTTATTCACTTGAGGAGTTATACTTTTCTTAACTTTTTGGATATAGGGTCACATTTGCAGAAAAAGTATCAGGCCTTCTAATCAAGCAAATGATAAGTCGCCTTGTGAAACACCATGGCAAGAATCTGTCACCATGACAAGCACGCAAAATGAGACAAGTATATCTGGAAACATTACCTGCAAACAATCAGATAACAAGATATGAATAAAGAAAATATGGGAAAGGAAATGAATCTCAAAGTATATCTGTAATAATTTATTAAAGTAAGTCCTTTTATTCTTCTAATTTTGGAGCAAATTTCCTTCTCAATTACATTTTTAAAGACATAATTAAAATTATGAATGACATAAACCTGCCCTTTCAAATGATCATGAAACACAGGACTGTCCCTGTTCTCGTACAAATGCATGTTCCATCTGGAAGACCAAGCTGTTCCCTGAGGAGAGCTGTCTCACTCCCCTGCCCGTCATGGGGTAAATCAAATATACCAGCTCGTCCTGACTTCACTCCTTTGGAAAAAACGGCTTTTTTTTTAAACTTTGCAGCCCAGAGAGACCTTAGCTTAGGATTAAATACTGATATGACTGTGACTCTCCAGATAGAGACATTAGCTCAATAAAACTGCACTTTTTGAGAGACTAAAGCATAAGCTATTTGAAAGAAAGAAAAATTCTTACATATTTTTTAGCACAATGCTTGACACATTGTAAGCAATAATTAATTATATTAATAAATGAATCAATGAATAGATGAAACCCGGAGGGTCACAGTGAGACAGCATGATTTAGGATTTTAACATAATATACATCTTTATCTTTATTATTTGTAAGACAAAGTTTCAAATTTTATCCCTAAATTATAGTAAGTTCAATGGATAACAATGGATATAGTAAGTTCAATGGATAATAAGTACAAAGGATAACATTGCCTTATATTCATGTTCCTTATAAAAGTGGAGAGATTGATATTGATTAATGAAATCAATAACATTTATCATTACAGGCTCTTTAGTTCTTGGTTTCTCTGAAAACCTAGCTAGTACACACTGACATGTAAAACATCAACCACTGAGTTTATTATCCACAAAGTGAATCCATCCATCATCTATTCAATAAATATTTACTGAACAGATATTTTGTGTCTGTGGTGCTAAGTAAGGTTCATTCTTCTATTAAATTTTCTTTCATTTAAACATTTAAAAAATGTAACTCGGGGTTATTAGTGTGTGTGTGTGTGTGTGTGTGTGTGTCTGTGTGTGACTGTGTTTGAGAGAGAGAGATAAAGCAAGTGAGTGCCTGCTTTCAAACCTCATCATACTTTTATTAAACAAAATGCATATAGAAGTCATTTGTTTTCATGAATTGTCAGAAATTTCATGTATAAAATATAACTTAAAATAAATAGTAAAACACTGGCTTAAAAACACTTCATATTTTGAGAGAATTAAACAATTATCATTTCATGTGAACCCCATGACAGTCCTATAGGATAGGCAGGGCAAGTGTACACCCATTTTGCAGATAATTGCAGAAAGATCAAACAATTTGCTCAAGGTTACATGAAAAGCAAAATGCCAGCGATGGATCTAGAACAACATGATAGATGACAATAATGAAAACAACATTGTTCTCAGCTAAGTTTCAGGATATCTTGGAGCGAACAGACTGAGAATTTGAAAAACAGGTACCACTTCTGGTTTTGCTGTTGGTTCACTGAATCACCAGGGGTAAATTAACCTCTTTATATCTCTATTTCCACATCTACCTAATTGAGGATAATGGGCCTTGCCACCTCAAAAGGACAAGAAAGATTAATTAAAGCTTGTGTAAGGTACTTTAGCCCTTGTGTAAGGGGCTAAAGTGAAACTGAGTATACATGGTATGACTGTACTGATTTGTCATATCAAAATTGAAGCATTGAAGAGGAAAGGCCACACAGAATCATGAGTTACCATTGCTCGCCAGACTGCTGTTGCAACATCTGTCTAATTCACATGCAGTGGCTGGGGCTCTGCTGCTCTATGTGATCTCCCATCTCTGTGCCTTAAACCAATAAATGGCTAGGATGATTGCATGACGTGTTTCTCTCCCTAGTAATTCATAATGTGTACCTGTATCAACTGGTGTAGTGCTTCAATTACTGCATGCTCAGTGGGTGTGGTGCCATATGACACATTCTTCCTCATTCTCCCCAGGCAAGTCTTGCTTCATAGCATAGGTGCTGTTCCAAGTTCAAACCCACTGGCAAAATGTAGACAGTTTCTGGCAGTGAGGTCTGAGGCACAATGACTGCTCCTTAAAGCGGTGGGTAAGGAGGTCCTGTATACTCAAAAGGTTGGCATCTGTGTATGTTTAATGGCTAGAGCCACAGAGAACAAGAACAAACTTTGGGTCATTGAGATGGTGTTCTTCACGCTGGGATCCTTCCCACATCTCCCACATCCCTTGGAGTTGCTTCCAAATATCACAGTCAACAGATTTTAGAAGGTGCAAAAAGTGTCCCTGTGGGATAATTTTGGGCTCTGGCTATGACACTGCAGGTGTGAGAGGAAGTGGGGAAAGATTCCTGCCTGCTTTATGTCTTTGACTTATTACTATTATTTTTTAAAAATACTTTATTTATTTTTGGCTGTGTTGGGTCTTTGTTGCTGCACACGGGCTTTCTCTAGTTGGGATGAGCGGGGGCTACTCTTTGTTGCAGTGCGTGGGCTTCTCATTGCGGTGGCTTCTCTTGTTGCGGAGCACGGGCTCTAGGCACTCGGGTTTCAGTAGTTGCAGCACACTGGCTCAGTAGTTGTAGCTCGCGGGTTTTAGAGAGCAGGCTCAGTAGTTGTGGCGCAGAGGCTTAGGTGCTCTGTGGCACGTGGGAATCTTCCCAGACCAAGAATCGGACCTGTGTCCCCTGCACTGGCAGGCTGCACCATCAGGGAAGTCCCCTATTATTATTATTATTATTTTAACATCTTTATTGGAGTATAATTCCTTTACAATGGTTAGTTTGTGCTTTATAACAAAGTGAATCAGCTATACGTATACATATATCCCCATATCGCCTCCCTCTTGCGTCTCCCTCCTACCCTACTTTTTAAGATAGGAGGGTGAGGCAGTTTGGACTTGGGACATTGCTATCTCTTTGGATGTTATCTCTTTGATCCTAAAGTACAAACTTGAATCGATGGTCACCCCAAACGGCTCCATAATCCACCTCACTAAGTTTCCAGAACAGATTGTGCTGCTCTCCTTTCTGAATATTAAGGAGACCCTGCTGGGTGATGAGTTCCAAAGGGCATGGTCCAATCTATTCAAATTGTAAACAAAATGGTTTGATTCAAGGCTAGGACATAACAGGAACACATGCATGCTAGATAATACACTGCCACATGGACTGAATCTGGAAAAATTCAAAAGCAGGAATCTCCACCAATACTATTCAAAATATTCCCACTTGGCAAAGGATGTTGAGTTCTACAGTTCATCTTGGGATCTGTTCATCCTGTTAGACACGGCCTAACGGTAACCAATATTTTGCTTTTCTGAAGGTTGTTTTTTAGGAAGAGAGATTCACAATTGCATTTTAAAAATCTCCCTGCCATGGCCATTCAGAAACAGAATCTTGGCAACTGTTTTATTTCCTTCTAAATTAAAGTTAAAAGAAAAATGAATCCTACATCCTCATTTCATCGCAGGACATTCTTCCTATAAAACTTAATTTCCTAATTCTCCCTGGATGTGGCTGACCAGAAGAGGGCCCTCTGGCCTCTGGGGCAGGGCTAAAGTGAAAGTGGGTATACATGGTGTGACTGTGCTGATTGGTCATATCAAAAAGACCTGGTGCCGGTGGGTTGAGAGCCACTGTGCTGAGCCCCATCCATTGCAGCCCCTCCTCTGAGACAATTCCCCCTCCCACAGATCCAGCAACATCAGTTAACATGTAGCAAAAGGAGGGAGTATTCTGGAGGAGTGATACTTCCTCCAGTGACACCACATCTGTTCTGATTTGTGCAAGCAGTGCTATGCTAATTGTTAACTGCATTGCATATCAACCGAGTATTTAAGTAGTTAACTCACAAAGCCTGCACTGGGAGAATGAACTGAGGAATTAATTCCTCAACCATTACAGAGGGTCTCCAATGTGATATTGCGGATTGGGGGAGTAGGTAGTGGGGGGAATATCAGGATTTCCATAAACCAGACTCTGGGGCCAAATGAGTTTAGGAAACTAAATTCTATCTCCTGTTCTGGGAAAGCCAGAATATATTTGCATATTAACGACTCTGAGAAGGTTTTTAGTAAAAAACCTGAAGAACTTTGGTTAATTCCACATTTCCACATATGTGAACACAGAATTTTTTTCCTTTCTTCTTCTTCCTGTTTCTTAAGGTAGCACTGGATCATATCCTGAGAATCAATATCCCACGGGGCAAACTTTGTGAAACAGTCCCTTAACCCACTGTCTCGTGTATGCCCAACTGAAAAGGGACCTGGAACTGGAAAGATTCCTCCCCGCAACCCCTTCCAGGAGGGAACTTTTTAATAAGAAAATGTCTTCACTTTGAGTCTTATTGTACTAAAACTTACTTGTAGGCATTCTCTTCACTAAGTTGGCTTAGGTATAGTAATTCAGAAAGCACCTTAGTGTTTATTTATGGGAGTCCATTACAACTGTGGGAGTCCTTCAGCAAAACCTAAGCCATTGCTTGGAGAAGAGAATTTCATTCCAGAAGGATTTGGGGAGGTTTTTAAAAGTACACACTCTGGGACTTCCTTGGTGGCACAGTGGTTAAGAATCTGACTGCCAATGCGGTGGACACGGGTTCGACCCTTGGTCCGGGAGGATCCAACATGCCGCGGAGCAACTAAGCCTGTGCACCACAACTACTGAGCTTGCGCTCTAGAGTCCACGAGCCACAACTACTGAAGCCCGCGTGCCACAACTACTGAAGCTCACGTGCCCAGAGCCTGTGCTCTGCAACAAGAGACGCCACCGCAGTGAGAAGGCCACGCACCACAACGAAGAGTAGCTCCCGCTCCCCGCAACTAGAGAGAGCCCGCGCGCAGCAATGAAGACCCAATGCAGCCATAAATTTTTTCAAAAGTATCCTTTCTAATCCTAGCTTTGCAAATGATTTATTACGTAACCATGACCTCTACAATGAGCCATCTCCTCAGTTATGCAGGAAAAATAAATCCGGACTACCTATTTATCACAACTATTACAAGTAGAAGAATCTCCTATAAAAGGAGATTAGCCACGTTGAAGTATTAAGCACTTAATATAAGATGAAAATTATGTTTGAAAATTAAAATGTGATCTCAGTAACCCGTTAAGAGTTACGATATGGAGAAAAGAATTTCAGTAGTCATCCCTATAGAGGTATGTTACTATTTTTTCTCATTCAGAAATCTGATTCAGTTATGGTCACAGAGAATGTTGTGCATTACAGTATAAGAATAAAAGTCATTGAAATACATTGCTAGGATCATTGTATAGAAAATAATAGGTCCTATAAAGGCAGAAGTTTAGTAACTTCTCTGATTCAACAAATGCTCTATTGGCTTGGGAAGAACAGGGTCTGGTTCCAGATCTGATCACTCCTCTATGGCTTGTGTAATATTTAGATCTCGGGTATTCGTATTACCTCGATTTACAAATGATTGGTGTGACAACCTGTCAGTGGAAAATGTATGTCACAACCTTTTCTTTCAAGCAGGGCTGCTGACAAGTAGCAGCCTCATCTTTTTGTCAAACTTGACTTTCTCCTAAGCCAATGATTCTCTTATCAAGACTTCTGCCAATCAGAAAGAGACAATTTATGTGACCTGTGGCTCGCTTTGTAACCCACAACATATTTACTGGCCTTCCTCCTCCCTCTCTGTAGACTTTTCATCAAAGCCACTGTCTCATTAGGAAAAAATAATGAGAGAAAAATTCCCCAGTGGCATTTTCTTAAGTTGTAGAGTCAAACAAATATTAATATAGCAATTAGTATTTCCTATTTTTTCTAAGAAAAAAGTTTTTTTTCTGAAAAGAACATACCTCAGAAAAATACAATTGAAATCATGAAGTTCCATTTTACACCTATCAGATAGGCCAGAGTTTAAAAAGTCTGACAATATCAAGTACTGGAGAGGATATGCAGCAGTGGCAACTCTCATCCCACGGTGGGGAAAATAAATTAGTAAAGCTACAGTGTGGAAAGCATTTGGCCACATTCAACAAAGTTTAAAATATACATAGTTCTAGGTATATATGCTAGACCACGTGTGCAAACATGCACACAGAGACATGTAAAAGAATATCCATCACAATACCATTGGAAATAAATTAAACAAAAGAACTGAGATCATCAAAGACCACGGATACATAGACAGTGATATATCTATGCATGGAGTACATGATCAAAATGAATGTGCCAAAGCTGCATAAATCAACAGAAGTAAACATATAAAATAAAATGCTGAGTAAAACATAATGTCCAGCTTGAACAGTATGATGTTAAAGGATGCTAGAGTGGGGTACCATTTATATAATGTTTAAAAACCCTGTGGTCAAAAGGTACAGACTTCCAGTTATAAGATAAACAAGTCCTAGAAATGTAATATATAGCATGGAGACTATAGTTAACAATATTCTATTGTACATCTGAAAGTTTCTAAGTGAGTAGATCTTAAAAATCCTCATCACAAGAACAATTCGTAACCATGTGAGGCAATGGATGTTAACTAAACTTCTTGTGGTGATCACTTTACAATATATACATATTGTATCACCATGTTGTATACCTGAAACTAATATATTATTATATGTCAATTATATCTCAGTAAAACTGGGAAAAAACACAGTTATGCCAGGAGAGATATAAAATAAAGGTTCAGGCTGCACTGTTCAAAATGAAGAAGAAGAAGGAGGAGGAGGAGGAGGAGGAGGAGGAGGGGGAGGGGGAGGGGGAGGGGGAGGGGGAGGGGGAGGGGGAGGGGGAGGGGGAGGAGGGGGAGGGGGAGGAGGGGGAGGAGGGGGAGGGGAGGAGGGGAGGGGGAGGAGGGGGAGGAGGAGGGGGAGGAGGAGGGGGAGGAGGAGGGGGAGGAGGAGGAGGGGGAGGAGGAGGGGGAGGAGGAGGGGGAGGAGGAGGAGGAGGAGGGGGAGGAGGAGGAGGGGAGGAGGGGGAGGGGAGGAGGGGGAGGGGAGGAGGGGGAGGAGGAGGAGGAGGAGGAGGAGGGGGAGGAGGAGGGGGAGGAGGAGGAGGAGGGGGAGGAGGGGCAGGAGGAGGGGAGGAGGAGGGGGAGGGGGAGGGGGGAGGGGGAGGGGGGAGGAGGAGGAAGAAAAGGAGGAGGAGGGGGAGGAGGAAGAGGAGGAGGAGGGGGAGGGGGAGGAGGGGGAGGGGGAGGAGGGGGAGGAGGAGGAGGAGGGGGAGGAGGAGGAGGGGGAGGAGGAGGAGGGGGAGGAGGGGGAGGAGGAGGAGGGGGGGAGGGGGAGGAGGGGGAGGAGGGGGAGGGGGAGGAGGGGGAGGAGGGGGAGGGGGAGGAGGACGAGGAGGAGGAGGAGAAAGAAGGAGGAGGAGAAGGAGGAGGAGAAGGAGAAGGAGAAGAAGAAGAAGAAGAAGAAGAAGAAGAAGAAGAAGAAGAAGAAGAAGAAGAAGAACCACTTAATATACTAGCAAGGAAATTAGCAGAGACACACTTCTGCAAAGAATCATAGAACTGTCCCTGATTCCTGACAATGCCCAATTCAGAGCAAAGCTCTGCTTCCTAGGACCTGCCTCAATTATCACCCAAAGTCTAAATCCTACAATAACATCATCTCACTGAGATGCACCACAGTGTGTGCCCTCCTCATCTGTGCCCTCTCCCTATTTCCAAGGAGTAATAAACTCAACCTTTTCAACAACAACAAAATTAAATGAAGTCCAGAAATCACGAAATTTTTTTTAAAAAGCAGCAAAGTAATATTATGTAATGTAGTCAGGTATATAAATATGTAGTAAAAAATATAATACAAGCATGGGAATGTTATACCCTGAATTAATGATAATGGTTTCCTTTAGGAAGGGAAGGAGGGAGGCAGGAAGGAAGGGAGAGAAACCGATCTGGGAGGTTTACACAGGGGCCTCAATGGTACATTAATGTTTGATTTCTTTTAAACAACAACCAAACAATTCTGAAAAATATGACGTAAAAATGTTAGGGTTTGATAAAGTTAGGAAGTGGATATGTGAATGTCTGTGGCACTTTTATGTTTGCCAGAGTGTTTGAAATGCTTCACACTTTTCTTTCTAATGATAATATGCTGGAATTACATTAGAGTTTAACTAGGAGGTTTTAGTTACTGAAGCACCAGAGAAAACTCATTATAATGCAATCTTACCCACAAGCCAGTTTCAGAATAGCTTTATAGCAATGCTCTTTTGAGTTGATAAATGCCATCCACTTTTTGCAAATGTTATGAGTAACTCATTGACCTGGGTTTTTTTTGCCCACTGTCCTCCTTGTCCTGTTTATTATGATACTAGTTGGAAATCTCTCTTCCTGAGAGGCATGGCTAATTCAGAACTCATTAAATGCATGACTCTAAACTGTTCATTATATATTACCTCCATCTTCTCTCCATTGTGTTTACTCCATTACCGAAATTAATTAAGTCCTTCAAGAGTTTCTTATAATCCTCCAAACGTTAAGTTTGACAAATATGTACCATTTGTTTGCTTTGCTTTTGAATTATTAATAAATATGTTTTCAAATTGCTTCTACATTTCTAAAAGTCATCTCACTCTTCAAACTGATTGCCATGCTATCTCTTTACGATTTTGCTTATTACCTCAACTGCTTTTTGGAACTGTCCTGGGATCTAACCTTTTATCTACTATTGAGCTATACCTCAACTTATTTAACGGACCCTACACTCTGAGCCTTGTGAAAAGATCACAACAGAGTGCCAACCACTGGCTTTCCTAACTGCAAATATTCAGTTAATTTTCAAGGAATTGTAGCAGGTTAGAAAGACATAATTTATTAAAACCATACCAAGTGAGCTGATTGGGAAGTAATTTCTTTTTCTTGCTAAAGGAAAAATTTGCTCACACCTAATGTGAATTCCTCCCAGGATCTCTCTCCTCACATTTTAAAAACAGGTTAGCCATTAGCCAGCTGGTGGCTCTTTAAAGATATTCTCACAATTAATGGTAAATGATACAACGTTATTAGTGGGTCAATTTCATTCTGCACTCTCTTCAGATTTTTAAAAATGATAACCAAGTTATGGCAATGCCATTTCAATTCCCCAAACTCCTACAGCTTTCACTACCACTCAGGTCGGTGGTCTCCACCATCATGCAGACAAGAGTAATGCAAGATCATGAAGCATGGTGTTTAGCCTGGACTGTTTGAAAGAGAATTGATCTAATAGACTCCTTTGACTTTACCACATGGATGCTATCATGGAATTCCTGTTACTCTTTTAAATTGTGGGAAATTTTGTCTTTAAATCCCTTCTTAAGTTTATGCAGCCCCAGATGATAAGTTTCTTCTTTGTTGTCCATTCTTGGGTAATATTGTTCCAATATGTGTTGCTACAACAGCAATGCAACATCGTTATTCATTCAATCAATCTGCAAACGGCCATCAAACACCTTGTATGTACATAAGGTGGAAATGTTATCGGTGGACAAGAGAACTATAACTGTCTCTACCCTTAGGGACACTAATAAGAGACAGGAAGAAACAGAGAGTTCATCACATTAGCAAAACAAACTCTGGTCACCCCCATCTTTATTTTTGATCTTTAATACCTGAAAATTATATCCAATTAACTCAATAACCTCCAGGCAATTACCCCTCTTTTTCTATCTTGGAATTGCCCTTCCAGGATTAGATTTCTCTGAGGCAACAATGAAATTAAATCCTTCCCATAAATCCAATAATTAAAATAAATTGGGATGCGAATCAGTATATGAACTAGGTGAGTAGCATAATGCATTTGTTTCTTCCTCCTTGCCCCTTTTTATGTACATTTAGTGAACTTTGTAGCAGCCCTTTTTGTGTCTGAGGCAAGCAGATGCTTTCACTGTCTTAGCCTAATGATGTGGAGAAAAACAGAAGGATGTGAAAAGTCCTCAAGTGCTTCATCTTCAGAGATAATAAATAACGAAAATCGCATTCCTCACACCATCCTCTCTTCCCAATTCAATTTCTGGAAAAGGTGAAAGAAGCATAATGCAGTGCTGTAACACACAAGAAAATCCTTCTATAGACAGTGGTGGGTTTCTTTCCAGAAAAAGGTGACCAACTATATGCAACTGAAGGATTAGAACTTCAAAATCACAGCACTTTCTTTCTCGCTCTGAGACAATAAAGTGTAAATGAGGGGGCCTTACTAAATATTCAATATCAATTCCTCAGTGTCGGCCCTGGAGAATATTGATAAATAATAGAAATGAAACATGGAAGATATCTGAAAGCTCAAAAT
The DNA here is from genome assembly GCF_026419965.1 of Kogia breviceps. Lineage (NCBI taxonomy): Eukaryota > Metazoa > Chordata > Mammalia > Artiodactyla > Physeteridae > Kogia > Kogia breviceps. The sequence goes on from NC_081311.1 coordinate 179,861,371, forward strand.
GACCTCCAATTTTCAAATATCAAAATTGATGTGATTTCACTATTTACTATGCTTAAAGGAACAGTTAATGTCTTCCAATTCAACGTTAGCTTTTCCTGATCATTGCCCCTCTTGTCTGTATCATTCAAGTCAACAAAATGAGTTTCCAGTTTTTGCTTATTGCTACTAGGCATGCACCAATTTCCCCATATGCACCAGACTCATTTTAATTATTCCTTTTGGTAACATTGCACAGATCTTATTTTGTGTTACTTAATAAAATGTTTAGGAAAAAACTGATAGAAACTTTAAATTCCAAGCAAGTGACTGCCAACATTTTAAGAAGTTATGAAATCAGGTGCAATAAAGAAAATTGTGAAGAAGAAATAAAAGTTAGATATACCAATAGGTTTAATATCAAAATACTGATTGGGGCAGGATTCCCCAATGGATAAATGGATAAATGGATGACTACCATTTATTGTATTCCTAATATGTATTCCTTTATGTGACATATATTGTTTCTAATTCTTATAACAGCCCTGCTAGGTGGAGACTTTCTTCCCCCATTACATATAGTAACTGGGGCAGACTGTCTTGCATGTATTTGGAAGGTCTGTTTTGCGTGTTCGGTCCCACGTCATTTTTCCTGATTGCTTACGGTAAAATGAGGTCTATTATTAGTAACTTCTAGTGTGGGTTTTAAAAATTCATTTAAAAAAGTGGAAACTCCTCCTTTAGATGTAACTAAAAGAGTCAGAAATTTAAAAGGATTTATCATAGAACTAAGACATATTCCTAATTAAGTATCAATATGCTTTAAAAACATGTATTTATAAATCTAAGAAACAACTGCCCTAGGCTATTTAAAAGAGAAAAATTAAGAAAAGAAAGACACTGCTGGAGTAAATGACACGCCAGAGGCAGCCCAGTCAGTGGCCTTAAGTAACACACATTCCTTCCCATGTCCAGTGGGATGCTCCATTGGGAAGTCAGGATTGTATCTTAAGTACCATGTTCCACTCAATGCTCCATTTTCCTGCTTGCTACAGTAACTGGGGTTTCATATAGACAATACTAGAAGTACCTGGTAACCATTCAATGGAGTTGTAAGTCAAGCTTTTCTTTCCTTCCCCCTCAGAGCTATATTATTTTTAGTATTTTCTGGACCAGTTCTGGTCTAGAGCTATTAGTTAACTGAAGAATGAGAATTAGCTTATTGACCTTGAGAATCATTTGGCTTATCATTAATTTTTGCTTCCTACATGAAGTTTGGTTTTATGGTGGCAATTTCTGGCCAGGAAAAGGAAGATATCAATTACCCTGAATAAATTTTATGTTGTGCATATTTGTATTCAAAAGCTCCAGTTAAAAATTATCTTAATTGGTTCTCTTTAGTCTACCTCCCTTGACTTCTTGACAAAACAAACAAAAATTTGGGAGGGAAGGATTTAGGTTTAGTTTCACCCTAAATAAAGGTGAACTTTAAACACTGGGCTGCTTTGACACACACTGCTTGCTTTATAATTCATCAGAGAGCTAATGTTTAGAAGTATACATTTAAGTGTATGTGTATATTTTATAATATATTATATAGTATTTTGAAAATATGTTTGTGTGTTTACATGTACATATACACACACAATACACATGTCTTTAGGAAAGCCCAAGAGAATGCAAGAGGGGACACTGAGACAGGGGACAGAGGGGTGTTTAGGAAGAAGAGATTCAGAATGGAGTTTTGATCCTCTATGAAATCAGTAGAGGATCTTGAAGTTTCTAACACTTCAATGTTAGAAGTTTAAAAAGCCAATGTTAAAGAGCCCATGGATAATTTTTTGTCCTTATTGGAATTGTCCTTATTATGAGTGTTATACAAGTTGTGTAGACCTCAGATAAAGGTGAGAATCCCTCTTCACCGTAATATGTTTAAGTAACATTTTAATGCCTTGTTTTCTGAGCAGCCTTCCTGCCTTCAGGATAAAGTCCAAACTTCAGCATTGAGTGAAACTCCTACCAACCTCCACCCTCTACTAACTTCCAACCACAGGATGTCTCCTCCACCAACTACGATGAATCATTTTGTTTCTATTTTTCAATAAGACTTTATAGTTGTGCCATAGAGTTCACAGGAATATAGGCCCAGGGAAGTAAATATTCCTTGTTCAAGCACTTGCCTTCTTTCTCCTCACTGCACCCATCTTGACAGTTTTAAGGCTGAGCTGAGGGAAAAGAAGGATCAGTGGCCCATGAAGAGTCAAGAAGAGGCTGGTGCCTAAACACTAAGTCTGTGTGTTCCACACACAAGCCCCTTACTAACCACCAGTCTTCTTGCAATTCTTAGAATACATATAACCCGTTATGTCTCCTTGAAGAGTTGGCTCAACAGGGTGTCTTTTTCAGTTACTATAATAATAACATATGTAACTATCTGTAACTCTAACTTGTTTTTTTAATTATTAATTTTTATTGGAGTATGGTTGCTTTACAATGTTGTGTTAGCCTCCACTGCACAACAGAATGAATCAGCCATATACACACAGATATCCCCTCCCTTTTGGACTTCCCTCCCATTTTGGTTACACAGTGCACTAGGTGGAGTTCCCTGTGCTATACTTTATGTTCTCATGCTCTTTAGCTTTAAAAGTACATTCACAAATAGCATCACATTAGAGCCTCATTCACGTAACCGTGGAAGCTAAACATCATTCTCCCTTTTACGGATTGGTTAATGAAAGCTCAGTGACATTTGTAAGTAAACAAGTTTGGAACTTTAAACTAAGAGCTGTGATTTCAAACCCCATATGCTTCCCTCCATATCATTTACATTGTGTGATCTGAAAGCTGATGGAAGTATAGAAGTCTCCCTCCCACCCCGCCCCTAATTAAATCTTCTGCCCTAACTTGGCATTGTGATAGGCATTTCCATATAGCAATGGCTCTCAAGAGATGTGTGCTTTTAAACCATATTAATGGATTATGTTACTGAGGTGTCTGAGACATTGGGTATCTGACATATCCACAGGGGTTACGGCCTGTTAGTCATTAACATGTAGTCACCTAGCAGAGAACAGGTGTCTGTGGCAATGAATAGTGGAAAGTGAAAGTCTGATGGAGGATGGAAGCTGGGAACTTGGCTGAGCAGGAGGCTGTCTCTAAAGAGGACACCAGAACGAGAGGTCTGTGTTCAATACAGAAGTGTCAGAGAGGGCTGGGACGATTCATGGGAGCCAAAGAGAAAGGCTGGGAGTGTCCCATGGTCTGAAAATACTAATTGCCTTTGGGCACCATAAGAGATTATATGTCAAAGTCCCTTTACCTTGGACAGCCAGAAAGAATTTGCAAGAAGCGAGGAAAAAACTAACCACACTCAGTTGTCCTTTGGGTAAGTGTTACTGTCTTTCATTATTTCTCTAGAGTAGGCTAAGTAGAAGTCCTATATACTTTACCATCACGGTGCTCTCTTGGGGTCAATGAAGTTGAAACCCACAGGTCATATGGGTATCCTGAGGCAGAGTAGTTCACATGACATGTCAAGTGGCTTATAATATGTATTCAATCCAGTGACTAAGGTATATGGTATTCCGTACTGCATTCCTTAGCTTTAACTGCAATGTATATTTTCCCCTTAAACCATCATCTCAAAATGGAAATATTTTTGGTGTGGCTTGGTCTTTTATGATTTTCATGTTTATCATTATGGGGTTGCTCTTTCTACCTTTTACCTTTCTTATAAAGAATATTTTCAATCTGTACCGAAAACATCAATATGTAACTTACATGTGACTCACAACTTATGCCTATAGACAGCATTATTTCAGACACCATAAAGTGCAATGACCCTTTATTTATCAAATGTCAATCTGAGTCACAACTGTAGTTTACTGTCTTATTACTCAAACAAAATGGTGGCACTTGTCTTCCTGTAATTCTTTAAAATCAAATGCTAAGGTCAAAAACAGTCTTCTACTGACCTGAAATGGCTGTAAGATTAAAGGTTTTCAACTACCAAGGCTGAATTAAAATATTTAACCCTCAAAAGAGGGAGCTTGGCCAGAAGCTTCTCATAACTATTATTCCAACTGCATAAAGAGCAATGTGCTAATTTGATCCCAGGAACCCACTGACAGTTACACTTCTCCATGAAGGTCAATTTGCCTTACTGGCAAGGTTTTATGTGTATATCATGCCATATATAGATAGGATGGTTGGAGTAGGAGCTCAAAAAATATAGTTGAATGGACAAATAAACAACACAGTGTTTGGTGCCTAAAGAAGAAGCTAAAGCTCTAACATCCAAATTTGAATTACAATGAGTTCCCCATACTTCAGATGTGCTAGACTTTCATTGTTGTAAATATTAATTGAAATTAAGTGAACCAGATCAAAATTTCTATTTGGCAACAGGTTATAATAAGGATTTGTATGATGTCAGCTCCAGCTTCACCACTGCATGACTTTAGCCAATTGATCTCACCTCCTCTTTTCTTTAGGGACAAAAAGGAGACAACAGCATCTACCTCGAGTGATACTGTAAACATTAAATGAGATGTTGTATGTAAAAGATTTACCACAGTCCTGGGCACAATAAATGTTAATTCCTCATACATAAATATTTTTATAATGGGATTTACTTCAACAAGACCTGGCCTAAATTAATTTGCTTTTATACGTAGCAATTCTGTTGTCTTCTTCATTTTAACATTATATACGCAAGGATAAGTTTCTCCCTTCTGTAAGTTTCTCCCTTCTTTGGCTATTCATCCTATAGACATTTTAGCACTTTATATGTGTAAGTAACTGTGCTGGGCACAGTTAGTAGGCAGGGGAAAGTAGAAGGGCGGAGGAAGGGCAGAAATGTTTAACAAAGCATCATTCTGCTTTCACAAGGAAATTAAGCACATAGGCATTTGGAGTATTAAGAAACATGTAACTGACAGACCCCAAGTGTAGTGAAAAGACCATTAAATAATTTTAATAGAAAACATAAAAGGCAGTAACAGTGGCAGAAGAACCAGAACACCGGGATTGAAGACAGGACAACTGACAGCAAAACAGGGAGAGAGTAAGGAAAGGGAAATATTTAAGTTATGAATGGAGTGTGTTTGTTCAGCTAACCAATCCTGCTGCCTAGAATCCACTGCTGTCAGCAGCACTTATAGTGCACCATTTTTAGGAGGGGGCTGGCAGAAACCACTGTGTCTGATCAAAGGATCCAAGAGTTAATTGATATTATATAGTCTGTATTTTTAAATACATGAGGATACAGTAGGTTAAGTGTGTTCATTAAATTTAACCTAGCAGGACTTTCCTAGTGGCGTGGTGATGAAGAATCCACCTGTCAATGCAGGGGACAGGGGTTCGAGCCCTGGTCCGGGAAGATCCCACATGCCTTGGAGCAACTAAGCCCGTGTGCCACAACTACTGAAGCCCACGCGCCTAGAGCCCGTGCTCCGCAACAAGAGAAGCCACCACAATGAGAAGCCCGCGCACCACAACAAAGAGTAGCCCCGGCTCGCCACAACTAGAGAAAGCCCACGTGCAGCAATGCAGCCAAAAATAAAATAAATTAATAAAAAAAAAATTAACCTAGCAACTATCTAACTTTTGAAGTTAATTCAAATCTAAAATCCAGAGGCTATTATTTAACTTTTGAAGTTCCCAACTCAGGAATACACAGTCCTGGGATAGTTAAATCTAAATGAGAAACTCTAGGAGGACCCGAGCCAGGGTGGCATTTTGCAAAGGCAATGCTTCTCCTGTTTTTACTTCAGTCAGCCTTGGAATGTGTTAGGTAGCGTAAGGGGTGTTAGAAGTACGTTTTCATTAATGAAATGAATGCTGTTCAAGTTAATGTGGCTTGGCTAGAAATACTGAAGATGCACTTCCACCTTTACGTGAACAGGGTGGAAGAATCAGCAGACCTGTAGACTAGCATTGCCTTTCAGCCCTGTGCTCCGACACCGACTAGATGATTCCGGGGCTAATGCCCACTGCTACGAAATGGAGTGCTGCACATGCCTCCAAGGTCCTTGCTAGAGTGCCTGTGCCTGCAAGGACAAAGAGCTGTGACTTCATTGAGCTTCACGAACAGTTTCGTGTGACCTCTTTCGTGCATGCTTGCTAATAAATGTTTTTATGGATGGTAAACCACAAGACTTGTTTTCATTACAAATACACCAACTTCCAGCAAGGTGGTGGGCGAGGAACCCCACGGGGCTCATTTATCTCAAGCTATCAGACAATTATTAATGCCTACCAAGAAGATCCTAACAACCATGAATGGCCAAACCGCCTTAGAATATTCTTTTTTTTTTTTTTTTTTTTTTTGTGGTATGCGGGCCTCTCACTGTTGTGGCCTCTCCCGTTGCGGGGCACAGGCTCCGGATGCGCAGGCTCAGCGGCCATGGCTCACGGGCCCAGCCGCTCCGCGGCATGTGGGATCTTCCCGGACCGGGGCACGAACCCGCGTCCCCTGCATCGGCAGGCGGATTCTCAACCACTGCGCCACCAGGGAAGCCCTAGAATATTCTTAACAGATTGGAAAACACAAAGTAGCAAATATTTATTCAAATGGTTTACTACAAATCCAGATCTTCAGGTTCCATTTAGATCACACATTTATTCTTTGTGCTTGCCACTTGGCTGGGTATTAGAAGCAAATATAGATATGGAAAATAAAATTCTTACCCTAAATGGGCATACAGACTTTATCTGTGTGTGCTCACACAAGTGCACATGTGTGTGTGTTGTGTGTTGAGGGGTTCAGGAAGATAAAAGAAAAGAGACAAGCATGTGTCTGAACAATTACAACTGGCATAATGCTTGCTATGATGATGGGGTCATGCCCTGCACATGCTACTGAAGTATGAAGTGTGGACTCCTAATACCATTTGTAGGCAGAAGGTAATGTGGACAGGAGGGGGTTAGTTAGAGAAGCGGTACCTGCCAAGAGTTTTGAAGGACAAGTTGGAGCTGGCCGAGAGAATGACAGGGAAGGGAGAGAATAATAGATGCAAAGGCAAAAAGGTAAGAAAGCCCTAGAGGAGTCTGAGTACAATAAAATCCCATGATAACGCAATAACTTGAATTCAGATGTAAAGCATAGGCTCACCAGGTCATTTCATTATCCCTGAAAAACAGGCTCCTGCATTTTACATGATTGAATGTTCCCCTTCTATGATGCTATGGCAGCATTTATTTTAGTTCATTGAAAGTGGCTAGAGTGTGAAGTACGTGGCTGTGAGTGATGGGGAGAGGCTCACGGCCAGAGATGGCACTGAAGAGTTAGGTCAGGGCGTGATCATAAAAGGACTTAGGTGGCATGCAATAGTTTGGATATTAACTTGAAAGTAATGTTGAGTCAGAAGGATATAAACCAAGGAAGCGGCATGTATAGATATGTGTTTAGAAAAATAATTGGCATCAGTATAAATGACTGACTGAAGGGGCAAGGTCAGGGAGGTGGAAGCTAGATTCAAAGCTATTGCAGTTAGAGCAAAGGAATAGGATAAAGATCTAGACTAAGGCGGCGACAGTGGAAATGGAGACAGAAGACATTTGTTAAAAGACATCTGGGAGAAGATGGCGGAAGAGTAAGACGCGGGGATCACCTTCCTCCTCACAGATACATCAGAAATACATCTACACGTGGAACTTCTTCTATAGAACACCCATCGAACGCTGGCAGAAGACCTCAGACCTCCCAAAAGGCAAGAAACTCCCCACGTACCTGGGTAGGGCAAAAGAAAAAGAATAAACAGAGACAAAAGAATAGGGACGGGACCTGCACCAGTGGGAGGGAGCCGTGAAGGAGGAAAGGTTCCCACACACTAGAAGCCCCTTCGCGGGCGGAGACTGCGGGTGGCGGAGGGGGAAGCTTCAGAGCCGCGGAGGAGAGCGCAGCAACAGGGGTGCGGAGGGCAAAGCGGAGAGATTCCCGCACAGAGGATCGGTGCCGACCAGCACTCACCAGCCCGAGAGGCTTGTCTGCTCACCCGCCGGGGCGGGCAGGGCTGGGAGCTGAGCCTCGGGCTTCAGTCGGATCCCAGGGAAAGGTCTGGAGTTGGCAGAGTGAAAACAGCCTGAAGGGGTTAGTGCACCACGGCTGGCCGGGAGGGAGTCCAGTTGAAGTCTGTAGCTGCCGAAGAGGCAAGAGACCTTTTCTTCCCTCTTTGCTTCCTGGGGCGCGAGGAGAGGGGTTTAAGCGCGCCGCTTAAAGGAGCTCCAGAAACGGGCGCGGAGCTACCGAAGAGACAAAAGACTTTTTTTTGCCTCTTCGCTTCCTGGGGCACGAGGAGAGGGGATTAAAGGCACCGCGTAAAGGAGCTCCAGAAACGGGCGCGAGCCGCGGCTGTCGGCACGGACAACAGAGACGGGTGTGGGACGCTAGGGTTACTACTGCCGCCACCAAGAGGCCTGTGTGCAAGCACAGGTCACTCTCCACACCGGCCCTCCCGGGAGCCTGTGTAGCCCGCCACTGCCGGGGTCCCGGGATCCAGGGACAGCTTCCCCGGGAAAACGCACGGTGCGCCTCGGGCCGGTGCAGCGTCGGGCCGGTGCAGCGTCACGCCGGCCTCTGACGTCGCAGGCTCGCCCCGCATCCGTGCCCCTCCCTCCCCCCCGGCCTGTGCCAGAGCCCTCGAATCAGCTGCTCCTTTAACCCCGTCCTGTCTGAGCAAAGGGCAGACGCCCTCGGACGACCTACACGCAGAGGCGGGGCCAAGTCCAAAGCTGAAACCCAGGAGCTGTGCAAACAAAGAGGAGAGGGGGAGGTTTCTCCCAGCAGCCTCAGAAGCAGCGGATTAAAGCTCCACAGTCAACTTGAAATGCCCTGCATCTGTGGAAAACCTGAATAGACAGCGAAATATCCCAAGTTGAGGAAGTGGACTTTGGGAGCAAGATATACTATTATTTTCCCCTTTTTTCTTTTTGTGAGTGTGTATGTGTGTGCTGCTGTGTGAGATTTTGTCTGTATAGCTTTGTTTTCACCATTTGTCCTAGGGTTAGACCGACCGTTTTTTTTTTTTTTTTTCTTTAATAGAAATTTTTCTTAATAATTATTTTTTATTTTAATAACTATATTTTATCCTACTTTATTTTGTCTTCTCCCTTTCTTCCTTTCTTCCCTCCTGTCTTTCCTACTTCCCTCCTTCCTTCCTTCCTTCCTCTCTTCCTTCCTCCCTTCCTTTCTTCCTTCCTTCCTTTCTTCCTTCCTCCCTTCCTTTGTTCCTCCCTCCCTTCCTTTCTTCCTTCCTTCCCTCCCTTCCTCCTTCCTTCCTTCCTTCCTTTCTTTCCTTTCTATTTTTTTCTCCCTTTTATTTTGAGCCGTGTGGATTAAAGGCTCTTGGCACTCCAGCCAGGTGTCAAGGCTGTGTCTCTGAGGTGGGAGAACCAACCTCAGGACACTGGTCCACAAGAGACCTCCCAGCTCCATGTAATATCAAACAGCGAAAATCTCCCAGAGATCTCCATCTCAACACCAAGACCCAGCTTCACTCAAGGACCAGCAATGAACAGTGCTGGACACCCTATGCCCAACAAAGAGCAAGACGGGTCAACAGCCCCATCCATTAGCAGAGAGGCTGCCTAAAATCATAATAAGGCTACCAACATCCCCATACACACCACAAGACGTGGACCTGCCCACCAGAAAGACAAGATCCAGCCTCATCCACCAGAACAGAGGCACTAGTCCCCCCAACCAGGAAACCTGCTCAACCCACTGAACCAACCTCAGCCACTGGGGAAAGCCACCAAAAACAGAGGGAACTACGAACCTACAGCCTGCAAAAAGGAGACCCCAAACACAGTAAGATAAACAAAATGAGAAGACAGAAAAACACAAAGCAGATGAAGGAGCAAGAGAAAAACACACCAGACCTAACAAATGAAGAGGTAATAGCCAGTCTACCTGAAAAAGAATTCAGAATAATTATAGTAAAGATGATTCAAAATCTTGGAAATAGAATAGACAAATTGCAAGAAACAGTTAACAAGGACCTAGAAGAAAAAAGAGGAAGCAAGTAACTATGAGCAACACAATAAATGAAATGAAAAATACTCTAGATGGGATCAATAGCAGAATAACTGAGGCAGAAGGATGGATAAGTGACCTGGAAGATAAAATAGTGGAAATAAGTACTGCAGAGCAGAAAAAAGAAAAAAGAATGAAAAGAAATGAGGACAGTCTCAGAGACCTCTGGGACAACATTAAACACACCAACATTCGAATTATAGGGGTCCCAGAAGAAGAAGAGAAAAAGAAAGGGACTGAGAAAATATTTGAAGAGATTATAGTTGAAAACTTCCCTAATATAGGTAAGGAAATAGTCAATCAAGTCCAGGAAGCACAGAGAGTCCCGTACAGGATAAACCCAAGGATAAACACGCCAAGACACATAATAATCAAACTGTCAAAAATTAAATACAAAGAAAAAATATTAAAAGCAGCAAGGGAAAAACAACAAATAACACACAAGGGAATCCCCATAAGGTTAACATCTGATCTTTCAGCAGAAACTCCACAAGCCAGAAGGGAGTGGCAGGACATTTTTAAAGTGATGAAGGGAAAAAACCTACAACCAAGATTACTCTACCCAGCAAGGATCTCATTCAGATTTGATGGAGAAATTAAAACCTTTACAGACAAGCAAAAGCTGAGAGAATTCAGCACCACCAAAACAGCTTTACAACAAATGCTAAAGGAACTTCTCTAAGCAAGAAACACAAGAGAAGGAAAAGACCTACAAGAACAACCCAAAACAATTAAGTAAATGGTAATAGGAACACACATATCAATAATTACCTTGAATGTAAATGCATTAAATGCTCCCACCAAAAGACACAGACTGGCTGAATGGATACAAAAACAGGACCCATATATATGCTGTCTACAAGAGACCCACCTCAGACCTAGGGACACATAGAGACTGAAAGTGAGGGGATGGAAAAAAAAAAAAGTGAGCAAATGGAAATCAGAAGAAAGCTGGAGTAGCAATTCTCATATCAGATAAAATAGACTTTAAAATAAAAACTATTACAAGAGACAAAGAAGGACACTACATAATGATCAAGGGATCGATCCATGAAGAAGATATAACAATTGTAAATATTTATGCACCCAACATAGGAGCACCTCAATACATAAGGCAAATACTAACAGCCATAAAAGCGGAAATCAACAGTAACACAATCATAGTAGGGGACTTTAACACCCCACTTTCACCAATGGACAGATCATCCAAAATGAAAATAAATAAGGAAACACAAGCTTTAAATGATACATTAAACAAGATGGATTTACTTGATATTTATAGTACAGTCCATCCAAAAACAACAGAATACACATTTTTCTCAAGTGCTCATGGAACATTCTCCAGGATAGATCACATCTTGGGTCACAAATCTAGCCTTGGCAAATTTAAGAAAATTGAAATCGTATCAAGTATCTTTTCTGACCACAACGCTATGAAACTAGATATCAATTACAGGAAAAGATCTGTAAATAATACCAACACATGGAGGCTAAACAATACACTACTTAATAACGAAGTGATCACTGAAGAAATCAAAGAGGAAATCAAAAAGTACTTAGAAACAAATGACAATGGAGACACGATGACCCAAAACCTATGGGACGCAGCAAAAGCAGTTCTAAGAGGGAAGTTTATAGCAATACAATCATACCTTAAGAAACAGGAAACATCTCGAATAAACAACCTAACTTTGCACCTAAAGCAATTAGAGAAGGAAGAACAAAAAACCCCCAAATTTAGCAGAAGGAAAGAAATCATACAGATCAGATCAGAAATAAATGAAAAAGAAATGAAGGAAACAATAGCAAAGATCAATAAAAGTAAAAGCTGGTTCTTTGAGAAGATAAATAAAATTGATAAACCATTAGCCAGACTCATCAAGAAAAAAAGGGAGAAGACTCAAATCAATAGAATTAGAAATGAAAAAGGAGATGTAACAACAGACACTACAGAAATACAAAAGATTATTAGAGATTACTACAAGCAACTCTATGCCAATAAAATGGACAACCTGGAAGAAATGGACAAGTTCTTAGAAATGCACAAGCTGACAAGACTGAACCAGGAAGAAATAGAAAATATGAACAGACCAATCACAAGCACTGAAATTGAAACTGTGATTAAAAATCTTCCAACAAACAAAAGCCCAGGACCAGATGGCTTCACAGGCGAATTCTATCAAACATTTAGAGAAGAGCTAACACCTATCCTTCTCAAACTCTTCCAAAAGATAGCAGAGGGAGGAACACTCCCAAACTCATTCTATGAGGCCACCATCACCCTGATACCAAAACCAGGCAAAGACGTCACAAAAAAAGAAAACTACAGGCCAATATCACTGATGAACATAGATGCAAAAATCCTCAACAAAATACTAGCAAACAGAATCCAACAGCACATTAAAAGGATCATACACCATGATCAAGTGGGGTTTATTCCAGGAATGCAAGGATTCTTCGATATACGCAAATCAATCAACGTGATACACCATATCAACAAACTGAAGGAGAAAAACCATATGATCATCTCAATAGATGCAGAGAAAGCTTTTGACAAAATTCAACACCCATTTATGATAAAAACCCTGCAGAAAGTAGGCACAGAGGGAACTTTCCTCAACGTAATAAGGCCATATATGACAAACCCACAGCCAGCATTGTTCTCAATGGTGAAAAACTGAAACCATTTCCACTAAGATCAGGAATAAGACAAGGTTGCCCACTCTCACCACGCTTATTCAACCTAGTTTTGGAAGTTCTAGCCACAGCAATCAGAGAAAAAAAAGAAATAAAAGCAATCCAAATAGGAAAAGAAGAAGTAAAGCTGTCACTGTTTGCAGATGACATGATACTATACATAGAGAATACTAAGGATGCTACCAGAAAACTACTAGAACTTATCAATGAATTTGGTAAAGTAGCAGGATACAAAATTAATGCACAGAAATCTCTGGCATTCTTATACACTAATGATGAAAAATCTGAGAGTGAAATTAAGAAAACACTCCCATTTACCATTGCAACAAAAAGAATAAAAAATCTAGGAATAAATCTACCTAAGGAGGCAAGACTTGTATGCAGAAAACTATAAGACACTGATGAAAGAAATTAAAGATGATACAAATAGGTGGAGAAATATACCATGTTCTTGGATTGGAAGAATCAACATTGTGAAAATGACTCTATTACCCAAAGCAATCTACAGATTCAATGCAATCCCTATCAAATTACCACTGGCATTTTTTTATAGAACTGGAACAAGAAATTTCACAATTTGTATGGAAACATAAAAGACCCCGAATAGCCAAAGCAGTCTTGAGAACGAAAAATGGAGCTGGAGGAATCAGGCTCCCTGACTTCAGACTCTACTACAAGGCTACAGTAACCAAGACAGTATGGTACTGGCACAAAAACAGAAATATAGATCAATGGAACAGGATAGAAAGCCCAGAGATAAACCCACACACATATGGTCACCTTATCTTTGATAAAGGAGGGAAGGATATACAGTGGAGAAAAGACAGCCTCTTCAATAAGTGGTGCTGGGAAAACTGGACAGCTACCTGTAAAAGTATGAAATTAGAACACTCCCTAACACCACACACAAAAATAAACTCAAAATGGGTTAAAGAGCTAAATGTAAGTCCAGACACTATCAAACTCTTAGAGGAAAACATAGGCAGAACACTCTATGACATAAAGCACAGCAAGATCCTTTTTGACCCATCTCCTAGAGAAATGGAAATAAAAACAAAAATAAACAAATGGGACCTAATGAAACTTCAAAGCTTTTGCACAGCAAAGGATGCCATAAACAAGAGCAAAAGACAACCCTCAGAATGGGAGAAAATATTTGCAAATGAAGCAACTGACAAAGGATTAATCTCCAAAATTTATAAGCACGTCATGCAGCTCAATAACAAAAAAACGAACAACCCAATCCAAAAATGGGCAGAACACCTAAATAGACATTTCTCCAAAGAAGATATACAGATTGCCAACAAACACATGAAAGAATGCGCAACGTCATTAATCATTAGAGAAATGCAAATCAAAACTACAATGAGATATCATCTCACACCAGTCAGACTGGCCATCATCAAAATCTCTACAAACAATAAATGCTGGAGAGGGTGTGGAGAAAAGGGAACCTTCTTGCACTGCTGGTGGGAATGTAAATTGATACAGCCACTATGGAGAACAGTATGGAGGTTCCTTAAAAAACTACAAATAGAACTATCATATGACGCCACAATCTCACTACTAGGCATATACCCTGAGAAAACCATAATTCAAAGAGAGTCATGTACCAAAATGTTTATTGCAGCTCTATTTACGATAGCCAGGACATGGAAGCAACCTAAGTGCCCATCAACAGATGAATGGATAAAGAAGATGTGGCACATATATACAATGGAATATTACTCAGCCATAAAAAGAAATGAAACTGAGTTATTTGTAATGAGGTGGATAGACCTGGAGTCTGTCATACAGAGTGAAGTAAGTCAGAAGGAGAAAAACAAATACCGTATGCTAACACATATATATGGAATCTAAGAAAAAAAAATGTCATGAAGAGATTAGTGGTAGGACGGGAATAAAACACAGACCCACTAGAGCATGGACTTGAGGATATGGGGAGGGGGAAGGGTAAGCGATGACGATGTGAGACAGTGGCAGGGACATATACACACTACCAAATGTAAATTAGATAGCTAGTGGGAAGCTACAGCATAGCACAGGGAGTTCACCTCTGTACTTAGTGACCACCTAGAGGGGTGGGATAGGGAGGGTGGGAGGGAGGGTGACGCAAGAGGGAAGAGATATGGGAACATATGTATATGTATAACTGATTCACTTTGTTGTAAAGGAGAAACTAACACACTATTGTAAAACAGTTATACTCAAATAAAGATGTTAAAAAAATAATAAAATATAAAAAATATGGTACATGCTACCAAAAAAAAAAAAAAAAAAAGACATCTGGAAGGAAAAATTGAGAGGACTTGGTGACTAAAAGGATGTGTAGATCCATTCCCCACATTATGAAATGGTCAGTGGGAAAGAAGAGGAAGGTAAGGAGTTTAGTAACAGATGTGTTGAACAATTATAACAAACCCACATTTTTTAATTATCTTTCTTTAGGTATTGAATTGGGTGAGTCTAACATGATGAGAACCGGTACATTTCAATAGCTAGAACTGAATGGGATTAGATTCATTTATCATGAGTTGACTGGAAGATTTGGAAACGAAACTGTCAGAGGCTTAGTCTGGGGTTATTTGCCATCAGACCAAACTAGAATTTTAATAAATGGGAGGAGGCAAATTGTATTTCACTAGGGAAAAGGCAATGAGAATGAAGACAGGTGTTCTTGGAAAAAAAGCCTGTTAACTCCTAGTTATGGTCATGCATTTGTCCTTAGTCATGCTGAATGATGCTGGTGATGTGACACAGTGGCTCTCACATGAGGGAGCGGGGATTTGATGCTTTGGGGGAAGCTCCAGTGATGCGCTGATCTAGCCATTCCATAAAGCATCCATATATCCATCAATCCAATAAATATTTATGGAACATCTGCTAAGAGCCATGCACACTGAAAGAGTTAAGAGAGTTTAGATACATTTTAAAAGACAAGGATCAAATCTTGGTCAGAACACTCAAAGAAAGTTTTGTTACTTCAGACCTCCAGTGTATATAATTAAGGAATCCAGAGATATGATAGGAATAATTAAAGTGAATTAGCATCTACTCTGGTTTGACTGGATTGTTTTTAGCTATGGCTCAAATTTTTTTGTTTTTTTTTCAAGGCTTACTTATGCTCAGATAGGTGCCTTATAAACTATATAATCTTTTCTTGCTTATTGTTTCATGATATTCATGTTCCTTCTTCTGAGAATGGGAAAAGAGCATGTCAAAAGGAAAAGAGTATGTCAAAAGGAAAAGAGTGACTGTTACTCTAAAACTATTAGGAACCCCTATGTTCAAGAAAATCAAGACAAATACTAGCAAGGATATGACAGTAAAACAAAGACTCCCTTTTACAAATTAGTGTGCAGGCCATAAAGCCTCTGAATAGTTCTGCTCTCAGAAAACGTTTTCTCATCAATTTACCTCTCCTGTGTGATTGCTATCTAGGGTCTACTGGAGGGAGTAGAATTCTTTCAAATGTTGGCTCTATTAAAATGTACTTGGCTTCACAACTATTAATAGTTTATGTAGAAATCTTTATTGCCTTCAGTTCTCAAGTGCAGACTCACAAAGAGAAACAAGTTCCATTCACAGTGGTTGCCGCTAAAGATGACAGGGCTAATTGGCATTAAGAGCATTTTTATCCAGTGTGTTGCTCTTGGCACAATTTCACATATAGGATCCAGCACATAAGTCTAGAAACCAAAGCACAATTTATTTCCTTTCTCAAATCTTAGGATAATTTAGAACAGCAGAACTAAGATAAGAACCACTGATTTCTTTTTTGTCTCAAACACCAGATCGGTGATTCTTAAAGCATGGACTGTAATAAATAAGTAGGTACTTGTGAGTAGTAAACGACTGATATTTCCGTAGCTCTATCACTGTGCCTTAATTTTTTTTTCCTAGTAGCAACATGATATGCATAACAAATGCATCACAAGACCTGGGTTCAAGTTTGAAGCTCTTCCACTTAATAGCTGTTTAATCTTGGGCAAGTCATCTAATCACAATAATGTTTTCTAGAGCACTTACCGTATACTTCTACAGACTACAGACATCTTTATATTATCACAAACTATCTTATTACATGCTATCATATTTGATGTGTTACTCTAACTCCCCCCAAAATGCTAGGGGGTAGATACTTTGACTATCCACATTTTACAGACGAAGAAACAGGCTCAGAGAAGTTAAGTGAGTTCTCAAGGTCAAACTGGGACTTGAATTGAGCACCCTGAACGAAGGTCCATGGGTTTGGCCATCAGGTAGTATGGAGGTGAAAACTAACCAACTATAGAGGTTCAGGGAAGTTTCCCTGAGGCAAAATGAGACCATTCATCTTATATTTCCCACCACCATGAACTTAGTTCTTGTATTCCTTCCCTTGAAAACCCTCCCATTCTTTCTATGCAAATCCAACTATCTATTTGTCTTCCTCAGGATGCAATTTAAATCCTACTTACAATATTAAGCTTTGCTAAGTTCTCCAGCCTGCAAAGATCGAAATTTTTAACAAATCTTAATGCATCTGTGGTTTTTCATTCCTGCCATCAAACTTGATAATGCAACAGATTATGGGTTTTAGGGTTAGGTATAGGTCCCCACAACTTGATTACTGATGTTTTTATCTAAAAATCCCATGTTCTCCTTTAGATTCCACATAGCATTATAATAAATGAGGCTTTGTTTAATGAATAGCTGAGTGTTCAAGGGTTGTGCACAGCTAGATGTCTAGAAACCTATGTAGCAAAAGTAGGCACCAGAACCATGGCTCTAATACCTTAAGTAACCTTCCTAATGTTTGAGATTAACCTAAACTCACTCTTGTTCATTTGCTTTAGGTTTAATTTGAGCTTAAACTTGATACTCTTTGCAATAACATTGCAGAAAAACTGACTGCTTATTGTTCTGAAGGTTTGGCTACATAACCTAATGCTAACACAGAATTCATAATAACCCCAAAACTAAGCCTGCTTATGAAATTCACTGGTTCTTATATTTACCCTCCAGATTATACATGTAATGCTAAATTCCTGCATAAAACTAAAGATGATTCAACAAAATTAAGACCTTTCAGCCCTTGGCATGCTGCTGAAAGGAATGTAGTCTACGTAACAAAGTTCCGTGTTTGTTTTTTGTTTATGTTTGTTTGTTTTTGTTTTTTTCTGGTTTCCAGAGCTCTGCTTAGCATGCAATCTTATAAACAGCTAATTAAAGCTAACAGGATTCAGTGGAGGTGGGTGAAGTTTTTCAGTGCAGATTAGGTTCAATTTTGGTACAAAATTTTGCCAGAGTAAACAGTGTCAGAGTTGTGTGGAGAGGTGTGTGACAGCTTAGGTATGCCATGCTGTTCTCGAATTCATTTGTTTCCCTTTGTCTGTGGGTTAAATATCAAAGCATAATGCTATTCATATGAGAGGAATTCCAGTTGAACCACACTTATTTCTCCCCTCTAATCCACTCCCTCTCTTAAAAAGACTGTATCCAAAACAATGGCACACAGAGCACGGAGCTGAGCTCCCTGTGCTATACAGCAGGTGGAATGGGGGGGGCGGGGTGGGAGGGAGGTCTAAGATGGAGGGGAAATGTATACATATAGCTGATTTGCTTCGATGTACAGCAGAAACTAACACACCATTGTAAAGCAAGTATTAATTAATTAATTTAAAAAAACAATGGCACAATGATACAAAGTTCATTCCACATGGAATCCTGTCTAGAGTCATCATATCATAAACTTCTCAACTCACAGCAGCTCCATATACATCACCTATATTTTTTGTATCTAACTTCTATACATTCAACACGATGTCCTTTCAATGAATATGATAAAATAATAACCTGTGAAAGAAGCAAGCATTCTGGTCTGTATTACCCAGTTTTCCATTGACTTGTCAGTAAATCTGAACAGAGTTCTTCATATCTCAAGTCTTCATGTATTGTTGCACTAAATTTGTTCATTTGTTTAACAAATATTTCTTGAGTGACTACTAAATGCCAGGCAATATTCCAGAGAGTGGTTCTGTTAGCTATGCCAGCAGCAAGTGAGCATTTCTAATAGAGATGAGTGATTCTGTTTGACAGATAGCATGGTGAGTAGAAAGAGAATTTGGGTAGTAAGGCCAAATTAAATCTTGGCTTCAACACTTACTTAGTGAGATCTGTCACTAAAATCTCTGAAAATAAATATCTTCATCTACAAAATAGTAATACTTCAAAAAATATTTAATGATGCTTCCATGTGCCGGCACCTGTGCCAGGTGCAAGGAATACAGTATGGCCTCAAGCAGATAAGGACTCTGCTGTGATGGGGCTGGATATTTCAAGCATGTTTCATGTACACTATTATTGCATCACTGGCTCTTGTTAGTCCATGTGATGGTTTTAAAATGTGTCCACAGAATCTTCGACACTTCTTCCTTTGAAAGGCAGAGCTTAATTCCCTTGCCCTTGAATATGCGTCAGGCTTAGTGACTTATTTCTAATGAACAGAACATGGTAGAAATGATGCTCCAAGGCTTCCGAGGGTAGGTGATAAAAAGGATAACTTCCATCTGACTGTCTCTTGTACTGCTTGGTCTGGCGAAGCAGCTGCCAAGTCATGAGGATGCTGAAGCAACCTACAGAAAGAAGCTAAGGGTCCTCACCAATAGTTGGTACCAACTCATTAGTCATATAAGCAATCCACCTTGAAAACAGATCTTCCAGCCCTAGTCAAGGTGTCATATGAAGGCAATCCTAGCCAAAATCCTTGATTGCAATCTCATAACAGACTCAAAGCTAAAACTCACAGTTAAGCCACCATCAAATTTCTGACCCATAGGAACTGGAAGATAATAAATGTTTACTGTTGTTGCCACTCAGTTTTGGCAATTTGTTATAGAGCCATAGATAACTAATATAGCCTGTGATAGAAACATCTGGATGAAGATAAACAATTATGGAAGAAAATCTTTCAAACTTCCTTTAGTTTACCTTCCATATCAGAAAAAGAAAAATTAAATACCTCCTCACAATGCTTCTATTACTACAGGAGAAAATCCAAACATCTAGGTCTAGTATTAAAAACCCTACATGATCAAACCCCACCCAACTTTACCTCCTCTACTCTTTAGCACACTCGACTTTGGCCAAACCAATCTACCTATCCTCACCCAGTTTTTAATCTTGACCTTTCTAACTCTTGAAGGGCACATATCTTCTTGTTGCATAGGCATCATATTAATCTTTTTTTCCTTCCAAGCTCAAGTACTGGGGTAATTCTTGACTATGCTAATTCATAGCAATCTCTTCCTTTTTTAAAGTTTCAGTAGTTTTTGTGACCAATGCTGCTTATTTAATACTACTTATTTTCCTAAGTACTTATATTATTATTACATGTCGCTATTAAATAATCAATAAATGTCTGAGCTTCTGATATGTGCAAAGCACTGTGCCAAGAGCTATATCTAACACTGTTACTTTAGTTATATTTTTTCATCTATTATGGCATGTAAATTTTTATGTGTGTGTTTCTTCCCCCCACAATTAGATTGTAAGCATCTTAAGGGGACAGAGCAGGCCTATTTGTTACAGCTCTAGGCATGTCTTGTAGAATAGGAATCTCCAGAAGCATCTTTGTATCATCAACACAGAGGGCAGCAATTTCAAAACAATAAAGCAATTTTTTTTGGACATTTTCTCATTCTCCTAATATTGACGAAACTAGCAGCACAGTGATGAAATGTTAGAGTGTGAAACACTTGTTTCAGTGGAACTGGGTTCCCCAGGCCATGTAACTTAACCATGAAATCATCTTGGAGAAACATCTGTGAAGAAAACTTCAGGGAATTATGAACATTTCTCTCCTTAGTCACCAATCTGATGGTACTCTCTGAGAGAAGGCATTCTCCCCAATTGTCCTGAAAATGTTGTCTTCAACATAAGACATGAAAAATGGTGAATCTTCGGACATCCTTAGGATTACAGCAAAAGATTCAGGGGTAAAATGAGGCAGAGAATGCTGGCAATGGCTGCAAGGTAACAGGGTGAAAGCAAAGTCTTCCATGAAATTACGCAAAGAATTAAATTCATTCTTCAATAGTAGGGAGCTAGTAGAAAATGCAACTGACTTAAAATAAGAAAATAATTAAAAAGAAAGAAAAAGATAGCTCTCAAACATTAGGTTGCATAAGAATCATCTAAGGAGTTCTTTAAACTCCACCCCACTCACTACCCTCAGCACCTCATCACCTCAGCACCTCATCACCACCTTCTCCATCACCATCACCAGGTGACAATTCAGAAAGCCTACAGTACTAGTGGGAAGCAGCCGCATAGCACAGGGAGATCAGCTCGGTGCTTTGTGGCCACCTAGAAGGGTGGGATAGGGAGAGTGGGAGGGAGACGCAAGAGGGAGGAGATATGGGGATATATGTATACGTATAGCTGATTCACTCTGTTATAAAGCAGAAACTAACACACTATTGTAAAGCAATTATACTCCAATAAAGATGCTAAAAAAAAAAAAAAAAAAAGAAAGCCTACAGTAAAACCCTAGAATCTGTCTTTCAACAG
Source organism: Kogia breviceps (assembly GCF_026419965.1). Taxonomy (NCBI): domain Eukaryota; kingdom Metazoa; phylum Chordata; class Mammalia; order Artiodactyla; family Physeteridae; genus Kogia; species Kogia breviceps. Next base: position 179,882,636 of record NC_081311.1, read on the forward strand.
GTGTATTTAGATGATTTTGATTAAGGTAGAGTGGTTAAGTGTATCTGTTTGTAATTCATGAAGATAGAGAAAAGATAAGGAGAAAAACACTGTTAATATTGTGATTCCTGTATTACTTTCTCTTTAGTTAGCTGCAATTCCACTCCCAGATTTGTCCTAAATTGTGTTAATCTCATTTGGACAGTATGAAATTAGCGGGTTATAGCTAGTTGTGCATGGAAGACCTCCAGATTATAAAGAGTAATTATTCTTTAAAGAAATCTGGATTTGAAAATCTGGAAAGAAAATGAAGAATTGAAGGAGGCGGTGTTAAAAAAATTCTGGGGAAATTACCAGCTGTGATAGAAAAGTCTACAGACATTTTAGCCCCTTAGCATTTCCAGGGTAATCAAGAGATCGTGAAAATGAAAACTGAAGTGCGAGTCTTAAAACCAGAACTCTGTGCCCAATCCAGTCACCAGTTCCTACTAAACCCTCTTTCATTCTGCTTAGGAACTCTTTCTAAAATGTTATCTGATCCCGATGTTCAAATTTTAGTTGTGTGTGCGTGTGTGTGTGCATGTGTGTGTGTGTTTTATGCAGAGAAAAAAGTCTGAGAAAATGTACACTGAAATGTTAACGATGGTTATCTTTAGAAGGCAAGATTATGTTACTTACATTACTTTAGAAAACAAGGAGACTTCTCCTTTTTGCAACATGAATACTTGTATTAAATTACTTAATTTTAAGAAAATGAGCATGTATATCTATGGTCAGAACAAGATATAAATATTTTAAAACAAAATCAATTTACTCAAAAGTTCCAATGTCTTCTCATCCTCTTCAAAATAAAGTCCAATACTTTTGCTACTGACCAAACAGCCTCATCTCCCAACACTCACAATAAACCTTCTCCTTTTTCAGACAAAGTAAACTCTAAATTCCTGGCACATCTAACTCTTTCATGTCCTGTGTTCTCACTCATGTTGACTGCTCTCTCTTAGGAATGCAAAGACACTAGTTGTCTAGCTGACAAACTCCTACTCAGTCTTTAAGAATCATGCTAAGAGACAGAACTTCCTTGTGAAACCTTTCCTGATATCCCAGGTAGTGGGACATGAGCCACAATGGAGCCCAAGGCAAAAGAAAAAGCAGTAATACTGATCTTGACTTTATTTAAAAGTTTTGGTATTTTGTATATAGAATTTTTAAATTAATTTTTATATTTTAGAATATTGTATTGCAATATGATTGATCTTGATTACTGAGTTTTTGTTAACCCCTCAAATTTTGCCTTGTATCTGCCTCCCCGTGGCCCTAGCCCTGATTCCACGAGAAACTGTTTGGATTCTATCTTCTCTGCTGCTGCTCTTGGTCCTACCTCCACTGGGGAATTTACTGCATTGCATACTTATTTTCATTCCTGATACATAGTCTGTTATAGACTTGATTGCTCTGAGTCCTCATGATGTTCTTGATCAGCACAGACATGAGATACCTTTTAAATATGTGACAATGGCAAGAATAAATGTGAAACCTTAATCAAGTGTCTTAAATTTTCTGAGCCTGTTTTCTCATCAGTCAAATAATGAGAGATTAGATGATCTCAATGATACTCAATTATTGATATTATACTCTACATGTATTGTTATATCATATAGAATATAAAAAATAATATCCAACACAAATGTAGCTCTTATTATGTGCCAGGTACTTTTCTAAGTATTTAACAACTATTAATTCATTTAATTCTCACAACTCTATGAGGTAGGTGCTATTATTAACCTCAATATACAGATACGGAAAATGAGGCTCCAAGAATCCACGAGTTTTATCCTAAGCTTACGTTTGAATTCAGGCAGTTTGGATCTCTAGTCTGTGCTCTAAGCCCCTACATTGCCTCTCACGATAGTTAATGATTTTATATATAAGCATAAATACATAAATATATAACCAAATCAAAGATTTTATTTTTTAATGTGAAAATAGTATAGGTCATTCTAATTCTAAACCACAATGAAATTCTAACTGACCTGAGACAAGCCAATATTGTATGCTGTGGCATTTCTTCCATGAGAGCTACTTTCTAAAAATACACTGGTTCATTTATCTAAGCAAAGGACATGATATGACCTAATCAAAGAGAATGAGAAAACTTGAATAGCGAGAGTAGCATAAAATGACTAAGGTCTGGTAGGCCAGCTTTCCTGGGTGATGCTTAGAGGAAGGTTTAATAAATCAGTCACTCGGGAAAACACACAGCCAACAACCATGAAGCCAGACCCTCACCTGTGAGCCTGTGTGTGGGCTCTATGTTCTCTGACAAGCGAAAAGGAATTGGCTGAATTTACTTTGTTAAATCAGCCTCTTAGCTCCACGGGTATATTGGAAACATCAACTGATAGTGGTACCTCAGCAAGTGACATTACTATACTTGTGAGAATTTTATAAGCAATCATTTATTTATCTGTATTTATCAGACAGGCTTGGATATCAGAGGTTCCTATCTGACAGTAACAGGAATTCCTCTGCTCTTTATAAAGGGAAGAAAAGGGAAGAGGAGTAAAAAAAGAGAAGGCATGTGACTCCCAGAGCCACTTTCAGTGAGGCAGTCACCTCTGGGAAGCTTGTAAGGTAGATTTTCAAAAGTAGAAATGAAACAAAATGAGCAGAAAAACAAAATCCTCCACTGTGCAATCAACAGCTATTCTTATTTTTTTTATTTATTTTTTATTTTTTTATTTTTGCGGTACGCGGGGCTCTCACTGCTGTGGCCTCTCCCGTTGCGGAGCGCAGGCTCCGGACGCGCAGGCTCAGCGGCCATGGCTCACGGGCCCAGCCGCTCCGCGGCACGTGGGATCTTCCCGGACCGGGGCACGAACCCGTGTCCCCTGCATCGGCAGGCGGACTCTCAACCACTGCGCCACCAGGGAAGCCCAACAGCTATTCTTTACGCTTTATCTTTCTGCTTGTTAAATTAAGCGTTATTGTACTTCAAGGCATTTCCCGTTCTCTGATGCAACTCTGTGCACTAAGCCTAAGAGGGAATTAGTTGAGAAATCCTTTTGTCATGTTATGTGGCATTAGGGTGTGCCCATTTGCACTGCGTGAGAGAATGGCAGAATTCCAGATCAGGGATATGGGCAACTACCAGCAGGAACTGTGGCCGTCCCTGTGCACAAGTGTAGCGGGGCCGTATTCACAGCCCCTTTCCTCCTGCTCCATTTAAGTCTGCCCGGAGTGCTAGGGCAGGCAATCACAATCTAATCCCAGTCCTCGGCTTCTATGAGTTTCACAGAATTTACCTCTGTGTTATCATCTAAAGGGTCACGAATGTTCCCCCCAAAAACAGTTAACTACTAATTTACTGATGGAGGAAGTAAATGATGGGACTCTGGCTTTGAAATTCAAAAGCTGTTCGATGCAATGCAACTGCTTCCCACTAGCTATCTATTTTACATTTGGTAGTGCATCGCAGGGGAAGATCAGTTCAGTGCTTTGTGACCACCTAGAGGGGCGGGATAGGGAGGGTGGGAGGGAGACGCAAGAGGGAGGGGATATGGGGATAGTATACGTATAGCTGATTCACTTTGTTATACAGCAGCAACTAACACAACATTGTAGAGCAACTATACTCCAGTAAAGATGTTAAAAAAAAAAAAAAGCTGTTCCAACATTTTCTGGAACTTAAACAAGAAGCAGACTGTAAACCTCTCCCACACAAAAATCTTTCATATGTGTTCACAAGAATTTATTAATTTGTGAGGGAAATTCCCAGGTAAATCTACCTGGGGAGGAGTGAGGGAGATTTGTATCCATTTTCTTTCCCTAATATTACCATTATAGACATTTTTGATAGCACAGTCATGTTTATCTGGGTCAGAGAAGTAAAAATCAAACCCTAAACAAGCTAACTTGTTGTCCTTCACGCACCTGACTTACACTGATTTTTAAATTATCCATCTCTGGATGAATTTTGTAATCCAATCATCCATATCAATTTTTCACACTGTATCAAATTCTGACCAACATATAGCATTCCTATTTTGTTCCTTATGTTAGGAATTACGCTGTTTCTGACAAGAGTGTGATGTTATGATGTGATTTCTGCTATTAATGTGCTATCTGTCCAATGAGTGAGTCCAGATTAAAGCATAAAGCAGTCAAAGATCACTCACGATTAGCCAATATATCCACAAGAAAGATATAAAGGAGAAATAACTGGAGTTTGAATGACCAGGGAAGGCGAAAGAGTAAGCTTGTCTTTTAATAGACAATGTGGCGGGGGGCAGCCATGAGCATGGGATGTGTGGAAGACTTTCAGAAACAGTTTCTTTAGGCACAGGCATCATACTTCAGAACAGAATGAATCCTAATGATGAAAGTCCTGAAAGTGAGGCAAAGAGGAGTTGAAATCTGATTGACCCGAAGAGTATTTTAGGGGATTATCTGATGATAAAATGTGGGAAGAGTTAGAGGCAGGGCTTCCAGAAACCAAAACAAAAAGACAAATAAAAAACAAATAGACAAACAAACAAAAAAACCCTCCTTTCGAAGAAATCCAGGCATGAAACTGAGATCTTGAACCAAAGGGTGGCAGGAAGTATGGAAGGGAAGGGATAACTCCAGGACGCATTTCACAAGATGGATTCTGATTTGAAGGACAGTGGTTTGGGAGGTGAAGCAAAGGGAGGAGTCAAGATGACTCAGATGTCTCTAACCTGAGAGATTACCTCGTGTTGCTGGCACACCTGAGAATGGAGAAATAGGATGGGGCAATCCCTAGCAGAAGATGAGTGATGATGAGTTCTGATCTTCCCAGAACAAAGCCTACCTTAATTTTAGCCAATCACCATATGAAAGGATATTCTTTACCATGGGTCCCTCAACTAATACTATTAAATCATGAGTGTTCTGGAGAGCATGGTACACCCCGGAATTCTATCCTTGTGCGCTTGCCTTCACTTTCATAAAAACACACCACACAAAAAGTCAGAGGGCTTCCCTGGTGGCACAGTGGTTGAGAGTCCGCCTGCCGATGCAGGGGACACGGGTTCGTGCCCCGGTCTGGGAAGATCCCACGTGCCGCGGAGCGGCTGGGCCCGTGAGCCATGGCCGCTGAGCATGCACGTCCGGAGCCTGTGCTCCGCAATGGGAGAGGCCACAGCAGTGAGAGGCCCGCGTACAGCAAAAAAAAAAAAGTCAGAGCAAGAGCAGGGCCAGAGAAAACCTCCCTCCTCTGGCTTTCAAAGCCTTCACCAGTGAGAGGCCTCATAGGCTCTTTCCCAATAACAATTCAGATACCGTAGGTATAACAATACCACATGGATCCCACAAGCCACCAATTAATCAAAATTTCAATCCTTCTCACATTTTTTCCTAGAGCTGCTGACAAATAGAAAAACCAACTGAGTTCACTTTTACAACCATCTTCGATCTCTGACAGTCCTAACAGGTGGTATGAGGAAGAAAATGGAGAGGTTGTAAACTCAAATAGCGTTAGGATCGCCATTGTTGGCGTTTGTGACCTGGAAAAGCTCACTGTATGGGTTGGGGGAGGGTAGGGAACTGTGGTTAAAATCCAGGCTCAGGGACATAGTAACTATGTGAACGTTAGTAAATTACTTAACATTTCTATGCCTCAGTTTTGTTATCTTTAAAATAGGAATAATCTGGGCTTCCCTGGTGGCGCAGTGGTTGAGAATCCGCCTGCCAATGCAGGGAACGCGGGTTCGTGCCCCGGTCCGGGAAGATCCCACATGCGGAGCAGCTGGGCCCATGAGCCACGGCCGCTAGGCCTGCGCGTCCGGGGCCTGCGCTCCGCAATGGGAGAGGCCACAAGAGTGAGAGGCCCACGTGATGAGAAAAAAAAAAAAAGAAATAAAATGCTTTAAAATAGGAATAATCATATTACATAGTTCAAAGAAATGATGTAAGTCTTAACTCAGGAAATATATGCAAAGTACTTAGCACAGTGCCTGCCGATGGTCAAGTTGTCAATAAACGTTTACTACTATTATTATTTTTATTGCATCCATGAAGACAATCATGTATGCTCTGGAAGCCATAAGACGTGTTAGGAATGATGACCTTGGATTTACCAAAGCTGCTGAGTCACATGTGGATCGGTGGAATTCAGTTTAACCCTGTGATAACACAAATTTGGGTATCATTCAGTTAGCAGTTTCCCTTGCCTTGCAACAGTCCCTGTTTTCAGCTGTGGGATTGAATTTCTTATTTTCTGAGGGGGCAGGGGTATTAGAAAGTGACAGCCCCGAGACAGTTGGAGTTTAATTCAGCACATGATCACATATGTACAGTATAATTTCCATTGTTTTTAGTGATATTTTCAACCACTTAAAAAACACTGTTTTTGACTGGCCGCGGCAGCGCTCTTGCCGGGGGTGCGGCGCCCAGCCTTGAAAAAAAAAAAAATCACTGTTTTTCATTAACTTCATAAAAATGTGACTTCTTGTTGGCAATACTACATTTTTGGGAGTCCACTTATTTCATTATGGGCGGATCTTGTAAAGTAATCATCACTGAGGAACTGCTTGCCTGCACTTTCATGGGTATGTATGTGTTAAAAGGAGACAGAAGCAACTCACTGCCCACTATAGCTTGGCTTAGCCTCAATGTGATCTGGGAGTTTGGTTTGGTTTAGTTTGCTTTTGCTCCTAAGCATAATATTCTGGCTTTTAAAGCTTGCCTCTTGACAAGCCACTGCCTGTAGAGATTACAAGCGGTTGGAACTATTTCAGACTTGGGGTGTAGGCCCGTTTCTTCTCCGTGTGAACAAGAAGTACCTGGGCCTGTCTGCCAGCCTTCGGAAAGCTCTCTTTACCTGGGACTTACTATTTGCAGAGGCAGGTTAACCTAAGCTGTTGGGGGCAACACAAAAGGGAGTAAATGAAGGCAGATGATGCCCAAAGTAAGCATTTTGCTTCAGACTGGTGTTCACCCTGGCAGGGACCGCAGCAGCTTCCTTACTCACCCCAAATCCCATCCTCTCCAGGGCCCAACAGGAGGACTATGGAGGGAGTCCTTTGAGTTGCTGATTACATTTGTTCTGAATGATTTGCCAGTCCTACATACCTGGCTGATCTGGGAGCAGAATGTGCCCACGGGATGACAACTCCCACTCTCACCATAGCTGGGTTTCAGCTGGGGTGTAGTCTGGAGTTTCATCTTCATTTCTCTATTGCCCAACTAGTACTGAAGAAGTCACTGAAGCCCAAAAAAGGATTTTTACTCTGTTACGCAGGATCTTATTTCTGTGAGACTAGAACTACAATGATGAATGTCGAATTTGTTAAACAGGGGCAGGATTCCACATTAAAAACTAATATTTAGGATAAGTCTGATACACACATCAGAATCCACTTCTTCCCCATATTTCTTTTTTTTTTTTTTTTTTGCGGTATGCGGGCCTCTCACTGTTGTGGCCTCTCCCGTTGCGGAGCACAGGCTCCGGACGCACAGGCTCAGCGGCCACGGCTCACGGGCTTAGTTGCTCCGCGGCATGTGGGATCCTCCCGGACCGGGGCACGAACCCATGTCTCCTGCATCGGCAGGCGGATTCTCAACCACTGCGCCACCAGGGAAGCACCCCCATATTTCTTTATTCCATGAAAGAGACAGGGAAGGAGTTTATATTCCTAATTTCTAATTTTTAGGCTACTTCTGCAAAACCTAAATAATGAAACATGGAAAATTAGTGCTGACTACTGGATGTAAGAAATGTGAGCCTATAAGCTTCAAACCAGACTCTGGAGCCAGACTGTCTGGGTTCAAATACTGACACCACCACTTATTAACTGTGCAATCTTGAATGAGTTACTTAACCTCTCTGTGCCTTGGTTTTCTTGACTGTGAAATGAGGAACAGAGCCATCACACAGTATGAGATCAAGAAATATTTATCATGATTATTATCAGCTCATTTTAATCTTCCGGTATAACAGATGTGAGAAACAAAGAAAAACAACCATCTAAAAAAACAGAATGAAGAAACCTAAATCCAAACTATCATTTTGAAGTTATTCTCTCTCCACCACAAGAAAGAAAAGAAAGTAACTGCATCTATACTAGTTTTAGTATAGATTCTCTACATTATTCTACAGAATAGTACCTCCAATTATAAAATTACATTTTATACTCTACTGATTATAGGATGAGTTAAAATCTTGCACATACTTTGTATTTGGCTCTATGTGTAAGAGGGTGAGATATGACACAAATCTCATGGACAAAGAATAAGTAAAGGTGGTTTCCAATACCTTTCTCTCCTATCCCACATGATTGAATTTTGGCAAGTTAAAATCTCCTTGGGTCCCAGTGTTTTCATCTGTGAAGTGAGAGGGTCCCTTTCAGTTCTAATAACAAACCAATAAACTATTTTCTAGACTGAGTCTTATATGGTCTGAGAGACTATCAAAAATACTTTTAATGTTTGAACTTTTCTATAATTTTGTTCCCTCCTACCCACAAACATAACTGCTTCTGAGCTATTATTACTAGAGTATGATAATAGGTTCACAGTAATAAATGGTTATTCATTTCCTTTTGGATAGTGTGTTTTGAAGAGCCTTTTATTTTGTCTGTGAAGCACTTGTCACATGGCTTTTCCAAGTTTTTCTTTATAATTTAGTGAGATTATAAGAGCTCTCCATGATTTTCCCCATGAATCTCTAAATCCTATAGGGTAACATCAATTGGTTTAAGACTTCTCACTCACACACCTTATATTTTTCTCTTAGAAGTTTTAGAAAAGGAACTTCATATAACTGAAAAATCCTTAAGAACAAGAAATTGGTGAAAATAAGTTGTTGAAAGGAGCTAACAAACTCCTATTACTATCGCTAGCAAATTGATAATTAGCATCTTTAACTAGAGTAGTTCAAAGAGTATTTGTCCTTACGTGCTGAATACATTATTTCTGAAGTCCATGTTACTTAAGATACACAAGAATACATAAATTCCAACAGTATACAATGGAATTAATATGTTATAAAGAACTAATATACACACAATATGAAGAGAACAAAATTATGCTGTTTTTATAAACAACCTAATAAAATCTCATCAATAACTCTACATAATCACTTGTGCAAAAGTCCTTTAGAAATGATAAGGTGCAATTCAAATGGAAGGAATTATTTGTTCTAGCACTAAGAGTTTAAATGCTTCACACTAACTGAATTGATATTTTCTTTTGAATTATCATATTGTGTATAATTCAAGTAGATTCCACCATGGCTCTCATCTTACTTCTTAGGATTGGGTGATTGAAAAGCACTGTGCTTACTTTAAAAAGTCACTAGCTCATTATTCTCTTTACAAATAATTCGGTATAGTGTTCTTTTATTTGGTGGATTACCATAATTTATCTGAAATACAAGCTGATTTTTCAGAAATCTGATTTACAGGAAGCTTTTAAGGAGATGGCTGCTTTGTGAAACATGAAACATCTGACCTGACTTTACTCCTCTCCTAAGAAAACTGACTCCAAAGTTTAAAAACAAAAGCAAAAACAACACTGGTCAAATCATTGGGGTTAAAAGGCTCACCCTGGGCTTCCCTGGTGGCACAGTGGTTGGGAGTCCGCCTGCCGATGCAGGGAACACAGGTTCGTGCCCTGGTCCGGGAAGATCCCACATGCCGCGGAGCGGCTGGGCCCGTGAGCCATGGCCGCTGAGCCTGCGTGTCTGGAGCCTGTGCTCCGCAACGGGAGAGGCCACAACAGTGAGAGGCCCGCGTACCACAAAAAAAAAAAAAAAAAAAAAGGCTCATCCTGCTCAGTTTTGAAGACTTTTCTGAGTCTCTTCTGCATTTCCATCCTAGATCCAAAAGAAATCATGAACTGAGTTGGGCATGGTGCCCATTTTATAACCTGGTAATGACTAAATGTAACTGAAACAACACTAATTGGAAAATAATCTTCTTTTAAACTAAATGTTTTGATACATTGCACCATTCAAATATTAGCCCTGAAGAAAGATGAGATTTTTATAGTACTCTGGATTTCATTTGTTCAGTTGATCAAATTCCAGTCTATCTGCTATGATACAAAAGAAAAGGATGATCAAAGTCTGAGATGGCTGCTTGTTTGTGGTGTACACACTATGGTGAGATTTATGAGATGAACAATAAATTAGTTAAAATTTTACAGTTAGAGATTAAAATATATTCTTGCTCCTACATACTTTATATTTTTCTAGATAAGTATTACAGGCTCAACTTCTTACTGATTCAAAAGACTGGGGAAAAGACATACTAAGCATTTATACAAACACTTCCAAGTGGAAACACTACTCAGAAAAACAAATTTACAATAAAACACTAAAGTGGTAGCAAAACAAATTTTAACTAGAATCCAAAAGTTAGGGAAATAAATCTCATTTACTTACAAGTTGGCTTTGGTCTTGCAGGAAATTTGGTCCGGGTAATAGCCAAAATTATGAAAATAGTAACTGGCCATAAAATCAAGACAAGTGTCCAAAGCTGCAAAGTAATGATAGAAAAAAATGTTAATTATATTGCTAAACCAAAACACCTGACAAGAAGTACATTATACTATAAAATTCCAACACAAGCCAGATATTTGCCTGAAAATATTATTAATAAGAAAGGAATGAGAGAGTTTTAAAAATGCAAGAAACCCTGAAATAAACACAAGAAGGATTTTTCCAGGTTTAAAATCTTAAAATAACCTCTGAAGCCCCCTGTCCAGTCACCTTTCATGACTGTCCCAAGAATGATGCTCTTCAAATTCAAGTATGATCAGGAACTTCCTAACTTGAAAATCTTTTACAGCTTCCCAGTTGTTTGTTGGATAAAGCGCAACATGCTAAACAAGGCATATAAAACCCAACCTAATTTCAACCAAGATGTTTCTTACCACTTGCAATATTAGCATTCTATGCTCAGGCATAAAGATTAGTGTGTGACATTGGCTAATGGCTCAGTAAACATTGTTGAACAAATGAATGAATAAATGATTGAGTAAAAGAGTAAACAGAAACTTAAAGTTCTATGCAACCCCCTCCAAATCACTATAAGTGGTATCTTGTGTCTGCTTCTATTATAGAATTTATACTCTTTTTATCAATATATCTTTTTTTTGGCTTGGCTCATGAAATAAACTGGTAATTCTTTTATGGCAAGAACAGTGTCTAATTCATCCCTGAATTTCCACTGGTATAGAACAGAGGTTCAATAAATGTATATTACATTGAAATTTCTATTAGAGAATTTCACTGTAAGACACTTCAGGAGTGGCTTTCCTTCCCATGTAAACATGATGCAGTTCATAAGACACTATCTGCTTCATATTTTACATACCTATAAAATTGGTTCCATAGCAGTGAAAAACATGTATTCACAAGAACATTAACTGTGCCTATAGTTAAACTATGTTTCTATCTGATTATTCAGTCAGACTGGTTCTCATTCTTCCCCCATTTTTCAGAGACGATTTGCTTCTGCCAAATCTCAAACTACTGCCTGGGGCTCTTCAATTCTCCAAATCAATCTAGACCCATTGAACTATTGATCCTTAAGTAACTCCCAACCTAAATTTTCCATGAAAATCTCCATGTGTCTCTATCAGCACTGATCTCCTTGCTGGCAGATCTGTCACCAAATTCTTAGACTTTGGGTTTAAGGGCAAGTTTTAGAAAATGGAGGAAGTTGACTGTCGATCTGGGGAATCCTAAGGTACTCAGTTTAACCACAGCTTAAAAGCTCCCAGACAGGCTCAACAGCCTAATCTATAGAAGCACTTCCCAAGCATTAATGTGTGTACCAAATCACCTAAGGATCTTGTAAACACATAGATTCAGATTCAGTAGATCTGTGGCTGGCCGGAGGTACTGTATCTCTTTCTAACACGCTCCAGGTAGGTGAAGCTGATGCTTCTGTCCATGGTCCACACATAAAATAGAGGAATTCTAAATGCACACCACCCTATCTAACTAGCAGGACTGTTTACAGTCTTGGAATATTTTTGTTGGAAATTTCCTTTGAGATCTTCTAATGCACAGAATTCTGGGCATTTCTAAACTTGGACAGGAAAAAAAGATCACATTTTTATTTTCTCCAGCTTATGACTCCTTAGCATTTCCATTAATGATGAATATACGCTAGGAACCACAATGTTATTAGAAGTACCTGTGAAGTGAGAGAGTGGCATGGACACATAGACACTACCAAACGTAGGGTGGCTAGCTAGTGGGAAGCAGCCGCATAGCACAGGGAGATCAGCTCGGTGCTTTGTGACCACCTAGAGGGGTGGGATAGGGAGGGTGGGAGACGCAAGAGGGAAGAGATATGGGAACATATGTATATGTATAACTGATTCACTTTATTGTAAAGCAGAAACTAACACACCATTGTAAAGTAATTATACTCCAATAAAACTGTTTAAAAAAAAAAAAAAGTATCTGTGGCTTTGTCACCAATAGAAACCACAGATATTTTCCAATCATATTAGTGTTGTTGCAGATACCTTAAAGTGCTGTTTATACTCATCACAGAATTAAAATTACAGTAGCCATGGAGTCACCTTTATTTATTTATTTAATGATAGAATAAACATGCATTACCATATCATAAACTTGCTTTTCGATACCTTAATAACTAAATTTCAATATAATTGGTTTTATTTGTAATTGTATTTATTTCACTGATTTAAGGACATTATTCTTAGAAGGGCCATAGGCTTCACCAGGCTTCACCATAGCGCAGAAGAGGCTAAGAAGCCTTGATCTGATCCAACTCCCTTTTTTATTCTCTGGGTTGCAGAGGGTTAGCATAACTTATCCAAAGTTACATACCCAGTTGGAAAGCAGATCAGGGGACAAGGATGTGAACACCAAGATACTTAAGATAGCATTAAAAAAAAAATCATGCTTCTCCGAGGAATACAAAATACGAAAATACTACAGAAAGTGTATTGGAAAAACATGCGTGTTATGAAAATATAAGATGTGTTATTTATTATTCTAGCCTAATCTCTGATATATTTGAAAATTAGAGTCTATTCTTTGAAGATCCTATATACAAGGTACAATTTTTATTCTATATGACTCATTTGAAATGTAGACTATAAGGAATTAAGGTTAAAAATAGTTAATGTTTGTGGATTTATTGGTTTTATCTTTGAAGCCATAGTTATCCTTTTAAAAATGTATTCATCTGAGTAGGTTCAGGGCCCCATAGCTACTTTTAGGAACATCTATTCATTTTCCATAGCAACTTCATGAGAATTCAGTGAGCAACTGAGATCAGTTACACCAACACAAATGTACATTTGCATTCAAATAAAGAATATATGTCATGGGATATCTTTAAGTTATCTTTTGGTTGATATAATTTTATGGTTTCATGCGGATGTTTTGGTAATGTTGAAATTAATTTTAGACATGATTTAGATCCAAATAAAAATGGAGTATCAGAGTAGTTTAAGGCACCCTGTTTTAGGTAAAATCCACCGCAATAAACAATAAACACCGCATAAACAATCTATTATCACAAGATTTCCCCCAGGATTTTAGGTCAGAGAGGATTGGAGAACATTTCTGCATACAGCACTTTAGAAGGATAATAAATCCAAAGCCCTCCACACTGTGATCTCAGGAATGTTAAGGTTGACAAGTTAATCACAAAAGCAAGAGATAAAATTTAAATTTCCATAGCAGCAGGATTGCTCTCAACACCATTCTAAATATTATCAGAAACAACCTAGAAGCAAATGCAATGTCAAGGATCCAAATATTAAACCGATGACCCATGACTTTTTTTGTTTGTTTGGAGAAAAGGCTAAAATATTGATTTTATATATACAGACATTGGGGCTACTTGAAAACTTTGGGAAAAACAGTATTTAAGAGTTTCATATTTTTGCTAATATTTTAATTATCTCACACGTGTCTCTATACCTCACTTGCATTCCATACTCCCTGCATTCTTGACATCTAAGGGCATATGCACACTGAGTAACTTACAATTCCTTAGTGGGCCATGGCATTTGTCTCTTTTTATTTCTCCAGAGTTTATTTGCTATTGAGATGTCCCCTTCTGTTTGCTTTCTCTTCACTTTCCCCTTTCTGAAAAATTCAGTGCCCAAAATCCCTTAGGTGGGGCAGCAAGGTAAGTTCACATTAGGACTCGGGGCACCACAGTGACACAGTGAGGGAGGTGGGTCCTTAGCAAGGTGAAGAGGATATCCACAGTGCAGCAGCCAGACATGGGGCGTCAGGACCCAAGTCGGGTAAGGAGGCTGTCTGTGCAGGGCAAGGAGCAGGTGATTGGTTTCATATAGGAAGGTTGATTAAAAGTAAATATATCCCACGTTAGAGAAGCCGGGCTTTTCACTATCCATCAGAGAAATTATAAACATGATAAAGGGTGAAACTAGAATGAACCCGGTAGTGTTGGGTTACAATTAAAGATATGGCTATGAACTGCTGGTTCATGAACTATAGCGATAAATGTGTATGTATAACTTCTCTCTTTCTTTCCAGTCCCACTAGTTGTTTCTGCCTCATTGTGTACTTTCTCTGTCCCAGCCCTGAAACTATCCATTTTTTTCAAGAAACACTAGCTTCTCTCAGTGGATGAAAGCTAAGTGTGCTTGTTGCTATTAGGGTATTGCCATTTCCAAGCTTGAACAGAGCTATAGAATATATGTAGAATGTATGCAGACACAGAGATACTTGGATACATACATACATACATACATACATAGAAAGAAATAGGTAGGTAGGTAGACCAATAGACAGAAGAACACTAGATATACTGCTCAGAGAATCTCAGAGAATGATGGGGACACATTAATAAAACACAGATACCTGCAAATGACCATACCTGAGCATCAAATTTGACCCACTGGCCAAAATTAAACATTAAAGACATTATGTTAATAAAAGAGTATATCTAACTGAATAAATTAGGAATCCATGAGTCTATGTACATATAAATAAATGTATAAGGAAACAGATAAATTGAAAGTTTAATGAGGAATGCAATATGTAGTTGGTCTCAAAGTATTTCCCCATAAAATGAGACAAATTGACATCATGCACCACCTGATGTGATGTAATATGAAGAGCAGAGAATCACTTCTGTGGTATTCCTTCCAGAGGTAAATAACCTGAGTGTCTACTAAATGAATACGTTACAAAACAACAGATACCCTACAAAACAACTGGTCTTGAATGTTCAAAATGTGTCAGGGTCATTAAAGTCAAGGAAAGACTACCAAACTGTTACAGACTGAAGGAAACTAAGGACACGAAAACTAGATACAGAACATGACTGGACTATTTTTCTATAAGGACATGATTGGGAGAATTGCTGAATCTTGGATTGGATCTAAGGATTTGATGGTGGTATTGGGTTATATTGGAGGATTTCCTTGTATGTGAAATATGCACACTAAAGTATCTGAGGTAATGGGGCACCAATCTCAACTAGCTCTAGAAAAAAAATATATTTGTACTGTTCGTGCAACTTTTCCTTAAATTTGAAATTATTTTAAAATTAAAATTTTTAAAATTATTTTAAAAGTAATTCTTTTTGAAAATCCAGAACCAATTTTTAAGAGGCAGCAAAAGAGGGGCTTCCCTGGTGGTGCAGTGGTTAAGAATCCACTTGCCAATGCAGAGGACACAGGTTCGAGCCCTGGTCCGGGAAGATCCCACATGCCACGGAGAAACTAATCCTGTGCGCCACAACTACTGAGCCTGAGCTCTAGAGCCCACAAGCCACAACTACCGAGCCCACATGCCACAACTACTGAAGCCTGCGTGCCTAGAGCCCGTGCTCCGCAACAAGAGAATTCACAACAATGAGAAGCCCGTGCACCACAACGAAGAGTAGCTCCTGTTCACCGCAACTAGAGAAAACCAGTGCACATCAACGAAGACCCAACACAGCCAAAAAATAATTAATTAATTAACTAAATCTATTAAAAATTTTAAAAATAAATAAAAGACAGCAAAAGAGAAGAAGACCAAGAAAAGAGATTTAAAGAAAAAAGAAACATGCTTTCTATTTAGGAACTCTATCCTGTTGCACAACGCAGGTGATAAGTTTTGGAGAATTAATGATGATGACAGGACACACTTCAGTGGCCTTGAAGTCAGTGAGGTCATCCACTCAAAATTCTAGGTTTAAATCTTAAGAAATTCCTTGAATGAACCAAATGTAAATTCACTCCAAAATTTCCATTCACTACAAGATCTGTAGTACTTTTTAACTCAGTTGAATTACCTAGTAACATTTGCCTCTGCATTTGCTGAGAACTATGGTTTCAATCTAATTTTCTGAAAAATCTTGGCAGAGCACATAATTTCAACATTAAGTCAGTCACACGTCATTACTTTGTTAGAACCCTTTATTCTAATTATTGTTAGTACACCTGATTCCATTTGTGGCCATCGTTTTTATTATGTTCTTACTTTCATTGAAAGTAAATAAGAAAATAAGATACAGGTGAACTTTAAATCAATGTATTACTATACATTTAAAAATTTGAGAAACTACTACTATTTGAATGCCTGTAAGTTGGATATTCACTCTCTAGTCTTAATCATAAATGTCCTCATTTCTTACTGTCTATGCTTGTCCCACTTCACACAGTTACATTACCTGTCTTGCCCTTACAGATATTTGAGTTTGTATCCCTTGCACTAGAGTGGTTTGAAGTTAGTTATGTCTGAAATGAATAATACTGAATATCAGTACAATTTCCAGATTTCAATGGGGATTCTTCTCCTTAACTCTGAAAATAAATAAAAGTAAAATGTTTAGGATGAAGATTCTCCATTTCCCTCCATGAAACCACAGTCTCAGAGAGTCTTACGGAAACTTACAGTTTAACACTATAGTAATCATTCATATAAGGCTTATACATTCATTAACACAATAAAAAATTATTGAGCACCTACTGTGTACCAGGCACTGAGGATAGAACAATTAAAATTTTCAGTCTTTTGAAGAAGGGAAACATGAAAAAAAAATTATCACCAAATGTAATAGATAATGCTAAGATATAGGAAGTCAAGAGTGTGAAAGGAAGATACAGCAAGGGGAGCTGAATCTAAAGCTAAAAGATGAAAAATGGTCAGGCAGAAGAAAGGATATGTGTGTTGGATAGAATATGAGAAAGAAGTGGGAGTCTTGCAAGCAGGGGAAACATATGGATGAAGACCCACAAATGGGAAAGAGGGTAGAATATTCCAGGAAAAGAAATAAGTCCAGAATGACTGGTACATGAAAAGTTAGGGAAAACATCTCTGCAATATGGTTATGCAGCCTGTACTTGAATGTTTCTGGTGACTAGAAGTTCAATATTTCACAAGACTTCTTCATTATTGGACAACTCACACTGTCCGGTTTTTTTGCTCATATCAAGGTGATATCTTCCTTCCCATGACTAACACTTATTTGTCTTAGTTTGGCTTCCCCTCCCACAGGAGAAATCTACAAGTATTCGAATAGAGACAAAGTCCTCTCTCCTCTGGGTACCAATGCCAGTTCCTTCAGCAATTCCCTGTTAAATATGATTTCAAAATATCTTCCCCAGGGTGAATTCTTGTTGTCAAGTGGTTTTCTTAAAATTAATATCAAAATTCAATAAAGTACTCCAAATGATAATAGCTAATATTTGACTGCTGAGAATGTGCAAGGTGCTACGTTCAACACTTAACATGCACAATCTCATTTAATATAGTCACCTCATTTCCTCTTACAGATGGGAAATTAGAATCTTAAAGAGACTAAATAAGCCTTCATTCCATAAGCCACTAAATGCTAGAGCTGATATTTGGACCCAGGGAGCCTGACTTCAGAACCTGCATAGTTAACCACTAAGTTTTATAGCCAAACGACTACAGAATAGATTACTAGCTCTCTTTGACTACAATACCACACTTTTATTAGTTCAGCCTATGACAGCATTGAAAGTCATTTAAAGGTCGAGCTGTAACCTAGAATCATAAATTTTTATTACAAACCTGAAAATAAAAATCACCCAAACTTTCCTATATAAAGTATAGTCTTTTTCTTCCTCTTCTATTCCTTCCTTATTGCATATTGTCTATTAAGTCAAAGGTGACTGTTACTTGGTGTTAACAAGGGGATTCCAAGGTTCATATTCAGAAGAGTGTGATACTTTCGATGTGAAATAAACCTTAGTTTCACCCCCAAAACAAGGAAACAAAAGTGGTACAAGAGTTCTGCTAATTGGGCTTTCTGCTAGTGAACACTATCATCTACATAAATAACCCATCTAAAAACTGGGATCAAGACAATGTTCTGAAATCCATATCTATAGATTATAATACAATTTGAAGATTGGTAAACCTTCTATGATGTTTATGAAAATAACACATCTTTATTGGGCTTTAAGCTAATTTATTTCTCTATTGCTTCCACTTCTAAAACATCTTTATCTCATTTACTTTTTGCTTGACTAAACTAATAAAATGTGCATGTCTGCTATGTGCCAGGCACTTGTAATGAACAAGTAGATACAAATTTTTTGAACAATTAAAAGGGCTTAAGGGAGTAAATGGTACAGATCCAGAAGAGGTAAAAGGGCCTGGAACATTTGACGGTGTAGTTGAGTGACTTGTGCAAGACTGAATTCATTTTAATCTGATTTAGAATTAAATTTGAAATTTGAGTTTAATTCTAAATTGTTTTAATCAAAAAATTATTTTAATGTATGGACCAACCTGTTTCAAAATTTTCAAGTTAAGTCTTCCTTTTTCTTTAGCCATTGTGAGGGAAAATTAAAGGAGCAAGGTGAGGATTGGGGAGGAAGTGTCAAATTTGATCTAATTTTAGAAGTTTATCAAGTTGTAGGAATATCTATGATAGAAAAACTAGGTCTATCATCAACTGAGCTAAAGTGTGATCCACCAGCTAAATAGTTACAATAGAAAATAAATAGTTGAAGTTAATTTTCCTTCTTTAGGTCATAAGTCTGGAATTAGTTTCCACTTCTATAGACACTTGTAGTCACTTCTCGATATGCCTATTTAGAATCCATCTTCTTTTTTGAAAAATTTATTTATTTATTTTATATTTATTTTTGGCTGTGTTGGGTCTTTGTTTCTGTGTGAAGGCTTTCTCCAGTTGCGGTGAGCGGGGTCCACTCTTCATCGCGGTGCGCAGGCCTCTCATTGTCGCGGTCTCTCCCATTGCAGAGCACAGGCTCCAGAGGCGCAGGCTCAGTAGTTGCGGCTCACGGGTCTAGCCGCTCCGTGGCATGTGGGAACTTCCCAGACTGGGGCACGAACCCGTGTCCCATGCACTGGCAGGCGGATTCCTAACCACTGTGCCACCAGGGAAGCCCACCTTCTTAATGAAAGATAAATTCTTATCTTGCACTATCCTTTGCTGTCCCAGGACTCTGTTTTCTGTCATTAACTAGCATCTCATTAGGTGAGCCTCCCTGTTGCTAACCATCTCAGGTGGAATGTATGCTCATTTTTCCATTATTTTTTAGAGTTAAATTACAAGCCCAGCAGGGTAGCAACTGCATCTAATTGATTTTCTCTATTGCCTAACATTTCTGTTGGTGCCTAATGTATTTTTTCACACTCCTCTAGTATTCATTTTTTGCAATATAATTGAGAATTGGTATTACCACTAATATTGAAAAACAGCAATATCTAAGGCCTCCTTAGCGAATATGATCTCTTTGTTGATGGACTGAACTCTGAGCAGGGATTAGAGAATATTGGGAAAGGAAAGTCAACTTAGGAGCAATAGAGAAGCAGCAGGAGGTAATGGAAAGAAGAGATCCATTTTTGGTAAAATATAACTTTGTGTTTTTAAACTCACTATGTGACTCTGGACAAGTACCTTGAGCTCTCAGGGGCCCTGTAAAATCAAGGCAGTTAGATAATCTCAGAGTTCAGAATTCTGACATTTGATTTTACAAAAAAGAGAGAAACATTAACTTTAAGAACAATTTTGAGGAAAGTCACCTCAAAAATTAAAAATCCTGCCTTCCCTTTTTTGCAGCCAGGTCAACATGTAGATTATTCCATTGTTATTTTATTTCATAGACTGCATAGTTGTTTAAAATTGTTTTTTCACTTTCTAGTCTAGTATATACTTTTATAATAAACTTCCTCAGTAATCCCCACTCAACTTTAATAATTTTACTATATTTTTTTTCTTGTTTTGCATCCCCATTTATAGACTCCTAACTTCTTCCTCTATACACTGTCCTTCCTACTGCCTTGCTCTGTGACTGACTCTTGAAAACAAAATGGAAGAGGATGGCATGGAGGTGATACTAGCATTTTTCTTTAACATTCACTAATAACTATACATTTCCAGTGTAACACAACTTAATTTCTATTTTCCTGGGTATAAAAGTATATTTTTAAAGTGCCATATTCATAACAATTACAAAGATAGAGATAAAAATACTTGCTTTTTAAATAACTCCTTGATGGATGACAAAGTCCAGTTCCTATACAAAGACTTTGTCCTCTCCGCCAATTTATATACCCCTTCTTTTCATGTTCTGTCTTCTAATTTGTCTATATTTTCCTCTTTTCACAAGTTAAAAACATGTATCTCCTTTTAGATTTTTTAATCCTAACTTTCCAACCTCTTGATTTTCTCATTCTTCCCTCTTAAGTAACACTGGCACACATATATCCCTTCCACCTGTATCCTTAAGTCCTCTCTTCCAGTACCAAGACATAGGATTGGATCTAGGCAAAACTATGAGGAAATACACCTTTCTGTGCCCTCTACCTCTCCAGTTAAAATTGTCTTTCCTTCTCCTTTTGGCGTCACCATTTTCTTTATCTTTTTTAAAACATCTTTAATGGAGTATAACTGTTTTACAATGGTGTGTTAGTTTCTGCTTTACAACAAAGTGAATCAGTTATACATATACATATGTTCCCGTATCTCTTCCCTCTTGTGTCTCCCTCCCTCCCACCATCCCTATCCCACCCCTCTAGGTGGTCACAAAGCACCGAGCTGATCTCCCTGTGCTATGTGGCTGCTTCCCACTAGCTATCTAATTTACATTTGGTAGTGTATATATGTCCATGCCACTCTCTCACTTCATCACAGCTTACCCTTCCCCCTCCCCATATCCTCAAGTCCATACTCTAGTAGGTCTGTGTTTTATTCGCATCCTACCCCTAGTCTCTTCATGACATTTGTTTTTCTTAGATTCCATATATATGTGTTAGCATGTGGTATTTGTTTTTCTTTCTGACTTACTTCACTCTGTATGACAGACTCCATGTCCATCCACCTCATTACAAATAACTCAGTTTCATTTCTTTTTATGGCTGAGTAATATTCCATTATATATATGTGTCACATCTTCTTTATCCATTCATCTGTTGATGGACACTTAGGTTGCTTCCATGTCCTGGCTATCGTAAATAGAGCTGCAATAAACATTTTGGTACATGACTCTCTTTGAATTATGGTTTTCTCAGGGTATATGCCTAGTAGTGAGATTGGGGGGTCATATGGTAGTTCTATTTGTAGTTTTTTAAGGAACCTGCATACTGTTCTCCATAGTGGCTGTATCAATTTACATTCCCACCAGCAGTGCAAGAAGGTTCCCTTTTCTCCACACCCTCTCCAGCATTTATTGTTTGTAGAGATTTTGATGATGGCCAGTCTGACTGGTGTGAGATGATATCTCATTGTAGTTTTGATTTGCATTTCTCTAATGATTAATGATGTTGAGCATTCTTTCATGTGTTTGTTGGCAATCTGTATATCTTCTTTGGAGAAATGTCTATTTAGTTCTTCTGCCCATTTTTGGATTGGGTTGTTCGTTTTTTTGTTATTGAGCTACATGACGTGCTTATAAATTTTGGAGATTAATCCTTTGTCAGTTGCTTCATTTGCAAATATTTTCTCCCATTCTGAGGGTTGTCTTTTGCTCTTGTTTATGGTATCCTTTGCTGTGCAAAAGCTTTGAAGTTTCATTAGGTCCCATTTGTTTTTGTTTTTATTTCCATTTCTCTAGGAGATGGGTCAAAAAGGATCTTGCTGTGTTTTATGTCATAGAGTGTTCTGCCTATGTTTTCCTCTAAGAGTTTGATAGTGTCTGGCCTTACATTTAGCTCTTTAACCCATTTTGAGTTTATTTTTGTGTGTGGTGTTAGGGAGTGTTCTAATTTCATACTTTTACAGGTAGCTGTCCAGTTTTCCCAGCACCACTTATTGAAGAGGCTGTCTTTTCTCCACTGTATATCCTTCCCTCCTTTATCAAAGATAAGGTGACCATATGTGTGTGGATTTATCTCTGGGCTTTCTATCCTGTTCCATTGATCTATATTTCTGTTTTTGTGCCAGTACCATACTGTCTTGGTTACTGTAGCCTTGTAGTATAGTCTGAAGTCAGGGAGACTGATTCCTCCAGCTCCATTTTTCGTTCTCAAGACTGCTTTGGCTATTCGGGATCTTTTGTGTTTCCATACAAATTGTGAAATATTTTGTTCTAGTTTGGTAAAAAATGCCAATGGTAGTTTGATAGGGATTGCATTGAATCTGTAGATTGCTTTGCGTAGTAGAGTCATATTCACAATGTTGATTCTTCCAATCCAGGAACATGGTATATCTCTCCATCTATTTGTATCATCTTTAATTTCTTTCATCAGTGTCTTATAATTTTCTGCTTACAGGTCTTTTGTCTCCTTAGGTAGGTTTATTCCTAGATATTTTATTCTTTTTGTTTCAATGGTAAATGGGAGTGTTTTCTTAATTTCACTCTCAGATTTTTCATCATTAGTGTATAAGAATGCCAGAGATTTCTGTGCATTAATTTTGTATCCTGCTACTTTTTCTGGTAGCATCCTTAGGATTCTCTATGTATAGTATCATGTCATCTGCAAACAGTGACAGCTTTACTTCTTCTTTTCCGATTTGGATTCCTTTTATTTCTTTTTCTTCTCTGATTGCTGTGGCTAGAACTTCCAAAACTATGTTGAATAATAGTGGTGAGAGTGGGCAACCTTGTCTTGTTCCTGATCTTATATGTGGAAATGATTTCAGTTTTTCACCACTGAGAACGATGTTGGCTGTGGGATTGTCATTTATGGTCTTTATTATATTGAGGAAAGTTCCCTCTATGCCTACTTTCTGGAGGGTTTTTCATCATAAATGGGTGTTGAATTTTGTCAAAAGCTTTTTCTGCATCTATTGAGATGATCATATGGTTTTTCTCCTTCAGTTTGCTGATATGGTGTATCACATTGATTGATTTGCATATATTGAAGAATCCTTGTATTCCTGGAATAAACCCCACTTGATCATGGTGTATAATTCTTTTAATGTGCTGTTGGATTCTGTTTGCTAGTATTTTGTTGAGGATTTTTGCATCTCTGTTCATCAGTGATACTGGCCTGTAGTTTTCTTTCTTTGTGACGTCTTTGTCTGGTTTTGGTATCAGGGTGATGGTGGCCTCATAGAATGAGTTTGGGAGTGTTCCTCCCTCTGCTATCTTTTGGAAGAGTTTCAGAAGGATAGGTGTTAGCTCTTCTCTAAATGTTTGATAGAATTCGCCTGTGAAGCCATCTGGTCCTGGGCTTTTGTTTGTTGGAAGATTTTTAATCACAGTTTCAAATTCAGTGCTTGTGATTGGTCTGTTCATATTTTCTATTTCTTCCTGGTTCAGTGTCAGAAGGTTGTGCTTTTCTAAGAATTTGTCCATTTTTTCCAGGTTATCCAATTTATTGGCATAGAGTTGCTTGTAGTAATCTCTAATAATCTTTTGTATTTCTGCAGTGTCCGTTGTTACGTCTCCTTTTTCATTTCTAATTCTACTGATTTGGGTCTTCTCCCTTTTTTTCTTGATGAGTCTGGCTAATGGTTTATCCATTTTGTTTATCTTCTCAAAGAACCAGCTTTTACTTTTATTGATCTTTGCTATTGTTTCCTTCATTTCTTTTTCATTTATTTCTGATCTAATCTTTATGATTTCTTTCCTTCTGCTAAATTTGGGTTTCTTTTGCTCTTCTTTCTCTAATTGCTTTAGGTGCAAAGTTGTTTATTCGAGATGTTTCCTGTTTCTTAAGGTAGGATTGTATTGCTATAAACTTCCCTCTTACAACTGCTTTTGCTGTGTCCCATAGGTTTTGGGTCGTCGTGTCTCCATTGTCATTTGTTTCTAAGTATTTTTTGATTTCCTCTTTGATTTCTTCAGTGATCACTTCGTTATTAAGTAGTGTATTGTTTAGCCTCCCTGTGTTGGTATTTCTTACGGATCTTTTCCTGTAATTGTTATCTAGTCTCAGAGCATTTTGGGCGGAAAAGATACTTGATACAATTTCAATTTTCTTAAATTTACCAAGGCTAGATTTGTGACCCAAGGTATGATCTATCCTGGAGAATGTTCCATGAGCACTTGAGAAAAAAGTGTATTCTGTTGTTTTTGGATGGAATGTCCTATAAATATCAATTAAGTCCATCTTGTTTAATGTATCATTTAAAGCTTGTGTTTCCTTATTTATTTTCATTTTGGATGATCTGTCCATTGGTGAAAGTGGGGTGTTAAAGTCCCCTACTATGATTGTGTTACTGTTGATTTCCCCTTTTATGGCTGTTAGTATTTGCCTTATGTATTGAGGTGCTCCTATGTTGGGTGCATAAATATTTACAATTGTTATATCTTCTTCATGGATCGATCCCTTGATCATTATGTAGTGTCCTTCTTTGTCTCTTGTAATAGTTTTTATTTTAAAGTCTATTTTATCTGATATGAGAATTGCTACTCCAGCTTTCTTCTGATTTCCATTTGCATGGAATATCTTTTTCCATCCCCTCACTTTCAGTCTCTATGTGTCCCTAGGTCTGAGGTGGGTCTCCTGTAGACAGCATATATATGGGTCTTGTTTTTGTACCCATTCAGCCAGTCTGTGTCTTTTGGTGGGAGCATTTAATCCATTTACATTCAAGGTAATTATTGACATGTATGTTCCTATTACCATTTACTCAATTGTTTCGGGTTTGTTCCTGTAGGTCTTTTCCTTCTCTTGTGTTTCTTGCCTAGAAAATTCCCTTTAGCATTTGTTGTAAAGCTCGTTTGGTGGTGCTGAACTCTCTCAGCTTTTGCCTGTCTGCAAAGGTTTTAATTTCTCCGTCAAATCTGAATGAGATCCTTGCTGGGTAGAGTAATCTTGGTTGTAGGTTTTTCTCCTTCACCACTTTAAATATGTCCTGCCACTCCCTTCTGGCTTGCAGTTTCTGCTGAAAGATCAGCTGTTAAACGTATGGGGATTCCCTTGTGTGTTATTTGTTGTTTTTCCCTTGCTGCTTTTAATATTTTTTCTTTGTATTTAATTTTTGATAGTTTGATTAATATGTGTCTTGGCATGTTTCTCCTGGATTTATCCTGTATGGGATTCTCTGTGCTTCCTGGACTTGATTGACTATTTCCCTTACCATATTAGGGAAGTTTTCAACTATAATCTCTTCAAATATTTTCTCAGTCCCTTTCTTTTTCTCTTCTTTTTCTGGGACCCCTATAATTCGAATGTTGGTGCGTTTAATATTGTCTCAGAGGTCTCTGAGACTGTCCTCAGTTCTTTTCATTCTTTTTTCTTTCTTCTGCTCTGCAGTAGTTATTTCCACTATTTTATTTTCCAGGTCACTTATCTGTTCTTCTGCCTCAGTTATTCTGCTATTGATCCCATCTATTTTTAATTTCATTTATTGTGTTACTCATCGTTGCTTGCTTCCTCTTTATTTCTTCTAGGTCCTTGTTAAATGTTTCTTGCATTTTGTCTATTCTATTTCCAAGATTTAGGATCATCTTTATTATCATTATTCTGAATTATTTTTCAGGTAGACTGCCTATTTCCTCTTCATTTGTTAGGTCTGGTGGGTTTTTACCTTGCTCCTTCATCTGCTGTGTTTTTTTCTGTCTTTTAATTTTGCTTACTGTGTTTGGGATCTCCTTTTTGCAGGCTGTAGTTTCATAGTTCCCGTTGTTTTTGGTGTCTGTCCCCAGTTGGCATCACCATTTTCTAAAGGTCTCTTCTGTCCCTCTGGTTACTCATAATGGATTCCGGTGGGCCTTCCGTAGTGCCCCAAATTCTGGACTTTTAATGATTTCATTTCCTGCAACCAAGACTGCACCAGGTCCCATTCTCTCAAGGTGCTCTTAAGATCTGAATCATTTGATGTCCCAAAATGAACTAATAGTTCATGTATTCTCTTTCCCTAGGCAAAAGTATTATTATCAGGGGCTTTCAGGGATTTTGGTTACTTAGGAATAATATAAGTTATCATAGTGAAAACATTTTAGCATGCATGACTTTCACCCTCTTTAAATATGCCATGTCCAGCAGAAATTGACTAAAATGGAGAAAATGTCTAAAGTAGAAAACTGATATGCCAGCTACTTTACAGAAGAGGAAGGAAATTATTAACGTTTCTAAAGATAAAATTTCTTAATGAAAAAATTTATTCACCTGAGGGTTTATTTTTAATTTTTAGGTAAAATGGAATTGTAAGGAAAATATACCACCTTAGCATTCAGCTTGTCAGCAACAGATATACATTTTAAGTTCCTTTATTCTTTTATTTTTAACTATTGAGTTTTCATCACTTAGGAACTTCACTGTATATAAATTTCTTTCTCTCTCCCTTCCCCTGGATTTCCTTTCACCATTACTTTGAATAAAATATGACACAGACATTGCCCCAAATCCCTCTATAATCTATTTGCCAAGTGTTTCACCATTTATAAAGCACTTTGAAATACATTAGCACATTTGGTTCTTACCACCCTGTGAGATAGATATGGTAGACTAGATGCCCGTTTTACAAATGGGAAAACCAGTGCTCAGAGAAATTGTGATATGCTCTTTAAGTCATGTATCTAGTGAGGAATAGAACCAAGAAGCCAATTATTGTCTTCTAACCACCTCCACCTACCCAGACTCTTTCCCTGCTGAATTCCACACAGAACCTACTGTGGGAAAATTATGTAAAGTTTCACTTTTGTGTTGTTTCCGATTTAAGAACAATGAAGTAAAAATATTAATGATTTAAAATTTTAAATCCAAACCCACACCCGTGTAATCACAGAGTGCCTTGTGATTTTAAATCCTATCCACCAAATTCACAAAGGCAAATCAACTTCTCCCTCGCACTATATATATCAGAATGCCTGTAAGGTGTAAGTAAGTAAGTAAGGCATCAGGCACTGCAAGCAAACCTAGAGTGAGATGAGGTATATAGATAAACTTTGGTTTCTATGATGCATATTATTTGCAAATATTTATATTATTAATTTTAGGCTGGGAATTACCTTCTAAAATGAAGTATATCGAATGTCTTTTTGGATTTCTCCAGTTTTCAAACATTCTTCTGAATATGCAACAACTCACAGAAGCCAGTTCCTTTCTTAATCTCCCTGCACCCTATCTGGTGAGGATGTAATAGCTGGCTATGTAATTTAGAAAGCAAACATGAGTGTAAGAGCACAAAAATAAATAAATAAATAAAAAGAAAGATGTTGCAATAAGCAGAGTAGACAGATTGTAGCAGTAAAGTGATTCAATAATACTCTTGAAGCATCACATACATATTAACCTTGGCACTTCTAGTAAATAATTTTTCTTATCAACCAACTTTTCTATTGGTTTTGGTTTTTAAGTACATTTCTCCCCCATTTACTGTACCTTTCATCTGAAACTTTTCCTCATCTCATTTTTAACAGAATTCATTAGGAAAATTTATGAAAGCATTTTGGCCCAAAATCTAGAATTCAACACAAGTTCCAATTCAACCAGTAACAAGATGTATCCTTTTCTTGCCCGGGCCATGTCCTGGTTTATTCTTTTAATTTACGGAAATCAAGAGGCAGCTTTGGGGGCATGTTTAGACTCACCCCATTAGCTGTAAGACAGATGCAGGGATGATTTCAAAATATCTCATTCCTGCTTTAGAAAATGTTTTAAAACTCTTCTCCTTCTCTTTTTACCTGTCATGAACACTACGTTTTAAAATTGTCTGGAGCCTTTCCCCCAGGACCCCTTCCCTTGTTTTACTCACCGGCTGCCTTTTGACACCTAGCCAATTTTTCCAGACCAGGACGTGAAGCTGATGAACCGGAGAAGCCATCCTTCAAAATCCACAAACAAGAGAATTGCTCTCTTTTCCTCCAAACCTCAAAAGAACAATTGGTTCCCCGTCCAACTTGCTGCGTGTGTCAATGGGTCAGAAGCCTTTTCATGGCATAGCCTTCCTGTGGGCTGGGGTAAGAAACCCACAGATCTTCTTTCCCTTTTGGATTTTTCCCTTGGGTTAATCCTGATCAAGGAACACTTCTCAACTAACTCTTTCTCTCAAACAAGGACCCAGACCAGGATATTTTGGTGGCTTTTGCTTATTTTAAAATAACATCCAGTTGCTGCTTGTTGCATAAAGTTTAGACTCAAGAGAGAATGAATATCCTTCAGATACTGCCTTGCCAAAAGGAAAAAAAAAAAAAAAAAAAAAGCTGAGCCCACACCTCCTACTCTCCATAAAATTAACTGCCTATCCACACCTTTGAGCAGGTGTCACCTGGCCTGGACATGTCATGAGGAGTTAGGTGGGACCCTTGCCAGGCCAGTAGGACTTGTCCTACATTCTCTCGCTTTCTTCACTACATAGTGCCTGCTCTAGCAGAGGCAGGGCACAGAGAGCGTGTTACAGCCTCTGGAACTAATGACTCTCATAACAAAGTGTCATTTAAGATGTTTTAAGTCAATGAAGCCAGAGTTCAGCTGAAACACTTTGAACCTAAGCCCACCACTAGGTATACTAGAGAAGGTCTCAATATTTAGCATAAAGTGAAGCTGAATGCTTTGATTTAGCAGGAAGTGACTATGCTGACTTCTATCACAATTTAGATTACAAAAACTGCAGAAAATAAAAGGTAGGCTGTAGGTGACAGAAATGATATACAATGGATACCCTCATTTGGGGGCCAGGGATTCATGTGTTTATTACAGCCATGTTGCTTCAGGCTTTTATGGTTAAAGGAGACATAGGTTGACCCAGGATATTTCTGAGTATATGATATAACAGAGTTCTACTGCACTTGAAATCTCTAAATCAGCAGAAGAAATCTATTGTAGATTAAGGGAAAAGAAAAAGGCTTATGCTTGAATTATTCAAGGTACTTTGAGTAATTTTAATTGTGATTTAAGGGTACATATGATCCAGGAAGTCTGGCATAAAGGCTTTTAGGAATAACCTTTCTTAAACACCTTAATGACAACCCATTCCCTCTGATTTTCAATGCCTACACAGTCTAGCTCCAGCCAATTTTCCAATCTCATCTTCCAACAGTCTATCATAAATGCGTGGCCACCTGCCAAACTGGTATATATTACAATATGCAATGTAACCTCTGCTTTCTGGTCCCTGGCTTGCTTATGCTAACTCCTCTACCTTGAATACATGCCTCCCTCTCAAAGCACCTACCTCTCAAAACTGTCCCCAAATTGACATCTTCCATGAAGCCATTTTAGATATACCCCCGTATATATATATATATATATATATATATATATATACATATATATATATATATATATATACATATATATATACATATATATATCCCATCTCCTGTCTTTGAATCCAGTATAGTTTTTTGTTTATATTTCTGCCAAGGAACTTGCATTTTTGCCTTATTGTGCCCCACTCCTGACTGTAGATTGGGATGTTATTGACAGATACCTTAGGATTTCCCCTTGAGGGAAGAAAGAAAAATTTGGCAACCAGAAATATGCTGCACCCAGGACACAAAGTTGATGAAAACTAAAGTTTTTAAGCAAAAACTAAACTGAGCAGCAAATAAAGAGAGTCAAAGTTAGAACAATACAATCCATGAAGGAACACATTTACCAGTAAGCTGTTTACAGATGTTATTCTTCTAGTTTTACCGAGAAGTTAAATGACTCCATTTGGCAGGACTACCGTGATCTGCCACGGGACGCGGCTGTTTCACTGCTTCTGCCTGAGGCCAGCACACCCAGGTTGTCTTTAGGAATGATTTTCAATTCTCAGGCCACAATATCTGCCTCTGACCCCTTTCTCTGCTGTTGGTGACTCTACATCTTTGAGACTGACAGGTGCATCCCTTTATCAAGTAAGGAGTCATCACATCTACCAGAACATAGGCGGTGCTTACTTTTGTACATTCACTTCACCAGCAGTAAAAATAAAAATATAGCTTTATCATGTAAGAGCTTACGCAAAGTTCGTATTCCAAGGATTCTAGACTTCTGCTTTCCAGAGCACTAGTGATCGCAAGTTTTGGAGAACAGTTCAAACAGCACAAATTTGACTAAGCCATACTAAGAATTAGATTTGAGCAGGCATAGTTATCCTCCTGAGGCTGGTCTCACCTATTAAACCTAGTTAGGATAAGAGCTCTGATAAAGCTACACAACCGTGTTACTGGTGGGCTCCATAAACGTTGGATGTGGCAATTCTTGTCAGTCAACCGGTCAAGTAACACACTCCAGGAGCAGGGAAAGAGGGAACCGGTCCAACCACAGATAAGATATTGATGTGGCTGAAACACATTAATTTGTTTTAATAGTATTTATTAAAGATCTACATTGATAATAACAATAGTAATAATAATAAATGCTAGATCACAAAGCCCATGTCTATTTAACTCATCACTGTAAAATCCAAATCTAGCATAGGTCTCATCCTGTAGTAGGTGGTCAAGTAATGCTTATTGAATAACTGAGTAGGAAACATTGGTTAAGAATTTATTGAATCATTATAAAAGGCCTATCATATAGAAATTGGCATTATCCCCATTTTCAGAGGAAGAAAGTGACATTCATAGAGATGCTGTAACTTTCCTAAGTTCACCCAGTTAGAAGTGGGGACGCTGGAAACAGCAGAGAGGGAACTCAAACCCTAAGTACATACTTTACACCTCTGTGTCGTGATACCTTCAATCCTATGTGCTGCACTGCATGGGAAGAGCTGAGAGGAAAAGGAAAAAACTTCACGGGTTTTCCTGATTCTCTAGGGGCCTATCAATCACTTGTATTAAAAAAAAGTTTTAATGTCAAAAATAAGTGCACAAAGAATAATTGCACCAGGAATTCAGGGAAAGGAATGCTGCTCTTTTTAAGTTTCTTGGTAGAGCAGCAAAGAACTTCCCAGCCCGGCCCTTGCCAGCCTCACCAGGTGTGTCTCTCCAGTCTCAGCCATCCCTCCTGCCATCTGCTATAGTGCCTTGGATGAGGACTATCTACTTTCAGGCTTTGGTCATGCGGCTCCCTCATCCAAAATAAAATCAGGCTCATTCCTACAGGATTGACGAAAGTGCTACTTCCTCTCTGAAGTGTTTCCTAGCCCTTCCACCCACCACAGCCCCACTCCTGGCTGAATTTAATCACCCCTTCACCTGTTTTACCATAGACCTCCATTCATAAAGACAGTCAGCTCCTTATTGGCCTTTGGCACAGACAGCTGGTCCCTTCATCTATACTCCGAGCCCCTTGAAGACAGGGACTATGCCTTATCAAACATGAAGGGTTGGAGATTAATTCTTTATCCCTGGAGAATGGTGAGAACTCTGGCCTGATTAGATCTAAGAGCTGGTTTGAAGTGGTAGATGATAAAGTCTGGAGAGTGAGGGATCTTAATGCTAAAGATCAGAGGATGCCATGTTGAGGATTTAGAATGGGAAGTTCCTAGCAACTCTTCTAAAGAGACAGAGCATGATAAAATTGATGCTGTGGGAAGATGAAAATGTTAGTAGGATAAGAGATTCAGGTTAAGACCTGAAACCTCTATTTTGAATGAGCTAATGATCAAGTGAAATAATTTAAGAATTTTGATGGGAACCATATGCATAATTTTAGTCCTTGACTTCCAAATCTGTTTTTGCTCATAGCATCAGTGACAACTTACTTTTTTTCACACCATTTAATTGACTTTTACATTCAGATGCCATGGGACGCTCATCACACACAGGATGTAATCTTTATAATAAACCTGTGATGTCAGTTTATAACATCTGCTCTATAGACAAGGAAGCATAGGTCAAGTAGCTTTTCTGTGTTACACAGCTAATGAGTGTAAGGACAGTGATTTGAACCCATGTCTCTGTGTCTTCAAAGCCTGCTCTCCAATAGGCTCTCATAAAGCAAGCATGGATCAGAACACATGGCAAGCGTGTGCATTTAACCCAGGTGGAAATCTGAAATAAGTTGGAAAATTGAAGC
This sequence comes from Kogia breviceps, assembly GCF_026419965.1. Taxonomy (NCBI): domain Eukaryota; kingdom Metazoa; phylum Chordata; class Mammalia; order Artiodactyla; family Physeteridae; genus Kogia; species Kogia breviceps. The sequence continues at coordinate 179,914,878 of NC_081311.1, forward strand.
CAACTCATGGCAAAAATAACAGCATCCTCCTTTTATGAGAAGGGTGGGGTTCCACCAGAGGCTTAAGATAATGGGGCACCAAATGCTAATACCTCATTACCTTAAATCCACTGTGATATAAGGTGGTGACAGCCAATGCTATAAAACAGGTAGATGTGAGGAAGTTCTCAGATTCAGGATCTTCAGGTGCTTTGTCAGTACTGAGACACTCCAATGATGATGTGGTTAGAAGAACTGTTTCAAGAAGCAGCTGGTAAAAATATGATCCACAAAACCAGGAAGATAAACATATTTTAAATGGACTTAAACAAGACCCACTCCAAGCTAAGTTATAAGGCAGCTTCTCCTTCAAGATGATACAATGGTACAAGATGACCCATCACAAATGGTCTTGTAATGAGAGCCATTTTGATAAACTAAGGATTATCTTACTTACCACTGAGCCTGGGAATTTCCACCTGTGACTCTGGGAATTTCAGGATGATTTACAGTCTTGCAAAAAATTACTCACCCACTCACCCAGGATGAGTAATAATTTCCTTGTTTAAACTGGTGAAGTACGTTGAATTAATTTTACTAAGTATGTTGCTATAATCTTGTAGGGATAAGAAGTAAGAACTAATTGGTCCCTTTTTAGCCAACTTATTAAAACTTAAGGAAAGATTTCATGTAGGAAATCAGTCCTCCCTTTCTGCAGGATAAGTTTTCGTCAATTCACTTTAGAGGAAAACATGAAAATGAAAAATACTATTATTGTTTTCTCCTTCTCAATGTATGTCTTTCCCCACACAAAAAACCTAACACGGCTTAAAAGACAAATCTGTGTCTTTATCTAGTATTACTTCTTTCTTGATTTTCAAAAAAATACAACAAACCAACTTCTGCATGTGTTTTAGTCTTTGGTAACTGGCCTGTTCATGGAAAAGTTTTAAAAAGAATATCACAAATATTAAAGGTTCCTGTATTTATGTGGCAGCATGCGTTTTCTTGAATACAACAGAAACTTAGAAAAATTTATTTTTTCTTGAACAAGCTAGAAAATTATAATTTCTTGCATTTTAAAATTCCAAACCTACAGTATAGAAAAAAACAAGTCACCCAGTTATCTGTCCCCTCAAACTTGAGCAACACTCAATTTTTCCATATATTTTCTATGTGTATTACTACTAGATTACTTTGAAAAATCAGGACTGGGGTAGAAGAGGCTTGGTCAATGATTTCAATTTAAATCAATAATAAAATATTTTTGTTTAAAAGTCTCTGATTCAAGCACTATTTGGCTAGTCCACAGAGAATTAAGGTCTTTGTTTTCATGCCCCCTCATGTGGCTCCTTTAATAGCACTTCCTTTTCATCAGGTGTCCCGCAAGCAATATTTTGAAACAAAGGAGAAGAAAAGAAACCAGGAGAAATGGAAGGGAGTAATTAGTTGTTATGTGTATTGGTATCTAATAGTTTGAATTCTGAACAAGAGAATATATTTTTTAAATAGGGTAGAATAAATTCACACGTCCATACTCAGAAAAATCCATTTCTGTATGTGTGTATAGAGATATAAAAACATGCCCGTATAGATTTTACAGACATAGAGACAGAAACACAAAACATATGCATAAGTATGTAAAGAAATATTCACGAAATTTTAGCCATTATATAAGCATAAATGAATTGTAAATGTGAAGAAAATGGTGTATAATAAAAATGAAACATCTGGCCCTTCAGATATACATTTTAATGAGTGCCTTAATGACAGCATGTGACAAATGGAGCATATGGCATGATATCAGTAAGTTTTTGCTACAAAGAACTGGACAGGTCTTTTGAACCAAATTTTGTAGCATCTACATTTATCCGCAGTATTTTTCTAAACATACAAATTCAAAACTATTTTAAATTAAATAACTGCACATTCATTAATTTTTTATTAAGTTTATACATTAACGTTCTTCTTAGGGGGAAGCATTTACATGTAACACAAAATGAATATATCTCAATCTAAAATGACAATTTCCATGACTGCAGTGAAGCTAATCTTGCCCATTCTGCTATTACTCAGGCTTTCTCTCTGGACCATGGAACTGTCTTGAAAGCTGGTTATGATCTGTATAAAGGCCATAATAAAGACAAAAGTTGTTCAAAACTCTTCAAAAGGGCTTGCACAAACTTTCCTACCACTACAGGAAAGGTAATCCCATTGTCACCTAGAGCTTGACCCTCAAATCTTCAGCTTTCCTTTAGTAATGAAAGTTCATTGTTTAGAGCAAACAGAAAGCATTTTGTGTAGCACCAGGAGCCCCTGAAATGAATTTCTGTTGACGCGGTGGTTCTGCAGCCTCAGGAGGTCATTGGCAAGATGCCACTTTGATAGAGCAACTTCATTCCCTAAACTAGGGGCCACGTGAGAAATGTCGAATCATGTTGCAAGAGAAGGCACTGACTTGCTGTAAGGGGAGAGAACACTACAAGAGTTTACTTTAAAAGAGATTTGCCTGGACTAACAAGGAAGTAGGGCGTTTGGGGAGAAGGAGCAGAGGGGACCCAGTGAGGAGACACATATTGGGGCCAGTTTTCCTCTTCCCAGCTAGGTTGATTCCAGAGGCTCCAATGCTCTATCTAGAAAGTGGGGTAATAGTTATGTTTAGTCCACAGATTTGCTGGGGAATTAATTAAAGGATCAAACAAATGGAAACAACTAGATATTACTTAAGTCCTCGCCACCCCCCAGTTCCTACATCTGCGTATGTGGCTTGAAATAACACTCTATATAACCCAGATAGAAACTCAACCCATTGGTGGTGTGTATAGGAAAATAAAACAAACAAACAAAAAACCTTCACACAAATTGTTTGGTGAGTTTAGTCCCCTTATTGGAGATGAGTAGTTCACAAACTGTAGAGTCTGTGACCTCTCAACTTCACCAATGCACCCTCTCTCCTCTCTCCCTCCCATCTCCTTGTTTTCTTCACTCCTTTCTTCCTCCTCCTGTTCTGGGACTGTTAAATTCCTCTCCTTTTCTCTTGTTGAGTAGTTTTGCTTCCTTCTCTGAAGCTTGGAGGCCTCCTTCTCTCCAGACTCTAGAGGGATGCATTTACACCCCAGTGTAACAGTCACTAGAATAAGGGCTGTTTTCTCACCATAAGAAACTCTGGTAGCAGCTTCTGAAGAAGTAAAAATTTCACAAACTGCTTGCAGTTAATTCCTATTATTACTGGCTAAAATCATGCTTGATCACTTGGAACCCCCAAAATGATGACAATCAAGGAATATAATGAGATTAATTCCATAGCAATTACTTCAAACTCAAAGCAATATTCAATTACATATCAGGACATATGAAATACTGTCATTTTCTATTTTTCCTATACCCAAGGCAGTTTGAGTAGAAGTGTAGACCCCTCTGGGATCTGTGACATATTCTCAGGGGCCCATGAATTCTTTTGAAGATTAATATTTCAGGTCTTTTATGTTTATGATACTCTGAAAAATTCAAGTCTATTCTACTTCATCTGGATGACCACATTATGAGCAATTAAGTGGCAAGTGATCATTTATAATAGAAATGTTCAACCTTTCAGTGAATTGATAAACTTATCTAGATCCTCTATTCTAATGTGAAAACGACAATCATTACTAATCTGTTACTGTAACGCAAACTCAAAAGAATCTTTAAATTCCTGTACAAATTATAAAAGTAATACTTCTCTGTGGCAATGATATTTCATAACTGAATTTTTTCTTATTTTTAATATTTATTAAGGCTTTGATTTGCCATCATTAAAATGATGTAGTGAAGCAAAGAAAAAACTAATTGCAGTGAGTCAGTGAGAAAAGGTGGAAGTAGATTTAATGCTGAAATTATACTTTCATGATAACATTGAACAAATATATACAAATGTTTTTTTAAAAACTGTAGTTTCAGCACAGAGGAAAAAATTAGCAGGAAATGACTTGTTCATGACATTCTATAAACCAAAATTTCTTGGTTATATTTTAAATTCAGAGAAGATTGTTCTTTGGAAGGTTCTGATTAAATATAAAGTCTGAGCTAGCAAACAAAGCTTTAAAATAATTGATCCTACCATGTATGATTTGTATGTACATGCATTTCCTACATTTAGAATATACTGACTATACTTCCTCTTATTTGTTGGTTCGAATCAGTCCACTTAAATATCAAAAAATAGCAGGTAAACATGGACATAACCCCTATTATTAAAGGTATGAAGGACAGAAAATTAGATCATAAGCAACACTGAGAAACTCCCGGGACAAACATTTTGAGACCTGAGATGATCTATAGATGTGTCACTTGGCTAGGCTTAGTTTCCAGTTATTCATTCAAAGGCTAATCTAGGTGTTGCTGTGAAGGCATTTTGTAGATCTGATTAAAGCCCATAAACAGTTAACTTTAAGTAAAACTATGACAGATAATCTGGGTGGGTCTGCTTCAATGGCTGAGAGGCTTTAAGAGTGAAACTGAGGCTTCCCTGATAAAGAAGAGACTTAGCCTGTGGATGGAAGCTTCAGCCAGAGTTTCAGCCCGTCCTTCCTGGCATCCTGCACTACAGACTTCAGACTTGCCTGGCCAACCCCCCTCAACTGCAGAGCCAATTGTATGCAATAAACCTCTTAATAAAGATCTCCTGCTGGTTCTGCTTTTCTGGTGGAACCCTGAGGGATACAGGGCCCCTGCAATCTGATGACATGTAGATGTGCAAACAATCATAAGGAATCAATATCAAATAAGAATTTAAATCCAAAAGAACTTGGTAGTTATTTAAAAACTAACCTCTCCAATGTTCTCTTTTGTAAACTCTTGATTTTTAAAAAGTTTCTGAAACAGTTATGCCTATATCCAAATACTTGAAGGGAGAAAAAAAAAGAACTTGTTTTCAATAATTTTTTAAAAATGGTATCTATTACATATTAAATTCCAAAGCCAGCAGGTAGAAGTTTGGGAAATAGGGCAAGTTTGTCCTCAATCTCCCCTTACCTGTCTCACATTCAAGGGGAATCTTTGCAATCCACTTTGGTTTTACATTTGAGTCTGTCCTCATAAAACTTCCCAATCCTGGCTTTCTCTGCTCCCATCACCACGCACCCCATTTCCTCCAAATCAAAATTCCTTTTCCTGGTTTTGGATTTCTCAAGATTTTCTGATAAGCTAAATAAAAGCGTGACACAAATACAACAACAACAAAAAATGGTATCTACTTCTTATGAAGAAACATTATTGATCATAAAACAGGGAAAGTTTCAAACAACTGCTGTAAACTACATTGGATGAACAACAAAGAGACCGCAGTGCAGGGATACTTCAACACTAGACAGATAGTTTTAGCAAATGGCCATTAGTGGTGGGTACCAGCATGATGTCCCAAACCCTCGGAGAGAACTGTCTCAGGGGTTACAAGTTCGGAGAAGAGACAAGATCTATCACTCTAGTAGAAACCAATAAGGATCCAGAACAAATGTGGATCTGTGAGCCTCCCATTTCCCAAACCTCACCATCACCTTAGCTCCTGATACTTTAAGACCATAAAACCAGGGCTTCCCTGGTGGTGCAGTGGTTGAGAATCTGCCTGTTAATGCAGGGGACACGGGTTCAAGCCCTGGTCTGGGAAGATCCCACATGCCGCGGAGCAACTAGCCCCGTGAGCCACAACTACTGAGCCTGTGCGTCTGGAGCCTGTGTTCCGCAACGAGAGGCCACGATAGCGAGAGGCCCGTGCATCCCGATGAAGAGTGGCCCCCACTTGCTGCAACTAGAGAAAGCCCTCACACAGAAACGAAGACCCAACACAGCCATAAATAAATAAATTAATTAATTAATAAGACCATAAAGCCAGCTCTCAGTAAACCCCCTCATCATCTTGAAGAGGATCTCAAGGAATGAGAAGAAATATAAAAGACTGAGAATTTATCTCAAACACATCAAGCCATCATAAAGAGGTTATGTAAACTGGAAAGGACTGTTAAACTGTATATTAGCAAGTTTGTAGAATTTTTTTCCCTCCATGTTATCCAGTGGACTAAAACATTATAAAGATGATCTAATCTATTAGAGAAAATAAAGAAGCTGCAATTTAGTTACACATTTAATAGCAGCATGAGCAAATTTTCAACCTCTTTTATTGAAATGACTGGGATTGCAGTACTAAGCAGTGTCAAATGATTTTCCAAAGCCTGCTCCGTGGTGTTCAGGAATATACTTAAAGGGTTTTTTGTTTGTTTCAAAGCTGTGAGAAGAAGGATTATTTTAGTTAAGGATGAGTTAGAATAGAAAGGCAATGGAATGAAAAGTGTAACATCTATTTCTTTTCAGATAATTTGGACTAAATTTGAATCACTGAGGTTATAGGGTTGAGAACCAAAAACTGATCGAAATGTTCACAAAAGATTTTGTGAAATTCTGAGTACAAGCAGAATTTCTTTGCTGCCCAGGTGATAAAATATAGCATAAAATTAAAAGAATGAGACTGGTTTTCCTGTCAAACAAATGTTAAGAGCCATTTATAATCAGGAATTAAGACCCTGAATCCCTTTTAGACATCAAACCTTCTGGCACAGAGCAAGCTTGGAGGGAGAAAAAGGCAAAGGGGACCCCAACCAATTCATATTGACTCCCTAAGACAGCTAGAGTCCTTTAAGAGTTAGCACTAGTTCTTTAATAAGGAGGAAATGGAGCTTCATGGCAGAATTCACTAAAGCCTTTTGTAATGGAACTGTCCTGAAGTGTGGCTTTAGTCTCATTATTTGACCAAAATAATGAGACAGTTTCCCCACAGACTCAGCCATTGTAAGATGGAGCACTGAAGGCCATTTCAGACATCCCTGGACCTGTGATTAATGGTTGTATCATCACGTATGTTACCATTGTACCTAACCAGAATTTCATGGTCAGTAATAAATAAATGTCATTTGGATGTATTATTATTATCTTAATTGTTCTCTTTAAATATTGGTAAAACTTCTAGATATAATTTCAAATAAAAATTTGTTTGTGTGCTGGTTATATGGAAATTAGCCAATTAACACATATATTTATTAAAGTAACAGTAAAATGTTGCTACAATGGTGTGCTTTGAAAGCTATTAATTCAATGTGCAAAAACAATTATTAAGAACCTTGGGGCTTCCCTGGTGGCGCAGTGGTTGAGAGTCCGCCTGCCGATGCAGAGGACACGGGTTCGTGTCCCGGTCCGGGAAGATCCCACGTGCCGTGGAGCAGCTGGGCCTGTGAGCCATGGCCACTGAACCTGCGCATCTGGAGCCTGTGCTCTGCAACGGGAGAGGCCACAACAGTGAGAGGCCCGCGTACCACAAAAAAAAAAAAAAAAAAAAAAAAAAAAAAAAAAAAAAAAAAAAAAAGAACCTTGAAGTCTTTAAGTAACTAGGAAAATAGATTGACAGTTAATATGAATGTTAAGAGAGAATGCACAAGCTTGTACTTTTACATAGACTGTTGTAATAACAAGCCTCCAAGATGACATCCAGTGGGCCTCACATCCTGGTATTCATGCCCTTGTGCAGTACGTTCCCATATTGAACAGAACTGATCTTTGCAGGAGATCAATCAAGATGGCAGAGTGGGAAGATGTGGAACTCACTTTCTACCACAAACAAATCAAAAATACATCTATATGTGGAACAATTCTCACTGAAGACTAATTGGAAACTGGCAGAGAGACTCTTGTACAAACAAGGCTATAAGAAAGATCCACATGGAACTGGGTGGGAAGGGAAGAGAAGCAATCAGGGTGGAACCTGTGCCCCTGAGAGGGGACTCAGAGGCAAAGGGAGAACACATGAGCAGAGATCCACTCTGAGCAGTGAGTGGTCTGAACCACACATTAGGCGCTCAAGTCCTGGGATCCTACAGGGAAGAGAGCACCCTTAATCGGTTGGAGGGCTGCAGGGACTAAGAGGAGGGCTGTGTGAAGCCTGGGTCCCACTGGTGAGGGATGCATGAGTGCTGGCTTGCTCCTGATGCAGGGTGGAGAGGGCAGACTGAAGACTGCTCCAGTGGCTGACTGGTTTCCTGAGACCACCCTAGCATGCACTGCAGCCTGAGATGACCAAACGTTCCAGCCCTGCCTACTTCACCCTGCAGCTCCACACTAGAGCGAGGCTGCTATGACCGACTGGGGAGAGAGCTCAGACATGGGACACAGAGGTGACTTGGACCTCAGGCTGTTGTCTGCAAGTGGCAGGGGCAGCCAAAGCTGGCGTTTACACAGGAAGTGCATTAGGGATGGTCCCAATCTCTGACGGCAAGCCAGACTGCCACAGCCGATGCCCAATAAACGCCAAGAGCCTACATGGGCCCCACCTGCCCTGCAGCACGGCTCACAACAGCCTGGTGGAGGCAGAGGCTGGTGGGAGTGATCAGCTATAACGAACAAAGCAGACTCAGATACAGCAGGGGCTGCCATTGCTAATGCTGGTACAGGCAGCACACTGGAGGCTACCTCGACCTGTATGGCTGGCCTGCCATAGCCCATGACTGGTCACAGGCCTAGAAGTCTGCATGAGCCCCCCTTGCTCCAGCACTCCCCTCTGGGGTAAGGGTGTCAGTGCTGGGAAAGGGGAGAGCACATATTTAAAGGCAACAGAGCCAGCTCGGACCCAACCCTCAGACCTTCTGCTCCCTCAACCTGGGATCTGCCCCTGCCCCTGATAAGGCAGTGACAGCCACTGAGCAGAGGGAAAGCCCCACCTCACACCTGGCTCCAGCTCTAGCCCCTCCATCTCCAGCCTCACTCCCTACCAAGGTGAGAGCTGCCAGCACACCATGAGGAAAGATTTGACTTCTCTTCATGTCAAATCCAAATCTCCCATCAAAGGTACACAGACTATATAAGGATGCTCCCACATAAGGACACCCTTTCAAGAGTGCAATAGGTAACTTTTAACCTAAATTCATAAAGGCAGAGAAAGTTAAGCAAAATGTAAAGACAGAGGAACAGTTCTCAATTGAAGGAGCAAGAGGAAACCCCTGAAAAATAAATAATGAAACAAAAATAAACAATTTACCAGACAAAGAATTCAAAGCATTAGTAATAAGAATGTTAAATGAATCAGGAAAAAGAATAGATGAACACAGTGAGAATTTTAACAAGGAACTAGAAAATATAAAAAAGGCCCAATCAGAAATGAAAAATTCAATAGCTGAAATTAAAAAATGCACTGGAAGGGATGAGTAGAAGACTACTGAAGAATGCATAAGTGATCTGCAAGATAGAATAATGCATAAGTGATCACATGAGTGATCTGGAAGATAGAATAATGAAAATCACCCAATCAGAACAGCAAAAAGAAAAACAAATTTAAAAAGTAAAAAAAAAAAAAAAAAAAAAAAAAACAGTCCAAGAGATCTCTGGGATAACATTAAGCATATCAACATTTGCATTATAGGGGTCCCAGAAGAAGAGAGAGAGAAGGGGATTGAAAATGTATTTGAAGAAATTATGGCTGAAAACTTCCCATACCTGAAGAAGGAAACAGATATCCAGGTACAGAAAGTACAGAGGGTCCCAAACAATATGAACCCAAACAGATCTACACCAAGACATATAATTAAAATAGCAAAAGTTAAAGATAAAGAGAGAATCCTAAAGGCAGCAAAAGAAAAAGCAAAGAGTCATATACAACAGGATCCCCAAGGCTGATTTTTCTGCAGAAACTTTGCAGGCCAGAGGGCGTGGCATGATACATTCAAAGTGCTGAAAGGGAAAACCCTGCAACCTAGGATACTCTAACCCAGCTATACTACAAAGCTAAAGGATTCAAAACACATGATAGTGGCATGAAAACAGACATATAGATCAATGGAACAGAACAGGGAGCCCAAAAATAAATCGATGCATCTACAGTCAATTAATCTATGACAAAGGAGGCAAGAGTATACAGTGGAGAAAAAAAGACTCTTCAGTAAGTGGTACTGGGAAAATTACAGAGCCACATGTAAAACAATGAGATTAGAACATTCTCTCACACCATATATAAAAATAAACTCAAAATGGTTTAAAGATCTAAATATAAGACCTGAAACCATAAAACTCCTAGAAGAGAACACAGGCAGAACACTCTTTGGCATAAATTGTAGCAATATTTTTTTTCTATCTGTCTCCTAAGGCAAAAGAAATAAAAACAAAAATAAATAAATGGGACCTAATTAAACTTTAAAGTTTTTGCACTGCAAAGGAAACCACTAACAAAATGAAAAGACAACCTACTGAATGGGAGAAAATATTTGCAAATGATATGACCCATAAGGGATTAAAATCCAAAGTATATAAACAGCTCACACAAATCAATGTCAAAAACACAAAAACTTACTCAAAAAATGGGCAGAAGACCTGAATACATTTTTTCCAAAGAAGACATATACATGGCTAACAGGCACATGGAAATATGCTCAATATCCCTAATTACTAGAGTAACGCAAATAAAAACCACAATGAAATATCACCACACACCTGTCAGAATGGCTAACATCAGAAAGTCTATAAATAAAAAATGCTGGTGAAGAGGTGGAGAAAAGGAAACCCTCATGTACTGTTGGTGAGAATGTAAATTAGTGCAGCCACTATGGAAAATAGAATGGAGGTTCCTCATGAAACTGAAAGTAGAACTACCGTATGATCCAGCAATTTCACCCCTTGGTATATATTTTTAAAAAAATGAAAACACGAACTTGGAAAGACCTATGCATCCCAATGTTCATAGCAGCATTATTTACAATAGTCAAGATATGGAAGCAACTCGTGTCCACCAACAGACGAATGGATAAAGATGCGGGGTGTGTGTGTGTGTGTGTGTGTGTGTATGTGTGTGTTTACACACACATACACACACATACATACACAATGGAACATTGCTCAGTCTTAAAAAGGAATGAAATTCTGCCATTTGCAACAACACGGATGGACCTAGAAGGTATTATGCTAAGTAAAATAAGTCAGACAAAGAAAGACAAATATTCTGTTGTCACTTATATGTGGAATCTAAAAAAATAACACTAATGAATGTATATAACAAAACAGAAATAGACCCACAGATACAGAGAACAATCTTGTGGTTACCAGTGGGAGAAGGGAAGGTGGGAGGGGCAAGATAGAGGCATGGGATTAAGAGATACAAACTAAAAACAAAACAAACAAAACAAAACAAAACAAGAAAGAGATACAAACTACTATGTATAAAATAAATAAGCAACAAGGATACATTGTACAGAACAGGAAAATACAGCTATTATTTTGAAATAGCTTTAAATGGAGTATAATCTATAAAAATATTGAAACACTATGCTATACATCAGAAACTAATAAAATATTGTAAATCAACTCTACTTCAATTTAAAAAAAGGAGTGGGGCTTCCCTGGTGGCGCAGTGGTTGAGAGTCCGCCTGCCGATGCAGGGGACACGGGGTCGTGCCCCGGTCCGGGAAGATCCCACGTGCTGCGGAGCAGCTGGGCCCGTGAGCCATGGCCGCTGAGCCTGTGCGTCCAGAGCCTGTGCTCCGCAACGGGAGAGGCCACAACAGTGAGAGGCCCGCGTACCGCAAAAAATAATAATAATAATAAAAAAAGGAGTGAATCCAAACAAATAAAAAAAAACTAACCTTTCTAAATAATAATCACATATTATGCTTTCTAGGGACATGTCAAAACAGACATTGAGGCTTCCGTCTTGCTTTCTCTTGAATTACCTGTCTTGGAGAATCCAACCATTACCTGGTGAGGACACTCAAGCAGCCTATGAAGAAGCACATGTACATAGGAAATGAGGCCTCTAGTGAACAACCAGAACAGCTGGCAAGTCACGTATGTGAGCCATCTTGGAAGTAGGTCCACCAGCCCCATCAAGGTTTCAGATGACTACAGCCCCAACTAACATCTGGACTGCCATCTCAAAAGAGACCCTAAGCCAGAACTGTCAAGTTTCTAATCCACAGAAAATAAGGATAATAAATGTTCATTGTTGTTTTAAAACACTAAGTTTTGGGGCAACTTCTGATGCAGCAATACATAACTATTACAAATATAATACTTCTTAACCCAACAATTTTTAAAATTTAGTAACAGTGTAAAACAGAATAATAGAGATTATACCATAATTCAAATCTTTGTAGAATTACTTAATGTACTAGTATTTATAGCACTAACTAAAATAACTTTTAAGAATGACAATTTTTCAAAATTTTTCAAAATCAAATTTTCTTATAGTCAGAGTCTTAAAAGGTTAAAAATACAAACAAAAAGCAATAGACTGCCAAACATTTTCCGTCACTGAAGATGAATTTTCAAGATTTGACAAGACATGAATCCCAGAAAACATTGCTGAATATCTTTTTCCTGAATTATATCATATCAGTATCATATACAAGTCATACTATGCTAAATTATGTTAATTTTATGAATATTGTATGAATTAAACTGCTAGTGATATTATTGACTATGCTATGTGTATGTATATATTCAGAAACATACATAGAACAGATATGTAATCATGGAACAGCATAATATAGCAAAATTACACGCCATAAAGAGAAAGGTAACAGTCCCTCTCATCACTGTTCTACCACAAATAAACCATATGACATAATAAGAGATTTGAGAACTGCTTTGATATGTACATATATAAGATATTCTAGCAAAAGGAATGGTGCCGTTAGGTATTGCATATTTTATTTGTTCAGCTATGACTACTGTGCTCATTTCATAGTGTCTACTTCCATTTTCATTGTTTAAAAAAAAAACTTTTAGTTTGAAATAATTTTAAGCTTACAGAAGAGTTGCAAAAATAGTACAGAGTGTTCCTGTATACACTTCACTCAGCTTCCCCAATGTTGCATGACCATAGTATAATTATCAAAACCAGAAAATTAACACTGGCACAACATTGTTAACTGAACTACAGACTTTATTCAGATTTCCCCCCATTTTCCCATGAAAGTCCTTTTTCTGTGCCAGGATTCAGTCAATCCAGGATCCCATGGTGCCTTAATTGCTATGCCTCTGTAGCCTCCTCTAATCTACTACGGTTCCTTTCTTTGTCGTTCATGACTTTGAGACTTTTGTAAAGAACTAGTTAGGTATTTTGTATAATATACCTCAGTTTTGGCTTGTCTCATGCTTGTTCATGATTAAAGTGAGGTTTGCGTTACTGGGAACAACAGCACGAAGGTGATGAACCCTTCTCAGGGCAGTCTATCAGAGGGCATATGATGTCAATACATCTTATTGCTGGTGATGTTAACCTTGAGTTCATGGTCAAGGTCATGTCTGCCAGGTTTCTCTGCTGCAAAGTTACTATTTTAGAAGAGATACTTTGAGACTACACATATATCCTAATCCTCCTTAAATTTCGCCCACTAATATTAGCATCCATTGGCGGATCTCCCCTGTAGCAATTATTACTGTGGTGTTAAAATGCTGATTTTTCTATTTCCTACCTTTCTTCGGCACTTATTAAAATGGGACTCCTCTGTAAAGAAGTGTGTCTCTTTTCTATCATTTATATATTTATTCGATTATTTATTTATATCAATGTGGACCCATGGGTATTTATTTTATCCTTTGGATTAACTTCTATTATGTTTGACTAATTTTTGTTGATTTTATTCAGTCCAGTGTTAAAGATGTCTGGATCAGGAAGACCCAACGTTGTGCTTAAGTCAAAATGCTGTGGAATTCAGTGTAGCCCTGATAACGTAACAGAATTCTATACAGAATTCTGTCTTAATGTGTTTGTTTCTTTGTGTGTGTGTTCTACACTAAACTTGCTTGTAGATGCTCAATAAATGTCAAACAAATTAGTAATTACTTAGAAATTGAACATTTACTAAGCCTTCAAGGTATAATTATAATTATGCTGAACAGTGCCCCTGCCTTGTAAACATTATGGGGCTTACATTATTAGGAGGCTTTTATTCCACCATGAGTACACATGATCAAAGGGCATTACGTTTCTCTCCAGAAATGGAGAGCAGAACATTGAATCCTATGTCCAGATATTAATCATGAGCCCTTGGTTAAGGCCAGTGGGCTAGATTTCTACACAGTAAAGTTACTATTTGGGGAGATATACTTTGAGACTATGTTACTCTATTGTTCCTCCTTCCACTTCTACCAGTTTTACCCACTAAATTTACTCTTCCAGACTGCTATTTAGTCAATCACAAGATGCAAAAATTAAAAATACCTTGACTAAGTAATGGTAAAATTAGAAATCTTTTCAGGAAAGTGTACTAGCCTGACGTGGTATAAAGGTTTAGGTAAAAATATATATAATTTAGATAAAGCCAAAGCTTGTCTCTGTTACTCAAGTGTTTTAGTTAAAAATAAATAAATGGCTTTTGCCTAAATTATCTAGGTAATTACAGTTAAATGACCCACATGTAGCATTATATGTTTTGCCAGCATTTCAAAGATGCATTTCAGTATCTATTATAATATCTTTTTATGATATGAATTATCTTATTCTCTGATAATGCCCTACCATGGTGAATAATCAAACTATTCAAACTACTTTTTCTAATGCAATTTAAAAAGAGCTAATAAAAAATCCTGAGTTCAGATTCTAGGCCAGAAAGACACCTGCACTGGGAGGGAAGAGAAATTAGGAACATGCTCCCACTGACATGCTCCAGGAATTATTTCAGAACTTAATACACATATAAAGCAGCTTAGAAACTCTAGAAAATGGGGAGTCAATATCACATATTAGGTCAAATAAGAGACGTTAATTAAAAATAACCTATAGGGAAGAATATTATTGTTACTATTTAATTTAAAAAATAATTTATAGACTTTATGTATTATTACTCAAGGGAAAATAAATGCAGAAAGTTTGCATAGAATGCCAAAGTCTATGTACATGACTTTCCAGGAGATTAACATGCATCAACTCTCTGAAAACCCTACCACCTGCACTGCACTGAACACACAGTTTTTGTGAGTCCATATGGAATAGGGCTGAGAACTTAGCAAAATACTTATAAATTCATAAAACTATTGTATATAAAGCTGTCTTTAAAAGTTAATAAGCAGCATATTGGGATTGGTGATATTAAGTGGCAAGATACATATGTGTACATAAAAAGTAAAAATTGAGGTCAAAAGTGTAGCTTCATACTAAGAATAACTTCAGGGAAATGCCCAGTAAGTCTAAAACATTATACTTGACTTCTGCCCAACTTTATGTGCTCCAGGACATTACTGGTGAATGCAAAGTCATCTGGACAACTCAGAGAACTGGAAGGTTAGGAGGAAAGTCACCAATTAGCACAGGTACTAATTTTTTTTCATAACCTAGGATATGTCAGTACTCTCTGCATCTGAGTTCTTAAACTCCATGTCTGTAAAATCGAAATTATGATACCAACTTACCTCTCAATGTTGTTGTGAAAGTTATCCAGTAAGAGGCAGAGCATTTTAAAACACTGAAATGGGTTCCTCTATAATAAAATCAAATGTCAGTACCTGTTCCCCAGAGATAGGGCAGGTTTTTCTCTTCTGGGAGACTTGTGAAGTCATTTGTCCTGAAAGTTTGCAACATCCACTGGTCTGAAAGGAGAATGTTGGATTAAATTTCTTGACATCCTTTATAGCTTTATTCTCTTATAAATTAAATTCTGCTTTCATAAAACAGTTCTCAGTAAGGTCTGATCAGTGATAAGTACTCTATCATCCACTCTTACCTTTCCAAATCATTCTCCAGATTGCATCCACAATGATCTTTTCAAAACACACGTGAAAACATGTCACACACACTCCTTTTAAAGCCCCTCAATGCCTTTCCTTTGTGTTTAGGACAAAGATCAAACTCCTTAATGGTCCACAAAACCTATTATGGTCTGATGCCTACCTTCATACCACCCTCCCAAATTCTTTCTACTAGTCTTTCTTCAGTGCCTTGTCACCATGTTCCCTCCCACTCCAGGGCCAGCGCCTTGCACACACTTCCTATCCTCTCCCAGTTAGTACCCACTCACCCCATCTCCTTTTTTTTTTTTTTTTTTTGGTCTCTTCCTTAAAAATATCTATTCTAATAGCACTGTGCTTATCTCCTTGATAGCACTTATTGTTGCAATTTATTTACATTTTTGTGTGTGATTATTTGATCCCTGTCTGTCTCCCTCACTGGATTGTATACATATCAGAATCCTTGGCGTGCTGGATCATGTTGTGTCCCAGGGCCCACACAGCGTCTTACCCCAAAAACGCTGTCAGTAAATTTCTGTTGAATGAATAACATTTACTTAAATCATTACTACTGTCATTGAAGGCAGTCAAGTGAATCTCCCTTTTTGCATGACTTCTGTACACATTACAAATAAGCATAGCAATATTTTGGTAATGATGCTGATATCTATGCAAGATCTTTATTTCAATAAGATTTAAAAAACAAAAAACAGCTTCTTTTTGAATCTGGCATCTTTACTGAGAACACAAGCTGCGCTTGATCTCAGTAAGAAATAGAAACACAATGATGATCAGCAACCATTGTGGAAACGCATTAGTAGGTCTCAGAGTTGTCCCTAAAGGACAACAGTCCAGCCTGCTGAAAGGTCTAAACTAGTTTT
This sequence comes from Kogia breviceps, assembly GCF_026419965.1. Classification (NCBI taxonomy): domain Eukaryota; kingdom Metazoa; phylum Chordata; class Mammalia; order Artiodactyla; family Physeteridae; genus Kogia; species Kogia breviceps. Next base: position 179,931,467 of record NC_081311.1, read on the forward strand.
CCATCATTTTATATTATGTGCTAATGGTTTCCTTTACCCTTTTTAATCCTCCTGTGGGATAAGGCTAATCATTTCAGCTTCCTATTGCTAAAGTCCTCTGGGCACCTTGTTTTTTTAAGGGCAACAGAAAACAGCTAAAATTCTTATCAAAAGTATCCTGGGTGATATATGCTTCCTGTTTCTATGAAAATAAAACCTGTCCTTAAATGTTAGCACATCTTTAAAAATATAAATCTATCAAGGAGGAAACAAACATCTGAGTGAGCCCACCTCTCAGGGGAAATATTTGAGTTACACATATTAAAGGACCTCAGAGCAGCTCTCTGAAGTAGAATAAAAACAAAAGCAGAAGTGTATTGGTTAAAGCCCCTGACACCTGGAAAGAAGGGGTCCTGGACTCTCTTTAAGTGCAGAAAGGATCTGTTCTACCCTTGAGCAAGGTGATTTTGGGGGGTCTCTGTTATTCTCTTTAATAACAGAGATATTCATTCTTGCATTCTCTGTTTCATCCTGTGAGATTTTTTTTTTCTAATTATTTATTTAGATTTCCCCTCAGCTTTACTGAGATATTATTAGCATATAACATATGCAAGTTTAAGGTGACACACGTATATATTGTGACATGACAACCACAATAAGGTTAGTAAATACTGTTAACCACCAAGGGCTCACTGCCCGGCATGCACAGAAGCCAATAATATGGCACTAGCTTTTGAGGAAAGAAAGAGCTTTACTGTGAGGTCAGGAGGCAAGGCTCTCAAACTGGTCTCCTCGATCAGAGGTCCTGGGCAAAATTTAAGGAGTTAGGGGAATTTTGAACTTGGAAGCTGATTGGCTAGTCTCAAATCAGTTCATATAAGCTACTCATGCTACTGGAAGCCAAATTTTCCTTAATGACGGACTTCTCACTTCGTAAAGTGCTCTGGTGGCAACATCTCTGATCTTTGAGTGCTGCGGACTGAAGATTCTCGGTTCCGGGGTCATCCTGGAGACGTGGGTTCTGGTCTTGAACATGTGCAGTGCTTTCTCTGTAAAATAACTCATTTGTTTGATCAATCAGCCTATTGGAGGGGGCAAAACCAGTTGAAGGCAGTCAATGTTTTACATTCTGTTTCAATTTCCCCCTTTATCTTTGTACATTCTTCAATTTTGAGGGAAACAGGGTGCTGACCACTATAGCTGACAGTAAGTAGTAAAAGGATTAATCCTAAGATATGACTCCTAATTTTTATAGCTTTTCAAAAAAAAGACCTTATTTCTTTGAAAATCCATGAAAATGTGTTATTTTTAAACATTGTTAGTGGTTGAATTTGAATTATATAGGCCTGGTCCAGACTCTTGGGTGAAAGCCATCTACTTTAAAGATGTCCATGTCTTCTCTTCCAGGCCAGGTGGAGTCTTGGCTGTCCTGTTTATTTTTGAAAAGTAATTTAGGGTCAGTGAAGGGTTTACAACTGTAATCAGGGGCTGAGAAATTGGTAATCGGTTTCCCTCTGGTGTTATTAAGATGGTGGGTCCTCCTACTTCCTTCTGTCCATGGAGAGTGCGCCTGTTTGGGAACTGTCTATCCACTTAGCTTGCAGTTGATCCTCAGGGAGTTGATTCTTTCCAAGTTTTGAGGAGGGCCCAATCCTCTGGGCTTATGCAGTGCAGGGGAATGTCTGTGGGAAACATTAATCTACTAGAAGCATATTTATACATAGCAGGTAAAGTAACACTTGGAGACCATCCATACTTAAAAGTATCTAATTCTTTTACAATATGATCAGTTTCAAGACTGCAATAGTAATTCAGTTTTTTGTTTGTTTGTTTGTTTGTTTGTTTTTGCGGTACGCGGGCCTCTCACTGCTGTGGCCTCTCCCGTTGCGGAGCACAGGCTCCGGATGTGCAGGCTCAATGGCCATGGCTCACGGGCCCAGCCGCTCCGCGGCATATGGGATCTTCCCGGACCGGGGCATGAACCCGCGTCCCCTGCATTGGCAGGCGGACTCTCAACCACTGCGCCACCAGGGAAGCCCTGGGAGTTCTTTAATGTCGACTTTTCTTGGTGAGAAAGTCATTTAATTTTGCAGGTAGATCTTCCCCCAATAAGGCAATAGGGTATTCAGGCATACACAGACAGCTGTGCTTTATAGATAAGAGGCAGAAAAGGGGGAGTACATAAACAAATCCCCTGGGTTGAGGCATAAGACAGAAAGCAAGAACTTTAGGGTTTAGGAAGCAATTCCATCTCCTAGTTTGGTTTCTGGAGAGAAGCAAGAAAATACAGTAGTGACTATCCACAACTTGGCTGTAAGAATTCCCTGGAGAAGCCACTAAGGAGAATGGACAGTCTCGAAGATAACCAGCTTGGATTTGAGGGTTTACTTAGGGAACAATGAAAAGCTTTTCATTAGAGATGATTGTCAAGAACTATGGCCTAAAAGTCATGAATGCCAAGCAATCTGTCCCAGCAGTTCCAAGACTGAAGCCAATTCAGTTAGAGGCTCCTAGTAGTTTTCCCCCATGGGCTGAAGGCAGCTTGCCTATTGCAAAGGGGCCTATGAACGTCCAGGCTCTCACTCACCACCTGGAAAACATACCCAATGAGGAGGAGGGTGGATGAGGTGACTGTATGACCTTGAAGAAAGTAAAGTGAGGAGGCTGTTTGAGACTCAGGCAGAGCTCAATCTGAAAGAGGAATTCAGGAGTATACAGGTTGAAATACCTAAGCTCTCACTTCCCTTCTGAGCATGTTGGTGTTTAATCTTCCTGGTAGCTGACCAAAACATTTTACCTCCCCAGCAGAGGTCACAAACAAGCTAATCTAGATGTCTGAGCATTTTCCAAGTAGAATACATTCAGCCAAGGCCTCATATAGGCCATGGCCTTTAGCACCACCACCAATGTTTGTTCCTCTGGGAAAACTTTCCTCTTTAAATTTAACTCTCTCTCTCTCTCTCTCTCTCTCTCTCTCTCTCTCTCTCTCTCTATATATATATATATATATATATATATATATATATATATATACACACACATATATATACACATACATATATATATATATGTATGTTTAAAAGCATTTCAGTGCTAACTCAATGCTAGTTTGTCTCATATAAAAGAGGGTTAAATTTCTCAGTAAGGAAAACCCAAAATGTGTTCAATTGTATAAAATTCCTTTAACCCAGGCACGGGGTATGTTCTTCAGGGGTGGAGAATTTTCCTGCTTTACACACCCTCATTTTTCCTTTGCCCTCTTACCCCAACAAGGTAATCAGGGCTGGTTCATTAAGAATACACACCTGGATCAATACCTCCAGGCAATCGTCTTGGGCACGAGTAAAAAACCCCATCACCTCCATACGGCAAAGTTTCTAGTCAGGGAGCAATGTCTTTTACCTCCTGAGTCAGAGGACTCTCATTCATATCAGGTTTATTTTATTTATATTTATTTATTTATGTATTTATTTTATAAAGAATTAGGAACAGGAAAGCCGTGGTAAGCATTTAATGTATTTATAAATGTATGTATTTATTTATTTTTGGCTGCGTTGGGTCTTCATTGCTGCGCGTGGGCTTTCTCTAGTTGCGGCGAGCGAGGGCTACTCTTCGTTGCGGTGCGCCGGCTTCTCATTGAGGTGGCTTCTCTTGTTGTGGAGCATGGGCTCTAGGTGCGCGGGCTTCAGTAGTTGTGGCATGTAGACTCAGCAGTTGTGGCTCTCGAGCTCTAGAGCACAGGCTCAGTGGTTGTGGCACACAGGCTTAGTTGCTCCGCGGAATGGGGGATCTTCCCCAGGGCTCGAACCCGTGTCCCCTGCCGTGGAAGTGCAGAGTCTTAACCACTGGACCGCCAGGAAAGTCCCTTGTATCAGGTTTAATACAATTTTGCTATAGTTTTTGCTCATCCAAGAGCCAACTCCTATTAGCCAATCCTAACAAATAAAACAGTCAAAGACAAACATGGACAAAGAAATCCAAAGGCCTGGGACTTTAACCCAGGGTTCAGGACTCTAACCCAAAACTCTGAGTAGCTCAGGGGTATAACCTCTCATGTTTTCTCCCTTAGGGTGGGTCTCTAACCCACAATCCTAGCCTTGGGACTCTAACCAAACAAAAAAATCTCCCCAGGATGGAAACTCTAACCCATAATCCTGATGAGGTTATTAGACAATTTAGGCACAGGTGCATTTTAACAAGGTTACTCATACAAAAGATGTCTGATCCAGGAGCAGTTCTTCTCTCAAAAGTGAAAGTAGCACCAAGGAGCTTGGAGCTGCCCAGCAGGAGAACAGGAACCTGACAGCTGAACTTCTAGACAAATCCGGTCTAGGTGGCCACTCAGGGTCAGTGGGAGATCACACACCTCGCTGGAAGCTACAGTGCCTCAGGCAAGCGGTCACAAGACCTAAGTTCCTTGGCGGTTGCCAAAACTGTTACCAAGCAAGGTCTCATTGCCCAATGCACACAGCAGCCAATACTATGTCAGCAGCTTTTGAGAAAAGAAAGAGCTTTAGTTTGAGGTTGACCAGCAAGGAGACAGGAGGCATGGCTCAAATCTCTCTCCTTGTTGGGTGACCTTGCAATAAAGCTCTTTCTTTTCTCAAAAGCTGGTACCACGGTGTTGGCTTCTATGTTCATTGAGCAGTAAGCCCTTGCTCAGTAACAATACTTCTACCTCCTCATCTAACTACCATTGTGTGTGCGCGTGTGTGTGTGTGTTTAAGGTCTACCCTCTTAACAACTCTCAAGTATATAGTACAGTAGTCTTAATTATAGCCACTATACTGTATATTAAGTTCAAACACATTCTAAAAGATCTACATTTTACTCCCCTGCCCCACAGTTTGTGGTATTGCAGTCATATTTTACATCTTCATATATTTATCCCTCAATTGTTTATCGTAGTTATAGTTACTTTTACAATTTTTTGCCTTTTAATCTTTGTACTGGCTTATTTAAGTGATTGATCCTCAGTCCTTACTATATATTTCCCTCTTCTTGGTGGAATTTTCCATTTTCTATAGATTCTTAGATTTTTTCCACTTAAAGAAGACCCTTTAACATTTCTTTTAGGATATGTCTAGTATTGATGAACTCTTTTAGTTTTTGCTTGTCTGAGAAGTTCTTTCTCTCTCCTTCTATTCTAAATGATAATCTTGCTGCGTAGAGTATCCTAGGTTGCAGGTTTTTCCCTTTCATCACTTTGAATATCTCCCTTCTGGCCTTCCAAGTGTCTGCAGAGAAATCAGCTGACAGCCCTATGGGGAGTCCCTTGTATATGACTCTTTTGCTGCCTTTAGAATTCTCTTTAACTTTAAACTTCTAATTATGATATATCTTAGTGTGGGCCTGTTTGGGTTCATAGTGTTTGGGACCCTCTGTGCTTTCTGTACCTGGATAACTGTTCCTTCTTCAGGTTTGGGAAGTTTTCAGCCATAATTTCCTCAAATACATTTTCGATCCCCTTCTCTCTCTCTCTTCTCCTTCTGGGACCCCTATAATGTAAATGTTGATATGCTTAATGTTATCCCATATATCTCTTAGACTGTTTTCTTTTTTCTATTATGTGTTTTTCTTTTTGCTGTTCTGACTGGGTGATTTCCATTATTCTATCTTCCAGATCACTTATGAATTCTTCTGTATCACTCAGTATGCTATTCATTCCTTCTAGCATGTTTTTTATTTCAGCCATTGAATTCTTCATTTCTGATTGGGCCTTTTTGATATTTTCTAGTTCCTTGTTAAGATTCTTACTGTGTTCATCTATTCTTTTCCCTAATTCAGTTAGCATTCTTATTACTAATGCTTTGAATTCTTTATCTGGTAAATTGTTTATGTCTATTTTTCAACGGTTTTCTCTTGCTCTTTCAATTGAGAGCAGTTCCTCTGCTTTTTCATTTTGCTTAACTTTCTTTGCCTCTATGAAGTTAGGTGAAAGGGTTACTTATTATGGTCCTGAAGGGGTGTTCTTATACGGGAGCATCCCCACACAGACTACATGTGCCCAGTGCCTTTGATGGGAGAGCTAGACTTGATGTGGATGCAACTCACATCTTTCCTCAGAGTGTGCTGGCAGCTGTCACCTTGGTAGAGGGTGGCGCTGGAGATGGAGGGGCTAGAGCTGGAGCCGGGTGTGAGGTGGGACATCCCTTCTGCTCAGTGGCTGTCACTGACCTATCAGGGGTGGGGTCTGATCCCAAGTTGCTGGAACAGAAACCCTGAGGGTTGGTTCCAAACTGGTTCTGTTTCCTTTAAGTGTGTGCTTTCCCTTCTACCAGCACCAGGACTCTTGCTCCACAGCGGGCAAGTGCTGAAGCAAAGGGGGTCCATGTGGGTTCTCGGCTCCTGTTCGAGCTGTGGCCAATGTGCTGCCTGTGCAGGTAGTTGTTTCCCTTACTCTGCTCAGATGTAGCCTCAGGTGCAAGTCCCCTTTGTCCCTTGCAGCCAATCACCGACCCTAGCCTCTGCCACCACCCGTGCTCGACTGCTTGTTGTGGAGCTGCCAACAAAGGGCAAGTGGGTATATACGGACTCTCGGTGTATATCAGGTCGTGAGCTGTGGTGGAGCCGCTGCCATCTGAGTTCTGGGCTGCTTCTGAGAAACTGCTTGAGTGAGTGCCAATAATGCCATCACCACCCCAAGCAGGCTCTGTCCTGAAATCAGGTTGCCTCTGCATCCCAGAGTTTTCTTCCCAGTCTTGACAGCCCTAGATCCAGTGCCATGCTGTGACATGGAGCGAGTGGTGCTAGAGTGCTCACTCAGCTTGGGCTGGGGTACTCACTCAGGCGATCCTGAGACACTTCCATTCACCCCCCTCTCCCCACCAGCCGTCAAGCCAGTGTGAGTGTGCTCCTCACCAGTGGAGCCCAGGCTTCCCGCAGCCCCCCTCTTAGTCCCTGCAGCCCTCCAACCAGCCAAGGCGGCTCATCGTCCCTGTGTAGGACCCCAAGACTCAAGGAACTAATCTTTGGCTTTCACCACTCATTCTCCAGGGCGAGTCTGTACCTGTATATTCTCCCTTTTCCTTTGAGTCACCTCCCAAGGGCAAAGGTCCTGATCTGATTGCTGTCATGTGGATCTTTCTCACAGCCTTGGCTTACAAAAGTCTTTGTGTCAGTTTCCAGTTAGTCTTCAGTGAGAACTGTTCCATACATGGATGTATTTTTTAAGTGTTTGCTGGGGAAGGTCAGTTCCATGCCCTCCTACTCCACCATCTTGATGAATCCCCTCATCATGCTGTACATTAAATCCCCAGAACGTATTTATCTTACAGCTGGAAGTTTGTACCCTTCGACGAACATCCCATTTCTCCCATCTCCAAGCCTCTGGCAACCACCATTCTATTCCCTGTTTCTTTGAGTTTAGATTTTTTAGATTCCACATGTGAGAACATACAGTATTTGTCTTTCTCTGTTTGAATTATGTCACTTAGCATAATGCCCTCAAGGTCCATCCCTATTATTACATATGGCAGGATTTCCTTCTTTTTTATTGGCGGAATAATATTCCATTGTGCGTATGTATGCATACATATCACATTTTCTTTATCCGTTCATCTGTTGATAGACATTTAGGATGTTCCCATGTCGTCATGGCTATTGAAAATAATGCTGCAATGAACTGGGGGTGCAGATATCTCTTTGAGATAGTGATTTCATTTCCTTCAGATATACACCCAGAAGTGGGATTGCTGGATCATACAGTAGTTCTATTTTTAACTTTTGGGGGGAACCTCCATACCGTTTTCCAACGTACCAGCATTGCCACCAACGATGCACAAGGGTTTCCTTCTCTCCACAGGCTCACCAACACTTGTTATCTCTTATCTTTATGATAATAGCCATACTAACAGGTGTAAGATGATGTCTCATTGTGGCTTTAGTTTGCATATCCTTGATGATTAGTGAAATTGAGCATCTTTTCATGTATCTGTTGGTCGCTGGTATGTCTTCTTTGGAAAAATGTCTATTCGGTTCCTCTGCCCATTCTTAAATTGGATTGCTTTTTGCCATTGAGTTGTATGAGCTTCTTATATATTTTGGACATTAAACTCCTCATCAGTTAAATGGTTTGCAAATATTTTCTTCCATTCTGTAGGCTGCCTTTTTATTTCGCTGATTGTTTCTTTTGCTGTACTGAAGTTTTTTTAGTTTGCTGTAATCCCACTTGTTTATTTTTGCTTCTGTTACTTATGCTTTCGGTGTCACAACCAACAAATTGTTGCCAAGACCAAAATCGAGGAGATTTTTAGCTGTTTTCTTCTATAGTTTTATAGTTTCTGGCCTTACATTTAAGTCATTTATCCATTTCAAGTTAATTTTTGAGAATGATGCAATATATGGGTCCAATTTCATTTTCTGCATGTGGTTATCTAGTTTCCCCAGCACCTCTATTAAAGAGACTATCCTTTCCCCCACTGACTCTTCTTAGCTCCACTGTCAACTATTAGTTAACTGTATATGTGTGTGTTTATTTCTGGGCTCTTGATTCTGTTCCATTGATCTATGTGTCTATTTTCATGCCAGCATCATACTGTTTCGATTACTTTAGCTTTCTAATAAAGTTTGAAATCAAAAGTGTGATGCCTCCAGCTTTGTTCTTTTTCAAGATGGTTTTGGCTATTTGGGGTCTTCTGTGGTTTCATATGAATTTTTTTCCTATTTCTGTTAAAAATGTCATTGGAATTTTGATAGGGATTGCACTGAATCTATAAATGGCTTTGGGTAGTATGGACATTTTAACAATATTAATTCCTCTGATCCATGAATATAGGACATTTTTCCATTTACTTGTGTCTTTAATTTCTTTCATCAGTGACTTGTAGTTTTCAGTGTACAAATCTTTCCCCTGCTTGGTTAAATTTATTCCTATGTATTTTATTAGTTCTTATGCTATTGTGAATCTAATTATTTAACTTATCAATTTTTCATGTGTCTCTCCTAGGATGTATGCTTCTTGAAGGTAGGGTATTACTCAAAGTAAGGACCACTTCAACAAAACTGTAGGCTCAAAAGACATTTGTTTGGTTAACAAATTTGTTTAAATCATTGATAACTATGAACATAATAATAGTTTCTGTACGAGTAGCTATTTTAAGCACTTTATACATATATTGACTACTTTTTTTTTCTTTTTTTTTTTTTTTTTGCGGTACGCGGGCCTCTCACTGTTGGGGCCCCTCCCATTGTGGAGCACAGGCTCCGGACGTGCAGGCTCAGCGGCCATGGCTCACAGGCCCAGCCGCTCTGCAGCATGTGGGATCCTCCCGGACCGGGGCACGAACCCGTGTCCCCTGCATCGGCAGGCGGATTCTCAACCACTGCGCCACCAGGGAAGCCCTATGTTGACTACTTTATCTTCTATCTTACAGCTGGAGGCTCAGCAATGTAGTCACTGTGATCAAAGAGCAGTCTTTGATCCGCTGGTGAAGGCCATCTATCCTCTTTCAGTTTCCAAAGGGATATACATGGAACATCAAACAAATACTCAGATCAACCCTAACAGATAACAGTGTGACAAACATCCCAGCCAAACTTCCCACACATTTCTGTGTCGCAATATGTAAGACATCTAGCTGTGCCAGATGATTCATTCAGGGATGCTAGAATGAATAATTCTGGCTCATTCTCCAAACAGCTCTTAATTTTTAGGGCCTGATAAAATCTGTTGCCCATCCCCTCCACTCCCTTTACCATCACCTTTCCCTTACTGGACTCCCACAATGTGTTCAGCCTATTTTACATCATTAGGTAGGAAACTGGAGACTTTCTTTCTGAAGAGACGAACCCACCCAAAAGAAAAGACTTCAGAAATGATTTTGAGAGTATCCTGGTGAGACAACTAGGCCCCATATCCTATCACCCTGTGGCAAGGTCTACAAATTTGCCAACCGTGTCTAGAAACAGAGCTACCAACAATGTATTCTTTAAAAATGAACTACCAGAAACCGCCAGGCAATGAAGGAAAGGTGTAACATAAAAGGCAGAGATTGAACAAACAGGAAAAGGAAATACAGAGGAAGCAAAAATAAGAAAGGAAACAAAAGGAAACTCTAAAACATTTAAATTAATTTTGTTAGGTAAGAACAGGTGCTGCAACATCTAAAAGAAGGTAACAACATTCATAAAAGAAGCAAAGGATGTTTTACTGCAAAAAAAAAAAAAACAAAGAAAATTTAAAATACAATGCAGTGATGAAGAAAAAAAAATACAGTGCAGAAGTAAACCTTTCAACATGTAGGGGAAACAAAGTTTTTCCTCCCTTCTCTTAGTGCTGGGTCTGAGAACTATGTTGACATAGACAGGTTAATAGGAGAAAAGCATACAAATTTTATTTTTACATGTACATGGAAGCCTTCACAGGAAAATAAAGACCCAAGAGTGGTTAGGTCTAAGTGCTTACATACTAGGTTGAACAGAGATAGTTATTATGAAAAAAAGTAACTAAAATATATAAAGACGCTAAAGGAAGATAAGCGTTATTTTAAGAAGGTTTATTTGTATAGATTCTTCTCGGCCTCTACTCTCAGTCTCTAGTTATAAGAATGCTCTTTTCCTCCAGATACAGGGAGCATATCATTCACATGGGAGTTTTATCCCCTGTTTTTAAGAAGAAAAGGGGAGGTAGAGAGCCTTTCTTGCACCTGTTGTTTTTCAAGTGCCTTCAACTCAAAAAAGTCAATATGCCAAATGGGCATATTTTGGAGTGGCATATTCTGAGCCCTTTCAAGTGGAAGTATTAAAAAATAAAATACGTAGATTAGAATTGGGGAAAATTTTTTATTTATTGAATCAATCCAGGAACTCCAGCATCTAAATAATAATAGTTCCAGAAATAAAGAGTAGAGAAAACAGATGATTGGAAATTACCACAGGATAAAATGAGAGTATTTTCCAGAGTTGAAAGGCATATATTTCTAAGTTTAAGGGACCCATTGATAAATCCCAGACTGAAGCACATGATATAAAATTTATGAATGACAGGGATTCAAAATATAAATTAAAAAATTATAAAACAATTTTGTAACTATGTATGATAAAGGATATTAACTAGATTTATTGTGGTGATCATTTCACAATACATATAAATCATTATGCTGTACACCTGAAACTAATATAATATGTCAGTTATACCTCCGTGAAACTAAGCAAAAAATAAATAAAAAGTAAAGGTACCTGCCATGAACCCTTTTTCAGGAAACTACTGAAGGATGTGCTTCTTCAAAACCGAGGGGTACATCAGGAAGAAGATGTGCACTGAAGGAAACAGAAAGCACCAGGCAGGAGAGAGGTACACAGCCTCCAACGGAGTTTGAGGAAAGAACGTCCTAGGAAAACATTTGTGCTGCCAGCTTTGGAGCAGCCAGTCCCAGTTAGAGCAGGAATACCAGAAGAAACAGCTTAGAGTTGAAAGTGGTTGCCTCTGAGTAGCAGGAATTGGGAGTTGTTCATTATAAGTACTATTTTTATTTTTAAATTATGTCCAGTCATTACTTTAATAATGACTAAATTTAAATTTTAATGGGTACACAGAAGCAGAGTAGTCTGGAAAGACGTTTGCCAATTCTCTCCAGGTCTCCCTGGGTAACATTTTTATTTTTATTTTTAAATTTTTTTTATTTTTTATTTTTATTTTTATTTTTATTTTTATTTTTATTTTTAAATTTTTAAATTATGTCCAGTCATTACTTTAATAATGACTAAATTTAAATTTTAATGGGTACACAGAAGCAGAGTAGTCTGGAAAGACGTTTGCCAATTCTCTCCAGGTCTCCCTGGGTAACATTCCTCACCATGTGAAATGTATAACCTTCAGCTTCTAGTGTCCGACTTTACCGGCTCAAAATTTCATTTCACCTGCACATGAAAAGCAGGTTCATCTTTGGGAGGAGTGAAACTCAATCACACTCATGAGATGAGGTATAATAATTTAGGATGAGACTCACTGCACTGGTGGCCAGGATGCTTACGTCTGCAAAAATGGTGTATTCTTTTTCGATGGTAAAGCAACATGGTTCGGTAAATGAGAATCACTGGTTTACACTGAGAAATGGCAGAGAAGTTCCAGAGCTCATGTGCTCGCCACAAGATCTCCCTCTAGAGAGACCTACCTATGAAATTACACAGTTAGAAGGTTGCTTGGAATCAAAGCTAAACAAATTCAATGACCTCATCCTAAACTGTTATGATGATTTTGCAAGACAATATTATTATCCACTGCCTTGAATATTCAGAATATTCTCTTATTCTAAGAATGAGAAACTGATGCTCAGAAAATTAAATAGTTTGTCTAAGGTCACACAGCTAGCTAGGAGTTCAATATAGGTTTGTCTGATTCATAATATTTCTGTTGTGCCTCACCACCTTCCCAAAATAAATAAGGAAATGGGTGATACAAGGACTAACTCTTCTTACCTAAACACTTTTTTCCCCTTTTTGCCATGAACAGGCCTTTAACAAAACCCATCTTCTAAATATGGAGGGTTAAAAATGAAAGAAAACAAAAGGGAATAATATTTAATGAATGCCTACTATGTAAGGTTCTGTGCTAACAATTTTAAAATTTTTATTTACCTATTTTATTTTTTTATTATTTTTTTAACATCTTTTACCTATTTTAAAAATAGCTTATTTAATGCATTCATGAGTCTCACCTCCTTTTACATGCTGTTGTTTATTACACATAAACAGCAGTTATTTTGTATTATTAAACCAGACTTGGAAATTTGCATTACCATATTTTGGAAATTTTGTTGGCATTTTTACTTCTGTGAAGTTAATTGCATTAAAAACAGGTCCAAAAGATCCAATGCATCTCCAATGAGAAATGGCCACAGTCATTTCAGAAAATGAAAATGGAAGTAATAACATATCATATTCTGTTACCACCACTGCTCTAGAGCCAGATGTTAATGAGCCCAACTCTATAATCTGCCTGAACATTTATAGATCTTGGGAGGGGAACTCTATAGCTTTAGGCTAGAAGCAGCAGCAGAGAATGTCTCTCACTAGTGCAAGACCAGTGCTGGGTATGGCTGCTCTGTGGGCGGGCTCATCAACTGTAGCACTTGCAGGGGGCACCGCCGGGACAGGAAGAGGGCTGGCCAAATTTGCCACTAGATATTAAGAGGTATGTGAAAGCCATCAACTTTTCCCCATTTCATTGTGAAGAAATGGAAAAAATACAGTAGCCAGCTTCCACACTGTCAGTACAGAAAAGTAGCATTACCAATATTTATAATTTTTCTCGTGGAAATTCAACTGTATACCTTGGGAAGGTGGGCAAAAGGTAGCAGGAAAGACAGAAAAATAACAATTAAGATGGAGCCAGAAATCCCACCTGCCATCGCTCTCAAAATGCTGAGTGTATACCAAGATGCGTAAAAGTAGGAGACGTGAATCTGTTCTCTCAGTTTATCTCAGCTCCTCTGAGCTTTGCATAGTGTGAGAATCAGATGCACTAAATAGAATTCTGCTACGCAGACACCAAAGATAGTTTTCTTATAACATGGCCCCTAAACAGAAGCAAACTCCTTCATCTGGTGCTCAAGGGAAGATAAAGCAATGTGTTCCAAAGCTGGAGGAAAAACTGGCTGAGCCAAGCTCAGCTGCAAGATGGTTTGGTGGCCTCCAGCTGGCATCATCCTAAAGGAGTTTTGGTAGAAACTCTGACTAATCGGTAGTTTTTCCTTTCTTGCCAACTTGAGAACCCAACCTCGACCTAAGATATAACCTAGCTATACCAGGTTCTAAGCAGCCTCAAGATAGGGCAATCTAAGAGTGACAGGCTAGTCTAGTAATGGAGAAAGTAAGATTTTGAGATGCTATGAGGACAAAAGCCTTGGTGAGGATATTAGCTATTCCAATGTGCACCTAGAACACCATAAATCTGAGGCTCGTTCACTTCAAAGACCAGGAGTCCCGTGTAGTCAACAGATAGCAGGCAAGAGGATAATTCCAAGAAAGGATTCAGATGTAATTCTTATTAAAAATAGGACTAAAGGTGTCATGTGTCTGATGCTAAACTTGGAAGTCCTATATTTTAACTTGTGCTATAAATAAATGTCTCTTTCTTACTATCTTAAATATTCCCTAATTGTGTAGTAGTGTGATCTGAGGAGTTTTCATTTATTTCTGAGCCCTTGGTAGTGGGCTACAGTGGCAAGAGAGCTAGTCTAAAACTATACATTTGCTTTCTATAGCTCAAGATATGTAGTTTATCATTGTTGGAGCCTGTCTTTGTTGTGGGATGCATCTGTTTTACACATCATGTTGGCTGACCAGAAGTAAGTCAAATACTACTCAGGGTCCTTGGGATTGCTCCAGATACTGATGATTTAATACAAGTGCAAATACATCAAGCTGGAATGATAAGTATTTTGTTTCATAATATAAATACATCCTTATGGTTAAAAAAAAAAAAAGGTACACCTCACTAAACACCTATTAGGATGCCTAAAAAAACCCAACCCTGGCTCATACTAAGTATCATCAGAAGAGTTTCTGCAACTCTTATAACATCGCTCATGGGCATGCAAAATGGTACAGCCAACTCTGTAAAACAGTTTGACAGTTTCTAATAAAATTAAACATATACTACTTACCACACAACCCAGCAATTCCACTCATAGGTATCAGCATTTACTCAAGAGAAATGAAAGCTTATATTCACACAAACACCTGTATATGAATTTTGTAGCACATTATTTATAATTTCCAAAAATTAGAAACCACCCAAATGCCCTTTTAGCAAGTGAATAGACAAACAAACCATGGTACATCCATGTGGTGGAATACTACTCAGCAATAAGAAGGGGTGGAATACTGGTACATGCACCAAAAGAAATGAATCTCAAACACATTATGAGTTTAACACTATATTATTCCAATTATATGACATTCTGGAAAATACAAGACTTTATGGTGCAGAAACAAATCAGTATTGTCAAGGGTTAGGGCTGAAGGAAGGATATGACAACAAAGGGACAGCTCAAGGAAATTTTTGGTGTAAGGGCACTGTTCCTGATTGTAGTGTTGGTTATATACGACTATGTATCTATTAGAACTTCTTGTACATCCAAAAAAAAGTGAATTAAAAATAAAGAACTTTAAAATATATGTACAGCTTCACAACAAGATTTGTTTTAAACGAAGAGACTGGTAGATTCACCAAGAGGTCAGCAGTCTGAATTTAGGCAAAAAGGTAGGAGAAGTGGTTACGAGCTGAGGACAAGCAGACCTGAGAAACATGGTAGCAGGCAGGGCACAAGAAAAAGATCATTAGGAGGGAATTCTCCATGATAAAGTCTAGGTATGAGTGCGGTCATGAAAAATGGAAGCATTTCTTTACTCGAGAATCAGCTCCAATTTATTTTAAAAAATCATTTCAGAGTTGTTCATTGATACCTGTCTCTGGAATGCAGTCATGAAAGAATTTTCCATGCAACAAATACGTGGAGACAGTGAGAAAAACAACATGTACTTGGAATTGACTTTAAATGAACTTTGCATTTTCTCCAGCATTCCCATACAGTTGTTCCATATGAAAATAATTTTCAACAAAAATACTATATAAACACAATATATTCACAGAAATAGGCCAAATAATTAATAAAGATATGTTTTTATCCCCTCTCATAGTATGGGTAGTTCTATAATTCACTGGAAGACAACTGTCATACCTAATAAGAGAGGACAAGGAGGAAGTGGATTTCAGATGGAGACAGAATCTGGGAGGCCAGCATAGCTTGACTTAAGAAGATTGAAAGGCAGCTTAGAAATCATCTAAGGATCCCTATCGTTTTACAGATGAGAAAAACTACGGCCCAGAGATATGAAGTGACTTGCCAGAAGCCACAGAGTCGTTAAATTGTATAACCTAATCTTCAGCCTCCAAGTCCAGTGTTTTTGTTTTTTTCTTCTACAAAATTACAATTTGCTATTCTTTCCAAAGACAGGAAACATAGACCAAAATGTACAATTTAAACACTCTATGATATAGCGGGGGGGGGAAATGTATATTTGAAAATTTTATTGAAGTGCAATTCTTTCTAAATAGTGTCCTGTTACTAATAACTATAATTCTGTAATTTTCAGAACTCAGCCAAATGAAAAAAAAGTCCATTATTAGTTCTCAGACAGGTTGAGTCTCTCTCTCCCAACTCTAGTAGCTGGAAAGTTGCATCAGCACAAAGACCAAATCAGAGGCATGGGCTTGGTGTGACATTTACATACAGGAATATACAGCAGGCTCTTCATTTACATGGATTGCTGTTTGGTTTACTCTATGAAGGTTTGCCCTCAATCTGTTCAATCGCTTGTGCAGCCAAATCTCAGTTCTTGGTATGCATTTATTCATTCTTGTACCAAAAAAAAAAGTATATTATCCTTGGAAAGGGGTTAGACAGAGTCCCAACAAATGAAGTAAGGGGTTCAGGCCAGAGATGGCCCTGCCCTGTGGATGCTGACCTCCTGCCTTCATCTTGTGGTTCTTGAGAGACTGCTGAGCAACAAAGGTGAGAGACAGAGAGAGAGAGACAGACTGTCTAAATAAGAACTGATAATGGGTTTTTTTCACTTGGTTGAGTACTGAAAAGTACAGTCATTAGTTTCAGGACATTGTTTAGAAAGGTTTGCAATATATAATTTTGGTTCACTGACCAAATGAATGCATTGCAGATCAATACAGATTTTTTTGTTGTTGTTTATGGATTTTTATACATGGTCCTTGGTCTCTGGAAATCTGCAAGAACAAAGCATCATAAAAGGGCTGCTCACGTAATAGTAAAATAACAGCATTATCTTTCCAGAATTATCCATTAACCATCCTTGAGCGAGCACAGGAAAGTCCAACTTATTAGATGCTTATCAGAAAAAATTCCTCTACATTCTTTCTAACTCCACACATGTGTTACAAAATTACTACTGAAACTCCATCAAATAAACAGCAATAATTTAAAATGATGGATGATGTTTTATGAAATTAATATTCAATGGTAGATTTAATGGTAGAAGGGGAAAGCTAAAACTCAGGTTCTGAGAAGTCCTTGCACATTTGTTTAATTCATATTGTCTGTCTCCCCACAGTGGAATTTAAACTCCACAGAAATAGCATCCTGTCTTGACTGTCTTGTTCACTGCCACATCTCTAGGGCCTGACAATAACTGACCTTTATTTATATAATGAGTGAATCAACCAATTAATAAGGCAGAAATCTTTGATCAAGGGAAACTTCAGGTGTGTTTTAGGTCTCCATAAAAAAAGACAATAAAAGTAAAAACTTTTTGAAAAGGTTAACTAAGTACAAATGAAAAATATTTTTGTTACTGTCATTTTAAGTTAAGGATATTCACTTTGGAGTACCTGCACCCATCTGCTTTAAGATACTAGTGACAGCTGTCTTGGCCAATAATTTTAATACTCATTATATCACTTCAAGTATTAGTAATTCTATATATGAGATCTCATGACATTTTGACAGAAGGCCACCTACAAAATGTGTCTGAATTATACATGCAAACAACCTAAATTAATATCAAAGGCAAGGAAGATCTTTTTCTCAGAGGGCAAGAAGAGAATTCATACCAGTTTATCAGTTAATACTTTGGCAAAGGCTTTTGCTGGAAGATTTTTAATGTTCTTTTCAGTATTCAGTCAAACAACTGTCTGAAGAGGATGTTGTGATTTGGGTAATAATTTCTCAAACACATTTACATCCTTAATTTCATTTTGAACCGAGTCAATCAACACGCCATTTGGGATGCACCTGGAGGCAACTTGTTTGAGATTTTTTTCTGGAAAGTGAGAACTACTCAACATCCATTTGCACTTGAACTGCCTGTAAATACTTCCCAAAGTCCCTTAGCTGTATGAGGGAGAACAAAGGAAACAGCCATTTTCAGTCAGTGCTTTGTGATTTCTGTATTTCACAAGCTGGAGAATAGAATAGAGGATACACTCAACTCTCTTACGGGTCACTCTCTGAAATGGAGAGGAAAAGGCTGTTTTTTACATTTTCAAATGCTTTTCCCTTTAGTCCGCTGCAACTTCCCCTGACAGCCATGTTTGCACGTGGTGTTGCCTTATAAGAGCTTTTCCTGGTTTTTCACTCAAATGGCAAGTGAAAAGTGAGGTAAATATCTTCAATCATTTATTAAATGGCTAGCTCCCAAATCCTCCTTTTCAATTTTATTACCTTTCTCTCCTTTACATCTAGTGTTTCTAGACCCTCAGCCTGCACTCATAGCAGAAGCCTACATTCAAAGGCTTTAATTGAAGCTCAGGCTGGACATGAAGGGAATTCTTTAAGCAGGGAGGTGGGGGCTGATCTGTGGTAGGAGTAGGGAAAAATGAAAATAAAAACACAGTGCCTGAGCTGCTGTGCTCATACGATTAACTCCTCATCACTCATCATTCCATTCAAGAATCTCTGCAATATGGACCATACCTACCTTTCCATATCCCACTACTCACATATGTGAATTTTAGTGTCTAGCCAGATTTCTCTTCCATGATTATGCTCTGCACTTATCTCACCCCTGTACTTTTATTCACACATGTCCCTCCACCTGGATCATACCCAGCCTATCTCAGCCTCCTCCAGTCCTATACATTCTTTAAGAGCCATCTCAAATCTACCATTAACCCTTTATTTCTGGTCCCCCATGTAGATAGAACAAGATAAAAACTGAATTCTTTTTTACAGCTGTGTGAGAAAATAATTGGCAAAACTCCTTGAGAGGAAAGGTGACACCCTGGGGCATAAACCCAAGAAACAAAATGATCGTCATCCTGTTCTTCCGAAGAAAGGAAAAAGAAAGGTCTCTAGGAGGAGGTAGGATAAGAGACCTTACAGGGAAACAGCCAGTGAAAATACCTAGTGACTGAGTAGCCAAAAAATGTTTTAAGAATGGAGAAACCGGGCTTCCCTGGTGGCGCAGTGGTTGAGAATCCGCCTGTCGATGCAGGGGACACGGGTTCGTGCCCTGGTCCGGGAAGATCCCACATGCCACGGAGCAGCTGGGCCCGTGAGCCATGGCCGCTGAGCCTGCGCGTCCGGAGCCTGTGCTCCGCGATGGGAGAGGCCACAACAGTGAGAGGCCCGCATACCGCAAAAAAAAAAAAAAAAAAAAAAAAAAAAAAGAATGGAGAAACCAACTTCAGATTAAAGTTGTTTGCAGGGTGTGTAGGTTAGTTTTTGTGTCAACTTGACTAAGTTATAGTACCCCAGTTATATAATCAAACACTAAGCAAGGTGTTTCTGTAAAGGTATTTTGCAAATGTGGGTAACGTCTATAGCTAGTTGACTCTCTAGAAAGGAGATTACCTTCATTAATGCAGGTGGGCTTCACCCTCAGTTGAAGAACTTAGGAGCAAAAACTGAGGTTTCCTGAGGAAGAAATTCTGCCTCAAGACTGCAAAATTAACTCCTGCCTGAGTTTCCAGCCTATATATGTATGTATGTATATGTAGGTATTACATATATATTTATATATTGTATATATATTATATTGTACATATAAACATACATATATAACAAATACATGTCATATATATGTATATATGTGTGTGTGTGTATATATATATATATATACATATATATATATATATACAGTTGACCCTCATTATTCATAGATTCTGTAGTTGATAATTTGCCTGCCCACTGAAGTTTATTAGTAATCTCACAACCAATCCTTGTGGTGCGTTTGCACTTATTCATGGACACGCACAGAGGAGCAAAAAATCTGAGTTGCCCGGTGTGCACATTCCCACCTGAGGTCAAACAGTCAGATCTCTGTCTTCTTGTTTCAACTATCATATTGTAAACAAGTTTCCTTTTTTTATATTTAGGGTTACTTTTTTTGTATTTTTATGTTTCTTTGTTGGTTTTGCTGTTTAAAATGCCCCCCAGCATACTGCTAAAGTGCTATCTAGTGTTTCTGAGTACAAGAAGGTTGTGAAGTTCCTTAGAAAGAAATATGTGTATTAGATACGCTTTGTTCATGCATGAGTTACAGTTCTGTTGGCCATAGTTTGGTGTTAATGAATTATATATATATATATGGTATCCTTGAAGAGGAACACACATAAAGTTATGTATTGATCAGTTGATGAAAATGTTGGGACCAGTGACCCCAGGAACTCCCTGTATTTCCTCTAGGACCAATGGTTAAGTATCTGCTAATTCAGTGTTTATAACAACTTAACAGAATATAACTACTGTGGATTGTGAATAAACAGAACTGATTGTATATAATATGCATACATACATATATCTATATCTATCTCCCATTGGTTCTGTTTCTCTGGAGAACTCTGACTGATGCAAATGGCTGTTGTCTCAGGTTATAAACTGCCTCCGCTGTTCCCAGGAGAAACTGGTAGCGAGTCGAGGAAGCCAGAGAGAGAATGGGAAGCCAGGCAAGAAGCAATTTCAGATGAAGTCCCCTTCCTCTGTTATTGGCTATAGCCTCTCTGGAAGGACATAAAGGCCCATGCATGTACTTTCTGTTTGGGTTGGTCCTGGCAATGGATTTCACTGGCTCAAACATTGTCTTCTGAGGAAGAATAGAGGGTTAAGTCCACAGGAATGAAGCGGGCTCAAGCTGGGAGGACAGAGGAAGAAGTGACTAATAGATATCAAGATGGCACCAGAAAGGAGGGAATCACCTTTATCTTTGTTTTGGGGGGGTTTTTTTTTGCGGTTCGCAGGCCTCTCACTGTTGTGGCCTCTCCTGTTGCCGAGCACAGGCTCCGGACGCGCAGGCTCAGAGGCCATGGCTCACGGGCCCAGCCGCTCCGCGGCACGTGGGATCTTCCCAGACTGGGGCACGAACCCGTGTGCCCTGCATCGGCAGGCGGACTCTCAACCACTGTGCCACCACGGAAGCCCTGTCTTTGTAAGCATCATCCCTAGTACCTAACCGAATGCCTGGTATATACTAAATGTTAAAAAATACTGAACAAATAAATAATCTATCTTGTTGCATTTCACAAGGATGCACATGAACAAACAAACAAGGCAGAAAATCAACCATTCTCAGGAGTTCTTTTTTGATGCTTCTCTAGAGTGCAGCTGTTGAAAAATATTTGTGAAAGGGAAGAGTTTTTAAAATAGCTTCATGGTTATTTGACAGATAACTCCTTTTATAGAACTAGATGATAAAATTAAAGTTATTAGTGTCTTGCCACAAAATTTTGAGAGCTTATCCTAGCAATAAGTCAGAGAAGAAGTCTTAAAACAAGAATCACAAAACATACATTGCTAAACCAGGAAACTCTCTCTCTCTCCTCCCCCCTCTTTCTCCAACATATACACATGAAAGGTTACTATTTCCATAAAAAATGTTCTATGCTCACCATAAAATTCAAATTTAAATAAATAAATCAATATCACGATATCAGGACAATCTGATATTAAGTGATATTAAGAATAGTTTTCTACAGTGTCCACAAAGTGAAGAATAATATTTGTTTGTAAAATGTGAGAAAAAATTTGTAGGGATAAAGTTTACAATGGTATCTGCCTTTTGCAAGAATCATAACAACATTATATAACTTCCAGAGCTGATTCTTTAAAATGCTGTGAATACATTTTTTACCAGGCAAGGACTGGATTACCCCATCAGGCAGCTGAGATATTGCTCAACTGTCTGGGATAAGTCCCTATCACCAGCACAATCAAGTCCCAACTCCTTAGCACAGCATGTAAGATCTTTTTACCAGCGGTCCCCAACCTGTCTCTCCATCCATATTTCGTGCCCCTCCCCCTTCAACAGACATTACAATGGGTCCACCCAAATTATTCATACTTCCTCCAGTGGAACGGGCCATGCTCTGGTCCTGTTTCTTCTTACTCATCCTTAAGGAACCAGCTCAAATAAGCTATGAAGCAACCCCTGATCCTCTTATGCCAAGGCAGGTAAGTCAAGCTTACCTCTGTGCTCCCAGAGTTTTTCACATACCCCACCTGATGGAACTTTTATCATACTGTATTTTAATTGTGCAGTGTGTAAGCTCCTTAAGGAGAATAACTACATTTTATTTATTATCTTTGTTCCCACATACTCTGGCACATAGCGAGTTTTCAGTAAATCATGGACAACCTTTCTGTTTTAGGAAAAGTGATGATATGAAATCTTTGGACAAATGAAAATAGCAGGTGAATTATTTGTTATTTTAAGGATATTTAAGAGCATTGTAGAACAAACAAAACATCAAAAAAGTCTTTCCCAAAAGGGAATAAGCATTAATGGGTAAACCCAATAAAGAGTGGACAATGATATAATAAAATGTTTATGTAGGTATTTAAATATGTTAAAGGTTTTCTCAAAATGGGAATTTGGAATGAAGGCTTAACCTGAGACTTGGATAAGAAATTACTTCCTAGAATTGAGCAGCTGCTACAGCATAGAACCAGTATCCAGGAATGGAAAGCAGCATAACCTGACCTACATTCTATCTGAAGAAAATTGTGGGGGGATGGGGGGACTCTAGTCAAGTGGTCAATTCCATGGGAGTCTCAACATGAGATACAGGATGGGTGTTGCAGTAGATAGGAGGAGCCTAGACATGGGTAGTCTGGAGCAGGTAATATTCAGAGATCTAGTCAGGCAGGTAGCTGATGGGCATCAGGAAGTTCTGGAAACAGGATACAAAGTCCCAGACCTGAGGCTTGAATTCAAGGGTAGAATTCCACGCCATCACAAAGACAGACAATGAAGTCATAGTGGAACAGGAGTGATAAACCGGCTATCAAAACAGAAATTCAGGCAAAAGTGAGAAGACAGGAATACAGAGTCTGGAATTAGGGTACAAGATGGAGGGTCTATCAAAGCACAAGCCTAGGACTTCCCAGGTGGTGCAGTAGTTAAGAATCCGCCTGCCAATGCAGGGGACACAGGTTCAATCTCTGGTCCAGGATGATTCCACATGCCACGGAGCAACTAAGCCACAACTAGTGCTCTAGAGCCCACGAGCCACAACTACTGAGCCCACACGCCACAACTACACAACTACTGAAGCCTGCACGCTCTAGGGCCTGCGTGCCGCAACTACTGAGCCTGCATGCTGCAACTACTGGAGCCCATACTCTGCAACAAGAGAAGCCACCACAATGAGAAGCCCATGCACCGCAATGAAGAGTAGCCCCCGCTCGCTGCAACTAGATAAAGCCCACACTCAGCAACAATCACACAACGCAGCCAAAAAAAAAAAAAAAAAAGCACAAGCCTAAATATGATCACCAAGTTAGGGCACAGTGCCAATTTGGTAATGGCAGCAGAATTAGTGAGATGCTTAATCACTGGAACACCTCACCAAGGGCTTCTGGAGTTCCCCCAGTCAAGAATAAGATTGGACCCAGCCAGACTAAACATGCCTTGAGTAATCAAGAATTTAGGTTAGGGAAGAGAGAGGAGACAGGGAGCCAGAAATGTCAGGGTAAGTTTTAAAGGAAGGTAGTAAGGACACTTTCAGGGAAGGCTGGTTGCTCTCTTCAATATGTTAACGGATACCTGAAGTATGCAAATGTCAGCAAAGATGATTTGTGACTCTTGATGAGGACAGCAGGAAGGAAGGAGGGTCCAACCTACTTGATGACACCAAGGGCTTGAAGAGCAAAGAGGCTTTGAGTTGCTAGGAAGTGGAAGGGAGAAAGACGTGCCTCACAGAAAAGACTAGTTGATTCATAGTTAAGCAGCTCTGAAATGAAACATCAAAGACTCCCAAAGACAGAAAAGGGAAGAGGAGATGAAAAGAAATCAAGGGCAGAACTTATAGGAAAAAAGCCCAGGACATGTTAGCATGGTATGTTTTGATACCACTTTATGCCCCAGTATGTAGTTCTATCCTAGGTAGTAGGTAAAGTATTGTAAGCAGAATTATACAAACATCACTGATTTTCATTAAGAAAATATTTTCTAGAGCTTATTCCATTAAGCCAACTTGATTCTTTGATCAATTTTATATACAATGCAGTTAATTTTTTTCATTTTTATCTTTAATATAACTAAAATTACTTTTATTGCAATTGACTCTTTCCAGCTTATATATTACTCTGAAGCTATGATTGCTCTATTGAATTTCTTGAGAACATTGTATTTTCCCAATGATAGATTCCCCCATTGTGATTTTTCTCTGGCAGCTCTTCTAACAAACCCAATTTCCCCTACTGAATTTGACATATTTAAATTTTGTCAAAAAGATTTGATTTTGGTATCAGATTTTAGTGATTAATAAAACATCATGTAAAATTTTAGCTCTTTTATTTAACAATGAGTATTTCCACTAACTCTAATTTTATCTAATCTTTCCCAACATCTTTCTTCCACAGATTTTTAATCTTTATCAAATTTTATAATGTTTAAGTTTTCATCATTGTAAGTTTTATTTTGGGATAATTTTATCAAAAATATTTACTACAGGGCTTCCCTGGTGGTGCAGTGGTTGAGAATCTGCCTGCCAGTGCAGGGGACATGGGTTCGTGCCCTGGTCTGGGAGGATCCCACATGTCGCGGAGCAACTGGGCCCATGAGCCACAACTACTGAGCCTGCGCGTCTGGAGCCTGTGCTCCTCGACAAGAGAGGCCGCGACAGTGAGAGGCCCGCGCACTGTGATGAAGAGTGGCCCCCGCTTGCCACAACTAGAGAAAGCCCTCGCGCAGAAACAAAGACACAACACAGCCAAAAATAATTAAATAAATTAATTAATTTAAAAATATATATATATATTTACTATAATATTTACATAATGGAGTACTATGCAGAAACTAACAAAAAACAAGAAAGATCTCAATGAACTGCTATTATTGTTAAAGAGCAAAAGAATGTATACACTAAAAAAAATAATGCATACACTATGTCACCTTTTGTATAAAAAAAGAAAAATTATATATATAATATACATAAACATATATATTTTTGCTAATTTTTGTAAAAAGAAACACAGTAAAAATTAACCAGAAACTAATGGCAAAGATTATCTATGTGTATGGATGGAAATGGGTAAATGGGAATAAGACTTCTCTGAATATGTGTTTTTAATATAATTTTCTGTTTTGAATCATATGTACATATTGCCTATTCAAAATTAAATGAAAAGGGAATTTTTTTTTAATTAAAATTTTTTTTTTTAATTTTTGGCCATGCCGCAAGGCTTGTGGGATCTTAGTTCCCTGACCAGGGATCAAACCTGTGCCCTTGCAGTGAAAGCAGAGTCCTAACCACTGGACCACCACGGAATTCCCAAAAGATAATTTTTTAAAAAAATCAAAATGAATTCAAAAAGAAACAAATTGAAGCTAACAAATAATCACTCAGAAAAATATTCATTAGTTTGTATTTAATTCCAAGCTTATTTATTAGAAAATTAGAAGTAACTCTTCTCAGATGGTTTACTAATATCCGATGAGTTCAATTCTTCTATACATGCTTACTGTGTGGGCTATGTGCTAAATGTTCATGCTACTGGTGGAAAAGCAGAAGAGAGAGTCTAAAAGTCCTTCAGGGATGGACAGACAGCTCAGCTCAGTAAATTTGTCAAAAAGAAAAAAAAAATCTATGTTCTGATAATAGGGAGCTTTCTCAGACCAAGATTTCCCAAAAAGAGAATAAAATGGCAGAGTAGATGGATCGGTGGAGTTTTTTGCCTGGTACCTAAAAAGAGAAGAATCCCAGAAGATTGAAGGATGTATCAGCTTTGATCTTTGGCATAGCCAACCAAAACTATAGCAACAAAAAGGAGGAATGTTATGAGGCTTCATAATAAAGACAAAAAATAAAGTTATTTTTATTTTAATAAAGGGGCAAAAAAAAGGACAACACAACTGATCTTAGTAGCAAATACCTTATCAAGGGGCCTCCTGAGAATTCAGGGAAAGCAGAGTCCCAGTGGCTGGAAGGGACTTTCTGAAGCTTTATATCTAGTCCAGGCTGTATGATCTTCACATGATAAAAAAATAAGTGCACTTGATTTAATAAGAAAAACAAGTGGTGGGGAGGGAAATCACAGGAAAGAACAAAGCAGTACTGTTTCTCTCTGAATGGTCTTTCAGAGAAAAATCCTCTACTTCTCACCAAAAGATTCTGTGAAAGATCAACCACGAGGAACAGCAAAGAGGAAGTTGGCTTTTGGGTTAAATGGGTTACAGGGTAAGGGTTAGGTAAAAGGAAAGGCAGACTTTTTTGCAAAAATAACCCAAAATTTTGTTCAGGAGTTAGGTTTCAAGAATTCTTTACACAGAACCATTTTTACATTTTAGCCTGTATCTTAGCTACATCTCTAAATGCAAGGTTTAGTGTAAACCTTAGTGTTTTAGGCAGTTATTGAAGGACTTTTTACTACTACCAACATTTTCATGCAATGACCCTCTCCTGAACTTCACATTATTGATTTTTAATTTATTCCATAATAAAGTTCCTAAATGCAAAGGATCAATTACAATATTATTTCAATTTTAATAGGACAATTGTGTAAATAGTACCTAGCTTATATTGAAATGTGGATTGCTCCCTTCTTCTAAAGTTTTAAACTACAAAATATCTACACTCTCTCGATTCTTTCTAATGATCTCATCTATTCTGGCCATTTCTCCCGACAGCCTTTCACACTCACAAGCTGTTTTTTGTTTTTGTTTTTTAATGCAATACTGGTGATTGGCTGCCTGCAAGCAAAGTTATGTTCATGCTCTAAAAGTTAATGTGGAAGTTCAGATAAGGTCTGGATATACCAAATTGCCAGAATGAAAAATATTACTGGATAGTCTAAAATGTCTTAGTACCTTTAATTAGCCTGTAGACATATTCAACTGCACAATCTGTTATATAAAACTGGATGCTCAATTCTTGTTAAAATAATTGTCTTTAATTCCAGATATTTTAGGAATGGTTATCAAATTACATATCAAAAAAGTGACCTTATGTGCAAATCATTTCACCTTTTATTTCTTTAAGTAAAGAATTAAAACAACCATATTCAATTAACCCTTGGGCAAACAATAAGGTGCCTTAGAGATTGTTGGAACAATATGTGCTATCAAGCTCAACTATTATATTTTATATATAGTTAGTACATCACTTTAAAAACACCATGAGCAAAAATGTAATAAAAAATCCGAAAGAGAGAGAGATTAAATTTGATTCTGGAAGATTTCACAGTCAGTTTGGTTGACCCCAAATGAAATATTCTTTATTTTCTAACTTCTAAAATTCTACTCCTACCACCTTTAAAAAAGAAGTGGTTAGCAACAGTATGGATTAACAACAATTTACAGATTATCCAGACCTCTTTGGCTTTTCTTCTTTTTTCAGCCTACTTACTGCCTGGTTTTTATTGATATGTGTCTTCCACTGAAAGTCACTTAAAACCCATATCACAGAGAAGAGCCAGAAAGAAGAGCATGATGATGTGAGCTGGGGCCTTTCCCATGCAGATGCCCTCTGCCTCCATCGAAGTCAAGAGGTCTGGAAATGTGTGGGTGACCTGGAGCCAGCAAGGAGGTACAAGAAAGCACAGGAGCAGAGAAAAGCACAGCTGGTCACTCAGAAATGAGCGAGAGATGTTGCATGATGGGCACGAGGGTGAGGAAAGTCCCTTCCCGTGCAAACAATAAAGGCCATTCATACACTATCTGAAGGAAGAGGACTCAGAAGTCATTACTGTGAAAACTTACACAGCGATGTTAACCCACAGGTTTGGTTGGTATAATGTAAGTCACACCAAAAAAAATTATTTTAAGAGATATTTCATATTCTCTTTAACTTTCTAAACATTGGAATTTTATTTTCGATGGCAAGTATAAACTAACCCGAATAGATGGTCTGGACAAATTCTCTGATGCTTTACCTCTGCAGCAGTTCCCAAAGCATTAGGACATTATTGCCCTTTTGCCTCCAAGTTTTTAAAAATACAAACATTTTACCACATGCTCTATGACAAAGTCTTCTAATTGGGTAGACAAATGTGCATGTGAGAAAATTTTGAAATGAGACTAAAAACTAGCATGACTATAAGGGATCTGGCAGTGTTTTGTGGGTGTGTTTCTTTTTACTTTGAGAATACACTTTTAAGAAAGTTAACCAGCAACGAAAACTTTGAGTGTAAATGGCCAGTCTGGTCTACGCTGTTTTACATTTCGAAACCTTGTCCTACCATATGGACTTTACCCCACATATACGGAATGTGTCCGTGCTCCTGACAGAGCGGAGAGCCAGCCTGTCAACAAGCCTGTCAACATCACATCAGAGTAAGGGGGCACTCCCAGCATGAAGGCTGATAAACCCTACAGGAATCCTAGCTTTTGTTTTACCATGAGTTATATTGATGTCTTACATAATCGAAACAAGAATCTGGCCTGTATAAAGGTCTAGAATTCCAGGATGTGCACGTGACTTTCTCTAACCTCACCCACAGCTTTTCTCTGACCAATTTATTTGGGAAAAAGCACTCCTCCCTCCTCCTGTCATAAGTATAACAGTATAATCTCTTAGTCGATGTTTCAGATGACTTGCTTCCTTTACCTCATTTTTTGTTCTTTTTTCTCTCGTTTTGACCAAATATTGGCCTGAGCAGAGGCTGGCAGATGGAAGATCTCAGACAAATCTATAGACAGGTCAAAGGCCATCTCCAGCTTTGAAGTTTACCCAGTAAATGAATGACATGAGATAATAATTGCCTCTCCTATTTTTCCTGCTTACCTGAAAACCAAAATACTTGATGAAGAGGAAAAACAATGAAAGGAAAGCAAAGGGGCACAGTGTACAAAGTAACTACTGGAATTCAGAAGTCTTTAATTCAATTCCTAGCTTAGCCATTAATTAGTCCTGTAATCTTTGGCTAAATCTGTAAGCAAAATGAGTTTTTTATATCACTAAGTTTTGGGGTGCTTTATTATGCAATGAGAGTAACCATACACTTTCCAACTCACTGGGGACTATTCTTCATGATATTTTCAAGTTCATGGAAAAGTCAGAATAGCATGAACCTGCAGGACTGTGTGGGCACATACTGGCTGATAAATAGCCCAGCCAATCACACCTTCTTTCTAACTCTCATTATTCTGTTTTGATAACCATTTCCTTGCTTTTTAAAAAAAACAGTCTTACCAATCATGAAAGCATCCTTTAATAACATAGTTTACTTCTGTCTGTTTAATTTTATATAAATGGAATCATATTGTAGACATTCTCTTGTGTCTTCCTCCTTTTGTTCTACATTAGGTTTATGAAATTCTTCCACGTTTAAGCAACTCACTTCCTAAAAGATCAGGCAAGCTTCCCAAAGCAGAATAGCACAGAGAAACAGAATGCAACTCAGTCCCTTTTAGTACACACGATGGGGAAAGACTGGTCATAGTTTGTCCCTTCTGAGGTTCTTTCATGCCTTCCTTCCGTCCTTCCTTCCTTCCTTCAACCCATATTTATTGAGTAACTAACTTGTACCAGGCTCTGTTCTAGACTTTAGGGAGTGAGCAGTGAATAATATAAAGTTCCTTGTCCTCATGGGGCTTACATTTTAGTAGATGGATAGACAATAATAAGACAAACTGACTTATACCACGAGACGGTAAGTGCTAAAATGTGAGAGAAGAAGGAGGAGGAAAAAGAAAGAAAGGAAGGGAAGGGTGAAAAAAGGAAAGAAATCAGAATAAGAGTTTAAACTTATAGCGAATGATAGAGAGGGAGATCACCCCTCTCATTCCTAGCCATGGTTTACCTTTTAAATCCCTAGAGGACAATCATCTCATAATCTCTGTTCAACCTCAGTTCTCTACATATGGAATCCTAATCCTTTTCATTTCAAAGCTTCGCCTCTTTTCCAGTAAGAGAAGAAAGGTATTTGCCTTTTTGTATTTTGCCAGCACTGGATCCTTGACCTTCAACCAAATACTAAAGCAGCCTTTCCTTTGCTTAGGATTTTCAGGCTCTGAAGAAGGGTAAGTGGCTCTGCTCCCCCAAGGTGCGGGAAGAAGCTCTACCAAACATTTTATGTATATATATGTATCACCTCTTCATGGTGATATAAGGTTGGTCCCAAATATTGCAAATTAAGAAACTCAGATAGAACACATTTCACAGATTTTGCTCTAAGACATATAAACTTCCCGAGACTGAGCTTGTCCTAGAATTCAAACTCTTTTTAAGAAATGCAGGTCTATCAAAGAATAATTGGTTTATAGGTACCAAATTGAAAATATTTTCAACCTTCAACGAATACCACCCACGAAAGTCTTGCTAACTAAGATCTTGTTGAGTAATGACATCTGCCTGTGGTTTGGACAAGTGGAGGGTCTGCTTGTATTACAGTGCCTACTGGAGGGATCACGAGAACCTGACCTCTCCTGCATGAACATTCCGCTTGTTCCTTCCTGCATTTTTGACCCTGCGGTAAACAGAACTTTTGTAAGTCCTATATACATGTAATGAAGATATAAAGTTCAAAGCACTGCTTATAATTGCTTTGTTATATATAAGTCCAGTGTTTAATTAGATGTGCCATATAGTACTAAGTAGATATTTAATACTTCATATCTTTATCATTAAGCCCTTTTTTAGTAGAAAACAGGGGCAAATATTTACAAAACCCTACAATATATCTCAAGTCCCATTCAAGTCATAACTTGTTACTTTTAATATCATATTATCTTCATGCCTCACTATTCCCCTTTGTAAACATTTGACAATAGCTCCAGTGTTATGTTTAACCTGTTTCTAAAAGTATCTCTTACAAATAACTAATAAGTGATGGCTATTTGCTCCACCTCAAAAGAACTAGGAAGTGTTTTGCCATCACCAACCGCCTATATCAAGGCAAGTAGAAGACCTCAATTCTAGGAGTGCACTTAATTCATCTCATATGTTAATTCCTAGATATGTACCAAGGGCTGTCCTAGGCACTAGAAGTTAAAAAAGATTAATGATACTTGATTATCAAAGGGCTCCTGTATGGGCATGTAAGAAGACAGACAAGCTCATTGGTAATTTTAATACAAGGCTGACCGTGTCTTCTATGTCCACTGGGATGAGTATCTACCTGAAATGAATTCTGGTTTCTGGATGACACCTTTTGTAGCTGTTATTGGCCTGTATGCTAATGAAACAAAGATTTTTACCCATTTTTACACAGATTGAGATGTTTTAGAAAGGAACATTCATTTAGATTTTTAGTCATTCAAACAAATATCTCTTCTCTCTTCAGATTTCCTTATACTTATCCACAGCATTGTATTATCAAGTATTCCACCATTCACCCCACTACTGTAAGAAAAGAAGCCAAAATAATGAAATTATAAATACCTTGACTTAACATTAACTTTCCTGAAAAAGTCTGAAGATGTTTTGCAGCATTGTTGGATTTAATGTGAAGCCTTTTGTCATACTTTGAATAGCTAAGGAAAATGTCTAGACCAAAAAAGGGAGAGTGGAAAACATCAGGAGAGATTAAAGACTTGACTAGGGATTAGAAAAACCTCGTTGTGTTCCTGTTCCAGACACTGACTTGCTGTGTAATGTTACATTCCTTAGGATTTAGAGCCTCTGCTGTAAAATGAGGAAAAAGGGTAGCTCTTCACCTTCTGAAATTCTATGATTCTAGGGTTCTTAACAGGATAAAGGCAAGGCCACTCCCCTAACTCCAAGGGTCTCTTCAGTTACTGTGAGGAAAGTTGTGTCAAGTGGATGATGGAAAATGACAAAGCCTAGTGCCAAAAAAAACTGACTTCCTGATGATTTTCTTAAAGTGCTTCTCAAGTGGGAAAAACAGGTTCCATACATTGGTAGCTGGCTATTGTTGACAAACAGCTACTTAATTTAGTCCCTCAGAGTTGAAAACAAATGATGCCAGCAAATTAGTAATAGCAGTGTCAGGATGAAAGTTTCCCTCATAATCCTTTATTAAAAAGCCTAGCCAAGGGACTTCCCTGGTGGTCCCGTGGCTAAGACTCCGTGCTCCCAATGCAGGGGGCCCGGGTTCAATCCCTGGTCAGGGAACTAGATCCCACATGCCACAACTAAGAGTTTGCATGCTGCAACTAAAAGATGCTGCATACTGCAACGAAGATCCTGCGTGCTGCAACTAAGACCCAGCACAGCCAAATAACTAAATAAATAAATATTAAATAAAAAAAAAAAAAAACCCTAGCCATCAGGAAATGTAACCTAGAATTGAAAGCCTCTTGTGATGGTTAGCTTTATGTGTCAAGTTTGCTAGGCTATAGTAACCCCTTAATCAATCAAACACTAATCTAGATGCTGCTGTAAAGGTATTTTGCAGATGCTAATATCTACCATAGGTTGACTTTATGTAAAGAAGATTCTCCTCCGTAATATGGTTGGGCCTTGCCTAATCAGTTGAATATCTTGATAGCAAAACTGAGGTTTCTCTGAGGAAGAAGAAATTCTTCCTGTGGACTGCAGTGTTAGCTGCTGCCCAAGAGGTTCCAGCTTACTGGCCTGCCCCATGCATATCAAACTTGCCAGGCTAGACACCACAATTACATAAGCCAGTTCTCTGAAATCAATCTCCCTTGCTCTCTCACTCTTGCTCTCTCTCTCTCTATGTATATTTATATATACATATATATGTGATGCATGTTACATACATTTTCTCTCTTTACATATAATACATATATAATATGTATGTGTACTCTACTGTTTCTATTTTTCTAGTAGATTTCTGATTTCTACACCTCTGTAAATATATATGATATCTGTCTGTGTGTATTTAAACATATTTAAACATATTTAAAAACATATTTTAAATATGTTTAAAACAATTCATTAACCTTGATCTTATAAGCTAAAACTGTCAATTTAGAATAAAAGCCTATATATATATATATATATATATATATATATATATAGAGAGAGAGAGAGAGAGAGAGTACTTAATATGTGTCAAGCTTATTTTATACAAATTGATTTATTTAATGCTCACTTCAGCTCTATGAGAATGGTATACCTATCATCCTGTTTTACAATTAAGGGACCTGAGGCAAGGAGAAGTTAAGTGACTCCCCCAGGGTTATATGACTGGTAAAAGGTAGAATCATGATTCAAATTCAGGGAGTATGGCCACAGAACCAGAACTCTTAACTACTTCACTATGCTGCCTCTTGGAACCAGTCCTGAATTTCTCCCAAAGACTGCAAAATGATACTATGGCATGAATAATTCTAGAATAGGCAACTTCAGATTTTGATTTTGTTGTTGAAACCAAATTCAGCTAGATCTCTGATCTCTTTAGCTAACTCCAAACTCATCAAACAGTGGCGAAGAATCCTCAACCACTGTGAGTGGATGTGCTTCAAAAGTCACTGCTGACAAAAGCACATCTCTGTTCATCTTCTCATTGTTTTCCTTAATATTAGTTGCTAAGCCAGGAGCAACTGCAGTCTTCAGGGATACTGAAGTGCTATATTAGCCGTCAGAGAAGCAACGAGATTCAGTGCTGTGTTTGAAGATATTACCATTACTTAATAGTTTTGAAATTTTTATACTCCAAAACCTCCCCATGGAAGTTGAAGGAAGTAGAACTTTTAACTCTCACAAGTGAATATAATTTTATGAAAAGTGCAGACAAGATGTCAACCGTGGTTGTGGTCACCTTGTCAATTAAAATCCAGACGAGACTGATTGGGCCCAGTCTACATTTCATGAGGAGTCTAGTGTCCTTCCCAAGACTTCCCAGTCCTTTCTATTCTTATGATTATCTAAGTGTTGAACTCCAGTCACACCATTCTGACCATGCTATTTTCTTCCTCCATCACATCAGCTCAAACAGGCATTTCAACCCTCTTCCATAATTTCTATACAATCTAGTGTGTGTCTACTTGTCCCTCCTGACAAGAAGAATTGTCTATGACTTGGAAATGAGCAAAAGAGATTGCTAAGATTACTATGTGTCCTTTCAGTGAAAGCCTAGTTATGGTCTACTGGACTCTGTGGAGATTGATTTTACACAGGCGTGCATCTCTAATTATCTTTCTATTAATCAGGCTTTTTACAACTCTCTCAGGGTTGTGAAAAACTGATAGCAATGCAAATGATTCTTGTCCAAAGCAATGGGAATGAATTTTGCCCATTTAAGATACAATTTATTTCTGCCTTATAGAAAAGACTGACCCCAAACATAAAATGTTACTGCTCTATAAGAAATTAACCAGCTTTGCATCTATTAGCAAATTCATTTAAGCATTCCTGGTTTCAAATTTATTGCTTTTCTTCAAATTCTCATTTCAAGTAGTCCTAATATCATAGCTTCCTGCATTATTAATGAGTTGAATAAAATCTTTGGCATATGTTCATTTTATATTTGCATGAGAGACACATTATCAACTTTAAAAAATTGCAATATAACATTCTGACCATTTGGGAAATGGACGGTATTTATATTGAAGAAACACAAAGGATTTTAAATTTCATATTAAGCATCCTCCTTTGAAACGCTTTTGGCCGTTTCACCAACTCATTTTCCAAACTGAACCATGCTGTCTGGCTCCAAGTTCTTTTGTTTTTTTCTGCTCTCCCCTACCCTTATGCAAATAACTCTCCTGTATGTACCCTGCCCCCGCAACCTCCTAACAAGGAGACTTGAAGAATTCGTCTCCAAAACAAAGATCTTTCCTCCTTAAGAACTGTAGTGCCAACTTTATCTTGGATGATATCTTGGTAAGCAAGACTGGAGAAATTTGAAATGGAAAGTAAACCAGCAAACCAATTTGTACTTTATAGATGAAAAATCGGATGCCAAGAAATAAGTTGCTCACATATATCCAACTACTTAGTTAATTCATTATTAGAGAAAATATGCCTTTTTCTAAAATATGTAAAATTATTTTAGACTGAACTAGAAAATTTAAATTAAGCATTAAAATGGAGTTATTTCGGTCTCATTAAAACTTCTATAATAGGGCTTCCCTGGTGGCGCAGTGGTTGAGAGTCCGCCTGCCGATGCAGGGGACATGGGTTCGTGCCCCCATCCAGGAAGATCCCACATGCCGCAGAGAGGTTAGGCCCGTGAGCCACGACCGCTGAGCCTGTGCGTCCGGAGCCTGTGTTCCGCGACGGGAGAGGCCACAGCAGTGAGAGGCCCGCGTAGCACACACACACACAAAAAAAACCTCTATAATAGGATCACGGGAAAAGTTTTAATCAAGTAAAACACAAAGTAAATACAGAGTGTGTAGTAATATTTGATCCAACTGTAAACTGGTTCTTCAGAACTGGGAAGATATCTTCCTATGGAGGAAAATGTCATTAATGTTCACATTAGTGGATTAGATGTATCATTTAAAAACTTCAAATTTACTACAAACAATTGTGTGAAACATCATTGTTGCAACACTATTTAGGGGAAAAAACAAAGATATCTAAACTGGGAGAAATGTCCAAAATTTATCTTGAATGTAGTTTCTTTAAAAAAAGAATAGGCTTATTTTCACTTTGATGAAGAAAATATAAACAGTTGTAGTGATGTTGAAAGGAAATTTTAGAAATTTTCAAAGACCTTATGAAATAAATGGAATAAATATATGGTACATATAGCTAATAAAAATAACTGGAATAAAATGCTAATATAATAGCTAAAATTTATTCCTTCAACTTCACAAATAGATGCATGGCTTTCTTTCTTTAGTCTTCATTCAAAGTATCCTTAGTGAAGCCATCTTTGAACTAACACTATCAAACTTCACTACCACCCTTTCTTACTCTTTTCCTGCTTTATTTTTCCTCTTTAGCACTTAGCATTACTGCATATACTATATGTTCCACTTTTAAATTCTAGATTCTATTCCTTCCTCTAAATGTGCTCTCCAAAAAAGCAGTAACTTTTGTCTCTTTTTTTACTTCTGTATCTACATCACCTAGAACAGTGCCTAGCACATAGTAGACACTCAAAAAATTTTTGTTCCCAGAATGAGTGTTGCATCCAGGAATGGAAGAATACAGTTTTTTAAGCAGACATAAAAATTATATAAAAATTGACCATGAAGGGTTTCCCTGGTGGCGCAGTGGTTGAGAGTCCGCCTGCCGATGCAGGGCACACGGGTTCGTGCCCCAGTCTGGGAATATCCCACATGCTGCGGAGCAGCTGGGCCCGTGAGCCATGGCCACCGAGTCTGCGTGTCCGGAGCCTGTGCTCCGCAACAGGAGAGGCCACAGCAGTGAGGGGCCCGTGTACCGCAAAAAAAAAAAAAAAAAAAATTGACCATGAAGTAGGCCATAAAGCTAGCTTCAAGAAATTTCAAAGATATCTAACACATTACACTTTCTGACCACAGTGGAATTAAGTTAGATTTGCTAACCAAAAGTTAACTAGGGATGCTCCACATGATATGTCAACAGGGAAATGCAAATTAAAACAGCAGTGAAATACCACTATGCACCTACTGGAATGCTCAAAATCCAAAACACTGCCAGCACCAAATGCTGGTGAGGATGTGGAGCAACAGGAACTCTCATTCCTTCCTGGTGGGAATGCAAAATGATACAGCCACTTTCAAAGATAGTTTGGCAGATTCTAACAAAACTAAACATACTCGTATCATGAGTCATGTCCCTTGCAATTTATCAAAAGAAGGTGAGGGCTTCCCTGGTGGCACAGTGGTTGAGGGTCCGCCTGCCGATGCAGGGGACACGGGTTTGTGCCCCGATCCGGGAGAATCCCACATGCTGCGAGGCAGCTGGGCCCGTGAGTCATGGCCTCTGAGCCTGCACGTCCAGAGCCTGTGCTCCACAATGGGAGAGGCCACAGCAGTGAGAGGCCCGTGTACCGCAAAAAAATAAATAAATAAATAAAAATTTTTTAAAAAAAGGTGAAAATTTATGTCTACACAAAAACCTGCACATGATGTATACAGCAGTCTTATTCATAATTGCCAAAACTTAGAAACAACCAAGATGTCCTTTAGCAGGTGAATGGATAAATACACTGTGGTACACCCAAACAATGGAATATAATTCAGAGCTAAAAAATGTGCCGTGCAAAGAAAGGAACCACAAATGTATATTACTAAGTGAAAGAAGTCAGTCTGAAAAGGCTACATACGGTATGATTTAAGTTATGTGATATTCTGGAGGAAGCAAAACTATGCAGACAGTAAAAAGATCAGTGGTTGCCAAGGGTAGGGGGAGGGATTAATAGGTAGAGCACACAGGATTTTTAGGACTATCAAAGTACTCCATTCGATACTATAATGATGGCTACATGTCATTATACATTTGTCCAAACCTATAGAATGTACAACACCAAGAGTAAACCTTAATGTAAACTGTGGATACCACTCTGGTGAAAATGAGGGACACTATGCATATGTAGGGACAGGTGGTATATGGGAAGTCTCTGTACCTCCCCTTCAAGTTTGCTGTGAATCTAAAACTGTTCTAAAAAATGAAGCCCTCGAAGACACAGAGAATGGACTTGAGGACATGGGGAGGGGAAGGGTAAGCTGGGATGAAGTGAGAGAGTGGCATGGACATATATACACTACCAAATGTAAAATAGATAGCTAGTGGGGCAGCCCCATAGCACAGGGAGATCAGCTCGGTGCTTTGTGACCACCTAGAGGGGTGGGATAGGGAGGGTGGGAGGGAGGGAGACGCAAGAGGGAAGAGATATGGGAACATATGTACATGTATAACTGATTCACTTTGTTATAAAGCAGAAACTAACACACCATTGTAAAGCAGTTATACTCCAATAAAGATGTTAAACAAATAAAAAAATAAAGCCTTTAAAAAATTAACTAGGAAAAAAACAAAGCCAACACAAACATAGGAAGGAGCTAGACCTTCTACTTAGTCACGCAACTGACCCACAAAGTAATCCACAGTGAAAGGGCCAGAGGAAAAAAGACCCTGAACTTTCTCTCTCTCCTGCTCTCCTTCCTCTACTGCCAGTAGTCCCCAGTGGCTGAACCTAAAAGAAAGCCAACAGAAGGTAAGGAAAACCATTAAAATGGTCCACAGAGGTCAGCCATCCAGGGCACCAATCTGGGTGGGAAAAGTGGAGAGTAATCTAACAAGGTAATGGAAGACATCAAGCACAAAACAATGTCTACAAACAATAACAACAATACTTTTAAAGAAGCATGCATTGTATTTAGTGATAATTAGTTGTAAAGATTTCCTTTATCATCAGGAACAAAACAAGATGCCCATTGTCATCATTCTAATCAAAATTGTTCTTGAGATCTTCTCTAGGATATTATAATAGGGAAATGTTAAAAAAAAAGTAGAAATATCAAAAAAGGAAGAAAAACAATGTCATTATTTCCAGATGATATGATGGTCTCAGTATAAAACTCAAATGATTTACAGATAGAGCATTAGAACTGAAAAGAGAGGTTATATATGTAAAATGAGTATTTAAAATACATTAAAACACATTTTTACAACACAACAAATGTATAATAGCAATAAAACGTATAACATGCCATAAATAAATTCAACAAGTGAGAAGATCTCTGTGGAGAAAATGATTAAACATATTAAGAGACATTAAAGTAGACTTAAGTAAAATGGAGAGTTAGACTATTTTCAGAGATAGGAAAACTTTCTATTCTAAAGAAGTCACTCTTCCCAAATTGATCTAGAGATTAAATGCAGTTCTGATCAAAATTTCCAAAAGTTATTTTTGGGAAATCGTGAAATTCATTCTAAAAATGTATATAAAAGAGCTTAGGACCAAGGTCAAGACATAACTGAAGAAGAAAACCAAGTTGAAGAAACTTCTCCTACCAGATCTCAAGCCTTATTGTAAAGCTACATAATTTTAACAGTGTAGTATTGGTACAGTGTGATAGACAAACAGACCAAGAGAATTGAACAGAGTCCAGAAAAAGACCCATACAGATAGTATAATACAGTTGGCACTGCAGAAGTGGGAAAAAGTCACTGCAGGAAATAGTTCTGAAATAATTTAGCACAACCATATGGAAAAAATGAAATTTGGCTCCTCCTTCACACCATATAAAAATCAATTTCAGATCGATTCATTATTCATTATAAGGCAAAATATACAACTTTCAAAGGATTATGTAAGAGAATATCTTCATGACCTCAGGGTAGAAAGGGATTTCTTAAGCAAGGCCTAAAAATCAACAACCCTAAGGAAAATTAAAATATTAAGAACTTTTGTTCATCAAATGACACCATTAAAGGAGTGAAAAAATTGAACAAGATATCTGTGATTATTTAACTGATGACGGATTACCATCTAGAATACGTAAAGCATACCTATGAGTCAATAAGAAAAAGACAAACAGACTAACTGAAAAATAGTCAAAGGAATGAAAGAATGAATGAAGGAATGAAGAAAGAAGCACAAAAGGCCACTGGAAAAGGGTTTGGTAGTATCTAATAAAATTGGACACGTGCATGTAGTGACACAATACTTCCACTTCTAGGTATATACTCTAAAGCAGTTAAGTGTATATTTCAAACTGGGTTGTGACCCACTCAGTTAAAAATGAAATAGAATTGAATAGAAAAATCAGAATGCACTATAATTAGTAAAGGTAAATATTATTTTGTAAAATTGTTTTTTCACACATTATGGATGTGTGTTAACTGAATTGTGAAGAAAAATAATTTTTTACCGTGTATCTCAAGCAAAAAAGTTTGAATGCCACTATCTACAGAAAGTCTTACATTATGTGTTCCAGGATACAATTAGAAAAATGTTTGTTACAGCCCTATTATGCTAGGTTATAATAGCAAAAACCTGAGAGCAACACTAATATTCACTACTAGTAAAATGGATAAATGTGGTATATTTATGTAATATAATATAATACATTAATAAAAATGAACAGTCTAGTACAAATATCAACAAGATGATCTAAAAACAGTATGATGATCAAAAAAAGCAAGCTCTAAAAGCATACATACTGTATGATGTTACTTTCAGGTGATTCAAAAAGAAGGAAAAGTAAATGTATTATTTAAGAACACATACCTAGGTGCTCCTGTAGCAAAACTAGGTGGTAAAACTATAAAGAAATCCACACAAATTGTTAAGACAAAATTCAATATTGTGGTAACTTGGGGTGGGGGAGAGGGGGAGGTGATGCAATCAAGGTGGTACACTGGAAGTCTTTTAAAGTGCTTATCAAGTTTTATTTCTTAACCTGAATGGTAAGTACATAAATATTCATTTTATTATGATTCTTTGCTTGGTTCATAAATGGTACATACAACTATACACAACTACTGTACAAAGTATACATGTACAGAAATGTATAATATATGTTACAATGAAAATTTACAATAAATGTCAAAAGTGACATCTATTGTTATTTTATTTAATTTTATATCTCACTCAATAATTTGACATTAGAAGAAAACATAGCACTATGGCTGGTGCATAGAAAGTTTAAATGAATACATAATTTATATTTTAAATATTTCAAAATTTAACAAAAAGTACATAATCAGTACTGCTAAAACTATCAAATCTCTTTGCTACCTCTATCAGGTCAGCTAGTGTTTCTAAGAACTCAGTAACAAGACCATGCCAGGTTTGCCTCAGTATTTAATTAGTGCCAAGCCATTGGTATCCGGGCCCACCATCACTCTAAAATCTCTTCTCTAAAGAGATACTTGGGAACATAAACTGTTAATTAAATGAATAATTTTAAGAACAGAAAAAATATGTTGTGTTAGTTTCAGATGTACAACACAGTGATTCAGCTATACATATACACTAACACAACATTGTAAATCAACTATACCCCCATATAAAATAAAATTGTTTTTTTTTTTTTTTTTGCGGTATGCGGGCCTCTCACTGTTGCAGCCTCTCCCGCCGCGGAGCACAGGCTCCGGAGGCGCAGGCCCAGCGGCCACGGCCCACGGGCCCAGCCGCTCCGCAGCACGCGGGATGCCCCCGGACCTGGGCACGAACCCGTGTCCCCCGCATCGGCAGGCGGACTCCCAACCACTGCGCCACCAGGGAAGCCCAATAAAATTGTTTTTAAAAAGGAAATGGAACAAAGGAAGAAAGAAAAGCTGTGATGGAGCCCCACCCACTGCCACAACTTCGCTTTCTGTTTGAGACAAAAGGTGAACGTCTTGCACTCACCCCATCCTGGCACCCCAACCCTTTCTTGCCATCCCATTGTTTGACTTCTACTCACACCCCACCCATGTGAGCCACAAGACTTGTGCTTCTTTGGAACTAATAGTACACATATTGTAGCAGACACCCATCAACCTGTTTGTAATGGGAAAAAAAGGAACCTCCTACTACATACAACATGAACTGAGCCTCCTTTTCTGGCTACATTCAAATTCTGGAGACCCTGCGTATCTTACGTACATATTACATTTACTGAGCACACTTTGTTTAAACACTTTGTTTAAGTGTGATCACACTTTCATATGCAGCATCTCAAAGCCTCCCCAAATACTAGGTGGTTATATCCTGTATATTTAAGAAAATCAAGCCTCAGTGAAGTTAAGAAACTTTTCACATGACATGTTAATAGTAGAATAAGGAGACTCAATTCCCAGTTTCCAAAGTTTCTCTTTTGTATGTATCATTATGATATTTCTTGTTCGAATGATCCTTGTCCAGTGAAGATGGGTTTGCAAGTTTCAGAGGTTTACATTAGCTTTACATTAAAAGTTTATATTGTTAAAAAAAAAGCATGGTATGTGTACAAAAACAGACACATAGGCCAATGGGCCAGAGTAGAGAGCCCAGAAATAAACCACGCACTGACAGTTGATTAATCTATGACAAAAGGAGGCAAGAATATACAATGGAGAAAAGACAGTCCCTTCAACAAGTGGTGCTGGGAAAATTAGACAACCACATGTAAAACAATGAGATTAGAACATTCTCTCACACAAACTCAAAATGGTTGAAAGACCTAAATATAAGACCTGAAACTGTAAAACTCCTAGAAAATAACATAGATGAAACACTCTTTGACATAAATTGTAGCAGCATTTTCTTTGATCAGTTTCTTAAGGCAAAAGAAATAAAAGCAAAAATAAACAAATGGGACCTAATCAAACTTAAAAGCTTTTGCGCAGCAAAGGAAACCATCAACAGAATGAAAAGACAACCTACAAAATGGGAAAAAAATTTTGCAAGCAAATGATGCAACCAACAAGGGATTAATATCCAGAATATACAAACAGCTCATACAACTCAATATCAAAAAAACCAAACCACCCGATCAGAAATTGGGCAAAAGACCTAAATAGACATTTCTCCAAAGATATATAGATGGCTAACAGGCACATGGAAAGATACTCAACGTGGCTAATTATTAGAGAAATGCAAATCAAAACTACAATGAGCTATCACCTCACAACTGTCAGAATGGCCATCAACAAAAAGTCTACAAATCAGAAATGATGAAGATATGGAGAAAAGGAACCCTTGTATACTGTTGGTGGGAATATAAATTGGTACAGCTACTATGGAAAACAGTATGGAGGCTCCTTAAAAAACTAAAAATAGAGCTACCATATGATCCAGCAATTCCACTCCTGGGCACATACCCAGAAAAAAACTAAAAAACAAATTCAAAAGATACATGTACCCCAATGTTCTTAGCTGCATTATTTACAATTGTGAAGATAACAGAAGCAATCTAAGTGTCCATCAACAGAATAATGGATAAATAAGATGTGATTTATATATATACATATATATATATATATATACACACAATAGATATTCAGCTGGAAAAAAAGAATTTCATTCTGCCATTTGCAGCAATATGGATGGACCTAGAGAATATTATGCTTACTAAAATAAGTCAGAGAGAGAAAGACAAATACTGTATGATACCACTTATCTGTGAAATCTAAAAAAATAAAATAAATGAATGTATATAGCAAACAAAAACAGACTCACAGATAAAGAAAACAAACCAGTGGTTACCAGTGGGGAGAGGGAAGCGGGGAGGGACAAGATAAGGAATATGGGATTAAGAGATACAAACTACTATGTATAAAATAGATAAGCAACAAGGATATACTGTACAGCACAGGGAATTATAGCCATTGTTGTGTAATAACTTTTAATGGAGTACAATATATAGAAATACTGAATCACTAAGGTGTACACCTGAAACTAATATTGTAAAGGAAATACGCTTCAATAAAAAATTTTAATTAAAAAAAACAGGAAAAAAAATTGAGGTGGAGGACAACCTCAGTATAAGATTGCTTATGTAATTATACCCAGAATATGGGAAAGGCATCCCTGACATTTTGTTAAAGTGAACAAGTTGCAGAGCAGTTTATATGTTATAAGACCGTGTGTGTGTGTGTGTGTGTGTGTGTGTGTGTAGTAATACCAACTGCTAAATAATGACAATAAAAATTTGGAGTAATCCATTTCCTAATATGAAAATCAAATAGTGACAGAAGACTTCAGTTCAGCACTAATCATGATCAACTAGCAATGTATTTTCTGATCATTAAAGAGCTGGTTCTAGTCTGTGAAGAAATAGTTGTTTGTTTTGCCAGGTTTGTAAATGCTGACCCAAATATTTTTCAAAAATAGCAATAGGGACACTATTTACCATCTTGGCATTCCCTGTTGGTGGATAATGCACTGTCCCTCCCACTACAGCACACACAGTATGGATGCTCCTTTTACATTACTATGTTGACACTTGAATGAACTCTGATTTGATTCGTTTGCCCAACAGTACCCCTGGGTGAGTTTATAGTCCTGAGGATATCAATGAAAAAAGTTTTAACTGCACCCCCCAGCCATGATTTGCACTTTCAAATTTAGCTCATGTCTGTTATAATTTATTTAAGTATAAAATGTAACAAGGTAAAATTATTAAGACTTTTTCTCTCCTTCCTTTATGCATTCCGCTTTAGAGATGACAAAAGATGACATTTCAGATAGAATCAATTCTATGGATCTGCAACAAACATGCAAGTATTTTTCTTAAAAAATTAGAAGATAAAATTCCTGTAAGTAAAATATCTGATGACTGGTCCCAATAATCCCTACAAACCAAGATTACATTCGAGATTAG
The DNA here is from genome assembly GCF_026419965.1 of Kogia breviceps. Lineage (NCBI taxonomy): Eukaryota > Metazoa > Chordata > Mammalia > Artiodactyla > Physeteridae > Kogia > Kogia breviceps. The sequence goes on from NC_081311.1 coordinate 179,975,462, forward strand.
AAGGTTGTCTATCTCTAAAGCCCAGATTGCTCCCCAAATTTACAAGTCTATGCTTTTTACACTGAGCGTATCATCACACCCCTCCTATGCACCCCTGAAACTGAGGACAGAAAGTTTAAACATTAACTCCAAACCCTAGTGGTTTGCTTATAATCTAAAAAGGTCACACTTCAAGGACTCTGAAGAAAGTCACGCTGAAAAGGCATTCTGCTCTAACTTCAGGGCAGGCATATTTCAGGAAAATAGGAAAGATCGGCATGACTTGCAGTTGCCATAAATAGCACTGCTGAGCCATCCCCTACTGGTTCTCCTTGCTTCACTCCCACTTATCCATTCATGTTTCTTCTCAGCTATTTCCTCTCTAAGGTGGGTAGATATGCAAAACTCAGAAAAGACCTGATTAATAGATCTAATCAATTCAAATTGATTTCTTGTGCTGTTGGTCTTTCCATCACAGCTTTGAGTAAAATCTTTAAGGGCACTCTCCCAGAGCCAGTGTAGTTCAAATTTTCCTGCATTCTATTCACAATCAGCAATCCACATGCGTTATTTTTTCTAGATCAGGCATTTCATTAGAGAAGGTACTAATTTAGTGTGCATAATGTCCGTGGTGCTATTAGCTCATACCCTGGGGGGTATGAGGGGGAATGAGGCAGAGTATTGATGATTTATCAAAATTGTAAGATAAAATAACAACGTGGAGGCATCACCTTTCATAGTCCCTTTTCCTCTGCCAGGAGTTGTAGCACAGATAACACCCAGATCTTGGGAGCAATGGCTGGAAACTGTAGTAATAGATTTATTAAAGAGAGAGTGGATAAGTTCAGCAAATAATTCTCTTACTCAGTCCCAGAAGCTGAACTAGACAAGTGATGCAAAGTCAAAATGTTTGAGAATATTAAGCAACATTTATTTCTGTCTACAAAGCCAATACTAAGATATATTTCTGATTCTAATGAATCATGATAAAACTGCATTTCAGTGATATGTAATAAAGATATAGTAAGGGAGATCTCAAATTTTTCCAGTTTTGTATTCTCATTTTGTCAGTTGCATTCATCTTTATCTACATTTTTTCTGAAAATAAAAAGGGCAGGAGGGCAGGTTTGATTGACAGCCATCCTTGATACAGAAAAGGATTTCCTCTTGACTGTTAAATATGCACCTCACACTTTATGATGCATCTCCAGGATACAGCAGTCAGAAAGCCAGAAAACAACTTTCATCACTAGTGAACCTGCTGGAAGTTTTAGCAGGATGTTACAGAGTGAAGGAATCATTATTACTGAACCTAACTTATAACTGGGAAAGTTTGAAATGTAATGTAGTTTACTATACAGCTTATATTAGGGCAGCAGTCCCCAAGCTTTTTGGCACCAGGGACCAGTTTCGTGGAAGACAATTTTTCCACAAACCAGGTGGGGGAGGGAAGGTTCCAGGATAATTCAAGCGCATTACATTTATTGTGCACTTTATTTCTATTATTATTACATTGTGATATATAATGAAATAATTATGCAACTCACCATAATGCAGAATCAGTGGGAGCCCTGAGCTTGTTTTCACTTGCCACCCACTGATAGGGTTTTTAGAGGAGTCTGCAAGCAACTGATTTATTATGGTCTCTGTGCTGTCAAACCTCTCTGCTAATGATCATCTGTATTTGCAGCTGCTCCCCAGCACTAACATCACTGCCTCAGCTCCACCTCAGATCATCGGGCATTAGATTCTCATAAGAAGCACACAGCTGAGACCCTTCGCACGTGCAACTCACAGTAGGATTTGTGCTTCTGTGAGAATCTAATGCCATCCGCTGATCTGATAGCAGGCGGAGCTCGGCGGTTATGCGAGCGATGGGGAGCGGCTGTAAATACAGATGAAGCTTCTCTCCTTTGCCTGCTACTCACCTCCTGCTGTGCGGCCCAGTTCCTAACAGGCCACGGACCAGTATCGGTTTGTGGCCTGTGGGTTGGGGACCCCTGTATTAGGGTACTTGGCAGAAAGTAATTTAAGAACAATGCAAAACAGATACACATTCAATGTCTGCAAGTTCCTTTTAACCATGGGTAAATTAGTTACTTTCAAATATGTTATTAATGGAACAAGACCCAGAAAATGCCCCTTTTTCCTGTTTTTGAACAAACTTGCTTTACTATCAAGCAAGTGCTTCCTTTCTAATTAAATGGTGAGTTCACTGAATTGTCCAAAACAAAGAGTTTCACTGTTATATTGAGTTGAAAAGCTTTATTTCAAATATACCCAATGGGAAACAGCTCAAAATGCTGTTTTTAGTATTCATACAAATATTGATGATGTGCCTTTTAAATTTGCTTCTCATATTGAACAGGTATTATCTTTTATTTTTTAGTCAAAACTAGGGATATTTGGAGAGATTAAGTCAACATTGGTAACCATAATGTAACTCAGTTTTTCTCTCAATCAATTATGTATTACTTTAAAATTTGGCGAGTGTATATATGTTTGTATCTATGTACATGGGTAATGTGTATGTGTATGTAGACACACACATTTATACTTTTTTTTTCTTCTTAAATAAGCAACTTTCCTCACATTTTCTCAAATGCTTTTGAAATTAGATTTAAACTTTAAGATTTCAAGATACAGGGACCTCCCTGGTGGCGCAGTGGTTAACAATCCACCTATCAATGCAGGGGACACAGGTTCGATCCCTGGTCTGGGAAGGTCCCACATGCTGCAGAGAAACTAAGCCTGCGTGCCACAACTACTAAGCCCGCATGCCACAACTACTGAGCCTGCATGCCACAACTACTGAGCCCGCATGCTGCAAACTACAATTCAAAAAACAGATTTCAAGATACTAATTACTGGAGGCCCTGAACCAAGATGGCGGAGTAGAAGGACATGCTCTCACTCCCTCTTGCGAGAACACCAGAATCACAACTAGCTGCTGGACAATCATCGACAGGAAGACACTGGAACTCACCAAAAAAGATACCCCACATCCAAAGACAAAGGAGAAGCCACAGTGAGATGGTAGGACAGGCGCAATCACAGTAAAATCAAATCCCATAACTGCTGGGTGGGTGACTCACAGACTGGAGAACACTTATACCACAGAAATCCACCCATTGGAGTGAACGTTCTGAGCCCCACATCAGGCTTCCCAACCTGGCGGTCTGGCAACAGAAGGAGGAATTCCTAGAGAATCAGCCTTTGAAGGCTAGTGGGATTTGACTGCAGGACCTCGACAGGACTGGGGGAAACAGAGACTCCATTCTTGGAGGGCATCCACAAAGTAGTGTGCACATCGGGACCCAGGAGAAGGAACAGTGACCCCATAGGAAACTGAACTAAAGAACATAAGGAATTAAGTAAAAGGTTAATGACTGATTAATGGCTAAGTATTAGCCTAGTGGGAATCATTGATATTTTCCCTACAGAGAGAGATCTGTTCTGAGTCTTTGTTAGCTTATACTTTACATTAGTCTGATTCTACTACGATTTTAGCTATTTCCTGAGAGAAACGGAATGGACTGCAATATTAGGTTTGTATATAGTATGCATATATATATATTTAGGATATATGTGTATATATATATATATATATATATATATATATATATATATTTAGGATCAGTGACTATTTAATGAGTACAGGCAGGACTCTAGATCTACCAGTTCACATGCTGGTAAGAGACCTTCTCTCAGGGCTTCCCTGGTGGCGCAGTGGTTGAGAATCCACCTGCCAATTCAGGGGACACGGGTTCGAGCCCTGGTCTGAGAAGATCCCACATGCCGTGGAGCAACTAAGCCCGCGTGCCACAACTACTGAGCCTGCACTCTAGAGCTCATGCTCCGCAACAACAGAAGCCACCACAATGAGTAGCCCCCGCTTACCACAACTAGAGAAAGCCCGTGTGCAGCAATGAAGACCCAACACAGCCAGACAAAAATAAATAATAACTTTAAAAAAAAAAGAGATCTCTCAGATTTCTCTATATTCCTCCCTCTCCTGACTCCTCCTGACTCTATGTCAATGAGAAAGTAAGGACTGGGGAAAGAAATGCAATACTGTGTTTGGGCGATGTTTACACTGCAGAAAGCACAGAGCAATTGTTGAGAGAGAGAATATTGACATTTTAAATTGGTTGCAGAGATAAGAAATTTCTGTAGAGTTTAGGAATTGGCAGTGAGGTACTATGTCAGGTCCTGGACATCATGACAGGCCACGAACAGTTGTGGGATGACTGAAATAAGTTTGAGAGGGCTATTTTGCTTTACTCTAGTCAATAAGGGACTTAAGGAAATTCAACTCAATTGCAATTTCCAATGAATAATAAAAAGATAAGTATAAATAGCTGAAGGGGCAAACTTAAATTATCTCTGAAGGAATAAGTTATAAGTAGCCACCAGTATATTCAGAAGCAAATACTAAGAAGAAAAATACTAGAGATACAAGGTAAGATGGATAGTTTAAAATGATGGGTAGCTAATTATTTTAAAGAAGAGGAGGCCAAGGGTCAACTCAGTCTTCACCTTCAGGTTGGATAATTACAGCAAATTCTAACTTCACAGGTCACGTGGGCTTAAATTACAGTAAGAGAAATTTAAGAAGATCCACAAAAGACACCAACGGAAACTTCAGATTTTCTATTAAAATTTAAGACTAGAGCCCAAAAGGTTCTAGTCTGATGTGGCATTTTAAGAGAACTATAACTTTGAGGTAGTAAGGAAAATTATCAAAAATTTGGAAATAAGGCAACGGATACTGACTGTTATTGCAATGTAATATAAAGCACTGCATAATGGACCCACCCAAGGATTATTTAAATTTCTAGGAGAATGTATCCTTGTTTAATTTACTGTTTTATATTGTTAAGTGCCTAGTCCTTGTGAAATTCGATGTTAAATTTGCAGATTTCATAGAAAGGATAATACAAATGGTTACAACTTTACTGCTGTGTAGCACATCAACCAGTTTGAAATCTAACTGTGCAGTCTTATTCAGCATTCTGTGTTTCACGGACTATAAGTACTTGGACTCTCAAATTCCCTTTTTAATCAGATTTACCATCCTATTGCTCCCTTTATTAATGAGTTAAATAATTATTTAACACACTCATCATGACTATATATGAGTCATGTTTTTAACTTTTTGAAAAAATTATACTTTTACCTAATGCTGTTTGATAATTTCATTAACATGGCAGGCACCTTTGTGACTCACACAGTAAATGAATATAAGCAAAGAATGCTCTTATGGATCTACGTATCACTGAATGAAAGAAAATGAGAATAACAAAGTCCAAAAAAGAGCTCTCATCAACCAAATCTAAGACAATTTACACTTTGATTTAAATAATGAAAGAGCATATAACCCAAATAAATAAAATAAGAATCCAAGGATATGGTGATATGAGTAAATGAACAAATGTATGAGGGAGAAAGGAAAGTTCTTCTTTACATTATAATGTAGAGGGAATAAATTATATAGAAAATTACCTTTTAAACAATTACCTTTTAAACAAATTAATCAAAAAATAATTGATTCAGGCAAGATTCATCAATAGATGCTTAAACTAGTAGATGAAGGTTTCATGAAGAACAGGATATTTATATAGTCTCAAAGTATCTTCCCGTAAATTAGTTATACATCACAAAGTAATATAAATTACAAAGAGATATCTTGATATGGGAAGACATATGTCCTGAAAAGGACAAAATTTCCCTTCAAAGGTATTCCTCCCAAGAAATGTAATCTAAATCTAATTGCAAAGAAATCTCAAACTAACTCAAACTGAGGGACATTCTACAAAATAATCAGTATTCCTCAAAAATATGCATGTTATTTTATGTGGAGAAAAGGGAACCCTTGTGCACTGTTGGTGGGAATGTAAACTGGTGCACCCACTACGGAAAACAGTGTGGAGGTTCCTCAAAAATTTTAAAATAGAACTACCATATGATCCAGCAATCCCACTTCTGGGTATATATCCAAAGGAAATGAAAACAGGATACCAAAGGGATATCTGCACTCCCATGTTCATTGCAGCATTGCCGATAACAGCCAAAGTATGAAAACAACCTAAGTGTCCATCAACAGATGAATGGATGTAGAAGATGTGGTATATTCAATGGTATTATTCAGCCATGACAAAGAAGGAAATCCTACCATTTGCAAAAACATGGATGGATCTAGAAATTATTTTATTATTCTTAGAGTATTATGCTTAGTGAAATAAATCAGATAAAGACAAATATTGTATGTTATCACTTTTTATGTGGAATCTAAAAAAATAAAACAAACGAATATACAAAACAGAAACTGACTCAGAGATGTAAAGAACAAACTAGTGGTTACCAGTGGGGAGACAGAAGGGAGGAGGGACAAAATAGGGATATGGGATTAAGAGACACAATTACTATGTATAAAATAAATATTCGACAAGGATATATCGTACAGCACATATAGCCATTATTTTGTAATAACTTCAGTATTTTTATAGATTATAATCCTATGAATGAAAAAAACAGTATAATCTATAAAAATATTGAATCACTGTGTTGTACACGCAAAACTAATATAATATTGTAAATCAACTACACTTCAATTTAAAAATAAATAAAATTAATCTAAAACCAGAAAAAAATGTATTGTCATTTTTAGACAATGAAAGGCTAAGGTATTGTTCCAGATGAAGGAGACTAAAGGGATTTGACAACCAAATGTAATGTGGTTCCTGGATGGGCTCCTAGACTGGTAGGAAAATATAGAAAGAACATTATCGAAACTGTTAGTGAAATTGCAACATTTGAAAATGTTTTGTCAATTAGATAATACTGTTGGAGCCACGTTAAATTTCCTGATTTTCGTCACTGTACTGTGGTTATGTAAGTTAAAGTTCTTATTCTAATGAAATGCACACTGAGGTATTTAGGAGAAAAGATACATGATCCCTATAATCCACTCTCAAATGGTTCATGAAAAATATTACATCTCTATTTAAATCTCTCTATACATACATATATCTATTTATCTTTCTAGATACATATATACATTTATATGTGTACATACATACACAAACAACCTTATGTAAGAAATCTAAATTTCTAGAAAAATCAAAAGGGAAGAATGACCTCAATAGCACTTTGGAGTATCAATTATTCTCAGAGTAAGAATTATCACCACTAACAATTAAAAATATCAGAAAACTGACGTCAGTTCAATAATTTTTAGGGAAATAAATGAGGCTTTTCAAATATTACATTTTCCTTAAAACACTGCACCTATTGATATATGAAAATTCTGGAACAATTATGGTCTAAGATGGTTGAGAAAAAAACCAAAATGTTCTCATTTAAAAGAAAATAACAGTGGACAATTTCAAGGTAAAATAGGAATATTAAAAAACAGAAGTTTGACCTTTGTTATATAAACAGTTCAGGAAAATGGTCATTCTGAATATGCTCTGCACATATTGGCAGATCCCACAAGAATCCTAAATTATGAAGGGAATTTGTTAATGAATATACCACAGCCTGAATTATTTTTGTAAGGTCTTAAAGAACGAGAAGTTGCTAGGGGACTGAAAGAAAACAAACATAATTGTATCTTTTAAAGAGGCGATTGAAGCAATTAACGTCAAATAAGTCACAAAAAACAGCTTGCAACATAGCAGAAAACAATAGAAAAAAACTTTATACAAATGAATAATAGGTAACATGTCTCTACTAAGGAAGGTTCATGAGTCATAAAATAGATTAGATTTTCAAAGGGAAGATCATCAGCTGCCCCACTCAACTGTGCACTCCTTGGAGACAAGGGGATGTCGGCTCAACTTTGAATAAAACACTACAGATATTTAAAAATATATGGGAGTAAAGAAGAAAAGGGAAAAAAGGAAAGGAGGGAGGGAGAATGGATTAATGGGAGAAATGGGATCTGTTAACTGCACGTTAATGCACTGCAGTGTGACATACACAAAACACTCAATTTAATGCCTCATGAACGTCTACAAATTTTCTTTAAACTGAAAATATAAGTAAAGTGTAATGGTGACTAAGAATGACTAGAGTGTATGATACTGAATAAACTCCTTCTGTTAGTCAATGTTCAGTAAACCAGGACAGTTCCGAGGGGAAAAAATATGCTATTGTTTCAACGTTTTGTTTCACACAGAAAATTCAAACTACTAGGAAACTATTCGATCTGTGGAAATGCAATGGTTTTGAAAACGATGACAGAATAGGTGGTCAAGGCTATGCCACATGCTGTTAGTAAAACATCCTACAAATCATTTAACGGCCTAACTGAAGATAATCAGAGTAATCAGACCAACTCATTTTACAGCATGTTTAGGGTTATTTTGTATATATGGAGATTAAATAAGTATCATGAAAATTGACAAAAACATTTCTACTGCTGCCCTACTATCCTTTCATAGCAAAACATTTTTTAAAAATTCATGCACTTTCATACATTTTAAGCAAGGCATTTTTCAGTTTCTACTTAAAGAGCAAAGTAATTTTGGTAAGAGTCTATTTTTCTCTAGAGAAGAGTCCCAAAATATTCTTCCAACTGAAAAATTGATAATTTATAGTAACTTCCTTACTCTACACTCCTTCACCTACATTTCATAAATTTATTGGCAAGTTCATGCTTCTTGAATGGTTTCTGTAATTGGAAACTGACCAATGAATAGAGAAAGCAGAGAGGAAATCATGAGAATAGGAAATTAGACACAAGTGAGCACTTGTATAATTTCACTTGTTCTGTCACAATAGAAGCTCCCACCCTAGCTCTGAAATATCTTTTTCTCATACAGGAGGATGAAAGACCTCAGTAGGGAGATGACTGGCTGTTTTACACCAGCATTTGGGTGTGGTTTGAAATTACTAATTCATCAAGGGCTCTCTGGAAGGCTTGAAACTGTTTGCTCTTCAACCTCAACTGACAAAGCAATGATTTTAAATCTATGGGCAGTCAGTTCTTGTAAAAGAAGAGAGAGATTGACTGGAATCAAAAGAATTCCAGTCTCTTGCTGAGATAGCAAAAGACTACTCCCCTTTGACAGTTCACTAATCAAACATGAAGGAACCCTTTCCTACCTGGAATTTTGTATTTTTAGCCTAAGTTTCTTTCTTCTGGTTTGAAAATACAGTGTTCCTTTGATTTTTAAGAGTAATCACTATTTACATTAATTCTAAGCAGGGAATTGGCCACCTAACTATGAGATTAATGTTTTCTTTGTCTAATTGGGTAGGTCAAGGCACTAATTTGATTCACATCTGTGGCATATTTTTATAGATGTTGGTGAACTTTAATTGCTTATAAATATTGGATTATAAGACCGTGAGCCTTCAGTAGAATCCTGTTCAGCCCCATATGCTTTCAAATTTGACAATATGTTGTCCATTTCCTTCATTCCAAATGTCCCTGAGGGTAAGAAAGAAAGAAATAACACATATGGCTTACATAGCTGAAGTCCATTAAGATTTTTGCTGTTGACAGCACCTAATGAGTTATTGTCAGGAAAAAATATTGTCAATAAGCCCTTTCTTCCGTAATAATAAAATTGAAATACAAAGATAGCACAGCTCAATGCCATTTAGTTTTATTGTGAAAGTTATATTATATTTAAGTGATGCTCATGATTCCATAGCCAGCTCTACAGTAAGTGCAAATGGAAACTTGAGACAGGACGAAGCTTGCTGTGGAGCAGGCTGAAGCTGATGAAATACCTGAGCTATACGATAAAAGACCCAACTGGCCTCAGGCAGAACCTGGTCACAGCCACATGACCAGACAATCCCCAGGGTCTATCCTGCACTCCCAGTGCTGCAAATGGGTTACTGTCATTCTCTACTCCTTCTGTGCCATCCCTAGGCTGCAGGAACTGGGTAGTGTCAACCTTCTGTGGTCTAGCTGAAACTATAATGAGTAATCAGAGCTGGGAAGAGAATCACACTTTTGCCGCCAACTAGAGCATGGGTTTCTGGAAGGCACTCGTCACCACCACCCACAAACATGCATTCCGATTCCTCCACTGGTGTCCCTAAAGTGCAGCTCTCCCCACTTATCCCACTTCGCTGTGGTGCCTCCCACCAAAGCCATCCTAGAATCTATAATGACCAGCACTATGGCAGGCCAATGAGACTCTGATTTCTTCCTGTTGCTCAGATCACTACTCTAACACAAAGTCCTGTTCGATAGTCAAGCAGAGTTGGCAAGACTTGACCGAATGGAAGGGTGGACGACCACCAAGTCAGTTACCTACAAAAGCCCTCTTAAGAAAAGATTAGTGCTGAGTCCCACACAGCAGCAGATAGCAGCAGCCTCAGCAGGCACAGGGATTGGTAAGAGCAGAGCAGTTTTGAAAGAGCAAAGCAGCAGGATATCCCTACCAGGAGAATGTAAACAGCTGGGGCTTCCCAGGAAGATCTTCCCAGGAGAGGGGGGAGGAAGAGTGGGAGCTAGTGTTTTTATGGTAAGTGGGCTTAGGGCTAAGTTCATTTTAATTGGACCCAGTGGTGTGCTGGAGCTGGCTCACACTGGCTCACGTGGGGAATTGTTAAATATTCAGGAATTTTACAAGTCCCATTGGTAGCCTGAAATTGTCCACAGCTGGAAATATTTACACCACAGAAATTGGCAAATGCTGGGACTTCCCTGGTGGCGTAGTGGTTAAGAATCCGCTGGCCAATGCAGGGGACATGGGTTTGAGCCCTGGTCCGGGAAGATCCCATGTGCCGTGGAGCAACTAAGCCCGTGCGCCACAACGACCGAGCCTGTGCTCTAGATCCCGCGAGCCACAACTACTGAAGCGAGTATGCCTAGAACCCGTGCTCCACAACAAGAGATGCCACCGCAAAGAGAAGCCCACGCAGCACAATGAAGTGTAGCCCCCGCTCATCGCAAATAGAGAAAGTCCGCGGGCAGCAACGAAGACCCAACACAGCCAAAAAGGGGGTGGAAAAAAAAAGAGTGCACTGCATATGTTAAAAAAAAAAAAAAAAGAAATTGGCAAATGCTACCAATCATCCACCACCCCCCGACTCCTGTCTTCCCTGCCAAGCCTGGCTGTTAAACATGTACCAGCACAGCACTGACTGCACTCCACAATGCAGAAAGACCTACGAACTCTGGCAGATATTTGATTTACACAATCAACTGGCCTTGTTCTCTCTTCCAGTAAAGCAAAGAATGCTGCTGATACTCCAAAATTTATAAGCTTTTGGAAAATTGTTTGAAGTATCATGTCTATTTGTCCTACCAACCAAACTTCCTAATTCCTAATTACATTTTTTGGAAGCTAATATTAAAATCATCTTCTATTTGGGGGCACATTTAGCATAGGAAATATTCTGGGTCACAGGGAAAGCTGGTCCAGAATTTTAAACATCACAAACTACTAGCCTATACCAGAATATACTCAATATTGGAATAACCAAGTGTTGCCTTTATTTTAATTTATTCTTCTGACAAAACCCAATCCTGTTCTGACTGAATTACTAACAACAGCAATATATCATTGATAATATAAAACTGAAATATAATTAAATGCTTTATCATCATCACGACTTGCATTTCTTTTTGGCAACAAAGAACTATCTATGATCTTGTAGAGAAGTAAAAAGAAGGAAGTTAAATCTAGAATTATACTTCCCAGAGATGAATCACTGTTTACAAATATAGATCAGGGGTCAGCAAACTACCAAAGACCATGGACTGGCAAACTACCGCCCAGCAGCTAAATTCGGCCAGGCTCATTCATTTACATATTATGAATGACCGTTTTTGCACAACAACCAAGCTACAACAAGTAGTTACAACAGAAACTCTGCGGCCCACAAAACCGAAAATATTTATTGTCTGGCCCTTTGTAGAAAATGCTTTCTGACCTCTAGGTTTTTCTCAATATAATTTGCAATAAAAGAGGGTGAGAACATACATATTGCTTAATAACCTGCTTTCTTCTCTCTCTCATACTACATAGTGGATGTCCTTCCGTGTCATTAAATATTATAGTGCATTATTTTTTAAGTTGTGTAGCCCTCCATTGCCTGATGTAACAAAATTTATTTAGGTCGTCTCCAATTTGGGGGGGGGGGTGATATATAGTCTTCATTCTAACCCTCTGCTCTTATCTCTATCTCCTTAGGGTAAATATCTAACTATAGAATTGTTGGATCAAAACCATATATTCAAAAGTTTTAAGATTTGTTAAGTTTTGCAAAGCCTCCCTACAAAGAGGTTCTCCCTATTTATATTACAACCACCTTGCTATAAATATTAAATGTAAAAGGACTGCATACTTCCTGGGTGAAAATTCCCCAAAGGTTCTTCCTGAAAGTTAGGAATAAATATTTTTTAACGTATGTCTTTATAAAGTACCCTTGTGAGAGAAAGTTAGATAAAATAGATATTCTTTTTTTTTTTTTTTTGCGGTATGCAGGCCTCTCACTGCTGTGGCCTCTCCCATTGTGGAGCACAGGCTCCGGAAACGCAGGATCAGCGGCCATGGCTCACAGGCCCAGCCGCTCCGCGGCATGTGGGATCTTCCCGGACCGGGGCACGAAACCGTGTCCCCTGAATCGGCAGGCGGACTCTCAACCACTGCGCCACCAGGGAAGCCCAGATATTCTTCTTGTAGATACTTTATGCTTCAAATTTTAGTCACAGATGCACATTTTAAAAGTATATGCTTTGAGACTTCCCTGCTGGCACAATGGTTAAGACTCCACACTCCCAATGCAGGGGGTCTGGGTTCCACCTCTGGTCCAGGAACTAGATGCCACATGCATGCCACAACTAAGGAGCCCACCTGCTGCATGCAACTAAGACCCAACACAACAAAATAAATAAATAATTTTTTTTAAAGAAAGTATACGCTTTATGGAAATCAAATATACTATGTCAAAAAAGTAGTTACAGTAAGTAATATTTCTAAGCCTCAGTCTTTTGCACCTATGAAATGGGATAATACAAAGTATTCTAATCTGAGAGAGATTGAAACAATTGAAGTAAATAACACATGCATAAGAAGTATAAAATTGTATAAAATGCAGAGTCATTATCTCAGAAGTAAGACCTGATAATTTAAATTATTTCAACAAGTTTCTATTTACTGCATTTTATTCTAAGATAATAAAATTTAATTGATACTAAAATTTTAAAAAATAAAGCAAAAGTATAAACGAGGGGGAAAAAAGACAGCAGGAATAAGATAAAATCTCCCTGTCTCTGTTTTCCTTGAGAGGAAAATTTCCATGCTCCAAGGCCACTTAATAATTCTTCTGGGTGGGAAAAGGCCTGAGAGCTGCAGGGTCTAGAGGAGGAGCTCAGTAGGCAGCTGCACTTCCTTCTTCACCAGGACACTATAGACTCTCTTGGTTGTCCTGCTACATCACCGCTCACTCCTTTTGTCTCCTTTGCTACCTCCTCCTCTCCAGCTTGTCCTCTTGACACTGGAGTAACCAGGAATAGGGTCTTGGTACTCTTCTTTCCCCAGTGACACCCAGTCCCATGTCTTCAACACTGATGGCTCTTACACCTAGTCCAGGCCAGACCTCTTTCCTGAGCTCTGAGCTCCCACATCTCACCACCTAATCAACTTCTCCACTCCAGGCCTAATTACATCTTAAAGAGAATATATTCAGATCTGAACTCCTGATCTACCCACCTCAAGCTGTTCCACTCACAGCGCTGTTGATGGCAACTCCAACGTCCTGGCTGCTCAGGTACAAACTTGGAAGCCATTCTTACCTTCTGTTTCACTCGCATCATGGTCAGTCATCAGGAAGTTGGGTTGGCTCTACCTTGAAAGTGTATCCAGAAGCAGACCACTCCTCACCCCTCCACCACCAGTGCCCTGGTCCGAGCCCATCACCTTTGATCTGGATTGCTATAATTGTAGACCTATATGTTTTCTCTTACACTTAACCTCTCCCCCGACCCATACACACAGCCTATTCTCCGTATGGCAGCTGGAGAGATCCTGTTAAAATATTTGCTCTGATCATGTGCTTCCACTCTATGACCACCCACTTCACTCAGAGTGAGTCAAAGCCCATACAGCAACCCACAAAGTCTTACCATGGGCAGCCCCGCACTGTACCTCTCCGACCACCTCCCCTCGTATTTTCCCCTCCACTCCCTCCACACCCCAACCATGCTGGTCTCCTCCTTTAAGACCCTCAACGAGCCAGGTTCTCTCTGAGCTGAGAGACTGGTTTTTAGCTATTCTGTCTGTCTTCTTCTAGACATTCACAGGGTTACCTCCCTCATCTCCTTCTCAGGAAGGCACACCTACTTAAAAATGCAAACTCCACCCCTGATGCTCCATTCTCCTTATTCTACTCTGTCACTTTTCTACAGCACCTAGCACCTTCTAACACATGATGTAATTTACTTGTTTGTTATCTTTATTGTTTGTTACGTGTCCTCCTCCCTCTAGAATGTAAGCTCCATTTGGATGGGGACCTTTGCTCTGTTCAACAGATTCAATGAATTCATAAGCAGCTACATTCTCACTATATAATTCTGAGACTGTATCAAAATAATGGTTAAAATAGAATTAAAGATTTTGGGGGAAATGCAGAACAAAATAAAGAAAGTGGGTTTAATAACATTATTTTTTTTTTAAAGACTCCACACTATAGATTAATTAAACCTCAAAAAGAAATGTATTCAAAACAAGCAAGGAAAGGAATAGATACATGAGCATAGAAAAGACTCCTAGCTGACTAGAAATCAGAAAATCTCCAGAGAAGACGCTACTCTTGCACTTATTAACCATAAGGGCAACCAAAGTCAAGACTAGTCCACAGCATTAAATACATTAGGAACATTAGTTTCCTAATCCATAAAATGGGGAAAACCATATATCACTTTGTTTTTTTTTTTTGCAGTACGCGGGCCTCTCACTGTTGTGGCCTCTCCCGTTGCGGAGCACAGGCTCCGGACGCGCAGGCCCAGCGGCCACGGCTCACGGGCCCAGCCGCTCTGCGGCATGTGGGATCTTCCCGGACCGGGGCACGAACCCGCATCCCTTGCATCGGCAGGCAGATACTCAACCACTGCGCCACCAGGGAAGCCCCAATATATCACTTTCTTATATCAAGAAACTATTGTCAGGCTTGCAGGCAAACGTTCCTTGTAAATTGTAAAGCGCTTTACAAGCATGAGTTATTTTAATGTTCTGGTGTTGAAATACTTGCTTAAATTGGCTTTTCTTGGCAATTCTCTAAATTGACAATTGTCAGTTAGAACATAAAAATCCCTGAGTAGTTCTCATTTAGGGGAAGGAAAATTGATCCCTGCCTATCTTAGCTCTTCAGCAGAGACAAAGAAAGGAAAGTGGGTGATGGGCAGGCAGGGTCTCTGGTGAAATAACTGCTTTCTGCCAGAGTTCCAGCTGTATAGCCTTAAGGATGCAAAATGCCCACAGTCACCCTACCCTCTTAACTGACAAAAGAAAGATAGGGAATGTTCCCAAAGAGTGAATATGTAGGAAGTCGTAAAGTCTTAAATGAAGTTGCTGTTTTTCCTATGTAAATTTCTGAATCATGTTATTTATTTTTATCAATAAAGATATCAATTAACTGGCCAGTAACTGGTGTCTCAAAAATTCAGCAATGACTAGATAAGTAGCCAGAATCTAGCTGTAGCGCTCTTCATTTATTTAAAGTCTCGCTTTCAGGCCTGCTTTAAATATGTTTTATGAGACTGGTAACACTAAAATAGCTTGAACATGAAAGTTTTAGAACATATTAGAAGCTCGATGTAGAAATCTGTAAATAGAGATACGTAAATATGTGAAGATATTGCAAGCAACTCCTCTGGTATTTGTATTTTTTTTACGCCAAAGATGCCTTCTCCGTTTTTAGTTGTGCTAGTGCCCTCTAGCGGTCAATATGGTAACTGCAGTTTTATTAAATCATTCCCTGCCTTCAAAATGCGCTTGACCACTCCCAAAAAAAGAAAAAGTGTATATGTATATGTGTATGTATATATATATATATATATATATATATATACACAATAGAATCATAAATTTTTTAAAATGCTGCACCAGAATAGAACCTATAGAACAAAACAAAGAAAATCAGTCATACATCACAGTTAGAAAAAAGCTTTGTACATTAATGGAATCTCAAATTTTTGAAGAAAGATTTAGGACGTCAAAGATGGAGCTGAGAATTTTGTGAAAGCTATGGACTTACTTCTTAGAAAAATGTGCATGCACCTATAATTTCAGGAGTTCATGTAGTACCTGAAGAGTCTGCATTCCAAGTTAAAGGCTTGGGGTTTATCTACTTCTATACACATCCCAGGTTCTCCAGGTTTAAAATTCTATCTGAGGGCTTCCCTGGAGGTCCAGAGGCTAAGACATGTTTCCAATGCAGGGGGCTCGGGTTCAATTCCTGGTTGGGAAACTGAGATCCCACATGCTGCGGCCAAAAAAAAAAAAAATTCTATCTGAAATGTTGAGTTTAAAAATCAAGTTGGAGAAAGATGTGTATAGTATGATTGCATGCAAAATGAGCCTGTATAGTTTCTATGTATACACAGTAAAAATATACAAGCTACGGGAATGATGAACATTGATTTCATAATAGTGGTCACCTCTCAGAGCAAGGGAGGGTAATGGAATGGGGGAAAAACAGAGGTGGCCACAGTTATGCCTGTAGTATATCATTTCTTTAGAAACTATTCAGGTATATATAGCGTAATATTATTTTAATAAAGTTTGATAGTAGATAATGGATTTCCATAATTTTATTTTTCATCCTTGTCTATGTATTTGATATACTTCCCAACTTAATTTCCCAAGTTAAATTTTAAAAGTAATTAAATTTTAATAATACATGATCTAATTTCATTGTCATGTATCAAAGGTTAATTTTCAAAAATATCCAAGTGTAAGTTCATGTTCTGAGAAACATATTTAATTCTATATTGTATAAAATCACCCAAGCTTATTTTAAAATAAGAGAAAATATTAATATTAAAATGGAAACCCTTGCTCTCTTCACAGAGTCCTTAAGTAGAAAGCCTTCATTTTTATGGTTATAATTTGGTTTCTTTTTTTAAAGATTTATTTATTTTTGGCTGTGTTGGGTCTTTGTTTCTGTGCGAGGGCTTTCACTAGTTGTGGCAAGCGGGGGCCACTCTTCATCGTGGCGCGCGGGCCTCTCACTATTGCGGCCTATCTTGTTGCAGAGCACAGGCTCCAGACGCGCAGGCTCAGTAGTTGTGGCTCACGGGCCCAGTTGCTCCGCGGCATGTGGGATCTTCCCAGACCAAGGCTCGAACCTGTGTCCCCTGCATTGGCCGGCAGATTCTCAACCACTGCGCCACCAGAGGAAGCCCCTGATTTCTTGATAAAGAGGAAAGGGGGAAAATTCTTCTGAAGCTAATGTTATATTGGAAGGAAGTTTATTATTGATCCATATTCACTGTACTACAAAATATAATAAAAGTTTAGATAAAGTATTTATCTCTTTGGGGATTTCATATATAACAAAGTCAGTGTGAAGCCGACTATGCCATTCATTGCCTAGAGTCTGAACCTAATAGTCGCTTAATTGATTCATGCGTGTTGCTGCACAGCCACAGAGCACCCCAGAGCATTCAGAGGCTGTGATCAGATACACCTCGTCATAATGCAAACCAGCAAGACCTGTGCCTCCCTTGATTTAAATGGAGTGCTGGAGGAAACAGGCAGCACAGGCACTATGGAAGGCTGGTAGGCAAGGGCACCAGTTTCTGGTTCACCTCTCCATTGGTAGAGGTGACAGACCCTAGACATGCCTGGGGACGTAAATCTTGACCAGGCATTAACCATCTGTTGGACAAGATACATCGCTGGCCTCTGCGGTCAAATCAAGGCTCCAGTCCCCATCGCCCTCCAATCTTAAGGAGAAGCAGTGTTAATTTTTGAGGATCTTCATTGGGCCATGGTTTGGGGTCAGAGGGAAGAACCCCAGTGTTAGGGTGAGGAAAAGGCACAAAATCTTCCGCCAGTGCTCCAGAGCTGGAAGTGGTTTCTCAGAGGTCCTGGCCTTTCTGACTCATCTCATTAAAATGACTTTCCCGGGTTTCCCTGGTGGCGCAGTGGTTGAGAGTCCGCCTGCCAATGCAGGGGACACGGGTTCGTGCCCCGGTCCGGGAAGATCCCACATGCCGCAGAGCGGCTGGGCCCGTGAGCCATGGCTGCTGAGCCTGCGCGTCCGGAGCCTGTGCTCCACAATGGGAGAGGCCACAACAGTGAGAGGCCCGCGTACCGCAAAAAAAAAACAAAAATAAAAAATAAATAAATAAACAATGTTATCAGCACCTCAGGAAGCCCCCCAGACTCTACCCCTGACAAAGGTACCCACTATCCTGATTTCTAAACACCGTAGATTATTTTCATCAGATGTGGTTTTCATGGATGCTTCCAAGTTTCCTGGCTGGATGATCCAATGAAAATCTTTCCTACTTTGGGAAAAGAGCCATGAGAGCAACTAGATTCTGGCCTGGGGCCCAAGTGACCTGGGTAGCAGGGCGCCTCTCTTCCTCATCCCTTACTCTCTCTCCAGCATTTCAACCCATATACCCCTGCTCCTGGTTAAGAGATTCCTGGTGGCTAGAGCTTCACTGGATGGATTTCCTATTTCTTGGCCTTTACAAAGGTAAGGTTTGTAAGGAGAAAAAGAGCTGAGGGGTCAAGGCCAAGCTCCAAAGTCAGACAACCTGGTGTTGACGTTTCCAATAGTCCCCTGAGAGAAGGGCAGAAGTTATCCAAGGAAGAGAACCTCGATGCCAGCTAAGAGAAGTTCCTACACCACAGAGGGATGTACCTGGACCCTAGCATGGTGAGGGGATGCAGTTGCATGTGGGGGATCTTCACGCCAGTGAATTATTCAAGAGAAGCAGGAACAGCTGCAGAAATGCCAATTCCCCATCTCTTGAAGCAACTGCCATGCTGACTGTGCTGAGAACAGCATGGCAGCCAGTGTCACCTACCTCTGGTAGAAAAGACCAAGCAAGAGGATCCCACCCCTCCCCTGCAGACTTGGGCTGTAGGCTGCCCAAGGTGTCAGAATCAACCAGTGAGGAGGAGGGAAGAAGTTTTGAAATGCTGAATGAATTCTAAATCTTGAGCTGACCTGAAAACTCACTGTTTTGACGCGGGAGAAAATGAAATGAATTAGATTAAGTCGTCTACATGAGCCACAGCAAGGGACTCAGTGTCAGCAATTACACGGGGTTCTAACAATTTTTTAAAACCTCATTGCTGTGGCCATGATTGTCATACACACAGCAGAGGCTACTAACCATTTCATCCATACAGAGAGATGTAAAACACTCAGTAATATTTTCCCATGGTTGAGCTAGGTTTGCTGTTTTGGGGATCCCCTGACATTGGCCCACTTACTAGTTGGAGTGATCATGTGAAACCACAGGCAGCTGAACCTTGGGAACACCTGCCTCGGTGTTTATAAATACAGGGATAACGTCAGGACACTACAGTTGATAGATCCTGGCACCACACAGATATAATCGCAGTCTGCAGGCCTTCTCAAGGGGAGGTGGAAGTGAGAATAATGAAGTCAGCCCCATTCCACTCCCTAATCCGATTCCCAGCCCAAGCCAAGTGGCAGAGAAGTGAGCGGAGGAACCCACAGAAGAGCTAGAGTGTGGTCAGTACGCTGCTGCAGGTCCAAGAACTATTTGTTACTGGTTTATGGCAAGATAAGTACAGAAATTGAGAGTAACGATTTAAAACTTTTGGAAAAATTTGATGATAATCGTACGACTGTTGAAACTAATAATTTTAAATGTGTGTTTCTATTTTGTTTGGCTTTATTTTTACTTTTCCATTGTTCTAGTACATCAATATTACTGTAGTTTATAAAAGTATTGGTCAGCAACAAATTGGAGGGGGCCAGGGGACCTGGTCCATCATCTGGTTCAAAGACAATTTGTAAAGCGCTCATCTAGACGTTAAGGCCCTTAGGTCTACTGATTAAAATCTAATAACTTACCTTTTTATGCAAAAGTACTGATTCCACATAGATAATGGCTTTTAAAAAATTTTCCTCCAGTTTGGTTGATCTCAGTAAGTAAAACATGAAGTCTAAATTTGATGTCAAGATTTAGATTTGACAACTTCGGGCTAAATAGTAAACTAATTAGCAATCATTATGCTCATCAGATATAAGTCAATTTAATAACATTTCTTTCGCCTGGTTCAATGGTTTATAGGCTTCCAAGAAGCAATACTATTTAATCAAATACCAAAGGCATGCTTATTTCATGAGATGCTACATTCCATAGACAATAATAAAAATGTTATCAAGAGTCAGGAGAAATGACTCTAGCCTAGATAAATGAAAAACAATTTAACTGAAAATATGAATCAGAAGACAATATTTTAAAAAGCAATTTTCTCCTTGGCTTTGTCCTATCTTTATAGTTCTATGCAAATTTTTAACCTCCAATACAGATCTCATAGTGTTATTATTGAAGCTCACAGTTGAAAATGCTTGTTTACAAATGTTTATCTTGCCAAACAGATAAACTTTAAGGTGCTTTGTAATGGGTTTTTGTTTTGAGTTTATCCATTGATTTGTAAAATTCAGAGTGAGCAGATCTCCTGTGTTAGGCTTTTAAATTTGCAAGCACTGGAGTTCAGTCAATTCCAATTGTTGGAATGGGACCAACATCCTTAGGTGAAAGAAAACATTACTTGATAACTCCTTTTATCTTCTTTAAGCTGAGGAAAGCAATGGTTTCATTCAAATGCCAGCTTCCCAATGAGAAACACACACTTTCAGCTTTATCTCCAACATAAGGCAGAAAGAGAATACAGCTAGCAGGAGAATACTACATTGTGTCTGAACATCTGATAGCCAAACACAACAAAAACAGATCTCAAATTGAATCGTTGCACCTTTAAATGGATCCAGCAGTTATTAAATGGAATCATTCCTTTAATGATTAAAAACCAAGTCTTTATATTTTCTCTCTCACATTGTACATATTAAAGATTTTTAATACCTTTTTCCTGATTATAAAAGTAATAACATTCATTATAGAAATGCATAATAAGAAAGCAAAAAGCATTCATAGTCTTATCACATTTAGAGATAAACATTACTAATGCTTAGATATACTACTGCCCTTCTTTTCTATGGATATTCACACATAATTAATTTTCTATATAGCTGAGATAATATGTATATCACAACATATCAGTGTGTATCGTATTCTTCTATTTGCTATTAAAATATATTTTCCAAACTCAACAGAAATCAGAGTACACAATTTCCAATGAATGCATAATATTATATTGTACTGAAGTTGATAATGCACATGGGCATTCTATTGTTGAACACAATTCTTTTTAGAGGTTACGAAGATGGTTTTAAAATCAGACTTGGTGCAACTGCTGGCTGGCTCTGCCATTTACTAGGTATGTGACTTAATCTCAAGTTACTTAATCTCAAGTTAATCTTAATCTCAAGTTACTTAATCTCTCTAAACAGCAATTTTCTCAGCTATAAAAAATTAAGATGATAATAATACAAGTTACTTTATAGGGTTACAATAGTAAACAAGATGATGCATATAAGAGAGTTAAGCACAGTGCCTGGCTTTTCTCAGTAAATGTTCATTATTTTCATACTGGGATGGACACCTTAGGTCATACAGCTTTGGTCTAGTTTTTTATTTAGTTTAGACATTTGCCAGGAAGACCAGAAATAGAAAAGTATATTTTAGAGAGTACTTTTCAGCTTTGAGTACAACCAAGACAAACTACTGGACAGTGACTAGACTTTGGCATAATATGCTACATTACTATAAGCAAACTTATAAATATACACCAAGTGTGTTTACTCCATAAGTCATCAAATATGAGAAAGATGAAAAGAAATGAGAGAAGTGGTAAAAAGAACTACCAAAAATATCCAAACTCATTTACTCCCACAAATCTCTTAAACACTTATAAGAAATAGAAGTTAGTTACCCATCAATTAATTTATTATATTTGTCAAAAGAATACACATGTGGTAAGTAATTTTTTTTCTCCATTTACATTTTTAAAAGACCTTGGGCAATTGAGTTTATAAGAACAACTGTGGCAGCCAACCTCAGAGATGACCCTCATGCAGTCACATCAAATAAAACTAACATGTATACCCAACAGGATACTATGGAAATGATTGAGTGTGGCTTCTAAGGCCAGATCATCAAATACGTTGCAGCTTCCACCTTGCTCTCTCTTGGATCACTCACTCTGGTGGAAGCCAACCACCAACCATTAAGTGGGACACTTGGTCTTCCCTATGGAGAGGTCCATGTTGTGAGGAGCTGAGGCCTCCTGCCACCAGCCAGCACCAGCTCACCAGCCTTATGAGTGAGACACATTGATGCAGTGATAAATAGATAAAACAACTGAAGTTGCTGCGCCTACAGCACTATTGTTATTAGAGTGCTCATTTAGTTCTTACTGACCAACTAAAATTTTACACCATGATGTATAAAAAGAATTTAGAATAACAACTTAAAAAAATCAACTTAGAGGTCAGATGGGGAAAATTAAACTCCAGCAGTCCCCAAATACATCCCCAAAGTGGTTATTCAAGTGGTCTATAAATATATGAAAAGGTCCTCAGATTCACTAGTCATCAGGGTAATTCAAATTAAAAACACAATGAGATACAACTACATACCCGTTAGAGAGGCTAGAATTAAAAATAATGATGACACCAAGTGTCGGTAATGATACGAAGCAACTGAACTCTCATACACTGCTGAAGAGTGTACAGTCACGTTGGTAAACTATTTGGTAGTATGTACTAAAAGTTAACTTATGCATACCCTATGACCTAACAATTCCACTCCTAGTAACAAACCCAACAGAAATGTACCCATATATGCACCAAAAGACATGTACAAAAATGTTAACAGTCAAACACTAAGAACAATCCACATGTCCAATAACAGTAAAATGGGTAAGCTGGAATGTATCCATACAAGGAAATATTATACAGCAATAATAAACAAATTACAGATATACCCACCAACAAGAATGAACCTCACATATATAACATTGAGTGAAAGAAGTCAGTCTTTTAAATCAAAAAAAAAAAAAAGGACAGCTATGTAATTCCATTTATATAAAGTTCAAAAGCAGGCAAAACTAATCCATGGTGATAAAAGTCAGAATAATGGTCACCTTTGGGGAAGAGAAGGAGGCAGATGAGAAGCAGGAAGTGACTGGGAAGGGACACAGGGTGGGGAGCTTTTGGGTGCTAATAGTGATCTATTTCCTGACCTGTCTGGTAGTTACAAAGATGTGTTCACTTGGTGGAAGTTCACTAAGTTGTGTATCTATGATTTGTGCACTTTTCTGTATGTATGTTATTGTTAGATAAAAATGTTCAATTAAAAAAATACCCAACATGGTAATGTATCAACCTTAATTTCCTGATTTTCTTGATTGAACTTTCATTAGACAGGAGAGTGCTCCTGGTAGGAACTGCATAGTAAAGTATTAAGAGGTAACAGGGCACATGTCTGTACTTCTCAAGGGAATAAAATATAAAATATATAAACTATATAGAGACAAAGCTATCAATGAGGCAAATGTGGTAAAAAAAAAGTTAATACCTGGGGAGTCTGAGTGAACAGTATGTGAGAGTTCTTTGTGTTATTCTTGTAATTTTTCTATGAATTTGAAATTATTTCAAAGTATTATAAAAAGATTTAAAATATATCCAACTTCATTTCCATGGGTAAATGGTGAATTTCTCTATGCCTCAGAAGGCTCTACGGTGACATGGGCTATTCATATTTACCTTTTAAGGTTATTATAATGATTTGAGAAAATAATAGAAATAATAAGTAACAGTTGCATAACTTGCCTTAGTTAGTGTGAGCCAGAATTTGAACTCACAGACTCTGACTCCAGAACCTACATTTCCATCTAGCACACGAGTCAGTCAAGCAAATGACACACTGAATGACACACAGCAGATGTCATTAACAGTACCCACGATGATGATGACAATGGTACTTCTGTGAGTTTGCTAGGGCCACCATACCAAGTAACACAGATTGAGAGGTTTAAAACAACAGAAACTGGGAATACTCTGGCTATCCAGTGGTTAGGACTCTGCGCTCTCACTGCCAAGGGCCTGGATTCAATCCCTGGTTGGAGAACTAAAATCCCACAAGTTGTGTGGCATGGCCAAAAAACAAAACCAAACAAAACACACCAACATAAATTTATTCCCCCACATTTCTGGAGGCTAGAAGTCCAAAATCAAGGGGTTGGCAAGGCCATGATCCCTCTGAAGCCTCCAGGGGAGGATCCTTCCTCGCCTCTCTCACCTTATGGTAGTCCTAGGCACTCCTTAGCTTTTGGCAGCATAACTCCATTCTCTGATTCCATCTTCACCTGGCCATCTCTCTGTTTATGTGTGTGTCATCTCCTCTTCTTATTATAAGGATACCAGTCATATTGGATTAGGGCCCTATCTCATCTTAATTTGATTACATCTACAAAGACCCTCTTTCAAAATAAGGTCACATTAATAGGTCCTGGGAGTTAGGACCTCAAAATATATTTTAAGGGGACACAGTTCAACCCATAACAATGATTAAAAACCTTCTGCCATGTTCTTTCCAAAAAGAGTAAGTTTAACTAGAAGAACTCCCTTGCTGATTCCTCGGCACAGAAGAGATGATGCTTGGGCATAAGGAAAAGAAATCCTCTATGACTCTTCCTTCTGCTTCAAAAAAAAGTGAAATGGGGATGCTCTACTCTACTCTCACTAATGTGGTCATTTCAAAGTTTATTCAATTCCTTCTACATGAAAGGGTACAGAACAAGGGCAGATGGCCAAGAGTGCCTGGAAAAGGCATCGTTTGGAAGAAACTATGTTAAAGGGTAACAATTACCACTGAGGGTAATAAATATAAAGTGATACATATATAAGAGAGCAGGGACCCTGGCCAATTGTCATATTTACCTAAAGATTTCTATTCCTCTCTACAAAGTACCTTTCTCCTTGGGAAATAGGTGTATCTGTGTGTATTAGACTTGATAATGGGAGGCTTCCAATGAGATGGTGTATCTCTATTTAACATTGGAGGAGGAGGAGGAAAGAGAGAATGGAGAAGGGGGTTTGACATGGAGTCTAGTGCCCACCTTAGACTATCATGGTGAAGCTCCCAGGGGTGATATTCTAGCTTGGATAATTCAGATATTTAGGCAAGTCATGCTGTGGATAATTATGTCTAGAGATTACATGGAAGAGGAAGATCAAACACATCCTGGTGAATAGAGAGGGTTTCCCAAAAGGGAATCAGAGGTTCACACAGCATAGGTATGAAGAAGAAAGCAGGTACCAAGAAATGTGGAATTGAGGGCAGGAGATCAAGGAAGGAACCTGAATTGTGTCCACAAAGGCAATCCTTCACAAAGGTTCAAGCCTTTGGGAGCTTTTCCCTCAGGAAATGGTTATAGTGACATGCAACACACAGTTTTAAACCTTTTCTCTATGTCCTAATTCTCTTTCCTCCCAACACAACAGGTGAATCGGATACATCTGCACAGCCTAGTGTAGCAAAGAATGAAACTAAGGAATGGAGTAATAAAAGGAAGTACAGCCAGTTGCTCATCTACCCCTCTGCATGCAATCAAGGGAGGCCTATTTTCCAAAATATGTAAGCATTGTTAGCATCAAAAAGAGTACTGATCAGTCCCAAAGCAGAACAACATGAGATGGGAAGAACAGTAAGCCAAGAAAGGCAAGAGTCAAGAGGACTGCTCAGGAGTTGGTGAAGGATGAACAAAATTTCCAAAATACTCTAGGAAAAAGCGATTTGGGGAGATGGATAGGGAAAGGTGGTGTGATATTACACAATCACTGTAAAAGCTTACACCCCAAACCCCACCACTTCATCATTTACTATTTGCATCATATGCTTACATTTTTATAACCTGTATTTTAAGAAGTTACCAGAAATTTGGAGAAAACATGATTCTGTTATCTTTTAATATCACTATTCATTAGGGTCTAAGTTCTGTGAAGTTAGATGTTTAACTTATAGAAACCGATCAACTGCAAATGATTTTCATCCTGAAGAGAAGCTACTCTGAAGGTTATGGTTTATTGCCATGTAGAACATTAGTAGCCAGATTTACATATAATTTAGCATCTAATTTCAGGATTCCTTTTTATTTACTTTTTTACTTATTATACATATCAATCTCATATTCTTATTTAGCCTGTTTTTTTAACCTACTAATTAAATAAAAGTTTGATCCATGCTATCTACTTATATACAAATTATATTTATACTTTGAAATTATACATTAAATCTGCATACATTTGCAGAAGATCACATCAAAGGATATATGCTTTTAATTTTGAGCCTGGTTGGTTAGAGATAAAACAGGCAGAAGAAGAAGAAGAAGAAAGGACATGTCAGACATTTCAGGAAGTATATTTGTAGTTTGTAAAAGCAAACAATATTATAATATTTTATATCCGACTACATAAATAAAGCATCATAGATTTATTTTGGTTGGTGGGAATGTGCAGGTGATCGCAATGATTTGCAAATGGAGCATGACAATTTTATGTTTATTAAAAAAGGGATTACGGATTCAAAAGAAGTAAAAAACATTCCTTTAGGAAATTGTTCAGTATTGTAAACTTCATGTCCGGGAAGTATGATATATCCATTTACTATTGCTCTTATTTTTTAATTTTATAAATAAACTAAAGTGTCCTTGATATAAACATGCTTTAAGACTTTATCTTTGGCATACCATAAATAATCATGTTGTAAGTTACTGCAGTGTGTGACCAATTAGCTCAGCTTATTAGTTACTATGCTAAGGAGACCAAGGCCTCCTTATGATCCCCAGATGATCAAGCAAGTCTTGCAAATTCATGATGGATTATTAGTCACAAGAAGGATCTACTGATTAGTAAGAATCTGGATGAAGCAGCACAAATGCATCAGCCCCCAATAACTCCAATTGTACAAGCCAAACTTCACAGTTTGGCAGCAGTCTTTATCATGGTATGGGGGCTTCGAAACACGTCAAACCTAGAGCTGACTCTAGCCAATGACTTTTTTTTAAAACTAATGAAAGACAAGAAGAATATCGATCATAAAATACTGATCACCCTTAGTTTTAATAATTCATTCCCCAAACTATTAATAGCTAGGGCTTCTCTTGTATAGAAAAATTTATTTTGCTTTAACCAACAGTTATTATACTGGAGCCTTTATCTGAGGCTGACCTATCCTCAGCTTATATTTAATTCATTCCGACTTATTTGGCTTCTCCAGGGAATGTGGATTCCCTTTCACCAAACCAGTTCTAAGAGTGATAAAAACCCCTACAGCCCTTCGTCCTCTGCCAGAGGCTTTTGGTGGTTTTAAAAAAAAGAAGGTACTCTCCTTTCAGTATCTAAGGACTCAACCTTCCTTGGTCTCTGTACATAAAGAAGAAATTGGTTTTTCTGTTCCATGTGACAAAACCTGAGAGAGGAGGAAGAGAGAAAGAGAGAATCCTTTCTTGAATGTCATGAAGAATTCTTACATCTTATCAGGTATTTTTATAGATTGATTTCCTACACCAAGTCCAACAGGATTTCATATCAAAAGAAACAAGTTCCCTAAAGTCTATTTGATACTTGATTTTTGCCAAAGTCTATCCTCTCTAAAAGATCATGTTTTTTCAAGCAACATTTTACACACATTCAAATGAGGAAGGCTTCTCTCAGAGGCTTATCAGAAGCTAATTTTATCCCATTATTTAATTATGGAAGATATAATACGTTAATAAAATCACCTCATTTATCTGTAAAATTATAGTATATTAGATGGCAGTAAGACTATATGGAGAGAAAACTGGAAGGGGAAGAAGTATAGAAGGATGTGAAGGGTTTTGTAAATACCTGAGTAGCTAACTCCCTCTTCTCCCTCAAGTCTTTCCTTAAATATCATTTTCTTAGTGAGGCCTGCCTTGATTACTGAAGCATGTCATTTTTGATCCTCTGTAAAGAATTCTATACTTTTTCTATAAGATTTAAGGTTGAATTTATGTCTTTATTTTGCGCA
This sequence comes from Kogia breviceps, assembly GCF_026419965.1. NCBI lineage: Eukaryota > Metazoa > Chordata > Mammalia > Artiodactyla > Physeteridae > Kogia > Kogia breviceps. Next base: position 180,003,585 of record NC_081311.1, read on the forward strand.
TTGCTTATTATCTGCAACCTCTCTTACTCCATGAAGGCAGGAATTTTGGTCTATTTGAGTCACTATTGTACCCCAAGATTTTAGAACATTGCATGACACAGAATAGGTGCTCAGTAAACAGATATGGAATGAATGAAAAGTGCAGTTATGGATGGCCTCTCCGAAAAGTTGACAATGAGGAAAGATGAGGGACTGGAGAGGGAGTGAGCCCTAAAAGTGGATGCATGACTGGAATGTTGAAGAGGCAGCAGAGATTCCACTGTGGTTGCAGTGGGACAGACAAAAATGCGCATAGTGGAAGAGGAAGGAAAGTAAGAGGCCAGATTGTATAGGTCTGTGGCTCATTGGAAATACTTTTGCTTTTACTCAAAGTGAGAGGGGAAGCCATTGGAAGGGTTAGAGCAGAGATGAATGATGATTGTATACGCTTTGGAAAGGATTTCTCCACCTGGTCATACTGTTGAGAATAGGCTGCAGGGGTAAGGGCAGAAAATGGGAAAACCAGTTACAAGGATGTTGCAATAATCCAGGAGGGAGATGACAATAACTTGGCCAGATAGGTAGTTGTAAAAAGTGATTCGAGTCTGCACACATTTGAAGATAGAGTTGATAGGATTTACTGACAGACTGGATGTGGGGTATGAGAAGAAAAAAAGAAATTCAGGGCAACTTCCAGGTGTTTGACCACAAGTGGTTGGATACAGATGCACTGATGAGACGTAAAGACTGTGTGAGGCATTCTTGGGGGTGGAGGAAGTGCAGGGATGGAAAAAAGCTTTGAGAATCTATGTTTTTCTGCCAAATTTTGATTTTGATGGTCAAAGCAGTTCAAATTTCTTGTCCTAATTTATTTTCCCAAGTCCCCCAGCAGTTTATACTGTGGACTTACCTTGAGGTGTTGTTGAGTCCCTTAATGGCTACCACTTTGGGGGGCTCCCAATATTACTACTCTGGAGTCTTTCTAGAAACCCAGGAACTTTCTGGGAGAGACATATATATATAGAGAGAGAGAGTGTTTGTGTTGTAGAACTTCACTCAAGGGAGTGGAGCTCCAATTTGAGTCACTTACCCACAGCTGTTAAGGATGAGAAGGACAGAGAACTCGAAGGGTATACAGCAGGCGCCTCGCTTGTGTCTCCTGTCCCATAGGCTGTTAGCAGTCAGCTTCGGATCTCATTCCTCGTTGCCAAAAGCTGTTAAGAAGTGATTAAAGAAGACAACTGAGGTGATAGCAACACCTTTATCTAACACTTCATGAGGCAGACAGTCTCCTCTCAGAAAACTGCAAAATGGGGTGGAAGGCAGGACGCTTTTCTAGGACAAACAATAAAGAACCAGAAAGAGACGAACAGAAAATACCTGATTGGCTGGGGCCACAGAGCCAAGCGGGTTTGGGGTGAGCGGGAACCAGGACGCGAGAACAGAGCCCAGCGGTGGCCTGGGCGAGGGCACTGGCTGACTGCCTAGACTGCGTTTCTGGTGAAGCCGGGCACTGACTAGGACCTGAAAGTGACTTTTTTTTTTTTTTTTTTTTTTTTTGCGGTACGCGGGCCTCTCACTGCTGTGGCCTCTCCCGTTGCGGAGCGCAGGCTCAGCAGCCATGGCTCACGGGCCCAGCCGCTCCGCGGCATATGGGATCTTCCCGGACCGGGGCACGAACCCGTGTCCCCTGCATCGGCAGGCGGACTCTCAACCACTGCGCCACCAGGGAAGCCCTGACGGAAGCCCTGAAAGTGACCCTTTTAAGTTTCTGTTTGCTCACGTGGCACCCGGGCAGGAGCGGCTCTCTCGGGGGCCTAGAAAGTTATTTCCGCTCTGTTAGTGTGTTAACAAACTACTCCCTAATTTTTAGCAGCTTCAAACAACGGACGTTCATTACCATTTGTGGGTCCACATCCGGCGGGGGCTGGGGATCAGGGTCCCTCGCGGAGGCCGCAGTCTACCGAAGGCGCGGCCACCGCCCGAGAAAGAGCCGCAGCTCCGCTCCTCGCCGCTGGCCTCTCCACAGGGCCGCTCGCAGCACAGGCCGGCCTCGCCCGGCTCGCCGCCCGAGGGAGGAGAAGCCAGAAAGTCCCGGATGGAAGCGGCCCCCTCACTTCTGCCGCGTCCTGTCGCCAGACCAACCCTGCTAGTGTGAGATGGGACCCCACAAAGGTGAGGAGAGCGGGTGGTGGGCATCCTCTGGGACTACGTGGGAGGCTGACAACGGCAAACCCACTCTGATCAGTTCCCACGTTTTTCGGCACAACACGCTGTGGATCGTCGAGAGACTGGATAACGCACTATTTGTTAAACAGCGCTTTGCTAGTACAGTCAACCCTCGGGTAAAGGAGGGGGATTGGTTCCAGAAGGCCCGAGCACCAAAATCTGCACATGTTCAGGGCCCACAGGCCGCCCTCTCTATGCACGGGTTTCGCATCCGCGGATTCAACCCACTGTGGATGGAAATTTCGAATCTGCGGATGCGAATGCCAACCGGAGAATATGGAGGGCCAAGAAGTCTTTGTGAAAATGGACCCGTGCAATTTAAACCCGAGTTGTTCAAGGGTCAACTGTATTTCGTTACATAAGGAAGCTGGGAGAAAGGATTTTCTGCGGAGCTGCTGACACCCATTTTGCGTTTGATGGTGACACTGTCTGGATCTTACCATGTGTCGCTGGAAAGTTTTGGGTTTTTGTTTGTTTTGTCTGAAAATTATTTCCTTACCTTAATGCTCCCAGTAGCAATCTAGTACGGCACATAGTAGGTATTCTTTACATGTTTGTCGAATCAATAAACATGTCAGATGATCTAATCCAATTCTTTCATTTCAATATTAGCCCACGGTCTCTCAATCTTTCAAAAATCCTGGTGACAAAGCAGTCGTATTTGCTGCATACTGAAAATTGTCTGGTAAACGTTAGCAGACGGAAATACATGTAAGGCAAGAAAGAAGTGGGCTTTCTTAAGAATGCAAAGTAAGGGTGGAGAATACATCCACTCCCGTAGTGTTAATGAACAGTGTTGCAAATTCCACTTAAGCAAAATATCTTCTCTTTTGACACCAACCACTACTATTACCCCACCTGAAATTGGGCATTGCTTTTTTTTAAAAGGAATCAATCCTTTTGAGAAGGGAAGGAAACCTTAGGATCCTTCTCTAACTTTGCTAATGAGTCAGGAATCATCTGGTATGCATCACTTTGAAATTTCAATGAGAACTAGGCCTATAGCAATGACATACAGGATAAACACACTTTAGTATGAAACAAGAGGAGAGAGAATTAGGAAAACATGACCAAAAATAAGAAGAGTACAGACTCATTGTACCACTTTATTTTTTTAATTAATTTTTATTAGTGTATAGTTGATATACAATGTGTTAGTTTCTGCTGTACAGCAAAGTGAATCACTTATACATATGTCCACTCTGTTTTATATTCTTTTCTCATATAGGCCATTACAGAACACTGAGTAGAATTCCCTGTGCTTTACGGTAGGTCCTTCTTAGTTATCTATTTTATTTATAGTAGTGTGTATATGTTAATCCCAATTTATCTCTCCCCCACTCCTCCTTGGTAACCATAAGTTTGTTTTCTACACCTGTGACCCTATTTCTGTTTTGTAAATAAATTCATTTGTATCACTTTTTTTGGATTCCGCATATAAGGGGTATCATATCATATCTGTCTTTGTCTGACTTACTTCACTCAATATGACAATCTCTAGGGCCAACCATGTTACTGCAAATGGCATTATTTCATTCTTTTTTTTAAAAAATAAATTTACTTATTTTATTTATTTATTTTTGGCTGTACTGGGTCTTCATTGCTGCTCATGGGCTTTCTCTACTTGGGCGAGTGAGAGCTACTCTTTGTTGTGTTGCACGGGCTTCTCATTGCAGTGGCTTCTCTTGTTTCAGACCACAGACTCTAGGCACACAGGCTTCAGTAGTTGCAGCACGTGGGCTCAGTAGTTGTGGCATGTGGGCTCTAGAGAGCAGGCTCAGTAGTTGTGGTACACAGGCTTAGTTGCTCCACGGCATGTGGGATCTTCCCGGACCAAGGATCAATCCCATGGCCCCTTGCACTGGCAGGCAGATTCTTAACCACTGTGCCACCAGGGAAGTCCCTATTTCGCTCTTTTTTACGGCTGAGTAATATTCTATGGTATATATGTACCACATCTTCTTTATTCACTTCTCTGTTGATGGACATTTAGGTTGCTTCCATGTCCTGGCTATTATAAATAGTGCTGCAATAAACATTGTGGTGCATGTATCTTTTCGAATTATGATTTTCTCTGGGTATATGCCCAGGAGTGGGATTGCTGGATCATATGGTAGCTCTATTTTCAGTTTTTTAAGGAATCTCCATAATGTTCTCCATAGTAGCTGTACCAATTTACATTTCCACCAACAGTGTAGGAGGGTTCCCTTTTCTCCACACCCTCTCCAGCATTTATTATTTTTAGATTTTTTGATGCTAGCCATTCTGACTGCTGTGAGGTGATACCTCATTGTAGTTTGATTTGCATTTCTCTAATAATTAGTGATGTTGAGCATTTTTTCATGTGCTGTACCACCTTCTTTAAGAGGTTATCAACATGTGCACACATGCACACACACAAATATAAGTTTATGACACACTTTATTTTAATTTTCTAAAATTGGAATGCAACTTAAAATTAATGTGGAGTGTTATACCTCTCCTCCTACCTAACAGCAAAAAAAAAAAAAAAAAAAAAACTGATATAAAAATCAATGGTACACCTGAAAAATTCAGTGGTTGCTCCTTTTTGGCTATAATTCATGCTCCCAGGAGGGTGTCTTTTATCATTAACTCTCTGTACTATTAGCCCGAGCACAGACTTTAGAGTAGAAAACATAGTTTCAACTCTATCACTTTCTAGCACCATGACCTTGAGCTTCTACAGGCCTTCATATTCTACATCTGAAAAATGGGGATAAGAATAGAATGCCCCTCATTGTGTTATAAGGAAAATGAGCTATAGGAGCACTTTTTAAACCTGAAAACATTATGCAAATATAGTTGATTATCTTTGACTTTGAGATTGCAAGTTGATGTTGACGACCCAGGGAACAACCTTTGCTGCTCACTAGTGGTGGCGTGTTCTCCTGGGAGCACTGTTCTAGAAATAAATCATCTTTGCTTTCATTACTCTTTGAGGTGATGCTTTTCTTTTGATATGCTTAATATTCTATGTAGAACTGCATGAACTCATTGCATAAATATTATGTAGAAAGTAATCTAAGCAGAGAATGGTTTAATTATTCTTCTGTGATTACACTTTCTTAGATTTCTCCATTTCTCTGCCCTTGTTAAGCTTAGATGTCTTAAATGCCCTCCTTTTACCCATTCCCATCTCCTTGCCCTTAACATTTTAGCAAACATGAATTTTTAGTGGGAAGGAGGAAGCCTGTAAATGAATTTGCGCCGTGAGTACTTTGTCCACTTACATTTGTGCTCTGTTAACCGTAGGTCTTCAGGCCCCTTTCTAGTTTGCATTATCTTTCAAAATGAAAACTGATCATTTTATTTAAACATAGCTTTTTCTAGATTCCTTTCATTTTTGGCCAAAACAAGTTAAAAGATTTTTCTGAAGACAAAAATCATACTTATTCTTTATTATGTTGCTTCAAGGACCTAGTCCTTGCCCTCTGCTCTCCTGCTATTATATCCATCCAAAAAATAAATAAAGGAGACACGTTCTTAAATGCTTATTGAAAACGTACCATCAAAGAGCCCAAGTAGATTATGTTTGGATAAAACAAAACAAATTTTAAAATTATATTAATTTACAGTTGACATCCCTTAATACATACTGACAAAAAAAAGTGAAAATAAATTATATTGATGCTATGCTGAAGTAATTCTTCTGCTTGGAAGTCCTTTTGACATTCAGGTTCAATAATAAATGGAGGCACTGTGGGATCTCTTGGGTCTGATATTTAATCTTAATACTAAACTAGATGCTTTGGTGGGGAAAGGAGACAGATGACAATTGTGTTTCACCTTATAATTGAACACATGGAGTCTTCTCTACTCTTTTTTTTTTAATTTTTTAAATTTTGATTTATTTATTTTTTTATACAGCAGGTTCTTATTAGTCATCAATTTTATACACATCAGTGTGTACATGTCAATCCCAATCGCCCAATTCAGCACACCACCATACCCAACCCCCGTGCCTTTCCCCCCTTGGTGTCCGTACGTTTGTTCTCTACATCTGTGTCTCAATTTCTGCCCTGCAAACTGGTTCATCTGTATCATTTTTCTAGGTACCATATACATGCATTAATATATGATATTTGTTTTTCTCTTTCTGACTTATTTCACCCTGTGTGACAGTCTCTAGATCCATCCACGTCTCAACAAATGACTGAATTTCATTCCATTTTATGGCTGAGTAATATTCCATTGTATATATGTACCACATCTTCTTTATGCATTCGTCTGTCGATGGGCATTTAGGTTGTTTCCATGACCTGCCTATTGTAAACAGTGCTGCAATGAACATTGGGGTGCATGTGTCTTTTTGAATTATGGTTTTCTCTGGGTATATGCCCAGTAGTGGGATTGCTGGATCATATGGTAATTCTATTTTTACTTGTTTAAGGAACCTCCAAACTGTTCTCCATAGTGGCTGTATCAATTTGCATTCCCACCAACAGTGCAAGAGGGTTCCCTTTTCTCCACACCCTCTCCAGCATTTGTTGTTTGTAGATTTTCTAATGATGCCCATTCTAACTGGTGTGAGGTGATACCTCATTGTACTTTTGATTTGCATTTCTCTAATAATTAGTGATGTTGAGCAGCTTTTCATGTGCTTCATGGCCATCTGTATGTCTTCTTTGGAGAAATGTCTATTTAGGTCTTCTGCCCATTTTTGGATTGGGTTGTTTGTTTCTTTAGTATTGAGCTGCATGAGCTGTTTATATATTTCGGAGATTAATCCTTTGTCCGTTGATTCGTGTGCAAATATTTTCTCTCATTCTGAGGGTTGTCTTTTTGTGTTGTTTACGGTTTCCTTTGCTGTGCAAAGACTTTGAAGTTTCATTATCTCCCATTTGTTTATTTTTGTTTTTATTTCCATTATTCTAGAAGGTGGATCAAAAAAGATTTTGCTCTGATTTATGTCAAAGAGTGTTCTTCCTATGTTTTCCTCTAGGAGTTCTAGTGTCCGGTTTTACATTTAGGTCTCAAATCCATTTTCAGTTTATTTTTGTATATGGTGTTAGGCAGTGTTTGAATTTCATTCTTTTACATGTAGCTCTCCAGTTTTCCTAACACCACTTATTGAAGAGACTGTCTTTTCTCCATTGTATATCCTTGCATCCTTTGTCATAGGTTAGTTGACCATAGGTGCATGGGTTTATCTCTGGACTTTCTATCTTGTTCCATTGATCTATGTTTCTCTTTTTGTGCCAGTGCCATATTGTCTTGATTACTGTACCTTTGTAGTATAGTCTGAAGTCAGCGAGTCTGATTCCTCCAGCTCTGCTTTTTTCCCTCAAGACTGCTTTGGCTATTTGGGGTCATTGGTGTCTCCATACAAATTTTAAGATGATTTGTTCTAGTTCCATAAAAAATGCCATTGGTAATTTGATACTATTGCATTGAATCTGTAGATTGCTTTGGGTAGTACAGTCGTTTTCACAATATTGATTCTTCCAATCCAAGAACATGGTATATCTCTCCATCTGTTTGTATCATCTTTAATTTCTTTCATCAGTGTCTTATAGTTTTCTGCATACAGGTCTTTTATCTCCCTAGGTAGGTTTATTCCTAGGTATTTTATTCTTTTTGTTGCAATGGTAAATGGGAGTCTTTCCTTAATTTCTCTTTCATATTTTTCATCATTAGTGTATAGGGATACAAGAGATTTCTATGCATTAATTTTGTATCCTACAACTTTACCAAATACATTGATTAGCTCTAGTAGTTTTCTGGTGGCATCTTTAGGATTCTCTATGTATAGTATCACGTTGTCTGCAAACTGTGACAGTTTTACCTCTACTTTTCCAATTTGTATTCTTTTTATTTCTTTTTCTTCTCTGATTGCCATGGCTAGGACTTCCAAATCTATGTTGAATAATAGTGGTGAGAGTGGACATCCTTGTCTTATTCCTGATCTTAGAGGAAATGCTTTCAGTTTTTCACCATTGAGAATGATGTTTGCTGTGGGTTTGTCATATATAGCCTTTATTATGTTGAGGTAGGTTTCCTCTATGCCCACTTTCTGGAGAGTTTTTATCATAAATCGGTGTTGAATTTTGTCAAAAGCTTTTTCTGCATCTATTGAAATGATCATATGGATTTTATTCTTCAGTTTGTTAATATGGTGTATCATATTGATTGATTTGCATATATTGAAGAATCCTTGCATCCCTGGGATAAATCCCACTTGATCATGGTGTATGATCCTTTTAATCTGTTGTTAGATTCTGTTTGCTAGTATTTTGCTGAGGATTTTTGCATCTATATTCATTAGTGATATTGGCCTGTAGTTTTCTTTCTTTGTAACATCTTTGTCTGGTTTTGGTATCAAGGTGATGGTGGCCTCATAGAATGACTTTTGGAGTGTTCCTTCCTCTGCAAATTTTTGGAAGAGTTTGAGAAGGATGGGTGTCAGCTCTTCTCTAAATGTTTGAAAGAATTCACCTGTGAAGCCATCTGGTCCTGGACTTTTGTTTGTTGGAAGATTTTTAATCAGAGTTTCAATTTCATTACTTGTGATTGGTCTGTTCATATTATCTATTTCTTCCTAGTTCAGTCTTGGAAGGTTATACCTTTCTAAGAATTTGTCCGTTTCTTTCAGGCCGTCCATTTTATTGGCATAGAGTTGCTTATAGTAGTCTCTTAGGATGCTTTGTATTTCTACGGTGTCTGTTGTCACTTCTCCATTTTCATTTCTAATTATTGATTTGAGTCCTATCCCTCTTTTTCTTGATAAGTCTGGCTAATGAGTCTGGTTTATCAATTTGGTTTATCTTCTCAAAGAACCAGCTTTTAGTTTTATTGATCATTGCTATTTTCTTTGTTTCTATTTAATTTAATTCTGCTCTGATCTTTATTATTTCTTTCCCTCTGCTAACTTTGGATTTTGTTCTTTCTTCTTTCTCTAGTTCCTTTAGGTGTAAGGTTAGATTTTTTATTTGAGATTTTTCTTGTTTCTTGAGGTAGGCTTGTATCGTTATAAACTTCCCTCTTAGAACTACTTTTGCTGCATCCCATAGGTTTTGGATCATCATGTTTTCATTGTCATTTGTCTCTAGGTATTTTTTAATTTCCTCTTTTATTTCTTCAGTGATTTCTTGGTTATTTAGTGACATATTGTTTAGCCTCCATGTGTTTGTGTTTTTTACGTTTTTTTCCCTGTAATTCATTTGTAATCTCATAGCGTTGGTCAGAAAAGATGCTTAATATGATTTCAGTATTCTTAAATTTAATGATGCTTGATTTGTGACCCAAGATGTGATCTGTCCTGGAGAATGTTCCATGCACACTTGAGAAGAATGTGTAATCTGCTGTGTTTGGATAGAATAAATGTCCTATAAATATCAATTAAATCTACCTGGTCTATTGTGTCATTTAAATCTTCTGTTTCCTTATTTATTTTCATTTTGGATGATCTGTCCATTGGTGTAAGTGAGGTGTTAAAGTCCCCCACTATTATTGTGTTACTGTCGATTTCCTCTTTTATAGCTGTTATCAGTTGCCTTATGTATTGAGGTGCTCCTGTGTTTTGTCCATATATATTTATAATTGTCATATCTTCCTCTTGGGTTGATCCCTTGATCATTATGTAGTGTCCTTCCTTGTCTCTTGTAACATTCTTTATTTTAAAGTCTATTTTATCTTAAATGAGTATTGCTACTCCAGCTTTCTTCTGATTTCCATTTGCATGGAATATCTTTTCCATCCCCTCACTTTCAATCTGTATGTGTCCCTAGGTCTGATGTGGTTCTCTTGTAGACAGCATATATATGGGCCTTGTTTGTGTATCCATTCAGTAAGCCTGTGTCATTTGGTTGGAGCATTTAATCCATTCACGTATAAGGTAATTATCAATATGTATGTTCCTATGACCTTTTTCTTAATTGTTTTGGGGTTCATTTTTGTAGGTCCTTTTCTTCTTTTGTCTTTCCCACTTAGAGAAGTTCCTTTAGCATTTGTTGTAGAGCTGGTTTGGTGGTGGTGAATTCTCTTAGCTTTTGCTTGTCTGTAAAGCTTTTGATTTCTCCATCAAATCTGAATGAGATCCTTGCTGGGTAGAGTTATCTTGGTTGTACTTTCTTTCCTTTCATCACTTTAAGTATATCCCTTCTGTCTTGTAGAGTTTCTGCTGAGAAATCAGCTGCTAACCTTATGAGAGTTCCCTTGTATGTTATTTTTCATTTTTCCCTTGCTGCTTTAAATAATTTTTCTTTGCCTTTAATTTTTGCCAATTTGATTACTATGTGTCTAGGTCTGTTTTTCCTTGGATTTATCCTGTATGAGACTCACTGCACTTCCCAGACTTGTGTGGCTATTTCCTTTCCCATATTAGGGAAGTTTTCGACTATAATCTCTTCAAATATTTCCTCAGGTCCTTTCTCTCTGTCTTCACCTTCTGATACCCCAATAATGTGAATGTTGTTGCGTTTAATGTTGTCCTAGAGGACTCTTAGGCTGTCTACATTTCTTTTCATTCTTTTTTCTTTATTCTGTTCTGCAGCAGTGAATTCCACCATTCTGTCTTGCAGGTCACTTATCCGTTCTTCTGCCTCAGTTATTCTGCTATTGATTCCTTCTCGTGTAGTTTTCATTTCAGTTACTGTATTGTTCATCTCTGTTTGTTTGTTCTTTAATTCTTCTAGGTCTTTGTTAAACATTTCTTGCATCTTCTAGATCTTTGCCTCCATTCTTTTTCTGAGGTTCTGGATCATCTTCACTATCATTATTCTGAATTCTTTTTCTGGAAGGTTGCCTATCTCCACTTCATTTAGTTGTTTTTCTGGGGTTTTATCTTGTTTCTTCATCTGGTACATAGACCTCTGCCTTTTCATCTTGTCTGTCTTTCTGTGAATGTGGTTTTTGTTCCACAGTCTGCAGGATTGTAGTTCTTGCTTCTGCTGTCTGCCCTCTGGTGGATGAGGCTATCTAAGAGGCTTGTGTAAGTTTCCTCCTTTGTTCTACTCTTGAAGGGTTACATAATTTTTGCTCCAAGAAAAACATCCAAGTATTTTATTATGCTCTTATTGTGCCAAGTGACTGAAAATATTTTTCTTTTGCTGTTGATTTTTATATGGAACTTTTACAGATGTTAGGTTGAAGATTTTACTTTAACCTTGTAGACTGACCTTTTCTCTTCAAACACTTTAGGATATTGGTTTCAAGCTCTGAAAATATGTTGTAATATTAAAGTTTGATTTCTATGAATAAATTCTTAGAAAGTACACCTGGTTAAATGAGTTAATCTACATAAAGTGTAGAGAAGAGTGAGTTACTGAACTCAGGTTCAGCTGCTCCCTGCTCAAAAGCCAGTACTCAAGAGACAAGTGTTGGTTGGAAAAGGAAATGTTGCTTTATTCAGGAGGCTGGCAACCTGGGGAGAAGGTGGACTCATGTCCAAAAATCAACTCCGAAGATTTTGCTCGATCATGAAAGTTTTTAAAGGGAGAATCATTTGGGAAGGGTGTCAAATCTTCATTATCTTCCACTGTGTGCAGACTTTGTTCTGGTTGGTTGGTGATGAGGTAACAGGACTGTATTACCTCACCACCAGCCAATCAGAAGACTGTCACACACCCTGCAGCCCTCACCCCAAATTTTGCCTATAAAAACTTCTCCCTGAAACACTGGGGAGTTCTGGGTTTTTGAGCATGAGCCATCCGTTTTTCTTGCTTGGCCCTGCAATAAACCTTCCTCTGCTCCAGACTCCAACATTTCAGTTTGTTTGGCCTCACTGTGCGTCAGACACACAAACTTGTGTTTAGTAACATATATTCAACTATTTTATTTCCAAATTTAAAAACTGGCATGTTGGCAAGCAACCCTGAAAGTAAACAACACTTTCAGATGATGATCACTTTTCAGTGTGAGAAAAAAAGGCACTTCCTTTAAGTCCTGTAGGAACATAAGGAGAGTCTATATCAAGCTTTGTTCTATTTCTATTTTTTTCTAATGAAGATTAGGTTTTTAAAGTCAAATTTTAATTTAGCTTTTTCTGTTGTTAGAAACATTCCTTATCACAGAACTCAAAATCTAGGATTTTAGAGTAAGAGGAACTTAGATTTCTGATCTAGAGAATTGAAGTAATACAACATACATTTTCCCTGAACATTATTTAATATCTTAGAGACAGGAGGAAGATATGAAGAATACATCTGAAAGATCTGGTACCTAAATCCTGAATTTAGGTAGACTAGATTTTCTATAATCAATCCTAAGTCTCTGGAAATTCTAAGAATTCTGACAAAATCAAGTATACCACATTTCTAATTTCAGATAATTCCTAAAATTTGTAATTTATATTTGAATGTTGCTATATAAATTGTATTTGAAAAGGATCAAGTATAATGCATGTCAAGGAATTCTGTACCTTACCCCAATTGGCAAATGATGTGACAATTCTTTGATTTTGTCTAGATCAGTGCTGTTCAGTAGAAATATAATGGAAACATAAGTTGTTTTCAATTTTCTAATAGTCACATTAAAAACAGGAAAAAGAGGGACTTCCCTGGTGGTCCAGTGGTTAATACTTTATCTTCCAATGCAGGAGGCGTGGGTTCCATCCCTGGTGGGGGAAGCTAAGATCCCACATGCCTTGTGGCCAAAAAAGCAAAACATAAAACAGAAGCAATATTTTAACAAATTCAATAAACACTTTAAAAATGGTCCACATCAAAAGAAATCTTGAAAAAAAAGTAAAATTAATTTAAATAATATATTTTATTTAACCCAATATGTCCTAAATATTGTCATTTAAACATGTAATCAATTAAAATTATTAGACATACTTTATATGCCTTGTTATTATGGTTCTAAGTTTTCAAATGATGGTGTTTATTTTACACTTACAGACCTCTTAGTTCACAGTAGGCACATTTCAAGTGCCCACTAGTCATATGTAGCTAGTGGCTACCATACTGGATAGACCAGGATGAGACAGTTCAAGTCAGTCACACACTGTGTTAAGTGTGAATGAGTCCTATCCTTTGCTAGTCTCTTTCTGAAACAATTATTTATTTTTTAATTTTAAAAAATCTCTTAGAACATTTTAAAATACTTGTATAGAAGACTCGAAATCAACTGGCTTAAAAAAAAAGACACTGACTTAAGTAATAAGAAGTTTGAATGTGGGAGTGGCTCAAGATTTGCTTAATTCAGAGGCGTCATGATGGAGTCAAAAGCCCAGATTACTCTCATCTTTTTTCGGCCTCAAGGTAACTCTTATAGTTAAAAGAGGTAGTTAAAAGAGTATTGCCATGCTCTAAGAGTCGTATCCCACAGAAGAAAAGGGGTTACATCTTCCTTGAGCCTCTAAGAGATTTTTAAAAAGACCCTCCATAGATCTTTTGCATGTCTTATTATCCCCAAAATTGATCATATATGCACCCATAAACCCATCACTGCCAAGGGAAATGTGATTATAATTAATAGCTCCTTCCATAAGTATATGATCTTCTTAAAGGGGTAAACTGGAATAAAATTGAGGTTCTGCCAATAAGAAGTAAGAGGAAGTGAAATTTTGAGTAGGCAACCAAATATGTGCCACACGCAGTAACTGTAAGCACACTTTGTAATTTTTGACTTTTAGGATTTTCCCCAATAGAAAGTATCAAGGTATTTATCTATATCAAGTCAAGTTCCTAAACTTATATATTCCTTTCTGAACAAAGATTTATGTGTCTCAGAAATGCATCATTTCTGGATATAGAAATCCAGAAGGAAATATTGGTAATCTCAAGTTAAGTTTATCAAGTGTCACATTGCATTTTAAGTGTAACCTTAAAACTGGTAAAATCCCAGTTTTACCGGGACATGAGAGTTTATGCATTTTGCCCCAGTGTATTTATTAAATAACAATGACTTTCACTCACAAAAGTGTCCTAGTTTAAAAAACAAAACAAAACAGACAACAGAAGTTACCTTTGAGGAAGCCCAAATTTGGGATAGCAGGCAAAACTTTAAAGTAGTTATTGTAAACATGTTCAAAGAACTAAAAGAAGTCATGTTTAAAAAATTAAAGTATGATAATAATTCATTGAAACAGTAATATTAATAAAAAGATAGAAATTATTTTTAAAAGAATAAAATGGAAATTCTAGAGTTGAAAAATACAATAATGGAAATGATATATTCACTAGAGGCATTCAACAGTAGATAAGAGCTGGCAGAGAAAGAATGAGTGATCTTAAAGATAGATCCATACAGATTATACAATCTGAAGAACAGAAAGAAAAGAGAATGAAAAAAATAAACAGAACCTTAGAACATATGGGGCACCATTATACATGCCAACATGTGTATAATGGACATACTAGAGGAAGGGGAGAGAGAGATGGGTACAGAAATAAATATCTGAAGAAATAATGTCTGAAAACTACCCAAATTTGATGAAAACGTTAATTTACACATGAACTCTAAGTAGGGTAAAACCAAAGACATCCACAGTTAGGCATATCATAGGCAAATGTTAAAATCCAAAGACAATGAGAAAAATCTTAAAGGCAGCGAAAGAAAATGATTCATCATGTACAAGGGATTTCCAATAAGATTAGTAGTTGACTTATCAAAAACAAGGGGGACCAGAGGGCAGTTAGGACATATTCAAAGTACTTAAAGAAAAAAAGGTTGCCAAGCAAGAATCCTACATGTAGGAATACTACCATCTGAAAATGAAGACAGAAAGAAAGATATTCCCGGATAAACAGACTGAAAAAATTTGCTGCTTGCAGACCTGCCTTGCAAAAAATACTAAATGAATTTCTTTAGACAGAAAGGAAGTAACATCAGAGTGATATCCGAATGCACATGGAAAAACAAAGAGTACCAGTAAAAGCAATTTTGTAACGACAAAAGACAGTATAATTTCATTTGTCTTCTCCTAATTGATTTTTTTAAATAGCATAAAATAATTCCTAAAAAATTGAATTTGGGAGCTGATAGCATATATAGATAAAATATATTTAGCAATAACAAGACAAAGAAGTGGGGAAGAAGGAAGCTGTAGTGAGGAAAGGAAGTGAAATCAGACAGTGACTCATCCACAAAAAGAAATAAAAGTACTGGAAATGGCTAATAAGATTGTTAACATAAAAACTTGGTAAATATATTTTTTCTTCTCTTAATTTCTTCAAAGGACATATGATTACATAAAACCATGATTATTACACTGCATTGCTGGATTTGTAACAAGAAAAGGAACTATAATGGAGCAAGTCTTCTATATCTCATTGGAATTAAGTTAGTATAAATCTGAAGTAATTTCTGATAAATTGAGGTGCATCATAATCCCTAGAGCAACCACTGAGAAAAATGACTTTAAAATATAACTAAAAATCAGTAAAGGAATTAAAATTGTACATTAGAAAATATCCACTTAATCCAAAAGAACTCAGTAATGAAAGAGCAGAAGAACAAAACAAGACACGAGACATATAAAACAAATATCAAAATGGCAGACATAAATTCAAACATATCAATAATAACAAATGTGAATGGGCTAAACAATCCAATTCAAAAGGCAGAGATTGTCAGGTCTGTGCTGATTAGGGCAGTAAGTTATGATTCACCTAAGAATATTTTTTCACTTGGTTCCAATGCCATTAGTAAGTAGAATTCACATTGGAATACCAGTTTTAATAATATGTTGGTAGGAGTTAATCCAGGAAAATTCCAAGGAATTTTACCCAGAAAATTTTGCCCACAAAATTAGTATTGATTTAGAGTCTTTGAGATATCTTTTTTAAAATTTATTTTTATTTTTTTATTTTTGGCTACGTTGGGTCTTCATTGCTGTATGCGGGCTTTCTCTAGTTGCAGTGAGCGGGGGGCTACACTTTGTTGCAGTGCGCAGGCTTCTCATTGTTGTGGCTTCTCTTGTTGCAGAGCATGAGCCCTAGGTGCACAGGCTTCAGCAGCTGTGGCAAGTGAGCTCAGTAGCTCGCAGGCTCTAGAGCACAGGTTCAGTGGTTGTGGTGCACAGGCTTAGTTGCTCCATGGCATGTGGGATCTTCCCTGGACTAGGGGTCAAACCTGTGTCCCCTGCATTGGCAGGCAGATTCTTAACCACTGCGCCACCAGTGAAGCCCAAGATATCTTTTTTATACTTAGAGTCAAGGACCTCAAAGACCAGGGCATTGAATGGGTCATTGATGGGGATATTGATGTCACCAAGATAATCAGAGGAGTTGAGGTAGAAAGAAAGACTGTAAGCCTGGTGCCAAGATCTCTGTGAATGAGTGATGGTGTCTATGAATTTGAGATGACAAAGATTAGGCATAGAGGGTCCTAGAGCCGCATCTTTTAAGCTCGATGGTTAATGCCTATTGTTTACTAGTTATTTTATTAGGCATTCAGGTAAAGACAGAAAAATAAAACATAGTCCCTGTCTATCAAATGTAATGAGGTAGACAGTTTTACAAAGAAATTAATGCAGTGTAATGTTAAAGGTGTTATAATTAAAGTAAGCTCCAGGATCAGAGAAGAAAGAATTAATCTACGTGGGAAAAGGAGTGATCAAGAAAGCCTTTAGGGCTTCCCTGGTGGTGCAGTGGTTGAGAATCTGCCTGCCGATGCAGGGAACACGGGTTCGTGCCCCGGTCCGGGAAGATCCCACATGCTGCGGAGCGGCTGGGCCCATGAGCCATGGCTGCTGAGCCTGCGTGTCCGGAGCCTGTGCTCCGCAACGGGAGTGGCCACAACAGTGAGAGGCCCGCATACAGCAAAAAAAAAAAAAAAAAAAAGAAAGCCTTTAGAAGAAAAAATACCATAAAAGCTATTTGTTTTATCTTGGGATTAATTCATTATGATATCTTATTTTTGAAAACATAGGATAGCAGCAGTTCCGGTACTGAGAAAACTGTATAAAATCTACAAAAACTGATGGTGACTATTTAGCCAAGAGTGATATATGATGGAGGCTGAGGTTGAGTGGTCATCTTCAGCCCCAGTTCTGACAAATGTGTGACATCAGTAATCAAAGATAAGTGGCAAAGGAACTCAACAGTTGGGTGGGGATGACCAGAAAAACCTAGGGCATTAGCAGATACTTGAAAATCCAGGCAGTTATATCTGGGAAGAATAAGATAGGAAGACTGACAAGGAAAAGGCCAGTTCCAGCTGTGGACTGGTCTACTTAGCAGGTGATTGGAAAAGGAACTTCGATCATCAAAACTAAATAAAAACTAAAGTACTTTTTTGTAAATCTTAGCCCAGAATGTCCATTATCTAAAAAGGCACTGCATAGTAGCTGGAGCCCCATTTTCACTGTTGATTCTTTTCTGAATCAATTCTTAATATCCATATTGAAAATAATAATAATTTGGCTTTAATTTTAAATTCCTTAAATATCTAGAGGAGCTAAAGTAACTGCCAAAATGAAAAAAGATACCTGAAAATGTTAAATGTAATACGAATTTATGAACATAATCCATTATAACTGCCTTTAAGAAATTCCTACCTGGCCTTCCCTGGTGGCGCAGTGGTTGGGAGTCCGCCTGCCGATGCAGGGGACACGGGTTCGTGCCCCAGTCCGGGAAGATCCCACATGCCGCGGAGCGGCTGGGCCCGTGAGCCATGGCCTCTGAGCCTGTGCGTCCAGAGCCTGTGCTCCGCAACAGGAGAGGCCACAACAGTGAGAGGCCCATGTACCGCAAAAAAAAAAACAAAACAAAACAAACAAAAAAAAAAACCCAATCCTGGATGAAATGAGCCATCTTCCTTCTTTGTGTCTGTATGAGGACTACCAAGCTGCTGGAGGAAAATCACATATTTCAACAATCTCTATAAATTCACCATCATCAACATTGGACGCATTTCAGTATTGCCTGGCATTCTTCCTCCTGCCTGGCTTCTGCTACCACCACTCCACTGAAGCTGATCTTACCAACACCACGATTGACCTCGACAATGACAACAATGCTAATCACAACTATCACTTTTAGGTCTTTGTGTTGCTTTCCAACAATAGTTAAAATATTTGACAGCTTTTTTTACTCTCTGTCCTTGGCTTTCCTGACATCTTAAGCTTTGTGTTGAACACTTTGTCCAAAGACCTCTTTTCACTCAGCAATCCCCTTCCCCAAATTTCCTTATCCAGGGAAATTTCACTACCATTGATATGCTGAGGGGCCATACTGACATCTACAGGCCAGACTTCTATTTGTCATTTCCATTAACAACTTTGTCAGAAACCTCCAATGTAGTATGTCCTAAACAGAGTTCCTTATCTCCCACCCCCTCCCACCAAAACCACCCCCCCACCATCACCTGTCCTTTTATCAGTGTCCCCATCTCAGTTAATGGCAGTTACTCAAAAGAGAAAACTGTAGTTATCTAAGATTCTTTCTTCTCTCATTTGCCACATCTTGTCATTCACTGATGCTATCGATTCTACCTCCTAAACATTACTTTTCTCCATCACTATTGTCACTACCTTAATCTAAACTGCTATCAATTTCTCTTTGTCATCGCCTACATCCCCTCCAGTTTCCTTCTAAACTATTTTCCACAAAGCAAACAGAAGGTTTTTTTAAAATTCAAATCTGTTGAGTTGATTCCTTACTTAAAACTCTTCAGTTGCTTATTATCATTACCCTTAGAAATAAGACTAAAATTCACTATTCGAATAGACCCATTCCAATACCCCAGCTATACCTCTGCCCCTTACTTTCTACATTTGAGATATACAAGGCTTCTTCCACTTTTGTCTGTAGATGGTAATCTTCCCTTCCTCTTGACCTTTGCACTTACTGGTTTCTCCTCTCTTGAATACAGTCTCTACTCCCCTATCTCTTCTTCTAGCAAACACTTACTTATTTAAAAGGTATTAGTTCATCGACAGATGAATGAATAAAGAAGATGTGGCACATATATACAATGAAATATTACTCAGCCATAAAAAGAAATGTAACTGAGTTATTTGTAGTGAGGTGGATGGACCTAGAGTCAGTCATACAGAGTGAAGTAAGTCAGAAAGAGAAAAACAAATATTGTATGCTAACACATATATATGGAATGTAAAAAAAAATGGTACTGATGAACCTAGAGGCAGGTCAGGAATAAGATGTAGACATAGAGAATGGACTTAAGGACCCGAGGGGAGGGGGAAGCTGGGGCAAGGTGAGAGTAGCATTGACATATATACACTACCAAATGTAGAATAGTTAGCTAGTGGGAAGCAGCCGCATAGCACAGGGAGTCTCTCTAGGGATCTCCTTGCTTTCACCTTCACTCTTGTACAGCTAGAGTGAACATGTTAAAACACAAGCTAGACCTCACTCCTGCTCAAAGCTCTCCAGTGGTTTCCCGTCTCAGTGTAAAAGCCAAAGTCTTTACAGTGGCCCAGAAAGCCCTGTACAGTCTGACTGCTGACATTGCTCCTTCTTTCTTAGTCTTGCTCCCTCTTTTGCAGCCACATTGCCCTCCCTGCCATTCCTTAAACCTGACAGGCACACCCTTATGCAGGGCCGCTGAGCTGCACTTGCTATTCTCTCTGCCTGGAATAGTCTCTGCCAAATACCTTATGACTTCCTACCCCTCCCCCATCATCAGTTCTTTAGTCAAATGTACCTTCTCAGTATGAAGTTCTCTGATGAGCCTACTTAAAATTGCAGGTCTCTTCTGTCCTACCCTCTTCCCTGCTTTATTTTTTCCCACAGGGATGAAGTGCCTCCGTATCCAACACGCTGTACATTTTATGCATTTCTGTTGTTTATTGACTATCTCCTCCTCTGAGATATAAACTCTGTGATGGCAGAGATTTCTTTTTTTTAATCTGTTTGGTCCACATTTGCATTCTCATTGCATAGTAAGCCACCAGTAAATATTTTTTGAATGAATTTGTGAGTGAATGAATATCATCTTCAATAAATATTCAGCAGATGAACACTTGCCGTAATACCAATTTTGTATTACTCTATCAGCCATTGTATTAATTATACAAAGGCTAAATGGTTAAAATCCACATGCACTCTAGGGCATTAAGTGTTTGCTCGAGCAGATTTTCTTTCTTTGGCCTTCTGACTTAAGCTATTTGCTGGGCCTAAGTAAGCCAGTTTATCATCTTTCAGACTTCAACTGCTACTTCAGTGTCATTAAATTTCCAAATCTATTTATCTTTAGCCTCATGTCCATTCCTGATTTGCATTTGTATTCCCCAAAACTTACTGTATATTTTCATTTTGTTATTTATACTTCAAAATCAACATGTTACCGAATTGGTCAACTAGACACATGCCAGGGTCCTAGCCCCAAGCCAAGACCCCTTGTCTCGGCCAGGGAAGTTGTTTTTCCAATCAGATTCACGCAGCCAACAACAAATGCTGAGACTGGAACAGTACAAGCTTTATTCAATAGCCAAAGAATAGAGAAGCAGGGACCTAGTTCACAAATCAACTTCTCAACGCAATTCGGGCGGAGACACCAAATATATGGGAAGGTTGAGGTAAAAGCAAGGGAATTGGAAAAAAATGGGAGGAATATTCATGAGTTATCCAAGAACAGGGGTGTGGTTTGGAATGATGCAACACTCCTTTTCAGTCTTTGTATGGGCTTTTGGGGTTGTTGTCATGGCAATGGTGGATGTGTCATTTAGCATACTAATGTGTTACAATGAGCGTATAATGAGCCTCAAGGTCTACTGAAAGTCGAATCTTCCACCATCTTGGGCATAGATGGTTCTAACTAGTTCTTGTTTTTTTTTTTCTTTTTGCAGCTTCCTCCTGAAACTTAGAATATAATTGAATATAATTATATAAGAATATAAGAATAATTGGTTTCTATTCGAGGGAGGGGCCACGGTAGGATCTGGCACAACAGCCTTGGTAACAGAAATGCAAATTTACCCAAATGCTCATGTTGACCTCAAATAAAATTGACACACACCAAAACTGTTCTTTCTCTCTCTTTCTCTTTTTTAATGTTAGTGATTTGCTTCACCAGCAACTCAGATGGCCAGGTTAGAAATGGTGGAGCCTCCCTTATTTCTTTCCACTTCATGTTTCCCTTATGCAGTTCATCTCCATGTGCTGTAGGTTTTACCCCTGATTTTCTCTCCAATAAATCTCTCCTTTTCCATGTTTTCAGGTCTTTGATTAGGGTTTGTGTGATTTCTTAAGTGGTTTTTCTGATTACAGCTCTTCTAATTCATTATTTGTATTATTGCCAACTTTACATTTCAGAACACCCCTAGTGAAACCATGCAACTCAGATTGGGACTTGAACCCACGGTCTTTTAACTGAGATCACACACCTGGTCTCAGGAATTAATGAAGCTCAGGTTCTTGATGTCTTGTCCCAGAAGGAATTCAGTGAGAGACAAAGTGATCCACTTCTTACCTAAGAAGTGGATTTATTTAGAGAGAAACACACTCCGCAGACAGAGTGTGGGACATCTCAGAAGGCAAGAGATGGCACCAGGGTATGGGGGTTGTCAGCTTTTATAGGGGTGGGTAATTTCACAGGCTGAGTGGGAGGAGTATTCCATCTATTTTGGGAAAGGAGTGGGGATTTCTAGGAATTAGGCCACCGCCCACTTTTTGACCTTTACGGTATGCCTTGGAACTGTCATGGCGCCTGTGGGTGTGTCATTTTGCTTGCTGATGTGTTACAATGAGCTCAAGCTCTAGCCATATATACTGAGGCTCAAGGTCTAGCCATCTTGGATCTATTTGGTTCTAATCAGTTTATGTCATGTCCTCAAGCTATGTCATTCCTTTAAAGGTTGTGCCCTGCCCCCCTTCCCTCCTGTTTCACTAGAACCTTCAAGGAAAATGTTCAAATTCATTAATATGTCATAAGATAGTTTAACCTCTAGATTAGAGAGAAATTTTATTGATAATCCTTAATGCATTAATCCAATTATCCAAGCTCCTGGGAATCACTTTATATGGCAGACTATATCCATGTGAGTGGTAAACCCAAAATGAGCCCAAATGAGCAGCCTTACTAATCCTTAGAGTCTAGTAGGAGTTCACAGATTTGGGAGTAGAATGGAGGCTTTTTGGAGGAAATGATAAGTTTACAGAAAGAATAAACAAACATAGAAGAAAAACAGATAATAGTACACTTGAGAAATTGAAATTACTTATAAACATATCAAATGTTTTTAGATATATAAAGATGATTTCAGGTTCTTTAAACTTCCTTTGGGAGGGGTGTGAAGTAAGAAGAGAAGAAATGAAAATATAATCATTATAGTGCACGCATGTTCTTTTCTGTCTGTCTGGAACAGGAATGCTAGTGATAGACCCTTAGAAAGTGAGTCCACATCTTTATGAAAATATCTCTTGTTTCATTTCTGACACACTTGCTTGTGACTAGCATTTTTAAGTAGGGCATACTATGAATTCCAAAGAGATACACACTTAGTCAACTATATCAAGGGAATGAACCAAGAAGGAAATATGCTTCTTTGTTACCCTTATTAGTCACTTTATGGTTTGTACTTTCAATAAATTAATTTGCATCTTACAATCTGAAGCTTACAGAGCAAATATTATGCCCTTACTACACACAAGGCAACTAAGGTCCTCAAAGATGTAGTGATGTGGTCAGGATCACAAAGCTAGTAAAAAATTCATTTACTCCTCTTGCCATTAACATATGAGATAGTTATCAAGTCTGAACTTTAATACTATGGCAGGATTAGTTATAACTAATTTTAGCAAACATCATTAAATGAAGAGAGTTGTGTCTTGGTCTGGAACTCACAGTTCATTCTTTTTTAGTATATATGGCAGCATTCCAAAGGACCTCTACAAAAATCAGTTTAGTCCCATGTTTTCTCTTTCTATTAGTATTTTCTAGTTGTACCTAACTATGTTGCTACACTTACATTCTATCATGAGCTCCTTGAGAACAGTGATTAGTTGATATTCATCTTTGTCTTTCTGACACTATATTTCTGCCATTCAGACAGACAGGGCTCAATAAACATTTATTACATTGAATGTTTGAAATTCACATGCAGGAAAAATGCCCAGTGCCTAAGTGCTGTTTATTTTCCTCTTATCACTAAATCTCTGCATTATTTTCTGCTTTTTTGTATCCTATAAACACCTACAGTGACTGGCCAGGGAAATTTCCTTTATTACGAGCTATGAACTTTGTCTTTTTAAATTCAAAATTGGCAAACACTCTGAAGACACCATTATAATCTTAATATATTTCTCTTAGAAATGTGAGAAATATTCAGAGCAAAGTGTTCACATATTCAGAGGTTATAAAATACAGCCCTTGATTCTAGCCAATAGGTATTCACTTTGGGGAGTAAAGAAGAGACTGGAAGAATCGGGGAAGAGGAAAAACAAATAAATTGCATGTGGGTAAGAGAAAACTTTTTTTAATTTCTGCAGCTGTGAGCCCAAGACAGAGTATAAAAGATAGACAGCACTATTATTTTGTAATATAATTCTAACAAGGAGCATTTTTAAAAGATTTCTTTATACAGCAACATGTGTATATTTTGTGGCAAAGATGTTATTTCAAAAAAGAAATGAATGTGTTCAGTTTTGCTTTCCCTATTTTTCATGGATTAAGAAAAGCATCCCCCGGAATTCCCTGGCGGTCCACTGGTTAGGACTCGGTGCTTTCACTGCGGGAAGCCGAGTTCAATCCCCGTTGGGGAACTAAGATCCCTCAAGCCTCAAGGCGCGGCCAAAATAAAAAATGGCATTCCCCTCGCCCCCACCCCAACCATTATCATTCCTCTCATCCAGCCTTGAGTTAAATATTTACCGATTTGCCAGAAGACACCACCTTTCATAAGCAGATTTCAGGCTATTGTATAAGGTGGAATCCAAAACTCAAATGAATGTCAATTTCACCTCACTTTGCCTCTGGGAACTGTGGAGTCACTTAATCTTTAGGCCTTCGTTTTACTTTTTTTAATATATTGAAACGGGAGGAAGGCAGATGATTGCCAAGATGCTTTCTAGCTTTGCTGCTCTAAGAACTTTTCCTTGTGTTTTTCTTGATTCCTCAGTCAGGGCTTCTGACACTTTGATCAGCCTCCGGGACAGGCTGCCCTGGACAACGGGAGTTGTTAGCTCCTGAGGCTTGGGGCGACCACATTTTGAGGGCAGGGACAAATCACTCTCGGAGTGTGAGACTGTAGGCGGTGATCCCTTCCAGTTCTGGATTTAGGAAGCCCCCTTCACCTCACCCCACCCCGCATTCCCTTACAACCCTGAGGCTCCAATTTCGCGACTGAAATTGAACAGGGGGCTGGTTGGGTCACGTGACGGATCAGGTGCCCACTGGGTCCGCCCCGCTTCCTTCCGGCATAAATTCTGGCCGCACCTCCCCTCCCTCCGCACGTGGCGTCTCTGCTTTTGTGCCCCGCGCTCCCCGGGCCTCGCCGCCTGCAGCCATGGCACCCGGCCAGCTCGGTGAGCCCCTTGGCGCCCTGGAGGTGCCGCGCCATCGGCATCCGTGCCCCGCGGCGCCCTCACCCCGGCAATGGCGGCGGCGGCGGCCGGGCGGGAGCTGCGGGGGCCCCGCAGGGTGGGAGGCGGCGCCGCGGTCTGCTAGGCCCCGGCCCGCGGTAGTGCGGTTCGCTGGCGGCAGACCCGGCCCCGGGTCAAGGTCTGGGTAGTGAGGGCCTTGAGATTCCCGACTGCTCACGCCCTCACCCCGGCCTTGAGGAATATAATGTGTACAGCGAGTGATGAGAAATGTTTTTTGTTTCAGCTTTATTTAGTGTCTCTGACAAAACCGGCCTTGTGGAATTTGCCAGGAACCTATCTTCTGTGGGTTTGCATCTGATCGCTTCTGGAGGGACTGCAAAAGCTCTGAGAGATGCTGGTCTGGCAGTCAGGTAAGGCACAACTTGCTTTCTAAGTTAAGTCCAATCAGAACGTAGTGTGATGACGTTGACCAGAAAGTAATGTATTCCAAGCACTGAGTAAAATAACGTTGTTTCCTCCTCCCAGCCAGGCTGTGAGATTGGTAAACTACTAACCACCTTTGTGGAAGAGGAAGATGAGGCCCAGAGAAATTTAGTAACTTCTGTTCATATTTACAGAGTAAGGAGTTGGGACCCCCAAAGTCCTCATTTCAGAGCCCTCCTTAGCCACAACAGATTAATTTAGGTGGACTGTCTGTTGGGCAAGAAGGAAGCTGTGATTTGCAAGATGCATATGCTCTGTTTTAACCGGCTCTTTAGTGAAACTGTTGACATCATTAAAATTCAACTCTGAAGATCCAGTCTCTCTTCCCTTAGCATCTCTGGTAACCATGTTCAACATGTTGATGTGTTTCCCTCCAGTGTTTTTATAAGTATATATATTTTTTATTTCATAGCTCATACAGAAGATAGATGGTCTTTCTTCTTGCTTTTTTCACATATTGTGGGTTTTTAAAAATTTGCTTGTAAATTCTGGCAGAGAGGATTCAGGTCAGTTTGGTGATATGGATCGATATTTAAATGTTGTCTTTTATGTGTCCCTTTGTCATGTTTTGTGATTATCTTTTTCCAGCTTACTTTTTCTTTTCATGTATTGAGTAAAATGTTTTTAAATTTACATAGATCAGTCCTTTGTTCAGTGTTTTGAAAGCATTCCTCACATACTTAATTTGGGTACTTCTTTTATTAAAGTGCTCAAACTTTTGCTTGGAATTTGTATTTGCATAGTGTTAACCAGTTATTCTAATACCAACACCACTTTACTACACAATCTTTTATTGCCCCACTCATTTACTTTGCTGTCTTTATGCTTGTTTAATCGTAAAAATAAATCCTTGCTTTCTCTTTAGTCTGTTTCTGAGATAAGAATATTAATACTTTGTTGTATATTGCCAAATTACTTGTGAGTTGGATTTATTTCTTAATATTTCATTAGTATGGCTTATGATTCATTTTCTGAATTCTGAAAATCCAGACTCTGAAAAAATGTTGGAAGATGCTTTGGAATGGTGTAAAATGTAAAATGACAACTCAGCAGAAGCACTAGCAATATTCTGTTTATGTGTTTTCAGAGATGTCTCTGAGGTAACTGGATTTCCTGAAATGTTAGGGGGGCGTGTGAAAACCTTGCATCCTGCAGTCCATGCTGGTAAGTGGTTGATATCTTCAGTTTAAAACAATCATTGAGCATATGGGGAGGGAGAAGGGTAAGATGTGACGAAGTGAGAGAGTGGCAGGGACATATATACACTACCAAACGTAGGGTGGATAGCGAGTGGGAAGCAGCCGCATAGCACTGGGAGATCAGCTAGGTGGTTTGTGACCACCTAGAGGGGTGGGATAGGGAGGGTGGGAGGGAGGGAGACACAAGTGGGAAGAGATATGGGAACACATGTATATGTATAACTGATTCACTTTGTTGTAAAGCAGAAACTAACACACCATTGTAAAGCAATTAAACTCCAATAAAGATGTTAAAAAAAAAAAAAAATCAGTGGTTTTCAGTTACTTTGTAGAATATACAAAGGAATAAGGAAAAAGGCAGGTCATAGCTCAAAAAAAAATTATCTGTGAGGTTATACTGGTTTTGTCACATGTGCTGCTAAAGTTCATAATACATTAGAACCTGTTTAAAATCTGGTTTGCTTTATTACTTGATGGATTCCTCTGCCTGCTATTAGTCTTGGCCTGATAAATAAGTAAGAGTGTGATATTTCCTGCTGGAGTTAATGAAAATACTTAGATTTTAGAGTGTGAAAAAATTTGTATGATGATTCCAAACTTAGAATAAAGCATCACAGTGTAACTGACTTTCAAAGGAGTTCTTTCAAAATGCTTCACTATTTATGGGAGTACATGGAGTGATGGAACTGACAACAGTTATATGAAAATTCCTTTTATGTTTTGTTGCTCAAGGAAAAGGGAATCAGGAACTGATGCAAACAATTTTTAAGTATACCCACTAATCTGAGATTTGTACTGTCTGGTATTCTTAATTAGGCAATGCTAGGGGTTTTAACTTGATTGATGGGATCATGTTGGAAAGAAGTATGTTATTATTTGTTTTTTGAACCTAATACTCTAACTTTTGTTTAAATTAGGCATCTTGGCTCGTAATATCCCAGAAGATAGTGCTGACATGGCCAGACTTGATTTCAGTCTTATAAGGTAAAAATTCAAAGTTGAACTTTTAATACATTAGGGATCAAAGACAAAGAAGCCAAATCTGGTGTCTCTTTTTAAAGATCAAGGTTAGCATTAGGTTTAGTTTCCTGATCACTAACTATAAACATTTTTTAAGGACCTTTGTGACGTTGTATGTGGGTAAGCATTTTGATTTTGCCAAATTTATATTACTAAAATACATAATTATGCTTAAACAACCTTTGCTTTTTTAGGAAGTTGTGATCTAAATTGTACATATAAGTAACTTAGTTATTTGCATAATGATATTCACTGTTTCTTTTTAATACATATGTATAACAGCTTTATTCAGCTTAATTCATGTACCATACAATTCCCCAATTTAAAGTAGATAATTCAGTAGTTTAGTAATTTAGTATCTTTAGAGTTGTACAATTATTACCACAGTTAATGTTAGAGTATATTCATCACCCCACCTCCCACCCTGACCCTCCCCCCCAAAAAACTCTACCCGTTAACTTTCATTCCCTCCAACAACCTAGGCAACCACCAGTCTATTTTCTGTCTGTGGATTTACACGAACATTGCATATCAGTGTAATTGTATAATATATGGTCCTCTGTGACTAGCTTCTTAGCATGTTTTCAAGGTTCATCCATGTTACAGCATATATCAATTCACTTTTTTATTGCTGAAAAGTAATTTATTGTGTGGATATACTCCCATTTATCAGTTCATCAGTTGATGGATATTTGGATTGTTTGCACTTTGGGATGTTATGAATAATGCAGCTATGGACATGCATGTACAAATTTTTGTGTGCACATATATTTTCATTTCTCTTGGGTATATACCTGGGAATGGAATTTCTTGGTCATCTGGTAACTGTTTAAACTTTTGAGGAGCTGCCAGACTATTTTCCAAAGTGCTTCATCGGTTTACATTCCCAGTGGCAGTGTACAAAAGTTCTTCTACATACTCAGCAACATTTGTTATTGATTTTTTTGATTCTAACCACCCTATGATGTGGCATCTCATTGTGATTATGATTCGCATTTCCTAATGAGGTTGCGTATCTTTTCATGAGCATAAGCCATTTGTATACCTTTGGAGAAATGTCTGTTCAGATGCCCATTTTAATTGAGTTACTTATTTTTTATTATTGAGTTGTAAGAATTCATTTTATCCCATTCTGTGGATTGTTTTCACTTTCTTAATGGTATCCTTTGACCATCATAAAAGTTTTAAATTTTGGTAATGTCCAACTTACCTATATTTCTTCTTTTGTTGCCTGTGCCTTTGGTGTTATTTCTAAGAAACCATTTCATAATTCAAAACAATGAAGATTTATGCCTATGTTTTCTTTTAAGAGTTTTTTAGGTTTAGCTTTTATGCTTAGGTCTTTGATTCCTTTTAAACTACTTTTTTTATATGTGGGTGGGAGGTAGGGGTCCAGCTTTATTTAGTATGTGGCTATCCAGTTGTCTCAGCATCATTTGTGGGAGAGACTATTCTTTCCCCATTGAATGATCTTGGTACACTTGATCTATACGTCCTTTACGCCAGCACCACGCCATTATCTTTGCGGTAAATTGTGAAAGTGATAAGTGCGAGTCTTCCAGCTTTGTTCTTCTTTTTCAAGATTGTTTTGGGTATTCAGGGTCCCTTGCATTTCCATATGAATTTTAGGGTCAGCTTGCCCATTTCTGCAAAAAGGGGCATTGGAATTTTTGTAGGGATTATCTTGAATCTGTAGATCAATTGGGGGAATATTGCCATCCTAACAATATTAAGTCTTCCAGTCCATAAACATGGGATCTCTTTCTAAAGATTTTTAAAAATTTCTTTCAACATTGTTTTGTACTTTTTAAGATACGAGTCATATACTTTTGTTAAATTTGTTCTTAAATTTGTTTGTTTTTGTTTTTGATGCTATTGTTAAGTAGAACTGTTTTCTTAATTTTACTTTTGGATTGTTCCTCGCTAGTGTGTATAAGTTCAATTGATTATATCCTACACAACCCTCCTGCTGAACTCATTTACTGATTAGTGCTGACTTTTCTGTGTGAATTCCTTAGGATTTTCTATATGCAAGATCATGTCACCTGCTAATAGAGATAGCATCACTTTTTTCCAATCTTGGTGCCTTTTATTTCATTTTCTTTGCTAATTGACCAGGCTAGAACCTTCAGTACAGGGTTGAGTGGAAGTGGTGAAAGTGGACATCCTTGTCTTGTTCCTGATCTTAGGGGAGAGCTTTCAGTCTTTCACCTTGAAGTATGTTAGCTGTGGGTGTTTTTTTAAAAATATCCTTTATCGTGTTGGGCAAGTTCTAGTCTTAATTTTTGAGTGTTTTCATCATGAATGAGTTCAGTTTTATCAGATGCTTTCTGTGCATCTATTGAGATAATCAGGTGGTTTTTGTCCTTTATTTTATTGACATAGCTATTACAATAATTGACTTTTAGTTATTAAATCAACCTTACAGTCGTGGGATAAACCATACTTTGCTGTGGTGTGTACTTCTTTTTATATTTTACTGGATTCAATTTGGTATTATGTTAAGGACTTTTTGGTCCATATTCATAAGATACTGTTCTGGGTTTTTTTTGGCGACATTTTGTCTGGTTTTAGTATCAGGCATTGGGAAGTGTTGCCCACCACCCGCCCTTCTGCTTTTCTTTTTTTGTTAGTTTTTACCACTTGTGCTTATTTCACTGGGGAACCTGCCCACATATCTCCGCACATTGCAGCCCTAGGGGTGGATCTCTGTTTCACTGGTGGTGAATTTTAGATCAGGTCTGTCCTTTAAATTACTCTTTTGTCCTTTTACCATTATTGTGTATGACATTTCTGAAGACAAAACAAATATTTCCCCTTTAGAATGACCTATCATTTTTCATTATTTTACACAATCCACTGGAATTAGAGTGTAAAATCCAATGTCATAGATAATGGTGATCACATTCCAAATTGAGGATATTATCGGTAGCCTTGTATTTTATTTCAGTTAAAATTTTGTTTTTAAATTTTAATGGCTTGATAGGACAGTGGGTAGCTAAGGTTACCCAAGCAGCAACATTGCAATATGATTTGGAGGGAATAATGTGTATTGAGAACATTTGCTGACTACAGCCCCTTCTGTATACCTATGCTCTTGAAAATGTGGGAGGTCCTGATGTTTCAAAGTAACTTTAGAACTTTAAAACATCAGGCTCACAGTTGATATTTTGGGTCTTAAGGGGTTTGGTCATGTTAACAGCTACTGACTGAGGTATGTAAACCACGGAAGTTTGAGTTTTTAGTGACAGCTGAATTCCTCTTTGTTTTTAGAGTTGTTGTTTGTAATCTGTATCCCTTTGCAAAGACGGTGGCTTCTCCGGCTGTAACTGTTGAAGTGGCTATTGAGCAAATTGATATTGGTAAGTCAGAAGAACCATATTTGAAGACTACTGGAGGAGACACTTCTTTACACTGTAAACAAGATGATTCTTGGATGTTACCCTATTGAGGGCCTAGCAAATAGTCACTGCCCCCAGATTGTGTTCTGGGATGACCGATTCATCGATATTTTCTGAGCTCTTTCTCTGTTGAGAGATTCCTCTGGCTTAGTTTTCTCTTATTTTTAAGGCAAGAATTATAGTAGAAGTAAGTATGCGTACAGTGACTTGATTTGAAAGAGGTGAAACTGATACGAAAATGCAAATCGTCTTTTGTTCTTTAAAGGGGGAGTAACCCTGCTGAGAGCGGCAGCCAAAAACCACACTCGAGTGACAGTAGTGTGTGAACCAGAGGACTATGCGGCTGTGTCCTCAGAGATGCAGGGCTCCGACAGCAAAGACACATCTTTGGAGACAAGACGCCAGTTAGCCTTGAAGGTGTGGACACGCTTTTATCTAGTGCGGTGTTTGCAAAACCAACAGTACTCAGTTCTCACCAGATTACATCACCCTCCAGGGTTCTGCTTGGAGCTGCTATCCTTTTGTTATAAATGCAGAGACCAACTATCAGAGAGGTAGTCTGTCAAAAGATTGAAAGAGAAATGGAAAGGGAATAATTCTTTGTGCTATTTGTTATTATTTGGTGTCTTTCCTGCACAGGCATGTGTGCGGGCTGTGGGGTGTAGTTTGCTATATACTACTTATAACCATTTTTACCTCACTTTCAGAAATACTGGGGGTATTTTCACAAATCTTGACTCCTATTCTAGGCTTTCACTCATACGGCACAATATGATGAAGCAATTTCAGATTACTTCAGGAAAGAATATAGTAAAGGAATATCTCAGATGCCGTTGAGGTATGGAATGAACCCTCATCAAACTCCTGCCCAGTTATATACCCTGAAGCCCAAGCTCCCAATCGCAGGTAAAAGCTGAGCGTTATGTGGCACAGTTTGCCGTGTCTGGATGTGTGTGTCTTTCTCTCTATTGTATCAGAGGTGATTCACTTTTTAGAAGATAAAGTAAATTACATAGTACCTCTTATAGCTGCCTGAAGTTTGAGCTGACAGTGGGACTTGTGAACAAAAAATATTGAGATAATCCAGGGTTCTGGAGAGAAGTCAAGTTGAAGATACAGATTTGAATGTCTGGTGTGTAGATGGTTTTGAAGATGTAGGACAGGATGGGATGGCTGAATTTTGGAGAAGACGGTCAAGACCAAACCTTGACGTGGCAGTGGAGAACCATCAGAGAAGAACCTATAGAGTTTCAACCAGTCGGAATGCTGCTGAGAGCAGTGGCTATTTGATTGGGGAATGTTACAAACACACAGTTTCCTTGGAATGATGGATCTGGAGGCCCAGTTAAAATGGGCCAAAATAGGAATGTGAGGTTAGGAAAGAAGAATGATAAAGATAATTCTTTGAACAGAGAAATTAGGGCTTAAGTATTTGTAAAGTTATGAGAGGGGTTTTACAGTTTTTGGTTCTGTTTTGTTGTTAAGATGGACTATTTAATGAGCAAGCATGTCCTACTCCCTGGTAGAAGGGAAGAGTGGGTCCAGCGGGCAGAGGAGAGAGTTGTAGGTGTGAAGACTTCGGAGGGTTGAAGTTGGTGGGGGGCTGCCCTGGGTGAGAGCACGGACAGCTTCCTTCAGGCACTGAGAAGACAAGCTCAGAGCACACATTGGTAGATTGGTGCTGTTTACTCCCTCTTACCAGCGGAGAGAGGGGAGGAGAGAGAAGCAGTGCAGGAAGTTTAAGGAGCATTTAAAATACTCTTTTTTTGCTCTTGACAGTCGGTAAGTTCTATTACTACTTTGCTTCAGATATATTTTGAATCTTTTCTAATACTGCCCAAGCCCGTATACTCAGCTCCAGAGTTGTGTGTGTGTGTGTGTGTGTGTGTGTGTGTGTGTGTGAGAGAGAGAGAGAGAGAGAGAGAGAGAGAGAGAGAGGGAGTGATGTTAATGACTGGTTTTCTTGTGATTGGAAACGAGAAGAGTTCTGTTTTGTTTCAACTGTTTAATAGATTAAACAACTTTAAACATTTCTCTATAGCACTTTCTCTTGTGTCTAAAGAGTTGTTACTGTCTTTGGTAATTGAATAATTTAAAGGGGTTATTCTAACTAACTGAAATGTTTCAGAAGCCAAGTTTTCTCCCACTTACCACAATTAGTCTAAACTATAAAAAAAGGGAGATGCGTGAGTTTTATAAAAGATGTCTCATTTAATTTTTTTCATGTTGTATGTCCTGTAGGATATTTTACTTTGTTGTTTACTGTTTATTGCCTATTTTGTTTCTTCTATGCCTCTCACATAAGCTCCATGAGAACAGTAATTTTTTTTTTTTTTTTTGGCTCAAGGGAACTTTATTTCCAAGTAGTCTTATTAAAAAGAGCAGGTTTATTTGTTTATTTTTAATTAATTTTTTTTTTTTTTTTTTTTTTGGCCACACCGCATGGCATGTGGGATCTTGGTTCTCCAGCCAGGGATCGAACCCATGCCCCTGCAGTGGAAGGGCAGAGGCTTAACCACTGAACCATCAGGGAAGTCCCCTAAAAAGAGCAGTTTTAGATTTACA
Organism: Kogia breviceps; assembly: GCF_026419965.1. Taxonomy (NCBI): domain Eukaryota; kingdom Metazoa; phylum Chordata; class Mammalia; order Artiodactyla; family Physeteridae; genus Kogia; species Kogia breviceps. Next base: position 180,036,873 of record NC_081311.1, read on the forward strand.
GAAAAATTTCCCAGAAGTACAAAGAATTCTCATATGTCCCCCTTCCCCCAGTTTCCCCTGTTAACAACTTTGCATTAGTGCGGTACATCTGTTACAATTAATGAATCAGTATTGGTTCATTATTATTAACTAAGATCCATAGTTTAGATTCAGAATATGTTGTACATTCTGCGTGTTTGGGCAAATGTATAATGTATTCACCATGATATTTTCTTACATAATAGTTTTACCACCCTAAAAACTCCTCCCCTTCCACCCCCCTAACCCCTAGCAACCACTGATCTTTTCACTGTCTCTATACTTTTGCTGTGTTCCAGGATCATATAGTTGGAAACATACAGTATATAGGCTTTTCAGCAATATGCATTTAAGTTTCAAGTTTCCTCCTGTATCTTTTGGTAGCTTATTACCTCTTATTGCTGAATAATATTTCCTTGTGTGTGGCTGTACCACAGTTTATCCATTCACCTTTTGAAGACATCAAGAATGTAAGGATGCTGTTTGACAGTTTATGAATAAAGCTGTTATAAACACTTGTGTACATGTTTTTGTGTAGACACAAGGTTTCAACTCATTTGGGTAAATACCTATTATTTTCTGTTTTATAATTCTGTTGCGCATTTTGTTTCCTTTCTAACTCTACCTGTAAGCTCCATGATGACAGTAATTTGGGTTTGTTTGTTTTTAATTCAAAGAGCGTTTTATTGTTTGGAAGAAGTATAGAGCAACAGATTAATATTTGAATTTTTTTAAATTTTAATTTAATTTATTTTTTTATACAGCAGGTTCTTATTAGTTATCCATTTTATACATATTAGTGTATATATGTCAATCCCAGTCTCCCAGTTCATCCCCCCCAGCTCACTTTTCCCTCTTGGTGTCCATACGTTTGTTCTCTACATCTGTGTTTCTATTTCTGTCCTGAAAACCAGTTCATCTGTACCATTTTCTAGGTTCCACATATATGCGTTAATATATGATATTTGTTTTTCTCTTTATGACTTACTTCACTCTGTATGACAGTCTCTAGATCCATCCACGTCTACAGATGACCCAATTTCGTTCCTTTTTATGGCTGAGTAACATTCCATTGCATATATGTACCACAACTTCTTTGTCCATTCATCTGTCGATGGGCATTTAGGTTGCTTCCATAACCTGATTATTGTAAATAGTGCTGCAATGAACACTGGGGTGCATGTGTCTTTTTGAATTATGGTTTTCTTTAGGTATATGCCCAGTAGTGGGATTACTGGGTCATTTGGTAATTCTATTTTCAGTTTTTTAAGGAACTTCCAAACTGTTCTCCATAGTGGCTGTATCAGTTTACATTCCCACCAACAATGCAAGAGGGTTCCCTTTTCTCCACACCCTCTCCAGCATTTGTTGTTTGTAGATTTTCTGATGTTGCCCATTCTAACTGGTGTGAGGTGATACCTCATTATACTTTTGATTTGCATTTCTCTGATAATTAGTGATGTTGAGCAGCTTTTCATGTGCTTCGTGGCCATCTGTATGTCTTTGGAGAAATATCTATTTAGGACTTCTCCCCATTTTTGGATTGGGTTGTTTGTTCTTTTGTTATTGAGCTGCACGAGCTGTTTATATATTTTGGAGATTAATCCTTTGTCCGTTGATTCATTTGCAACTATTTTCTCCCATTCTGAGGGTTGTCTTTTCATCTTGTTTATGGTTTCCTTTGCTGTGCAAAACCTTTGAAGTTTCATTAGGTCCCATTTGTTTATTTTTGTTTTTATTTCCATTATTCTAGGAGGTGGATCAAAAAAGATTTTGCTGTGATTTATGTCAAAGAATGTTCTTCCTATGTTTTCCTCTAAGAGTTTAATAGTGTCCGGTCTTACATTTAGGTCTCTAATCCATTTTGAGTTTATTTTTGTGTATGGTTTTAGGGAGTGTTCTAATTTCATTCTTTTACATGTAGCTGTCCAGTTTTCCCAGCACCACTTATTGAAGAGACTGTCTTTTCTCCAACATATATCCTTGCCTCCTTTGTCATAGATTAGTTGACCATAGGTGTGTGGGTTTATCTCTGGGCTTTCTATACTGTTCCATTGGTCTGTATTTCTGTTTTTGTGCCAGTACCATGTTGTCTTGATTACTGTAGCTTTTAGTGTAATATGAAGTCAGGGAGTCTTCCTCCAGCTCTGTTTTTTTCCCTCAAGACTGCTTTGGCTATTTGGGGTCATTGGTGTCTCCATACAAATTTTCAGGTGATTTGTTCTAGTTCCATAAAAAATGCCATTGGTAATTTGATATGATTGCATTGAATCTGTAGATTGCTTTGGGTAGTATAGTCATTTTCACAATATTGATTCTTCCAATCCAAGAACATGGTATATCTCTCCATCTGTTTGTATCATCTTTAATTTCTTTCATTAGTGTCTTAGAGTTTTCTGCATACAGGTCTTTTGTCTCCCTAGGTAGGTTTTATTCCTAGGTATTTTATTCTTTTTGTTGCAGTGGTAAATGGGGGTGTTTCCTTAATTTCTCTTTAAGATTTTTCATCATTAGTGTGTAGGAATGCAAGAGATTTCTGTGCATTAATTTTGTATCCTGCAACTTTACCACATTTATTGATTAGCATTAGTAGTTTTCTGGTGGCATCTTTAGGATTCTCTATACATAGTATCATGTTATCTGCAAACAGTGACAGTTTTACTTCTTTTCCAATTTGTATTCCTTTTATTTCTTTTTCTTCTCTGATTGCCGTGGCTAGGACTTCCAAATCTATGTTGAATAATAGTGGTAAGAGTGGACATCCTTGTCTTGTTCCTGATCTTAGAGGAAATACTTTCAGTTTTTCACCATTGAGAATGATGTTTGCTGTGGGTTTGTTGTATATGGCTTTTATTATGTTGAGGTAGGTTCCCTCTATGCCTACTTTCTGAAGAGTTTTTATCATAAATGGGTGTTGAATTTTGTCAAAAGCTTTTTGTGCATCTATTGAGATGATCATATGGTTTATATTCTTCAGTTTGTTAATATGGTGTATCACATTGATTGATTTGTGTATATTGAAGAATTGCATCCCTGGGATAAATTCCACTTGATCATGGTGTATGATCCTTTTAATCTGTTGTTGGATTCTGTTTGCTAGTGTTTTGCTGAGGATTTTTGCATCTATATTCATCAGTGATATTTAGTCTGTAGTTTCCTTTTTTTGTAGTGTCTTTGTCTGGTTTTGGTATCAGGGTGATGGTGGCCTCATAGAACGAGTTTGGGAGTGTTCCTTCTTCCACAATTTTTTGGAGGAGTTTGGGAAGGATGAGTTTTAGCTCTTCTCTAAACGTTTGATAGAATTCATCTGTGAAGACATCTGGTCCTGGACTTTTGTTTGTTGGAAGATTTTTAATCAGAGTTTCAATTTCATTACTTGTGATTGGTCTGTTCATATTATCTATTTTTCTTCCTGGTTCAGTCTTGGAAGATTATACCTTTCTAAGAATTTTTCCATTTCTTCCAGGTTGTCCATTTTATTGGCATAGAGTTGCTTCTGGTAGACTCTTAGGATGCTTTGTACTTCTGCAGTATCTGTTGTCAGTTCTCCATTTTCATTTCTAATTTTATTGATTTGAGTCCTCTCCCTCTTTTTCTTGATGAGTCTGGCTAATGGTTTATCAATTTTGTTTATCTTCTCAAAGAACCACCGTTTAGTTTTATTGATGTTTGCTCTTGTTTTCTTTTCTATTTCATTATTTCTTCTCTGATCTTTATGATTTCTTTCCTTCTACTAACTTTGGGTTTTATTTGTTCTTCTTTCTCTAATTCCTTTAGGTGTTAGGTTAGATTGTTTATTTGATATTTTTCTTGTTTCTTGAAGTAGGCTTGTATTGGTATAAACTTCCCTCTTAGAACTGCTTTTGCTGCGTCCCATAGGTTTTGGATCGTTGTGTTTTCCTTGTAATTTGTTTCTACATATTTCTTTATTTCCTCTTTGATTTCTTCAGTGATCTCTTGGCTGTTTAGTAATGTATTGTTTAGCCTCCACATGTTTGTGTTTTTTAAGTTTTTCCCCCTGTAATTGATTTCTAATCTCATAGCGTTACGGTGAGAAAAGATGCTTGATATGATTTCAATTTTCTTAAATTTACTGAGGCTTGATTTGTGACCCAAGATGTGATCTATCCTGGAGAATGTTCCATGTGCACTTGAGAAGAAAGTGTATTCTGTTGTTTTTGGATGGAATGTCCTGTAAATATCAATTAAGTCCATCTTGTTTAATGTATCATTTAAAGCTTGTGTTTCCTTATTTATTTTCATTTTGGATGATCTGTCAGTTGTGAAAGTGGGTGTTAAAGTCCCCTACTATTGTGTTACTGTCAGTTTCCCTTTTTATGGCTGTTAGCATTTGCCTTATGTATTGAGGTGCTCCTCTGTTGGATGCATAAATATTTACAATTGTTATATCTTCTTGGATTGATCCCTTGATCATTATGTAGTGTCCTTCTTGTCTCTTGTAATAGTCTTTATTTTAAAGTCTATTTTGTCTTATATGAGAATTGCTACTCCAGCTTTCTTTTGATTTCCATTTGCATGGGATATCTTTTTCCATCCCCTTACTTTCAGTCTGTATGTGTTCCTAGGTCTGAAGTGGGTCTTTTGTAGACAGCATGTATGTGGGTCTTGTTTTTGTATCCATTCAGCGAGCCTGTGTCTTTTGGTTGCAGCATTTAATCCATTCCCATTTAAGGTAATTATCAATATGTATGTTCCTGTGACCTTTTTCTTAATTGTTTTCTTAATTGTTTTTGTAGGTCCTTTTCTCTTGTGTTTCCTGCTTAGGGAAGTTCTTTAGCACTTGTTGAAGAGCTGGTTTGGTGGTGCTGAATTTTCTTAGCCTTTGCTTGTCTGTAAAGCTTTTGATTTCTCTGTTGAATCTGAATGAGATCCTTGCTGGGTAGAGTAATCTTGGTTCTAGGTTCTTCCCTTTCATCACTTTAAGTATATCATGCCACTGCCTTCTGGCTTGTAGAGTTTCTGCTGAGAAATCAGCTGTTAACCTTATGGGAGTTCCCTTGTATGTTATTTGTCTTTTTTCCCTGTTGCTTTCAATAATAATTTTTGTTTGTCTTTAATTTTTATCAATTTGATTACTATGTGTCTCGGTGTGTTTCTCCTTGGGTTTATCCTGCCTGGGACTCTGCGCTTCCTGGACTTGGGTGGCTATTGCCTTTCCCATGTTAGGGAAGTTTTCGACTATAATCTCTTCAGATATTCTCTCAGGTCCTTTCTCTCTCTCTTCTCCTTCTGGGACCCCTATAGTATGAATGTTGTTGCATTTAATATTGTCCCAGAAGTCTCTTAGGCTGTCTTCATTTCTTTTCATTCTTCTTTCTTTATTCGGCGATAGTGAATTCCACCATTCAGTCTTCCAGGTCAGTTATCCGTTTTTCTGCCTCAGTTATTCTGCTATTGATTCCTTCTAGTGTAGTTTTCATTTCAGTTATTGTATTGTTTGTCTATGGTTGTTTGTTCTTTAATTCTCTAGGTCTTTGTTAAGCATTTCTTGCATCTTCTCGATCTTTGACTCTATTTTTTTTTCCAGGGTCCTGGATCATCTTCATGATCATTATTCTGAATTCTTTTTCTGGAAGGTTGCCTATCTCTACTTCATTTAGTTGTTTTTCTGGGGTTTGATCTTGTTCCTTCATCTGGTACAAACTCCTCTGACTTCATTTTGTCTGTCTTTCTGTGAATGTGGTTTTCATTCCACTGGCTGCAGAAGTGTAGTTCTTCTTGCTTCTGCTGTCTGCCCTCTTGGATGAGGCTATCTAAAAGGGTTGTTAATGACAGTAATTTGGGAGGGACTGTTTTATTCACTGATAATATCCCAAGTTCCTAGAACAGTGCCTAACATTGTAGTAGGCACTCAGTAGATGTTTGGCAAGGTTTTGATTTTAAAAGTGTCTGCCATCCAAAATAACACCAAGGAAATGAAATTATAATGTTGTTTTTAATTAGTGGCCCACTAGTTTTGTGTGTGCGCTGAACTTCTTATAAATGTTTATTCACAAGATTTTGGCTTTTAAAAATCCTGCCACTGTTAAGAAAATAGGCAGTGGAAAAGTTGTAGTTTCCTTGTTAACTGCATTTCAACTTTCGACTGAGTCTACTGAGTCTGGTATAAAAGAAGAGAAACCCAACACAGGTTTTTCCCTCCAGCTCTCCCACCCACTAAACTCTTGCTTTAGTTTGTAACATTATTTCTTAAACTGACAGGACTTACAATTTAAATTTTATACTATAAATTGTACAGTAAAGTTGCCACAGTTGTTTGATCTTATTTCTGTACTGAAGTGGATCCCTGATGATCACTAGTCTAGTCGTACTTTTTTCCTTTTTCTGAATTCTTTGTTGATTTATTTATGGATTTGCTGGCTTTGGTCCACCAGTGGTGTGTGCACACGTGTGTGTTCATGTACCTCTGTGGGGTGTGTGTGTGTTTGTTAAGATGGGCTCAGACTCGGGTGCTTTATTCAGTCTCACCAAGTTCTTGTATGTTCATGTATATCTGTTTGCCTCTTCGTTATACTTTATTTGAGACATACTTGTGCAGTCTTTATATGTGTGTTTTTAAAATTTTTCTAGGAAATGTACACATATCTGATCTTATTGACCTGGCTTATTAATGTGTATTAATATTTTTATATGTAGTTTTGAATGGAGCCCCTGGATTTATAAACTTGTGTGATGCTTTGAATGCCTGGCAGCTGGTGAAGGAACTCAAAGAAGCTTTAGGCATTCCAGCTGCTGCCTCTTTCAAACATGTCAGCCCAGCAGGTAAAGCACTGCACTGTGGGATTCTCTGGAACTGTTTAAAATACACTTAAAAAAAATTTTTTGGAAGTTTGACAAGACTCAAAAGCCAATATATACATTCTGTGAAGTCCGAAACCACTTTTGTTAATAACAATATCAATGTAGTAACTGGATAAAATCTGAAAACAATACCATGTGCACATATCTTTTACATATATATGATATGTAACACTATTATGAGATAGGAAGGTGAGATAATAGTTTTATTTGTAGTGGAAACATGTTTTAGAAAATAAAAGTGATGTTGCTTAATGCAGTATGACTAAACTAAACATTTTTCCACATGGTTGAAATTTTTTTTTTCTTTTGCGGTACGCCGGCCTCTCACTGTTGCGGCCTCTGCGGCCTCTCCCGTTGCGGAGCACAGGCTCTGGACGCGCAGGCTCAGCGGCCACGGCTCACGGGCCCAGCCGCTCCGCGGCACGTGAGATCTTCCCGGACCGGGGCACGAACCCGCGTCCCCTGCATCGGCAGGCGGACTCTCAACCGCTGCGCCACCGGGGAAGCCCCACATGGTTGAAAATTTAACCGAATAGACATAAAGAAGTTGTTCTTATGGCACTTTAACTTTTTACAGCCATTGTATGAGAGACCTTTTTTCTTCTATGTTTGAGTCAGCTTTACAGCTTAGTTATTTGTATCACCTACTGACAATTCAACACATAATTAGTTCTCAGATAGTTTTTGGATATGAAAACAATGGGAGTGGCAGAGAAATAAACGGTGTGTGATATCAAGCAGGACAGAGAGTCAGTAATGAATTAAAGCAGCTTCGTACACACGCCTAGCTTTGGCAGACTCAAGACAGTGGCTCTGTTTTCAGAGGCTGGAGAAGAGATTCCCCCCACCTCACCCTCCCCTGCAGTTACGTTTTTGGCATTTAATTATCTGACCTAACAGGTTTTTGTTTAATTTGGCCCAAGCACTAGAAATTATGCTATATAGACTAGATGTTTAGAAAAATGTCCTGATTTAGGAATTGATAAGTAGTAACTTGAGATTTTGGGTTTATTTATGGCTTTCTATACCAGGTGCTGCTGTTGGAATTCCACTCAGTGAAGATGAAGCCAAAGTCTGCATGGTCTATGATATGTACGAAACCCTCACACCCATTTCCACTGCATATGCAAGAGCAAGAGGTCAGAAGAATAATAGCACTTTTTCTGTTCTTTTTTTTTTTTTGAGAGGAAAAGCAGTATTTTATCTTAAAGTAGTAATATCCTTTGTTTCGTTACAGGATTTCAAATTACCTTAATATGTTTTTCATTAATACTTCAGAATGACTATATGAGAGCCTTGGAATAAATTTGTTTGTAAAAGTATGTGTTAGTTTTAGTATTTAATGTAATAAAGGGAAGCACAATTGGAATTTGGTGTGTGAAGTTTCAGATTAGGCTATTGAATGTATTTGTATTGCTAAATTTAAGTTGTATCGTTATTTAAGTACACTGAATTTGGTTAAAGTTATATTTTATATAATTCACAAGTATCTAATGCATGAGCTTAATAACCTGTGAATATTATTGTAAAATTAATGGGAGATTACTGAGACACTTTCTCATGGTTTACTTTCTACAACAGGGGTTAGCAAAGTGTGGCTCATTGGCTAAATCCAGCCCACCACCTAGCTTTGTAAATGTAGTCTGGTTGGAATAGGGCCACATATGTTGGTGGCTGATTGCTGACCACAATCTTGGAGGTGGAACAGGGATCACGTGGTCGCAAAGCTTAAAAAAATATATACTATCAGGCCCTTTACAGAAAAAGTTTGCTGAATGTTGCTCTAGGAGGTAAAATGAAAGAATATTTCTTATTGATTATTTCAGTTAAATGACTTATTAATCTATTGTTTAAATCTTAGTCAAGTTAGATTTTATATGGTCACATTGGGGTTTGTTGAACATTACCTTTTTCTGTATAAGGATGGATAATCTGTGATAAATACTACATTTTAATTTTTATTTACAGGGGCTGATAGGATGTCCTCCTTTGGTGATTTTGTTGCATTATCTGATATTTGTGATGTCCCTACTGCCAAAATTATCTCTAGAGAGGTTAGTGGACATTCTGTATCTTGTCCCATGCATAACTAAGTAGAGCTTAATTTGTTCCTAGTGTTTATTGAAACCATAACCTATAATATTTGTTTTTGGCTATTGTGATCAAGTTTTATATATTTAATTCTTTAAAATTTTCTAGTAGTCATTGTCTTAATGCCAGTTACTGTTTCTGAAGAATAGAGGATGCTATCTTGGATGGTGATGTAATAATGAACCTGGCTGTAAACTTTCATTAGGTCTGTAATGAAAGAGACTGTATAGTGAGGGGAATTATAAACTACTCTAAAAAACTAACCCCCGTCAATAGAGTACCAAACAGGCATTCCAGAAAGGTGGGGGTGGGGCTGGGGAGATAGAGAAGAAGAATGAAGGAGCTCAGATGCCTCGGAGGGAAACAAACAGTTAGCAGTTAAGGCTCACATGGCCTGTGACTTGACAATATGTGACTTGCTTTAGGGATCCTTACCATCACCCCTACCATCCCCAGCTGCCGTGGAGCTGGCATGCTGCGTTATAGGTTACAGCACGAGGCTTTGGGGTGTGAGCTGTGACTTTCGTATCTTTATAATGTGGTAAATCTGATTTCCTCTGACCTCTTTTCTTGCTGTTGAGGAGCCTGCCTTGCCTCGGGTCATTTAGCCAGGTTTTGGCAGAGCCAGAATTAGAAGAACATGCTCTTTCTAGTACAAAACCTCCCCGTGAACAGAAGAGTTAAAAAATCATTTTTCTTCCTAAGATACGTGTATTACAGTGAATCATTCATATATTCTTGGTTAAAATTGAAACAGACAACCAAAAGGACAGCCAATGAGATAAGATCAGCTGTAGAAAGTTGTATTCTAGCATAGACTTACCTTTTCCAAGTATAGTAGTATTATCTGGTGGAGGCAGAAACCAGAAACTGCTACTGCATTATTTACAACAGATAATTATCTCTAGATCGTTTAAGAGGTGTTCTCTAATTTTTTAAAATAGAAATTAATATTTAATACACATATAGGTATCTGATGGTATTATTGCCCCGGGATATGAAGATGAAGCTTTGAAATTACTTTCTAAAAAGAAAAATGGGAACTACTGTGTTCTTCAGGTTAGTGCAATTCATGTTTGAAACAGTAATTTGCTCTTCTATTTTGTCTCTTTTTCCCCATATTTAATCCTTCCTTTATACTGGCACCCTTATAATTTATCCTTCTTTACTATGGTTTTTTTATCCTTAACCCTGCAAATTTTTTCTTCCTATTAATTTTTGGGGCTTAAGATCTAGATAGCTTTCTCACCCTTACTTTTCATTTCTTTAAAAATAATATATTTAATGTGGTTTCCTATTCAAAAGGTATTGAAGGTTATTTGATGAAGTCTCCTCATCCTTCCCTTATGCCACTCTGTTACCTTTTTTAAAAGTAATAGTCTCGGGGCTTCCCTGGTGGCGCAGTGGTTGAGAATCCGCCTGCCGATGCAGGGGATATGGGTTCGTGCCCCGGTCCGGGAAGATCCCACATGCCGCGGAGCGGCTGGGCCCGTGAGCCATGGCCGCTGAGCCTGCGCGTCCGGAGCCTGTGCCCCGCAACGGGAGAGGCCACAACAGTGAGAGGCCCGCGTACCACAAAAAAAAAAAAAAAAAAAGTAATAGTCTCAATTTCTTGGTCACCTTTCCTGAAATATGTAGTCTATACATATTCAGCAGATATTTGCATTTGCATTTCTTGTTTTTCTCCCCACTGACACATATGCACACAGCTTCATCATCTTGGAAGTTTGTCCCGTATCTGTGTATCTTATCTAGCCAGTCACCAGTCTTTAGCTATTACACACACCCTGCAATGAATAAGCTAGAGGAAAAGTCCTGAGAATAAAATTAGGACTAGGTTGCAGACAATCTGTATTGATGACTTAGATAGAGGCTGCTCATTTTAAGGTTGTACAACCAATTTTATGTCTTAATGGGAATATGTAAGGGTGCCTATTTCCTAACACCTTTGCTAGCATCAAGTTTTTAAACATTTTTATCTTAGCAGTTAGATAGATGAAAATGGCATCTCATTGCAGTTTTAGTTTCTCATTGTGTGTGGGTGAACATCTTTTCACATTTAAGAGTGTTTTTACTTCCCTTTTATGAACTGTCTGCCCATGTTCTTTGCCTGTCTTTCTAATAGATTGTTGAGTTTTTTTCCTTACTGATTTTTACAAGCTCTTATACATTAGGGAAATTAGCCCATAGTCTGATCATAAATGGATAAAGCAAAAAGTTATTTGAATTGAAAGTTAAAATTCGTAATACTGTTTTTCAGAAGGTATTAATGTAAAAAATAAAATTTGTGGAATCCAAATTCCATATATTGAAAGTTATTATTCTTCATTTTAAGAAGCCAATAATTACATGGTTCACCATAGACTCCATGTCAGCTTTTCAAGGAAAGAAAACAAAAATACCACATTAAATGTAATACTTTTTTAAAAGCTACTTAATCATTCAGTTAGCTGCCACTGTATTTTCACTCTTAACTGTTTTTTGTTGTTTTTGTCATTAAGAGTAGTAAGTACTTCTGGCTATTAGCAGTTACTTGTAGCATCATGGAGATTGTTTTCCAAATCCTGAGCCTGACCCTGATCACGACCTCTTTAGCACCGGACAGTATCATGTTTCAGGGTGTCAAAAGAACACCAGGGCTTCCTCAATATTTTGTTTATTTGAGAGGTTTTTTTTATGACATCAGTTAATAGGCGGGCACGTCTCAGTTTTAGAAATTTTATAATGTGAAAGGAAAAGGACCATTTTAGAATTCAGGAAAATGAAGATTAAGCAGAATTAATATGAGGGCTTGCTTATAAGTTATAGATATCAGTGCTTTCTAAGTCAAAGATCATCCAAAGGTTAAATGAAGAAATACTGTCAAATTTGGAAAAATGTCTAGGGAGAGAGTGGTCTTATGCAGATTATTCCCATGTCTTACTATCATTTCAGTTAAAAATTTAGAGGAAGAAAGCAATGAATGATGTATTCCTTTTCAAATAACAAAGACACAGACTACAAATGCTGTTCTCTTTCTCTCTCTTTTAACTATTTTTTTTTTTTTAGTTTTGGCTGCGTTGGGTCTTCCTTGCTGCATGCGTGCTTTCTCTAGTTGCAGTGAGCGGGGACTCTTTGTTGCCGTGTGTGGGCTTCTCATTGCGTTGGCTTTTCTTGTTGCGGAGCATGGGCTCTAGGCACGTGGGCTTCCGTAGTTGTGGCTAGTGGGCTCTAGAGCACAGGCTCAGTAGTTGTGGCACATGGGCTTCGTTGCTCCGCGGCATGTGGGAACTTCCCAGACCAGGGCTTGAACCCTTGTCCCTTGCATTGGCAGGAGGATTCTTAACCACTGCGCCACCACGGAAGCCCACTCTTTTAACTTTTTAATATAAGTCTTAATTAAGTATTTGTAATAGATTTTTAGAAAAAAATTAGAGGTTAGTTTTTGTGCCACTGCCTGTTTGTTAGCATATCTGTTTTAGTTTGTTTTTTATATAAAAAAACATATGTACGGTGCTTTCAGTTACTGAAACCAGAAATGCTCTGTTGGAATCATTGGTTCTAATGTCTGGTATAAGTTACAAAGCCCTATAAGATTATAAAACCTATAAAAAATTTTGGAGCAAAATATTGGTGCCTGGCCGTTCTATTACACCCATCCTGAAATGATCTTATACCTGCTTAAGTTAGAAAAAATGCATATAGCCTTGCTTATAATGAAATATCTTGAACATAAATTAAGTGAAAAATTTTGAGGGTTGTAGACATATTTTTTAGTCTTTTAACTCTTTAAATTTGTTTAATTTAGATGGACCAGTCTTACCATCCAGATGAAAACGAAGTTCGAACTCTCTTTGGTCTTCGTTTAAGCCAGAAGAGAAATAATAGTGTCGTCAACAGGTCATTATTTAGCAACATTGTTACCAAGAATAAAGATGTAAGTCTGAAAATCTCTGAACTGAACACTAGTAATTCAGTAGATCTGTTTTTAATATTTATATGCTTGTGCATTTATTAAGGCCCATATTTAAAACTGGTCGATATGCAAAGAGCTAGCTCATCTCTGAGTTGTCAAGTAAGTTTGAGAACTTAAAAATTGAACAGAAGACCATATTAGAAACTTCTGTGCAGATGTATATATGTAGTTATTTACCTTCAATTCTACATATATGGGATCATATATTTTCTAAATCTGTTCTGTAACTTGCCTTTTTTTCTATGCACTGAGCTACAAATGTGTTTTTATATCAAGAAACATAGATCCACATCTTCATCTGAAAGGCCATGTGGCAATCCATGTACTATGATGGATATTTAAGTTGTTTCCATTTTCAGTGCTATGATTGATGTTTTCACATAGTCATGATTTTGCTCTTGTCCTGTTGTCATCTTTTAGAAGGACATATTCCTAGGATAAAAATGCTTTTCTTTTTGTATTTACATGTATTATATCAATTAATATGCACAGCTCCCTCTGGGCAGGGTGTGACTACTGTCAACTGTATTGTAAAGATCACAAAATTGTGACAGAGAGGACAGTTAAGACATTTGCCCAAGGTTATACTATAAGGAAATGGATGAGCTAGTAGTACTTGTTTTTCTGAAATCCCTTAATTGGGCCTTCAGTTCTAAAGGATATTTTTGCTGGGTCTGATGTTGGCTGTACTTTCTTTTCAGTACTTCAGATGTGTAACTGACTTCATTGTTTTCTGGTCTTACCTGTTGGTATGCCTGGTGTTTTTGATTGCACGCTGGGCATTGGATATTGATGAAATAAAAATTCATATTTTAAGGCAAGGCAAGAAAAATTTAAACATGAAACTTTTTCTCTGCCCTTTGGCCTCCTCCTTCCCCTCTAGCGTGCATAGTGCATCTGTATTGTGGCAGAAATACCTGCTCAATCATAAAGCTCAATTTTTCTTCTTCTGCTGCCAGCCACGTAACTCCTTAGAAGATAACATTCCTTTCTCAATCCTTGGATGGGTCACGATGACCCACCACTCTGCCTTGTGCATGCAGACATCTTTGATGAACTTTATGTACAGTGCCAATATATCACTTCCCTTAAAGATAGTGATTGGTACAGAGCAGACTGGTCAGACATTGTGGGGAGATTCTGGGCTGCACCTAATGGAAGTTCTTAGCTTAAATACTTGCTTATGACCTTATTAATATTACTAGCTATTGTATTTCTATTCTGCCTATTTTACAAGATTATTGTTTCTTCCAAATATGTGACTGAGCGTTTGCTAAAAATAATGATAACTAGGGGAGTTGAAATGATTGGCCAAATACATCTTTCTATAAGATCAATGATTATAATAGTGTAACTATAGATATGGAAAGAAGCAACAAGAGGGAACCATTTCCTGGACCATAATAGACTAGTGAGTCAGGTGGGCAATAGGCTTTTGGTTACTGCCAAGAGGACCTAGTCCAGTAATAGCACATCGAGTGGCTTATCAACGAAAGCATTCCTAGCACCATGGGACAAATTAGTCACAAAATGCCTCCCAAACTTTGATTGAAATTAAGACCAAAAGGGAGGGGAATCATAAAATAAAGAATGTCGCCCACCATCCAGTTTTGCAAGAATCACGTCTTTAGCCACTGCAGTCACTGAAAGGAATTCAAGATGAGGTACTTTGTGCTCTGGGAAAACTCACAAAACTGGCCCTCAGATAGTTATGTATTCTCAGGAGATTTTGTGAACCCAGTTTCTTGTATCTTCCCATACTTAGAAAAGCACTTAAAACAATTAAGCTGTCTGTTCCCTGGACAATAGCAGTAACCTTCTGCGGAGAAGTGTGTGCCTGATTGCAAGTGCCCCTTCATCGAAATCACGTATATACTGGCCTCCCCCGCTTACCTATTTGGAACAGTTCTCAGAGCTCTCTGAGAGACTGTCTCCTGGGTTCCTCAGGTTGTCTCAAATAAAATTTTCCATATCTTTTGTAGGTTGACTATTTGATCAGTTTTTTGGTCCGCAATATTTTGAGGGTCTGGATGGTGTTTTTTTCCCTTCATAGAGTTGACTTATGTGGGGCTTAGCTCATTTACCTCTTAGTTACTGCCTTCCAACTTGGAAAATGCCTTGAGGGGAAAAACATAGTCACATTCATTTCTTCCTGCTTCCTTTATCTCTGGGGTCTTTGCCCCTTGCCTCTCAGTACTTGATATTTTATGAGCTCTGTATTCAGTTTTTCTATTTGTTCTTAGAAAAGGATTAGTCTCTTAAGAAGTCATTTTGTAACAAGTGGCCGAGTTGGCTATTGTTTCCAGGTCTGAATCCTGAGACTTTAAGTAGAATGTTGAAAATAGACTTTAAAATCTTTATCAGGATAGTTTTTTTAATAAACATATAGTGATTAAGACATGATCTTTGTTGGTTTATTGGTTATTCTTTCATTTTTATCTTTGAAACTTAATGGTGCCCTGAAGTGAAGGAACATGTAGGAATCATATATAGAAAGATCTTTCAGTCCTTTGGAATCCACTCCTTTGGTCAACGCCCCGAGGTACGGGGGTAGCAATGTTTTTAAGCAGCTCACAGTAAAATGAGGCTCTTTTTGGTTTTTTTTTTTTTTTTTTAACTTTATTAATCTGGCTGGTTAATGTATTTTTTAAAATACCAAAAGGGTATTGAGCTAGATTCCATGGTACCCATGCTGACAACTGTGTCTACCTATTGAGACCCTTACTTTTATAAGTTTTCCTTGTAGTTTTATAGGTATTGGACTGATTAATTTAGTAGCACTTGATAGGTTTTGTGCCTCTGGCTGTGCTAGCGTGGATATTTGTACAAGGGTTTGATTTTAATCTTTTATCTACATTCTTTTGTACCTGTTCATATGTATTTTTAATGGAAATTTGGAAACCTAACTAAGGATGAGAATAATAGTATTATCCTCCTTTATATTCCCCTCCCTTCTTTTAAAACAGGTTTTTATTAATATTCCAGCCTCAAAATCATCAGATTATACTATTAGGTCTAGAATGGTTTCAGTCCTGAGAAAGCCGGAGAAGTGTAATGAGTGTGTGTTAAGTATTAACGAACATGCTTGAATTTTTCTCTCTTCTCCCATTTTTCTTGAATAGTGCTTCAATTTGTTTTAACTGTATGTGCCATGTTTATTACACTGGACCCTCTCACTCCCACCCCTTGACATGTCTCATAGTCCTTGATCCTAACTCAGGATACTAGGGTTGTATTTGAAGGTAGGCAGCTAGGAAGGCTGGCTTTTGTTATTAATCTTTCGTAGAACCAAAGGAATAAAATGTATAGTTGGCAAAGAGCAAATACGGATAGAAAAGGATATACTACCAATACATCAAATAGTACCTTAGTATAATAAATTCTTAAAATTCTAACAGCGGTTTTTAAGCTTTTAATTTTGAGTTTAAAAAGTAAAAATTATAGATACACATGCAGTTTTAAGAGTTCCCATAAATCTTTTACTCCATTTCCCCGAATGGACAATGTCTTGCAAAACTATTAATACAGCATCACAACCTTGATAATTGACACTGATGCAGTCAAGACACAGAACATGCCCCTCACTACAAGGAGGCTTCTGTTGCCTTTTATAGCCACACTCACTTCTCTCCTGCCTCTGCCTCCTCTGTAACCTCAGGCAACTACTAATCTGTTCCCCTTTCTGTAACTTTCATTCACGGTACATTCATGAACAGGTTTCTGTATGAACATAGTTTTCATTTCTCTGTTCCAAAGGCCCAGGAGTGTATTTGCTGGCTGGCATCAGAGTTGCATATTTAGTTTAAGAAACTGCCAAACTGTTTTCCAAAGAGGCTGTATCGTTTTATATTTCACACCAGCAACGTATGCATGATCCCAGTTTCTCTGCATCCTTTACCAGGTTTCGGTGTTGCCGCTTTCTTATTAGATAGGTGTGTAACAATATCTCATAATTTTCATTTGCCTTCCCTAATGCCTAGTGATGGACATTTTTTCATGTGTTTATTTGCCATCTGTATATCCTTTTTCTTGAAATGTCTCTTCATGTCTTTTGCCCATTTTCTAATTATAGTTTTATTCTTGTAGCTGAATTTTGAGAGGTCTTTATATATTGTGAATACTAGTTCTTTGTTGGGTATGTGGTTTGCAAAATGTTTTCTCATGGTCTGTAACTTGTCTTTTTATCCTCTTAACACAGGATCTTTTCTAAGAGCCGAAGCTTTAGTTTTGATGAAGTCTGACTTAACAGTTTTTCAGTTAGATGATTTATCAATGAGCTGTGCTTATATCTTTTGTCCGCTTAGCATACCAACATAGATCATTAGTCTTCTTTTCAGTTTGTATTTGCTCTTTATAGTAAAGATAGTGACATTTTTAGTTATAGTAGTTGTTTCATTCTGTTTGAACCGTACTTAATACATTTTTGAATACTTTCTATGTAGAATATTCTAGGCAAACCAAAAAATGATCCTAATTTGGTTTTTCCTGAGCAGTCTTGGCTTTATGTGCATCACAGTTATTTGTAGTGTCTGTGAAAATTACTCTCAGTGTTTATTTGAACATAAATTTTATCACATCTCCAGTTATTCGGTGCTACTGTGATAGAGAAAACACTGTTTGTCAGTTTGGGAGTGGTTATGGTATTTCATATCTGGTGTGATACGTAAAGAGGCTTAAGCCAAAGTTTGTTGCAAAATGGCATCAATTTGAGTTTGTGATGCATTAGGCATCGCACAGAGTTCCATGACAAATATGTTAAATATGATTCTTTCAGTAAAACATGATAGTGTCTCCTACGAACAGTTAATTTCACACCCTCATTTGAGGGATAGAACTGTATTATAGGTCTGTTATAGGAGACACATAATATGCTAAAAGTTAAATGAAGGTTTTTTTTTTTTTTTTTTTTTTTTTAAAGCCCCATTTACCATTTTGTGTTTTTTTAGTTGCCGGAATCTGCGCTCAGAGACCTCACTGTGGCCACCATTGCTGTCAAGTATACTCAGTCTAACTCCGTGTGCTATGCCAGGCATGGGCAGGTAACCAAGCTGTCAGACTCACCTTGGGAGGACTGTTGTTTTACAAGATGACGTTCAAAAATCCATCTGTCCTGGGAACTAGACTGCTTGCAAAGGAAAATTTGCCAAGTTTTTTCTCTTCTCGGTTTGTCAGTAGTTACTCAGTAATGATTACAAAGTATCTTTGGAACTAAGTAGTAAAATTGTTCTTATTGCTTCTTGCCTGGAACGAGTTGGCACGTTTTGGGTTAGGGGACAATGGCTGCTAGGGAACTAGTTTTTTTGCTCCCCTCGTCCCTGTCAGTAGCATTTCCAGTGAAGAGGGAGTAGAACGTACTGCCACCCCCTAGCCCATCGTTTTGCAGCATAAAGGGTATTTTTATTTATACTTCTAACGTTATTTTACCAAGAATCTGTAGACTAAGAGTTAACATGATGAAAAATCTGGTTTACTGAGGCATAATTTATATACAGTAAAATTCACCCTTTTTAAGTGTAGAGTTTGACCAGTTTGCACAGATTATATAGTTGTTTGACCGTGACCACTACCACAGTCAAAACATTGAACATCTTTTACTATCTGACGTTAAGCTAGGTATTTAACTTTTCCTAGTTAAAAGCCATAGGATGCAGGACTGAGCCAGCTCATCACTGGGCCTCTCCTAGCTCTAGGATAAACCTGGTTTTGCTGTGGCTTTAGCACTGTTTCTTCTCATAGTGTCTTGAGCTCCTCTCTAGCCATTTGTTAAATTATTTGGCCCATAAGTGGGAGGGGAGGGTGGATGTTAATTGACATGTGACCTGCAGGATCCTTTCAAATTCGGAATTTAGGTGATTGCCTACTGTTGCAAGATTGCTAATCTGTAATACCAAAAACCTGGGAGACTGTGGCTACTTGTCTAATAAGTTCCAGCAAGACCACGCTTCACCTCTGATGTCCAGGAGCTCTAGAAACTTCCAGATATTAATTAATAGCCATACCTCAAATTTCACTGAAGAGGTGAAACATATAAATAATAGTTAAAACATGTTACACTTAACCTTTTTAATGACTTTAAAATTATTTGTATTTCTCTTATTTCAGCCTGATTTTCTTTTCCCCCCCACACAATTGATGGATTTGGGGGAATATGCACAAAAGATCCATTGAGAAGCGTTTTTAACGTCCATGTTCTTCATTCTTCAGGTTATTGGCATTGGAGCTGGACAGCAGTCTCGGATACACTGCACACGCCTTGCAGGGGATAAGGCAAACTATTGGTGGCTTAGACATCACCCACAAGTGCTTTCTATGAAGTTTAAAACTGGAGTGAAGAGAGCAGAAATCTCCAACGCCATCGATCAATATGTTACTGGAACCATCGGAGAGGTAAAAAGGCTGTCGTTGAGTATGGGTGGAGTGTATTAGTATGTTAACCCTTTTCTGTGTAACAGGCTATCTTCATCACTACAAAGAGAAAAGATATTTTTCTTGAAGTTCTGTATTATCTAAGTTTACTAATCTAAACTTCTGTCTCATTTACCTTTCTTTGGCGTTCTTTATCCCTGACATTACAGCTCATCTGTCTTTTTTGTGTGTGTGATACGCGGGCCTCTCACTGTTGTGGCCTCTCCCGTTGCGGAGCACAGGCTCCGGACGTGCAGGCTCAGCGGCCATGGCTCACGGGCCCAGCCGCTCCGTGGCATGTGGGATCTTCCCAGACCGGGGCACGAACCCGTGTCCCCTGCATCGGCAGGTGGACTCTCAACCACTGCGCCACCAGGGAAGCCCTGTCTTTTTAGATTATAACCACTGGTTTAGATTTTTATGTTTGTACCTCCCCTGTTGATTATAAGCTTTTTTTTCCCTATATATTTATTCATTTTGGGCTGCGTTGGGTCTTCGTTGCTGCGCGTGGGCTTTTTCTAGTTGTGGCAGGCAGGGGCTGCTCTTCATTGAGGTGCGCAGGCTTCTCATTGCAGTGGCTTCTCTTGTTGCAGTGTGTGGGCTCTAGGAGCACAGGCTTCAGTAGTTGTAGCACACAGGCTCGCTAGTTGTGGTGCACGGGCTTAGTTGCTCCGCGGCATGTGGGATCTTCCTGGACCAGGGCTCTTCGAACCCATGTCCCCTGCATTGGCAGGTGGATTCTTAACCACTGCACCACCAGGGAAGTTCCTATAAGCTTTTTTTTTTTTTAAAGATTTATTTGTTTGTTTTTTTGTTTATTATTTATTTGGCTGTGTCGGGTCTTAGTTGCAGCATGCAGGCTTCTCTCTAGCTGTGGCGTGTGGACTCTGTAGCTGCGGCGTGCGGGCTCTAGAGCGCGCTTGCTCAGTACTTGTGGCATGCGAGCTTAGTTGCCTGTGGCGTGTGGGTTCTTAGTTCCCTGACCAGGAATCGAAGCCACGTCCCCTGCATTGGAAGGCGGATTCTTAACCACTGGACCACGAGGGAAGTCCCTGATTATAAGTTTTGGTGGCAGGGGCTGTTTTTCACCCATCTTGGGTGTCTGTCACAGTGCCAGTCATGATGCTTACTACGTGATAGGTGTGTATTTAACATTGCATACAAATTACTTGATAGCAGGTAACAAATGTCCCTCTACAATTTCTACAAGCTCCATTAACAACTCAGTGTACTTGTGTTATATTTCTTTAATGTTTTCTACTTTGAAGCAGGTATATGGGAGCATTAAAATTGCAAGTATTAGGTAGCCTGCTAAAAGAATAGGATTTAGCCCAGTTTCTGGAAATAGAAATGCTTAACAGGTACTGGATGCAAAACACAAAGAGAAGCTTGGTAATCAAAAACTCAGTGGTCTTCTGAGGGGCTGAGTCAACGCCACTGGGTTGTCCATTCAGGGACAGGTATCCATGACATGATCAACAGGTGTCATCGGAGAGTGTGCTTTGTAACCAGGAAATGCTTCAAACAGCTTTTTAAAAAAATTACTTTAATATTTGCTTTTTCTGCTTATTACACAACAAATCGTGCTGTAAGTCCTGGAAGAGAACTTAACATATGTGAATAAGAATAAAAGTATATTGTTTAAGCATTTTGGCTTAAACCCCAAATAGAAGTACTTTTATAAAATGAATACTGTTGAGCCATGTTCTGGTTGGTCTATTAGACTGACTCTGTACTTAAGACTAATTATTGTAGAAATGTACTTCTAGAAATTATCTGTTTCCTTGCTTGCTTTGACACAGGGATATAAAGCAGTAGATTTAACTTAGAGATTAAAGAACAAAATATATTTGGAATAAACTGGCTTGTAAATGGTACAGTCTTTATCTGGTACACGTAAGTTTAATTTTCTTCCTTAATGAAATGTTATACAGCATCAAAAAAAGGTTCTAGAAATATGGACTTGGATATAAATGAGTCATTATTTATAATTAAGTCCTAGCAAAAATGCCCAAATGATTTTCTGGCATTCTGATTTGTATCAAATAGTACTGAAGAAGGTGTAAAAACCTGTCTTTCCCCTCTGCCCCCACTCATAGGGTGAAGATTTGATCAAGTGGAAGGCACTGTTTGAGCAGGTCCCCGAGTTATTAACTGAGGCAGAGAAGAAGGAATGGGTTGACAAACTTAGTGAAGTGTCCATCAGCTCTGATGCCTTCTTTCCTTTCCGGGATAATGTAGACAGAGCTAAAAGGGTAAGTATGGAATTGGTGTGGGTATGGATTTGGTCATTATGCAGCAACCATTTCAGAGATGCTGCTTCTGATTTTTCAGTTCTATGAGTTATATTATGTATCCAGGCTATGATGATGTGATATATCAGTAACATCTACAGTATTATTTTGACTTCTTTTGTTGTATGGACAACCCAAATCCCGTCATTTTGCCTCTTGACCGAATCAGTGTGCAATGTGAATCGTTGTTAGCTTGCACTTGATATTGGGTGTGAGGGGTTGATTCTGGACGTGTTTTGGCATGAAGCTGTGTTTCGAGAGTCCATCTCTGTCTCCCCCTCAGAGTGGCGTGGCGTACATCGCTGCCCCTTCCGGTTCCACTGCTGACAAAGTTGTGATCGAGGCTTGTGATGAGCTGGGAATAATCCTCGCTCACACAAATCTCCGGCTCTTCCATCACTGACTTCTTCACACTTTACTTTATACCCTGCCTATGTGTAGGTGAAAAATCACATATGGAATTTTGAAAATAACCTTTTTAAAAAAATAAAGCGTTAAATTTTAATACTCTTGGAGCCATGGTATCTGGTAGTTGTATTTATTTTGTCTTAGTTATAGGCTCTTTAGTTTGACAGACATTACACATGGTTATTTGTAAGAAATACAGGAGCATCCCTGCCTCCTGGGGCTCAGCTCATCCCCAAATGTTACCTGTGTGAACATCTGAAAATCGTTAGGTAAGCCAAAGAAACTGAGCAGCCACCATAGCAGGTAGCACAGGCATCTTCAAGTCCCACTAGTTTACTCATAGGGGATTCTGCTCAGGAGTTTCCTGTAATCATAGTTCTAAAAAGTGTGGTGGACTGCCTTCTAAACAAACAGCAGATTGTGGACTCGAAACTTAGGGGGGATTAAATCTTCTGTTGGCCTGACATTAGGATACTGCCAGTACTTCCTCCTTCCTGTGTGAAGTGAAATGTTTCCCATAATTTAAAGCAGTCCTTGATGTCCGCTCTGGAGCTACCTAAAAAATGTATTCAATGTTCGGTGCCCAGAAATGGACCCGGTATCCTCCCAGGTTTACTACCGCAAGTAGGGTGCAGTGGATGGCAGTGCCTTCCTGCATCAGGACGTAATTGTGCGTGTATGTGCCCTGCCCGTGTGGTCCTGATTGTTCAGGTATTACACCGAAGGCCAACGGAAACCTTTTGTCATCTTTCACCTTAAAAGTTGTGTCCTGCCCTCTTCCCATGTCCTTAACCCACTTTCCCTAAATTAAAAGATTTCTGATGGGTTTTTTAAAGGTTATCCTTCTAGTCATTACTATATTGACTAATCTTCCGGCCCTTGTATAGTTAGTACCCTCCCACACTGAAAACAAGGATGACTTGTGTGACCAATAAAATACTGTAGGAACAATGTGTGACTGCTGAGGCTAGGCCGTAAAAGGCATTACAACTTCAGCCTTAGTTTCTTGGAGTTAGCCAGTGCCATGCTGTAGGTACCTTGAAGCAGCCCTGCTGAAAGAGAAACTATCTTGCCAACACTACCTGCCCGCCACGTGCGTGACCTGCCTTGGAAGTGGAGCTCCAGTCTCAAGGCGACATCTTGCTGCCACCTGTTGAGAGACCTGAGCCAGAACTGTTCAAAGGAGCTTCTCATGAATTCCTGGTACACAGAAACAGATTATGTATTGCTTTAAGCCATAAAGTTTTGGGGTGCTTTGTTAGGTAGCAATAAACAGCTGATACATATTTTGGCTTGCAACTTGTTAAGTGTGCATTCTATCTCCCCTTGACCAAAGGTTAACACTGAGGGTATAATTATTGGAAGAATTGTTTCTCCATTTAACACTGTACGGTTTGAACACATTTACATAAATATTTTAAAGAATGGTACTACAAACTATCTCAATTAGATATAAATACTTATGTCCAGATTTATCAAATTAATTCATTCTCTAATCACTGTTGTACATTTGCAGAAAAGAGGACTGTGTGAGAGCTGAAATTCCACCCACCATTACCGCCCAGATATACAGGCACAATATTAATTTTTAAAGACTCAAAATGCTTTTTTCTAAAAATATTTTTTACATTTATTTATTTTTGGCTGCATTGGGTCCTGGTTGCTGCGCGCGGGCTTTCTCTAGTTGCAGTGAGCGGGGGCTACTCTTTGTTGCAGTGTGCGGGCTTCTCAAGCTCTACGCGCGTGGGCTTCAGTAGTTGTGGCTCATGGGTCTGTAGTTGTGACGCGCAGGCTCAGTGGTTGTGGTGCATGGGATCAGTAGTTGTGGCTCGCAGGCTCTAGAGCGCAGGCTCAGTAGTTGTGGTGCATGGGCTCAGTAGTTGTGACTCGCAGCCTCAGTAGTTGTGGTGCATGGGCTCAGCAGTTGTGGCTCGCAGGCTTTAGAGCACAGGCTCAGTAGTGGTGGCGCACAGGCTTAGTTGCCCCACAGCATGTGGGATCCTCCCGGACCAGGGCTCAAACCCGTGTCCCCTGCATTGGCAGGTGGATCCTTAACCACTGTGCCATCAGGGAATCCCCTCA
Organism: Kogia breviceps; assembly: GCF_026419965.1. Classification (NCBI taxonomy): domain Eukaryota; kingdom Metazoa; phylum Chordata; class Mammalia; order Artiodactyla; family Physeteridae; genus Kogia; species Kogia breviceps. Next base: position 180,060,948 of record NC_081311.1, read on the forward strand.
AAATGCTTTTGAGAGTATTTCCTTTTAATACTTTCTGAGGTAATTTTTAAATTTTGGACCTCAGACATAAAGAATTGGAATAATCATAGTCCGTAGTTCGTGACAGACTGGTCTATGTGTATATTTTTAGGAATGTAATAGTAATGTGACCTCATCTCCCAAAACAGAAGCTAGAATCTGAGCAGTAACTTATTCTAAACATTTGGTGCCCCCAACTTCTCTACCCCATCCCATCGCAGGGTTTCCTCCAAGAAAATCTCATCCTGTATCCCATTTTCATCTTTGCATCTTTATGCATCTAAAAACTAGAGACCTGGGCTTCCCTGGTGGCACAGTGGTTGAGAGTCCGCCTGCCGATGCAGGGGACATGGGTTTGTGCCCCGGTCCGGGAAGATCCCACATGCCATGGAGCGGCTGGGCCCGTGAGCCGTGGCCGCTGAGCCTGTGTGTCCGGAGCCTGTGCTCCACAACGGGAGAGACCACAACAGTGAGAGACCCACGTACCACAAAAAAAAAAAACCCAAAACTAGAGACCTTCGCTTACCTATCCAAAGATTGTGAAGATTTTTCTCTTATGTTTTCCTTTAGGCAATTATAGTTTTCACTCTTACAGTTAGGTCTTGTTATCTATTCCGGTGTTAAAGTGATGCATGGGTCAAGTTTCATTTCTTTCCATACATTCATCCAGTTGTTCTAGCATCGTTTGTTGAGACAACTCTTCCTGTTGAATTGCCTTGTTGCCTCAACCATACTTGTGTGTCATGTCTTGACTCTTTTTCTGTTCTACTGTTATGTTTGTCCTAATACCAACACCACACTGTCTTGATTATTGTAGCTTAATAGTAAATTTTGAAATTGGGTAGTGTGAGTCCTTCATAATAGTCTTTTTAAAGATTTCTTGGCTATTCCAGGTCCTTGGCATTTCCATGTAAATTTTAGAATCAACTAGTCCATTTTTCCAAAAACCCTCTCGAGATTTTAATTGGAATTGCATTGAATCTGTAGATCAGTTTGTGGAGAATTGATGTTGATCCCCTTTGAAGGTTGATCCCTTCTGGTTTCCACCAGCTTTTGGTTGCCTTCCAGGGGTTTTAAATAGATTTTTAAACATTTCTGTCAAGTGTTCATAATTACCTGCAGGAGGGTTAGTCCAATATAATCTACTCTGCCATTAAGAAGATAAAAAAACAGGGCTTCCCTGGTGGCGCAGTGGTTGAGAATCCGCCTGCCGATGCAGGAGACACGGGTTCGTGCCCTGGTCCGGGAAGATCCCACATGCCGCGGAGCAATTGAGCCCGTGAGCCATGGCCGCTGGGCCTGCGCGTTCGGAGCCTGTGTTCCACAACGGGAGAGGCCACAACAGTGAGAGGCCTGCATACCGCAAAAAAAAAAAAAAAAAAAAAAAAAAGATAAAAAAACACCAATAAATATCATAGGATGTTTTCTAGTAATTGCTTTAGCTTCTTAAATAATTTTATTTCTAAGTTAGTTCTAGCAAGGTATATTTTTCCCCTAGGAATTTGACCATTTTTTCTAAGTTTTCAAAATTGTTAGTATGTAGTTATAAGTAGTTTTCTCAGTTTTTAAAAGGTCTTTATTATGGATAGTTTGGGATAAACACAAAAAAAGTAAAATTCTATGTATCTATCATCCAACTATAATAGCCTCATGACTACTTTAGTTTTATCTGTTTCCCCACTTCTCATGCCTCAACACATTATTTTGAAGCAAAGTCTATAGATATTTCATCTGTAAATATTTCAATCGGTTAATCTAAAAGTAACTTAAAAAATAATTTTTTAAATGAATATTCTTATACTTTAAAATGCATGACTGCATCTATCAACTGAAAGTGCCAAGAAGTGTGACACCCCAGTGGCAATGAGCATACCTAATGCTAAGATCTTGGTTTCTAATAGCATTATCTAATAAAATGATCCAGGACTCCTTGGAGAAATGGGTTCCTCTAGATAATGAAAGCACCGAGTCCTAACCACTGGACAACCAGGGAATTCCCAAGAATCATTTTTTAAATAAACATATTTCACCACCAACTCGGTAAAGAAAAAGGATCTTGCCAGCAGCTCCCCTTCCATGTCCCCCCATACCTGTTCTTGATTATGGCCCCCTCTTTCCTTCTAGGAAACCACGTTTGGGCCGTTTTTGATTATCTCTCCCTTGTTTTGTCACTCACCAGTTTGGTGATCTTGGGCACATGCCTTAACCTCTTGGAATTTGTTTTCTCATCTATAAAATGGAGATGTATTTGCTCCCAAGGGGGCTGAATAGCTCCTGGTTAAAAGCATACAACCCAGGGCCAGTTTGTCAGGTTCAAGTTCCAGTTCTGCTACTAACAAACTGTGTGATGGTAGGTGATTCACTTAGCCTTTCCTCACTTTCTACTTATAAACTGATATTGCAGTACCTACCTCTTCGGGTTGCTCTGAGGAGTAAATGAAACAAAATATTTAACAACACCTCAGACATGATAAATACTGCTCAAAAAAAAATGCTACTTAGCACAGGGAGATCACATCTGTGCTTTGTGACCACCTAGAGGGGTGGGATAGGGAGGGTGGGAGGGAGGGTGACAAGAGGGAAGATATGGGAACATATGTATATGTATAACGGATTCACTTTGTTGTAAAGCAGAAACTAACACACTATTGTAAAAGTTATACTCTAATAAAGATGTTAAAAAAATGCTACTTATTATTTCATAATGCTTTTGTGTATATGGGGCATGGAAGGTAGTGGAAGATGATACTAATGTGTGGAAGTTGGATTTTGCCTTAGTTTTTGAATAGGTAGCCAGAAAGTTTGAGTTCCTTCAATCTTTTTTTTTATTATTATTTGGGCTGTACCATGTCTTAGTTGAGGAATGCATGTGGGATCTGGTTCCCCAATGAGGGATCAAACCCAGGCCCCCTGCATCGAGAGCTCACGGTCTTACCCACTGCACCACCAGGGAAGTCTCTCTTCAATCTTTCATCTACTCTGTTTTCCCAAACCGCTTCTTACTGCTACTGAATTGGTCGACTAGACCCATACCAGGGTCCTAGCCCGGGCCGGGACCCCTTGTCTCGGCCAGGGAGGTTCTTTTTCCTATTTTTTTCCATTTTTGCCAATAGCAAAACCTATGTTGAGACTGGAGCAGCACAAACTTTATTTAATGGTCAAAGAATGGAGAAGCAGGAACCTAGTTCACAAATCAACTTCCTAACCCAATTAGAGCAGAGACACCAAATATATAGGAGGGTCAAGGTAAAAGGGAGGGAATTGGAAAGAGGGGAAGGAATATCCACGAGTTATCCGAGAATAGGGGTGTGGTTTGGACCTGGAGACTGATGCGACACTGCTTTTCAGTCTTTGTATGGGCTTTTACAGTTGCTGTTGTGGCGCTGGTGGGCGTGTCAGCATGTTAATGTATTACAAGGAGCATAGAAATGAGGCTCAAAGTGTACTGGAAGTCAAATCTTCCACCGTCTTGGATCTAGTTGATTCTAACCAGTTCTTATTTTTTTTCTCTTTGCAGTTTCCTCCTGAAACTTAGATAAGAGTAACTGGTTTCCTTTCGAGGGAGGGGCAGGGGTGTGATTATGGGGCAACAACCTTGGTGACATTACCAGTAAGCAAAAGGATATTGAGGTTTTCTGTAACTAAAGTGCCATTTTTTTCAGTTGAAATTATAAAATGCAAGTCAGTGATTTTTTAGTATATTCACAAAGTTGTAGGGCTGTCACCACTGTTCAGTTCCAGAACATTTCCATCACCCCAAGAAGAAGCCACATTCTGATTAGCAGTTATTCTCTATTCTTCTCTCCCTCTGGTAACCATTAATCTACTTTCTGTCTCTATTAGTTTGACTATCCTGGACATTGTGTATAAATGGAACCATACATTATGTGACCTTTTGTACCTAACTTCTTTCACTTAGTGTGTTTTCAAGGTTCATGGTGTAGCATGTATGAATACTTCATTCCTTTTTATGATCAAATAATATTCCATTGTATGAACAGACCACATGTTGTTTATTCATTCATCAGCTGATGGACATTTGGGTTGTTTCCACTTTTTGGCTGTTAACGAAAAATGGTGCTGTGAACGTTTTTGTACAAGTTTTTATGTGAACATACGTTTTCAGTTCTCTTGGGTATATATATACCTGGGAGTGAAATTGCTGGGTCATATGGTAACTCAATGGTTAGCTTTTTGTGGAACCACCAAACTGTTTTCCACAGCAGCTGCACTATTTTACTTTTCCACCAGCAGTGTATGAAAGGGTTCCAGTTTCTCCACCAAAGTGGCATGTTCACCGCTTGGCTCGGCATCTTACAACTAATGCTGAATTTTACGGATCAGCAGGTTTCGCTGTACAGTCCTGACCAGCAGTCTCCTGGCAGAGGCAAGGTTTCCTTCTGGAACGAAATGGGGGTTTCTGAGGTACCGTGATGCAAAGAGCTCCCTGGGAGCATCCTTGGCCCGCAGTGTGTTTTCCGTAAGGGCAGTCCGCTGGGACGGGCTGCCCGCAGGATGGGTGATTGAAGCCCTAGCCAGCACTGGGTGCTGACAATCACCCCCATGCTGGCCACCTCCAAGCAAAGCTAATAACTTCAAGCCTTTGGAGGCTCCACACAAGAGCCATTAATAGGATAAATCTGGCTCCTCAGATTGTTAGAACTTTTACGTCTCTAAAGAGGAATTCAGGGAAATGTAAAACATGCTTTAATATTTCATACCTAACTCTGCTGAGGAATGTTAAAAAAGGAATTTCCCGTTTGGGGCTTGCAGCTGAAGCATCGTTTCTCTTGCTCTTTTATTACTTACAGTATTTTCTTCTCTTCCGCTGTAATTTATATAGATTTTTGTTTGCAATTCAAATTGAATCTCTTATTTTAATGAGACTATGAAATGGGATGATGTGGCAACGATAATAACCTGCATCTCAAATATGACTGCCATATATAACTCTTTAAAAATAACTTTCTTAGTCCGAAAAATCCAGGGCAGGGCAAGGTGCTGCCCTGCTTTGTGCTGCGTCTGCTTTATCAGCCTTTGTGGTAATCATTAAATGTCCCCAAACATGAGACATCCCATGAGACGTCTTTTTTTTAATGGTTGAAATGTATCTCCTGAAAATGTGATTTTTTTAAAATTGGAGTCTGCCACTTTCCCTGTCACAGTGATGGGAACTTACTGAATAGGAAGCAATTTCAGCACTTAAATGTGCTGACGTGTGTTTCTTAATCACTTTAATGAGTTTCATACAACTAGAAATGGAATAGAATTTTCAATGGAAATATAATTAAATGGAAAAGTCATTTCCTATACTTGTAATTTCCACCTGAGCATTTTTTTTTTGCGGTACGCGGGCCTCTCACTGTTGTGGCCTCTCCCGTTGCGGAGCACAGGCTCCGGACGCCCAGGCTCAGTGGCCATGGCTCATGGGCCCAGCCGCTCCGCGGCATGTGGGATCTTCCCGGACCGGGGCACGAACCCGTGTCCCCTGCATCGGCAGGCGGATTCTCAACCACTGCGCCACCAGGGAAGCCCCACCTGAGCATTTCTTTATTCACCTCCGCAGAACGTGTGCCTTACAGGCTTAAAGTGATGTTATGCTGACTAACTTGCATAATTAATTCACTCTGGTCATTAGAGCTGAAAACAACAAAAATACTCAGCCATAAATTTTATTACAAATCACGTCCAGCAAGATAAGGTATAGCTTCAAAATTATGATTTTTCTTTTTAAACTCATATATTTACTACTTTTATCTGACCTTGCTTGAATTGCCAGTTTCTTGCCTGAATCCAGATTGGTCTTTTAATTATGCCTTTTCAGTCTGGCCTGCTTAAGACAATTCTCAGGAACAACAGTAACATGAGTCAGTAAAAAGTGTAAAAGATCTTTGGAAATCCTTGTGTTTGAATGATTTTGCTGAGAAAAAGTAAAAAAGAAAGTTTTACCATTTTGCCTTGTGATGCCAAAACGTAAAAGACCATTGAAATTTAATTTGTTCTGATTATCTACATGTAGTTACTGACTCACTATTGAAAGAGTTTCATTTGTAAATTTAATATATTTCTTTTGAGAATCTAGCAGACGTTCTGGAAGAAGTGGTACTTTTTAAAATCTTAAATGTGGAACTTGCAGATTTTACATTTCAGTGTGCAAGTTTTTGATGGGGTCACCATCCATTTAATTAATGTAGTCCAACTGGATTTACTTAAACTCATGTTGGAGAAAATAGTTTTAGGTTTGTCTCTAGATAAGTGGTTTGAAGCAAAGTCAGTCTCAACCCAAAGGTGTTCTTTCATTACGTTTTTAAATGTAAAGACCTTTCACTAGGATGGAGCTGAGGTGCAGACTTTCACAAGTGCAGTACCTGGGCTTCCTCTTCACATGAAAGATGGAAGCAGGAGCCCTCTTTCTCTTTGGTGTGTGTCTACAGTGGGGCTTCCCCTTACACATGTGTGAATTTGTATTGGGTCGTATTCTCTCTCCATGAACAATGATGACCCACGTATGTGGAACAGTCATTTAATATCATCATGATCTGTTCTTCCTGTGATTTGTCCTTTTTTTCACATGTACAGAGCAGCTCTCTTGGTAACTACTGGCTTGACAAAGCTGAAAGTTTAGTGATGTTAACAGAAGTCCGGGGTGTGAGTCTGTGTCCTGCTAAGGAAAACTCATCTGAGCTGCAGTCCTGTCAAATTAGACTGTGGAACCTCTCCCTGGGTGGGATAGGGAAGGTGGGAGGGAGACGCAAGAGCAGGGGGGTATGGGGATATATGTATATGTATGGCTGATTCACTTTGTTTTACAGCAGAAACTAACACACCATTGTAGAGCAATTATACTCCAATAAAGATGTTAAAAAAAAAAAATATCTCCCTAATGAGATGCTAAATGGCAAGGTATGTTATAAACTAAATCCATTCCAACATGAGTTTTGTTTTTTGTTTCTTTTTTAAAAACAAATGAACCCTGAGGAAATCTCTTTTTGTATTTAGTCTTAATATTTATTGCCAGGTATTCAGTGAAATATTTTGTTACAGTGGTGTATAAAAGTGTTTTTCATGTCTTGTATATTATGAATTACTAATCTTTTACTAATTAATAATTGACTATTTCCAGTGCCGCTGTTTTACTATTTTGTTTATTTATTTTTTTGCGGTACGCGGGCCTCTCACTGTTGTGGCCTCTCCCGTTGCGGAGCACAGGCTCTGGACGCGCAGGCTCAGCGGCCATGGCTCACGGGCCCAGCCGCTCCGCGGCATGTGGGATCTTCCCGGACCGGGGCACGAACCCGTGTCCCCTGCATCGGCAGGCGGATTCTCAACCACTGCGCCACCAGGGAAGCCCTGTTTTACTATTTTGGATGCCAGATTTAATCTCAAAGTTTTAGATTTGTTGGTTCCCCGAAGTTAAATTGAAAAAAAAAAAGGGCCTTTGTAGACCAGGACTACACACACTCTGTTCATCTGGGGCACTCCAGGGTCAGCTGGCATTTAAACAACTTGGATTGACGTTATCATACCACAGCGATTCCTTGAGACAGAACCCCTCTATGCCATGCGATTTAAGTAGTTTTTTGGTGGTTTTTTTGTTTTGTTTTGTTTTGTTTTGTTTGGCTTTACTGTGCAGCGTGCAGGATCTTAGTTCCCTGACCAGGGATTAAACCCGCTCCCCCTGAAGTGGAAGTGAGGAGTCCTAACCACTGGACCACCAGGGATTTAAGTAGTTTTAACATCTTTTTATTTTCCTTGCAGGTAATCTCTTTGAATAGATGTTTATTTAATGAAGGACGGAAAGGAAGTGGGAGGGAGGAGAGAATTATAATGGTTAGAAAAGAACAATGAAAAGGTTGTTTCGATTATACTTCTGAAGAGCTAGCAAGTTAAGTATCTGAATCCACCTAAATCTGCTAAAGCGGAAAATATAAAGTTATCTCCATTACTGAAGAGATAAAATGACAAGACTGAATCTGGGTTTGGGGAGTGACAGACTTAGAAAAAAGCTTGTACATAAATCACCAAAATTTAGAGAGCCGTGCCCATCATGGGTTTTCAAATGTTTGCTGAATAGCAAAGAAAAAAACATTCAGGAAGATTCTTATTTTCCCCCAAATTTCTGTATGTAAAAAAGCAGCCATGATGTTCAAGTTGTGGAACGTAAATCTTTTATTAAACAGTTGTCTTTCCACAGTAGTAAAGCTTTGGCATGTACAGTATAAAAAATAATCACCAACCATAATTAGACCAAATTCTTCTTATTAACTGCATACTAAGTGTCTTCAATACAATTTTTTCCATATAAAAATACAGGGAAAAATTGATAAATAACAGGTAAGAGAAAGATTTCTAGGCAATTACTAGAATCATTTGGAAATAGTACTGTGGATATTTCAAATATCACAGCAACAAGGACATGCCATTCCTACAATATTGTGGGCCAGATAGTTAAGTGGAAGCAGAAGTGTTTGGGTAACTTTCCTTTTGAAAATTTTGGTAATATCATTTCAAGACATTTTGTATCTTGGTTGGTGCATGTGCTTCCCTATTGATCCCAATCCAAACCACAAGTTAGAATCATTTCATTTAAAATACTGAGCAGTATTGAATACTTTGGAGAACTGGCAACATACTGCCCCATTTGTGAGAAAATCTGAAAACACTCCCAGGGTGATGCTTGGAGAAGCTGTGGATTGAGCTGAAGCTGGAGAAGTTACTCCAGAGCAGAGGGCTTAAGAAAGAAACAAACTAAGCTGGGGTCTGCTAACATCACTCCCGTTTGGATGGACCTTGACAGAGATCCGTGCTTGTTTCTCTGGGTTGGAAATATTACTCTCGGGAATCTTCTCTGTCAGCCTGTACATCCAAAGGCATGAAGCACTCAATTGGGCAGTTGACATTCTGTTAAAAAAGAAGAAGAAAAATTAACAGCAATACTGTAAAGCCTACAGAAGGAAAAAGGGGAGGGTGGCTTCTCTGATAATTACTGACGCATAGGAAAATATGTCTAGCTTTAAGAGCTTAGCTATATACTGGGCAATGGGAGATGCTCAAGAGAACCCAAATTATGTTACAGCATACAATATTCTTTCTGCTCTTAAGTCTTTTAAAAGAGTTTTTTAAAAATTGGTTCATTCAGAAAAACAGGTACCTACAGAAAGAGACTCCCTACTATGTGCCTAATTGCATTTGGGGGAGAAATACACAGGGTGCAAATGCACTTACAGTGTTTGTTCTCTGATGGTATCTCTGCGAATACTGGTTGTAGGAGTGGGCAGTTGAACCTTCGTGACCGGGTTCAGCCCCTGGTCTGCGGCAGTTGTCACAGCGCCAGCCCTGAGAGAGGGGAACACAAGAACATCGCAACTTAGAGCTTGTGTCAAAGAATTTCACCTCTTATACGAGTTGGCAAAATATACGCAGTTAGTCACAAAGGAAGCTTTGAGGATGATTTCATGCATTTATAACTTGCAGAATATATGTTGGCTGATTACTCATATTTTATAGCTGCCTCTATTTATGCTTTTCCTTCTTCCTGAAATGTCTTACAAACGCCACCCATCTGCTAAGGCTGATTCCAGTCCTGACTTCCTTAATAACTTTTCCACACTACATGATGGGGAGGAGGTTTTCCTGGAATCCTAGAGCTTTTAAAAGGAACGTGAGATCACATAGACAGACACCCGCATTTTACAGGTAAGGGAAAGGAGACCCAGAAGAATGACTGGGGGGCGGGGAAGTCACACAGTGACCTGTGAGTTGAGTGGGACTGCCACCCAGCTGGGTGACTCCTGGTCATGTCCTTTCTACTGAGGGATCCTGGGACTTTCCAGTCATTTGCGCCTTCTTCTGCCTAAATTAACCTGAGTTGGGCTTTTCTCTTACAGCTAGAAGAACCCTAAATAATACGATCACTTTCTTTCTTATATTGTCAGTGGAATATTTAAGACATATTTGTCCATTTAAAAGTATATTCCCCATAATACCTAAGACAGTACAGGTAAATACCTACTTACAGAATCAGTGAATCTTGCTTTCATATAAACGTTAACAGTTCCCACTCCTGTCTAAAGTGTTTCATTTCTCACTTTGCTTTAGAACAGAACAGGTGTCACACGTGAAATCATGAGGCACAGAGGCTGAAGTGAGACCAAAACCGACTTCTCAACAAATTCACTTTCCATCACACTTTTCTACACTGAGCACATGACCAGAGATGACCGAGTTCTGTGATCACGGTCTTTATGTGTGTTAAAGAGAGACAGAGAGAGAGATTCTTTCCCCACCCAACCGCGAGTGGTGGAATAAGATCAGAGTAGCTTCCAGGGGCTGCCCTCAGCCAGACCCCTGAAGACCCTTCTCTGCTGCCAGTTTAATCTTCCTAAAAAGCGTCTTCCATCATGTTCCCTTTCTCTTGGGCACCTGCAACTGGCTAATGCCAAAGGCATCAACCAGTGAGCCTTACCCTGGAGTAGGGAGCATGCTCGTCAAGGACCAGAATTTGAAAAGCTGTTGGGGAGGGTATGTTTTCATTGAAAACAAAGGAATGTTATGTTTCATTGCTTTTATTTGAGTTATAAGGCATTTTATTTTGTAATTTCAAAGACGAGAGGAAAGCACAGCACTTTTCTGTTATATTGAAGTAGGACAGAGATTAGAAATGGTTGAGAAGTACTGGCATGAATAATGGACTTCCGAGGCCCTTCATAAGTGGCCCCCACTTCTTCCCATTTAATGTCTTACCACCGGACAGCAGGCAGAGGATTGTTTCACTGGAGCCCACACGTGCCAGCTCCTTCCCATTCCAGGGGGGCTGTGCTCACTCAGCTCTCTCTGCATCCCCCATCCCTCAGCCAAACTAATCATCCTAAACCCCAGCCAGGGGACTACGCTGGTGGCGCAGTAGTTAAGAACCCACCTGCCAGTGCAGGGGACATGGGTTCGAGCCCTGGTCCGGGAAGATCCCACATGCCACGGAGCAACTAAGCCCCGTGTGCCACAACTACCGAGCCTGTGCTCTAGAGCCCACGAGCCACAACTACTGAGCCCACATGCCACAACTACTGAAGCTTGTGCACCTAGAGCCCGTGCTCTGCAATAAGAGAAGCCACTGCACTGAGAAGCTGCGCACCACCATGAAGAGTAGCCCCTGCTCGGCACAACTAGAAAGAGCCCACGCGCAGCAACGAAGACCCAACGCAGCCAAAAATAAATAAATAACTTTTTTAAAAACCCCAAAACCCAGCCAGTTCATGCTTCTCTTTTCCACCAAACCTTTCCTGCTGACATCGGCCTACGTGGGAACTGGGTTTGTCAAGTCCATTCAGAACCTGACTTAATTAGCTGGACTTTCGATGTATGCTAATTTAATGTCGCCAACTATATCATTAAGAGCCAGGACCATTTCTCACTCTCTCTGTGTGTCCCATATTCCTGAGCATAGCACTAGACCTATGGTAGGAATCTATTTGGGGATTGAGAGAGGGTACAAAGAAGTGGTATTTTCTTAGATCTGGGTATTCAAGATATTTAACAGGAGTATCACAGGGGCACCTGCCCAACAGAATGGAGCAAGAAGCCCAGTGCTACCCGGCGTTTAACACTTCAGTTGCTGAAGAACGGAGGCAGTCTGAGAATAGTAGGTATGGGGGAGGCTGCCACAAAGGGGGAGAACTGGAAAGGGGTAGTCAGTAGCCTTATGTTCCAACAGGAGATGAAGTATTTCCCCACTTCATAAGGGGCACTACCACACCTGTGTGCACAGCACACACACAGGAAGCATAACTCTTAATCGTCCATACAGGAACCTCCCCCCCTTGTCTAAATTGCACAGAGCCTGGCCTATCTGGTCTTACCCGCTGGCCTCCAAAGCACGTGCAGGAGCAAATGGCGCCAAGATATTCTTTCTGCCACTGTTCTCCCACGTGGTACGTCTTCCCATCGTCATAACACGTTGCCTCGTCTACGTGGACACACAAATCATAAGCGCATGTAAGACTGAGAACAATAATACAGACTTGACCCCTCTGTGGGGGTGGGTTTGTTTCTCTTCTAAATTTATGTCATCACAGCCCACGTCCCACATGTTAATGGGAATCATCCATAAGAGAGGTACTGCTGTATAGATCTTAGGGCAGCATTTCCAAAGACTAGATCTAATACACTGGAAAAGGTTCAATGCAGAGATAGAGATCATATTTTAAAAGTTGAATCTAAAGACCCGTAAGGCTTTCTTGTTACATTTCACTGCAGATTATGGTCAAAATACTCAGGTCGGAAAAGTGCTAAAGTGCCCTATAACAACATTAAATTATGGCTCATTTTTGAAGCTTGTCTCTGCTGTCCCAAATCAAAAGATTAACAAACCCACCGTTCACTCCTCAAGAAGACCTAAAGTCTCCAATCATTTCTGGGGTTGAGAGTTACAGCTCAGTAATGAAGGTGGGAGTGCTCAAGAAGGCACTAAAAATGATTTGTGGCAACGTACGGGGATCGCACTTGAATTCTCCTTTTCCATTTCCGAGACACGTGCAGCTCATCATCTGGCCATTTTCTCCCTGACGATCCCATTTCTCTCCAATCTTGTAGTTCACACCATTATCATGGCACCATTCTGGGGGGTGGGGAAGATCAGAGGCAGGGAGTTATTGGCGTGTTCTGACTCACAAGATGGTGAGCGTACCAGGACATGTCACCAGACTTTCAAAGCCAGGTATCTGGAAGGAGTGGCGCAAGGAAAGATGAAGGTCATGATCCCTCTGACAAGCCACGTTTTTGGTTGGATTTGAAAATATTATCTTTACCACTTAACATTTTCTCGGCTATTTTAAGATCCAGTCTATTCCATCATAATCATTTCACAAGAATAGTCAATGACCTTCATTTGAATTCTCCCTATTAAGGTTTAAAATTGGGAAGGCTACAAATAGATAATAGGTGAAAAGCCACTTTTGGATTTGCAGAGATCGTGGATACAAAGTTCAATTAACCAAAAAGCAAAGAGCAGCTGGTTTCTACACACTACAACCTGTTTCTTGTAAATGGGAAAAGTGAAAGAATAAACCTATGTATCAAAACAAAAACAAAATGATAAATCAATGGTTATCATCCTACAAATAAGACTGGTTCCAAGGAATACCTAAAATTCAGTTATATATCTTTACCTACATAAAAGATGACTTTTTAATCTTCAAAGTTTATACTAAAGCAAAACAAACTTTGGAAGTTTATATAATACACACAACTTCTATTTTATCAACAAGTCAGTCATTCCTAAAACTTTAAAAAAGTTAGTCAATAATTATGACATCTAAGTGAAGAATATGTAAGTTGAACCAAAGAATCACATAAATCAACTTACAGCTCTGCTCCCACAGTTGCACCTAAGTACTTACATAGGTAATAAATATACAGACTTAAAAACAGCTCAGTTTCAGAAATTAAAAACCACCTAATTGATGCCAAATGTTAAAACTTCCAACTCCTAAACAGCATATGACACTTCTATTTTCAGATGGTCAAGCACAGTAGTCTGCATTGAAAAAATTAGTTGTTTTTATATTTCAGTCTGTTCATGTATACAAGTTAAGTAAATTACTCTTAAGATCTTTTAAAAATCATTATGTCATATTTCACCCAGTACAATTCCTGGATATGTCTATAGGAGGCTTGTTATAAGGCATAATGATTAACATCTATGAAAATGAACCAATTTTCAATAATAATCACATCCCCTAAAAACAAAGCAGAAATGAAGGATTTAAAAATTCTAATACTAAATACATCAAATACTAAATACTAATACGTCAAAGCATGATAAGTCATTCCTAGGATTATTTTAACTAAAAAATAATTTTAAATAATAAAATCCTTTTATAATTTGAAAATCAAATATTTTTCAATTGAAGTTGATTCTTAATTATCTACAAATGGATTATCTGTACTCTCCACATTACTTGGCAAGGTTCAAGCTACCCAATATGTGTATGTGTATGTATGATATGAGTGTGTATATGAGATATGAAAGTGTGTGTGTGTGGGTGTGAGTGTATATATACTATGATATGTGTATATCTGGTTTGTGTTGAAAGAGATAGAGTATTTGTAAGTATAAATGTTCACCTCTGAGCTCACTCAACACTACAGATTAAAAGAGACTTGAGGTTCCATTGTGTCTCTGATACCCTTCATTAGACCTGGCTCCAACGAGTTTGACTTTATTCATTTATTTTAACAAAAAAATTTTTTAAATCATATTACCATCACAAATTTATTCTTAATTAATAGTCATATTGAAATACAACCTTTGAGATGAAGCAATATTCAACAAGTAAAATTTCCCATCATTTTCATATGATGCAAAATGTTACTTTGAGTCAAGCAGTCTCTCCTTGTTTGCTTCATGTTTGGAAGAGGTTGCATCTGCCAAACATGCTTCCTCCTTTGGAACAGTGTGCGAATGCATAGAACTGCAAGAGGTGGACAAAGCAAGCTACTCACTAGATGAATCACATCTGAAATGACCACTGCCAAAGCCTAAGCACTGGCATGAGAGTTTAAAGCCAGATTCAGACAATCGCTCCCACTCTTCTCCAGTGGCGTAATGGGAAACCGTGTAAGGGTCGAAGCACGAGTCATCCGCGGGTTGGTTTAGGCCTTGGTCAACTACATGAAGAAAAGGAGGAAAAGGCAAAAAAAAAAAAAAGACATCTTATTATGGTTTTGGACCATAAGAAGAGAACTGAATTATTGTATATAATGACTTATTTGAAAACAAAAATCCTAGTAGCACTAAACACTCATCTGTTCTATCAGTGCATCAACTGCTCTAATAAACAATGCTTAGATTTTGCTAGTGAACAATTGCCACAAGCCTCTTAAAAGGAGCCCATCTTTCACTTTTGCCCTCAGTGCTAAAAAAAAAAAAAAAAATCATTTCTAGTAATCTAGTCTATATAACATGGAACAGATCATGAGGCAATTAAGAACTTCAGTGGGATGCGAAGGCTGGAAATTCCTCTCCATCAGTACCTGAGTGACCCTAAGCTAGTTATTTAACATGTCTCTGCCTTATTTCCCTCCTCTGTAATGTGGGGATAAAAATAAAAATATCTCCACCTACTCAGGATCTTGTGACGATTACATGGGATCATGAATTCAAAGCACTGGCCTATTACCAACAGAAGGTGCTCACCAAATAAAGAATAATTATTAGAGGGCATCTTTTGCTTTTAATGCAAACGTTGTCACAGTTTTATATGCCATTAAAATGTGATCGCATTTATTTTATTGCATTTTTTGTATAATAGTGCAAAAAGCCTAGATTTTGTACAGTCTTTTCATAATGGTCAGACCGCTTTACTCTATCAATAAAACCAACTGTTCCAAATAAGAGAAAGCAATGGGATATCGATGGCTTAGAAATTAAGTAATGGAATCTCTTCATGTTGCCTAAGATCTGGTCTTTATGTTTTGGGAAAGCTTATTTTAAAATAATCTATGCAAACAAAGCATGCTTCAAATTATTCTCTAAAAATTAAGTAAACTAACTTCTGTGACTTTGAATCCCACTGTGTATATTTCTTTTCACAGTGCAAAAATCAAAAGCTCAAAAGCAACAGATATTTGAAGTGTCTAATATTTTGAAAGGCATCACAGTGGAAGAAAATAGAGTTTTGTTGAAACTAAGATGTCTGAAATATCTCAAAGCTGGGAGAACCTGGCTAGAATGCAGAATATTGCTGCTGCAAATAAGGAGTCGGAAAGAAGGAAGGAACTTAAACTGCTATGAGGGGTTTCAGTAACCTTCCTAAAGATAGCCAGGAGTTAAAATTCCACCTGACCAAAGTTCTGGAGATGGAATCTTTTTAAAAAAATGATGTGGATAAAGCACAAAGACCTTTTTGCTCTTGAAAATTCCTTTCACATGGCATTCTACTAGCAAAACCACACGAAGCATAAAGTGTGCATTACCATGGATATATAACACAATAAGCACAAAATAATCCCCCCGCCAAAAAAAAAATAAACTGCTTAATTCACAGGCTTTTATACATGTAAAAGAACACAGTCACCTATCGAATGAGAAAGGAGGCTGAGGTTAAGTAACTGGCCCTAGGAATAAAGCCTGTCACTTGGCAGACAGAATTCAGCACTCCCTGCTGATGGGGAATGGAGTACCCTCCAGTTGGAAAATTTGAGATTCATGATTTTGATTATTCTCTACCTCATGTTTCTTGGTGACTCTCCAGCTTGCTGGAGTTTGAAAAGCCGGGTGATACACTACTGGTTTAATGGAACTTTCCAGGTGCTACAAAAAGTCAATGACCATTTAACCTCATTGTGGTTTTAGGCCTATATAATCATGAAATAACGTGGGAATAAGGGAGCTCTTTGGACAGAAATGGGCTATGTTGCTAGCATTTTATATCAGGACCAAAACTCAGCAGGCATTGATGTCGGCAGATAAGGAATTTCCTTTACAGGTAATCACTTTCAGTACTTAAAACTTACTCAGGAGGACAGCAACCTGGTAAGATGAAGAGGGTCTGGGAACAGAGATCAGGAGACTCGTGTCTTATATCAACCCAGATACTCACTAGCCGGGACTCACAGTGTTGGACTAAACAATATTTGAAGTCCCTTCCAGGTGTATCATCATATCACTGTTTGAGACTCTAGGTCTGTGTTTTACAAGATACTACAATATTCTGAGGGGAAAATAATTGAATTTAAAGATGCTCAGTTACTTCATGGAATTATTTCCTAAAATCAAAAGACAACAGCAAGAAAGGAACAGTCACTTGAAGAAGCATCTCTGGGGTAGTCCAGAGCTTTTGCCCAAATAACCCCAATGTTCACATACCAGAATTGCCCACGGTAACTATTTGCTCCCGAACCTTATGCCTCTTCTGGTCTTTTATTGCCTCCACTATGATGTTGTAGGTGGCCCCTCTGGTGAGACCCGTCAAGGTGGCACTAGCAGAAGTTCCAGGAACTCGGAACTGCAATTATTAGCACATCCAAAGTAAGGGAGAAAGCATTATAGTGAGGAATCGATATGACTTTTCCTATTCTCTTCTCAGTAACTCTTAACTGTGTAAACAAAGTAAAGGGAGACAAAGATGAAGTGTAAGGTCCCAACCAGAGAAGGAGAGAAATGGAGCTTGAGTGAGGGGCTATCGTTTCTACGTGACAGATTTTCCTGCCAAAAGTCTACCCTACGTGGTAGACATGGGGTCCTTCAAACCCTTTGGCAAATCCTCAAACTCATGTTTCTAAGCCTATAAATCCTCCACAGTGTAGTCAGTTTTTAAAAGTTTGCCACTTTCTAAAAATAAGAAAACAGGGAACATTGATATCAGCAAGACAAACTAAAGCATAGAAGTTTTAGTCAGAGAATCAATCACTTATAGGCACAGCTTCAGCCAAGTTCTTTCTCCTTTGACATATTGTAGATAATGGGATTCTTCAAGGACAAACCATAACGATGGCATTTTAGCCCTTCCTGGACAAAAGTCAATTCAGGCAGACTCTCTCTCTCTCTCTTTTCTAAGATCATTTCTTTGTCTGTATGACCATGGAGCCTCAAATGATTGATGATAATAGAAATGATTTTATTATCTACTAAACGAAAGCTAATGACACTCTTTGGAACATCCCCTAAAGTAGAGCCGTACTGAGATTCAAAAAGAAAATCAGGACTTAAGCACGCCACCTTTCTAAGAGGTTCTAGAAGTACGCCACTGGACATCAGAGCTCTGGTCACTTCAGTAGCCTAGCTTACTTTTTTTTCCCAGGCTGCCCAGAAGTAAAGAGAAATATGAATTACCTGCAAGGGTTCTTCATCAATGCCAACTGGATGACATGAAATGATATACTCAGAGCTTTCCTGGAATGGGGTCCATGAGATGGTTGTCTGAGAGAGAGCTTCTTGTCCTGTAGAAGCATTTGGATTGAGTCCCAGAACGTGAGGGTAGAGATGATGGTCTACGTCTCCCCTGGGGACAGGACCAATTTGGATCTCCTCATTTATATTCGGTGGATACGGTCTTGGCCTATGCCTTACGGGGCTGGCCATTGTGGGCGGTGTGGTTCGCCTAAAACCATGCTCCTCAAAGATCATTTGTTGCCCAAGACTGGGCTGCTGACCAGAAGTGCCAGGAAGCTGAATACCGTTTCCAGTGTCATACCCAGGGTTGGTGATGAAAGGGGTCTTTTGAACTGTGGAGGGAACATCCAGGATCTCTGGTCCATGAAGATTGGGGTGTGGAAGGGTTACCAGTTGGGGAAGCTCATCTAGCCAAGAGAGGTTAGAGCCAAAAAAAGCAAAGCGTGTTAAGCTCCCAGAAGTAGCCTCGGGAGCCATTATCAGTTCAGGCAACAACGACTATTTTTCAATCAGATCAAAGCTCCTGGAAAATTAGCAGTTCTTAGGTCACAAAACACTTTTTTTCCAGAAAGAAATCTTTATGATTTTTCTCAAAGTTTTCTTTATAGTTTGGAACTCAAAAAGTGTTAGTATGAATTTATCATACACACAAAGCTTTGAACCGCTGAGCCCCATAGAAGCTGCCTCTGCTCAAATTAAGCCTAATGGAACTGAAATATGCAGCCTTTTTTCTCTTTTTCACTTGAGAATCATGTTATGAGGACTAGAATCCAGACTAATTATATTAGCGTCTGAAGTATGAGAATTCCAGAGGTTTGGTGCAGTAGTTTTTCATAGTTTGAAATGCTAAGAATAGATTAAGATACACACATAAAATTTATTTAAAAATTCTCCTATCAGCATAAATAAAGCATTTTCTTCAAATTAAACTGAAATTGGATAAAAAAGTAAGACAATATTTAGTTCGAAGTTTTAAAAACCAAATAATAAATAAAGACAAATGAGAAAGATTTTTCCCTCCCCTCCCCCTTCTTTTAAAAACATTTTTAACTTCAAAAGAATGTATAGAAGAACAGCAACAATCGCAGCTTGGTTTTTACATTTTAATATCCGGTTTGAATTTTTTTAAAGATGAATAAAAGGCTTTTATATGGACTGGCTAGGAAAAAAATAAAACAGTTCTGCAGATGGTTAGCTTATTCTTGCTATCAAAGAGCACAGCATACATGCTATGCTGTTAGAGAAAAAAAAAAGGTTCATGAGAAATGCATCGAAACCTGGAGCACTTTTTCCCTGCAAAATGAATCATTCATAATTAGTTTTGTCTTGGCCATCTCCCTGTTAACCACTGAGAAAGGTGCTCTTTACCTGTCTTTTTCCTCCCAATCAGAGGCTCACTCTTCTGATTATTCTTGAGGGCAAAGACGTGGATTGTGTACTCGATTCCTGGTTCCAGACCTGATGGAAGGACAGATCATCCCATTATGTCTGTGGGCTCAGCTAGTCAAATGCAAGTTGATCTCACCAGGAGATACTACTGGGAAGCAAGCATCCTCTCTCCAGCTGGCCATTGGCCTCTTGAATGGCAAAACTGACTTCGTTTTGCTTCTGCAAACACTCAAATACTCTGTATACACTAGCCACTTAGCAAATTAATTATCTTCCTGTCAAGTCTGACACCTGAATAAGCACTTTACTTTTCCTGGGTATTCTGTTAACACGTGGTCTCATCTGCCCTTTTGAATTCAAGAAAATCTATCAGCGTTGTACACTGCCAGCGAAATACACACTTGGGAGAGATCAGTGCAGACTGTATACATGAATCTACTTAGGCCTAACAAACAGATGGCTCTCAGTGGCAGGATCAATGAAAAAGTTAGACTACAAAAAAAGAGCTCTGCAGGCAAGAGTAACCACTCTTGTGTGGTCCCTGTAGGAAGTATCCAATTCAACGCCTTCCATATCTGATTCTGTTTTCCTGTCTCCAAAGTTTCTAAAGAAGCAGTGTCTCCTTCCGGTACCTGTGTGTTCTATAGGATTTTTAAGTCTAGATGATAGCCTATATACACAGTTTACCGTATAATCTCTTGGACAAAAACAATACCAGAGGCCTATGATCTCTTATTCCCCATCCCAAGCACTCTCTCCAGTATGGGTCACTGGGAATCACTTTGCCTCAAGACCTATCCTGTGAAACCAGATAATGAGGGCCATCGCAGGTGGCAGTCTGGCAAATCCTGTAGACTTATCATTCTTTAGGTTGCTGAGTGAGAGAACAGTATCAAAATTTGCTAGTTTGCTTTGAAAAATATCTTTTTCTAGGAAGAACTGATAGCTGTCTGGCAAATGTACAGCAGATAAGAAGATTCTAGTTATGCCATTATGACAGTATTGAAATTATTGCTTTGTTGTGAATTCTGAGATGTATCAAGCTTGACAGCTCCTCCATAGAGAATGCTTTTTGAAGTTGTAAGAAAGGGGGCTTCTTGTTCTCATGGTACAGCACCAAAGACACAGTTGGAGTCCGCTAAGCACTTTGTGTGTCCTAGAGAGTAAAGAGGAAAACGGCAGCATGGAAGCAGCAATACCAGTAATAGTAGCTTCTGTGACACCAGGGCGGGGCCGAGGGACCACTTCTCTGGGAGGGGACCCAGGCTTCTCATACTTGATGATGTAACCAGTAATCCTGGCACGAGGTGGCAGCCATGAGAACAGCAGGGAGTTGGGTGTGGTGGCCAGGAAATGCAGGTTGGATGGTGCATCAATGGCTAAAAGAAAACAAAGTTGCATCTCTTTAAGGAAATGAATAACCAAGAAAATTATTCCCACATTCTTTTCCCAGCCCTTAAAAACAGACTTGAGAGAATCTGAGAGTTCTGTAAACAGTAATAATGCTTCATGTGATCTGGAATACAAAAGTATCAGCCTCATTTTTGTTGCTCAAGTTCATGTGACTGATGACACAAACATATAAGTCAGTGGCATTTCTTCAGTAGAAAGTGTAGTTACCAGTAGAGGCGTCGATGACCACAGGGGAGCTCCGGGCATTGTCATTCAAGGTGTACAAGTAGATCTTGTAGTCAGTGCCGGGTTGTAAACCTGGGATTGGTGAAGAGATGATTTTTATCTTCATTTACTAGGAAAATTTTCAAACTCATCTGCAATTTTCATGGTTCCTCCTATCACTGCCTGTTTATACAGACCACGGAAGTGGTTCACACTTGAACAATAACTTAGAGCATGGTATGGGTGTTAACTGCTCATGGGGAGGACATCTCAAAAGAAAGGCACAGATGCACAAAAAGACATTGGCTAAAATAAATTTTAAAATCCAAAAATGCTGTTAGAAGTGACTATCTTGGTGATAGGGGTGAGCACCTACTGACTGTGTTTTATCAGATGGTCACTGGTTGGGAACTGGAATCAGAATTTTCAATCTCAAAAAGACCTAAATTGACCCAGATATTGAACGTTCTCTGACAACAACTTTGATCTCTATGAAGTAGTGCCATTTGCTTTTTCAAATTTAATTCTGCTTTATAGTCTATGTGAATGTTAAGAACTAGACACGATCACTGAGTTTCTTTTGGCTCTCAAGCATTATGTATAATTTTTTTTTTTCCTGTAAGAGAGGGTTCATTGATGAAAGAACTCTGGTGAATGGGACTTATGCCATTCCTCTGGCAAACATTACACAAAACCAGGCGTTCACAGGACAAAATGTTTTGATCGTGGGATGAAAATACGTTGTAAAAAAATAGAGCTGGGTTATCATAAAACACTGAAGATAAATTTAATCAGTGTAAGTGGTAGAAAGACTAATAAGCTAATTTATGTTGGGAATGGATGGCAGTTATCAAATGTGGTCAGTAGAGTGAGCTCCCGGACCTGTAATGGTGTAGCTTCTGACATCTGGCTTGATGGTTCTCTGAACTGGAGTCTGGCCGTTGGCTGGGATGGCATCGACTTGGAAGCCGGTGATCGTCTCAGTCTTGGTTCTCCAGCTAATGGTGATGGTGGTCTCAGTAGCATCTGTCACACGGGCCCTTCTTGGAGGGCTGACATCTGCACGGGATGACAGCCAGAGGTTAGTGCCTGGCTGGCTCATATAGGTAAGGTTTCGATATTTTAAAATGTTTCTTTATTATATACAAATACATCAATTTCTACACATGACTAATAATGTATAGATTTTTCTCCTGTGGCATCCAGAGAGAAAGAGCAGACAGTTATTAGGAAAAATGAAAATATTCACCTCGTGTACTTCTTTTTTAAGAACTGAAAAGCTTTACAAGTACTGTCAGTGGTTCCCAAGGCTGGCTTTACATATCTACAAATACCTCAGTAAGTGTTAAAATCATTGTTATTATAATATAAAATATGTGTAATAAATATAAGGAAGGTATATATATTCACATATATAATAATGTATTGCTAGTATTTTGTCATTCTTATATAGATTCATCTTTTTTCTCAACAGGTGCAATGCCATCCCTATTTCATAGATGAGAGGACTTTGACACTTCATGTGATTTCTGAAAAAGAATAACTGTGGGTTATTGATATGGCAGAAAACTAGGACCTGGGCCCAGAATCGTCCAGTCCTTACTGCACTGTTAGATACAACAGAAGCCAGCATGTCCTCCTCAAACTTCACTCTATGAAAACGAATTCTAACCAGTAGAACATAACCTAGGTGTGAGTCCTAGTTCACTGCACCAGCACTAACACATCATGAAGTGATTCCACGTACACGCCAGTAGACCACTTTCTGGAGAGGCACAGAAGGAAACAGTAGTAACTGGGAAAGCAAATCAATTTCCATATGGGGAATCATTCTATTGTTCACTCAGTGATCTAGAAAGGCATTTGCCATTCTTTAATTTTTGTTTATCCAGAACGTGTGTTGACACTAAAAAGTTTGATTACTCACTCTCCAGAGTCGTGACGACTCCCTGAGCTGGTCTGCTTGTCAGAGTGTCCTTAAGAGCATAGACGCTCACTTCATATTTAGTGGCCACCTAGAAAAAGGGCGCAGTAAGTTTTAGCAATGCGATCTTCTGAAGCCCAGGCATTTTCACTCTAGCATTAGAAAAAATGCAATGGTTAGAAAAGAAAAAGTAAGCTAGCAAAACCCGCAGAACTGTAAGTTCCTGTATTAATTTCCTTCCTACACTGACAACATATTTAATTACATGAATTTAAAAATGCACCTGGGGTTGAGCCCAAGTAAGCCATAACTTACACGTTTATGCTAAGCTGATACAAAATGAGGAAAATGGTATTAGCCGGTTTTTCTCTTTTACGATCTGACAGGTGCAAATCATGAATTTTTCTGATCCCAGAGAGGCAAAGAGAATAGTCCATCTCTGAAACCTCTTTCTGTAGTTTCTCCTGGAATTGGCCTTATGTTAAGAAGTAGAACAATTTCCTAGGTTCCTGGCTAGCTTTCTGCATGCACATCTAGAAGGATTAAAAATGACTTAAGGAAGGTAGGATCAGGCTGGGTTGGTGAAAACTGGAGAATATTCCTTGCAGAGGTAACAGTGCTGAGAAAAAGCATAACTAAAGTAAATTTATGCATTCAGCCTATGGATATATAAATTGCCCCCACCCTGCACACACAATACAACATTTAAGAATACACTTAAAGAGCTAAGCAACATCCAGTGCTGCTCATAAAATTCTGTCCCTGATAGCTTAGGTCAACACAAACTTGTACCAAGTTCTACTTGGTACAAAATTATGATCAATTTAATTTGAAGGCAACGAACACAGATTTATTATATTATATTTCCACCAGCTTCAACTGTGTAAGAAATAACCTACTTCTTTAGTCCAATGAGA
Source organism: Kogia breviceps (assembly GCF_026419965.1). Classification (NCBI taxonomy): domain Eukaryota; kingdom Metazoa; phylum Chordata; class Mammalia; order Artiodactyla; family Physeteridae; genus Kogia; species Kogia breviceps. Next base: position 180,084,703 of record NC_081311.1, read on the forward strand.
AAAAGGACACTTCTTACCATGAGTCCTGATACAACCACAGATGAGCTATCGGGAGCAAGGTTGATTTCTTTCATTGGTCCGGTCTTCTCCTTAGGGGTCACCCGCACTCGATATCCAGTGAGCTGAACATTGGGTGCCGTCCACTGGGCAGCCAGGCTGGTTGGTGAAACCTGAGTGAACTTCAGGTTGGTTGGTGCAGGAATGGCTGTCAGGATGGTCATTGGTTAGAGGTTATCTTACAGTAAACGGGGAAAGGGGGAAAGTAAAGTGAATTCCAAGAAGTAGATAGGTTGTACTTGTTTGGTTGGGTGGGTACCCTAGTCACGCAAAGATTCAGTACAAGAAAGGACAAAAGGGGGTGCAAAATGAAGAAAATGTTTGCTGAAAAAAATGTGTTTTTTATTCAGCAATGCTCAGAATCACTGGAAGCGCTTGGGTAAATGCCAAAACTCTAAGAGACTTAAGGTTCTAGCAGTTGGTTTTTTTTTGCTTTCCCTTAATAAATTAAAGTCAAATTGGCTTATTGGCCATTAGGATTGATCTTTCCATTTCTATGGAAAGAAGAGCAGTAGCCCCTTTCTGATAGAAATTATCTTTGTACGGAAAACCATCTCACAGAGTATTTCATCCCTCCAAAGACAGAATTATGATTTTATTCTCTTTGTTTGGACCTCATGGAAGATATCACTGCTAAATTTCAAGTATTCTCTGTGGTGCAGCAGCAGAAGAAAATTGGCTCACAACAGAAGCAGAAAAGAGAAGCAAAGAGCAATAATACGGATTGTCACCTCCAGGGTTTATGCTGTCACGAGGAGACATCTTTAGCATTCCACTCTGCTTTAGAAATAAAGCATGAGAGGATAAAGAAGGTGGAAAGCATTTGCCCTAACAACTGTTTCCTATGTGTCTGATTCTCAATCCTTTAAGCAAATTATACATCTAGTACATGATCTCTAACCAGAAAAGGAAGGTCTTACCCACGTGTTCTCAGAATCTTGCTGCTATGAAATGGCCCAGTTTGGGTTCCTTAGGATGCCAAATTTCTTTCCTTTATATACAATGAGCATAAGTAACCACAGGGAGTCAAGGCTTAGGAAATAATCCACAATTTTCGTGTTCTCTTCAAATGTCTTGCTTTATGACCTTGTTTGTAAACCAAGCTACTCCAAAATTTCCTTTTATTAGACTTTATCTAAACGTCACCTACATTTTATTGCTTATTACTATTCTTCTTTAAAGAGGGTCTTTCCTAATAGAGAGGTGGATTTGGGGGGTACCCATTTGCACGGGAATCGATAGCCTGATAAAGTATAATGCATTCAGCAGGGCATAAAGCCGCTGCTCCCATGAGCACCCAGCAGTGCAATTAACGATATACCTGTGGACTGGGTTCCAATCAGGGGCTGGCTCTCCATATCATCGTGCAAGGCAACCACACTGACTGTGTACTCAGAACCCGGCCTGAGGCCTTGCAGCTCTGCAGTCTCTTCTTCACCATCAGGTGCAGGGAATAGCTCATGGATTCCATCCTCAGGGCTCGAGTAGGTCACCCTGTACCTGGAAACTTGCCCCTGTGGGCTTTCCCAAGCAATTTTGATGGAATCGACATCCACATCAGTGAATGCCAGTCCTTTAGGGCGATCAATGTCTGTTAGGCAAATTAATGGTAAGAGGTTATGTGAAAAGCAAGTTGCGAAATAAGCATTTTTATAACATGCAAAGCAGTTCTGCAGATACCATTTTTCTTTGATGAATTAAATTCCAATTAACCCACTACTAAATGGAAAATTACTTGACCCTTGCTTAAGGTTTTTGGGTTCAGAAATTATTTAATGTCGCATCACTCAGTAAAACATAGGTGTACCTGAGATGCGGAGATACCCTGCCAAATGTCCCCAAATGAGGATTTATTGATATTCATTTTAAGATATTCTACCAAGATTTGTTTTTGCGATGTGATGTTAGTCTCACAGACCTGGATTTTTTATACCTTGGAAATGGCAAAGTTGATTTTCAATGTTAGATTCAGATTGTTATATTCTTTCTTTAACTCTCCCCCTCCCCCCCACTGAATATTGTAATGTATGTATATTTAATATAAGTATAATATTTACATCAAACGTTGGTCCAGCCAAAGTCTGGTCCAGCCACAAATGCTCGAAACATAATAGTTTCATGAGGCACACTTCAATCAACTTTACCATCCAGTTGTAGAAAAGAAGGTGCTAGCAAAATATTTTGTAGATTTGCTATAGGCTAATAAGATTTTGCTGAGGCGATTTGAGCAGGAGAAATTCAAAGCACAGCAACTAACGATGGTAGTTCCACAACTTCTCTCCCTATATGTTCATTCCTTGGCACTGAGAAGGAAAAATGTTTGCAAAGAGCTCAGCTCAAGATACAAACTAGGTATCCAGACACCTAAGCACAAAATTTGACTTTGAACATGGAAAACAGGCACTGGTTACATACTGGTTACTGCTGTCTGAACCAGAGGCTGACTCTCTCCGTTTCGATTCTGAGCGTAGACACTAACCACATACTCCACTGTGGGCTGCAAGCCTTCAATTGTCATTTCTGTTTGATCTGCAAAGGGAGTGAAAAGAAAAGGCAGCATCTATGTCATTCACTATGACAACCAAGTGACTTTCAGAGTTCGGTAGTAAATGCGTGGTGGCCTGGGATTTTCATTTGCAGAATTAGCATGAAAATATGGAGGAGTCACACATGGATTTCCTCTTGGACAGACACGTTCATTGCTAACACAAATTACCATATCGGAGTGAAGCCACACTAAAGGATAAGCTCTAAAATTGAATATGATGCCACCAACAATAAATGATGCTGCTCTTGAAAAAACGAAAATTAACTGGACTTTAAAATATTGGCTTAGAATCCTAATTTCACAATTATTTTATATGAAAACAAAAACAAGAGCTAAAAGAATCTTTAAAAGTCAGTTAGGCCCATCTCTGTCTTCTTAGTGTGCATGATAAACAAAACCACAAAGATGAACCTAATAATTTAAGATGTCCAGGGCTTCCCTGGTGGCGCAGTGGTGGAGAGTCCTCCTGCCGATTCAGGGGACACGGGTTCGTGCCCCGGTCCGGGAAGATCCCACATGCCGCGGAGCGGCTGGGCCCGTGAGCCATGGCCGCTGAGCCTGCACGTCCGGAGCCTGTGCTACACAACGGGAGAGGCCACAACAGTGGGAGGCCCACGTACCCCCCAAAAATAAAATAAAGATGTCCACACCATCAAACACTACTACACATGTAAAAACAGAAATGCACTCATCCTCAAAATTCTACCCTGGAGGGAGTTGTTAACAGCCTTGAGCCCCGAATTCACAAATGGGGAAACTCTGACACGTGATACGAAACTGTATAGTACTCAGAGCCAGGCAGTCATTTATTTTAAAAAGCATATTGTGCGGTCCTACTCTGTTTATCCTGATGTATGTGAGGTGCTGGCTATTCTTACCTGGACCTGCAGTCATTGTTTTCGATGGTCCTGGGCCATTTTTAGGAGTAGTGGTCACTCTGTAACCGGTAACAGGGGAACTTGAAGGCAGCCACCTGACACTAATGCTGTTGTCCTGGACATCAGTCACTTGCATCTGGGATGGTTTGTCAATTTCTACAAATAAAAACCAGGAGAAACCAATGAAGCCCCAGTCCACGGGGACAAGACTAGACAAGTCCTCATCTCCAGTTCTGATACAGATAGAATAATCTCTTACTACTATTAATGACCCTCAGGTGTTTCTTTTGCAGAAACACAGAGAATTTTGGGAGGTGGTGCCTGCATCTTGATACTACTGCTTATTTTCAAGATGGCTGCTTCATTCACAAAGAAATTACATTTCCTGTAGATGTTTGCCTCCTTACCTTATTAGCGCATCTATTCATTCATTAACAAATATTTACTGAACATCCTCTGTCCCTGTCTCTATTATAGGCTCATGGAATACATCAATCAACAAAACAGACAAAAATCCTTGCCCTTGGGGGTGCTTCCTTATATATCTGGCTCAAAACTGTGCAGCTGTTGCTTCATCTTATTAAAAAAGAAAATCAATTCCACAATGAAGAAAATACTTTGGGAGAACATAGTAAAAGCTATCTGAGTAAATGAGCCTGTGTCATCCCAGAGGAGGAGTCGGTACCTGTTCGGTAATCAATGGAAATGGGCTTGCTGCTTGCCGGGCTGTCCCCACGGCCAGTGACAGCATAAACGGTGATGGTGTAGTCTGCTCCAGGTTTAAGACCACTGATGGTAGCTGTAGACTTGCTCCCAGGCACAGTGAACTCCTGGACAGGGCTGTTTCCTCCTGTTTGAAAAGAGATTAATTTAGAGTGTGAGGGGCTGAAAGACACTTAGGGATTGCTGAGTAACTGAATTAACGTATTGAGAGCAGCTTGTAAGTTACACATGTGCTTATTCCCTTTAAAAAAGTGCTATTAGGGCTTCCCTGGTGGCGCAGTGGTTGAGAATCCGCCTGCCGATGCAGGGGACACGGGTTCGTGCCCCGGTCCGGGAAGATCCCACATACCGCGGAGCAGCTGGGCCCGTGAGCCATGGCCGCTGAGCCTGCGCGTCCGGAGCCTGTGCTCCGCAACGGGAGAGGCCACAACAGTGAGAGGCCCGCGTACCACCAAAAAAAAAAAAAAAAAAGTGCTATTAAATAGGGCCTGAACAGAAAGGTCTATTTATTTGTGCATGTAGTAAGCCTCGATGAGTGTGTAAAAATTGAGAGAAAATTGCAGCTCATGCTATTTTAACATTCCAGCTTTAACGTGTGGTAGATTAAAGTTAGAAAGGGAGAGAAGGTAAGTCCTCAACCCAAGGTTGCATATATTGTGGTCCTTTTTCAAAATCTTAATGGAATACATTCATGTTAAATAAAATTTTGAAAATATAGGAAAGTAAAAGGAAGATAAATACAACTCACTTATCATTTCACCACTGATAATATACTTGTGAATTTAAAATCCTTCCTCCTCAGCTCTGTTGCTCCCCTCTAGTATTGTACAAACAACTTTTTATCTTGATTTTGCCCCCAGTTACGTCATACATATTTCCCACATACTCTTAGAAAGAAGTCAAGGCTCCAGCGAATGGACTTGTCAAAGCTTCTTTAATTATGTATCTATTGCTGGGCTTTCGTGTTACCCATGACAGAATACTCCATCAGAGTGTGAAGTAACACTTCACTAACACACCTGTTTCTCCATAGGTGATCCTGTAATATCTCACTGTGACGGCAGGAGCATCCCAGCTGATCAACAGGCTAGTGGGGGTTGCAGCAATGACTTCCAGGTCCCTCGGAACATCAGAAACTAGAAAAACATGGGAAAGTTTTCACATCCGTAACTTTCAAAGGATGCCCAGATCCACCTTTTGTTCATTTTCTGGATCACTGCCTTTAGGGTTCCTTCATATTATAATAATATAAGTACTACTCAAAATTAAAAATTATGAACAATGCAAGTAAGGGGTGAAGGAGACAATTCAAATCATGGTAAGATGATTAGTTCAAGTGTATTGGAGAGTTTGGGCCCTCAACTTCTTATTTAAAAAAATTTTAAAACCACGTAAAAGTGATAAAAATTATATAATGGACACCCATACTCCCTTCCCTTGGGGAATTTGCCACATTTCCTTGTCTCTCTCTATCTTTTTGTTAATCCATTTGAGACTAAAGTACAGATATGATGATACTCCTCCCCTAAGTACTTAAGCATCTATCTTTTAAGAACAAGTACACTATTATATTAAAATAATTTTTATGAGGATTTTGAAACACAGTGTTTTCTACATTTTGAATAAAACTTTAGTTCTTAAAAATGCATAAATACCTAACTCAGGTGGGAAATTTCTTGAGATAAAGAAATTATCTTCTTTAATGTATTCTCGTAACCATGATCTATTTTTTTTAAGAGATGATGACTCAGGGACTTCCCTGGTGGTCCAGTGGGTAAGACTCTGCACTCCCAATGCGGGGGACCCAGCTTCGACCCCTGGTAGGGGAACTAGATCTTGCATGCATACCGCAAACTAAGCATTCACACGCCGCAGCTCAGAGTCCGCACGCCGCAACTAAAAGATCCCACATGCCGCAACTAAAATATCCCACGTGCCGCAATGAAGATCCCATGTGCCGCAGCTAAGACCCAGCAGAGTCAAAATAAATAAATTAATTTTAAATAAAAGAGAGAGAGAGATGATGACTCAGACAACACAAAGCTATGTCACAGAAGCTTTCACCTGCATAGAAAAGTCCTCTGAGTTTCTTTGCAGACCAGAAAACAAGTTACCTGTTGTTTGCTGGCCAACCAAGGAAGGACTTTCCTCTTTGCCATTAAGAGCGACAATGCTGACCACATAATCTGTGCCTGGATTGAGATTGGTGAGAGTGATGGAATTCCGAGAGGGGGGCACTCGATCCTCCCGAGGTCTTCCAGTCATGTGCTCAGGATGATGGCGGATCTTGTAGCCGGTGATGGTAGCTCGAGGAGCAATCCAGTGGACAGTGAAAGAGTTGGCAGTGATATCAGAAAAGTCAATGCCAGTTGGGGAATCGAGACCTGTTTTTGCCACCCAGGGGAGGAAGAGATAAAAGGGAAAAAAAAGACACCACCAACTTAGGAAGTGAGGAAGAATGTAAGGGAAAGTAACATCCATCCAGTGTTTCCATCCTTTTCCACTAACACAATGAATTGCCATGAACCTCAGGTTATGACGCACTGATTCTAAGCCACAGATACATTTCAAAATCATAAACTGACTGTTCAAAATGTCCAAAAGCATTCTTTTCTTTTTTCTTTTGCTAAGTAATCCAAGTGATTTCCACATCACATTTGAAGACAGGTGTGTGAGATATTCTGGGAACTGATATTTTCAAAGGCTTCAGTGTTCAAGTATTCTATTTCTATCTTATAAGTGTACCTCTCAAAGTAAGGCAAGATCTGCCCACTCTCAGGTTAAGTGTTTGGCTCTCAAAGAAGCTTTCTACACTCAAGAGGGAACTGCTATGTCAACAGGGTGGTAAGAATGCCAAACAAAAACTTTCTAAAATGAAAATAAGACATCATCCTGGACAAATTACAATGCAAGTAATTCCTCATGAATTGAGAATTTAGTGCGTTGCAGAAAAATTAACAAAAATTTAGAGTTGATCTCAAATTCAAATCACTTAACCTCTCTGGGACTTCCAGCAATTTTCATTTTCGTTATAACATTTACTTACTCTATTCAATAATGTACTCAAACCACATTGAGATACCACAGCTTCTTTTTGGAAGCAAGTGGACCATAAGAAATAAATAAATGGCTATATTAAATTACACTTTTTTGAAAGGAAAAAAATTAATAGAAGCACTCATATTTAAGAAGGGACATAATATTATGGGATTCTATTCAACTTCTTTTTATAGTAAATGAATATTTCATCAAGTAGAAAAAAGAGATAAACTCGTTGGCTTAGTAAACAGGGAAAATACTTAGGTGACAATGACAGTGTTGCGTCAGCCATTAGACAGAGCTGCCTCATGAGAAGGGATTTCATCACCTCTCTATAATAATAGAGGTTATGAGATATTATTCTTGGGAGATACTTTTTAAAAAGATAGACAGCAAAGTTTCTGGACTAATTTCAGTCCTCCCTGGAAGCAGAGGGTATAATCTTAGTGACTGGAAGTCAGTGTAACAGTTGAATAAGGTGTCTTAATTTCTTTTAATCTATCAATACTTTTTTAACTGAAGTATAGTTGATTTACAATGTTGTGTTAATTTCTGCTGTACAGCAAAGTGATTCAGTTATACATATACATACATTCTCTTTTTTCATATTCTTTTCCACTATGGTTTGTCATAGGTTATTGAATAGTCCCTGTGCTAGGGAATACAGTAGGACCTTGTTGTTCATCCATTCTATATATAATAGTTTGCATCTGCTATTCCCAAACTCCCAGTCCTTCCCTCCCCTACCACTCCTCCCCCTTGGCAACCACAAATCTGTTCTCTGTATCTGTAAGTCTGTTTTTGTTTTGTAGATGTGTTCATTTGTGTCATATTTTAGATTCCACATATGTGATATCATATGGTATTTGTCTTTCTCTTTCTGAGTTACTTCAGTTAGTATGATAATCTCTAGGTCCATCCATGTTGCTGCAAATGGCATTATTTTGTTCTTTTTTATGGCTGAGTAGTATCCATTGTGTGTGTGTGTGTGTGTGTGTATACACACACACACACACACACACACCACATCTTCTTTATCCATTCATCTGCTGATAATACACTTTTAGGTTGTTTCCAGCTGCTATGAGCATAGGAATGCATGTATCTTTTTGAATTATAGTTTTGACTGGATGTATGCCCAGGAGTGGGATTTCTGGATCATATGGTAATTCTATTGTTAGTTTTCTGAGGAACCTCCATACTGTTTTCCACAGTGGCTGCACCAACTACATTCCCATAAGATGTCTTAATTTTTAAGACCAGTGATCAAAGGTAATGACAAGGCGACAAGCACTCCCACAAAAATGGAGATGTATTTTTACAAGTAGCATGGAATTTTGCTCTTTAAAATTGGTAGGTGAAAGCTACTCAATAAGCATGTTGCCCACATGACTCACCAGTTTTCTGTCTTCCTCTAAGAGGTATGCTCTCGTGCTGCTCGTAAACACTGGAGACGCTGACTAAATACTCTGTGCCAGGCAGGAGATCTGAAGAGGCAAGTTGGAATCATTTTTAAAATGTGCTTGAGGGCTTCCCTGGTGGCGCAGTGGTTGAGAGTCCACCTGCCGATGCAGAGGACGCAGGTTCGTGCCCCGGTCCGGGAAGATCCCACATGCCGCGGAGCGGCTGGGCCCATGAGCCATGGCCGCTGAGCGCGCGTCCGGGGCCTGTGCTCCGCAACGGGAGAGGCCACAACAGAGAGAGGCCCGCGTACCGCAAAAAAATAAATAAATAAATAAAAGTGCTTGAAAGAATGAAAAACCAAAGCACCCTTAGGACTATTTCAATGGATAAAATATCCGAGAGTCCTGTCCTAGAGCCTATTTACACCTAAGTGAATGTTGCTGCCTGGAGAGGGGCTGTCAGTAGGTGATTAGGAAGGGTCACCTTGCCCTGTAGCATCTCTTAAGCCCTGCCCGCAGCTCCACCTGTGTGGGTATGACTCAGCTGCATCCGAAATAAGATGGAGTTGCTGCAGCACAGTAATATTTCTATCATTCACTTAACGGCACATCTGTTGAGGGCATGTGATAATGACCGTGGCACTGTGAATATCATTTACCTCTCACAATCACCCTAGCAGGTAGTTTGCTACCTTTTTTTTTTCTTTTTTAGTTTGCTACTTTTTAAAGCTGCTTTATTGCCAAACAATAGACTGAAAATATTTAAAGTGTCTAATTTGACAGATTTTGACAAAGGTATACACTTGTGAAACCATCACCACATTCAAGATAATGAACATATCTATTACCTCCAAAAGTTTGGTTTACAATTATCCCCAGTTCCTAATGACAAAACTAAGGCACAGAGAAGTTATTTTTTCGATATATTTGCCCAGGATCACACAGGAGTTGAGCCTAAGCCAAGACCAGTGGTCTTAACAATTAACCCTTACTGAAAAAGGGTCATACTCATCGGGAGTGATGGGTTCTGCCCTATTAAGGTAAGAACAGAATACTTAAGAGTTGAATATATATTCCTGGGTCTCCTCTTCTCTCATTCTGAGGTACCAAAAAAGCTACAGAGTAAGGTTTCTAACCATTGAACTCCTACTCAAAAGACCCCCATTCCCCTCTACACCACCTCCCCTTCTGCAGGGGCCCCTGAAGCACCAGACTAGGAGATCGGATGCTTGGACTCCCCTTTCCTCCTTCCTGCTTGGCCAGGGGCAATTTACTTAGCCACTGGAGACCTCAGTTGCTTCACCTGTAAAACAAGATAATAATGGCTTCTCGGGGGGGAAATGGCTACCTTGAGATCTAGAATAGAATCTGGAATAAGATCTTAGAGCATATGAATAACATGTGACAGGTCTATGGCTAAGGCGGGGCAGACAGAGGTCCTGAAACAGAGCCTTGTGTATTGGGTAATGCTGTAGCTACTGATTCCAGCATGCTCCAGAACAGAATCATAGCCCCACTGATAGGCAGACATGAGGATTTCTCGCCCTCAGCCACAGAACTGGAAACCAAAGACTGTGGTCGTGCTGAGCTGCCTTTCTTTGTATTTCACTCTCTAAAATATGTTTGAAAGATAGAGGATGTTTTCAGACCATCATTTGGTAATGTACCTAAATGTGAGCTGTTTTTCCCTTATGTAGAAGCTTTTGCTTTTTGTTCTTATATGTGTATTTTACTATTACAGTGAAAATAATGAGATGCAACATTTATGTGAAACAGCACCATGCTGCAGCCTCCTTTTATTTTCTTTAATAAAATATATCAATTTCAAAGGGTAGAAACTAGAAACAATTTCCATAAATTGTTGTTGTGTATTTTAGTTTCAGTTATTTTCTAAGTCCTCAGCCTTCAGAGAAATCCTACTAACAGATTCTTTCTGAAGTACAAATTACACTTCTGGCTCTTTCTTCAAATTAGAATCCTGACGTACCCTGAGTGACCAGTCACTGTTTCTAAGTTTTCAAATGCCAAATAGATTACCTGCTGACACTTAAATGAGAATAAGACAGATACCATGACACTAGTTTCAATCCTCATTTTTTTCTCTCGTTAAACAGTAAGATTTAGTCATATAATTTCTCTGGGCCCACATTTATTTTTATGTACTTATTTGGAAGCAGAACTTGTTTGAAGTCTTTGAACTTCACTGTTCGTGTTTTTCCACTCTGATTTTTAAAAAGTTGTAGATATCAAAGATATAGTAAAATAACAACAAACATGACATCTTTCAAAATTTATAGAGCTGCACGTTAGATCTGGAGTCTAGCCTGTAGTTCTGTTGTAACTGTCTTAATCTTTCTTGCTCCTACCTGAGGACACAGAATCTCTTCCTTATGTGCTAGCTTAGTATTTATTGAACAAATATACTTGACCGCTTACTTGTTAAGACCACTGCATTGTCTGAAGGGGAAACTGACAATTCTGCAACATCTTCCTCATTTTTCACGGGCGAGTAGCGCACCAGTAAGTTGGTCAGTTCAATGGATGGAGGTGGGGCCCAGGTGACACGCATCGTGTCAGGACCAACATTGGTAAATCGCAGGTCAGTGGGAGGAGGGACAGCTGGTTTCAAATAAGAAGGAAGACTAAGTTAATGTCACTTAAAAATTAAAGCTAACAAGAATAGCTGGAAAGGTAAAACCAGTATTTCATGCATAAAGGAAACGAGTCATCATCATGCAAATAGTCTAATCTAAAATATAGTGAACTACTGTTAAAAATGAAACACTACACCCAGTACTGTTAGGCCCCTTTAACCTTTCTGCCATCAGTATATTTTAAAGGGTCAGTTTAATTCACTTTCAAATACATAAAATCCATGTACATGATTAATACCACTGATGATTATTTGATCCTAGGCTGAAGAGGCTTAGGTTGCTACACAGCAAAGAGAAACATAGCAATACTTTCCAAAGATACACATGCACACAGACAAAAACACAAGAGGGTCTTCACTTTCCCCCTGACAGGAGGGACTACAGCTACTGCCATAGCTACAATTCCATTCAGTGAATTCTACTTACAAGTGAAAGGGGTTCATGCAAATTGGTTCTCAGCATGTTTCTTACCATGCAGGGCAGAGAACCTTTATAATGTTGCATGCTGGTCCCCAGACTGTGGTTAAAGAGGAGTTTCTTTACCTCACCATGGCAATGAAATCTAGAATGTTCCAAAGTCTCTTTTGCTCCTACCGCAAAAAAAAAAAACCTCCTTCCACTCTACCCTAAATTTCAATCGTTTTTTAGACAGTCACAAAGAAGGAACATGGTAGGGTTTATCAAATGATAGAAAGAAGGGTCTACTGTTACATTTTGGAAGTACATTTCTTCTTATTAACTGGTGCTCATGATACAATTTGGTATTAATGTCAGATTTAAAAAAAATAATTCTAGGTCGGCAAATTCAATTAACTTTTTCCATTTTGTATTTGAGAGATCAGATATCTATTTCTGGTTTTACACATCTTCACGGTTTAAATGAAAATGTACTTAATATTGCATATATCTTCATCCAATCAGTTTGGCATATGCATTCCACTCCTTACCAGTCGACCCACCCTCTCTTACTCTTTGGCAAATTGCTGGCTTTTCCCTTGAAACATCCACATTTAACCAGAGTGACTGGGGGCAGCATGCAACACCATCCATGTCTCAAAAACAGAAGTTTTCAAAATTCACCGGTTTGTTGTGTCAGTGTAGTAGGGGCACTCTCTCCGCCATTAATGAGAGTGATAACGCTGATGTCATAGTCAATGCCAGGCTCCAGCCCTGTAACTGTGTAGTATCCTACTGAGGAGTCCACAAAATCTTCAAAAATAGGGATACCTTCTCCTGCCGCAACTACTGTGATGCGGTACCCAATAATGGTGGAAGAGTTTAGCGGGGTCCACCTCAGGCCGATGCTTGAATCGGTTATATCAACAAAGCTTAGGTCAGTGAGTTGGGGCACCTCTATTGAGTTACAAAGCAAAGGAGGGCAAAGGAAAACAGAGGCAAAAATAAAGCAGTGTACATCAGGTTACTAGTGGTAAAACTGATAGTGTTAAAGCAATGATGGTAATATGCAATCTGCTCCAAATTATCTGAAAAGACTTTTTAAGCACCATGAATAGTTTCCCTGGGAGAACAAAACAGGCTACAATATTACTTTAGGGATTTTTGTTTGTTTTTTGAAAATCCCCCAAACAGTAAAATTTAAATCTCTCAGGCTCTAAAAATTATAGTCCTGTTTAGGATGTTGAAACCATTCTTAGAACCTAGACATAATACCTGTAGTAAGTATCAGCAAAGTTTAAAAAAAAATCCAAAACTATTTTAGTCGGAAAATAAAACTTTCATGAAGAGGGTTAAAAAAAATTGATTGATGAGTTTTTCTTTATTTTCCCAATAGAAAAACTCGTGACAACATCACAGTCATGATGCTAATGCATTATGAATGTATGGTATAAAATGTGCCACTCCAAAGCACATTCAGGGAAAAGACAGATAGGCCTGAGTCCAAGGCTACTGTTAATATTTTATTCATTTCATAATCAAAATTATTTAAGTAGCATTAGTAAAAGCATTCCACCAAATAATGCAAAGAACACAATCTGTCCAACGCTTTCATCTGTCACGATTCAATTCTGGACAAACAACAAACCTATCCCTAGATAGGTCTTTTCAATGTTGTCATTCAATCCACAAGAAAGAACACCCTAAAGGTATGGCCTTTCTATTTTTTTTTTTTCAATTAAAAAAAAAAGAATTTGAAATGGCACGATGAAGAAATGAATGTGTCAACCAAGAGCTATTTCAGTGCTCACATATGGAGCCTGTAAGATCAGGCACAAATGTACGGATGGGATGCATTTACCATATTACTTTTTGCCTGTCAGTACTGAGTACAGACACATGACATCATTTTAGTGATAGTTCCACGTGAGCGGACAGTACAGAGTTAATGCCATGGTTGCCACTCCATTGCATACCCATCGAGACAAAGAGCATCCCAGTGAAGCACAGACAGTTAAGCAGTGTTAACAGCAAGCATTTGTCCAAATAGTTGCTTTGACTTCATGGTTCTAGAGAGTATGGTTCGGAGGTCAGAATTAAATCCCAAACATATTTGACACACTCAACCATTAAGATTAACATCTTAATCCCCACTCTTACTGGAACTGCCACTCTGAGGATAATAGCTTATTTTTCCATTACCTGGCATGATGATATCAGAGATAGGGACACTTTCCTTGTCATCTTTGACAGTGTAAACACTGACATTGTACTCCAGGCCAGGACTCAGGTTTTCAAAAGTGCAAGAACTCTGATCAGCATGGACCACTTCTTCCAAAGAATATCCCTGCTGGCCATCTGTAGGGGTGGTGGTAATTCTATAGCCAGTAATGTCTGGAGAAAACAGAAAGGAGGAAGTTACTGCCCAGAACATTTGTGACCCAGAGCCTATTAAACTCAACTCCAATGATGTACCGTCGAAGGGGAATGGAGAGAGGACTCAGCATTTATGTATTGAAGACTCTACCTATTGTCATTCAGGGCTTACAACAAGCCGTTGAGGGAGGTATTAATATCCTCAGTTTAAGAAACTCTTGGAGAGGGGAAATGATTACCAAAAGCTTTTCTGTCTCTAAATTCCATGGTCCTTCTACCACTCTACCCTGTTTTTCTTAATGGATCATTTGCAGGACAGCTGAAGACCATTCTATTTTACCTGCTAGGATGGAATGGCTCTCACCCTTAAGCACATTCCCCAAAGTGGGCTCTCCTAATTTACAAGGTCTAAACCTATGGGATTTACAGGAAGGGAATAGGAAAGGAGAAAAAGTAAAAAGCAAAAGTGGCTCTACTTGTTCTAGAAGAAGTATATTCACTGCTGAAGACTTCAGGAATCATGGAAGTGGGTCAGTGAGAGGGTTTAGGGGAGGAGAGAGACATTCAAATTAAAATAGTGATGAACTGAGATCCATGGGGAAAGACTAAATGTAAAGCGAGGAAGTATATTTAAGTTAAGCTTACTAAAGGGAGAGAAAATGATGGCACATTTTATAATTAGGAATAGGGTGACCACTAAAGTGGTATATACAAGGAAATCCAAGTGGATGGGAAATCAATGTTTGGGTCATTACACTGGCTAGTCCATTCAGATGGACAGGCTAAGCCATCCATTAAGACTAAATATTAATGATCTAGCTTCTGACAGGCATGAAACTTGCCAACCTAAAAGTTTCAAATTTAGAGTAATTCAGCTGGAAATAGTGTAGTTTTGGCTTAAATGAAGTTTCCACAGACAATGAAAACTTCACTAAAGTCACTTTACTTCAGAGGGGAATTAAAAAGGATATTTTAAGCTAGCTTTATTGCATGTGACTGCACATATTGATCTGATTTATAAATAATTGCTTTAGCTGTGTGCCCAAGCAAAGGGAAGAACTGTTTAAAAGATTAGAGTACAAAACAGAAAAGAGTGAAATAATAAACTAAATATAGCCATTAATGAAAAAGTACAGGAGTTATAGATACCATAAACATTAGTTGGCGTTTCTGTTTTTGTTTAATTTTGAATTTTGTTTCATTTAGAATTTTCTCAATAATGAGTATCCTGATATCTCAATATTGATTCCCCCAATATACCCAATATTAAATATTTTAGTTTACATTTCTCATTGAAAGAGACTTTCACATGCACTTGGCAAAGATTGGGAATGTCTGAAATTTCGCTTGCCATTGCGCTGGTACATCATGATACTTGAATATTGCCATAGGTATCTTTACACATTTTAGGATTCTGTAAATAATTTTTAATATGTGTGAACGAGGGTAGACAGAAGCTTTATGTAAAGCTTGAAAAACAGTCATGGAATGCCAGTTAGCCAAATTTCTCATTCTTGAGTATAAGTAAAACAAACTAACAATTAAAAATCCAAATTCGTGAAGTCTGGTGTAAGAATGAGTCTGAGCACTTGAGTTGCAATCCCAGTTCTGTAACATTTAAAATTTGTGACTATGGGTAAGTTGATTTTTTTCTGAGTCTCAGTTTTTTCATTCTGTAAAATGGAGGTCATTTCTACCCTGAGATTTTTGTTGTGCAACTCATGATAAAATATTTGTGAAATAATCTAAGTTTACTGAGTAATATACTTAGAATCTATGATAACCCACAAATGGAAAATTAGGAAGTATAACTTCAGCCATTTGTTTGGCAGTTTGGAATGCCACTGAGCAAAAAGGACTGCTCAGAATGCTTTTCCTCAGCTCTCATGATTCCCTCCTATAGCTCAATAAGGGTCTGCCTTGCTCTCTTTCCTGTAATTTAAATAAACATGCAGTAAAACACCCTATATGTCACTCCATGACATGCGCCTGTATTTTTTTATGGAGAGCTAGGTGCTTATAATTTTGACCCTCTCTCTGAAGGGAACACAGTTTCTAAACTTTGTCTTGGGAAGGCATTGCATATACTTGCCCTATGATACATCCCAGGCTTACCTGGGGTGGTACTCCTCTCCCAGGAGACAGTAAGCACGCCAGTGTCGGGGTTTGTTTCCAGGTGCAAGTTCTTTGGTGGAGCCAGTGCTATGCAGAAAAAAAAATTTTAATTATAAGTTAAAGCTAGCACAAAGCACTTGAGCTGTGGAATACCTCTCTCTCTTTTCCTCCCTCCCTTCCTTTCTTCCTTCCACAATCAGTAAAAATAAAGAAGTTATTTATTTATGTCCATGCTGGACAGCAATTCTCTGAGAGAATTTTTTTTTTTTTTACAATTTTTGATTTTGCAACACTACTGAAATTTTTTTCTGTCTTGCCAGTTCATAAACATTTTTGACATGGAAAGAACACTTCCGATGCCATAGATTATATGACATGAATTGAACTTGCTATTCCAAACTTAGAAATAGCTAATAATATAAGTAGGGATGAAATCTTTCCCTTGTGTCATTATCATAAGTAAAAAGTGATATTGCTATCAGCTACTTTAAAAAAGTGGAACAATTTAAAAAACGAAAAGAAAAGAAAAGAGGCAAAAAACTCCTCTTACGTGTCACCACTTTCTTCACAATTGGTGTATCTCTCTCTTGTCCATCTTTCAGGACTGAGATGGTGTAAATGTATTCCATGCCTGGGGTCAGGCCAGACACAACGATGCTTCCTGAGTCTGAGGTCACTTCTCGTGGTGCTTCCCCTCCCTGGCTTGGTCGTACACCCAGCTAGGAAAAAGAAAGCAAAATAAACACCAAGGACAAATATTTCCAGAGCTGGGTTACTGCTGAGAGATTGTGGTTATGCTTTGCATAATGTGGACTCCTCAGGAACTGCATTCTGCTTTTAGTTGGGAATGAGTTGGCACCTTACTTTAGCTCTATTAAATAATGTAGCTGGAAATTCCCTGGAACTGGGTGGGGAGGGTGCCACTTAGGGGAAGTATCTTCCAAAACTAAGTTAAGGTAGCTTGTAATGGAAGGTTCCAGAGAAACATCATTATATACTGTTTTGCTTGATAAATAATCTCCTGGTACAAACCAGAAGTACACAAGGGCTTTGGGCCACATGCTCGTTCATTTCTTATTTTCTTTTTGCTGGAAGAAATCCTCTAGTTCTCTCTTTAATGAGTTATCAGCATTCAACTTAAATGTACCAGTCCCTGTAACACTTTGTACTTCAAAAACACTCCTTTTAAAGAAGGACAGCTTCAACTGCAGGCTGATATGTTACAAAAGAAGAATTAAGACTAATGTGCCCTTAATTTTCAATCCTTTTAGATTTTATTTGAAAAGCCTAGGTGATATCATGTCATCAGTGTTCAGCTCTACAGACATGCTTAGTACTTGATAAGGCTCCTGAAAGTCTAAATGACACTATAAGGGAAATTTGAAAGGTATACTGACAATCTTCAGAAAGGGTTTCTTTATATTTAAGTAGCAGAATCATCAATACGCCATTTGCGTATTTCGAAAAAGAAATGATCTTTGGTATATTTTTTTAAACAAACAATCATGGGGAATCAGTCTTGATTTCCAATTATAATAAATATTTCTCTCTCCACACTCTAAATGCCAAAAAAAGGAATTCTTTTAAACACGTTCATTTGTATTCATCACTTCCCTAATACTATTACTTTAAAGAACATGTATCCAGATATCTATAGGGAAGACCTTAATCTTAATGTCTATTAAGAGATTCACCTAAGGGGCTTTGAACAAGTTGAGATGAAACTGATTGGATAAAAACGTGATTTTTGACTGACTCTGAGTTTCATTGCTCTCCTTAAATTGGTTTTTGTGAACTTGTTGATACCTATTTAGAACAACACAACAAGAGCTGTTTCCCTGTATATCTTTAAATCTAACTCCCTGGGAGAAAGAATAGAGAAAACAAGATAACAACTAACAGTTCCATACTAATGTTTTCCTCTTTGCAAAGCACTTTCACTGCCTCAGTCCATCTTTCCAGCAATTCAGGGAGGCAGAAGTATTGTGATGCCCTGACAAAGTGGTCAGAGAGGTATGAACACAGACAGGACGAAACCCAAGTCTCCTGACTCCTGAGCATCCTGTTTCAACTACATCCAGAAACATGAGGGCAACCCAGGGCTGTATTACAAGGGATTAGGAACATCTGCAATTTACCTTAAAACCAATCCTTGGAGCAGGTGTCCATGTAATCACAATGGTGGTTTCAGTCACTTCTGCGTTGTAAGGTGGGATGGAGCCCAGAGGCTGCACTGTGAAATGGAATCAAAGCATGTGTTCAAGGCTTAGAACAACAGAGAATGCAGATAACAATTTTTTTTTTTAATCTTTTGGCCGCACCTTGCGGCATGTGGGATCTTAATTCCCCAACCAGGGATCGAACCCGCAACCCCTGCAATGGAAGTGTGGAGTCTTAACCACTGGACCACCAGGGAAGTCCCGATAACAAATATTTTTATCGAGAACCTCAGTTTTAGTCAGCTAATGGATCCAGAATGTGACATATGTGAAAATCTGGAGTAGGTCAATGCCTCTCAACCTTTCATGTGCCACACGAATCATCTGAGACCTGGCTAAAATGCAGGTTCTGATTCTGTAGGTCCACATGGGGCTAGGTAGTTTACATTTCTGTTATGCCAGTGTTGTCAGTCTGGGAATCACATTTAAATAACAAGTAGCTGGATGACCACAGAGGACCCTTTCAACTGCTTGGATTCTGAAATTTGTGTCTTTTCATCATGTTTGGGATTTGAGTTTGATGACAATAACTTTCCCTATATCATCAGTACAGAATCCCATATAAAATGTAAAACTGGTCACCACAAACTGATTATCACTCTGCTTCTCAACCATTATTTTGAGAACAATGGTTAAATTATAGATGATTATCTAAAAATGGCTATATGCTGAATCACTCCATAATGGTGGCCAATTATTTTTGGTTGCAGAAAGAGATGCCAGTGAAAGGTTAATGAAATCTGCCATGGCTGCACTTATAAATTCTAAAGATACTTTCCTTAAATATATGATTATTCACTCAGAATAATCACACTGCAGAAATTTAGTATTCTGCCACTGGAATTAGGAATTATAATAAAAGTTTATTTCAAATCTCCTAGCATCCTGACATCACTGCTATTTCTTAGCGAAAATAATACTTTAAAAAAAACAAGAGGGACTTCCCTGGTGGTGCAGTAGTTAAGAATCCGCCTGCCAGTGCAGGGCACACGGGTTGGAGCCCTGGTCTGGGAAGATGCCACATGCTACGGAGCAACTAAGCCCGTGTGCCACAACTACTGAGCTCGCGCGCCTAGAGTCTGTGCTCTGCAACAAGAGAAGCCACCACAATAAGAAGCCCACACACCACAATGAAGAGTAGTCCCTGCTCGTTGTGACTAGAGATAGCCCACATGCAGCAATGAAGACCCAACGCAGCCAAAAATAAATAAATTAATAAATTAATTTTAAAAAATGTTTAAATTAAAATAAAACAAGAAAAAGAGGAAGAAAAAAGAGTATGTGTACATAAAGCTGAAATAGACATTTTCAACAATCTTACAAATCTTTTCATAAATTTAGAATCTCTAAAATATAATTGGCAGAACAACTAAATCTTGTAATAAGCATTTCGGTAACTGGCTGCTATGGGAAAGGTGAGGTCTCAGAAGGCAAGACATTTGTGTCTGGTGAGTCAAATTCAGGGCTTTCAAGCGTGTGGATGGCCTTGGTCACATGTTTAGTGCCTTCATAATTCCTTCCTCTTTACGTCTCAACCAAATTTTTGTGCCCACTGGGGACAAAACACTAGTAAACGCATTTATACTAAATTATGAATGGCTGGTGAGACAAAGACTTATGTTCCAGACTTAGACAAATGAACATTAAGAGTCTTTAAGCCTACTCTGAGAAAGAGAAAAACAAATATCGTATATTAACACATATATGCGGAATCTAGAAAAATGGTACAGATGACCCGGTTTGCAAGGCAGAAATTGAGACACAGAGAACAAACATGTGGACGCCAAGGGGGCAAAGAAGGGGGTGTGATGAATTGGGAGATTGGGATTGACATGTACATGCTAATATGTATAAAATAGGTAACTAATGAGAACCTGCTGTACAGCACAGAGAACCCTACTGCACTTCGCTGTAAAGTAGAAACTAACACAACATTGTAAAACAACTATACCCCAATAAAAATATATAAATAAATAAAACTTTTTTTTTTTTAAGTCTTTAGGTAGTACTCCGTTACTACTCAGCTCCAGTCATGGGAAAATTCAGGCCCAGCGCTGCACTTCTTCCAGTGTTTTCCAATCTGGATTTTCATGTGCAATTTTTTAAAAAGTATTTTTAAAATACCACTGTCTGAAAAAATAAAATACATGTGGGCATACTTTGTAATGGCTGCTTTACTGGGTGCACTGAAATTCTACTGGTTTGGAGAGATGTTTCATGAGTACGTTATTGTTTTGATGGTATTCTCAGTGGAATTAGGATGGGTGACCTGTGATGCCTCTCCAGAGTCTCTGAAATCATACACCACTTGATGGCCACTGACTTTGCCCAAATGCCATGGCCAGCCCTGGGTGACCATGTTAATGCCCACAGAAACAATTCAGAGAACAGTCAGCTTCTTTCACTGAACATCTGTGAAAGCCACAATTTTTTTCACAAAAACATTCTCCTCAACTGTCTTGGAAGCTTTAAGGTTGGGTGTTTTCTATTGCTTGAGCCAGCCAGCTAGAACTTTCTCAAGTTTAAGACAATGCTCTCTGCCTGGGAAGACCATTACAGGAAACTCTCCAAACCACAAACCCACAAACTGATGGCAAACAAAGAATGTGACTGTAAATATGAGCTATGGATTCTGGCAGGTCTTGCTAGGTGAAGGACAGCCTGGATGTTAAAAAAATAAAATTTGCCCTATTTATAAAGAGTAAGCTGATTTTCCCCAGAAACAGCTCCTCCACCCCCTGCCATGTGCTCTTAACAATTTAACACAAGTTATAAAACCCAGAAAGGTTATTCCCAGAATTCAGCTTCTTAACAGTAAAAAGCTACAGAAACTTAAAGCAATTTCAAAAATATGCAAGCCCTGCTGAGGTTTACAGCCTCAGAGAGTACTTGAAGTTCAAATGAAGTCGTAGAACTCACTGCTTATAGAGGTTTATTTAAATCTAAGCTTGGTTGAGCTATTTTCTCAATCATCTATTCAACAAATATTTTTTGAGAGAGGGAGAGGGATGGACTGGGAGTTTGGGGTGGGTAGATGCAAACTATGACATTTAGAATGGATAAACAACAAGGTCCTAATGTATAACACATGGAACTATATTCACTATCCTGTGATAAACCATAATGGAAAAAAAAAATTTTTTTAAGTATACTGTGTGCAAGGCACGACATTGACCTTTATCTAATAAAAGTAGTTCTATCAGTTATAACTCAAATAAAATTATATCTTTCAATAAGTGTATTGTGCAGACAATAAAATAACATGTCCAATATATCAAAGTCTCCAAAAGTACTTAAAATAGTCAATATTGCCCCACCCACTCCATTTAATTATTTTTAGTAGCATTAAAAATGCTTTTTCTTAGAGAGATGCAAATCAAACCTACAATGAGGTACCACCTCACATCAGTCAGAATGACCATGATTTAAAAGTCTACAAATGATAAATGCTGGAGAGGGTGTGAAGAAAAGGGAACCCTCTTACACTGTTGGTGGGAATGTAAATTGGTTCAGTCACTATGGAGAACAGTATGGAGGTTCCTCAAAGAACTAAAAATAGAGTTGCTATATGATCCAGCAATCCCACTCCTGGGCATATACCCAGACAAAACTATAACTCGAAAAGATACATGAACCCCTATGTCCATAGCAACACTATTTACAACAGCCAAGACATGGAAACAACCTAAATGTCAATAGACAGATCAATGGATAAAGAAGATGTGGTATATATACACAATGGAATACTACTCAGCCATAAAAAAAGAATGAAATAATGCCATTTGCAGCAGCATGGATGGACCTAAAGATTATCATACTAAGTGAAGTAAGTCAGAAAGAGAAAGCAAATACTACATGATATCACTTATATGTGGAATCTAAAATATGACACAAATGAACATATCTATGAAACAAATACAGACTCACAAATATAGAGAATAAACCTGTGGTTGCCAAGGGGAAGGGGAGGTAAGGGAGGAAAGAATTGGGAGTCTGGGATTAGCAGAGGCAAACTAGCTTATATAGGATGGATAAACAACAAGTTCCTACTGTATAGCTCAGGGAACTATAGTCAATATCCTGTGATAAACCATAATGGAAAAGAATATATATATGTATGACTGAATCACTTTGCTGTACAGCAGAAATTAACACAACATTGTAATTCAACTATAGTTCAATAAAATGATAAATAAATAAATAAAATCCTCTTTCTTTTATAGGCACTCTATCCAACAAAAGAAACTACGTAAAATATGTCTCATTAAAAAGTAAACTAGATAATATACAGAAGTATACATGGTCAGTAAAAGACTAAATCTACTGAAATTTCCATTCTAATGAAAAGAAGGTCATCTGTGAGAAGCAGACATTTATAAGAGATACAAAGATACTGATTTCATGTTAATAGATTTTAGAGTATCTTAGTAACATGTAACATAAAAAAGCAAAATTTAAAGGTTAACTTAGAGATAAAAACAGATAAAAACTGCCTATGATTAGCAGTTACTTAAGAAAAAACCTTTACTAGCTAAACTTCATACACGAAATTTAAATGGAAATAAATTTTTAGTAAATTATGAATTCTTACAGGGATAATTTTATAGAGAATTTTCTTTGTGAAATAAATTCCATAGTAATGTAAAAACTAAACTTATATTCACTTTTTGAATGCTTTTTAATGGCTACTTTTCAAAGTAGTCAAAGAGTAAGATTTGTGGAAAGCTTTTAGGAAATTGCAAGCTAGTTCATAGTTGCAATATATGCTGAAAAAGTATTAAGTTAGGTCCTTCTGGAATTCAAAGTGAGTTAAAAATAAATATCAATGCTTATCTAGAAATGATGGGTGTCATATTTCTTTGTAATGTAAATGAGTTGCATTTGATAGAAATCAGTTTATGAATACAGTCCTCTATTGTGATGTAGATATGTAAGAGATTTAAGGCCACTTCCTGTAAAGTGTTGAGCAAAAGACAGACAGGACCAAACATTACTGTCAGTATTTTTCCTTCTGTGGAATTTCAAGAGTAATTAAAAAAAAAAAAAAAAAAAAAGCTATTCTGTTCTGCAGAAGGTACTTTAATCTGCTGCAGTCAACACTTGTAAAGAAATCATTTCCTTAGCTTCTTGTCCTGTTGGTTTCTATTCAACTGGTAGACGTTTTTGTGCCACATTTACTGCTATCATATGAGATGTAGACATAGGTGCTGATTTTTTTTCTTGCCTTAACTAGTATTTGGTAAATTCATTTAATACGGTAGCCTTCAATTTTCAAATAACTGGGTGTTTTAAACAATGTTACTCAAAGTGCTGGTCCCAGAGAAAATAAGGATCTTGGCAACATATGTCAGGTAATGCACTGCTTCCTTCATTAAGAAAACCTTGTTTCAAAAAAGTATCAACTGAACTAAACGGTGTGCTCCATCATCTACATTCTGGCATAAGCTCCTTAGTCCATGAAACAAACAGTTCGCAGACCAGCAATGGGTTCATGGGTCACACTTTGAGTAGTACTGCTTTAAATCTTTTTTTTTTTTTTTTTTTTTTTGCTGTACGCGGGCCTCCCACTGTTGTGGCCTCTCCCATTGAGGAGCACAGGCTCCGCATCGGCAGGCGGACTCTCAACCACTGCGCCCCCGGGGAGGCCCTAAATCTTTTTTTTTAATTAAAAAAATTATTTAATCTTGTACAAAGTTTCTTAACTTTTTTTTTTTTTTTTGGCTGTGTCGTGGGGCTTTCGGGATCCCCAGGGATTGAACCTGGGCCCTGGGCAGTGAAAGTGCAGAGTCCTAACCACTGGACAGCCAGCGAATTACCTAAGTTAACTTTTTAAAAAAATGGATGAAGGAGAGAGAATGTAAATACAGATAAGAACCTATGATATCACTAAGAAAAGACATTTAACCTTTGACTTACGAGTGGTGAAGATTCCAGTGACTCTGGGGCTCTGCTGGCCGCCTTTCACGGCCACGAGGGTTGCAGAGTACTCAGAGCCAGGCTGCAGGTTCCTCAGTGGATACTGCGTGGCCGAGGGACCCACGTTGTACTGCTTGGGCTGCCCTCCACGGGTCAGGCCCACGGTCAGTCGGTACCCGGCTATCCGGGCACGAGGTGGAGTCCAGGTCACTATGACGGTGGTGTCAGTTTCATTGATAAACTGGAGGTTGGTGGGAGCATCCAATTCTAGAAAAAAAAAGATGAAACACGTTGAGAAATATTTGCACCTCAAAATTATCATACTGAAATCCTAAAGCTTGACTGAATTTTCCAAGTTCTTTCTTCTCCAGGTTGAAACTAAGATCAAAACCTCGGAAATATTTAGCCATGAAGAGATTGAGTGCTACAGAGCACTCTGCAAAACTCTGTGTCAGTCACGAGAAATTGCTCACTGTTTTTGCTTGACTTTGATCCTGTGGGAAGGCTAATTTTCCAGCATGACTTTCCTATCATCCTCAGAAATTATACTAACATTACAGAGATGGTATTTAAAAACAAACAAAAAATACTTGTGAAGCCACAATTTGCTCTGCTCTGAGCCAAACAGGTTAAGAAAAGAGAAATAAGCCCACGAAAATGAGGGCAAGAGGAAAGCTCCACATGGAACAAAAGTGATATCCTCTGCATTTATTCAATGACTAGTCCTTTGCTGGCATAATAAAAGTTATTTTCACATGATTCAGATTAGAAAATAATTATAACACATACTCAGAACCTCAGATTTATATTTATAGCAAGACCCTGGTGAGTCTGCACTATCAGAAAGAACCATAGAAATTGTGAGTTTTCTTCTTGAGTGTGTAACTGGCAGCCTCCCTACAATAATTTAAAACACATTTCAGAGGGAGGAAATGTTTAAGAGGTAGTCAAGTATAATCACTGAAAACATGGGCTTTGGAGTCAAAAAGACATATAGGTCTGTGTGGTTCCAACTCAATCATTTCCCAGCTTTGTGACTTTACAAGATGCAGAATTTTTTACAAGCTTCAGTTTCTTCGTGTATCCCCTAGGGATAATAATAAGACCTTCCTCATTAACTCAAAACAAGGATTAGATATGAGGATGAGGCTTGTAAAGAACTGAGCATATGACCCGGTGCCTACTATGCACTAAATGTTTTAGCAATTACTATTTGCAAATAATTCTACTATAAAAGGATAAAGATACTACATTTAAAGTTTGATCTAGGTATATTCAGTCATACAAAAATGTACTCAAAAAAAAATGTACTCAAATTTTCACTCCATGTCTCCATTAGCAAGGAAAATTAGGTTAAGTTCTCCTCTCTCAGTGCCATTTCCCTGGTACGTGTATTTGGGAAATGGGTTACCATTTAGCCTCTACGGAGCTTGTCTAAGTTTGTTTTCAAGCTTAAATGTGCTTTATGTCCAGTATACATTCCCTATCCCGAGTATTTTCCTATTTCTAACTGTGAACCTACAAGTGACGGCATATGCTGCCCACCCAGCAGAGGCTGGAAGTGAGGGTGGAGGGTCTGGGGTGGAGGTAAAGGACCCCAAACGTACTGGTCATCTGTTGTGCGGTCAGAGGCTTGCTCTCCCTCCCGTGGTTCACGGCGAAGACCTTGAAGTGATAGGTGACCCCAGGGGACAGCCCAGTGACTTCTGCAAATGTGTTCCTGCTGATGGGCAGCCTCTGCCCATGTTCCCCGGGCAGGTTGACGGGGATCACGTCCACTCGGTAACCGGTCACCGCGCTCTCGGGGGGTGTCCACATGATGGTGATCTTCACGTCCGTTACCTCCACAAACTGCAGGTCCCTGGGAGGGGGAACTTCATCTAACAGACAAGAGCCAACCGGTTATTTTCAATTCCTGCTGAGGATTGTTTTTAAAAAGCCAGTTTCCTGGGTTTTTAAGGTATAAGGCAATTCATAGAGCCTCTCATTCCAGAGCTAAGTTTTCTCTCTTAATCAGAGAATATGCTCTTTTGGGTTATATTTTTGTAGTTCAGTCACACTGCTTACATGTGACATTTAAAGCTTTTGTGTAAAATATGTTGGTAATCAGATGAGTTTCCAACATATGAAGTATCTTATTGAGGGGTTTAAGATAAACATACGAAAAAAAAAAAAAACAAACCCAAAGCAAACTCTTGCAACAACTGAAAAAAAATGTGGTGGTTTTAATTTTACTAAATCATTTTGTAATACTTAAGAGCAACAGATGAGGTGTCCCTTAAGTTTCTGGGGAAAAATATGAAGACTGTATGCTGTCAGGTTTCAATCAGGAAGGCCAATAGCCAGTTCTGATAAGTTATCTCATAGTGAAGACATTTCAGCTAAATTTCATAAGTTTAAGGATATACTAATCCATAAGACAACTTGCATATAGGAACTGTTGACAGAGACAAAGCAACCCTCCCACAGATGCAATTCTTTCATCTTACACGTCCGGTCGTCCCCAGCAGGCTCATGGAATGAACACAAGCCAAGGCTGGTTTTGTTCCTCCAGCAAAAGGGAGGTTAAAGATGTTACCTTCTTCAGCCTTAAGAAATAAGATACTACAGGAAGCGTCTTCAGGTTACCTGAACGTGGGACACCAGTGGTTTCTTGTTGGATGAAGACAGGAGTACTCTCTTGATTTTCTTCCACAGCATAGATAGTGATGTTATACTGAACCCCGGGCTGCAAGTCACTGAGAGTGACGGAGCTGGCAGTTTCAGGAAGGTTGAGTTCTGTGCTACTACCCTCTACTGACGGGGAATAGACGATTCTGTAGCCTGCGGATTCAGGAGAAAAAAGTACGATACACTGTTTGATGAAACAGAGGTTTCAAAAGGCCCCCTTTCCTAACAGCCCTTAGCATCTTGCTGGATTAGTTCAGAATGAGTGATTCTTTTTGACTCGTTCAATGGTGCTACTTCTTATAAGGACTATTCAGTCCTAAGATAAAATAAGAACAGTCATGCAAAACTTTTTAATATTAAATATCATCCTTGAAGACCCGAGATCCTTAATAAATCTCTCTTAGAGAAGCTAGAGGGTGAAAATATTCATGTTAAACCAATTTCTTTTCTTCAAGCCCTGGATGAAGGAAGCAATTAAGGAACCACTCGGAGCCCGGAGTTGTCTAGCACGTCTGTGTCTTTTAGGAACTTCAGAGACAGTTGAGTCACCTAATGAGCTAAGAAGGCAGCTTGGCTGCCTCTTTAAGAATAAGTTTTAGAGTGAGGTTTTCAGAAAAATTACCCCTCTTCTACCACAGGAATGCCTGGTGTGGTAAGTCCATGAGCTGGCTTTAGAGGTTTATGTGTGTGATTGTGTGTGGGTGTGTTTTGTGTGTGAAGTAGGTCAATAAAACAGATTTAAGAGGAAATGATCCATAAGAAGGTAAGGCTGTAAGACAATCTCTCTCTCTCTCTCTCTCTCTCTCTCTCTGTCTCTCACACACACACACACACACACACACACACACACACACACACATCTCCACCCTGGTCCAATAATTAATAGGAGATTTAAGTGATTTGCCTGCTCATAGATCAGAATCCTCTCCCTCACCTTTTATGGCATCAAGATTAACATGGGAGCCAAGAAGAGGCAGCTAAGCTGACCTGTGATGGGCGCCTGGGGTCTGCTCCAGCGAACAACAATCGAGGTGTCATCAACCTGGTCCACGGTAGGGTCAGGGGGGGCATCAGGTGCTAACAAAGAAAGGAATAAATGAGAAAAACAGTCAGGAAATATTGCTATAGGTCTGTTTCATAGGATAGGAAAAAAAAAGTCTTTTCACACTACACAGTACACGTGTACCTGTCGTCTGTGAGGTGGACAGGATCAAACTCTGTTCTCCTTCTTCGGATATCTGATAGACATTCACAATGTATTTTCGGCCAGGAAGCAGGTCAGGGATGTTCACGGAAGTGGCTGTGCTGGGAAGATCTTTGAAATAAAAGGGAAAGGTTACTATCAGAGTGTACCGATCCCTCTAATGACTCCATAACCTATGAGAAGGATATTTTTAAAACTACGTATTCATGGGGACAGGGGTGAGGGAAAACTAGAAGGAAATGTGCCATGGATAGTCAATCATTATCAATGCACTATGAGATAACTTTTCTTTCTTTCCCCCTTTTCCCAAATATTTTCTCTAAGGATATATCATTTTAATCCACCCCCACATTTGGAAACATAGTCAGTCCTCTGTAGTTAGAAGTCCGCATAGTGGTTATAGGTGGGGGATGATGGAGAGTGGGGTAGGAAGGATGTTCTTTTTCTTGATCTGGGTCGTAGTCACACAGTGTGCTCACTTTACAAAAATTCACTGAGCTCTATGTTTATGTTCTGTGTACTTTTCAGTATGTATATTTATTTCTCCATGATAAAGTTTTTAAAAGTCCCCCAAACATGAGAATCTGAAAAGCATGAATGAGGGTCCTGTTCCTCTCCCAAAGCTAACGTTTTCTCCACTGCAGTCCTCATGCTGGCAATTACTTCCAGGAAGAAAACACTTTTGTTTTGTGGACCTATGCCCAGGCTAACGCATAACACAGCTCCCATCAGGGACCGGGAAAGTGAGCATGGCTCAGGAAGAACCCAGCTCGGTTCTAAAGAGGATCCGTTGTTTTCCAGACTCACACTGGAGGGCCCTTTGTGCAGTCTGAGCTGTCAACTACTTCCGAACTCCCCAGGCCACCTGCGTGGATGCCCCCAGCCCCACCCCAAGCAGGGTTGCCCAGCAGTTGGTCAGCAACACGCTGAGCTCACCCAGGTACTGTGGTTCATCTCCCTCTTCACTCAGTTCATACTCCACCCGGAATCCGGACACAGTGTCGGAAGCCGAGACCCAGGAGACCACGAAGCTGCTGGCTGTGATTTCAGTCACGGATTCGGAGGTGGCCACAAGGGGAGAAAAGGGTGTTGTCTCTCCCGTCACGGTGTTGCCTAGAGTCATACAAAGAGGGGAGAGAGCCTTCAGCCATTGAGGAAATTTACTAGCATCGTCTGGAGATCATCAGGTTTTAAAAAAATGTGGGTGCCATCCATGGAATAATATGAATCGAGATGGAAGGCACTTCCTGTGGGGAGCCCAGCTCTGAGAAACGCGGGCATAGATGGGCTGGCAGCTGGGGTACGTACTGGTCACCACTGGGCTTGTGCTGATGGTGGTGAAGTCAAAGCGTGTCATCTCTCTTTGGCCGTAGTGCTGGACGCTGATGAGCTGGCCCTCGTATACCACACCTGGCCTCAGGCCTTTGATGGTGTAGGAGTTTAAGTGGCCCGGAATGGTGGCTTCCTTCCAACGGTCTGGAGAATTTTTCTAAAAATTTAAGTTAAAAAAATAAAATAAAATCACACAAGTATTCACAAAGATGAACACTCAGAGACGATGTGGAGTATTCCTTCAAAGAAGAATGAGGGGTCTATGCAGCTCCATTTTGGAGGAAAATCTTGGAAATGGGAATCAGAATAGAAACCTGTAGCAGAATTTGTTAACATTAATAATAATGATTATTAAAGCTAATATTTACTGATAGTTTACTACGTGCCATGCTCTGTGCTGCTTTCCTGAAATACTCTCATTTAATCTTCATCTCTCCCGTCCTCCAAGTTACTGGTATTATCACCCTGATTTTGTAGGTGAAGAAACAGAATTATGTGACATGGCCAAGATTATACAGTGGGAGGTCCTAGGCACCTTCCTTTTGCCAGATTAATTATTCAATTTAATATCAGCAACATAATATGTAGACCCCAAGTTTTGCCTTTCCCAGCTTTTAAATTTCTATAATGAACAGAGATATATTCCTCTCTGCAGTGGGTAAAGGACATATATTCTATCTTTCACTTGGTGGGCTACAAACCAAGTTTCTTGCAGAGCAGTCAAATGTATAACATTCCTTCATGACTCAGTGCCTGGGACAATCACATACAAGGTTTAACTGCTCTGGTTTTATGACTCATTCTTGGATATAAACCACCCCTCAAAAGTGGCTAGCCAACTTTGGGCAAAAGAATGCGATCTGCAGAAGAATGTGATCTCAGTTTACTTAATCTTTGTCTCCAGTTTATACTTTCACATCCTGTCCAACTTCATTAATATATCATGGCACAAAATTCTTTGCATTAAAATGTGTAGAAAAGAAACATCCTTACTTCAAACAAGTTGAGATCCTTTTAAGTGCATGTTCCAAACTAATATAAGTCAAAATACATTTTTAATACCCAGTGACTTTTAAAAATTATCCAACCAGTTCCTCAATCATTCAAACACTGAAGTGTCCTTTTATATTTTTGAAATAAATGAAAGTGATCCTAGTACTCTTTAAATTTAAATGTTGTGAAAA